>NC_080085.1:20317246-21562246 GCF_949987535.1 Balaenoptera acutorostrata
GTGTATATATATATATATATATATATATATATATATATATATATATACATACACCTCTTCTTTTTTTTTTAAACATCTTTATTGGAGTATAATTGCTTTACAATGGTGTGTTAGTTTCTGCTTTATAACAAAGTGAATCAGTTATACATATACATATGTTCCCAATATCTCTTCTCTCTTGCATCTCCCTCCCTCCCACCCTCCCTATCCCACCCCTCTAGGTGGTCACAAATCACCGAGCTGATCTCCCTGTGCTATGCGGCTGCTTCCCAATAGCTATCTATTTTACGTTTGGTAGCGTATATATGTCCATGCCACTCTCTCACCCTGTCACATCTTACCCCTCCCCCTCCCCATATCCTCAAGTCCATTCTCTAGTAGGTCTGTGTCTTTATTCCTGTCTTGCCACTAGGTTCTTCATGACCTTTTTTTTTTCCTTAGATTCCATATATATGTGTTAGCATACTGTATTTGTTTTTCTCTTTCTGACTTAGTTCACTCTGTATGACAGACTCTAGGTCCATCCACCTCACTACAAATAACTCAATTTCATTTCTTTTTATGGCTGGGTAATATTCCATTGTATATATGTGCCACCTCTTCTTTATCCATTCATCTGTCAGTGGACACTTAAGTTGTGTAAGCACGTTATTTAGATAACACATAGGAAAGGGTGGGGAGGAATGAATAGGAAGAACGCGAAGGATTTTTTCTTTTTGGCCGTGCCTCTTGGCTTGTGGGATCTTAGTTCCCTGACCAGGGATGGAACTCATGCCCCCTGCAGTGGAAGCTCGGAGTCCTAACCATTGGACCACCAGGGAATTCCCCACAAAGGATTTTTAGAGCAGTAAAAATACTCTGTATGATACCATAATGACGGACTCATGTCATTATATATTTGTCCTAACCCATATAGTGTACAAAACGAAGAGAGAACCCTAAAGTAAACTATGGACTTTGATTGATAATGATCTGTCAATGTAGGATCATCAATTATAACAAATGTACCACTCTGGTGGAGAATGTTGATAACGGGGGATAATGATACATAACAATGTAAGCATGTTATTTAGATTTGGACATAAATACCAATAGAATGAACTAAAAGAGTTAAGTGTTTGCTTCTAGGGAGTGAGAAATGGTGGTGGCTAGGTGGAACAAGCTATTTTTCAGAGCAAGCCTTGTAGAATTATTTGAATTATTAACAATGGATATGTATACATTTGACAAAAATAAAAACCAAATTAAACTTTGAAAAAGTAAATGAGAAGTGAAGAAGTGAGACAGTATCTGTAGACTGCTCCTTTAGAGCACTTCGCTGTAAAGTAAAACAAAGGAATGATTTAGTACCTGAAGAAAGATGCAGAGCCAATATTGGGTTTTCCTTTTTGAGGGGCAGAGTCGTTCTTAAGATGGCTACACTACAGCATATATGCTGGGCGAATGATCCAAATAAGACAAACAGAAATATATATTGCAGGAAAGAAAAAGGATAATTGAAGGAGCAAGGGCTTAAGAAGATGAGGGTGATGGGATCCAGAGTATCACTGGCAGAATTGCTTTTTTGTGTGTTTTGTTGTTGTTATTGTTTTGTTTTGTTTTGTTTTACGGGGGTTTTTTAAGGTAATTTCCAGTTTATTAGTATTATCTTGGCAGAGTGGGAAAGTTTGCAACAGTTTGGCATAGCAAAACTGGTTGGTATTGAATCAGCCATTTAAAATATAATCATATTTATATTCCCACCAACAGTGCAAGAGGGTTCCCTTTTCTCCACACCCTCTCCAGCATTTATTGTTTGTAGATTTTTTAATGATGGCCATTCTGACTGGTGTGAGGTGATACCTCATTGTAGTTTTGATTTGCATTTCTCTAACGATTAGTGATGTTGAGCATCCTTTCATGTGTTTGTTGGCAATCTGTATATCTTCTTTGGAGAAATGTCTGTTTAGGTCTTCTGCCCATTTTTGGATTGGGTTGTTTGTTTTTTTGATATTGAGCTGCTTGATAAAGGAGGCAAGGATATACAATGGAGAAAAGACAGTCTCTTTAATAACTGGTGCTGGGAAACTGGACAGCTACATGTAAAAGAGTGAAATTAGAACACTCCCTAACACCATACACAAAAATAAACTCAAAATGGATTACACATGTATCTTTTGACCTTGATTTTATCAACTGCTAATTTTTATGCTCATGTATCAGTTGCCATGTGTAAAGCAGTGACAAGCTTTAATTCTCTTTATTTCATAGCTTAGTGGCCTCCATTCTTCCCTTAAAAATAGATAAAAATATTTTGAGTGTGTGAACTTTACAAGTGCATCTAAATTTTGCCAAGTTCCAAATAATGGCAGTGTAACTGTAAGTACACTCTCTTTTAGCTCTTCATCATTTTATAATGAAGAGTTTTCTCTAAATCAGTGATTTTTTTGAGCTGCAGATTAAGACTCATTGGTGAACTGTAAAATTGATTTAGCATATCAAAAGCAGCATTTTAAAAGAAATAAACCAGTACAGAAGACTAGAAAATATTAGAGTACACTTAAGAGTAAGAATTGTTTCTTAAAATTTATTTCCATGTATATAGCTATTTACATATATAATGTGTATTTATTTCTATATATACCATGTCTACATACACATACATGAACATATATGTTTGAATGTACTAAGTTATAATGTAAAATTATTTTTTTAATTGTAGGTTGTCATCAAAAAGTTTCAAAGCCACCACTGTAAATAATGTCTCAGGTCCCTTAAAGTTTTGAAGCCACATAGCAAAATCTACATATAATATTTCTACTTCCTACCCTAAAATATCCCAAGGACCACCTTCACACCCTGAGAGAGCAAGTATATTAATGTCAGCTCTGCTGTAAAACAGGCAATCTCAAAAATCTCAAGATTACAACAACAAACATTTATTTCTTGCTCATATCATGTTGGCTCTTGCAGGTGTGCTGCTGCAATTCCATATGTGATTTCATTCTGGGGTCCAGACTCCAGGAGACGCCCCTACTTGGGACATACCCATTTTAATGGCAGAGAGAACAAGCAAGAGAGATGATGGAAGTGTGTGACGCTCAGACGTGGCACACATCGCGTCTACTCACATTCCATTGGCTAAATTACATCACATGTCCAAGCCTAAAGTCAATGTAGTAGTATTATAAACTCTGCCCTCAAGATGGCGCAGCAACGCAAATGCCAACAAGCAAAGACATAAAAACTTCTCATCCGTAAGGGAGCTAGTATTTGGGAACAATAATACAATCTATCAGAGCAATTCACTTCTCTCCTTTCCCTTTCTAATCCCTTTGTATGATAAAGGAAAAGAGAATATTTCTTGTCCCCAAGGCAGGAAAGAGGCCAAGGTCATGGCTTATGTGAGCTGTGGCATGGCTAGTTTCCTCTGGGTTGTGGTCAAATACTTCCCACTTAATTTGGGCTATTATCCTGTAAATGGACTAGCATTTTGAAGTATAACTAGAACAGGGCAATTCCATCCATGTACGGGAAAAAATCACCTAGAGAACATAGCAGGAAGACAACAATGATTACCTAGAAATAAAGAAAATTTCAAAAATGAAAATAGTTACCCAAAAAGAGGTAACACTGATCTTCTTCTGAAGGGCACCAATGAATTTTTATAAACCACTTGCAAATAGCACTAATAAAACTATGAGAAACTGGATTTTTTATGGTGTATGTTAAAAGTACTCATTTTCTGTTCTCTTGTGGAAGTTTACCTAAGTAAATGTTATTATCATTTTCTCAAGATCAAACTATTGGAGATTATGCATTCTAGTGTTTCTTCCTTAATTCAAAAATAGTTTAGAATCCCAGTCATAAATAGAACAGCTAATAATAAATCTCACGAATGCTTATGACTCTCTGGGAACCCTTAAAAAAGTGACAAATTAGGTATTCATAAGTGGACATTATTTAAAAATTTCCAACTAGTATGAATCATCCCAAACCAAATTATAGTAGAAATGCCCTATCCATATTAAATCCTAAACTATGCACTTAAATGGCCAATAATTTATTCTTTGAGAGAACACAAAGAAGACTCCAATCAATTTACATGAGACAATCCAAGCAAACATGAAACTGCTGCCAAGTTCCAACTGTTCCATCCTAGTAATTTTATTTAAAAAAAAATTGAGGGCTTCCCTGGTGGCGCAGTGGTTGAGAGTCTGCCTGCTAATGCAGGGGACACGGGTTCGAGCCCTGGTCTGGGAAGATCCCACGTGCCGCGGAGCGGCTGGGCCCGTGAGCCACAATTGCTGAGCCTGCGCGTCTGGAGCCTGTGCCCCGTGACGGGAGGGGCCGCGATAGAGAGAGGCCCGCGCGCCGCGATGAAGAGCGGTCCCCGCACCGCGATGAAGAGTGGCCCCCGCTTGCCGCAACTGGAGAAAGCCCTCGCATGAACCGAAGACCCAACACAGCCAAAAATAAATAAATAAATAAATAAATAAATAAGAAAATCCTTAAAAAAAAAAAAAAAAATTGAGTGGAAAATGAGATGGTTGTTTTTATAACTTAACTATAAATAAAATGAAGTGTGTGTGTGTGTGTGTGTGTGTGTGTGTGAACTCTAGGCCACATGGTACCTCCTCTTAAACACCTTCATGCAATACACAAGAACACACCTCTATGTGCCCTGCACAAAAACTATTCTTACAGTCTTGGGTGACCTCTATGTTATTCATCAAAGAGAAGCATAATCATTCAGTACATACTTGATCCCCAAGTAAACCCTCAACTCACTAGTCACAACCTAAAAGGAAAGCCTGAGAAGGGACAAAGTGGCACTTTACCTTGCTGTGGCCCAAGGAAGACTTTCATTGATTATATGACAGGTCGCTCTCATTTCATTGAGATATCAAGGGAGGTTGAGTGTGAAGGAAGTCCCCCCAAACATCTCAAAGGAGGCTACACCAACAGTCACCTAAACTCTGGGTAGAACACAAAACATAATGTCACTATTTCCACATAAGGTGACTGAATTGGGTCTTGATGGTGACTCCTGGTGCAAAGGGGTTGCTTTAAGAAGCACCCAACTACTACGCTCACGAGGTAAAGAAGAAAAGGGGCTTCCCAAAGTACAGTCGAGGCTTGGAATGTTAAAATTGAAGGAACAATAAGAGTTATTTAATTTGACCCTTCTGTTTGACATATAACGAAGCAGATCCAAAACATTTTAACGACTCTTCCAAGGTCACCCTAGCTAGTTTTTTATGACAATTGGACTTAAACCTATGTCTCACTATTCATAGTTCATTGCTCTTTCCACTACAACTCTAAAACCCCAGTTTCAGTACTGATTTCTCAACAAGGGAGCACTGGACAATTATAGCTAGGATATTAGAGAATAATATTTAATGATGGGAAAAAGGAACTTTCTTGCATGACAGAAACATTCTAAATTTGATTGGGATGCCACACATGTGTATATATTTGACTGTATGCTCACTGAACATAAGATGTGTACATTTCTCCATAAATTATTTTATTATTAAAATTAAAATACATAAAAATAATTTATGAGATGCCAAAAATTATTTAATGATATAAGAAACTATGCACAATATATAGTTAAGCTTGTGCCACCTTATCCCAGGTCATGAAGAAATCAGAACCTGAGGCAAGGATTAAGACATTAAACTTTATTTGGTAGGTGCAAACTTGGGCAGTAAGAGTGAGGAAGAAAGGGATGAGGTAAGGAGCAAGATAAGGAAAAATGCAAAACATGCAATTACTTAGCATGGTGACTGCTTCACAAGGAACCACGAAGAGACACAGTAATACACTCAGCAGACGCATTTGCTCAGCACATAGGGCTTCTCTAGAAGCTTTGCTAGAAGGACTCGTAGGTACTTCAGAGCACTCCAGAGGAGAAAGAAAGGAGGAAAATTCTATCTGACTAGCTCCTTATCACTCATTTCCCGCTCCCATTTCGCACATTCCCCAGTAATACCAAATGACCCCTGGGCAGCTGATCAAGAAACCAGATCCTACAACCCACTGTAATATTTCTTCTCAGTCTGAATGTGGAGGATCACTCAGTGCAGATGGAGCACTAATCAAATGGGCAGAAAGAAGGAAACGGTCACAGAAACCTGAGATGGCACACAAGGTTTGTAACCCAATACAGATTAATGAGGAGGCGATAGAATAATATGCAAATTATTATCTTATTTTTATTAAATTAATAAATAAAGCTAGGAGAATATATTCTAAAATATTAAAAGTAATCATCTCTGGGGTGGTGAAGTTAACGCTGATTGCTTTTCTACCTTGTTCTTCTCTGTATTTGCTAAATTTTCTACCCTCCAAAATCTAATACTCATGTCTCCATTTCCCTTTTCTCCACCTTACTACCTTCAACCCTTCATGCCATGATGATGTTTTTAAGCCTACAGAGGAGACTTACTTGGGATTTAGTCACTAAATTCAACATGCAAAGCAAATATTGCATATAGTAAAAATCATTTTTGAAAATCCCTTAAATTACTCATAATAATTAGTTTACTGCCTGTAACAAATGGTATGTTGTGTACTACTCACAAACTGATTCTGAGGACCCCTAAAATTTGAGAACTTCTGAGCTTTACTGAAGGAAAAATAAAAAATCAAAAGTTTATGTGCAGTTGTCTGGGCAGTCAAACTATACTGCGGTCAAGATAACACTCTCACTCTGAGTGCCCATATGGTTCCCTTCCTTCCTTCCTTCAATCATGGTTCCACTCAGGTGTGATCTCCTAATATACAGGATGGTTTGCAGGAGGAAGATGAGAAAAAGAGAGAGCACTCAGCACCCTGCTGGAAGATTCCAGAGAGGAGATAGCAAAAAGATCAAGACACAGGTATGAAGAGGAAGAGATTTCCAACATGTTGGTATTCCTGTTCAGTTCAAATTATTAAATAAAATCCACTGAAAATTATCATGATCTACTGTTTGAAAATGCAACTTACTTAATGTTTGTATACGCATTGAAATAAAAGAACATATTAACAATGAAAATAATGGAACTTCCACAAATGCCTCTTTGCTAACTGCCATATCTGAAATAGCAACTCTTGTTGACCTCTACCATTTTAACTTGTTTTATTTAGCTTAGAGCTCTTTTAACAGCCTGACAGCATATCAAATACATAGTTGCTAATTTGTTTATTGAATGTCTCCTCCATCAGAATGTAAGCTCCATGAGGGCAGAGACTTTGTGTGTTTTGTTCACTGCTGTATTCTCAATGAGCTTAGAAGAATCCGTGGCACGTAATAGGTGCTCAATAAATATTTGTTAAAGAAAAGTATTAAATCCCTAATCTGTTTTAATATTAAGCCTCTATAATCTTAACATATATACTCAACTGTGTTTACTGTTGGTTGTGTTAAGGAAGATACCCCACTGTTCTTTCCTCTTTTTCTTCAGACACAGGTATTAGCAAGCTCAGGGCATTAATAGCCCAGCTTAGAACTGAATGGCACTAGGGCCATACTTCAAAGATTGCACTCTACTTAATAAATCATCTTACAAATTTTGCATTTTTCATGTTTCATTTCTAAATCATTGAGTTTTTATAGAATTATTACTATTTCTTACAAAATATTTTCTTATTCTATCATTCTAGACTTACTGAATTATAATGGTTCTGTTTGACATACCTTCAATATTCCATATGAAACTTGATTTATGCCACTATATCTCTGGGACTGGAAATTCAAGTTTATTGATATATGACCTACAGAACACAATCTATCCAGTAAATTTACTAGTACCTTTCAAGTATTATGTTGTACTCTTCTATAAACTGCTACAGTCTGGTCTTAAAAACATATTTTACAGATATATAAAGTCACTTAATGAGTCTGACCCAACCCCTATTTATATTTTGCTTTTTTAAAAAATTTAATAAGCTCTTTTAAAACTATGAATAAGGGATGCTTCTGAGATAATGGAAGGGTAAATGAATATTTTAATTTTCTTCATTCATACCTTATTTCATTCCAAAAATGATTTCAGACAACATGATAATACATAGACTCTACAAGGTGAAAAATATATAAGAACACAAAGACAAGGAAAAATAAAGAAATAATGGTACTATGTGACCAGAGAAGTATCCTTTATACCTAGAAAGTGTGGAGCAGGAACAGACTATGAATAATTATACTTTATTGTTTTTTCCCCTGTCACTGTGACCAAATAAAATTTCCATACCATGAGAAAAGGGGAGCAAAGTATTCAATTCTTCCTTAAAAAGACTCAATTCAAGAAAGAAAAACAGGGAATTCCCTAGCGGTCCATGGCTTAGGACTTGGCACTTTCACTGCCATGGGCCCAGGTTCAATCCCTGGTCAGGGAACTAAGATCCTGCAAACCTCATAGTGCAGCTAAAAAAAAAAAGAAAGAGAGAGAGAAAGAAAAACAATTAGAAAATGTCTGCTTCATGTCTGAAATATAACAGAAAAATTTCCTGGTTAGGCTTGGCCCTCAGATTCCACTAATCAAAGTAGGGTTCAGCCCTAAATGTCCATTGACAGGTGAATGGATAAAGAAGATGTGATGTATATATACACAATGGAATATTACTCAGCCATAAAAATGAATGAAATAATGCCATTTGCAACAACACGGATGACCTAGATTATCATATTAAGTGAAGTAAGTTAGACAGAGAAAGACAAATATCATATGATACCACTTATATGTGGAATCTAAAAAACACGATACAAATAAACATATTTACAAAACAGAAACAGACTCACAGACATACAAAACATATTTATGGTTACCAAAGGGGAAAGTGGGGTGACAGGGGGGAAAGATAAATTAGGAGTATGGGATTAACACACACACACTACTATATATAAAATTGATAAATAAGGACCTACTGTAGAGCACCGGGAACTATATTCAATATCTTATAATAACCTATAATGGAAAATAATATATATAACTGAATCACTTTCCTGTACACCTGAAACTAACACAACATTGTAAATCAACTACACTTCAATTAAGAAAAAAAGTAGAGTTCAGACTTCAAAGTAGGGTTTCTGTACCCTAGGAGGTACGTATGACAACCTATCAACCAATGTAGAGTGAAAGGAAACTATTAGGACTTCTTATGTTTACTTTTATATTATCCAATTAAATTTATTTTTTTTTTGGTTCTGTACTGTTTATCTTACATATTTGGGATACTTCTTTTAAGCATATTTTCAAAGCACAAGAACAGTTTTTAACAAAATTGGGATTAGAATATATATATATACACACATATATGTACACATATATATGTGTGTGCATACATATATAACATTTGTCACTTAGTATTACTTTTTTACTGAGACTCTTTCATAAGCATTTTCTCATGCATTAAATATTACTTGAAAATATAAATTTATTGAATACGTTATATGGATGAACTATAAGTTCCATTTAACTGTAATCCCCAGTTGTTAGAAAATCAGGTTGTTTCCAATATTAACTATTTTAAATGAAGTTTTGATGAACATCCTTGGACATAAACACTTTTTTTCTTCAGAGGTAGAATTCCTCAGTCAAAGGATATGAACATTTTTGACACTTATGATATGGATACTGTGCTATTTTTACAAATGCAAAAAATTTTAATGGAAAAAAATAATTACTGATTGTGACTTTGACCTCTTCCCATCACATTTTAACAGTTGGAGCAATCATTTTCAATGTACTACTGTTACTTTAAAAAAATCTTTTCCTCTGACCCTGTATTTGTCTCTCCAAAGTAATGCCATAATAAAAGATATCCTCTTAGAAAAATAAACCTATTTATGTTAGGCCTTTGTTGTGCTGGGTAGAAATAAAGGACATGGAATACATAAGCTTTCAATTATATAGTCCTTTATTGCTGAGAGCTGCAGCTAATCCCTTCCTCCAAAAACACTGTTGAAGGCAATTACAGGGCTAAAAAGTCCTGGGAAAACATCAAGATTCAATCACAACCATGTCACATGTAGCCATCATATTGCCATCTTGATCTTTGAATAAGATCAACTGGAAATTAGAGCACAAAGCTTGAGAAATTTTATTACTATTTAACTTTTTTCTCAAATTATGCCAAGGTGTAGTCCAGATCATCATCCAGCTAGTAGATGCTATGGGCAGCAAATGAGAAGACACTTAAAATAGCAAGTTTTAATAATAATTATGAAACACGACATACCTTGAAGACTCAGGCTGCTCTGAGTACAATCTACTTTGGAAGGACCAATTATTGATTTGAAAGGTTTGTCTGCATAATGTGAAAGCGAATCTAACCTTAATCATCTTTTTGACCAAAACGCACAGAAACTTTAAAAATTAAAGAGGATAGGTATAATTGTGTTGATTTTTTTTAAGCTAAAAAAATATGACCAAACTTTTTTTAAAAAATGGAATACCTCTATGGAAAGGGTGGGGAATAAAGTGAAGGGGACAGAGTTAAAAGTTAGACTTCTCTGTCCATACTTAGTTCTTTAGGTTTGATTTTGGAACCATGTAACAATTTAACATAATTGGAATAGAAAAAATAATCAAATTAAAATAATATAATTTCAGTGAGAAAGCAATTCCTAAAAATCAGGAGCAAAATGAGACAAATTAAGTGGTGTATTGATTTTGCAGCATAATCACAAAGAAAGGAAGAATTATTTCAAGTGAATTTAAATCATATTAATTTAGTTATACACTTCTAGTGGCATAAATCCTATGCCCAAAAAGAGACAAAATAGTATTTTCAGTAATCATATTTCTGCTGCTGGTAGTAATGTTGGTATTATTATTTGAAGGCCATCTTATAGAAAAAAACTAAATAATTAATTATGTTGGAGTCATTGGGAACCAGAATCTTTTGCATTGGGGGAAGGAAGGATAAGTAAAACCCGAGTATTCCTAAACTTATTTTGAAGTATTAATTTAAACTGATAATGCATTTTATCTTAAAATTATATACATATACATATATGTATATATATAAATACATATATACATCTCCACTGAAAAAAGCCTAGGTACAGTGACCATTCTAGTAGCGCTGAGCTCCCCTAGTGCTCCATTTGTGGTCTCTAAATACCATTTCCCACTAAAAGGGAGCAGAGCCCCTTGGAGAATGACTGATTCTATGTTGGGGCAGGAAATGTACAAGGTAAGCCTGGAATATCTTGTCATATCAGAAACCAACAAAGTTATCAAAGACTGTCTGGGGTCATGTCAAAAGGACCCAGAATCATTAATAATACCATGAAACGCTTTCCATCATTCCCCTTCCTCTCTCAGAGTAGCATAACCCATGCATAGAGGAGAGTAAACACTTAAAAGATCACCTTAAAATTTCAGCTTCGGGATCAGTTGAAATGGCCACAGTCTTTGATGTATGCCATGATTTCAGCCTCATAGCTGTAGCCAGTAGAACGTTAAAATACAGGATTTGTTTGGAGGTAGGAGTTGGACAGGAGGAAGACAGATCTTCCAGTTAACATTACCAGGAAACCCATCTTTTCACTCCAAATAAATAGATTTTCAGAAAGAAAACTACTTTCCTATCCCACCAAGAATAAAAGAAGGAATAAAAGACCTATTGCGCTGAATGCAATGCTCAGCCAAAGGAATAGACATGAGCAAGACAAAAAGAAAACTGGCGGCTCATGAGTAGAGAGAAAAGAACAAAAGACAAAGAAAGGAAAAATGCGAAACGTGACGTCCTGAGAGATCAGAGCCAGTTTCACCATAAGAAAGCAAGCAAACGGGCAGCAGAGGTTGGACAAAGCAGAAGAGACCAATTAAAAGAAAAATAAGAGATAAATGGAGTCACAGCCACTCAGATCTTGGAAAAGACTGAAGTATACAGAAAACTCTCCTTTCAACACATTTGCATATTGTAGATGGCAAGATCATTTTTAACCAGGTTAATATGTTTAATAAAAATGCTTAATAAGTTTTCATTACATGAGTTGTAGACTGTACTAAGATTTTCCCAAATAATACTTTTTGTTGCAGAAGTAAGCACCCAGCAAGCTTTTGACTATATCAGTCATGAGGGATGCTAATGACCCCATAGTCACTAACTCATATTCAACCAGAGACTTTGGATTTCTGATTATGTACCTACATCCTTTCCTACTCAATAATTAGAGGAAGACACTAAGCCAGACTTCCTGGGTGAGAAAAAACACCAAAATTGGGGTTTTAATTAAGATTCAGCAACACAATTAAATATCATACAATCTTAAAAATGATAATTATAATGACCAGTTGGAAAATGGTGAAAGTTGTACAAAAATGAAATCATTAAAAACTACAACTATTTAATGATAGGTCATCCATGTGTAAAGTAATTTGCAAAACTAAAAGATGAGCCAGGGCGGTAGAAGTGTGCATGATTTCATTTATGTATACTTACTTTACAGTTTTTATTATTAAAATAGTGGAAAGAGGCAAAGAGTAACTAGAAAGATTTGAGACTTTTAAATAACATGAACATACCAATTTTTAAGGAGCTCAAAGAGTAATAAAGCAACTCTCCGTGGAAGAAACACTGAAAGCACATCTGCTCAGAGCTTTGCCTGATCCCAGACCCTGCTTACTAAGTGGGAGGCCAAGTTCTTATCAGTGTCCAATACAAAATAAGAAACTGTCATTTCTGACACTCTGATAGCTAACACCTACTTCAAGACTCAGACCAACTAGAAGTGAGAATAAGTATCAAAGTCAAGTGTAGAATCTCCTCCCCAGTGATAACCAGGGACCAGGTTCACACTTTTAGTGTCTTTAAAATAAACATCAATCTGTGTATCACTCTAATAATATCGAGACCAGTGATATCCAGTGGAAATATAACGTGAATCACAAGTCTAATTTTAAATTTTCTAGTGGCCACATTTTGAAAAGTAAAAAGAAACAGGTAAAATTCATTTTAATAATATATTTTATCAAACCCAATATATCCAAAATATTATCATTTAAACATAAAATCAAATATTTAAAATTCTTCAGATATTTTACATTCTTTTCATACAAAGTCTTTTAAATCGGTATTTTACACTCATAGCACATCTAAATTCAGAGTAGACAAATAGCCATATGTGGCTAGTGGCTATCAAATTGGACAGTGCAGTTCTAGATTTATAGATAATAATTTTGTTAATTGATTTTATTTTTAACCAAAGAATCTGTTTCTAGCAAATTTGGAGAATTTCTACTTATCCCTGAAACGCAATGACAGTTTAATAACAACAGTTTTGAAAATTAACCTCCAGACTAACAAAGACTATTATGACGTGAGTTTGCAGTTTCAGTGGCTTTCTACTTGAGAGTTTTGCTGTGGTGGTGGCAGTCAGAGTAAAACTACTGATTAATTATGTACTATTTCTTCTATTATTTTGTTAAGTTGGTTTTACATTCAAGCACCTTAAAAGCCTGCCAATGTGAAACGACATTTTTCACCTGTTATTACATTCTACTTACTTAAAGCAGACTGCATTTAAATGATTTCTGTTTTATTTTCATCACAAATACAGATAATTTCAGGATATTCCTATCTTTAGCATAACCACATTTTCACTTTATAAGTTGTACTTTCATTATATCTTATTATAGATTTATTCAATTAATAAATACTTATACTGAGCATCCACTCTGCAAGCACTTTTGTAAGTACTAGGATCACAGTGAGAAGAAAGAAAAGTACTCTGTCATTCTACAGTTTCCATTCTAGTGAGGGAGATGCTACAATGACTGTACTTCACTTTAAAATACTTCATAGTGCCATAGTAAATGTGTATTGTTTTGTTAAACTTCAATTCTAAAAACAATCAGTTGCCTTAATCAAGATTCTATATTCCTGGAGTGGTCAGTTAGCATAACACAAAGACTATACTCCAAAGGATGCTACTACAAGTTCTTCTGTTGCCCTATCAAGACCAACACCCCCATGCTTTGTTAATTAGCACACTGAAAGTCAAAAGGAGGGATTTTGGTGAAATGAGTGACCTGTTAAGTAACATGACGAATGTTTGAAACGAGCTTTCCACAACAAAGACAAAGCTACTCAAGAAATATGGACTGGATAAAAATATCTTAGAGTCACTGTCCACATTTACATGAACAGGGTATTAGAAACCAGCAAGGTCCACTGCCTTTGCACTTAGGGATGGTACCCGATGCTTGATCACTAAACAATTCTGGGTCCAGCTATTCATTCAGAGAATTTCTAATTGCCTGATGCAACCAGAGGTAAAAAAATCCTGCCTCTGAGATACTGTTATGTCTGCCTAACAGAACCTTTCATACAAGGTGGAGGTCAAAACACCCAAACAGACAGAGGGTCCAGGCTTTAAAAAGCTTAGACAATGGGTTGAATTACTGCTTTGTGTCTGCTTGCTAATGAACACTAATTTAATTAAGACCTGTATATGTAGCAGGATTTGGTTTGAGATTTGCTTTCATTATGACATGGTAGTAAGGCTACAGGTGAATAACTAACCATCTTCCAGTAAAAACTTCTTCAGCAGCTACTGTTATCCTACCAAAGAGATCATTTAAAATGTACATGACCAAAGTGACTTAGGTAAGTTCATCCGAGGGGTGACAATCAATAAGCACATAAAAGAAAAAGTAAATAACATAGTTTCAGATAATAATAAGAGCTATTTAAAAAAGTAAGTGGCAAGAATATAGAGGTTGGGAGGTCAGATAGAACCTCTCTGATAAGCTAATATTCAAGCATAAACATCCCATGCCATAACTGACTTTTAAATAGCAGGTTGGTTTCCCCATACCCTCAGAAGCAATCAATGAACCTCTTTAAAGAAATAAACCTCAAATATAAGTCTCAAATTACTGCCCAAAAAAAGTGTCATGGAACCAGAGCTTAAAATAATAAATCACAAAACACAAAAGAAAACAAGCCACTGTGGGTAAGAATCAGTAGAAACAAGAAACAGCAAAAGAGAGGCTTATAAAGACTATAAATACTGGAGTGACCAGATATAGAATACAGCATAAAGATATGAAATATATTTAAAGAAATAAAGGATGGTATTGAAATTTCTAAGGAATAACAGACTATCATCAAAAATGACCAGAAAATGTATTGAAGATTAATGTCTACTACTAAAAATACTGTAATAACTGGATAGAATAAATGAACAGGATAAAAAGCAGCATATTAGACACAGATGAAGACAGAATCAGTAATGATGAACTAGGTAATTAAACCTAACCCTCTAGCAAAGAACAATTAGAAAAGCTGGGACAATCTTTTTATTTTGTGTTTTACAGGCAGTGGAGATAAACTACTCCGTGAAGAATTTGGGAGAGGGGGAGAGTGGGAAGAGAAGAGCCAAGCAAAGAAGGAAACTAGAGTAGTGAACAAAGGAGATGAAAGAGAGAATGGGGGAGGAGCAATATTTGAAGAGACAATGGCTAAGAATTTTCCATGGTGAGGAGAGACATCAAGCCACAGATTCTAGAAGCACTATTAATCCTTAGCAGACAAATACAAAGAAAATCACCTGTAATGGTTAACTTCATTTGTCAACTACCTAGGCCATGATACCCAGTTTTTAACCAAACATCAGTCTAGATGTTGCTTTTTTTTACATGTGGTTAACATTTAAATCAGTAGATTCTAAGTAGATTTCCGCCCATAACATGGGAGGGCCTCATCCAATCAGCTGAAAGTCTTAAGAGAAAAGACTGAGGTGCCCCAAGGAAGAAGGAACTTTCCCGTCATACTTAGACTCAAGCTACAACATCAACTCTTCCCTGGGTCTCCAGCGTGCTGGTCTGCCCTGAAGATTTTGGACTTGTCAGCACCCACAATACATGAACCAAATCCTTAAAATCCAGAGATAGATAGATAGATATACATACATACATACATACATACATACATTCATACATACATACATTCATACATACATACATAGGGATAAGATACAGATATCTATTGATATACAAGAGAGATAGAGAGATAGAGATAGAGATACATAGAGAGAGATGGATGTATATCTATTTATAGATATAGATGTAAGATAGACATAGATGATATAGATAGATGTCTATAGATGTGTATCTAGATAGACAGATAGATCTTAAAGGTTCTGTTTCTCTGAAGAACCCTAATACAACACCCTAGGCACATCACAGAAAAGTTGTTAAAGCCACAGACAAAAAGGAAAATCCTACTATAGACAGATATAACAAATAGGTTCATTTCACAGAAGCAGCAATAAGACTGACAACCAACTTCTCAGCAAAACAATGGAAGCCATAAGTCAACGTAATTAAAATTTTAAAGTGCTGACCCTAACCTGAAATTTTATCCCACTTTCAAAAATTAAGGTAAAATAAAAACATTTTTAGACATACACTAGAAGAATCAATTTATCACTAACAGATCTTCACTATCATGATCTTCAATCACAAGTAAAATGTTCTTAGGTGGAAGAAGCTATAAAAAAGAATGAAAATTAAAAACATGGGTAAATATGTAGGTACACATAAAAGAATATGATTATATAAAACAACTATTAAAATTTATTATTTTAATAATTTAATATTGTTTAATTCTATATAGAATTAATTTAATTAAATGTACTATTTAAATTTAATTAAAATTTAAGAAGCTGATCATATACCAGTGTATGTTCTCTGATCACAAAAGAATTAAGCTAGAAATAAATAACAAAGATAACTAGAAAATCTTTCATATATTTACAAATTAAGTAGCAATTAATTAAATGACCCATGATTCAAAGAAGCAATAATGACAAAAATCAGAACGTATTTTCAACTGAACGATAATTTCAAAAAACAAACAAACAAGCAACGTATCAAAACTTATGGATGCAACTAAAGCTATGCTTAAGGGGTAACATAAAATTAAAGGCATCTATTAGAAAGCCTGAAAAACAATGATCTAAGCATTACCTCAAGAAGTTAGAAAAAGAAGAGCAAATTAAAACAAAAAAGTAGAGTTAGGGAAAAAATAAGGGCATAAACTAGTATATAGAAATCAAACAACCAACACACTCTTGAAAAATAATGTGGGAGAACTCAGTCTATTGGACATCAACTTACTCTGTAACTACCAAAATTAAGACATCATGGTATTGGCACAAAGACAGAAAAATAGAACAATGGAACAGAGTTGAGAGTCCAGAAACAAACTCTCACACGTATAAAGACCCTTGATTTATGACAAAGGTGGTACTGCAGATCAGAGGAGAAAGGGTGGCATTTTCAATAAATGCTTCTGAGTCAAATTAATATCTACGTGGAAAATATAAGAAACTTGACTCCATTCTCACACAATATACAAAAATAAATTCAGAAATCTAGTTAATCTAAATTTGAAATTTAAAAACACAATAAGTCTTCTAGAAGGTAGGAAATTAACTTCATGATCCAGGCATGAGGCAATAACATTTTTTTTTTGAATTTTTGAATTTTATTCTATTTATTTTTTATACAGCAGGTTCTTATTAGTCATCCATTTTATACACAGTGTATACATGTCAATCCCAATCTCCCAATTCATCCCACCACCACCACCACCACCACCTGCCGCTTTCCCCCCTTGGTGTCCATACGTTTGAGGCAATAACATTTTTAAACTAAACATAAAAAAATAATAACCATTAATAAGTTGTATTGCATTAAAATTCAGAACACCTTTTCATCAAAAGACATCAGCAAAAGAGTGAAAAGGCAAGCCTCAGACTGGGAAAAGATACATGTAATACATATAAAAAACAAAGGGCTTATGTCAAGACTATAGAAAGGATTCCTATGAATCAATAAGTGAAAGACAGATGTGTTAGTCCAGGTCCTCTCAAGAACAGATGCCAAAATGGGATTAAATGTGCAAAGACTTTAAGGGAAGTGCCTGTGAAAGAAATTTAATTTAATGCACAAGCCAGTGTTTTAACACTTTCAGCCCCATGAAGGACACAGAAAAGTTTTAAACTATTCATTTATGTATATTTCGGCAGAGAAGTAACATACATCTAAAGATAAAATAAATTACATTAAGATGAAACTCCGTAATAGAAGTAGAATGGAATTAGGAGCTCATGGAGAAAACTGAATGATGGAAAACTCACAGTTTTAACTTGAAAAAGACACAGAAGAACAGAAACTATAAGGGACTGAGTTTACCTAGAACTGACTAAATTACATTTTCTGCTATAAACTGAGTTCAAGATAGAGACTAATTTCAGTCCCCACTCCACCTTCAAGTTTGTGGCCATTGAAAATTTATATTCTACATGTGCAATTGAGCATATTTATACTTAAATAATAATCAAAATGGAAAATATCAGTGCATTGTACTATATATTCAAGCGTATGTTTTGCCTTTTAGAATTAAAGGCCCACAGTTTTTATTTTAAAAATTGAAGCTATTATAAATATGATAATATAGTATAAATAAATATAATATATATTTTAAATATTTTTAGGTTCCTAATTTATATCCAGGCAGGAGCTTGTGCACCCCACAGGATCTACTTCATTCTCTGTGGTAATTGATGCTACACAAAGAAAAAAGGAAACTAAGAAGAGAAACGCAGTATGAGCCCATTTAGGGCTGAGCATGAATATGAAATGGAAGTATAAGAGGATAAGTAAACAGGTTGTAGGCACAGAATGAAGGGACTCTTCCTTAAGTGAAAATGTAATCATCTCAAGTACTTACAATGCACTGCACAGATGTTTATTTATATAAGAACATGTAAATACATACATCTGTCTAATTAAAAGCATATTACAAATCCAGTGCTTTGAAATTGAAATGTATTAAGTACTATTCTAGCTAAGAGTCTCGTAACCACACAAAATGCACAATATGACATGATTTGGGGAGTTTTGATTTTGCTTTGTTTTGTTTTGCAGAAACATAAAAGTTATTTGGAAACATCTTAGCATATGTGGAATCATGCTATATCCCTTAACATTAATCCAGAAGATTTCAGGGAATATTAGAGAAATATATAATTTGATATTACAGAAAAAAGCAAGGGCTTTGGATTCAAAAAGAACTGAGTTCAAATCATAGCTCTCCAACTTAACGTGTGGCCTTGGACAAGCCACTTAACTTCTGCGATGATCTGTTTTTCCTTCTGTAAAACTGGAGAAGCTAATGTCTAACATCATAGGATGTTGGAATGGGACTCTCCTTGCTTGAGGTATCAAAATGTAAATGTCAGAATACAGACGTGAAACCAGACTCCTTCACCCACCCACTCCTACAGAGTTACTAAGGAAATAATCCACGACTCTTTTATTGGTTAGATTTTGCTGCATAACAAACCGTTTCACAACTTAGTGTTTAAAACTACTAACATATATTATTATACTTCTGTGAATTGTCTTGGCATTTCTTCTGGTCTGGGCCAGCCTGGCTGGGTTAGGTCATCTAGACTGGCTTCATTCACATGTCTGGCTGTTGACTTGACGTCAGATGGGGTAATAAGAAGAGCTTGGCCACAGAACTCTCATCATCCAGCAGGCTAGCCTAAGCTTATTCACACAGTGGTAATCACAAAGTTCCCAAGAGCAGCAAGAGAGGTCAAACCCCATTGTGCAAGTACTTTTTAAGTCTCCATTTGTATCACATTTACTACTGTCCCATTGTCCAAAGCAAGTCACATGGCCAAGCTACCACAACTCTAATCCCTCAGAAAGATAAGAGATATAAAAAGGGATTTGGAAAGAAAGTACCTAACTGCTAGTCAGAGCTCAAAAAATATGTTGAATGGATGAATAAATGAAAGAGAGAAAAACTGAGAGGATGGTGGTACCATTAACCAAAATAGGAGGTTTAGGAAGAGAAGCAGATTTGGGATTATTGGGAAAGAGTGAATTCCATTTCAAACACACAGCACCTTGAGGTATTCATGAGACATTCGTGTAAAGATATCCGATAGACAAGTGGATACCCATTTCTGCAAAGTTGTGAAAGGATCTCCTGAAGCTCTTCAGAAATTAAAAATAAACTTTTTACTTGGGTCTATCCATTATTATTACCCTTTATTTACAATTGTACTTTATGTGGTAGTGGGCTTGAAATATTAAATTTCCTCAAATCTAAGATGTATTTTCCACATTCTAACAGTTCAGTTGACATGTGTGCTACATCCATGTACACATTTAATATGATAGCATTCCTTTCTTTATGAAAAGCTGATGTTAAATCAATTCAGCGCCTTAAAACTTATGGCATCTTAAAATCAAGGCACTATGATTAACCATAAACCCTTGACCTGCTGTGTCCAAGAGTAGATTTTAACCCATTAGATAAGGCTATTTTCAGTCCAGACCCAATCACAAACTTTCTCTTCATCTTTCTGCAAAACCTATTCCACTTTCACTCTTACCCATCCAGGAAAAAGCCACCACCATCCAGCCCATTGATAAACTTAGAAACCTGACAGACATTATTGATTCTTTCTTATTCCTCATCTACAACATTCAGCCCATTGCCATATCCCGCTAAACCTACCCCCAAAATATGATTCAAACACACCTCTACCACTACCACTCTAGATCAAGCAACCATCATCATGCTCCTGGACTATTCTGACAGCCTCTGAGCTGGTCTCCTTGCTTTCACTCTGGCCTTCCTGCTCTCCACTTTCCACAAGGCAGCCAAAGGAATTTTTAATGTAAGCTACATCATGTTATTCTCCTAAAGTTCTTCAAATTTCCACTGCACTTAGAATAAAATTCAAAATGACATCCATAGCTTTCCATGAATTTCAAGCTTGTGCCAACCTCTTTAACCTCATCTTGCACCACACTCCACGTTGTTCCATTAAAAATCACCTATTTTCACTTTTCCCAATTTTTATTAAGCTCTTTCCCTCCTCAGAACATTAATCCATGCTATTCTCTCTGCCTAGCCTACTCTTCTCCCCTCTCTTCCCCCAGTTCATCCCTTCTTATCTTTTAGGTCTCAGCTTAAGTGTCATGTCTTCAGGGAACACTTTCCTGACCTTCCCACCCAAACTAAATTATATTTATCTCCATTATTTACTCTGACTCCATCCTTTCTTTTTATTTAAGGCAATTAGCAACATTTCTAAGATATATGTATATATATTAATGTATATATGTACATATACATGTGTGGTTTGTGTATATATGTATACATATGTATATTATATAATGTTTATTTTTTCCTCCCCCACTGTACCATAAATTTCATGAGGACAAAAACTGTGCCTGTCCTGTTCACTACCCAATAATTAATATTCTCCCCAGGGCATAGTAGACACAATAAATATTCCTGAAGGAATAAACAAAGAAATAACCAAAACATCCTCACACAAAGGAGCAAAATGGCTGGTCAAACATAAAAACAGTAAGTAGCATTTGACTAGAGAAACTAGAAAATAGGGTGCTCAGGTGAATCTAACAGACAAAAGCTGCAGATCCTACAGACAGAACAAGAAACAATTTCCAGTTAAAAAGGTACAGCAGCAGGCACAATATATTGGCAAGAAGCAAAACTTTAAAATTTCCTTAGCAATACAAAGATTACAACATTTAAAATCTAAATTGGGGGGTTGGGATTGACATATACACACTAATATGTATTAAATAGATAACTAATGAGAACCCGCTGTATAGCACAGGGAACTCCACTTCGCTGTACAGTAGAAATACAACATTGTAAAACAACTATACCCCAATTAAAAATTAATTAATTAAATGAAATACAATGCCAAAAAAATATCTAAATGTGGGTCAAATACTGAGCATTTCCCACAAATACCAAGAGCCCTGATACAAGTAGGTGACTTTCCAAGCGTGATGGCTATGTGGCAATGACACCAAAAGATCCAGAGGAAGATCACAGGAACCCAAGTATGGGAGGGGCTGCTGGCTGTCCCTCAACATCTGCTCTCCCTTTCTTTTATGGAATACAGGTTTTTGGTAGTAGCCATGACTGATATAGGCAAAGTTCCAGAAGCATAGGGGAAAAAGCTGTGTGTCATGGCATGAGAAAAGGTTGCAGGGAGGTGCCTTGTCTGTGGTGCTGCCAGTGCATAATGGAGAATCTGATGCCTTGAGTGGCTGCTCAACATTATACATGTAAGTGAAAGAGGAAGGTCTCTTTTCTGGAAAGAGGGGGATGGGTACAGTAAGGAATGAAGTCAAGAGACCTAGCACCCAGGCTCTGGATAGCTTCTTACTGTCTGTGGAACCTCAGCGTGACAGCAGCCTCACTGTGCCTCATGTTCTCCATGTGAAAATGGTGGCCATGAGGACTCCATGGAAATACACACAAACTTGCTCAAGACTCCCAGAGAGATAATGAGCTGTGTCAGGCCTTGAAGACTGGGTATGATCTTGTCAGATAGAGATTCTGCTCAACTGTGGAGTCATGTTTATCTTTCATGCCCCCAAAAAGGGATCCTTGAGTCAGTCAAGAGTCGTTCTGGTTATACTGTAATTGGTTGTGTGATGTTAGGCAAGTCATTCACCCTCTCTGGGCCTCACTCTTCCCAAATGCAAAATGAATGAATTAAATTAGATGACCTCTGAGGTCACCCTGCCTTAATCTACGGGCTTTTTCCCCCCCAGTATCTTTTTTTTAATAAGCCTTGTTTTTTGTTTTTTAATTAATTAATTAATTAATTTATTTATTTATTTATTTATTTATTTTTGGCTGCGTTGGGTCTTCCTTGCTGCGTGCGTGCTTTCTCCAGTTGCAGTGAGCAGGGGCTACTCTTCGTTGCAGTGCGTGGGCTTCTCATTGCGGTGGCTTCTCTTGTTGCGGAGCACGGGCTCTAGGCGCGCGGGCTTCAGTAGTTGGGGCACGAGGACTCAGTGGTTGTGGCTTTTGGGCTCTAGAGCACAGGCTCAGTAGTTGTGGCGCACGGTCTTCATTGCTCCGCGGCGTGTGGGAACTTCCCGGACCAGGGTTTGAACCCTTGTCCCCTGCATTGGCAGGCGGATTCTTAACCACTGCGCCACCAGGGAAGCCCTAGGCCTTGTTTTTTAGAGCAGTTCCAGGTTTACAACAAAACTGTGGGGAAGGTACAAAGATTTCCCATATATTTCCTGCCCCCACATGCGCATTATCCCCATTATCAACATGCCCCATCTGAGTGTACATTTGTTACAACTGAAGAAGCTACACATCATTATCACCCAAAGTCCATAGTTTACATTACGGTTTACTCTTGGTGTTCTACATTTTATAGGTTCCTACAAATGTATAATGACATATATCCACCATTATAGTATCATACAAAGTATTTTTACTGCCCTAAAAATCCTCTGTGCTCTGTCAATTCAGCCAACCCTCCTCGTTAACCCCTGGCAACCACTGATCCTTTTACTATCACAGTTTTACCTTTTCCAGAATGCCATATAGTTGGAAATAATACAGTATGTAGCCTTTTCAGATTGGCTTAGTTCAGTTAATAATATGCATTTAAGTTTCCCCCACATCTTTCATGGATTGATAGCTCATTTCATTTTAGCACTGAATAATATTTCATTGTCTGAAAGTACCACAGTTTATTTATCCACTCACCTACTGAAGGACATCTTGGTTGCTTCCCACATTTTGGCAATTATGGATTAAGCTGCTATAAACATCTGTGAGCAGGTTTTTGTGTGGACATACAATGTTCAATTCATTTGAATAAATACCAAGGAATGCAATTGCTGAATTGTATGATAAGAGTGTGTTTAGTTTTATAAGAAACCACCAAACTGTCATACAAAGTGTACCATTTTGCATTCCAATCAGCAATTAATGGGAGTTCCTGTTGCTCCACAGCCTCACCAGTTTTTGACACTGTCAGTGTTCTAGACTTGGGTTATTCTAATTGGTGTGTAGTAGTATCTCGTTTTAATTTGCATTTCCCTGATGGCATATGACATGGATCATCTTTTCATATGCCTACTTGCCATCTGTATGTCTTCTTTGGTGAGGTGTCTGTAAGGACTTTGGCCCATTTCTAAATCTGGCTGTTTGTTTTCTTATTGTTGAGTTTTAAGAGTTCTTTGAATAATTTGGATAACAGTCCTTTAACATATTTTTTTATAATATATGTAAAATACATATTTTTCCCAGTCTGTGGCTTCTCTTTTTTTCTCTTGATAGTGTCTTCTACAGAGCAGAAATTTTTAATTTTAATGAAGACCAGTTTATCAATTCTTTCTTCAATGGATTGTGTCTTCGATGTTTTGTTTTTTTTTTTTTTTTTTTTTTTTAAGGATTTTCTTTTTTTTTAATTAATTAATTTATTTATTTTTGTCTGTATTGGGTCTTCGGTTCGTGCGAGGGCTTTCTCCAGTTGCGGCAAGCGGGGGCCACTCTTCATCGCGGTGCGGGGACCGCTCTTCATCGCGGTGCACGGGCCTTTCTCCATCGCGGCCCCTCCCGTTGCGGGGCACAGGCTCCAGACGCGCAGGCTCAGCAATTGTGGCTCACGGGCCCAGCTGCTCCGTGGCATGTGGGATCTTCCCAGACCAGGGCTCGAACCCGTGTCCCCTGCATTAGCAGGCAGATTCTCAACCACTGCGCCACCAGGGAAGCCCTTCGATGTTTTATCTAAAAAGTCATTGCCAAACCCTAGGTTATCCAGATTTTCTCCTATGTTATCTTCTAGGAGTTTTAGTTTTGCATTTTACATTTGTATCTGTGATCCATTTTTGATGTAATCAAACGTTTATGCTGGGCTTCCCTGGTGGCACAGTAGTTAAGAATCCAACTGCCAATGCAGGGGACATGGGTCCAAGCCCTGGTCTGGAAAGATCTCACACGTTGTGGAGCAACTAAGCCCGTGCACCACAACTACTGAGCCTGTACTCTAGAGCCCGCAAGCCACAACTACTGAAGCCCATGCACCTAGAGCCCATGCTCCGCAACAAGAGAAGCCACTGCGGTGAGAAGCCCACGCACCGCAACGAAGAGTAGCGCTCACTCACCACAACTAAAGCCCGCGTGCAGCAACAAAGACCCAATGCAACCAAAAACAAATAAATAAATGTTTAAAAAATGTTTATGCTGATTATGGTTGCCCAACTAAAAGCTAAATTTCTGAGCCTCTTTTGCTGCTATGTATGGCCATGTGATAAAGTTCTGGCCATTAAGGTGTGAAGAGAAGTTACATGTACAACCTTTAGTTCTCACCCTTAAAAGGAGGAGCATATTTTCCTTCCCTCCCTCCTATGGACTCTTCTGTTCTACTCTCTGGAACATGCATATTATGGCCAGCCATCTGGAACTGCATAAACAAACACAGAGGAGAAACAGAGGAGCAAGAAGATAGAAGGAAACTGGATCCCTGTACAGCCATGTAGACCAGTGTTCCAGGGACTACTACCTAAAAGAAAAATAAATTTCTATCTTGTTTAAGCCATTATTAATTTCCATTTCTGTTATAGACAGTAGAAGGTACATCGTAACTAGTACAGTGGGTCATGAAAGAGAGAAATCCAGATCTTAGCAGAATGGGGACCATTCATTTGTTTTGTTTTCTTTTGTTTATTGGGGGTTTTTGTTTGTTGTTTGTTTTTAATTTATTTTTTTATACAGCAGGTTCTTATTAGTCATCCATTTTATACATATCAGTGTATACATGTCAATCCCAATCACCAATTCATCACACCACAACCCCCACTCCCCCGCCGCTTTCCCCACTTGGTGTCCATACGTTTGTTCTCTACATCTGTGTCTCAATTTCTGCCCTGCAAACCGGTTCATCTGTACCATTTTTCTGCATTCCACATATACGCATTAATATATGATATTTGTTTTTCTCTTTCTGACTTACTTCACTCTGTATGACAGTCTCTAGATACATCCACGTCTCAACAAATGACCCAATTTTGTTCCTTTTTAAGGCTGAGTAATATTCCACTGTGTATATGTACCACATCTTCTTTATCCATTCATCTGTCGATGGGCATTTAGGTTGCTTCCATGACCTGGCTATTGTAAATAGTGCTGCAATGAACATTGGGGTGCATGTGTCTTTTTGAATTATGGATTTCCCTGGGTATATGCCCAGTGGTGGGATTGCTGGATCATATGGTAATTCTACTTTTAGTTTTTTAAGGAACCTCCATACTGTTCTCCATAGTGGCTGTATCAATTTACATTCCCACCAACAGTGCAAGAGGGTTCCCTTTTCTCCACACCCTCTCCAGCATTTGTTGTTTGTAGATTTTCTGATGATGCCTATTCTAACTGGTGTGAGGTGATACCTCATTGTAGTTTTGATTTGCATTTCTCTAATAATTAGTGATGTTGAGCAGCTTTTTATGTGCTTCTTGGCCATCAGTATGTCTTCTTTGGAGAACTGTATATTTAGGTCTTCTGCCCATTTTTGGATTGGGTTGTTTGTTTTATTAATATTGAGCTGCATGAGCTGTTTATATATTTTGGAGATTAATCCTTTGTCCATTGATTCTTCCGCAAATATTTTCTCCCATTCTGAGGGTTGTCTTTTCGTCTTGTTTATGGTTTCGTTTGCTGTGCAAAAGCTTTGAAGTTTCATTAGGTCCCATTTGTTTATTTTTGTTTTTATTTCCATTACTCTAGGAGGTCGATCAAAAAAGATCTTGCTGTGATTTATGTCAAAGAGTGTTCTTCCTATGTTTTCCTCTAAGAGTTTTATAGTGTCTGGCCTTACATTTAGGTCTCTAAGCCATTCTGAGTTTATTTTTGTGTATGGTGTTAGGGAGTGTTCTAATTTCATTCTGTAACATGTAGCTGTCCATTTTTCCCAGCACCACTTACTGAAGACACTGTCTTTTCTCCATTGTATATCCTTGCCTCCTTTGTCATAGATTAGTTGACCATAGGTGCGTGGGATTATCTCTGGGCTTTCTATCTTGTTCCATTGATCTATGTTTCTGTTTTTGTGCCAGTACCATACTGTCTTGATTACTGTAGCTTTGTAGTATAGTCTGAAGTCAGGGAGTCTGTTTCCTCCAGCTCAGTTTTTTTCCCTCAACACTGCTTTGACTATTCAGGATCTTTGGGTCTCCATACAAATTTTAAGATTTTTTGTTCTAGTTCCGTAAAAAATGCCATTGGTAATTTGACAGGGATTGTATTGAATATGTAGATTGCTTTGGGTAGTATAGTCATTCTCACAATATTGATTCTTCCAATCCAAGAACATGGTATATCTCTCCATCTGTTGGTATCATCTTTAATTTCTTTCATCAGTGTCTTAATAGTTTTCTGCATACAGGCCTTTTGTCTCCCTAGGTAGGTTTATTCCTAGGTATTTTATTCTTCTTGTTGCAATGGTAAATGGGAGTGTTTCCTTAATTTCTCTTTTCAGATTTTTCATCATTAGTGTATCGGAAAGCAAGAGATTTCTGTGCATTAATTTTGTATCCTGCAACTTTACCAAATTCATTGATTAGCTCTAGTAGTTTTCTGGTGGCATCTTTAGGATTTTCTATGTATAGTATCATGTCATCTGCAAACAGTGATAGTTTTACTTCTTCTTTTCCAATTTGGATTCCTTTTATTTCTTTTTCTTCTCTGATTGCCATGGCTAGGACTTCCAAAACTATGTTGAATAATAGTGGTGAGAGTGGGCAACCTTGTCTTGTTCCTGATCTTAGAGGAAATGCTTTCAGTTTTTCACCATTGAGAATGATGTTGGCGGTGGGTTTGTCATATATGGCCTTTATTATGTTGAGGTAGGTTCCATTATGCCCACTTTCTGGAGAGTTTTTATCATAAATGGGTGTTGAATTTTGTCAGAAGCTTTTTCTGCATCTACTGAGATGATCATATGGCTTTTATTCTTCAATTTGTTAATATGGTGTATCACACTGATTGATTTGTGTATATTGAAGAATCCTTGCATTCCTGGGATAAATCCCACTTGATCATGGTGTATGATCCTTTTAATATGTTGTTGGATTCTGTTTGCTAGTATTTTGTTGAGGATATTTGCATCTATATTCATCAGTGATATTAGTCTGTAATTTTCTTTTTTTGTAGTATCTTTGTCTGGTTTTGGTATCAGGGTGATGGTGGCCTCATAGAATGAGTTTGGGAGTTTTCCTTCCTCTGCAAATTTTTGGAAGAGTTTGAGAAGGATGGGTGTTAGCTCTTCTCTAAATGTTTGATAGAATTCACCTGTGAAGACATCTGGTCCTGGACTTTTGTTTGTTGGAAGATTTTTAATCACAGTTTCAATTTCATTACTTGTGATTGGTCTGTTCATATTTTCTGTTTCTTCCTGGTTCAGTCTTGGAAGGTTATACCTTTCTAAGAATTTGTCCATTTCTCCCAGGTTGTCCATTTTATTGGCATAGAGTTGCTTGTAGTAGTCTCTTAGGATGATTTGTATTTCTGCGGTGTCTGTTGTAACTTCTCCTTTTTCATTTCTAATTTTATTGATTTGAGTCCTCTCCCTCTTTTTCTTGATGAGTCTGGCTAACGGTTTATCAATGTTGTTTATCTTCTCAAAGAACCAGCTTTTAGTTTTATTGATCTTTGCTCTTGTTTTCTTTGTCTCTATTTCATTTATTTCTGCTCTGATCTTTATGATTTCTTTCCTTCTGCTAACTTTGGGTTTTGTTTGTTCTTCTTTCTCTAGTTCCTTTAGGTGTAACGTTAGATTGTTTACTTGAGATTTTTCTTGTTTCTTGAGGTAGGCTTGTATAGCTATAAACTTCCCTCTTAGAACTGCTTCTGCTGCCTCCCATAGGTTTTGGATCGTCGTGTTTTCATTGTCATTTGTCTCTAGGTATTTTTTGAGTTCCTCTTTGATTTCTTCAGTGATCTCTTGGTTATTTAGTAACGTATTGTTTAGCCTCCATGTGTTTGTGTTTTTTACATTTTTTTCCCTGTAATTCATTTCTGATCTCATAGCGTTGTGGTCAGAAAAGATGCTTGATATGATTTCAATTTTCTTAAATTTACTGAGGCTTGATTTGTGACCCAAGATGTGATCTATCCTGGAGAGTGTTCCATGTGCACTTGAGAAGAAAGTGTAATCTGCTGTTTTTGGATGGAATGTCCTATAAATATCAATCAAATCTATCTGGTCTATTGTGTCATTTAAAGCTTCTGTTTCCTTATTTATTTTCATTTTGGATGATCTGTCCATTGGTGTAAGTGAGGTGTTAAAGTCCCCCACTATTATTGTGTTCCTGTCGATTTCCTCTTTTATAGCTGTTAGCAGTTGCTTTATGTATTGAGGTGTTCCTATGTTGGGTGCATATATATTTATAACTGTTATATCTTCTTGTTGGATTGATCCCTTGATCATTATGTAGTGTACTTCCTTGTCTCTTGTAACATTCTTTATTTTAAAGTCTATTTTATCTGATATGAGTATTGCTACTCCAGCTTTCTTTAGATTTCCATTTGCATGGAACATCTTTCCATCCCCTCACTTTCAGTCTGTATGTGTCCCTAGGTCTGAAGTGGGTCTCTTGTAGACAGCATTCTCTTGTATTCTTCCTAAGGATAAAAGTTACAGAGACCCTCTAGATATGTTATAAATGAGTTTCCTGATTGGACCCTACTTGACAATGGCAGTAAATATTTTGGGGCTGAGAATGGGCAAAACCAATTAAGGAGCTTTCTCATATCTATACCTAAGTGATAACCCCTCTCCCCACTCTGATTCATACAGTCCTTACAAAATATTGCTCTAACCAGTTCATGGTATGTGCTATACCATGACAGAGCTATATTAAAGGTATTTTAAATGGGTATGCTGAAAATTCTCTGCTTCCCTCTCCATTTAATTGCTTCCTTCCCTGTGCCCTGTACTAATCTTCATGGAATGCACCAGCTGGGTCTCTTATGTTCTGGCTTCTGGCTGGGTTTGGCCCATCAGCGGCATGAGTAGGGGATGCAGGGTAGGACAAAGCAGAAGTCCCCCAGCTTCTTCCCTTCCTGGCCACAGTTGGCAGTGGCTGTTTTTCTCAACTCAAGGCCAAGAGGGGAGCAGAGAATGTCCCTTTTGTACATTTGGACAATTTCTCAGAGTGGAGGCTAGGTGCAATTGTGAGCTGTTGACAAATAGAAAGCCACCACCATCCTCAGGCCATGTCAATTAGGAATTGAGCCCAGTGTGAAATACTATTGGGAGAGAAGTACAGTCGCATGGTAGCCTCTGCTGCTTCCCAGTATAAAACTCCTTTGCTGTGATATAGCCAGTAAACCTTGCTCTAAACTGCAGTCAGAGAGACAGAGTACTAAGAACTAGAAACAAAATGTGCTTCTCGAACCAGAAGGAGGGGCATCACCTGGGAGAGTTTGTTAGAAATACAGAAGCTTGGGCCTCACCCCAGACCTAGTGAATCAGAATCTACATTTTTTTATCAAAATTAACAGATGATTCATATGCACACTTAAGTTTGAGAAGCATCACCTTAAGAAAACATCTGCTCATATGGATCTCTTAATTTAATTACTTATTTTTTCCCATTTTCCCTAGAAATATCCCAAATCTTCAACCACTTCGCATAAATGTTTTTTAACATTTGAATTACACATGTTGTACCCTCATCGGAGTGTGCAGTGAATCCTGAAGAATAAAAATTCTAATTAATACTCGGAGTGATTTCCAGAAGAAAAATAGTCAAGCTATACATAAAATTAATCTGGTTTTGGACGTCACTGGTGGCACAGTGGTTAAGAATCCACCTGCCAGCGCAGGAGACATGGGTTCGAGCCCTGGTCCGGGAAGATCCCACATTCCACGGAGCAACCAAGCCCGTGCGCCACAACTCCTGAGCCTGTGCTCTAAAGCCTGTGCGCCACAACTACTGAAGCCCGCGTGCCACAACTACTGAAACCCGTGCACCTAGAGCCCGTGCTCCGCAACAAGAGAAGCCACTGCAATGAGAAGCCCGCACACCACAACGAAGAGTAGTCCCCACTCACTGCAATTAGAGAAAAGCCTGCGTGCAGCAACGAAGACCAAATGTAGCCATAAATAAATAAATGAATAAATTTTAAAATTAAAAAATAGGTAAAATTAATTTGTTTTTGAATAAATTCTTCCTAAGTCTGACTCAGGTTTTTAATTCTTGCCCTCTTTTATGAGGTAAAGTTCATAAAATTTAGGACAGTTACATTGAACAGAATTGTTTCTCCACAGTTTCTCAAAGCCAATGGAATATATTTATAAATTTTATAAACATATTTATCTATGCTTATTAATAGCTATACTCTCACTATACTCAATATCCAATTGATGAAATCAATTATCTCATTTAATCATAAAATTCAAGAAGCATTTGCTTAAGACCAATGAAATCAGGGACTTCCCTGGTGGCACAGTGGTTAAGAATCTGCCTGCCAATGCAGGGTACACGGGTTTGAGCCCTGCTCCGGGAAGATCCCATATGCCACGGAGCAACTAAACCCGTGCCCCACAACTACTGAGCCTGCGCTCTATAGCCCGTGAGCCACAACTACTGAGCCTGCGTGCCACAACTACTGAAGCCCGTGCGCCTAGAGCCCATGCTCCGCAACAAGAGAAGCCACCGCAATGGAGAGTAGCCCCCGCTGGTTGCAACTAGAGAAACCCCATGCGCAGCAACAAAGACCCAACGCAGCCAAAATTAATTAATTAATTAATTTTTTTAAAAAGACCAATGAAATCAAATTCTGCAACTCTTGAAAATTAAAATGATTACAAGAATATATATAACTGAAACTTGTGTTGATACAAATTGCTAACTATAACAACATAAGAGAAGCAATTTCTGAAATGCAAATATAGTTATATTGTTAATTGAAACATAGGTAAAATGAAATCTCTTAGCTAATGCTGTCATTAAGTGACTTAAAATATTTCTGTTTTGCTCTGTAATTTTCTATGTTAATTTGATATTCAGCACTTGATTAAATTTGCCTTACACTTAAGCATAGACATTTAATTCAGCTCCCAGTTTATATTATGCTTATGAAGAAATGCAACATGCAATAAAATGTATAAATATTTTGGAATTCATTTCAATTATTTTATTTTTGCCTCTATGCATTAATATATTTTTATAAACATTCACTGTTTTGTTCAGGTTCAAAGATTTCTCGACTTGTAACATCAATTAACTGCATAAACTATATTTTTTAAGTGGCCTTGATGTAATCCCGAAACTAAAGAATTTTGTACTGCATGATGGTGTGCATCAATAAAAATTTGCTTTCTTTTGGATGTATGGTTTAAAATAATCAGAACTTTTCATGCAGTTCAGTTCACATCACATAGTATCTATTCATAGACTCAACCCCTGTAATCTGAGTCCTTATAATCTCTGTTCAAGGACTTATGAAGCTGAAATCCTGACAACTACAATAGTTATCATTTATTCACAGTCTACTAAATGTCAAGCACTCTACTTGTTGCCTTACATATAATGGTCTCATTTGAACCCCACTACAAGCCTATGAAGTTGGTATTATTACCCAAAATGTAAGGTAAAGAAATTGAAGTTCAAAGAGGTTAAGTGACTTGCCCAATTTTTCACTGCAGGCAACCCCTTTGAACACAAGGTTCCAAACTCTACCTCTTTATGCCCTGCCATGATGCCTTGACGGAATGGTAAAATATATTTGTTGAACACCTCTTCTATGTAAAACACTGTACTTAACTTCAAAGAGGATTCAGGAAGAATGAACACAATCTTTACCCTCAAAAAAGTTTTAATCTACTTGAGGTAGAGGACAAGAATAAAAAGATGTATGTAAGTAGTTTTATTACTCACAAGAATGTAGGTAAATTGTTCCTTTTATTAAAGTCTTATTTTAGCCAAGAATGGGACATGTTCATTTGAAATTACATATTACAATGGATCTATAGTAATTGTCTTATTATAGATTCCTCCACAAGCTGAATCTCAGATAAGAAATCTAGTAAAAGAGTTTATTTGGTAAAACAGATCCCATCAAAATTTAAAACTTCCTCTGTGAAAAACCTGTTAAGAGAATGAAAAGACAAGCTGCAGACGATGATAAAGAATTTGAAAGCCACATATTTAACAAAGGACTAGTATCTATAAAAATATAAACAATTCAACTGGAAAATAGGGAAAAGTAATTAACAGACATTCAATAAAGAGGATACAGAGATGATAAACACATGAAAATATGTTCAACTTCATTATCCATTAGGGAAATGCAAATTAAACCCACAATTAAATATCACTACATATTATATGTAAATGGATTAAATGCTCCAACCAAAAGACATAGACTGGCTGAATGGATACAAAACCAAGACCCATATATATGCTGTCTACAAGAGACCCACTTCAGACCTAGGGACACATACAGACTGAAAGTGAGGGGATGGAAAAAGATATTCCATGCAAATGGAAATCAAAAGAAAGCTGGAGTAGCAATTCTCATATCAGACAAAACAGACTTTAAAATAAAGACTATTACAAGAGACAAAGAAGGCACTACATAGTGATCAAGGGATCAATCCAAGAAGAAGATATAACAATTGTAAATATTTATGCACCCAACATAGGAGCACCTCAATACATAAGGCAAATACTAACAGCCATAAAAGGGGAAATCGACAGTAACACAATCACAGTAGGGAATTTTAACACCCCACTTTCACCAATGGACAGATCATCCAAAATGAAAATAAATAAGGAAACACAAGCTTTAAATGATATACATTAAACAAGATGGACTTAATTGATATTTATAGGACATTCCATCCAAAAACAACAGAATACTCATTCTTCTCAAGTGCTCATGGAACATTCTCCAGGATAGATCATATCTTGGGTCACAAATCAAGCCTTGGTAAATTTAAGAAACTTGAAATCGTATCAAGTATCTATTCCTACCACAACGCTCTGAGACTAGATGTCAATTACAGGAAAAAATCCGTAAAAAATACAAGAACATGGAGGCTAAACAATACACTACTTAATAACCAAGAGATCACTGAAGAAATCAAAGAGGAAATCAAAAAATACCTAGAAACAAATGACAATGAAAACACGACAACCCAAAACCTATGGGATGCAGCAAAAGCAGTTCTAAGAGGGAAGTTTATAGTAAAACAATCCTACCTTAAGAAACAAGAAACAGATGGTGGTGTGCTGAATTGGGCGATTGGGATTGACATGTATACACTAATGTGTAAAAAACTGACGACTGATTAAAAAATTTTTAAAAAGAAAAAAAAAGAAACAAGAAACATCTCAAATAAACAACCTAAACTTACACCTAAAGTAATTAGAGAAAGAAGAACAAAAAAACCCCAAAGTTAGCAGAAGGAAAGAAATCATAAAGATCAGATCAGAAATAAATGAAAAAGAAATGAAGGAAACAATAGCAAAGATCAATAAAACTAAAAGCTGGTTCTTTGAGAAGATAAAATTGATAAACCATTAGCCAGACTCATCAAGAAAAAAAGGGAGAAGACTCAAATCAATAGAATTAGAAATGAAAAAGGAGAAGTAACAACTGACACTGCAAAAATACAAAGGATCATGAGAGATTACTACAAGCAACTCTATGCCAATAAAATGGACAACCTGGAAGAAATGGACAAATTCTTAGAAATGAACAACCTTCCGAGACTGAACCAGGAAGAAATAGAAAATATGAACAGACCAATCACAAGCACTGAAATTGAAACTGTGATTAAAAATCTTCCAACAAACAAAAGTCCAGGACCAGATGGCTTCACAGGTGAATTCTATCAAACATTTAGAGAAGAGCTAACACCTATCCTTCTCAAACTCTTCCAAAATATAGCAGAGGGAGGAACACTCCCAAACTCATTCTACGAGGCCACCATCACCCTGATACCAAAACCAGACAAAGGTGTCATAAAGAAAGAAAACTACAGGCCAATATCACTGATGAACATAGATGTAAAAATCCTCAACAAAATACTAGCAAACAGAATCCAACAGCACATTAAAAGGATCATACACCATGATCAAGTGGGGTTTATCCCAGGAATGCAAGGATTCTTCAATATATGCAAACCAATCAACGTGATACATCATATTAACAAACTGAAGGAGAAAAACCATACGACCATCTCAATCCATGCAGAGAAAGCTTTCCACAAAATTCAACACCCATTTATGATAAAAGCCCTGCAGAAAGCAGGCATAGAGGGAGCTTTCCTCAACATAATAAAGGCCATATATGACAAACCCACCGCCAACATCATCCACAATGGTGAAAAACTGAAACCATTTCCACTAAGATCAGGAACAAGACAAGGTTGCCCACTCTCACCACTATTTTTCAACATAGTTTTGGAAGTTTTAGCCACAGCAATCAGAGAAGAAAAACAAATAAAAGGAATCCAAATCGGAAAAGAAGAAGTAAAGCTGTCACTGTTTGCAGATGACATGATACTATACATAGAGAATCCTAAAGATGCAACCAGAAAACTACTACAGCTAATCAATGAATTAGGTAAAGTAGCAGGATACAAAATTAATGCACAGAAATCTCTAGCATTCCTATACACTAATGATGAAAAATCTGAAAGTGAAATTAAGAAAACACTCCCGTTTACCATTGCAACAAAACAAATAAAATATCTAGGAATAAACCTACCTAAGGAGACAAAAGACCTGTATGCAGAAAATTATAAGACACTGATGAAGGAAATTAAAGATGATACCAATAGATGGAGAGATATACCACGTTCTTGGATTGGAAGAATCAACATTGTGAAAATGACTATTCTACCCAAAGCAATCTACAGATTCAATGCAATCCCTATGAAACTACAACTGGCATTTTTCACAGAACTAGAACAAAAAATTTCACAATTTGTATGGAAACGCAAAAGACCCCGAACAGCCAAAGCAATATTGAGAAAGAAAAACGGAGCTGGAGGAATCAGTCTCCCTGACTTCAGACTATACGACAAAGCTACAGTAATCAAGACAGTATGGTACTGGCACAAAAACAGAAGTATAGATCAATGGAACAGGATAGAAAGCCCAGAGATAAACCCATGCACATATGGTCACCTTATCTTTGATAAAGGAGGCAAGAATATACAGTGGAGAAAAGACACCCTCTTCAATAAGTGGTGCTGGGAAAACTGGTCAGGTACATGTAAAAGTATGAAATTAGAACACTCCCTAACACCATACACAAAAATAAACTCAAAATGGATTAAAGACCTAAATGTAAGGCCAGACACTGTCAAACTCTTAGAGGAAAACATAGGCAGAACACTCTATGACATAAATCACAGCAAGATCCTTTTTGACCCACCTCCTAGAGAAATGGAAATAAAAACAAAACTAACCAAATGGGACCTAAGGAAACTTAAAAGCTTTTGCACAGCAAAGGAAACCATAAACATGATGAAAAGACAACCCTCAGAATGGGAGAAAACATTTGCAAATGAAGCAACTGACAAAGGATTAATCTCCAAAATTTACAAGCAGCTCATGCAGCTCAATATCAAAAAAACAAACAACCCAATCGAAAAATGGGAAGGAGACCTAAATAGACATTTCTCCACAGAAGATATACATAGTGCCAACAAACACATGAAAGAATGCTCAACATCATTAATCATTAGAGAAATGGAAATGATAACTACAATGAGGTATCATCTCACACCAGTCAGAATGGCCATCATCAAAAAATCTACAAACAATAAATGCTGGAGAGGGTGTGGAGAAAAGGGAACCCTCTTGCACTGTTGCTGGGAATGTAAATTGATACAGCCACTATGGAGAACAGTATGGAGGTTCCTTAAAAAACTAAAAATAGAACTACCATACGACCCAGCAATCCCACTACTGGGCATATACCCTGAGAACACCATAATTCAAAAAGAGTCATGTACCAAAATGTTCATTGCAGCTCTATTTACAATAGCCAGGACATGGAAGCAACCTAAGTGTCCATCAGCAGATGGATGGATAAAGATGTGGCACGTGTATATACAATGGAATATTACTCAGCCATAAAAAGAAACGAAATTGAGTTATTTGTAGTGAGGTGGATGGACCTAGAGTCTGTCATACAGAGTGAAGTAAGTCAGAAAGAGAAAAACAAATACCGTATGCTAACACATATATACGGAATCTAAGAAAAAAAAAAGGTCATGAAGAACCTAGGGGCAAGAGAGGAATAAAGACACAGACCTACTAGAGAATGGACTTGAGGATATGGGGAGGGGGAAGGGTAAGCTGTGACAAAGTGAGAGAGTGGCATGGACATATATACACTACCAAACGTAAAACAGATAGCTAGTGGGAAGCAGCCGCATAGCACAGGGAGATCAGCTCGGTGCTTTGTGACCACCTAGTGGGGTGGGAAGGAGGGAGATGCAAGAGGGAAGAGATATGGGAACATATGTGTATGTATAACTGATTCACTTTGTTATAAAGCAGAAACTAACACACCATTGTAAAGCAATTATACTCCAATAAAGATGTTAAAAAAGAATCCAGTAATTACCATTGAAAAATATATTACATTAAGATTAAGCAAGAACACGAGGCCATAAAAAATTACAAAACAAGAAATAACTATTTAAAAAAATATATCACTATATACCTATCGTAATGGCTAAAATGGAAAATAATGACAGAACCATATGCTGAGAAGCATGTGGAGAAACTGGATCACTCACACGTTGCTGGTGGAAGTATAAAATGGTACAGCCACTCTGGAAAATTTGATGGATTATTTTAAAACTAAACATGTAACTACCGTATGACTAAGTAATTGCAATCCTGGGTATTTATCCCAGAGGAATGGAAATTATGCTCATGCAAAACCCTGTACATGAATGTTCAGAGCAGCTTTCTTTGTAACAGCCAAAAAGTGAAAATAGCCCAAATGTCTCTCAATGGGCAAATGATTAAATGAACTATTGTGCGTACATATTATGGAATACCACTCTTTTACTTCCTTCAATTCTATCCCTCCTTTGAAGTGTCTATTTTCAATTAGGTTACCCTTAGTTAAATCATGAACCACCATAACAGACTACCGGTAGGAGATTCTGCTTGGCAAAACTAAGGAAGAGTCTGTAGGAAATACGTCACAAGCAGATAAAATCTTGTTTTTAAATGTTTATTTATACTTTTATTCCATTGTCAAATTTACCTCCTCTAAGTGTTCTCTGTAATTTCAAATTTTATTCAACACAAACAACTTCATGGCCCACCATGGAAATCCAGAGAAGTCATTTCTAAGCATATACATTTTATAACATTAGGAGAAACAGTCATAAAGAACTCACATTTTTCTGCAAAATTTTATCCACTGTGAGTCCAAAGTCACCAAGAACCAGGCCTGGAACTGGTGTTTTCTTGCCATTTGAACAGAGACTACTTTATTAGGAAACAGAAGTTTTATCAGAACTTTCTTTTATAGATTTGAACTCAACTGTGCTCTACCCTCTCCAAAGGAAGCAGTATTTCAGATAGAATTTTCCTTTTTGAGAATTGTCTTTCTAATTTTAGAAAACTGAGCATTGTATAAATAACACAATCACTGTAAAGGTATAAAATGTAACTGTTTGCTACCATCTAGTGGAACTACTAAGTTTTGCACAGAAACATTTTTCACTTTACCAGTCATTCTATTTCATTACTTTTCTGATTCTTGGTTACATGAATTTGTGGTTGTAAAAGTAAAACTTCTTGCTATTTGATCCAAAATTCTTAACATACAAGGAACAAGTGTAAGGGACAATATATCAATAGAAAGAGAGGAAAAGTCTTCTGAAAACACATTATTGCACTTTTTCCCATTTAAAATAAACTAAAAACTATTTTGATAATCATTCACAAACTGATCAGAGGGAAGGGTCAAGAATCATACTCCACCTAAGTTTATGCTCAGACTTGGTTCTCATGCAAATCGGTATTGTATCCTCAGTCCCAGCTTGCTCCTATTCTACATAACATGTAATTTTATTGCCAGACTTTTCCTCTAGGGTGCTTATGTCATGTAGAGCACATCAAATATGTCTGGTCATGCTAATTACATTCTTCTTGAACATGGCAAAGAAATCCTGGTGGAATACAAGAACTGAAAAACCAAATTATGAATGTGCCATATGATCACTGATGGGAAGACAAATGTGTAGCAAACACTATGTTCCACAGCACTGATCATGTTGCTTTCGCTATTCTAGAGTATAGAAGGGCTTTATCAGTGTCCATTCCTATGCCCTCAGTAGTCACAGTCATACAGATGAGCCTAAAGCACATATGATTCTCTGCCTGAGAACTTTCTCAGCTAAGGTTTCTTTCCTCAAGTTTGCATTCTAAAAGAAGAACATTATATTAGAGGAGTGTATGTATTGTGAAATGAGCATTTAGTCATATTTCTGGCATCAGGATTTATTTTCCCAGTCCTCATGGCCCCCTTGAATCTAGCTACAGAATACTGCATGGCATTTACTACATCACAGGAGTCGGGCAAAGGTTTGTACTGACCAGACAGACTCCCAGACAAGGATATTTTCACAAGGATTATTTACACTCCAACACTACAAGTATCTTCATTTGGATCCTCCTCCATGTCAAAGCTCCCATCCCCAGGAAACACACCGAAAAAAATTGCAAGAGATGTCCTTTGTGCCATCTTGACCAGAGCCCTATACTGTGGTGCTATGCAATGGACACCTCTGAATAGCTTTGAACTGAACTAACAATTTCCCAAGTAGCATAAAGTTTAAATATCCATTAAAATAACTGGGATGTTTAAAGTTGTTAGTCAAGGACAACAGAAAGAAGAAAAGGACCCACAAGTAAGACACTATTGTAATGAGATGACCCTTCAGATTTATCTGTCCTGAGGACATGACAACAGTTGATAGAGAAGGAGCAGCTCTAATAATTCTCTAATCCACTCCAAATTTGGTTAGAATACTATTGTGTAAATAACCATTGCATGACACATTGCCCCCCACCTTAAGATTGCCCAATAAGTGCCCTGGTCCTAAAGCATTCTCCTAAATAGAAGCTGGGGTGTTAAGCTGCCATGTGGCCCCAGATTCTTTCCGGGAAGAAACTTTTCCCCTGAATGATTCTCCCCTGTTCTGGGTAAACCATAAATTTCCTTGTATTGCTTAAGCATGTGCGTCATGTGGCACCTGGCCTGCCCCACCAGTACATCTGCTCCCCAACCCTCACACCTCCACCTGCCATCAGGAAGAGAACGGCGTCTTCACCTGCAGCACAAGAAGGGTGCATGCAGTCCATCATCCTGTGTCAGTTATCCTGAGGGACTTGATGGCCACGAGAGACTGGCACGCACTACAGATGCTGATCTTGCTGTGTCTCTTCTCCTTTCTGTGAGTAAAACATTGTTCCAACCAGTGCTTTGTGTGTTGAGTCCTCCTTCATGACTCAGAACCCACAGAAGATGCAGTAGGCCAAGGTCTGTGGGCTCCTTCTTCTGGTGGTTATCAACATTCACACTTACTTTCTTTTATATAATTAGAAGTTTTACCTGAGCAAATGTCTAGGGCCCCTGCAACAAACCTTAGACCCTTTCCTTTCTCCCCCCTCCTACAGGCTGGACATGGTGGTGAGCAATCCCTGACCATGTGAAGGAAGATGGCAGAGTCACAAGACAGCAGCCCAACAACCAACTCTAGAGTTCCCATCTAGAATTTCACATAAGAGAAAAATGAACAAGTGGAGATGTTAGAGCAGGGAGCTGGAAGCAAATGTGAGATATCGAGAGATGAAATATGGATGGAGATACCATCTTCACACTGGCAAGACTTGGCAAAGGAGGGACCAGAGACAAGGAGTATAAAGACAGATCCTTGGGGGCTTCCCTGGTGGCACAGTGGTTAAGAATCCACCTGCTAATGCAAGGAACACAGGTTCGATCCCTGGTCCAGGAAGATCCCACATGCTGCAGAGCAACTAAGCCTGTGCGCCACAACTAATGAGCCTGCACTCTAGAGCTCGTGAGCCACAACTACTGAAGCCCGCGTGTCTAGAGCCCATGCTCCACAAGAGGAGCCACCACAATGAGAAGCCCGCTCACCACAACAAAGAGTAGCCCCCACTCGCTGCAACTAGTGAAAGTCCACGCACAGCAATGAAGACCCAACACAGCCAAAAATTAATTAATTAATTAATTAATTAATTAATTAGTTTTAAAAAAAAGACAGATCCTTGGAGGACACCAAATCTTAGATGGTGGGAAGAGAAAGACAAGTCAGAGAAGAAACAGTCAGAGAAATAAGATGAAAAACAAGGGAGCATAAAAATCATAGGGTAGGCTCAACAACAACCACCAATTAAAAAATGGACAAAGGACTTGAATAAGCAATTCTCCAAAGAAGGTATACAAATGACTAATAAGCACATGAAAGATGCTTAACATCACTAATCATTAGGGAAATGCAAATGAAAAATACAATGAGATGTCACCACATACCCATTAAGATGGCTACTCAAAAAAAAAAATAATGACAGAAAATAACAAGTGTTGGCCAGGATGTGGAGACATTGGACCCCTAGTGAACTGTTGGTGGGAATGTAAAATGGGACAGTCACTTCAGAAAACAGTATGGCATTTCCTCAAAGAATTAAAAATAGAACAGGCATAAGATCCAGCAATTCCACTTCTGGGTATATATACCCAAAAGAATTGAAAGCAGAGTCTCAAAGAGATATCTGTAAATCCATGTTCATAGCAATATTATTAATAGTAGCTACAATGTGAAAGCAACCCAAGTGGGTTGCAATGGGTAAGCAAAATGTGGTATATACATAAAATGGAATATTACTTAGCCTTTAAAAGAAGGAAATTTTGACTTATGCTACAACATGAATGAACCTTGAGGACATTACGCTAAGTGACATAATCCAGTCACAAAAATACAAATATTGTCTGATTCCATTTATATGAGGTACTTAGAGTAGTCAAAATCATAGAAACAGAAAGTAGAATGGTGGTTTCCAGGGGCTGGGGGGAGGGGACTATGGGGAGATCTTGTTTAATGGGTAAAGAGTTTCAGTTTTATAAGATAAAAAGTGTTCTGGAGATGGATAGTGGCATTGGCAGCACAACAATGTGAATGTACTTAACACCACAGAATAGGACAGTTAAAAATGATTAGGATGGGAAATTTTATGTTATGTATTTTACCACATTAAAAAAAAATTGGACCCTGAATAGCCAAAACAATCTTGAGAAAGAAGAGCAGAGATGGAGGAAAATCACTCTCCCTGACTTCAGACTATACTATAAAGCTAAAGTAATCAAAGCAGTATGGTACTGGCACAAAAACAGACACATAAATCAATTGAACAGAATAGAGAGCCCAGAAATAAACCCACACACTTATGGTCAATTAATCTACAACAAAGGACGAAAGAATATACAATGGGGAAAAGACAGTCTCTTCAGTAAGTGGTGCTGGGAAAACTGGGCAGCTACATGTAAAAGAATGAAATCAGAACATTCTCTAACACCATATACAAAAACAAACTCAAAATGGATTAAAGACCTAAACGTAAGACTGGAAACTGTAAAACTCCTGAAGAAAACATAGGCAGAACACTCTTTGATACATTGTAAATCATAGCAATATATTTCTTTGATCTGCCTCCCAAAATAAAAGAAATAAAAGTAAAAATAAACAAACGGGACCTAATGAAACTTAAAAGCTTTTGCACAGCAAAGGAAACCATCAACAAAATGAAAAGACAACCTACTGAATGGGACAAAACATTTGCAAATGATATGACCAATAAGGGATTTAATGTCCAACATATATAAATAGCTCATACAACTCAACATCAAAAAATCAAACATTAAAAAATGGGCAGAAGCCCTGAATAGACTTTTTTCAAAGAAGACATACAGATGGCAAATAGGCACATAAATTTGCTCAAAATCATTAATCATAAGAGAAACGCAAATTAAAACCACAACGAGATACCACCTCACACTTGTCAGAATGGCTATCATCAAAAAGAAAACAAAAAACAAATGTTGACAAGGATATGGAGAAAAGGAAACCCTTGTACACTGTTGGTGGGAATGTAAATTGGTGCAGCCACTGTGGAAAAGAGTATAGAGGTTTCTCAAAAAACTAAAAATAGAACTACCACATAACCCAACAATTCCATTCCTGAGCATATATCCAGAAAAGAAACAAAAACCCTAATTCGAAAAACTACATGCACCGCAATGCTCATAGCAGCATTATTTACAATTGCCAAGATATGGAAGCAACCTAAGTGACCATCAACAGATAAAAGAATAAAGAAGATATGGTATATATATACAATGGAGTACTACTCAGCCATAAAAACGAATGAAATTTTGCCATTTGCAGCAACATGGATGGACTTGGAGGGCATTATGCTAAGTGAAATAAGTCAGACAGAGAAAGACAAATACTGTATGGTATCACTTATATTTGGAATCTTAAAAATACAACAAACTAGTGAATATAACAAAAAGGAGGCAGACTCACAGATATAGAGAACAAACTAGTGGTTACCAGTGGGGTGAGGGAAGGGGAGAGGGGCAACATAGAGGCAGGGGAATAAGAGGTACAAACCATTAGGTATAAAATAAGCTATAAGGATATATTGTACAATATGGGGAATATAGCCAATATTTTATAATTATAAATGGAGTCTAACTTTTAAAAATTATGAATCACTATGTTGTATTATAACTGAAACTTATATAATATTGTACATCAACTATACCAGTTCTGGCACTTTTGACTTTGGGAACCAGAGATAACCCCACACACACACACTCCACTGGGCAGCTGACACTCTGCACACATTTCCAGGCTCCTTGGCCTGATATGCTGGAGTCAATGAGTCTTGGTTTTGGACCAGGTCCCAAGTGGTAGATGGATAACTATACCTTGATGCATAGTCTATCCAGGTGACCATGGTCCTAACCTGGGCAGTGCAGGTACTGATGCTATGCGCTTGTTGATTTCACTGATTTTTCATCCACAAATGACCCTTATCCCTGGGTATGCACAAGGGACACATAAAGGAGGTGTCTTTTGCAATGTGCCGATAAAGTTTGTCTCCAGAGAGGCTGAGACTTGATCATCTAGTCATCGCCCTGCTAGGAGCCAGTCCATACTGTCAACCCAAGGGCCCCTGGCCAGCAGTCAATCAAATGTAACAAAGTGCATTTTGGGGGTTATTTTTCCAGAATAAAAAGCACAGCCCATATCTCCACCTATTGAGCAGAATGCCCTTTTCCATTCACAGATGTAGTTTTTACCGGGGTTGTAAGCTACTGCAGACAACTGTAAGACATCTGCCTTTAACTTAACTAAACCAGACCCAGGCATCCTCATAAACCTGGTTGTAACAGAGCTGCCAGAGATGCTGGCAGAGCCCCTGCACATCAGACAGCCAAATCTAGAAGGTAACACTACACAATTTCCTGTTCCTCTGAAACACCATTAATGCCTGGTTTATTTCTTCACTGGATACACCACTTCCACTTAAAAATGGATGTTTCTTGGAGAATACCCACTCTGTTCATGTTTTCATTTGGGATACAGCCCATGAAGGGAAGTCATAACTACAACATCTGCTCTTGCTTTGTTATTCTCTTGATGTCCACTAACACGACTAATGAGCCTGAAACAGTCTTTCAAACGGGGTAGATCAGGTGGTAGTTTCAGGCAAGAATCAAAACAAATCTCAAAAGGTGCCAATGCCTAGTGGATACATCATTTTGACACTGGTTCCAGTTTGCAAAAATGTCAGTCAGCGACAATTTCACTCCAAACGTGCTTCATGGGTGAATTGCCCAAGTGGAAATGTGGTCTGCACAGCTTGTTGGAATGTTTCTAGGTCATGCTCTTGGACAATGTGGATGCCTTTCAAGTAGTCTTATGTAATGGGATGAGCTGGATTCATGTGTTATATATAAGTGCATCCAAACTGAACAAGCTTACCATATGCTTTGCAAAACGTGGTTTTCTAGAAGTTCTTAAGCCAATCACTTCTAGAAGTGTAGGTTCACAGAAAAGCTAAGTGGAAAGTACAGAGAATTCCCATCTACCCCCTGTGCCCCCATGCACAACCTCCCCCACTATCAACATTTTCCACCAGAGTGGTACCTGTGTTACAATCAACGAACCTACATTGACATATCATTATCACTCAGTCTATATTTTACATCAGGATTCACTCTTGGTACTATACATACTATGAGTGTCAACAAATGTATAATGACATTTGTATGCCATAACAGTATCAAACAAAATAGTGTCACTACCCCCAAAATCCCGTGTACTCTGCCTATTCATATCTTCCTCTCCACTAAACCCTGGCAACCACTGATTCTTTTACTGTCTCCATAGTTTTGCCTTTTCCAGAATGTCATAGAGTTGGAATAATACAGTATGTGGCCTTTTCAGATTGGCTTCTTTCACCTAGTAATATATATTTAACTTTCCTCCATGTCTTTTCATGGCATGATAGCTCATTTCTGTTAAGCACTGAATAATAATAATCCATTGTCTGAATATACCACAGTTTTCCCATTCACCTACTGAAGGACATCTTGATTTCTTCCCAGTTTGACAATTATGAAAAAAACCTGCTATAAATACCATGTGCATGTCTTTGTGTGAACATAAGTTTTCAACAGCTTTGGGTAAATACCAAGGAGCGCAACTGCTAGACTGTATGATGAGTATATTTAGTTTTGTAAGAAACTACCAACCTGTCCAAAGTGCCGGTACCATTTTACATTCCCACCATCAGTGAATGAGAGTTCCTATTGCTCCATATCCTCATCAGCATTTGGTGTTGTTAGTGTTCCAGATTTTGGCCATTCTAATATATGTGCAGTATTATCTCACCGTTGTTTTAATTTGCAGCTCCCTAATGATATGTGATACTGAACATCTTTTCAAATGCTCACTTGCTATCTGTAAATCTTCCCTGGTGAAGTATCTTTTCAGATCTTTTACCAACTTTTTAATAGGGTTGTTTATTTTCTTATGATTGAGTTTTAAGAACTTTTGTATGTTTTGAATAATAGTCTTTTATCCGATGTGTCTTTCACACATATTTTCTCCCATTCTATGACTTGACTTCTCATTCTCTTGACAATGTCTTTCACAGAGCAGGAGTTTCTAATTTTAATGAAGTCCAGCTTACCAATTATTTCTTTCAGGGATCATGCCTTTGGTGTTATATCTAAAAAGTCACCATCATACCCAAGGTCATTTAGGTTTTCTTCTGTTTTATTCTAGGAGTTTTACATTTAGGTCTGTGATCCATTTTGAGTTAGTTTTTCTGAGGTGTATAAGGTCTGTGTCTAGATTCATTTTTTGCATGTGAATGTCCAGTTTTTCCAGCACCATTTATTGAAAAGACCATCTTTGCTCCATTATATTGCCTTTGCTCCTTTGTCAAAGAACAGTTCACTATATTTATGTGAGTCTACTTCTGAGTTCTCTGTTACATTCCATTGATCTATCTGCCTATTCTTTGGCCAATACCACATTATTTTTATTATTGTAGCTTTATAGTAAGTGTTGAAGTCAGGTTGTATCAGACTTTTGACATTGCTATAATCTTGCTATAAACTCTTAATAGTTCCAGGAGCTTTTTTGTCAATTATTTTGGATTTTCTTCATAGAAAAAAATCCAGTCAAGTGGGAAGAGAAGCTGGGGATAGAGCTGTCCTGCAGAAGCATCAACTGTGTTTGCCAAGATTAACACAAGCTTGACTGGAGATACAGGAAGTAATGTCCAACTCATGCAAATGAAGTCAAGAATCTAAGGTTGAAAATGCCAGGCCAAAATATACAACAAGAGAGTTGACGGAAAGTGAACTGCACTTCCACCACATACAGAAAAAAGGTCTGTATTTTTCATGGTTGACATGAGAACCCGATGAAAGTGAGTGTACTCAGATTCCCTTTAAAAGAAAGCAGTGAGTAGGAGCACCCAGAGAGGCAGATGACTCCAACAGGCAATCTGAGGTCACTTTAAGAAACTCTAACGTGCCCATAAGTGCATTAGCTGAGGATTTCCTCCACATCACAGAGCCCTAAAGCCTCATCACAACCTTACATACCATGTGAGGATATGTTGCTCTCCACGTTCACTTCTCTTTCTGGGGATCCCATCAAGAGTATTTACCAGGAGGATATGTAGATGAAGACAGAAAAGGCAAAAGAGGTAAACTGTCAATCCTGTGTATATACATCATCTACTAGATTAAAAAACTCAAGCAGACACCAGCTTGAAGGAGGCAGAAATTTCCCAGTATTCAGGACTATAAGGTTTTAATTATTATACTACACTTGGCTTCTAAGACTTTGGAAGTGACCACAGCATGTTTGGTTACTGAAGAGTAACCACACAGTTATAGTTACTCTCTAGAGATTTCCTGCCAGGCACGGTAAGGGCAGATCTCCAAGACAGTTTTCAATGTAAGGAGAAGGAGAAGAAAGTAACTTTCTCTTTACTCTTATCAAAGCAAGCTGAGCAAAGTGTTGGTTGTGACCTGTTTTGAAAAGAAGTCCTCTCTTTGAATATTATAGAAAGTGTCTAGCTTCCATTTACCTCTAAATGTTGTGGAATGACAATATCAAAAAAAAAGTCATAAAGAGACAGCCTTCTTGGAATGGGCTGTGTAAACATGGACAAATAACTTATGAGGTCGCCTTACCTGTGATACAGGAGATGATAATGCTCAATTCAGAGTTCTGATGCTCAAATGAGAGCTGAGAACAACAATAACCCCCCCAAAAAATTATCTGGTACAACCAAACAGAAAAATCGGATAATATCCATAAAACAAATGTTACAAGAAGACACAGAAGATGGCGGACTAGGAGGCACTATGAATAGGTCCATCCACCAAAACAACAATTGAGTTGGCAACTATTTTAAAGCTTTGAGGTCTACTTGAACACTTGCAGCATCCAGGGGAATGCTTAATAATGAAAGGGGCAGGAAAATGTTGGTGAATTTCAGCCCCTGGAATTTGAGGTCCCCCCAAATAAGGATAAGGGTACTAGTGTCTGACTCATTTAGGAAGAGAAGTCAGGTCTCAGTCTGCCCCTGTAGAATGTCCAAAGGTACTCACTTGGGAGTGAACTGCAATTCTACCACCCACAGGAAAAAGAGCTCATTCTCCATGGTGGACATGTAGACTCATAAAACAGGAGTGTGGTGGGAATTTGTTCCATCTTCATGAGGGAGGGACAAAAATTACTTGACTCTTGCTTCAAGCAAATGACTAAGACCTTCAGAAGACTACAGTAATATTCACTGGAGTTCCAAAGATACAAGACCTAGTGTCTGAATCATGCAGCAAGAGAATGTGGGGCTCTTCCTACCCCTCTAGAAGGTTCAGGATGCAGCGTTAGCATCCCACCTCCTGCAGAAATGGCCTTATGACAGCCTTTCAAAGAAGAAAGAAGGTAAGTGGGACATGGTCTCAGAGGAAGGCATCACAGGCCTCTCATCCTCTACCATTCTGGGAGGACCACAGGACATTCAATCACAGTCAGATGAGCTATGCTTCAAGCTTTTTCCCTGCCTGGCCTACATGTATACATCCAAGGTGACCAGGGGGAAAATGTAGTGCCAATCCTCTACACATGCATAATACCAGGACAATCAATTGTGATTCTCACCTTGATGAGCTAAAAGCTCACTGTCCTTGCTTCGAATTCCTACATTTTTTACTAAATCTAACATTTGATTTCTATTATTAATAAGAAGACCTACAATCCTAGATATCAAGATATAAAGTTTTATACCTGTCATCTCATTTCAGCTATAATACATAGGGAGTGTCATAAAATATCTCCCATGTAAAGAAGAAGAATCTGAGGCTCAGAGAGATTAAATGTCTCTCCCAAGGCCACACAGTCAATAATTGGTAGAGCTCAGAATTAAACCAGAAATAAAGAATCAAAACCTGTGTGTTTAGACAAGAGGGAGAGGAAGTTATCACACCAGATGAAGGTGTCACCCCATATCCTCCTGGGGAGGTTATCTTCTTCTTTCAGAGTAACCCTGAGACCATAGCAGTACACTTACTGGAACCATAAGGCTGTATACAAGGACAGAGGAATGTTTGAAATATGTAAAGTGCATTAGAAATTACCAGCAGTGGGACTTCCCTGGTGGTCCAGTGGTTGAGAATCCGTCTTGCAATGCAGGTGATGCCAGTTTGATCCCTGGTTGGGGAACTAAGATCCCACATGCCATGGAGCAACTAAGCCGTGCCGCAACTAGAGAGCCTGTGTGCCGCAACTACAGAGCCCACGTGCTCTGGAGCTCCTGTGCAACAACTAGAGAGAAGCCCATGCACCACAATGAAGAGCTCACACGCTGCAATGAAAGATCCTGCATGGCGCAACTAAGACCTGACGCAGCCAAAAAATAAATAAATAAATATTTTTTTAAAAAGAAAATTACCAGCAGTGCCTACAATTAATGATGTAACGACTGAAGATGCAGTGATTTAGACGCGTCTCTAAAATTCTACATTGAACAGAATGTTGAAAGCGACACATCCACTCATCTGTAAGAGATATGGCAAAAATCCAAAGGGCAAATCATTAAATACCCAGTACAACCATATTGTAAGTTGAGGAGCTAGGCCATCTTGTAAAGAAATAGACCATAACTGGTTCTGCTAGCATTATCCCATGCTCCAGCCCAAAGATACAAAAGGGTTTAGCTGGAAGGAATATAGAATTTTTTAGTGTCAGTGGTCAATATGGTAGGCATATTCTCCACCAGCAAAAGTCTGCCCTCCTTAATCCCAAAACACATAATTAAATGATCTTTTTAAATGAGAGGTAACCTTCAGGGGAATTGCAACATTAAAAACCAAAACTGACTTTCTTAATCATGTGTTTCGCTTGCAGCTGAGCGTCGGTAATGTATTCATCTCCTCCAGAATATTCCTTAAGAATTCAAGCCATCCTTCAATGGTAACTCCTACTTTGCTATTATATAGAGAACAAATGATCCAGCAAACATCTTAGGTAGCTACCCAAGCTGTGTATTTCATCCTGTAAACCAAGCACCATTGTTGGAGCAACCAAACATGAAGCAAAGTCTTAGAATCCTCATATAGAATTCCCACTTGGGAGTGAACTGCACCTCCAGCACTTGCAGAAGAAAAGGTTATGATCAGCAATGTCCACATGTAGGAACCACGATGGGGAGTGGTCTGAGATCATATCCAAGTTAAATCACTCAAGAGGAGACCTTAGATATGGAGAAAAGGAAATCCTCATATACTGTTGATGGGAATGTAAATTGGTGCAGCCACTATTGAAGAGAGTATGGAATGTCCTCAAAAAATCAAGAACAGAATTACCATAAGATCCTGTTCTCCCCTTCTGGGTATTTATCCAAAGAATACAAAAACACTAATCTGAAAAGATTATACACCCCTATGTTCATCGCAGCATTATTAACAATAGACAAGATACAAAAAGGCTCATTAACAGATGAATGGATAAAGAAGATGTGGTGTACCAAGTGTTAGTAAGGATGTGGAGCAGCAGCATTCTCACATCCTGCTGGTGGCAGTGTAAACTGATAAAAACTGCTTTGAAAGACAGTTTGACATTATTTACTAAAGTTAAAGACACACATATCCAAGGACTTAACATTTTTTTCCCTGAAGACCCAGCAGAAATGCCTGCACAAATGTGCACTGAAAGACATGAACAAATATATTCAGAGAAAATTATTTCAAACTGAAAATAACCCAACAATAGAGAAATCAATGGTGCTATATTAACTCCATGGAATGGTACATAGCAATGAAAAAGAATAAATTACAGTTACACACAATAACTTGAAAGAATCTCGCAAAATCTTGAGTGAAAGAAGCCAGGCACAAAATAATACCTATCATATTACTCCATTTCTATAAAGTACAAAAATAGGCAAAACTGATCTATGATGTTAAAGTCAGTTTAGGGGTATCCTTGGGGGAGGTAATGACTGGAAGGGGGGCAGGAGGAAAGGCATCAGGGTTGCTGCTACAGTGCTGTATCTTGATCTAGGTGCTGGTTACATGGTGTGCTCATTTTGTAAACATTTGGCATGCTACATTACAATTATGGTAGGTGAACTTTTCTGTATGGATATTTTTTCTTCAATAAAAAGTTTTTTAAAAAATTTAAAAGTGACATATATCCAGAGAAAACTATAATTCGAAAAAGATACATGCACCCCAATGTTCAATGCAGCACTATTTACAATAGCCAGGACATGGAAGCAACCTAAAGGTCCATCAACAGATGAATGGATAAAGAAGATGTGGTACATATATACAATGGAATACTACTCAGCCATTAAAAAGAATGAAATAATGCCATTTGCAGCAACGTGGATGGACCTAGATATTGTCAAACTGAGTGAAGTAAGTCAGACACAGAAAGACAAATATCATATGATATCGCTTATATGTGGAATCTAAAAAAAGGGGGGGGTACAAATGAACTTATTTATAAAACAGAAGTAGAGTCACAGATATAGAAAACAAACTTATGGTTACCAGGGGAGAAGGGTGGGGGGAAGGGATAGTTAGGGAGTTTGGGATCGACATGTACACACTGCTATATTTAAGATGCATAACCAACAAGGACCCAATTATAGCACAGGGAACTATACTCAAAATAACCTATAAGGAAAAAGAATCTGGAAAAGAATATATATATTCTTTTATATATCACTGTGCTGTATCCTGTACACCTGAAACTAATCTGACATTGTAAATCAACTATACTTCAATTAAAAAAAAACAGACATGGTATTTGTAATGTGCACACACACACACACACACACACACACACACACATATATATACACACATGATGGAGTACTACTCAGCCATAAAAAAGATGAAATCTTGCCATTTGCGACAACATAGATGGACCTTGAAGGTATTATGCTAAGTGAAATAAGTCAGACAGAGAAAGACATATACTGTATGATTTCACTTATATTTGGAATCTAAAAAATACAACAAACTAGTGAATATAACAAAAAGGAGGCAGACCCACAGATATAGAGAGCAAACTAGTGGTTACCAGTAGGGAGAGGGAAGGGGGGAGGGGCAACATAGAGGCAGGGGAATAAGAGGTACAAACTATTAGGTATAAAATAAACTACAGGGCTTCCCTGGTGGCGCAGTGGTTGAGAGTCTGCCTGCCAATGCAGGGGACACGGGTTCGAGCCCTGGTCTGGGGGGATCCCACGTGCCGCGGAGCAACTAAGCCCGTGCACCACAACTACTGAGCCTGCGCGTCTGGAGCTTGTGCTCCACAGCAAGAGAGGCCGCGACAGTGAGAGGCCCGTGCACCGCGATGAAGAGTGGCCCCCGCTCGCCGCAACTAGAGAAAGCCCTCGCACAGAAACGAAGACCCAACAGAGCCAAAAATAAATATAAATAAATAAGTTTAAAATAAACTACAAGGATATACTGTACAACATGGGGAATATAGCCAATATTTTACAATAACTATAAATGGAGTATAACCTTTAAAACTGTGAATCACTATACTGTACACCTGTAACTTATATAATATTGTACAGCAACTACACTTCAATTTTAAAAAGGGAAAGAAAAAGACAAATACTGTATGATTTCACTTATATGTGGAATATAAAAAACTAATAAACAAGCAAACACACAAACAAAAAATGAACAAATCAAACCAAACAAAAACAAACACGTAGATGGGAATTCCCTGGCAGTCCAGTGGTTAGGACTCTGTGCTTTCACTGCCAAGGAACCAGTTTCGATCCCTGGTCAGGGAACTAAGATCCCACAAGCTGCAAGGCACAGCCAAAAAAAAAAACCAAACAAAAAACAAAAGACAAAAAAACAAACACGTAGATACAGAGAACAGAGTAGTGGTTACCAAAGGGGGAGGGGTGGAGGGAGGGCAAAATGAGTAAAGGGGATCAACTATTCAGTGATGGATGGAAACTGAATTTTTGGTGGTGAACACATTGTAGAGTATACAGAAGTAGAAATATAATGTTGTGCACATGAAACATATATAATGTTATAAATCAATATTACCTCAATAAAATAAATTATTAAAAATTATCTTTGTTGGGGCTTCCCTGGTGGCGCAGTGGTTGAGAATCTGCCTGCTAATGCAGGGGACACGGGTTCGAGCCCTGGTCTGGGAAGATCCCACATGCCGCGGAGCGGCTGGGCCCGTGAGCCACAATTGCTGAGCCTGCGCGTCTGGAGCCTGTGCCCCGCGACGGGAGGGGCCGCGATAGAGAAAGGCCCGCGCACCGCGATGAAGAGCGATCCCCGCACCGCGATGAAGAGTGGCCCCCGCTTGCCGCAACTGGAGAAAGCCCTCGCACGAACCGAAGACCCAACACAGCCAAAAATAATAAATAAATAAATAAATAAATAAGAAAATCCTTTAAAAAAAAAAAAATTATCTTTGTTTATGTGCCCAGAAAATAAATAAATTTTGAAAGAGGAGCCCTTAGAAAGAAAAGGGGACACACAACAAAGGGGTGGGTCACAAAATCCTAAAGGCCAGGGTCCATCTATCAGCCAGTCACAGTAAAAGCACATTTCTGAAAGCCTGCATTGAATAGGATGTTGAACACAAGATCTCTCAGGTAAGAGACTTGGCAAAAGGTCTGTTATGGGTTTAACTGCGCCCCCCCCCACCAAAAAAAAATCCATATGTTGAAGTCCCAGCACCTAGAAGGATAGAATGTATCCTTATTTTGAGAAAGGGTTTTACAGAGGTAATAAAGTTAAAATGAGGTCATTATGAGAGACTCTAAACTAATAGGACTGTTCTCCTTATAAGAAGAGGAAATGTGGACACAGATACATATACATGGAGAACGGTATTGACCACGTAGCTGGCTATCTACAAGCCAAGGAGAGAGGCCTAGACCGTGAGACAATAAATTTCTGTTGTTTAAGCCACTCAATTTTGGTTACTTTCTTACAGCGGTCCTAGTAAGTTAACACATCTCCAAAGGCCAAGACAATTAGTGTCAAATACACGCATATTCTAGTGAGGTGCTGGTCAGCTGGCAAACAAATGGTACCAAACGCATCTGCCAGCATTATTCCATTAAACTACCACAGAGATGTAAAAGAATTGACATAGAAGAAAGAAAAAAAAGAATTTTTCGAGAATTCTGCCAGTGGGCTGGGCATTTTCTAAACACTCATAAGGGAGGGATAAGATTGTTTCCCCCTTGCTGCAATCCGTTGAGCTGGAGAGAAAATGACTGAGGCTGATGAAGGTTGAAGGACACAGGAACTACTGTGTGACTCACACATGTAAAATCAAGGGGTTGAGGCTTGAGGTGCCCCTGAAGAAAGGACAGTAAGTGCATCTTGTGAGCGAACAGCAATTCCAAAGAAAGATATTAATTTCCTGGGTCAACATGTTGTCCTGGGAAAAAGAAAAGCCTGAGAATTACTTCATGGGGAGGCCACCCAAGAGGACTACCTGGTAAAGAAGACAACAGAAGAGAAGGTCACGACAGGCCTAGGGATTGAGGGAGAATCTAAGAGACAAGTCAGAGGAGAGGCACCGCACATGACAGGGGCATGAAGTCCGAGGTCCCTGAAGGAGAAGGAAAATGTTTCCTGAGTGCATCATATCATGGTGTCCTCCATATCGCAGAGCCTGTCTCCACACTACAACTTAGCCAACCATGTCATGGTGTGCTCTTCTCTCTGCGCCTTTCTCTCTCTGAGGAACACATCAGGGGGAGAAGAATGAGCAAGTGGTCAACTGGAGAGCAGACTGAGAACAGAAAGGCACACTCACATACACACATCACTTGCAGGATTCCAGTCTTCAGAAGGGACCCAGCCGAGAATGGAAGATATTTTCCAAGATTGGGGAATTGAGGTTTGGATTAATACAACAGGACAGTCTTCTTACCAAATGGAAATGGTGACAGAACATTTTGCTATGTAAGAACAACCAGAAAAAGGATGGGAACCTCCTGGGCTTCCCTACAAAACATGGGAAGAACTCCCCAAATCATTTTTCATAGGGGAAAAGAACACAGATAAAGCTACTTTCTTTTTGACCCCACTGACATCAACTCAACAGGAGCTCAAAAGAAGAAATACTGACCAAATTCGAATCTGACTATGCTCTAAAGTTTTATAACAACACAGAAGTCATAGTGAGGACTGCAGGAAAGCCATGCATGTTTGCACTATTTGATAACACAAGGTAGGAGATTAAGACACATTGTGTCTTAATTTTCTTCCCAAAAACATATACTTCTATTATTTTTAAGGGACCTTTGAAATCACAAAAGAAAAGACACTCTCTGAAAAAGCTCCCTGGTTTAAAGACCCCTGCATGGAGGTTGGGATACAGGTAAGCAATGAAATGATGCACTTTTAAAATTATACTCATGAACATCCAGAAAACTCACCTCCTGAAAGGGCCCATCCATAAACACGTCAGTCCTCATTCCGACATGAGAATTATCTCCACATGCAGTCCAAAGAAAATCTTAACCATGCAGATGGGAACTTATGAAGCACAGTGGTTAGCGCCCCATTTTCTGTACAGCTGAAAGCTTTGGCAATCTTGGATGCCTTCAAATCTTGACCACTGCATAAAGCTCCTGATTCATATCAGAGGCAGGATACTGAGTGCTACCCTAAACACCTCTGTTCTTCAAACCCAGCACAACTAACAGGGCTCCCTCAACTGCCAGACAAAAAGGAAGTTGAGGTTTTGTATTTTTAAATTTGTCTTTTAAAATATGAAAAAAGTAGTCCCTTGAGAAAACCCACTTGTATAAAGTCCCCTGTTTGAAGGATGGGGTTAAGTTTGGACGAGAAATGATCCTCCACAAAAACAAGGAGGCCACTAACCCAGAGACCTAAAGGCAATTATATATATGATGAGGTCTGCACGTACTCTGACAAGTCACAGAACACCAGGATAAAGGGACACTGGGTTACATCCACATTGCTGGTTACACCCACAGACGGGTTCCTAGATTACTCCCAAATCATCACCATTTTATCACTTTCTCCTTTCCTTTTTCTCTACTGTTCCCCATGTCTCTTGTGTTCTCATTCATTTTGCTGAGTGATATATACCAAAAAAAGCAGTGATTCTCTGACTGAAGACAGGACCCCAATCATTAAAAGAAACTTTCACAGGGTTATCTGGGAAAGAAGAAGACTAGTGGAATCCATTTCCACATACTCTTCTCCCATACATATGGTTTCCTACGTTAGATGGGCCCAAGAATGACTATGGAGCACGTCCAGTGTCTCTTCCCTCCCTTTCCCTGGCAACTTGTCATATTTTGACCTTCAGGTTCTCACCTATATTCTTCTAAAAGGGCAGTGTAACCTTATCAGTCTCCAGATAAAGGGGATTAAAAGTCACATGGAGTAAATCTGTCAAAGGAAACTGAGTCACTAATAGCTCATGCCATATGGGTAAAACAAGGAGATGGGGCTCCCTGAGGTACCACCACCAGCACTCACAAAAGTTCGGATCACGCTTTCTACTTTGGTGTTTGGAGACCTAATATCACAATCCAAGTGGCAGAAGGAGTACAAAGGCAGGGAACTCATATTTCCTAAATTGAAAAGCTACACGCATTGGTCACCAGGATTGAATTAATACCTGAAGCTGGAATCAAATCAATAGCCAACAAATAACCAAGTCTTTTCAGGGCCCTTTGCAAATACAAAAGAGGCTCCCAGAGAATACCAGGAGAATCCAAATATCCCCACATGACAGTTGGGGGATAAGTTTGGACGGGAGATAATCCATATGAAAGTTTCGAGAGCAATGCGGAGGCATTTATTCCAGAATGAACTGAAATACATATGTGGCAGAGTCTTAATGCATCCTGACCATAAAAGAATGAGGGGATGAAGCGATACTGGCTTTCCCCCACTTTCGAGGTAAGTAAACTGGATGAGAAAGTGCACTTAAGTGCCTACAATTAAGGGTGTAGTGGGTGAAGGTACTGTGGTTCTGACATGTCTCTGAAAGCCTGCCTTCATAGGATGATCTAAGTGACACATCCTCAAACATAAAAGTTTTGCTAGAGACTCCAAAGGCCAAAACAATAAACGCAAAGTACCTGATATTCTACAGCAAGGTTCTGAGGTATCTTACTAAAATTTAAACCAAAATTGGTTCAGCTGGCATTAGCCCACTGCACAGGCTTCTAGGATATAAAAAGTTGAGCTGGAAGGAGGAAAGGCATTTTGGAGGGAGTTGTCAGTGTAGCAGACATTTTCTTACCAATCCTGACTCTGGGCCTCCTCCCCTTTGCCTAACCTTGCAATTAAATATTCTATTTAAATAGGAGGTACCAGCTGGGGAAATGCCACATTTAGAGCCCAAATCTATTTTCTAAATTGTGTGCTCCACTGGGTCCGAAATACTGGTTTTCTATCTATCTTACTCAGTCTAATCTCTGAGAATCTATGCAATCTGGAACGATATGGGGCCTGAATAACCCAGTGAAAGTCCCATGAAGCTGCCGACTACTGGGTTTGTTTTCCTCTGAAGGTGACACCATTGTCTGCTTGGATGTGATAGGGGAATAAAAATATAAAATACAGTCCTAATAAGAGTCCTTGCATATTGCTCCATTTGTAATACAGGCGGGGATGTCAGTGCCATTCTTTGTAAAGGTATCTATTACATCTGTGGCCAGAGGGACCCTGGAAAGGAGGTTAGGGTGTCACGTCTAGTTCTCCTGGCTATAAGATATGGAGATCTCTTCTGTACTTGTGTGCGGCTGTCACTCTGGGCACATTTAGCAGGCTACCTTGGTCTCATGTGCTGGAATTACTACGTCTATTTTGGGTCCAGATTCTGAAATGAAGATGGACTACCATGCCCTGTGTGGTGGTCTATCCAGGTGACCATGATCCTAACTTTGGCAGTTCAGGTCTGATGAGCTTGATGGTCTTACTGATTTTCATCTTGGAAGGGTCCTTATCCATGTACCTCCACAGAGAACACAAAAATAGGTGTGCATCTTGGGTAATGTGCAGATGATTTTTGTTTCCGGGGAGCTGAGATACGACGATCCAGTCGGCACACTGTCAGACACCAGACCAAACTGTAAACTCATAGGTGACTGCCCATGAGTGATTCAAAACGTAAAAAGGTACATTTGGGGAGATATTTTTCCAGCGCAAGCACCATAGCCCACATCTCCACTTTTCTTTGGGGTTGGACAGCTTCCGCAGCCCACTACAACCCATCTGCCTTAAACTTAGCTGATGAGTCCATGAATTAGACGCAGCACTTCAGGAGCCTAGGTGTATCAAAGCCACCAGAGGCTGAGGTGCTGCCACAATATCTGCATCTGAGACAGCTACATCTGGAGAGTGACTGGCTATCTTTTCCTGCACCTCTGAGACACCATTAGAGCCCAGTTTGCTTCTTCCCTAAATATACCACTTTCACATAAAATGGACATTTCCTGTACAATGCCCATTTTGTTGATATTCTCATTTGGGACCAATGCCATGAAATGGGAACCAGTGTGTAACAATCCTTGCTCTTGTTTTGTTACTCTCTAGATGTCCACTAGCACCCACTAACAAGGCAACAATAGTCTCTCAAATGGGGTACATCATGTGGCAGATTCAGGCAAGGACCATGAACAAACCCTTAAGAGTGCCATTGCCTAGTAGACCATATTTTTGCCACAAGTTCCATTCTGTATAAATGTCAGCCACTGACAATTTCCCTAAAAATATGCTGCATAGATGACTGGCCCGAGTGGAACGGTGGTCTGTACAGCCTGCTGGGTAGTTTCTAATGCAGGATGTTGGTCAACTCCAGTGCTTGTTAGGTAATCGTATGTAACGGGCTGAACTGGAGCCTCATGTAAACCATGACGTGCACCCAATACTGAATGAGGTTATCATATGCTCTTGCCCCCTTTTGGTTTCCTGGAGATTTTAAGGCCATCAGTTTTTCATGAATAGACTTAGGGGTTGCTTCTAGGCACCAGTCACATGGTTTCCAAGAAGTTAACCTTGGTGGCTTGCCAATGATACTTGTCGGGATTAATAGTCCAGCCCTAGTTACTCAGATATTGGTCCATCTCTCTGAGGCAGATGGTATGCTACCCTTAGTCCTTAAATTCAGAATAATGTCACCAGGTAAGGGCACTAAGACCCCTGGTGAGATTTCAGTCTTCCCTAGGTCTCAGCCTATCCTCTGACGAGGAATCATTAGAAGGCTGAAGTTGTCATGGAGCTGCAGAGTAAACAAGTATTGTCCTCTCATTTAGGCAAAAAAGTTCTGGTCTTCGGCTTGCAGTGGGATCTGAAGAAGGCATTAGCATGTCCACCACTGGATATCAGACCCTTCAGTCTGTGCATTGGACTCTCTGACCATCATGATATCTGCAAGTGCAAGAGTAAGGAAGATTGCTGCCACAATGAGCTTATTAGTAATCCATAGTGAGGAGTCAAGAACCATTGGCTTTCATCACTAGACACAGGATGATTGTAGATTATTTAAGCACCTTTGTCTCTAACAGTTCCTTAAAACTATCAGGAACTTCCTTTAACCAGCCCCCCATCCCAGTATCCTACTGTGCTTTACTTATACCCCTGGGCTGGAGTGGGAAAAGCTGGTGGCTCCCACTTTTCTACTCGCCCCATGACCACTGTTCTAATTGTGGCAATTATCCACTGGCAACATCCCTTACAATTCAAGAGAAGCATTATACTTTCTTAACACAACTCTTCCTAGAATCCATTCAGCAGTATCAGTTATAGCATCTTGTGTACATTGGCCCAAAAGAGCCTTCCCATAAACTCACATCAGTCCATAGTCCAATCTTAGACTTATTTCCACATCCAAAGTAAATTTTCGACTGAGCCCACAGAGGATTCTAGGCACCTAGGCACCACATTGACTTGTGCCCCAGTGTCCATAAGGGCTGAAAAGTGTGACAACTTCAAGTGCCATCAAGTCCCTAAAACACCTTGACCAGTGCATAAAGCCTCCAGTTTCAATTAGAGAAGGAGGGGCTACAACCTTGCCTTAGACCTGTTTGTTCTTGAAAACAGGACAGTCTGAGTAGAAAGGTAGTACTGAATGTGTTAGATGAACATCAGTCAGAACAGCACAGGTATCAGAACAGTGTAGAAGTCCTCTTGATCCTTCTATTAAGAGCAATGTGGTCATGGCCAAATTGGCTTGTAACATGGGTCAGTCAAAGAGAATGAGATGATCATCCTCTGTCCGCCAGATAACTGGCACGGTCCCCCATCTGCTAGGCAAGAAGGAAACCTCTATAATCTCACTAGGCCTTTACCCAAATCCATCCTTAATATCACTTCTTTCCATCTCACTTTAGGAGCAAATCTTAGCACATTTTGATGCAACCAACTATCCCTTGTTACCAAATATTTTATCAATGAGGTTGGCTACTGTCCCTCAGATCCTGTTCCATACTTGAACAGGCAACCTTCTGGGTCTCACCTGTATTTTTGCGAAAGGATTTTGTGTCCTTATCAGCCTCCAGGAGGAGGGAGTTTAAAATTCATAAAGTCAATCTGGCAGAATCAGGTGTGGCAAAGTCCCAGGTAGCGTTGCCTCTTACGGAGAGACAATTTTTACAGCAGTTTTGTAGTAGACACAACTGCTGTCTCAGGAGCATAGAACCCTGGAGTGCATAGAAGACAGAAGTTGTTCTTTGACTATCCGTGAAATTCTGTGTGTGAAATCACGTTGCCGTCAATTCTGTTAGGAATTGTAAGTCTCCCTTCTGGTGGGCAATCACGGCCATAGAGAATGACACCTTCCACTTGCCAATCAACAAGACATCATGAACTGTGAAAACTTTGGACATCAGAGGAATTTTTTTCTGATACACTATAAACATTCAAAATTCAAAAAAATTATATATTTCAAGGCCAATGACACATTATTACAGAGTGCAAACAGTAAGTAGCTTGTAGGCATCTTAGTGAAATAGAAACTTTTAATCTTTTACTTTTTCATTGCAACTTCTCTCAGCTGCATTCAGAAACATTTTTTTGAAACACAGACCATAGATATTTTCACACAGACACTACAGCACAGGCTTCCAATAGTACATCTACTTTCCCCAATTAGAAGCCCAATGAAAAGAGAGGAAGAAACACAGGAAGAACAGCTGACACCACTAAGCCCAGGCTGCTCATACTTTAGTCCACTCCATGGTACAAAGACACTTTTCTCAAGAACTAGGCACCAATTAGACAGGTTATTTCAATCCTAACTCTTGCTACCTAACCCTCCCAGCTTTTATTCAAGAGAAAGTATACATTATTGATGCCAGAGAATCTATCTTACTACTGACCTGGCCCACACACCTTCGAAGAGGTTGGACGGTGGGAAGACCCTTATGCTCCCCACTCACGCACCTTGTAGACAAGGGTGTGCTACCAGATCCAGGAGAGCTGTATGTCTCATAACCTGGCCTGCACTGCTCTACTGATCCAGGGAAGTCTTGATTTCTCCTAAGCCACTGTTGCTCTGAGACCAGGTCAGGAGAGTTTCACCTCAGCCAATGACTCAGCCAGGGTATTCCCAGGTGCCACAGATTGGCAGATGCCTTATCCACCCTAACATGGAACATACAGTCCCCTAGTGGGGAGACTGTCGCCCCTTTCATCCACCACTTAGGTGACACTGTGTGCTAACAGATGCTGGGTAAATCTAATTTGGCACTAACCAGGCCAGTGTGGTCTCTTGTCTAAAAGGGGAGGCTTTGTAACTTTATTAACCACACATTCAATGCCAAAGTTGTCACTGAAAGCACAGAGACACGCAAGGCCAAGGAAAAGGCCCAACTGCTTTAACACATAAAAATACAAAAAGTCTTTTTATATTTTGACACTTTAATACTTAAAAGGACAGCAAAAATAAGAATGAGGCAAAAATGCCAGCTCCCCATGATCCAAGCCCCACCCACCAAAAAAGCACTACAGGGTAACCAAAGGGGACAAATGACCTCAATGCAGGTTGTAGGACACCAGCTTGTGGAGAAGTCACCTCTAGACTACAGCTAAGTGGTTTTCTATTCTGAACTCTGTACTCAAGCGAAGGCAGGGCAGAAAGGCCCATGTCTCAACGGACTCTGTAAGGGATGAGAAAACTGCCTCATGAGGGATGAGGGCTGGAACCACTGACCCAAACGCACTACTGCAGAAACCTTTAGCCATGTTCCCTGGACTGAAAGTGACACAGAGCCTAGTGTCTGACTCACATAAAAGAATAGCTGGGTCTGGAGCTTCCCCTGCCACTGGAAACAAAAGGCGGCTGACTTGGGAGAGAACTGCACTTCCAGCAGCTGCAGAAGAAAGGACGGCTATTCCAAGATCAACATGAGGACTCTGAGAAAGACTAAGGGGGCATTTTCTAGAACTTCATGAGGGAGGGACCGAGAATACTTTCCCCTGTGTCCTTGACCAGGGCAAATGACAAAGGGCTTCAGAAAACTGAATGTAAGTCTGCTGGAATGAGGGACACCAGGACTAGTGTGACTGATACAAATGAAGTCAAGAATCTAGGGCTGTACATACTTGAGCAGAAGATATATGAACACATGTCTTGTAAGTTAACTGTACTTCTGCCACATGCAGAGAAAGTTCTATGTTTTCCATGGTCAATATGAGAACCCAATGAAAGTGACTGTACTGAGATTTTCTTAACAGGAAAGCACAGAGGAGAGGCACAGGAGGGCTGGAACCACCACCGAAGTGTGAGACTAAACAATTTAGGGGCTCAAAGGGACACTAGTGGCAGTTCAGAAGAAAGGCACAAGGTGGGGCAGCAGCCTGCAGCCCAAGGCCCCTTTAGGAAGTTCAAAATGTGCCCATGAGCACATCCCCTGAGGCTCCGCATTGTTCAATTCGTGGCAAACTGCACCCCATCACCAGCAGCAAAAAGGCTGTGTTCTCCACGGTCAACATGTGGACCCGCCTAAAGGAGTGTAGCGGGCATCCCCTCCATTCGCATGAGGAACACGTGAAAGCTACCTGAGTTTTGATCCAAGCAAATGACAAGCAGCTTCAGAAAGCTGGTCTTATCCCCCCTGGTGCTGGGAAACACAGGAAGAAGTGTCCGACTCCAGCAAGTGAACTCCACACGTGGGGCTGGAGCTGCCCCAAGAGAGGCACACAGAGGAGCGGGGCGGGAGCCAGAGCGGACAGCCATGGCCTCATCGTGCCCAACATGCAAACCTGGGCACCTGCCAGGCCTGAGGCTGAGCCCAGGGCAGCTGCAAGCCCATAACGTCACGTCAAAACACGAAAACTGAGTAAAAATTGGGAAACTTTCGTTTGCCAAAATAGAGGAATGTCCACGCTGGCAAGCTGGGACTAACCAGTGTCCTGGGCTACCATGTGTTCAAAAGCCAACAAATGCGGGGAGATCTTCAAGATGGCGGAGGAGTAAGACGTGGAGATCACCTTCCTCGCCACAAATACATCAGAAATACATCTACATGTGTAACAACTCCTACAGAACACCTACTGAACGCTGACAGAAGACCTCAGACCTCCCAAAAGGCAAGAAACTCCCCACGTACCTGGGTAGGGCAAAAGAAAAAAGAAACAACAGAGACAGAAGAATAGGGACGGGACCTGCACCAGTGGGAGGGAGTTGTGAAGGAGGAAACGTTTCCACACACTAGGAAGCCCCTTCGCGGGCGGAGACTGGGGGTGGCAGAGGGGGGAAGCTTCAGAGCCACGGAGGAGAGCGCAGCTACAGGGGTGCGGAGGGCAAAGCGGAGAGATTCCCGCACAGAGGATCGGTGCCGACCAGCACTCACCAGCCCGAGAGGCTTGTCTGCTCAGCCGCCGGGGTGGGCAGGGGCTGAGAGCTGAGGCTCGGGCTTCGGAGGTCAGATCCCAGGGAGAGGACTGGGGTTGGCTGCGTGAACACAGCCTGAAGGGGTTAGCGCACCACAGCTAGCCAGGAGGGAGTCCGGGAAAAAGTCTGGAGCTGCCAAAGAGACAAGGGACTTTTTCTTACCTCTTTTGTTTCCTGGTGCGCGAGGAGAGGGGATTCAGAGTGCCACCTAAACGAGCTCCAGAGACGGGCGTGAGCCGCGGCTATCAGCGCGGACCCCAGAGACGGGCGTGAGACGCTAAGGCCGCTGCTGCAGCCACCAAGAAGCCTGTGTGCGAGCACAGGTCACTCTCCACACCACCTCTCCCGGGAGCCTGTGCAGCCTGCCACTGCCAGGGTCCCGTGATCCAGGGACAAGTTCCCCAGGAGAACGCACGGTGCCCCTCAGGCTGCTGCAACATCATGCCGGCATCTGACACCGCAGGCTCGCCCCGCCTCCGTACCCTCCCTCCCCCCGGCCTGAGCGAGCCAGAGCCCCCGAAGCAGCTGCTCCTTTAGCCCCGTCCTGTGTGAGCAAAGAACAGACGCCCTCAGGCGACCTACACGCAGAGGCGGGTCCAAATCCAAAGCTGAACCCCGGGAGCTGTGTGAACAAAGAAGAGAAAGGGAAATCTCTCCCAGCAGCCTCAGGAGCAGCGGATTAAATCTCCACAATCAACTTCATGTACCTGCATCTATGGAATACCTGAATAGACAAAGAATCATCCCAAAATTGAGTCAATGGACTTTGGGAGCAACTATATTTTTTTTTCCTTTTTCCCTTTTTGTGAGTGTGTATGTGTATGCTTCTTTGTGTGATTTTCTCTGTGTAGCTTTGCTTTTACCATTTGCCCTAAGGTTCTGTCTGTCAGGTTTTTTTTGTTTTCTGTTTTTTGGGTTGTTTTAGTATAGATTTTAGAGCTTGTTATCATTGGTGAATTTCTTTTTTGGTTTGGATGCTCTCTTCTTTCTTTCTTTCTTTTTTTTATTACTTTTCAATATTTTTTATTTTTAATAATTATTTTTTGTTTTAATAACTTTATTTTATTTTTTCTTTCTTTTTTTCTCCCTTTTCTTCTGAGCCGTGTGGCTGACAGAGTCTTGGTGCTCCGGCCGGGTGTCAGGCCTGTGCCTCTGAGGTGGAAGAGCCGAGTTTAGGACATTGGTCCACCAGAGACCTCCCGGCTCCACGTAATATCAAGCACCAAAAGCTCTCCCAGAGATCTCCATCTCAACACTAAGACCCAGCTCCACTCAACGAGCAGCAAGCTACAGTGCTGGACACCCCATGCCAAAGAACTAGCAAGACAGGAACACAACACCACCCATTAGCAGAGAGGCGCCCTAAAATCATAATAAGGCCACAGACACCCCAAAACACAGCACCGGATGTGGTCCTGCCCACCAGAAAGACAAGATCCAGCCTCATCCACCAGAACACAGGCACTAGTCCCCTCCACCAGGAAGCCTACACAACCCACTGAACCAACCTTAGCCACTGGGGACAGACACCAAAAACAACGGGAACTACGAACCTGCAGCCTGCGAAAAGGAGACCCCAGACACAGTAAATTAAGCAAAATGAGAAGACAGAGAAACACACAGCAGATGAAGGAGCAAGGTAAAAACCCACCAGACCAAACAAATGAAGAAGAAATAGGCAGTCTACCTGAAAAAGAATTCAGAGTAATGATACTAAAGATGATCCAAAATCTTGGAAATCCAATGGAGAAAATACAAGAAATGTTTAACAAGGAATGAGAAGAACTAAAGAGCAAACAAATGATACATTAAACAAGATGGACTTGATTGATATTTATAGGACATTCCACCCAAAAACAACAGATACTCATTTTTCTCAAGTGCTCATGGAACATTCTCCAGGATAGATCATATCTTGGGTCACAAATCAAGCCTCGGTAAATTTAAGAAAATTGAAATCGTATCAAGTATCTTTTCCGACCACAACGCTATGAGACTAGATATCAATTACAGGAAAAGATCTGTAAAAAATACAAACACATGGAGGCTAAACAATACACTACTTAATAACCAAGTGATCACTGAAGAAATCAAAGGGGAAATCAAAAAATACCTAGAAACAAATGACAATGGAGACACAACGACCCAAAACCTATGGGATGCAGCAAAAGCAGTTCTAAGAGGGAAGTTTATAGCAATACAATCCTACCTTAAGAAACAGGAAACATCTCAATTAAACAACCTAACCTTGCACATAAAGCAATTAGAGAAAGAAGAGCAAAAAAAAAACCCCAAAGTTAGCAGAAGGAAAGAAACCATAAAGATCAGATCAGAAAAAAATGAAAAAGAAATGAAGGAAACAATAGCTAAGATCAATAAAACTAAAAGCTGGTTCTTTGAGAAGATAAACAAAATTGATAAACCATTAGCCAGACTCATCAAGAAAAAAAGGGAGAAGACTCAAATCAATAGAATTAGAAATGAAAAAGGAGAAGTAACAGCTGACACTGCAGAAATACAAAGGATCATGAGAGATTACTACAAGCAACTCTATGCCAATAAAAGGGACAACCTGGAAGAAATGGACAAATTCTTAGAAATGCACAACCTGCCGAAACTGAACCATGAAGAAATAGAAAATATGAACAGGGCTTCCCTGGTGGCGCAGTGGTTGGGAATCTGCCTGCCAATGCAGGGGACATGGGTTCGAGCCCTGGTCTGGGAAGATCCCACATGCCGCGGAGCAACTGGGCCCGTGAGCCGCAATTACTGAGCCTGCGCGTCTGGAGCCTGTGCTCCGCAACAAGAGAGGCCACGACAGTGAGAGGCCCGTGCACCGCGATGAAGAGTGGCCCCCGCTTGCCACAACTAGAGAAAGCCCTCACACAGAAACGAAGACCCAACACAGCCATAAATAAATAAATAAATAAAATTATAAAGAAAGAAAAAGAAAATATGAACAGACCAATCAGAAGCACTGAAATTGAAACTGTGATTAAAAATCTTCCAACAAACAAAAGCCCAGGACCAGATGTCTTCACAGGCGAATTCTATCAAACATTTAGAGAAGAGCTAACACCTATCCTTCTCAAACTCTTCCAAAATATTGCAGAGGGAGGAACACTCCCAAACTCATTCTACGAGGCCACCATCACCCTGATACCAAAACCAGACAAAGATGTCATAAAGAAAGAAAACTACAGGCCAATATCACTGATGAACATAGATGCAAAAATCCTCAACAAAATACTAGCAAACAGAATCCAACAGCACATTAAAAGGATCATACACCATGATCAAGTGGGGTTTATCCCAGGAATGCAAGGATTCTTCAATATACGCAAGTCAATCAATGTGATACACCATATTAACAAACTGAAGGAGGAAAACCATATGATCATCTCAATAGATGCAGAGAAAGCTTTCGACAAAATTCAACACCCATTTATGATAAAAGCCCTGCAGAAAGTAGGCATGGAGGGAACTTTCCTCAACATAATAAAGGCCATATATGACAAACCCACAGCCAATATCATCCTCAGTGGTGAAAAACTGAAACCATTTCCACTAAGATCAGGAACAAGACAAGGTTGCCCACTCTCACCACTATTTTTCAACATAGTTTTGGAAGTTTTAGCCACAGCAGTCAGAGAAGAAAAACAAATAAAAGGAATCCAAATCAGAAAAGAAGAAGTAAAGCTGTCACTGTTTGCAGATGACATGATACTATACATAGAGAATCCTAAAGATGCTACCAGAAAACTACTAGAGCTAATCAATGAATTTGGTACAGTAGCAGTATACAAAATTAATGCACAGAAATCTCTTGCATTCCTATACACTAATGATGAAAAATCTGAAAGTGAAATTAAGGAAAGACTCCCATTTACCATTGCAACAAAAAGAATAAAATACCTAGGAATAAACCTACCTAAGGAGACAAAAGACCTGTATACAGAAAATTATAAGACACTGATGAAAGAAATTAAAGATGATACAAATAGATGGAGAGATATACCATGTTCTTGGATTGGAAGAATCAACATTGTGAAAATGACTCTACTACCCAAAGCAATCTACAGATTCAATGCAATCCCTATCAAACTACCACTGGCATTTTTCACAGAACTAGAACAAAAAATTTCACAATTTGTATGGAAACACAAAAGACCCCGAAGAGCCAAAGCAATCTTGAGAACGAAAAACGGAGCTGGAGGAATCAGACTCCCTGACTTCAGACTATACGACAAAGCTACAGTAATCAAGAGAGTATGGTCCTGGCACAAAAACAGAAACATAGATCAATGGAACAGGATAGAAAGCCCAGAGATACACCCACGCACATATGGTCACCATATCTTTGATAAAGGAGGCAAGCATATACAGTGGAGAAAAGACAGCCTCTTCAATAAGTGGTGCTGGGAAAATTGGACAGGTACATGTAAAAGTATGAAATTAGAACACTGCCTAACACCATACACAAAAATAAACTCAAAATGGATTAAAGACCTAAATGTAAGGCCAGACACTATCAAACTCTTAGAGGAAAACATAGGCAGAACACTCTATGACATAAATCATGCCAAGATCCTTTTTGACCCAGATCCTAGAGAAATGGAAATAAAAACAAAAATAAACAAATGGGACCTAATGAAATTTAAAAGCTTTTGCACAGCAAAGGAAACCATAAACAAGACGAAAAGACAACCCTCAGAATGGGAAAAAATATTTGCAAATGAAGCAACTGACAAAGGATTAATATGCAAAATTTACAAGCAGCTCATGCAGCTCAATAACAAAAAAACAAACAACCCAATCCAAAAATGGGCAGAAGACCTAAATAGACATTTCTCCAAAGAAGATATACAGATTGCTAACAAACACAAGAAAGAATGCTCAGCATCATTAATCATTAGAGAAATGCAAATCAAAACTACAGTGAGTCATCACCTCACACTGGTCAGAATGGCCATCATCAAAAAATCTAGAAACAATAAATGCTGGAGAGGGTGTGGAGAAAAGGGAACCCTCTTGCACTGTTGGTGGGAATGTAAATTGATACAGCCACTATGGAGAACAGTATGGAGGTTCCTTAAAAAACTAAAAATAGAACTACCATATGACCCAGCAATCCCACTCCTGGGCATATACCCTGAGAACACCATAATTCAAAAAGAGTCATGTACCAAAATGTTCATTGCAGCTCTACAATAGCCAGGACATGGAAGCAACCTATGTCCATAAGCAACACTTATGTCCATCAAGAGATGAATGGATAAAGAAGATGTGACACTGGGCTTCCCTGGTGGCACAGTGGTTGAGAATCTGCCTGCCAATGCAGGGGACACGGGTTCGAGCCCTGGTCTGGGAAGATCCCACATGCCGCAGAGCAACTGGGCCCGTGAGCCACAATTGCTGAGCCTGCGCATCTGAAGCCTGTGCTCTGCAACAAGAGAGGCCGCGATAGTGAGAGGCCCGCGCACCACGATGAAGAATGGCCCCCACTTGCCACAACTAGAGAAAGCCCTCGCGCAGAAACGAAGACCCAACACAGCCATAAATAAATAAATAAAAATTAAAAAAAAAAGAAGATGTGGCACGTATATACAATGGAGTATTACTCAGCCATAAAAAGAAACGAAATTGAGTTACTTGTAGTGAGGTGGATGGACCTAGAGTCTGTCATACAGAGTGAAGTAAGTCAGAAAGAGAAAAACAAATACCTTATGCTAACACATATATATGGAATCTACGAAAAAAAAAAAAAAAGGTCATGAAGAACCTAGGGGCAAGATGGGAATAAAGATGCAGACCTACTAGAGAATGGACCTGAGGATACAGGGAGGGGGAAGGGTAAGCTGGGAGGAAGTGAGAGAGTGGCATGGACATATATACACTACCAAATGTAAAATAGCTAGGTAGTGGGAAGCAGCCACATAGCACAGGGAGATCAGCTCGGTGCTTTGTGACCACCTAGAGGGGTAGGATGGAGGGGTGGGCCAGGGAGGGTGGGAGGGAGACGCAAGAGGGAGGAGATACGGGGATATATGTATATGTATAGCTGACTCACTTTGTTATAAAGCAGAAACTAACATACCATTGTAAAGCAATTATACTCCAATAAAGATGTTAAAATAAATAAATAAATAAAAATAAAAATGTTCAAAAAAAAATAAAGAAAGAAAGCATTGGCATGTAAACCACCATGAACGTGGCCTCCAGTCTACAGAATGAACTCTGTGATCGTTATGATTTCTGGAAGTTCAGGTTCAAGGATTATGGCCCCATTGAGCAGCACAGTGTATGTATATAAGCCTCATGGAAGCAAATATGCATTGAACCTCTGATTATGGTATGATCTAAAGAAAGCATTAATACGTCTACCATTGCATACCAGGTCCTTCAGTCTGTACAATGGACTCCACTACTGTTATGATGTCTGGAAGAGCAGGGCAGGTACAAGGAGGACTGCTGCTTCACTGTTCTTGTGGTATGACGTAGCGAGATGTCAGGTACCACTGGCTTGTTTCACTGATCATTCAAGGCTACTGTAGGGTGGGATAGTCTTTCAAGCACCTCTGCCTACATTAGTTCCATGATCAGTGTAGGAACTTCCTTTCACCAGTACACCCCATAACCTGGTATCCTACTCTGCTTTACTGATACCTCTTGGCTGTGCTGAGGAAGCCTGGGGAACACCGAGTTGTCTACTTGTCCCACTACCACTGTTCTATTGTGGCATTTCCCCATTGGAAACACCCCTTACACAACTCTCCCCACAGTACCTCAGCAGTATCAGTTACAACATCTTATGTGTGTGTTGACCTGAAAGGGTGCAACTATAAACACGTATCAGTCCCTTATCCAGTGTGAGGAGTATTTCTAAATCCAGTCAAAGTAAAGTTTTGACTGCGCTTTGGGACAAAGCACAGTGACTTGTTCCCAAGTGTCCAAAATGGCTGAAAAGGTTTAGTAACCTGGGTGCCCTCAAGTCCTTTATACATTTTAACCAGTGCCTGAAGCCTCTGATTCCAGTTAAAAAGAGAGGGGCCTTGACTTTATCATAGGCCACTTAGTTTTTGAAAGAACGAAGGTCTAGCTAGAAAGGTGGTGTTGAAAGCTTTAGATCAACAGAAGTCCAAATAGATAGGATCTCAGGAAATTTTAATCATAACACCTGCTGCCTAATCCTATAAACATTTTTCAACAAGTAGCATACCAGATCTGTAAAATCTATCTTCAGAGGATGTTGGGATGAAGGCATACTGGGTTACACCCACATACATGCACCTTGTCTTCCTGGATATCTCAAAATTCATTCTCTTTACTCCTTTCTTTCCCCTTTTCTGTTTCTGTCTAGTTTTCTCCAGGTATCCCCTGTTCTCACTCATTATGCTGAGTGATATCTATAAATAATGCAGTGGCTCTTGGACTGAAGGAAGGACCCCAATCACTGAAGGAGAATAAGTAGAGCTGGGCAAGGAGAATCCTAGTCCCATTTCCACATATTCATCTTCCATATGTCTGGTTTCTGAAATTAGATCTGCCTACGAATGGCCATGGAGAACTTCCAGAATCTCTTCCCTCCCTTTTTGCAAGAGACTTGACCTATACCGATCTACAGGGTCTCACCAGTATTTTTCCAAAAGGGCATTGTCAACTTAGCAGCCTCTAGGTGAGGTGGCTAAAAATACCATAGAGTAAATTTTTCCAAGAGGGACTTCCCTGGTGGCGCAGGGGTTAAGACTCCACGCACCCAATGCAGGGGGCCCAGGTTCGATCCCTGGTCAGGGAACTAGATCCCACATGCATGCCGCAGCCAAGAGTTCGCCTGCCACAACTAAGACCCGGCACAACCAAATAAATAAATAAATTTAAAAAAAATTTTTCCAAGAAGTTGGGGCCCAGATGGCCCACATCATGGGGAGCGCAACCTGGGTCAACATGGAAATAGGATCCCTGAGGTGCTACCACTTCACATGCAACCTTAGGATCATGCTTCCAAGCATGAACTGTATTAAGATTTTGTATTTCTCATTTATTTCCACTTCGATACATAGAGAAGGTATTAAACTATCTCCCATATAAAGGTGAAACAATTGAGGCACAGAGAGATGTAATGTCTCTGCCAAGGCCACCAGGACAATAAGAAGAACCTAAATCACCTGACCTCAAAAGCAAGCGGAAGAGAAGGTTTCACATCAGATGGAGGTGCCATCCCATGTCCTGAGCAGATAAAACTCCCCTTTCATGGTTATTCTGAGAATACAGCAATACACAGGCACTACCACTTTACCTAAAATAAGTAAAGTACAAAAGGAAACGCACTCATTGTGCCTACAATTAATGGTGTAGCAAGTTAAGGAGGTGCAAGTCAGACATGTCCCCAAGTCTGTATTGAACAGGATGTAGAAAGCAACATGTCCTCTACTGTAAGAGATATGGCAGAGACTCCAAAGGACAAAACATTAAACACCCAATATAACCATATTCTAAAGTGAAGTGCTGGGCATCTTGCCAAAAAACTGATCAAAACTGGTTCTGCTGGCATTATCCCATGACCAAACGCAAAGATATAAAATAGTTTAGTTGGAAGAAATATAAAATTTTCAATGAGAGTTGTCGATGTGGTAGGCATATTTTGCACCATCATGACTCTGGACCTCCTTATTCTGCTTCTAAAAGACATAATTATATGTCAATCCCAGTCTCCCAATTCCTCCCACCTCCCCCTTCCCCCCTTGGTATCCATACATTTGTTCTCTACGTCTGTGTCTCTATTTCTGCTTTGCAAATAAGATCATCTATACCATTTTTCTAGATTCCACATATATGCGTTAATATATGATACTTGTTTTTCTCTTTCTGACTTACTTCACTCTGTATGACACTCTCTAGGTCCATCCACATCTCTACAAATGACCCAGTTTCATTCCTTTTTATGGCTGAGTAATATTCCAGTGTATACACGTACCACATCTTCTTTATCCATTCCTCTGTTGATGGACATTTAGGTTATGTCCATGTCCTGGCTATTGTAAATAGTGCTTCAATAAATATTGGGGTGCATATGTCTTTTTGAATTATGGTTTTCTCGGTATATGCTCAATAGTGGGATTGCTAGGTCATATGGTAGTTCTATTTTTAGTTTCTTAAGTAACCTCCATACTGTTCTCCATAGTGCCTGTATCAATTTACATTCCCACCAACAGTGTAAGAGTGTTCCCTTTTCTCCACACCCTCTCCAGGATTTACTGTTTGTAGATTTTTTGATGATGGCCATTCTGACTGGTGTGAGGTGATACCTCATTGTAGTTTTGATTTGCATTTCTCTAATAATTAGTGATGTTGAGCATCTTTTCAGGTGTTTGTTGCACATCTGTGTGTCTTCTTTGGAGAAATGTCTATTTAGGTCTTCTGCCCATTTTTTGATTGGGTTGTTTGTTTTTTTGATATTGAGCTGCATGAGCAGTTTGTATATACTATTGATTCTATGTATAAAATAGATAACTAATGAGAACATACTGTATAGCACAGGGAACTCTACTTAATGCACTGTGGTAACCTAAATGGGAAGGAAATCCAAAAAAGAGGGGATATATGTATATGTATAGCTGACTCATCTTGCTGTACAGTAGAAACTAACACAACATTGTAAAGCAACTATACTCCGATAAAGATTAATGAAAAAAAAGAAAAAAGAAAATCGGATAGGAAGGCTTTGAGGCGTTTTACTCTAGAATTACAAGTGCAGTGCTTATAGACAGAAAACCAGTAAACTAGAACAGAAAGTCAAGAGATAGTACATATGAAACTAAAAACAGAAAAAATCTGACATCTCAAACCATTCAGGGAAAGAGAAACTACATAAAAATAATCTGCACATGTATCAGATATGTAAATGTGAAAAAAAAAACTGAAATCACACAATTACTGGGATAAAATATGGATGATTTCCCCAATAACCTGTTGAGAAACTCTCTTTCTAACTATGACTGAAAATCTAAGTGCAATAAAATAAATAATTGATAATAAATAAATAAAGACATAATTAAACATTCTATGTAAATGGGAGGCTCCCTCCTGGGGAACTGCCACATTTAGAACTCAAACTAGGTTTCTTAAGCAAGTGTTCCACTGAAAACTGAGCAGCAGTCATCCCTTTCTGTTTTTCACTTTCTTCTATGAGAAACCAAGCCATCCTGCAGTGGTACCTGCTACCTGGCTATTCAACAGAGCATCACCGATCCAGCAAACATCCCAAGTAGCTCAAAATGCTGAGTATTTCTTCCTACAATCAGGCATCATTGTCTGATTGGATGCAGCCAACGAATCCCAAAATGAAGCAAAGTCTAAGTCTATTACAGAAATTCCCCAATCTGCTCTGAGAACGGGTTTGGCAATACCATACTCAGAAAAGGTATCTACTGCTGCCTATAACCAATGGTACACGTGAAAAGAGAGTAGAATACCAGCTCTAGCATTTTTGTCTCTGGGACCCAGAGATCCCCTCTACTCAACTGTACAGTTGGCACTCTGCACATTTCCAGGATTCCATGGCCTCATGTGATGAAATCTCTAGGTCTTGTTTTGGGCCAGGTCCCAAATTGCAGATGAATTACCATGCAGTTGGCACTGGTCCTAACCTGGGCAGGACATGTCTGATGAGCTTGTTGATTCCACTGAATTTCCCTCAAAGGGTCTTTATCCACGGGTATTCATAAAACACATGAACAGATGGTATGCACCTTTAGCATTCTGCTGATAATGTTCACTCCAACAAAGGCTAAAACTTGATCATCCAGTCTTTCAGCTGCCAGCCACCAGCCCACACTACCAAGACATTAACTTCTAGCAGGAGTTGGTAAAAATGTAGCACGATGTATTTGGGGGCTTATTCTCCAGGACAAGCACCACACCCCAAACTCTACTAATTGAGCAGAATTCCCATTGCAGGTACAGTTGTAAATGTTTTTCTTTGGTACTGTGCAGCTACACTGGCTCACATTCACCACTAGACTTTAATTTAGTGGCTAAGTCCATAAACTAGACCCAACCACCCACAAGAAACTTGGTATACCAAAGCCACCAAGTAGCCTGAGTTGATGACTCGAATCCATACATCGAAGAAAGCCATACCTGGAGAGTCACTGGATACATTTTCCTATAGCTACAAGACACCACTAATGCCCAGTTAACTTCTTTCCTTGATGTGCCACTTCCACATAAACATGAAGGCTCACTGGGGTCTAACAACTTTATGGGTTTCTCATGTTACCAATCCCTTGATAGGGATACGAGGGTTTAAAAACCCCTGCTATTGCTTTGTTGCTCTCTCGATGTCCATCATTACTCACTAACAAGCCAGCAACAGTCTTGCAAATGGAGTGTGCTCAGCTGCGGTGTCACACTAGCACCAAAAACAAAAGCACAAATGGCAACATTACCTTGACATCCTCAAAGAGACTGAGCGGCCAATGTTAGACGTTATATTAATGACAATTTCAGGAACACTTCTGAGTGTCTTTAGTGGCATTAATAGACTATAAGCCATTACTTCACTGATGTATGAATGTGAACAATGACATATTAGAAAGGGAAAACAAAACCCCGAAGTGCATCATTTCCTTAATTCGGCGGCTATTTCTTAATATGTGACTGGTTAATCTAGTGCCAATGACTAAGAAGTTGGACCAAGTCTCTAAGGCAGACCATCTGCTGCTCTTGTCCCTTCCAATCTAAATAATGTCATCCATGTAATGTTACCGGGACACCTGTGATGAGGTTTCAGCCTTCTGTGCTTTCTGACCTATCTGCTGGTGGAAAACTGCGGGTCTCATCGCATTGCCACATTAACGTATAACGTAGTCTGACCCATGAAGGCAGACTCTAATCACACAGGTTCTGTGGGAGTTGAGAAAAGCATCAGCATGTCCATCGCTGCACACAAGACCCTTCAGTATGCACAATGGAGTCCGAGAACGTTATGATACCGGAACTACAAAGGCCAGGAGGACTGCTGCCACACAGAGCTTCACCTACAGTGAGGCATCAAGTACCCTTCATTTTTTCTCTGGCTGCCTAGGGATACTGTAGGTGGTACGGCCTCTTTAAGCACATCCACCTCCATTAGTCCCTTGGTCAATGTAGAGACCTTCTTTTATACATCCTTCCAGTCAGAATTCTGCCCTGCTTTACTGATACCTCATGGCTGGGCTGGGGCAGCCTGGTGGGCTCCCAGTTGTCCACTTGTCCCACTACCACTGTTCTATCATGGCACTTCCCCAGTGGGAACACCCCTACAATCAAGAAGAGAATTACATAGACTTAACACAACTCTTCCCACATTCAAGCAGTACTAGTTACAACAACGTGTGTGTGTACTAATCAGCTGTGTGTTTAGATCTGGCTGGGGAGTGACCTGCCTCTCCACCTCCCAAAGAAGTTAAGTTTTGTGTTCTCCATGTGGACACACAGACCCTGAGAAAGGGAATGTGGTAAGCCTTTTCACTCCGAAGAAGGAGGAACAGGGATTATTTTCCCCTTACTTCAAGCAAAGGACAAAGAGCTTCAGAAAGTTTGTCTTATGTCCTGTGGAGTCTGCAAAAAAAACACAAGACAGTATCTGGTTCATGCAATGAAGTCAAGAACCGGGGGCTAGAGCTGCACTTGCCAGAAGGTACAGTAAGAATGCTGGCTTGGGACTGCACTGCGCTTCCACCACATGCACAAGAAACGACTGTGCTTTTCCTGTCCACGTGTGAGCTCTGCAATGGTGAATGACCTGAGCCTGCATTAAAATGAAAGCACTAAAGAGGATCCCTTGGGGAAAAAATGGAAGCAAAACAAAGTGGTGAGTCACAAAATTCACTGGTCTAGAATGAGTCTAGTGCCCAGTCAGAGAACAGGTACATTCTTGAAAGCCTGCATTGAACGGGAGGTTGAACACATGCCCGCTCAGGTAAGACATCTGACAGAGGCTCACTTATCTGTTAAACTGTGTTCTCCCCAAAACTCACATGTTGAAGCCCTAACCCCCCAGTGCCTCAACATAAGACCTGGTTTGGAGATAGGGTCATTAGTGAGATAACCAAGTTAAAATGAGGCCATTAGGCTGGCCCTCATCCAATGGGTCCTTCTAAGAAGAAGAAATGTGGACACAGGCACATACCCAGGGAGAACACCATGTGAACATGAAGATAGCCATCTACAAGCCAAGGACTCAGTCCTGGAAAACCCCTTTCCCTCACATCTCTCAGAAGGAATGAAGTTTGCCAACACCTTGGTCTTGACTTGCAGCCTTCAAATGATACAATAAATTTCCATTGTTTAAGCCACCCAGTTTGCAGCACTTTATTATGGCAGCCCTACAAACTATTACAGACTCCAAAGACCAAGACAATAAATGTCAAATACTTTCATGTTCTAAAGTGAGGTGCTGGCCAGCTTACAAAATAATGGACTCAAATGGGTTCTGTCGGCACTAGCCCATTACCCAACACAGAGATATAAAAGAGTTGAGGTGGAAGAAGGAGAAAAGAAATGTTACAGAGAGTTGTCGACATGGTGAGCATTTTCTCCACACTTACGAGGGAGGGACAAATATTGTTTTCCCCTAGCTGCAAACTGGTGATAAAAGCTACAGAAAAGCTAACTGATGCCCATGGGGGTTGAGAAACACAGGAACTAGTGTCTGACTCACCCAAGTAAAACCAAGAGGGTGGGTCTGGATGCGCCCTGGAGAAAGGACAGTAAGCATGCACCTGGGAGAGAGCAGCGATTCCACCGTTTACAGATCTGTGATTTGCTCTTCCCCCTAAGGCCTTCTCTATCTGGGGATTGCACTGGCGGGAAACGGGGACAGTGAGAATGAGCAATCTGTCCACTGGGGAATAGATGGAAGACAAAAAGGCAGAAGTGGTTTGAAAATATGAGAGAAAAAGAGGCCCCCTGAGAAAACTTACTAATGCAAAAAACCCTGCTTGAAGGGTGATAGAGAAATTCACAGAGGAGATGCTTCTCCAAGAACAAGATGGTTATTAAGAAGACATAGCTGAAGTAGTCACATAAGTGGCAGGGTCTGCATGCACCCTGACAATCCAGAGAAGGATGAAAGGAAACTGGGTTACATGCATATTGTACCCCACATTGTACTCAATTTCTCCCGTCACCCCCCTTTTCTCACTTCCTTCCTCTTTTCCTGCTTTCTCTACTTCTCCCCAAGTCTCCCATGTTCTCATTCATTATGCTGAGTAATAGCTACAAAGAATGCAGTGATTCTCTAACTGAAGACAAGCCCCCAATAATTCAAGGAGACATTCCTAGGGGTAGCTGGGCAAGGAGAATTCCAATAGAATCCATGTCCACACACTTATTCTATATGAATGGTTTCCTAAGTTAGATCTGTCCACCAATGAACATAGAGTACATCCAGAATCTTCTCCCTCCCTTTTCAAAATCAACTTGTCCCATTCTGACCTACAGGATGTCATCTATATTTTTCCAATATGGCACTGTGACATTATCAGGATCCAGAAAAGGGAGTCGAAAATCCCAAAAAGTAAAATGTCAAAAGCATCTGGGGGGCTTCCCTGGTGGCGCAGTGGTTGAGAATCTGCCTGCCAATGCAGGGGACATGGGTTCGAGCCCTGGTCTGGGAAGATCCCACATGCCGTGGAGCAACTGGGCCCGTGAGCCACAATTACTGAGCCTGCGCGTCTGGAGCCTGTACTCCGCAACGGAAGAGGCCGCGACAGTGAGAGGCCCGCGCACTGCGATGAAGAGTGGCCCCCGCTCGCCGCAACTAGAGAAAGTCCTCGCACAGAAACGAAGACCCAACACAGACATAAATAAATAAATAAATAAATAAATAAATAAATAAATAAATAAATAGTAAGCTGAAATATTTAGTTAAAAAAAAAAAAGCATCTGGGATCCTAACCACTCAGTCCATATGGGAGCTCGGGTTAAAATCAACATGGAGGGCTTCCCTGGTGGCGCAGTGGTTGAAAATCTGCCTGCCAATGCAGGGGACACGGGTTCGAGCCCTGGTCTGGGAAGATCCCACATGCCGCGGAGCAACTGGGCCCGTGAGCCACAACTACTGAGCCCGCGCGTCTGGAGCCTGTGCTCCGCAACAAGAGAGGCCGCAACAGTGAGAGGCCCGCGCACCGCGATGAAGAGTGGCCCCCGCTTGCCACAACTAGAGAAAGCCCTCGCACAGAAACGAAGACCCAACACAGCCAAAAACAAATAATAAATAATAAATAAATTTTAAAAAAAAATCAACATGGAGATGAGGCCCTTTGATGTACTGCTACCACCCCACATGCAAAGTTGGGATCAAACTTCCTACCTTGGGGTCCTGGAGGCCAAACATACCACAAACCAAATGACTGAAGGAGTACATATATGGGGAGCTACTTTTCGCTAAAATGAAGGACTACACACACTGGTTGTTGGGATTGAATCAATACCTGAAGTTGTAGTAAAGTCAACAGCCAACAAATGCCAAATCTTTTTAAGAGGCCACTGAAAATACAAAAGAGGCTTTCCAAGAATGCTACCTAGTATAAATATCCCTCTTGAAAGGTGGAGGAGAATTTTGCAGGAAGATAACTCAAAATGAAATTCTCTCTAAAAACAAAAAGGAGGCATTACCTGCAGAGAGAGCCAAAGGCAGTCACATATGTGGCAGGGCCTTCCTGCACCCCACCTATAAAACGATGGGATGAAAGAATACTGACTTCCCTCCACTTCTGAGGATAGGTAAAGTGGATAAGTTAATGCCCCTGCATTATAAGAGCTTTGCCAGAGGCTCCAAAAAGCCAAAACCATAAATGCCAAGTAACCCACATTCTTAAAGTGTGAACTCAGCTACCTTGCCAGAACCTTGAACAAAGCTGTTTATGGAGATATCAGCCCACTGCCCATCTCTGGGATATAAAAAGTTGAGGTGGAAAGAGAAGGAAAGGAATTTTAAAGGGAGTCACCAGCATGATAAGCATTTTCTTCCCTGTTCTGTGGGCCTCCTCCACCACCTTCTCAACCTCATAATTAAACTTTCTATTTAAATGGGCGGAACAACCTGGGAAATGCCACATTTAAAGAACAAACTTGCTTTCTTAAGTGTGTGCTGCACTGGGAACCAAGCATCGGTTGTCCACTTATCTTACACTGTCTCTTCTCTAAGAATCCATGTAATCTTTCAATGGCACCTGCTGACAATGAATGATATGGGGCATGAATAGTCCAGTGAAAGCCCATGAAGCTGGCCACCACTGGGTATGTTTCCCTCTGAAGGTGGCACCACTGTCTGATTGAAGTTGGTAAATACAAATATAAAAGTCCAAATAAGAGTCCTTGAGTACTGCCCATACTTGCTATGTGGACAGGCACATCAGTGCTGTTCCTTGAAAAGCTGTCTACTCCATCGATGGCCAGGGGTACCCTTGAGAGGAGGTTAGGGCACCAAGACTGGTACTGCTGGCTATGGGACCCAGACATCCCCTTTCTACTCAACTATGCAGCTGGCACTCTGCACTTATTTCCAGGATTCCTTGCCCTTAGGTGCTAGAATCACTAGATCTTGTTTAGTGGTCCAGGTGAAGATGGATTACCATGCGCTGTGCGATGGTCTATCCAAGTGACCATGGTCTTAACACGGGCATCACAGGTGATGAGCTCCTTGATTCTACTGACTTTCATTCTTGACGGGTCGTTATCCATGGGTATGCACAAGGGCCAGAAATAGGAGGTGAGCATCTTGGGCAATATGATAATAATTTTTGTCCCCACAGGGGCTGAGACTTGATCATCCAGTGATTATGCTGCCTAACACCAGCCAACACTGTCAATCCATGGGTCCTTGTCCAAGAGTTAGTCAAAATATATCCAGGTGAACTCGAGGTGGTGTTGCCCAGGGATAGCACTGCACCCCATCACTCCATCCATTGTGTAGAATCGCCTTTCTCATGCACAGATGCAAGCAGTTTTTTGTTAGGTTGTAAATCTTCCACAGCTCACTACGACCCATCTGCCTTTAACTTTGCTGATGTTTTCATGAACCATATCCAGGCATCCCCAGAAACCGGGGTGTACTGAAGCTACCAGAAGGCCGAAGGGCTGACATACTGTCACATACACAGTCCAACTAAGAGTCGTTGCATAGATTTCCTCCACTGCCACCAGAAGGTGAGATGTTGGCAAAGTCTCTGCATCTGACACAGCCATATCTAGACAGTGACTTCTTCTTGTACCTGTGTGACACCATTAATGCCTTGTTTACTTCTTTGCTAAATTTACCACCTTCACATAAGGAGGATATTTCCTAGGCAACACCCACTTGGTTGGTGGTCTCATTTGGGAGCCACCCCATGGTATGGGAAAAGTCAGGGGGTAACAACACCTGCTCTTACTTTTTTACTCTCTCAATACCCAGGGGCATCCACAATAGGTGAGCAGCAGTCTTTCAAATGGGGGATATTGTAGCAGTTTCAGCAAGGGCCACAAACAAATCCCAAAGGGTGCCCTTGTCTAGTGGCCACATCTTTTTGCCACAGGCTCTACTTGGCATAAATGTCAGTCACAGACACTTTCCCTCAGAAGTACTGCACAGTACTTGCCTGAATGGAATCATGCTCTGTACAGCTTGTTGGAGAGTCCTGAGACAGGTTGCTGGTCAAATTAGATGCACTTTAAGATGTATAATGTCATGGGCTGCGCAGGATCCTTATGTGAGGTATAAAGCACATCCAGTACTGAACAAGCTTATCATAAGCTGTGCAAAATGTGGTCTTCTAGAAATTTTTAGGACATTTGCTTTTACTGAATAGACTCATCGATTGTTTGTAGACATCAGACCACATGGTTTCCAAGAACTATGCTTGGGAGGCTGGCTGCTGATTCTTTTTCTTTTTAATTTATTTATTTTTAATTTATTTATTTTTGGTTGCATTGAGTCTTCGTTGCTGCGCGCAGGCTTTCTCCAGTTGTGGCGAGCGGGGGTTACTCTTCGTTGCGGTGTGCAGGCTTCTCATTGCGGTAGCTTCTCTTGTTGCAGAGCATGGGCTCTAGGCACGCGGGCTTCAGTAGTTGTGGTACACGGGCTCAGTAGTTGTGGCTCGCGGGCTCTAGAGCGCAGGCTCAGTAGTTGTGGCTCGCGGGTTCTAGAGCGCAGGCTCAGTAGTTGTGGCGCACGGGCTTAGTTGCTCTGCGGCATGTGGGATCTTCCCGGACCAGGGATCGAACCCATGTCCCCTGCATTGGCAGGCGGATTCCCAACCACTGAGCCACCAGGGCAGTCCCTGGCTGCTGATTCTTATAGGGTTAATCATCAAGCTCTGGTTACTCAGATATTGGACTGCCTACCTAAGACAAACGGTATGTTGTCCTTAGCCTTTTGATTCAGAATATTGTCACCCATGTAATGTTACCAAGACAACCTGGCTGAGGTTTCAAACTTTTCTATGTCCCAGCCTGGAGAAAAATCAGTTTTAGGTGTTTGTGAGGCAGCACATTGAACATATATTGTGACCTGAGAACCAGTGAAGGTAAATAGGCCCTGACCCCATGGATGCACTGGGATTTGAAGAAAGCATTAGCATGCCCACCATTACAAGCCAGGCTCCTCAGTCTGCACACAGGACCTGTGATCATTATGAACCCTGGAAGTTTAGGTGCAAGGAGGACTGCTCCTCAGTGAGACTGCTGTACGGGACAGTGAGGCATCTAGTACTTTCTTGGCTTTTTTCATGGATAATTCAGGGCTATTTTAGGGTGGTATAGTATCTTTAAGCACCTCTGCCTCCATGAGTTCCATGATCAGTATAAGGACGTCCTTTCACCCAACTCCACCTTCACAACCTAGCGTCATACACTGCTTTACTGATACATCATGGCTGTGCTGAGGAAGCCTGCTGGGCTCCTGGTTGTCTACTCGTCCCAACACCACTGTTCTATCGTGGCACTTTGCCATTGGGAACATCCCTTATAATCAAGAGAAAAATTACACATACTTAACCCAATTCTTCCCACAATACACTCACCCATACCAGTTACAACACCCTGCATGTGTACTGGCCAGAAAGGACCCACCTATAAACTCAGATAAGCTCATTCTTCAGTGCGAGAATTATTTCCAAATCCAGTAAGTGCAAACCTTGACCATGACATCAGGGGCTTCTACACAGCATAGTTCCCAGTGTTCAAAATTGCCAGGATGATCTGGCAACCAAGGTACAGTCAATTCACCAACATACTTTAACCAGTGCATAAAGCTGCCAATCGCTCTTACAGACGGAGAGCCCTTGAACTCTACCCTGGACCTCTTTTTGTTGAAAGAAGTAAGGTATGGGTAGAAAGGTGATGTTGAAAGCACTGGATAAACATCCTCCTGAATAGCATCAATCTCAGCAAGGTTTTCTAGTTGATCTTCCACCTGCCGTTAGCAAGGATGTCATGGCCAGACTGACTTTGAACGTGGGGTCAGTCATTAGATGACCAGGTAATCTCCACTCCTTGTCCTGCAGCATGACTGGCAGGGCGTCATCGTCTGTTAGCCAAGGGCCCAAACGCATATAGTCAGTCTCACTGGGCATTTGTACAAATCTATCCCTAATATGACTTCTTTCCTACTTTTTACTTATATACCTCAGTACATTTCTGCATGACTGACTGCCCCTTGTCACAAGACAACTTATCAGTGAGATCTGCTACTGCCCCCCAAGTCCTGTCCCATACTTAGCTAGTCAACCTGTGGGATCTCATCTGTATTTTTCCAAGAGGGCACTGTGACCTTATCAGCCTCCAGGAAAAGAGAGTTTAAAATCCCATGGCGTCGGACTTCCCTGGTGGTCCAGTGGTTAAGACTCCATGCTGCCAACACAGGGGGCACGGGTTCGATCCCTGGTCGGGGAACTAAGATCCCACATACTGCACGGCACAGCCAAAAGATCAAAAAAAATAATAATAATAAAATAAAAATAAAATCCCATAGGGTCAATCTGTGAAAAGCAAGTGGGAAAGCCCCAGGTATTCTTGCCTCTTTAAGATTATAAGACAAACGGGCCACTACTGCAGCAGTTCTGTAGGAGCAACAAGCGTTCTCTCGGAAACATAGAATTCTTTAGTTTGTGGAAGACAACAGTGGTTCTTTGCATGCAAGATTCAGTGTGTGAGCCCATTTACATTATTTCAAGTACTGTAGTTGACAGACAGGCCCTGACTTTTATTGGGGATCATAAGACTCCCTTGCTGGGCTTCCCTGGTGGCGCAGTGGTTGAGAATCTGCCTGCCAATGCAGGGGACACGGGTTCGAGCCCTGGTCTGGGAAGATCCCACATGCCGCGGAGCAACTAAGCCCGTGCGCCACAACTACTGAGCCTGCGCGTCTGGAGCCCGTGCTCCGCAACAAGAGAGGCCGCGATAGTGAGAGGCCCGCGCACCGCGATGAAGAGTGGCCCCCGCTTGCCGCAACTAAAGAAAGCCCTCGCACAGAAACTAAGACTCAACACAGCCAAAAATTAAAAATATATATATAAAAAAAATAAATAAAAAACAAGAAAGTTAAAAAAATAAATAAATAAATAAGACTCCCTTGCTGGTGGGCATGCAAGGCAATAGAAAATGACACCTTTAACTCACCAATCAACATCCTTATACAGTGAAAACTTTGGATATCAGACAAAATTTTTCTGATACCATATGAACATTCAAAATTCAAACATGTAACACATTTCAATACCAATGACATATTGTTACATAGTATAGACAACGAACTGGCTCACAGGCCTCTCAATGACAAAATCACTTTTAAGTTTTTATCTTTTTACTGCAAGTTCTCTCAGATGCATTCAACCTGTTTTTCAGAAACAGAAACCACAGGTATTTTACACGGACACCACAACACCAGCTTCCAGGAGACGCTCTAACTCTCCTTGGCTGGGAGCCCAGGAAATAAGGGGTAAGGGGGGCAGGAAGTGCAACTGGTACTAGTAAGCGCAGGTCTGCACACACGTTTGGCCATTCTGCGGGCCTCAACAAACATACTTTTATCAATAACTAGACACCAAACAGACAGGTGATGCCAATCCTACCTCTTCCTACCTAACCCTCCAAACTTTTTTCAACAGGTAGCAGACACTATCCAATCCTAGAGAACCTACCTTACCCTAAACTGGCCCACACACCTTGAAAGAGGCTGGACAGAGGGAGAACCCTTATGCTCCGCCTCCTCACCAACCATGGAGATGAGGGTGCACTACCAGATCCCAGGGAGCTATGCTTCTCATAACCTGGCCTGCACTGCTCTACCACATCTGGGAGCCTTGATTTCTCCTAACCTCCTCACGCTCTACACCCAGATTAGAGAGTCTTATCTCATCCACTAACCCAGCCATAGGATCCTAAGGACCACAGATCCTAGGTGCATCATCCCTCCTAACATGGAACAGGCAATCCGTTAGTGGGGAGACCCGATCCTCCTCTCGCCCACTGGCAGGTGAGAGTATGTGCTACCAGATGCAGTGGAATCTATCTTAGGCAGTAACCTGTCCAGGGTGGCCTCTTGCCTAGGAAAAGGGCATCATAACTTCTCTCAGCCACACATCAGTGCCAAGTCTGGCATCTCACGCACAGAGACATGCAAGGCCAAGGCCAAGGCTCAAATTATTACCCCACCAAAAATACAAAAGGCCACTTTTACATTTGACATTTTAATACTTACAAAGACATCAGAAAAAAGGAATGAGGCGAAACTGTCAGCTCCGCATAATCCTTGTCCTCCATACCAAACTGACGACAGGGTAACAAAAGGGAGCAAATGACCTCGACGCAAGGTGTAGGATATCCCATTATGGAGGAGGCAGCTCTAGACTGCAGCTAAGTACTTTTCAATTCTGCAGCTCTGTACTCAAGTGTTACAAGGGCAGAAATGCCCATGTCTCAACAGACCCTGAGTGGGTGAGAAAACTGCCTCGTGGCGATGCGGGTTGGAATGGCTGACCCAAGGGCAAGAGCTTCCGAAACCTTCACTCCTGCTCCCTGGACTTAGAACAACACAGAGCCTCGTGTCTGGCTCATGTCGAAAAAACAGCTGGGGCTGGAGCGGCCCCTGCCCAGAAAGACAGAAGGAGGCTGACATGGGAGAGAACTGCACTTCCACCAGCTGCAGCAGAAAGGAAGGTTCTCCAAGGTCGACACGTGGACCCTGAGGAAGTGAAACTGGTGGGCATTCTCTCCACCCTCACGAAGGAGGAATGAAGATTACTTCCCCCCGCCTCAAGCAAATGACAAACAGCTTCAGAAAGCTTGACGTAGGTCCCCTGGAGTTAGAGGAACAGTGGGACTAGAGTGTGACTCATGCACACGAAGTTGAGAACCTGGGGCAGAAACTGCCCATATCAGAAGGTATAATATAAAGGCTGGCACAGAACACAGTGATTTTTTACCACCTGCATAAGAAAGGACTGTGTTTTCCATGGTCAACGTGTGAATGCTGCTAAACTGAGTGGACTAAGTTTGTCTTAAAACAAAAGCACCAAGACCAGTGCCTAAAGAGAAAGAAAACCTCAACAGAAGAGAGGGCCACAAAAGCCTATATATTTAGGGGAAGTCTAATGCCCAGACAGAAGCTGCACGCATGGACCCTTCAGGTAAATGGAGACAGATACTAGTATGGGTATCACATAGGAAGAGAAGCTAGAGATGCAGCTGTCCTGTAGAAGAAAGGACTGTCTTCCAAGGTGGACATGTGGACTCTGAGAAAGGGACAGTGGTGGGCATTTTCTCCACTGTCATGAGAATAAAGATAGCTTCCCTCTGACCTTAATCAAGTGAAAAGGAGCTTAGAAACACTTGACTCATGTCTTCTGCAGTTAGCAAGACACAAGAACTAATGTCTGATTCATGCAAATGAAGCCAAGTATCTACAGCTGAAAATGTCCGGCCAAAAGATTCAGTAAGAGGAATGGCATAAAAGTATACTGCACTTAACGCCACATGCAGAAGAAAAGACTGTATTTACCATGGCTGACAACAGAACCTGGGGAAAGTGAGCGTACTCAGGTTGCTTTAAAAGGAAAGCACCAAGATGGAACACCTAAAGAGGCAGATGACCCCAACAAAAGTGTGGGTCACAAGAGAACAGGGTCTGACAGGGAGTTTATTGGCCAGTCAGAGGAAAGGCACTGGATGTGACAGGAGCCTGCAGTTTGGGTCCCTTTAGGAAGCTCAAAATGTACCCATGAGAGTGTGAGCTCAGAATTTCCTCTGTATCACAAAGCCCCAGAGCCTCATTACAACTTTGCCAACCATAGGTATACGTTATTCTCACACAAGCACCTCTCTCCCTGGGGATCACATCTGGAGCGGTGGGGCAGATGGATAGATACATCCATCCTATATAAACATATATACAAATCATTGGCAGGATGGCAAAACTCATGACACAGACAGTTGCATATGTGGGGGGTCTCCATGCACCCTCCATGACGACTCCTACAAGGATGGGATAAAGAGACAATGGCTTACCTCACTTTACCTGAGCACAACTTCCCAGTATTCTCCTGTGCCCCCTCTTTTCTCTCCTTCTCTGCCATGTTCCCCTTTTTCATTACTTTTCCTCACTTCTCTCCTATTTTCACTCATTATACCAAGAGATATACCTAAGAATGCAGCACTTCTCTGGCTCAGGTCAGAGCCTCAGTCCTACAAGGAGCCTTTCATAAGGATACCTGAAAGAGTCCTAATAAAACCAGTTTTCATCTCATTTTCATCTTCTATATGTATGTTCTCCTAAGGTATATCTACCTAAAAAGAATCCTGGGCCTCAACCACATCTACCTTCCTCCCTTTTCATAATCAACTTCTTATATTTACAAACTGTAAATCACTTAGAAAAAAAAGTATTTGTAAATCTTTGTGACCTTGTGCTACACAATAGTTTCTTAAGTATGACACCAGCAGCACAAGCAACCAAAGAAAAAGTAGTTTAATTCGAAATCACTAAAATTAAACAAATTTTGTGTCAAGGGACAGTATCAAGAAAGAGAAAAGACAATCTATAAAATGGGAAAAAATATTTGCACATCATATATCTGAAAAGAATTTAGTATTCAGAATATACAAAGAGCTCAAAACTCTATAGTCAAAAGACAAACAACCCAGGACTTCCCTGGTGGTTCAGTGGTTAAGACTCCACGCTTCCACTGCAGGGGGCGTGGGTTCAATCCCTGATCGGGGAACCAAGATCCCACATGCCACGCAGTGTAGCCAAAAAAAAAAAAAAAAAAAAGACAGCCTAATTAAAACTTATGCAAGGGCTTCCCTGGTGGCGCAGTGGTTAAGAATCTGCCTGCCAATGCAGGGGACACGGGTTCGAGCCCTGGTCTGGGAAGATCCCACATGCCGCAGAGCAACTGGGCCCGTGAGCCACAACTACTGAGCCTGCGCATCTGGAGCCTGTGCTCCGCAACGGGAGAGGCCGCGATAGTGAGAGGCCCGCACACCGCAATGAAGAGTGGCCCCCGCTTGCTGCAACTGGAGAAAGCCCTCATACAGAAACAAAGACCCAACACAGCCAAAAATAAAATAAATAAAGAATTATAAAAGTATGTGCATTAAAAAATTTTTAAAAAAAAACTTACGCAAGCATATGAATAGACATTTCTCCCAAGAGATTATACAAATGGCCAAAACGTGCATGAATATCAATGCTCATTAAGGAAATGCAAGTCAAAACCACAATGAGATACCACTCCACATCCACGAGGATGGCTATAATCAAAAACACAGACAATAACAAGTGTTAGCAAGGATTTGGAAAAACTGGAATCCTCTCCCATTGCTGGCCTGCAATGATGCAACCGTGGTGGGAAACACTTTGGCAGGTCCTTAAAAATTCAAACACAGAGTTCCCATAAGACCCAAGAATTCTAGTCCTTGGTATATACCCAAGAGAACTGAAAACATATGTTCACACAAAAATTTACCCTCAAATGTTCACAGTACCATTATTCATAATAGCCAAAAAGTAGAAACAACCTAAATGTCCATCAGTTGATCAATCCATAAACAAAATGGTTACACAGTGGAATATTATTCATCCATGAAAAGGAATGAAGGATTGATACACGCTGCAACATGCATGAACCTTGAAAATATTATGCTACATGAAAGAAGCCATTCACAAAGTAACAGATATTATATGATTCCATGTATATGAAATGTCCACTATAGGCAAATCCATAAAGTCATAAAGCAGATTAGCGCTTTTCAGGTGAAGGGAGAATGGGGAACTGAAAGTGACTGATAAGAGGTATTGGGTATCATTTCTGAAGTGATGGAAATGCTCTGGAATGAGCTAGTGGCAATGTTTGCACAACACTGCACATATACTAAAAACCAATGAACTATAGTTAATGATACTGTATTGCGTACTGGATTGTACACTTTAAAATGTTGAAATTTTATGTATTGAATTATATCTCAATAAAAACTGTAAAATAAAATAACAATAAACATTATGAAACTCACAGGTTGTGTGGGTCTCAAATTCAGGAATGGCTGTCCCAGGGCATCCCATGAGGCTGCAGCCAAGATGTTACCAGGGCTGCAGTCATCAGAAGTGACTGGAGCTGGAAGGTCTGCTTCCAAGGTGGTGCAGTCACAGGCTGGCAAGGTGGTGCTGGTAGCTCATGGAAGGCCTCAGTCGCTTCCCACATGGGCCTCTCCAGAGGCTGCCTGAGTGTCCTCATGACTCTGTGGATGACTTCTCCTAGAATGAGAGAGGGACAAATGTTGCTACCTCAAGCAAATGACAAAAAGTTTCAGAAAGCTTGTGTCTCTTGTAGGTTGAGGATCACAGGAACTAGCGTCTGAGTCACTCAAGTAAACTCCAGAGGCTGGGGCTGGAACTGTCCCTGGCAGAAGGGACAATAAAATGGCAGCCTGAGATTAAACTGAACTGCCCACAAATGCAGAAAAATTTGTGTTTCCAGGGAACACATGTGGACCCCACAAAAGACAGTGGTCTGAAACTGTCATAAAAGGAAAAGCAGCCAGGTGGGCCACCCAGGGGAGCAGAAGGATCCCAACACAGGGGTGGGGCACAAAAGCCTAGGGACTGAGGGAGAGTCTAAGTGGCTATTCAGAGGAAAGACAATGGATGTGGCAGAGCCTGCACTCTGAGGTCCATCATGGAACCTGCGAATGTCCCCATGACAGTGTCAGACAGGGATTTCCTTCATACCACAGAGCCCCAGGCCAGGCTGCAACTTTGTCAACCATGTGAGGGTGCACCCTTCCCCCACAATCCTCACATTCTCTGGACCCGAGTATAGATCAGAAACAGTATGTGGTCAAATTTACATTTAGACATTTATGCCACCATGGACTAATGTCTGTGAGTGCCATTGGAATTTTAGCTCAATAATAGTAGGACGTGTCTCTTTTGTTACTGCTGCACCCCAATGACAGTGTCTGGCACACAGCAGGTGCTCAAAAAGTATTCCTGATCAGTACCTCACACCACAGACAAAAATTAACTCAAAAAGGCTCAAATACCTAAATGTAAAAGCTATAACTATAAAACTCTTAGAAAGAAACGTATTATATCTTTATGACCTTCGATTAGGCAATAGCTTCTTAAATATGACACCAAAGCACAAGCAAGCAAAAAATATAAATTAGACTTCATCAAAATTAAAAGAACACTATCAAGTAAGTAAGAAAAAAACCCCAGAGAATGGGAGAAAATATTTGTAAATCATATATCTTATAAGGGTTTAGTATCCTGAATATATAAAGAACTCTTACAACTCAACAACAACAGAAAGAAAAACAACCCAATTATAAAATGGACAAAAGATTTAAATAAACAGTTCTCCAAAGATTATATACATAAAAAGATGCTGAACATCATTAGTCATTTGGTAAATGCCAATTAAAATGATATCACTTCACATCCTTCCCATGACTATGACCAAAAAAACAGACAATAACAAGTGTTGAAGATGTGGAGAAATTGGACTCCTCATACACTGCTGGTGTAAATGTAAAATAGGATAGCTGCTGTGGAAAACACTTTGGCAGGTCCTCAAAAAGTTAAACATAGAGTTATCATATAGCCCAGCAATTCCAGTCTTAGATAGATACCCAAGAGAATTGAAAACATAAGTTCACATAAAAACTTGTAAATGAATGTTCATCATTATTCATATTAGACTAAAAATATAAACAACCTGAATTTCCATCAATTTATGAATGGGCAAACAAAATTGGTATATCCATACAATGGAATATTATTCAGCTATAAAAAGGAATAGACTACCAATACATGCTAAAACATGGATGAACCTTGAAACCATTAAGCTTAAGTGAAAGAACCCAGGTCCAAAAGGACAAATATTGTATCATTCTACTTATATGAGGTATCTATAGCAGTCACATTCAGAGACAGAAAATAGAACGGTGGTTTCCAGGAGCTGGGGGGTGGGGGAGAATGGTGAGTTACTGCTTAATGGGTATAGTTTCAGTTCAGGAAGATGAAAAATTCTGGAGAAGGATGGTGGTGATGAGTGCACAACAATGTACATGTACTTAATGCCACTGAACTATATATACACTTAAAAATGGTTAAAATAGGGGCAGAGTCAAGATGGTGGTGTGGGAAGATGCCGAGTTAGCATCTCCCCACAACTAGGGTGCCTGCCGGCCACTGGTGGGGGACCCTGACGCCCAAGGAGATGGAAGGAACCCCCAAGTGAACCGGTAGGACATGGGGGGACTGAGGGGGGAGGAGAAGTGGAGGCCAGACAGGATCGGCGCCCCTGAGGCCGGGGAGATCAGGAGAGGCAAGCAGGAGGGGCCCTCCGGGAGGAGCAGGAGAGGAGCAGAGGGCGTTTGCCCCACCCACTAGGGGCCAGGGAGCCTGCTGAGCTCCCAGGCCGGTCTCCTGCCCTCCAAGGCCCCTCCCTCCCCACCCCACCCCCGCTGCATCGGCCCTGGGGGGATAGGAAGGAGGCCAAGGGGAGAACAGGAGAGGCAGATGGGAGGGGCCCTCCCAGACCGGAGGAGCAGGAGAGGAGAGGAGGGCATTTGCCCCACCCACTCGAGCCCAGGAAGCCTGCTGGGCTCCCAGGTGAGGTCCCCTGCCCTCTGAGACCAGGGGTGGGGGGCACGCCTGGGCCCCTTCTGTTCAGTTCAGCCTAAGCCCCACCCCCCACAGCCCCCAGGGCCTTTTCCAGCCCTGTGGGTCCTAAGCATAGGCCCCACTCACCACCCAAACCTCATCCTTGCTTAGGTCCCACCCTTCACAGCCAAGGCCTTCACGACCACCCCCTTTTTTTTTCTTTTCTTTCCTCCTCTTTTTTACTATTGTGGTACTTGTTGTACCTTCCAGTTGTTGATCCATCTATATTTTTTTTTATATTCTTTCTAACATATCTGTTAGTTTCCTAGTCTAATTTTATTTTTTAGTTTGTTATTGTTCTCTCTCTTTTTTTTTTGCCACCCCATGTGGCTTGCAGGATCTTGGTTCATGAGCCAGGGGTCGGGCCGAGGATCCCGTGGTGGGAGCTCTGAGTCCGAACCACTGGGCTAACAAAGAACCTCAGACCCCAGGGAATATTCATCGGAGTGAGGTCTCACGGAGGTCCTCATCTCAGCACCAAGACCCAGCTCCACCCAACAGCCTACGAACTCCAGTGTTGGGAGCCTCAGGCCAAACAACCAGTAAGACAGGAACACAATCCTGCTCATAAAAAAAAAAAGATGAGAAAGCAAAAAAATATGTCACAGATGAAGGAGTGGTAAAAACCTACAAGATCAAATAAACGAAGAGGAAATAGGCACTCTATCTGAAAAAGACTTCAGAGGAATGATAGTAAAGATGATCCAGAATCTCGGAAATAGAATGGAGGCACAGACTGAGAAAATATAAGGAATGTTTAACAAAGATCTAGAAGAACAAAAGAACAAACAAACAGAGATGAACAACACAATAACTGAAATAAAAATACACTAGAAAGGTTGAGATTAACCAAGATGGCAGAGTAGAAGGACGTGCTCTCACTCCCTCTTGCGAGAGCACCAGAATCACAACTGGCTGCTGGAGAATCATCGACAGGAAGACACTGGACTTCACCAAGCAGGATACCCCACGTCTGAGGACAGAGGCGAAGCCACAGTGAGACGGTAGGAGGGGAGCAATCAGAGTAAAATCAAATCCCATAACTGCTGGGTGGGTGACTCACAGACTGGTGAACACTTATACCACAGAAGTCCACCCACTGGAGTGAAGGTTCTGAGCCCCACGTCAGGCTTCCCAACCTGGGGGTCTGGCAACGGGAGGAGGAATTCATAGAGAATCGGACTTTGAAGCCTAGTGGGAATTGATTGCAGGACTTTGACAGGACTGGGGGAAACAGAGACCCCACTCGTGGAGGGCGCACACGGAATAGTGTGCACATCGGGATCCGGGGGAAGGAGCAGTGACCCCAGGGGAGACTGAACCAGACCTACCTGCTAGTGTTGGAGGGTCTCCTGCATAGGTGGGGGCTGGCTCTGTTTCACCGTGGGGACAAGGACACTGGCAGCGGAGGTTCTGGGAAGTACTCCTTGGCGTGAGCCCTCCCAGAGTCTGCCATTAGCCCCACCAAAGAGCCCAGGTAGGCTCCAGTGTTGGGTTGCCTCAGGCCAAACAACCAACAGGGAGGGAACCCAGCCCCACCTACCAACAGTCAAGTGGATTAAAGTTTTAAGGAGCTCTGACCGCCACAGCAACAGTCAGCTCTACCCACCACCAGAGCCTCCCATCAAGCCTCTTAGATAGCCTCAACCACCAGAGGGCAGACAGCAGAAGCAAGAAAAACTACAATCCTGCAGCCTGCGGACCAAAAACCACATTTACAGAAAGATAGACAAGATGAAAAGGCAGAGGGCTATATACCAGATGAAGGAACAAGATAAAACCCCAGAAAAACAATTAAATGAAGTGAAGATAGGCAACCTTCCATAAAAAGAATTCAGAATAGATAGTGAAGATGATCCAGGACCTCGGAAAAAGAATGGAGGCAAAGATTGAGAAGATGCAAGAAATGATTTAAAAAGACCTAGAAGAATTAAAGAACAAACAAACAGAGATGACCAATACAATAACTGAAATGAAAACTACACTAGAAGGAATCAATAGCAGAAAAACTGAGGCAGAAGAACGGAAAAGTGACCTGGAGGACAGAATGGTGGAATTCACTGCTGCGGAACAGACTAAAGAAAAAAGAATGAAAAGAAATGAAGACAGCCTAAGAGACCTCTGGGACAACATTAAACGCAACAACATTCGCATTATAGGGGTCCCAGAAGGAGAAGAGAGAGAGAAAGGACCAGAGAAAATATTTGAAGAGATTATAGTCGAAAACTTCCCTAACATGGGAAAGGAAATACCCACCCAAGTCCAGGGAGCTCACAGAGTCCCATACAGGATAAACCCAAGGAGAAACATGCTGAGACACATAGTAATCAAAGTGGCAAAAATTAAAGACAAAGAAAAATTATTGAAAGCAGCAAGGGAAAAACGACAAATAACATACAAGGGAACTCCCATAAGATTAACAGCTGATTTCTCAGCAGAAACGCTACAAGTCAGAAGGGAGTGGCATGATATACTTCAAGTGATGAAAGGGAATAACCTACAACCAAGATTACTCTACCCAACAAGGATCTCATTTAGATTTGATGGAGAAATCAAAAGCTTTACAGACAGGCAAAAGCTAACAGAATTCAGCACCACCAAATCAGCTCTACAACAAATGCTAAAGGAACTTCTCTAAGTGGGAAACACAAGAGAAGAAAAGGACCTACAAAAACAAACTCAAAACAATTAAGGAAATGGTCATAGGAACATACATATCGATAATTACCTTAAACGTGAATGGATTAAATGCTCCAACCAAAAGACACAGGCATGCTGAATGGATACAAAAAAAAGACCCATATATATGCTGTCTACAAGAGACCCACTTTAGGCCGGACACATACAGACTGAAAGTGAGGGGATGGAAAAAGATATTCCATGCAAATGGAAATCAAAAGAAAGCTGGAGTAGCTATACTCATATCAGATAAAATAGACTTTAAAATAAAGAATGTTACAAGAGACAAGGAAGGACACTACATAATGATCAAGGGATCAATCCAAGAAGAAGATATAACAATTATAAATATATATGCACCCAACATAGAAGCACCTCAATACATAAGGCAACTGCTAACAGATATAAAAGAAGAAATTGACAGTAACACAATAATAGTGGGGGACTTTAACACCTCACTTACACCAATGGACAGATCATCCAAAATGAAAATAAATAAGGAAACAGAAGCTTTAAATGACACAATAGACTAGATAGACTTAATTGATATTTATAGGACATTCCATCCAAAAACAGCAGATTACACGTTCTTCTCAAGTGCACACAGAACATTCTCCAGGATAGATCACATCTTGGGTCACAAATCAAGCCTCAGTAAATTTAAGAAAACTGAAATCATATCAAGCATCTTTTCTGACCACAACGTTATGAGATTAGAAATGAATTACAGGGAAAAAACGTAAAAAACACAAACACATGGAGGCTAAACAATACGTTACTAAATAACCAAGAGATCACTGAAGAAATCAAAGAGGAAATCAAAAAATACCTACAGACAAATGACAATGAAAACACGACGACCCAAAACCTATGGGATGCAGCAAAAGCAGTTCTAAGAGGGAAGTTTATAGCTATAGAAGCCTACCTAAAGAAACAAGAAAAATCTCAAGTTAACAATCTAACCTTACACCTAAAGAAACTAGAGAAAGAAGAACAAACAAAACCCAAAGTTAGCAGAAGGAAAGAAATTATAAAGATCAGAGCGGAAATAAATGAAATAGAAACAAAGAAAACAATAGCAAAGATCAATAAAACTAAAAGCTGGTTCTTTGAGAAGATAAACAAAATTGATAAGCCATTAGCCACACTCATCAAGAAAAAGAGGGAGAGGACTCAAATCAATAAAATCAGAAATGAAAAAGGAGAAGTTACAACAGACACCGCAGAAATACAAAGCATCCTAAGAGACTACTACAAGCAACTCTATGCCAATAAAAAGGACAACCTGGCAGAAATGGACAAATTCTTAGAAAGGTATAACCTTCCAAGACTGAACCAGGAAGAAACAGAAAATATGAACAGAACAATCACAAGTAATGAGATCGAAACTGTGATTAAAAATCTTCCAACAAACAAAAGTCCAGGACCAGATGGCTTCACAGGTGAATTCTATCAAACATTTAGAGAAGAGCTAACACCCATCCTTCTCAAACTCTTCCAAAAAATTTCAGAGGAAGGAACACTCCCAAACTCATTCTATGAGGCCACCATCACCCTGATACCAAAACCAAACAAAGATACTACAAAAAAAGAAAATTACAGACCAATATCACTGATGAATATAGATGCAAAAATCCTCAACAAAATACTAGCAAACAGAATCCAACAACACATTAAAAGGATCATACACCACAATCAAGTGGGATTTATCCCAGGGATGCAAGGATTCTTCAATATATGCAAATCAATCAGTGTGGTACACCATATTAACAAATTGAAGAATAAAAGCCATATGATCATCTCAATAGATGCAGAAAAAGCTTTTGACAAAATTCAACACCCATTTATGATAAAAACTCTCCAGAAAGTGGGCATAGAGGGAACCTACCTCAACATAATAAAGGCCATATATGACAAACCCACAGCAAACATCATTCTCAACGGTGAAAAACTGAAAGCATTTCCTCTAAGATCAGGAACGAGACAAGGATGTCCACTCTCACCACTATTATTCAACATAGTTCTGGAAGTCCTAGCCACGGCAATCAGAGAAGAAAAAGAAATAAAAGGAATACAAATTGGAAAAGAAGAAGTAAAACTGTCACTGTTTGCAGATGACATGATACTATACATAGAGAATCCTAAAACTGCCACCAGAAAACTGCTAGAGCTAATTAATGAATATGGTAAAGTTGCAGGATACAAAATTAATGCACAGAAATCTCTTGCATTCCTATACACTAATGATGAAAAATCTGAAAGAGAAATTAAAGAAACACTCCCATTTACCATTGCAACAAAAAGAATAAAATACCTAGGAATAAACCTACCTAGGGAGAAAAAAGACCTGTATGCAGAAAACTATAAGACACTGATGAAAGAAATTAAAGATGGTACCAACAGATGGACAGATATACCATGTTCTTGGATTGGAAGAATCAACATTGTGAAAATGACTATACTACCCAAAGCAATCTACAGATTCAATGCAATCCCTATCAAATTACCAATGGCATTTTTTACGGAGCTAGAACAAATCATCTTAAAATTTCTATGGAGACACAAAAGACCCCAAATAGCCAAAGCAGTCTTGAGGGAAAAAAACGGAGCTGAAGGAATCAGACTCCCTGACTTCAGACTATACTACAAAGCTACAGTAATCAAGACAATATGGTACTGGCACAAAAACAGAAACATAGATCAATGGAACAAGATAGAAAGCCCAGAGATAAACCCACGCACCTATGGTCAACTAATCTATGACAAAGAAGGCAGATATACAATGGAGAAAAGACAGTCTCTTCAATAAGTGGTGCTGGGAAAACTGGACAGCTACATGTAAAAGAATGAAATTAGAATACTCCCTAACACCATACACAAATATAAACTCAAAATGGATTAGAGACCTAAATGTAAGACTGGACACTATAAACCTCTTAGAGGAAAACATAGGAAGAACACTCTTTGACATAAATCACAGCAAGATCTTTTTTGATCCACCTCCTAGAGTAATGGAAATAAAAACAAAAATAAACAAATGGGACCTAATGAAACTTCAAAGCTTTTGCACAGCAAAGGAAACCATAAACAAGACGAAAAGACAACCCTCAGAATGGGAGAAAATATTTGCAAACGAATCAACGGACAAAGGATTACTCTCTAAAATATATAAACAGCTCATTCAGCTCAATATTAAAGAAACAAACAACCCAATCCAAAAATGGGCAGAAGACCTAAATAGACATTTCTCCAAAGAAGACATACAGACGGCCATGAAGCAAGTGAAAAGATTCTCAACATCACTAATTATTAGAGAAATGCAAATCAAAACTACAATGAGGTATCACCTCACACCAGTTAGAATGGGCATCATCAGAAAATCTACAAACAACAAATGCTGGAGAGGGTGTGGAGAAAAGGGAACCCTCTTGCACTGTTGGTGGGAATGTAAATTGATACAGCCACTATGGAGAACAATATGGAGGTTCCTTAAAAAACTAAAAATAGAATTACCATATGACCCAGCAATCCCAGTACTGGGCATATACCCAGAGAGAACCGTAATTCAAAAAGACACATGCGGCTTCCCTGGTGGCGCAGTGGTTGAGAGTCTGCCTGCCAGTGCAGGGCACACGGGTTCGAGCCCTGGTCTGGGAAGATCCCACATGCCGCGGAGCAACTGGGCCCGTGAGCCACGAACTACTGAGCCTGCGCGTCTGGAGCCCGCGAGCCACAGCTACTGAGCCTGCGCGTCTAGAGCCCGCGAGCCACAGCTACTGAGCCTGCGCGTCTGGAGCCCGCGAGCCACAGCTACTGAGCCTGCGCGTCTGGAGCCTGTGCTCCGCAACAAGAGAGGCGGTGATAGTGAGAGGCCCGTGCACCGCGATGAAGAGTGGCCCCCGCTCGCCGCAACTAGAGAAAGCCCTCGCACAGAAACGAAGACCCAACACAACCAAAAATAAATAAATAAATAAATTTATTAAAAAAAAAAAAAAAAAAAAAAAGACACATGCACCCGAATGTTCATTGCAGCACTATTTACAATAGCCAGGTCATGGAAGCAACCTAAATGCCCATCAACAGACGAATGGATAAGGAAGTTGTGGTACATATATACAATGGAATATTACTCAGCCATAAAAAGGAACGAAATTGAGTCATTTGTTGAGATGTGGATGGATCTAAAGACTGTCATACAGAGTGAAGTAAGTCAGAAAGAGAAAAACAAATATCGTATATTAACGCATGTATGTGGAACCTAGAAAAGTGGTACAGATGAACCGGTTTGCAGGGCAGAAGTTGAGACACAGATGTAGAGAACAGACATATGGACACCAAGGGGGGAAGACTGCGGTGAGGTGGGGATGGTGGTGTGCTGCATTGGGCGATTGGGATTGACATGTATACACTGATGTGTATAAAACTGATGCCTAATAAGAACCTGCAGTATAAAAAAACAAACAAAACAACTAATACTAAACTTTCATTGGGTTATTTGTATGGAAATATGTTAATATAAATGTTTCAGACATTACATGAAGTTTCTAAAAATCTTATATTTGTATTTGTATGGAAATATGTATGGAAATATGTTAATATAAATGTTTCAGACATTACATGAAATTTCTAAAAATCTTATATTTGTATTTGTATGGAAATATGTATGGAAATATGTTAATATAAATGTTTCAGACATTACAGGAAACTTCTAAAAATCTTATATGTTCTGGTATAATGTTATAAGTAATAATCCTAGTTATTACTTTAAAATGTATATCTCAGAAATAACTAATTTTCTTGTCAACTGCATTATTATGAACTTTCATCAAATCTTTAACCATGGTCATTTTTAAGTCTTTTGTCATTTACAGACAGTTCTGGGTGTACTCTGATGATTTTGCAAATATGTCCCTATAAAAGGGTTTCATCTTCAAGAAATTCATGGAAAAGACTCTGACAAGTACAGGTTTCTGGTAACTGACTATACTGCTGAACTGAATGAATAAGCATTTTCAGAACTCTAATGAAAAACTGATGAACTCATAAAGGTGCTAACAAAAGATCAAGATGAAAAAAAAAAATTAATTACATGGGACTGAGTGAACTGATGAGGATGAGTATAATTTTTGTGACTTTCTGTCTGAATTAAAAAAAAAAATCCCACAAGGATTCAGAGGCAAAGAATATACAAATCAATTTTCACTGCAAAGTAAAGGAGCTGTTACAGTGGAGGATTACTGGACTGAATGTCAATATTATGACATAGTATGAGTGTGTTTCATGTTTGGTAATTGCAATCACTGTTGCTTTTGTTGTGGTCATCCATGTACAATGCTTGGTGTCAGTCTATTTATCTCTTGTAAAAATAAAATACAGTGTGTGTGTGTGGAAAAAAAACAAAACAAAACAAAAAAAAAAGCCACCATCACCCTGATACCACAACCAAAAAAAGATATCACAAAAAAAGAAAATTATAGATCAATATCACTAATGAACACACATGCAAAAATCCTGAACAAAACACTAGTAAGCAGAATCCAGCAACACATTAAAAGGATTATACACCATGATCAAGTGGAATTTATCCCAGGGATGCAAGGATTCTTCAATATATGCAAATCAATCAATATGATACACCACTTTAAAAAATTAAGGAATAAAAACCATATGATCATCTCAACAGATGCAGAAAATGCTTGACAAAATTCAACACCCATTTATAATAAAACTCTCCAGAAAATGGGCACAGAGGGAACCTATCTCAACATAATAAAGGCCATATATGACAAACCCACAGCAAGCATCATACTCAATGGTGAAAAACTGAAAGCATTTCCACTAAGATCAGGAACAAGACAAGGATATCCAATCTCGCAACTCTTATTCAACATAGTTCTGGAAGTCCTAGCCATGGCAATCAGAGAAGAAAAAGAAATGAAAGGAATACAAATTGGAAAAGAAGAAGTAAAACTGTCACTGTTAGCAGATGACATGATACTATACATAGAGAATCCTAAAGATGCCACCAGAAAACTACTAGAGCTAATCCATGGATTTGGTAACGTTGCACGATACAAAATGAATGCACAGAAATCCCTTGCATTCCTATACATTAATGAAGAAAAATCTGAAAGAGAAATGAAGGAAACACTCCCATTAACCATTGCAACAAAAAGAATAAAATACCTAGGAATAAAGCTACCTATGGAGACAAAACATCTGTATGCTGAAAACTATGACACTGAAGAACAAAATTGAAGATGATACAAACAGATGGAGAGAGATACCATGTTCTTGGATTGGAAGAATCAACATTGTGAAAATGACTCTACTATCCAAAGCAATCTACAGATTCAGTGCAATCCCTATCAAACTACCAATGCATTTTTCACAGAACCAGAACAAAAAATTTCACAATTTGTATGGAAACACAAAAGACCCCAAATAGCCAAAGCAATCTTGAGAAAGAAAAACGGAGCTGGAGGAATCGGCTCCTGGACTTCAGACTATACCACAAAGCTACATTAATCAAGACAGTACGGGGGCTTCCCTGGTGGTGCAGTGGTTAAGAACCTGCCTGCCAATTCAGGGGACACGGGTTCAAGCCCTGGTCCAGGAAGATCCCACACACCGCAGAGCAACTAAGCCCGTGTGCCACAACTACTGAGCCTGTGCTCTAGAGCCCACAAGCCACAACTACTGAGCTCGTGTGCCACAACTACTGAAGCCCACACGCCTAGAGCCTGTGCTCCACAACGAGAGAAGCCACTGCAATGAGAAGGCCGCGCACCACAACCAAGAGTAGCGCCCACTCGCCACAACTAGAGAAAGCCCGCACGCAGCAATGAAGACCCAACGCAGCCAAAAAAAAAAGACAGTATGGTACTGGCACAAAAACAGAAATATAGATCCATGGAACAGGATAGAATGCCCAGAGATAAATCCACACACATATGGTCACCTTATTTTTGATAAAGGAGGCAAGAATATACAAAGGAGAAAAGACAGCCTCTTCAGTAAGTGGTGCTGGGAAAAATGGACAGCTACATGTAAAAGAATGAAATTAGAACACTCCCTAACACTATACATAAAAATAAACTCAAAATGGATTAAACACCCAAATGTAAGGCCAGACACTATAAAACTCTTAGAGGAAAGCATAGGCAGAACAATCTATGACATAAATCACAGCAAGATCCTTTTTGACCCACCTCCTAGAGAAACGGAAATAAAAACAAAAATAAACAAATGGGACTTAAAAGCTTTTGCACAGCAAAGGAAACCATAAACAAGACGAAAAGACAATCCTCAGAATGGGAGAAAATATTTGCAAATGAAGCAACAGACAAAGGATTAATCTCCAAAATATACAAACGGCTCATGGAGCTAGCTCAATATCAGAAAAACAAACAACCCAGTTAAAAAATGGGTGGAAGACCTAAATAGACATTTCACCAAGGAAGACATACAGATGGCCAAGAGGCATATGAAAAGATGCTCAACATCACTAATTATTAGAGAAATGCAAATCAAAACTACAATGAGGTATCACCTCACGCCAGTCAGAATGGCCATTATCAAAAAATCTACAAACAATAAATGCTGGAAAGGGTGTGGTGAAAAGGGAACCCTCCTGCACTGTTGGTGGGATACAACCACTATGGAAAACACTATGGAGGTTCCTTAAAAAACTAAAAATAGAACTACCATATGACCCAGCAATCCCACTCCTGGGCATATACCCTGAGAACACCATAATTCTAAAGGAGACATGTACCACAATGTTCATTGCAGCTCTATTTACAATAGCCAGGACATGGAAGCAACCTAAATGTCCATTGACAGATGAATGGATAAAGAAGATGTGGCACATATATACAATGGAATATTACTCAGCCATAAAAAGAAACGAAATTGAGTTATTTGTAGTGAGGTGGTTGGGCCTAGAGTCTGTCATACAGAGTGAAGTCAGAAAGAGAAAAACAAATACTGTATGCTAACACATATATATGGAATCTAAATTTAAAAAATGGTTCTGATGAACCTAGGGGCAGGACAAGAATAAAGATGCAGACGTAGAGAATGGACTTGAGGACATGGGGAGGGGGAAGGGTAAGCTGGGACAAAGTGAGAGAGTGGCATGGACATATATACACTACCATATGTAAAATAGATAGCTAGTGGGAAGCAGCTGTATGGAACAGGGAGATCAGCTCGGTGCTTTGCGACCACCTAGAGGGGTGGGATAAGGAGGGTGGGAGGGAGACGCAAGAGGGAGGGGATATGGGGATATACGTATACGTATAGCTGATTCACTTTGTTATATAACAGAAACTAACACAATACTGTAAAGCAATTATACTCCAATAAAGATGTTAAAAAATTTAAAAAGAAACGAAATTGAGTTATTTTTAGTGAGGTGGATGGACCTAGAGAGTCTGTCATACAGAGTGAAGTCAGAAAGAGAAAAACAAATACCGTATGCTAACGCATATATATGGAATCTAAAAAAAAAAAAGGTACTGGTGAACCTAGTTGCACGGCAGCAATAAAGATGTAGACATAGAGAATGGACTTGAGGACAGAGGGTGGGAGGGGGAAGCTGGGGTGAAGTGAGAGTAGCATCGATATATATGCACTACTGAATGTAAAATAGCTACTGGGAAGCAGCAGCATAGCACAGGGAGATCAGCTCGGTGCTTTGTGATGACCTAGAGGGGTGGGATAGGGAGGGTGGGAGGGAGGCTCAAGAGGGAGGGGATATGGGGACATGTGCATGCATATGGCTGATTCACTTTGGTGTACAACAGAAACTAACACAGTATTGTGAAGCAATTATACTACAATAAAGATCCATTAAAAAATAAAAAATTTTAAAAATTTAAAAAATTTTTAAAGTAAGTAAATAAATAAATACGTGCTACAGTACCACATGGTGTGGAACCATGGCTACAGGGCCCACTATGGGACTTGAGCATCCCTGGATTTTGGCATTTGGGGGCGGGTCCTGGAACCAACCCTCCACAGATACTGAGGGACGATGGTATTTGTTTTGAAATTTTGCAGGTTAACTCTTAATTTAACGTGCATTTAAAGAGATGCTTTCAGACTTCCCTGGCGGTCCAGTGGTTAAGACTCCGCACTCCCAATGCAGGGGGCACGGGTTCGTTCCCTGATCGGGGAAATAAGATCCCGCATGCCGCAGCTAAAAAAATAAATAAATGAAAATAAATAAATAGATTTTAAAAATGGTTAAAATAGTAAGTATGATGTTATGTATATTTTATCACAAGAAAAAAAGGAATGACGTACCAATACATGCTACAACAGAGATGAACCCTGAAAACATTATACTTAAGTAAAAGAAACCAGACATGAAAGGACATATGTTATATGATTCTATTTATATGAAATGTCCAAAATAGGCAAATCTATACGACAAAAAATAGATTAGTCATAGCCAGGGGCTGGGGGAAAGGAGGAATTAACCACTAACAGAAATGAGGTTTCTTTTTTGGGGTGATGGAAATGTTCTGGAATTAGATAGTGGTAAGCACAAAGCACAACATTGTGACAATACTAACAACCACTGAATTTATTATATATTTTTAAATGATAAATTACATGTTTTGTGAATTTTATCTCAAAAAAAATTTTTGGACAATAAGTCTTCCCGCAGAACGAGTAATGTAAATGAAGACAGACAGATACTATCTTTTTTCTGACCTTGAGTCAGAAGTCACAAAGCATTCCTCCTGTCATATGCATTAGAAGTGAGTCCCTAAGTCTGGCCCACACTCCAAGTTAGCTTTTACACTTATATCATGAAACTCATATCATTTCAGTCTCACAACATGGGGAAGGTATTAATGACTCCCATCTGCAGCTGAAACTAAGGCTCAGAGAAGTTAAATTAATTTCCCCAGGCCATAAGGCCAGTAGGTGGCAGAGCTCAGACTGGAACCTAGAAACAGCTGAGTCCACAACTTGTGCTCTTAACCTCTATCAGCGGTGGTTCTTAACCAGACACATTATTTGTGAAAGCACAGACGCTTGAGACTGCCCCCACCCTGCCCCGCAAACATCACTTAAATCATCATTTCTGGGGCCTGGTCCATACACTCAAATGTTTTTAAGCTCCTCAGGTGTTTCTATACACACAGAACCACCGCCCTGTGTCTGATGGTTTTGTGTTATTAATACGGGCAGCTGACTCCAGCTGGATGGTGAGTGTCTTGGGGGCAGGGCCCCGCCCCGAGCCTCCCTGTGACTGCCACTGTGACAGCACAATGTCTACCGGCGCGAGGCAGGCACACGAGGAGTATCATTGGACAGAAGGATTCAGAGCAACTGCCACCCAGAATGTCAGCTGCCAAAGGTTTCCAGTGAGGAGTGCAGTTTGTGCCTGGGAGCTGGCCTGCCTGGCCACTCTCCAGTGGGCAGGAGGTTCACTGGGGCCCACTTGCTGGGCAGCCCTTGCTGCCAGCTGGGGCACCTCAGCTCAGCCCAGGGCAGAGGTGTCAGGAAATAACACTCTCCCCGAGTTTCCTCTCCCAGTTCCTAAACTAAGAGACCCAGCTCAGGGCCTAGAATTCACTGAGGCTTTGTGGCCATTTGTCCAACGATCAACATGGATCACCGAAGACGACCTCAGGGCATAGGCCTGAGCCGAATCTCTGGGACTCAGTCCCAAATCCCCTAGGCCCCATTCCCCTTCCACGTGGAGCTGGAGGCCAGAGAAGGAGAAGAATGGGAGGTGCGAGATCCACCTCACCCGAGGACTCCTATCTACAGGACCATGGAAAGTGAAGAATTGACAGACAATGCTATAGGTAAGGACATGCTTCCCTCACCCCCTGCCTACCCCCCTCAGCAAAAGAGAGGTGGCTTCCTCCTTTGCCCATAGGAAACAGAGGTCAGGAAACAAAAAGCAGAGCATGTAATGGGCAGGACTGGGGTGAGGGATGAGTTTGTAAAGGGCAGGTTTCCTATCTGTCTCAAAGGGCTGCCACAAAGAATAAGGATATAATATGTGAAAACAACCTGAAACTACGACAGGCTATCAGGAACATTAGGTGTTATTTACAAAATCAAGTGTTTACAATAGCAAATGCTCACCTTGTGCCAGGTGCTTTGGGAAACAAAGATGAATTCGACATCGATTTTGACCCCAAGGAGCAGACAGTCTAATAGAGGAAAGAAACTGTTAGGATGGCTTCTGTGGGATTCAGAAAGATGACAAGAGCTCACAGGAAAATAGAAGGGACCCTGGGGGCATAAAGGCTGCCAATGGCTTCCATCTTTCTGGTGTGTGTTGTGTTTCTCCCCTCAGTTCTCATCTGCCATCTTAGCAAATGGGTGAGTGATGGGGTAATTGTCAGAGGATGGAACAATACCATGCCTGGGAGAAAGGGTTTTGTGGGAACTTATCAAGTCTTGATTTTAAAAAAATAATACACATCTTGAGACAGCCTGAAGTCACCAAACTGTGACTTTCCTGCTTGAGCTTCTTTCCCTCTGGAAGACAATAAATGGTCTCAAGATATTGCTTTTCAGGTTACACCTTTCTTCTCTAAGTCTTCCCAGTACTTAAAAGGACTACAACCTGAGTCATGGCACTGTTCGCCCAGCTCACTGCAGGAAAAGGAGAATAAGTATCTGTTAAAGGTATAAAATGCAAGCCATTCAGAGGCAGAAGGGTTACTTTCAGCTTCGGGGGTCGGGGGGGGGGGGGGGGTGGCTTGGGGGGGGATGGTGTGCGGTAGTGAGGCTCTGTAGGAGAGTGGGGGGAAGGATGAGAGGGTCTAAAACAGTGCTGCGACCGCACGACCAGTCACCGGCAATGGCGGGAAGCCTATCACAGCAATGGCGGGAGACCAGTCTCCGGCGAAGTTATGTGGAAGAGATGAGCCTGGAAGGATGAGGAGGCCCTAAAACATTGCTGAGGGCGAATGGGAAGAGGGGCGGGAGCACGAGACCTGTCGCCATCGACGCCACAAAATGCTATACTGAGTTGGGCGTCGCTGGGCATCCTGGGCCTGCCCCCAGGGCACAGGCACAAACGCCTGTGGGGTGGAGAGTCTCGGGAGGGGGCGACGGAGGCTGGAGCTAAGGGCCTTCGGGCCCCAAGCCCATCAAACTCTTCCGGGTCCTATAATGGGCAGGACTAGGGTGAGGGATGAGTTTGGAAAGGGTTGTCACAAGGAGTAAGGATAAAACATGTGAAAGCAACTTGAAACTATGGCTGTCGGGAACATTAGGTGTTATTTACAAAATCAAGGGCTTACAAGGGCAGGCGCTAACCTTGCGCTAGGTGCCTTGGGAAACAAAGATGAATTCCACATCGATTTTGACTCCAGGGAGCTGACGGTCTAACAGAGGAAAGACAAACTGTTGGATGGCTTTCGTGGGATTCAGAAAGATGACAAGAGCTCACAGGAAGACAGAAGGGACCCTGGGGGCATAAAGGCTGCTGAAGACCCCTGTAAAGTGATGGAGTAATTGTCAGAAGATGGAACTATTCTGTGCTGGAACAAAGTTCGGTTTTCTGGGAACTTTTCAAGTCTTTAAAAAAAAAAAAAGACACCTTTGAGACAGGCTTAAGTCACCAAACTGCCTGTTTGCCTTGCCTGCTGAAGGAGAGTAAATGGTTAGGCCTTTCTTCTTCAAATTCTCCCAGGACTTAAAAGGGCTGCAACTAAGGGCGGGGATGGGGGGGGCGGGGAGTCATGGCGCCGTTCACACAGACCACTTCAAGGAAGAAACAAGTACTGTTAGAAGTATAAAGTGCAAGCCGTTCAGAGGCAGAAAAGTTCGTCTCACTTTTTTGCGGGGATGGTGTGCGGTGGCGAGGCTTTGTGGAAGAGATGACGTAAAAGGATGTCTAGCCCAGCGCAAGGGCGGGAGCACACGACACCAGTCACGGGCGACGCCGCTCTGCAGAGTTAGGCTAAGCTCCCAGCCTTGGCCCGCCCCAGGGCGCATGCGCAAACGCCTGCGGGAGCTGAGCAGGCGGGGCAGACGCCCACGTGGCGGGGCGGGGTGGGGGGGAGCCCGGGAAGCGAGGGACAGGGGGAGTGGGGAGGAGGCGGGGGAGGGAGGAGGCGGGGCAGCTCTCGCGAGGCCGCGCTTCGGCTCCCGCGGGCGTCGGGCGCGCGGTTGTAACTGCCAGGAGGTGGGAGAAGTAGCTCTCGAGCCAAGGGACGTGCGACTACCCTTGCGTGGTCATGGAGGCGCCGCGGCCGCCGCTACCCGCGACGACTTCGGCCCCTGGCCGGAGCCGAAAGCTACTGCTGCTGCTGCTGCTGCTGTTCCTGCTGCCGGCCGAAGCTCTGTGGGGCTTGGAGGCGGAGGAGAGGCCCCGAACCCGCGAAGAGGAGTGCCACTTCTACGCGGGTGGACAAGTGTACCCGGGGGAGGCGTCCCGGGTTTCGGTCGCCGACCACTCCCTGCACCTCAGCAAAGCCAAGAGTAGGTGGTGCCCCGCCAAGGCGGGGTGACCGGTGGCAGAGGGAGGCGGGAGATGGGGAGGATCAGGAGACACATGTACCCTGGTTACGGTGGCTACCCGGGGGCCTGGCTTGGGCGGCACCCCCTGGGCTGCCTCCGGTCCCGGGGAGAGCCTGGCTCTCTCCTTGGGGGGTGGGGGGGGATGGAAGGGGGTGCCAGGTGTGAAGAAAGGGATGGGTTCCACTAATCAGATTTTGGAAGAAGTAGTGGTTACCCCAGAAGCCACAGATGAGGGAAAGAGGGTGGCCCTGGTCCTGGGCTTGCAGGCAACGAGGATGTTGTGCAAACTGAAACACTTCCTCAAACATCGCAAAGAGCCTGCAGCACATCGCGTCTGTTCTGCGATTTCGGGGAAGAATGCATTGATAAGTTGAATAATGATTCACAGAAAGTTTGATTAAACAGAAAAGTGGCTAAACAAAATGCTCAAGAGGGCAAACGTTTCATTTTTCTTTTTTCTTTGATTGTTGTTGCATCTTAGAAAGAAGATTATTAAAAGCCACCTTCCCAAAGACCTGTGTAGTTAATGGGTATCCTTTGTGTTTCTCAAATGAGGAACTTGTTACAGGGTGTACTTTGGAGGCTCTTTGTAGGGAAATGGGAAAAGGGAGGTTAGAAGTAATGCATTTGGGTTGATGATAAACCTCGTGGCAAATTTGTGTCCTGCCAATTTGGCTTTTGATTATTTGCATTTCTGTCCAGTGTACACAACTAATGGCCACTTTCAGGAAGGACACGTCAGACTAAGTAGATACTGAGAAAGTTGTGGCCTGCTGCATCTGGATGTTAAGATTAGCCCAAAAAAAGTGGCTAGGGGCTAAAGGATAAAGACTGTCCCTTACTCGCTTTTAAGTAACTTGCTTTTCCTACTGACCATTTGGCTTTTGTGGTACAGTTACAGAATGCTCCTTGCCCAGGTTCAGTGAAAAAAAGTAGTGCTTCACAATTATGAATCCCCAGTGTTAAATTGGATGTTGTTATGCCTTAGGATGGAGTGGGAGTGATAAATGAGAAAAACCCTTTCGCCTCCTTAAACATCTGCAGTTCTTTCCTACTGAAAGTTATCTTTAGATTTTTGTTTTTAAAAAAGCTAGTGTTGCACTTTTAAAATCGTATTTCCAAGTCCCATTGGTTTTACTTGCCTGGGAAGATATTTTGAAATATGTCAGCCAGTTAAGTGTTTATTGGCATTACCTATATTTTCCATAACAAATCCCATCCAAGTCTGCACATGGAAGCAAAAAATAGTAGTAATAATAGATTTTCCTCTACCAGCAAACCTTTTCAAGTTTTAGGTATTTGCTATATTTCTCTCATGTGCAGGCTCATCTAGAATTAAAATTACAAGGACTTTTCATTCATAAAATGGAATATTATGGCACTATTAAGTTCATACTTTCAAATAATTTTTAATAACATGAAAAACTGTTCATGATCTACTGCTTCCTTTTTTAAAAAGTGGGGCACAACGTGATCCAAATTTGTGTGTTTAAAAAAGACTGGAAGGAAAGACATCAAAATGTTAACAGTAGTTAAATTGATGGGGGTTATGGGGAGAGGGGATTTAAATATTCTTCTTTATACTGCTCTGCATTTGCTTTATTAATTATATGATTTATATTCGGGACAATTTTTGTTTGTTTTTTAATACATGCAAGGGGTTGCTTTGGGAATTCCATTTATAGATCTTAGCAAACTGCATTCTTTTTGCTCTATAAACTGATGACAGTTTTGGTTTTTTTTGAACACTGCAGTTCTTAAATCAAGAACCCAAAATTTCCCAAGGAAAAAAAAAAAAGCAAGCAAGCAAGCCATATCCAGGATACGAGGGCCTGCCTTTCCACCACCTTGCCAACATTGTGTTATCATTTAACAAATCTTTACCGATTTGCTAAGCCAAATAATAACAATAAAGTATTCTATCAGTGTTTAAAAAAGAAAAAGAAAAAAAGAACCCAAAATTGCCAAAATCAAGATTTTCAGAACAGAATTTTTCAGTTTTATTGGTTTTCCCAATATGCTAAAATCATTAAGGACTATCATTGTAACACATTATTTTTTTAAATTATAGTCAATTTATTATAGAAGATTTATTTTATTTAATTTTATTTATTTGGCCACGCCACACCACAGGGCATGTGGGATCTTAGTTCCCTGACTAGGGAGTCTTAACCACTGGACCACCAGGGAAGTCCCTGCAACACATTGTTACAATTATAACCTCACACTTGAGTAGCATTTTAAGTAATGTATATAAAGCATATATAGTTCTGTATCCTTCTGCTATCTAATTCTCCCTCCTGGCCTTTACCAAATCAGATCAAGATATTTCTGGCTCAAGATAAGGAACCATGTGTTATGTATTAACTTCACAGAGAAATTAATCTTAAGTTTGTCTCTATTTTCAGTTACCCAAAATGCTGGATATTATACAAAATACAATAAATGCTGGCTATTAAACCTTACTTTCTAGGAACCTTAGTCAAACTTGGAAGCAAGTATTGACTTTAATGTATGTAATGGTTCTGAAAGTTTAAGTGCTATCTGAATGTGTTAACAGAAGATCAAGGTACATTATTATCAAAGCGTGTTGGCTAGACTTACAGCATGCCCTTACAAGAAAGCAGCATGAACTATTCAATTTCCATTAGGTCACTTGAAACCTGTTCAAGAGGGGTCTCCTCTTTCAAAGCCCTGGAAAATTATCCCATGCTCTGGGATTTTACACTTCTGTCCTGGTATATTTGCAGATTTCCTTTTCCTTGAATGTAGCAGCAGGTCCTCCATGTGTATGTGAGAAATTGGACAAGCATTTAAATTAGTACATCTGGAATACTGCCATTAGAGAACCAAAAGTCTAAATATTTGAAAGTAGGAAGTTGATTAACTTGGAGGGGCTATAGTGAAGTATCCAGTAGGGTTTAGTGAAGGGATGGAATGTAGGGGGTCTGTGAACATGAATAGGAAAAAAATCTTTATTTTCACTAACCTTCCACTGAAATTTGGCATTTCTTTCCATTATGAACATCAGCAACAAACCACCTTAGCTTCAGCAGTACTTGCTTGTACTTGTCTCCAGTAGAGTCACAGATATTTTCATGCCACATTATGGTTGTTGCAAGTATCCTGAAACATCATTTACACTCATCATAATCTTGGGTAGTTACTAGATCACTGCTAGATCTTGCAGTTTTAAAGTGTTAATAAAATGACACAAATCTTAATATTATCACCAGTTTCTTTTTTGATAGTTTTGATAATTGCATTTCAATGTAATTGGTTTCCTTTGCAATTCTAAATATTTTATGCATTCAGTAACACTATTCTGAGAAGTCCATCAGCATCACCAGACTGCTAAAGAGGTCCAAAGATTCTGAAGCCTTGATTTTTAGTGATTTCCTAAAAATGTCCTTCTGTGTTCCCACCAACCTTCTCATTGTTAAAGAACATCATATATTTTTCTTTCTTAGTTTCCAAGCCAGCACCTTATTGGGAAGGAACAGCTGTGATAAATGGAGAATTTAAGGAGCTGAAGTTAACTGATTATCGTGGGAAATACCTGGTTTTTTTCTTCTACCCACTTGATTTGTAAGTAATACATGTACATAGCAGCTAGTAAAACCTCAGTCATTATCAATCATTATTCAACAACATCAAATAGTTAGAAATTATTTTATTTAGCACTTGTTCTTAAAGGGAAAACTGAGATGAGTTTTTTCAAGAAGGTAACATCTTGAATATATTTCAGAATCATAACCCATTGACCCCGGTACTTATATCTACATGATTGTGTTATCATAATGTAGTCATTAGAGGAAAGCCACATTTATATTCATTAAGCTATACTTAGTAAGGCAAGAAAATGGACTGAGAATATTTTAGAAAGCATTTAATAGCAAGACTTATGCCACAAATCTGTTTGTTAACTTGAATGTTTATAAGCCTTTTTCTCTGGTGATGCCGTTTAACTATGGTTTTACTATTTTTATTCTTTGCTACATCTGTTGCTTTTCTGTGACTTGAACATTTTCCTGAAAATACTGGATATGCTTAAGGAATAATACCTATTAATATAAATTATGGTTATGGGGGTAGTTCTCTTTAACTCTGGCAGTGAGCACTTTTGTAGATAGAAAGTTGACTCAAAGTAAATACTCTTGGAACTTTAGTCACATTGAGGATTTAACTTTGAGTGTTTTTCAAATTCCATGAAAGTGAAAAGATACCAAAGAGAGTTATCCCAACTTTTATCTTTTTTGTTTGAATATATTTTTTGGTTACAAAAGTAAATAGAAGATTCTTCTGTCTTTGCCACTGTATATTAAGGTCCTTTTTACATTAGGAGTAATCTAGAACTAAGTAAATATATTTTAAACTTGCAGGGAGGATATACTTAAGCTCATATCTTTAGGTTGTCTCTAGGCCACGGGTCAGCAAAGTTTTTCTGTACAGGGCCAGATAGTAAATATTTTAGTCTCAAAGTGATCTTCATTGCAACTACTCACTTTTGCCTTTGAAGCACAAAACAGACATAGACAATAATGAATGAGTGTTGTGCTCCATTGAAAGTTTATTTACAAAAAATAAGATAGGCTAGATTTGGACTGTGAACTGAAGTTTGCTGACCCCCTACTCTAAATCCAAATAGAATTCTCATAAAAATTTGTACATTGAGGCTAAAACAAATCATGAATCTGCATAATATATAATCTTTTAAATTAGTAAGAACTTGCTTCTTTCTAATCAACTTGTACTATGGCTTGACTAGCTAAAATGTATTATATAACTTAACTTCAAAGAGAAACCAGAAGTAGAAATTTTAATATATATAAAATGATAGGCCTTCTAAATTCATGCTGTAAAGCTGAAAAGCAACACATATATTAAATATATTTGATGCTAAACCTGAATTTTGAAATTAGTATAACATAGACAAATATGCTATTTCTCCAGTGTTGTTTAAAACTCCATAATGAATAAGATATATCTAATTAGAGCATGATGTTAGCAGTGGTCTTCTGGGGCAGGGAGCTGAGAGAGCTTCTTTCTGTTGTTTCTGTGTAATGCCTGCCGGACTGGGCCTGGTTAGAGAGGGAAGAATCCTGGGACATTTGCCACAGTCTGCAAGGAAGAAAGTCGGAATTCTGCCGAGATTCTGCAGAATTTCAGTTTTCTGCCGAAATTTTAAGTTGGGCCAGTATGTCTCTAGGTGGCATTTCTTGGAATAATAGGAAGGAGGGCAGGGGCTGATCATTCCTACCTTTTGGAAAATATTAAAAATACATGTCATAGGCCAGGTTTCCAGGGACATAATCTGGATTAGAATTGTCTGCTTGCATATGGCAGTCCTCCACTCGAACAACTGAAACATTTGAAAAGCCTCTATTGGGCTGTGGTAGGAACTTGTTGTCCTGTAAGTCTGTTTTTCAAACTTTCTTGACGATGACACACGGTAGGAAATACATTTTTCATTGCCGCCCAATACACTTATACATACAAGGTAATACTTAGTCTGTATGCACCGATATAGTCATGCTCCTTAAAATACTGAACAACTTCCATACCAACCCCCTCCCCAAGTTGCCCCTCCCACCTAGTCCCTTTCAGAAACCTCCAGAGAGAGCTAAAGCCAACCTTGAGTTAAGGTGGTTAAATATTTTTAATATCACTCCTGAATAGACACATATATATGCACTTATATATACATGTATATGCTTTATAACTTACCCTTACTGTGTGTGATATATGTGTGATCATATTTTCTATTTCACTTTTTTTAAATGTTGGTTGGAACTCAATAAATTGGCTTAAGGAGTCCCTATCACTGCTTGAAAAATACTACCCTAAGGTAATATTCTCTAAATGTGCCCTTCTGACAACAGGACTGGGAGACGAGGTAGTAAGTAGAAGAGGACCTTATCAAGAAAGGGAGGGGGGTGGGAGAGTATTTCCTCATCTCCAAAATAGAGGTAGATGCATCTAGCTCATAGGGTTGGCATAGGAAGGTTAAAAAAAAATAGTGAAACAATGTAAAATTTGTATTGATCCTTTGAAAGCTATAAAGCACTATATAAAGTATTATTGAATAAAAGCTAATAAAATGGGGGATGCTGCCATAAGGGAGAAGGGAACATTGGTTGACCACTGATCCATTAAGTTATAAAAGTAAAGTTTATCAAGATGTAATTGGGAACTCTATAATATACTTTTTAAATTAAATAAGATTTGATCAAATAACCATTTTTTTAGACTACACCTTGAGAAGCTTCATATATAAAATTGTTCTTAATGTGTGTTTTTATATACTAAAGGTGTTTATAAAAACAAAATCATTTGAAACTAAGTATATGTGTATTTTGAGAATAATTTTTTTTTTTTAACTTTCAGCACTTTTGTGTGTCCAACTGAAATCATCGCCTTTGGTGATAGAATTGAGGAATTCAGATCGATAAACACTGAAGTGGTAGCATGCTCTGTTGATTCACAGTTTACCCATTTGGCGTGGTCAGTATCTTAAACTTAATATTTGTAGGGAAAAGAATGGACATACTCTTAAATTATGGGCAGACAACTCTTAACATGACAGGAATATAGTGGAGCTCCAGTGGCACAATCGGTTAGCGCATGGTACTTGTATGACAGGAATATAGTTATTTATCAGACAGTTCAGGAATAAATTTATCTGAGAGCTGCTAGTTCAATGAAGGTACAGTAAAGATGCTTAAGGATTTTATAGGACATTTCAAATTTTGGGAAAAAAAGTTAAATTCAAAAGATGTAATATCCATAGCAAAAACCACTGAATTGTATGATTACTTTATTATCATAAATTGGGTAACCTTAATCTGGAGAAATAAAATCTAAAATACCATGTCTCTCTGTTACACAGTTGTCTAGTATTAAGTCAAACTCAAAATAGCTTTTATAATTACTTTTTAAGAAGCAATGGTTTTTTAAATTAATGCTTTAAATAATTTTTTAAAATTCATTAAACATGAAAAGATGCTCCGCCTAATTAATTGCAGAGAATTTACAATAAAATGACAAGAGATGCCATTTTTTTCCTCTGTCTGGCCAAGAGTTCAAATATTTAAGAATTTCATCTAATGTTGACAAAGGTGTGAAGAAATGGTACTTACACAAACACAGTTGATTCAGCATTTCTGGAGAGCAGTTAGGCAACATGTTTCAAACATTGAAATGTTCATGTTGATGTGAGTTTTGTTTTATAAATTTATTTATTTATTTTTGGCTGCATTGGGTCTTCGTTGCTGAGCGCAGGCTTTCTCTGGTTGCGGCGAGCGGGGGCTACTCTTCGTTGTGGTGCGCAGGCTTCTCACTGCGGTGGCGTCTCTTGTTGCGGAGCACAGGCTGTAGGCTCGCGGGCTTCAGTAGTTGCAGCACGCAGGCTCAGTAGTTGTGGCTCATGGGCTCTAGAGCTCAGGCTCAGTAGTTGTGGAGCACAGGCTTAGTTGCTCTGTGGCATGTGGGATCTTCCCGGACCAGGGCTCGAACCCATGTCCCCTGCATTGGCAGGTGGATTCTTAGCCACTGAGCCACCAGGGAAGTCCCTAATGTGAGTTTTTAATAGCATCCATAATTTTGTTCACAAAATTTTTGCACAATAAAGATTGTTCAGAATTATTTTGCTTTTAAAATTTAACATTCAATTCATTAAAGTAACAAAGTCAAAACAGGTTTTTCTCCATTTACAATTATGTATATAAATATATATACATATACATGAATATATATTTGTATATATAACTGTAAATGTGTATAAATTATAATTATAAATGTAAATTATACATACACACATATATGTATGTATATATATGTAAGTAAAATTTTAATTGGTTCAGGAGCTACAATTTAAATTTTTTTTTTAAGTATTTGTTTATTTATTTATTTATGGCTGTGTTCGGTCTTCGTTTCTGTGCGAGGGCTTTCTCTAGTTGTGGCAAGCCAGGGCCACTCTTCATCGCGGTGCGCGGGCCTCTCACCATCGCTGCCCCTCTTGTTGCGGAGCACAGGCTCCAGACGCGCAGGCTCAGCAGTTGTGGATCACGGGCCCAGCTGCTCCGCGGCACGTGGGATCTTCCCAGACCAGGGCTCGAACCCGTGTCCCCTGCATTGGCAGGCAAACTCTCAACCACTGCGCCACCAGGGAAGCCCTACAATTTAAATTTAATTTACATTTCCTTAAGTAATTGATTCTCTTAACTATTTTAAGATGCAGTTATATATTTAATATATTTAAGCATCTCAGTTTTCAGACAAATTTTCCCAAGAACTTAAGTAATTCTTGCAAATCTAATAAATAGGTGTGTCTTAAGTCCTTTTAAAATGTTTCTTTACTAGTTATAAACTAAAATTTCAGATTACACATTTTGAATTGGAATCATAAAGTGAATCTGTTATTTTAACATGCCAAATCTTAAACATTATAAATAATTTAGTATACAAATATATACTGATTATTTCTAAATATAAAAATATTAAAACTATGGGTTTAATTTGCTTCATTTCTTTAGTAATTCTAAATCTTTGCAGGATTAAAACACAAATCCACTAAGGAGAAAGTTATGTCATCCCAAATAATTTGGGATTGCTTTCCCAAGGAATTTTGCGGGATACATTCTCAGCTGGATAGGTTTCATATCAACCAGAGATTTCTACTTGGATGTCAGAACTGGGGCTGCAAACATCTGGAGCAACAGTTCCCTGTTTCCTAACGGCTACGTCAGTGTCCTACCATGAGGGCCCCAACCCACATCCCCCAGGTTCAAGTTGCAGAATACTTAAATCTGAAGACTGATGAGTCTGAGATTACAGCTAACTTCCTTGCTGCTTCAAGTGGACTTTGCATTTCTTGTCTCTCAGAATATTAAAATGCCATCCAGTTGTATCCTGCTTATCTCACAAGGCTTTGTCTTGCAATCACAATTCTAAGGTTATGCTTATTACAGTGCATATCCTTTGATCCATAGTTCCACTTCTAGGAATTAATCAGACAAGTATACAAAGTTGAGAATTATCAGGATTTTCCAGCAGTGTTTATAAAGCAAAAAAAATGGAATCAGTTTAAATGACTGTCAGTAGAGATTAGTAACATATATTATGTCTGTACATTAAAAATGTGATGTGTATCTCCATATTTAGTGTTTAAAGGATATGAATATATTGTTAAAGGGAGGGAGAGGCAAGAAAAATAGAATGTATATTAGCCTGTCTTTGTTAGAGAATGTGTGTTGTATGTTTGTGTGCATATGCAAAGAAAGAGTGCTGTTTTAATATATGCCATTTACTTAACCCTGAAAGGTAAATTTTCTGTTACAGGATTAATACCGATCGAAGACAAGGAGGAATTCAGCTGATAAGCATTCCACTTCTTTCAGATTTGAACCATCAGATCTCAAAGGACTATGGCGTATATCTGGAAGACTCGGGCCACACTCTTAGGTACCTTTCAGTGGTTTTACATTATGACAAATATGAATATATTTGTAATCCTCCTTGAAATGGAGTTAGAAGGTACAAGGTTTGATCAAGAAATATTTGCTCTATTTGCAAAAATGTTGTAGATACCATTAAAAATAATTGGTAAGTGCCCAACTTAAGCTATGTGAGTGTCATAGACTGTTAGAACCAGAAGATTATTTAGAGGTATTTGACCAACCCTGTCATTTTACATTAAAAACAGATTCAGAGTTCCATGGACTTAGCCAAAGTTACTATAGTTAATTGCAGAGCCCAGACGTGAACCCAGGTCCCCAAATTGTTTGTCCATTTCTTTCTCCTCTTTTCCAAACTGACTCTAGTAATGGTTTTTCTAAATACAAGTATCATAGTATTTAGCAAACCTGTGTCTTTGGAGAAGGAAAAATTAAGGAAATATTTTACCCAACAACCCTCATTGAGTTACTTGAGTTAATAAATACTGATAGAATTCTTTGAAAAAAGGGCAACTTCAGCTTGAAACAGTTTTAATTTTCTTATATATTGTTGATTTGCTTTGCAGTGCTAAGTTTTTTTAATGTTTTATGTGAAGGTGTCAGTATTTTATAATCCTGTGGGTTTCATATAACAGCTTTATTGAGATATAATTCACATACCATACAACTCACCCATTTAAAGCATACAATTCAGTGGTTTTTAGCATATTCACAGAGTTGTACAACCATCACCACAATCAATTTTAGAACATTTTCATTGCTCCAAAAAGAAATCCCATCCCCATTAGCAGTCACTCCCCATTTCACCCAGTCCCCCTCCCCTAGCCCTACACAACCACTAATCTACTTTATGTCTTTCTAGTTGCCTATTCTGGACATTTCATATAAATGGAATCCTACAGTATCTGCTCTTTTATGACTAGCCTCTTTCACTTAGCATAATGTTTTCAAAAAAGGTTCATCCATATTGTATCATGTGTCACTACCAAGTTCCTTTCTCTTTTTTTTTTTCTTTTTTTTTTTGGTACTTGCCAAGTCTGTAATGGTTTCTGCCTAGAGTTTATTACTAAGTTAACTCCCAAAGAGTAAATATGCCACTAAAAAGATTGAGGCACTTTTAAAATTTAGAATTATTTGAACATTAACCAAGTAAAATTATCTAATATTAGCTATTTTATGTGATTTGAACCAATAGTTTGTTTAATTTTTTACTTTCATCAAAGTAATATATGCACATAGTTTTTAAAAGTCACATTTTCTTAAACAGTCCTCTCCTTACTCCTAGCCCTGCTTCATGGAGGAAGCTACTTTCAGCCCTTTAGCTACTGCTTGCATTATTTGACTCCATATTTCTAAACAGTATCTTATATAATACATCTCCTGGATATATCAATTTTGGTATTATTTTTCATGGTAAATAGGACTTTATCCTTTTTACATCATCCCCAAATTAATTTTCCCAGTATGATGTGTCACAATTTCAGATTAAGTCAATATTCAGTGTTTATATAAATATTGTTCACTGCTAAGCTTTTAAGTGTAGTGTGCTGAAGATAACCTTCCCCTCTGGCAAATTTTTTAATTTTCTTGTAGCTAATAAACTACTTCATTTCTTTCATTCCCTTAGTTGTCTATATATCCATCACTAATTATTCCTAAATTCCACACCTGGATTGTAACCCCTCTAAGTGCTGCATTTTTCCTCTGTCAGTTTTTTTCCTCCATCCTCCTGCTTCCAGTCAGACTGATGGCTCGCTAGGCCTGCTGCATAGCTGTTGTCCTAGCACTTTATGCACCAGCATCCTGGGACTTTCCTTCACCTCTTCTCTATTAGATACCCAAATTTCTGGCTCCCATGCCTGCCTGCCTTCTTTATGTAATCCTTTGTTATGGGGAAGCACATCCTCATAGCTTCCTAATACAAGGTCATTGGAAGGTAAAATGCTTGAGGGCCTTCTGTGTCTGAAAATGTTTTTATTCTGCTCTCATGCTTGATTAATAATGTGGCTGGGTGTAGAATTCTAGATTGAAAGGCATTTTCCTGTGGACATTTGAAAGCATTGCCCTGATACCTTTAGCTTCTGGGGCTGGTATTGAGATGTCTGTTGCCATTTTAATTTCGTGCTTTTTGTAAGAATGACCTGTCTCTGCTCTGTGGAAGAGACATATATACATATTACACCAAGTATGGCAAATGCCTTCGTCTCATAGTCTACCAAAGAAGCAGTTCACAAAATCAGAACAGAAAACAGAAGCTACAATTTGCTACCAAAGAAAAGGCAGATTTGTTTTTGTGTGGTGTGTGTTGGTATGATGTGCCTTACAGAGGCAAGGTCAAAATTTCCCATCAGGGTCACTTACTTCAGAACAGACTTGATCACCTTTGATGAGAATTTTCAACTGTAAAAGTAGTACATGAAAGAATACCCGTATGAGTAGTAATTAACAATTTTGCCTGAGTTTGGCCAAGTTGATCTGGTCTAAGGAGATTGAGCCCTAGTTAGTTCAGACGTTGAGTTGCTCATTCAAAAAAGGTGTTATAGAATGAGCAGGAACACTTCAGTGATGTTTAACATGATTATGGAATAAGATTTCATGTACTAGATATGTAATGCCATGTATTTCTACTAAATATATATATCTCATCATTATTTTAATACTTGTACACAAGCAATTAGCCCTAGTACCCGAGATCCTTTTCTAATCCAAAGTAAGTATTGGGTTGAAATCCATATTGACTGAAATAAATAGATAGTAAAATCCTTTGACAATTTTTATCTCTAGTATACTTTAACTCTTACAGTGCCACCCCTATCTCAATAGCAGGTCTTTTAGGTCGAACTATCTCATTATTCCCCAGACCTTAGTAGTGAATCACATATAGAAAGATTCAGAAGGAAAGGCAACTTCATATTGGTGACTTTGTCTTTTTCCACCACTGAAAAAGGAAATACAAAGACATTCTAAACAGCCAGTGATAAGAAACATGGATCACTCCTTCACCCAAAGGAAGGCTTTGCTAGGTAGTTTAATCATTTCATTTACAGTACAATCCCAAACCTAGTACACGTCAAGATTCAACTGATAATACTACAGTACATTTCATAGACAAAAACAAATTATTAAAGCTACCGTTTAACAGTGATAATCCCCAAATATACAGTAGATAAGTGTGGGTATGGGGGTGTGTGCATGTGCATACCCGTCAAGTAGGTAAGTAGTGTTTTTGGTTCTGTATAACATCCTTCTGTGTGAGCACTACAGGGATTCACGTTAACTAATATTTTTCTTGACTGAGAACAAATGTCCTCACCTTTACCATTCTTATGTTTTACAGAGGTCTCTTCATTATTGATGACAAAGGAATCCTAAGACAGATTACTCTGAATGACCTTCCTGTGGGTAGATCTGTGGATGAGACACTGCGTTTGGTTCAAGCATTCCAGTACACCGACAAACATGGAGAAGGTGCCCTTCCCTTCTAACCATCATAGCCTCTTGATTTTTTAGTTTGAGAGATACTAGCATAATTGGTTTGGTTTCTTATCTTACAAGTAATTTTCATGGTTCCAAAGTCTTCTGATTGTTTTCAGATTATTAGGTCTTTTAAGCAGATCAAATTATAATTTAAAGTGCTTTTAACAAAATATCACTAATATATTCTACTTACTGAATAGGATGGACAAAATATTATTTTCATAGTCCTTTTGGTTAAGCTCAGAGAAGTTTCTGCTACTGTAATTTTTCAAATTATGTTTCTATAAACTTAAAATGCACCGGCCAATCGGGCAGTATCTAGTAACGTAGGTTTTATTTGCATGTTTACATTATTTGATTTAGCTTTTTTTCCTCAAAGTAATTCAGAAATCCTTAAGGTTATTCAGTATCACACTGGTAATCTGTCATTTCATCCTTTCACTTCAAGTTTTTGTAGTAGCCAAATGGAAAAGGTCAGATCATCTTAAAATAGAACACATGTTACATATTCCTTTCAAAAGTGTAACTCAGTGCCTGAGTCAGGGTGCACTCTAAATCAAGGGGAAATCCTACCTTCCAAATAATGTTCAAGTCTCTTTTGACAAACAGTGAACCATGGCATCAGTACAAAATACTGCAGGACATAGCAGATAAGCTTAAGGGAATGTACATTCAAGGAATTTTTGCTGTACCCAGACCTTTCAGTTTACCAGATTCCCAAACTTTACAAAATACTGCAGGACATAGCAGATAAGCTTAAGGGAATGTACATTCAAGGAATTTTTGCTGTACCCAGACCTTTCAGTTTACCAGATTCCCAAACTTTCCAACTGTATTAGAGGAACTCTCAATTTGGTTTCTTCTATTGTAAATGTAACTAAACATAATTGACAAAAGTGAAAATAGATTAGCTGCCTGCTGATAAGCTCCATGACTAAAATTTCTTGCTGCAAGCCAATGAGCTAACAGAAGTCAAGTGTCCTGTAGCAATGTTCTCATTAATATAGGCTCTATTTTCAGTTTCATTTGGAAAAAGAAAACACAAGAGCTGCTAAAGAGAACTGAACTCTGTTTTTAAACTGACTTTTGCCAATTTTTGTTTCTTTCAGTCTGCCCTGCAGGATGGAAACCTGGTAGTGAAACAGTACGTCAAATTGATTTTTCTGTTAAGAGGATGGCTGGGGGAAAAAAAAAAAAAAGCCAACCCTAGGATAATCTTTCCTTGTAATAGAACTGCCTTGATTTTGTAAATGAAGTAAACATTGCTAGGCAGAACTCATAAGACTACAGGCACTCTTTGGAACTAAAGAGCAAACAAACAATGATGAACAACACAATAAATGAAATTAAAAATTCTCTAGAAGGGATCAATAGCAGAATAACTGAGGCAGAAGAACGGATAAGTGACCTGAAAGATAAAATAGTGGAAATAACTACTGCAGAGCAGAAGAAAGAAGAAAGAATGAAAAGAATTGAGGACAGGGCTTCCCTGGTGGCGCAGTGGTTGAGAGTCTGCCTGCCAATGCAGGGGATACGGGTTCGAGCCCTGGTCTGGGAAGATCCCACGTGCCACGGAGCAACTGGGCCCGTGAGCCACAACTGCTGAGCCTGCGCGTCTGGAGCATGTGCTCCACAACAAGAGCGGCCGCGATGGTGAGGGGCCTGCGCACCGCGATGAGGAGTGGCCCCCGCTCGCCGCAACTGGAGAAAGCCCTCGCACAGAAGCGAAGACCCAACACAACCAAAAAATAAATAAATAAATATTTAAAAAAAAAAAAAAAAGAATTGAGGACAGTCTCAGAGACCTTTGGGACAACATTAAACACACCAACGTTTGAATTATAGGGGTCCCAGAAGAAGAAGAGAAGAAGAAAGGGTCTGAGAAAATATTTGAAGAGATTATAGTTGAAAACAATGAGATTAATTAGCAAATCCATCATCTCACAGTTAGCCTTTTTTGTGTGGCGTGAGAAGGCTTAAGATTTACTCTTCTAGCAAATTTCAAGTATACCAACAGTATTAACTATAGTTAACCGTGCTGTGCATCCGCTCCCCAGAACTTATTCATCCTAAGACTGAAGGCTTATACCCTTTGACCAGCGTCTCCCCATTTCCCCCAGCCCCAGCCCCTGGCAACCACCATTCTACTCCGTTTTTATGGGCATTCATTCAACAGACATTCCTTGAGCACCTGCTATATGGCAACTTTTCGAACTTGGATGATAGCCAGATGATACTTACTAGTGAACACCATAGCCAATGTCCCAGCCCTCAGAGTTACGTTCTAATTTTAGTTGTGGCGAATGCTTTTAGAAACAGGTTGATGGGAGTCGGTGGGACAGTGCCTGGGATGGGGATAAAGTGGTCAGGAAAGACTTCTCAGATGATATTTGAGCTGAAACGTGAGTGAAGAAAGGGAGCCAGTCGTGCATGGAGCCGTGCAGAAAGAGTAGCAGGGGCAGAGGCCCTGAGGCTGGAAGCGGCTCAGCGCGGCGGGGGAGCAGAAAGGGCTGGCGCGGGCAGAACGCTGAGCTGTGGGAATGGGAGAGGGCGCCAGTGTCCCAGTGCACAGAGGGTTGGAGTCCCATGAGTTGACTGAGCAATGTGGAGTCCCTCGTGACCACAGGGAGGGCAGCAGGTGGTTTGAGGATAGGGCAAGGGTAGGATGAGGAAAAGGAGATGAAGTATGAACTAGTTCAAGAACTACAGCTGTGAAGGGAAGAAGGAAAGAAAAGAGCTGGAGAGGGGGATGTAGGGTCAGAAAAGGTTTGGTGGTGGCGTTTCTTTGAAGATAGATGAACTTTTCATCTCCATTGCACAGGCCTCCTGATTTGTCTCCCCGACCTCAGTTTCTCTCCTCTCCAACGCATGTCATTCTGCAGACCGGAACCTCTTAGTGGCTCTGCAGTACAAAGTCCTCATGCTGGGGCACAGCCTTCAAGCTTCTGCGTTCTCTCTTTCCACCGCCTCTCCCTGGTCGTCGTCCCATGATTCACGCACGCGCATACACATGCACACATGCTGTGCTCCCACCAAATCACGTGACTCATCTTTCCCCAAACTAAGCCCTACTCTGTCACGCTTTTGTGCCTTTGCTCAGGTCTTTCTTTCTGTAGCCTGGAGTACCTCTCTCCCCTTCCCTAAATTCTCCAAATTCTCCTTTCAAGACCAACTTAAATGCTACTTCCACTCTGAGGCCTTCCCTGATGCCATCTCAGCCTCTGTTGAGTCACAGAGCCTGTGTCCTAGTTTTGTGTGTTGCATCAAAAGCAGTTATGTACACGTACATCGTCCCCACGTGCTTGTACAAGCCTCCAAGGCGGGGACTTCGGTGGTTACCACTGGATCCCCCACTGTACAGCACACTGTTGGCACCCTGTGGTTATGCCATAAGTACTCTTGAATTGAATTGGAATGCGGAGAGATTATATATTGGCAAAGACAAAATACTCCTGGAGTGATGCCTGAAATTAGGTAACATTTATTTTATGCTGAAGAAAATGCATATAGAACTATCATAAGCTGATTACAATAAATTACAAGGTTATATTTTTATATAGTGATAGATGTACTTTACCTGTAACTAGCAAGTAACAGTTAATGTGAGAAATGAGAGGGCTTCCCTGGTGACGCAGTGGTTGAGAATCTGCCTGCCAATGCAGGGGACACGGGTTCGAGCCCTGGTCTGGGAAGATCCCACATGCCACGGAGCAACTAGGCCCATGAGCCACAACTACTGAGCCTGCGCGTCTGGAGCTTGTGCTCCGCAACAAGAGAGGCCGCGATAGTGAGAGACCCGCGCACCGCGATGAAGAGTGGCCCCCGCTTGCCGCAACTAGAGAAAGCCCTTGCACAGAAACGAAGACCCAACACAGCCAAAAATAAATTAAAAAAAAAAAAGAAAAAGAAATGAGAAACCTAGGAGGTTTCTAAGGCTGTAACGCTCTAGGAGGGAACACTTTTTCTTTCAGAGCATTTGTCCATTCACTAAATAGGCACTCATGTTGTTTTTAGAGTACTTCTTTCACTTTGCGGTTTGAGATTAAAAGGTTACAGTTCTGGACCTCCAAGCAATCCATTTGAACCCACTGCCCCCTTTTCAGGTTGTAGCATACCATCACTTCATCAGCAGATGATTTTTAAAATACATTAACATCTGTAGCCATGCTCTCTTAACATGTTTGATTTAATTAGACCATACCTGAAGATGCCATGAAAGCCTGGTGGCAAAGAGAAGAGCTGTAAGTAAATTTGAGGGTGCTTGAGTACAGATGTTAATTTACTAGCAAATTATCTGCCTTCTGGGATAGCTGAGATTAGCAGGACAAATCCAGTTTTTCCTAAATATATATGATATAATTTGGTACACAAAATAATCTTTACCTTTAGTCAAGAGATAAGCAACTAATGTCAGACTACTGTTGATATAGTTTGGCTTTTAAAATGAATAATTTGCTTTTTTTCTTTAACAGATAATTCCAGATCCAGCTGGAAAGCTCAAATATTTTGATAAACCGAACTGAAAAATACTTCCTCAGGTCATGATGCTTGAAACTTCTCAGTAAAGTTCACTGTTTTATTACCACATTGTGTTGCAGTAGTAATTTCTTGAATAATATAAAAATCCATGTCAGGGTCCAAAGATATTTAGTGTTTGGTAGACACTGATGCCAAAAGGTAGGCAGTTATTCTCTATCTTTCCAAAATACAAAAATGTCAGACTGACTCAAACTAGTAACAAGAGTAATAACTAACATTTATGGAGTACATGCCATCTACCAGGCATTGTGTTAGGAGGTTAGGTGCATTATTTCACTTAATTCTCACAGCAACTCTTTGAATTCTTTATTTTACAGATAAGGAAACAGCTAGCTAGCAAAGGTAGACTCAGTCTTTGAACCCAGACAGGCTAATTTCTAGTTTCGGGGCTGTTACCACTCCACTGTGGCTCACCTCTCTGTACCTTTGCGGGTGGCAGGAAAGAATAGGTTGTGAGCACAGTCACCTTCTATAGCATCTGGTAGGGACAGTGGACCCCAGACTCTCTGTATACAACATAAAGCCCCTTGGTTCCTCCTTTTTTCTAAATTTACATTTACAGCTTGTACTAAATTTATAAGTAACAACTTACATGTTTATATTAACAATGGGAGTTCCCTGGTGGCCTGGTGGTTAGGATTCCGGGCTTTCACTGTCGTGGCCCAGGTTCAATCCCTGGTCAGGGAACTAAGATCCTGCAAGCCGCGTGGTGCAGCCAAAAAAAAAAAAATGATATTTAGTTTAGTTTAACATAAGTTGAATCCCTAAGTATATGTAGCCAGCTATTCACAAATGACCACATATAAAGCTGAACTCCAGTGGTACTTTGTCACCCCAGTATGGCAATGGCTTTACTATAATTACTTATATACATGCCATGTAGTTTAAGGGAACTGGGACCCGAGAGCATCTGCCTCGTCCTGTCTTCCATGCTAATCCCCTCTCAACACTCGCAAAAAGCCCCTCGCCCCAGGGGAGGCCGTCCTAGAGTTGGGGATATCCCTGGCCTCCTGGCTGACGCTCTGAGTTCTGTCATAAACGGCAGGGGATTAGTGACAGGCATTCGGACATGGACACGGGAATCCAACTGCCATTTATAACCCTTTGCTATAGCAAAGTATGTTCTAAGTGCTAACTTACAGTCAACATTTTAGAAGCCAACTATTAGTAAAGTTGAAGACTGCTACTACTTTGGTGTTCAGACAGGTTTGTGATAATCTTGTCAATCAGTACTTGCAATACAATTGGAATCTTATTCTCAGGTTTCCTCTTTCCAATCTGAAAAGTATAAAATTTTTTACTCATGGAATAAGCTTGTATCTTCTTGATTAATAGTTTCCATTCTTTGGAGCTTTTCTAGCCTCATGTTCATTTTAGGTATGTTTACAAGGAAGACAGCTATTTTTGGATCCATTCAAAAAAGCCAGTCATTAATGTTTTCATTCAACTTTCAGGAACTATTGATCACCTACTCTAAACACCTGGCATATATCAGTGACCAAAGACAAATTTCTGCCCTCAAAGAGCTTAGTATTTGATTACAAGCAGGTCCTAATAGTATAATTTCCAGGTACCTACAAATAAGTGAAAATACATCCTGACTCACCACTTTTCCTATTAACTGGGTAATGTTAATAGCCTATAAATGCACTCCTCGGTGCCTTTTATCCCTTCAAACAGCTGACTTCTGAAAGTCCACAGGCCCAGAAGTATACCCTAAAGATGATCTCATGTGGCCATTTACAGAAGGCTAGAAAGAGTGTTCCAAAAGAACAGTCCCCTGCCCTGCTGGAGAGGATGGGCCCAGGCCTGACCAGGATGAGCTACAAGAGACCAACTCCCAAACATGCTGACCTACCATAATCTACAGCAGTGGTTCTCAACTGGGCACAATTTTCCCAAGGGACATAGTAATGTCTGGAGATGTTTTTGGTTGTCAACTATGGGAATGCTACTGGCATCTAGTGGGTAGATGTCAAGGATGCTGCTAGACATCCTACAATGCACAGGACATACAACACAATTATCTGGTCCAAGTTGTCAATAGTAGTGAGGTTGAGAAACCCTTCTCTAGGTACAGTTGCCAACAGATTATGGAAAGGAGACCAGTATAGTTTAGTAGCTACCTGTGCAACAGGAGGACAGACCATGCCATTACAGTAGAAGCTTATCCAAAATAATAGGTCAAGAGGTGGCCCGAAGTCTCTATGAAACACACTAGGCAATGTCTTTTCAGTGCACTTACATATATATGAATAACATCTGTGATTCCCTGCTTCTCCCTCAAATTTCTGACCTTCTGTTGAATATTCCCCAATTAAGCCTAGCCAGTGTTCTGACCTTTACAATGATCGTAGTGGACTGCTCTTTCGGGGATTTCTTAGTCCCCAGAATCTCATGCAAGGAATCATTCCCCACTCCCATCACTTCTTCTATATCCAAGGGCACATCTAATCGTACACCCTACACTTTCTATGTCAGTAGACTTCCAGGTTTTATATTTTGTTCTTAAATACATTAACCACTATTTTATTAATGATATTTTTATACCCTAACCCCCTCCCATATGATACCATGGAATGCATCCTTGTATTTTGTTACCCATGAATTCTGATATTATGTCACTGAAGTATCTTTGAGTAGAATTCTTAACATATGAATGTGAAGAAATGTGTATTTCAGGTAAATAGGTCCATAAAGGTCTCCATGCCAGTGTGTGCGGGGGGGGGGATGTATAAATATTAATATGTTTGTGTATATACATGCATATACATACACATATACATACATATACATACACACGTCTATAAAATCATTAAATTTTTTACTTAGCTTTTAAAAGGAAATAAAATATCATAGCTACTGTGTATTCAGTCTTAGACAGCAAAGCAACTTTTAGCAATTCCATTATTAACGTAATAACACAATTTGGGCATAATGTTGTACACAAGTAAAATCCTAAAAAAAATTTTTTAAAGATCCACCTTCCTGAGCCTTAAGCTTAAATTTTTTTAATTAACAAAAAGTCAAGTCAAACACCCAAATTCACCTAAATCACACATTCGTTCATATGGAAGTTATTAACGACCTGCACATATGCAATGTACTTTGCTACGCAATACAGATAAAAAGATACGACACAATCCCTTCCCTCAAGAAGCCCACAGTTCCCCAAAGTCGGCATGTAAAAAGAGCAATACAGTGAATAAATGCTAAAAATGCTGACACCTGTGTTGGCTCCAACGCCAGCATGAGCGACGACAAGGAAATATAGGGATGAGGGAACGTGTCACAGGAGGGGAGGAGTAAGCCCATTTGCTATTCGACCACTGAAGGCCGTGTCCCCTGCCAGTGTACTGTCCTTATACAAAAAGGCAGTGCTTGGGGCTTCCCTGGTGGCACAGTGGTTAAGAATCTGCCTGCCAATTCAGGGGACATGGGTTCGAGCCCTGGTCCGGGAAGATCCCACATGCTGTGGAACAACTAAGCCTGTGCACCACAACTACTGAGCCTGTGCTCTAGAGCCCGTGAGCCACAACTACTGAGCCCACCTGCCACAACTACTGAGCCCTTGCTCCACAACAAGAGAAGCCACTGCAGTGAGAAGCCCGTGCACCACAACAAAAAGTAGCCCCCCGGCTCTCCGCAACTAGAGAAAGCCTGCGCACAGCAATGAAGACCCAATGCAGCCAAAAATAAAATAAATTTAAAATAAAAAAAATAAAATAAAAAGGCAGTGCTTGTGACCCAGCCTCAAGAGACAAAGCGTTGACTGGTCTTCCTCTCTCGTGATCATCTACTGGGAGATGGCACATACTATAGAGTTGATTGGCTAGATTCAGGGGTCCAGTGTGTGGCCAAGGATAGAAGGTAAGAATTGAATCTGCAGGCCTGGGTTTGTTAACTTCAAGTTCTGGCCATTTGTGCAGCTCAGCCAGGACATCAGAAAAAGGATTTGCAAGTTTTCTATCAAAGGGAGTTATGTTGCACTGTAACCCAAAGGCCATGAGATGGCTCCCAGCACACAGAAATCCCCTTGTCCTGAGGCACCCTGTCAGGATAAACTAAAAGAGCAACAACTAACTCAAACGATTTTTGTTTTTTGTTTTTAAACCAATCTAATTTAGAGGAAAAAAAATGGAAAAAAAACTTCTAAATTCAGACCAATCAAAACTAAGTACAACTCAAAGAAGCATGTTAATGTGTGCTGAGAGAACCCCTTCCATTAATGACCATGACCCATTTAGATGTATATTTGACACTGTGACCTAGCACACCCGTAAATGTGCATGTGCATCATGCACATGCATAACAAGTTTCACACAATACTTACCATTACTATGGGTAATGTATTCTTTTATTTTTGTAATGTTGGCCACAACCCACTAAATTTCATGACCTACTAATGGGTCACTTTTTTTCTAACAAATACATACATATAAAATATAAATTTAAATTTATATATGTGTGTGTGTGTATAAATAAAATACAGTAAATGCCTGGCATATCAATACCCTGTCATGTAATTTTCCTTCCATTATGGTACTGTTCATTTGTTTTAGCCATACTATTCCCTCTATTAAAGGTACACAATTTCTGTGACAAAAAAACAAAAATATCCTACCCTTTGTTTTGTTACTACAATCCTTTCCCTGAGGTATTACTTCATCAATGCCTCTGGCTTACTGAATGGTTTTGAGAAGGTCCTGTTTTATTCTGAAGCTCCTTTTTTTTTTTAGCATACACATCTTAACTGGAACTTGATTTTTTTTAATTATGTGCAATATAGTCATTAAAATATTTCTCTAACCAAACAGAAAATCAAGTGAAGGGAAGTAGGCCTAAATCAGGAAACTCTGGAATGAGAAAGCTGCCTCTCCTTTTATGGAGAAGGAAACAGAACCCAAAGAGATGAATCCTCCACGCTATGCCCTAAACTAGCTGGCTGCAGACATAGGTGAGACCTCAGAGGTGCCTAAGAGCCAGCATTCGGGCCAGCAGCACTCCTCCCATGTCACACTGCCTGCCCGAAAGCCACCCGCTGGACCAAAGGACCCCAAATCCACCTCAGATTGATCCCCTTAGATCAAAATAATCCCATGATACAACAGTTTTACGAGAAGCAACGTGACTGGTCAGGGGTCCTTAAATCCGTTGGGTTTTTTTTAATGCTATTTTATTTATTTATTTATCCATTTTTGGCTGTGTTGGGTCTTCGTTTCTGTGCGAGGGCTTTCTCTAGTTGCGGCGAGCGGGGGCCTCTCACTGTCGTGGCCTCTCTTGTTGTGGAGCACGGGCTCCAGACGCGCAGGCTCAGTAATTGTGGCGCACGGGCTTAGTTGCTCTGCAGCATGTGGGATCCTCCCAGACCAGGGCTCAAACCCGTGTCCCCTGCATTGGCAGGCGGATTCCCAACCACTGCGCCACCAGGGAAGCCCCTTAAATCCGTTTTTGAACTTGCCAAATCCCTATTTTTAATTCCTCTTTCTTGTTATCTATTTTAAAGTAGTTCATTATTTGTTGCCCAGGGAGGGACAGAAAACATTCACAAGTCAATTTAGAGAGTCAATCACAACTGCAGCAAAAGTTTTTCTCTAAGAGCAAATTAAAACAAATGCCCAAAATATTTCAGCCATCCTTGTCTCTTATGGTTGAGACCCTACAGAATCAAATGTGTCTTTTGAAAGACGAAAGGCCTTTTTCTCTGCCCAAATTCATTGAAAAGAAAAATAAAATGTTGAACTCCCTGGGGTGGGGGTGGAGGGCAAACTTCAGTTTTTCAGGACTCAAGCTACTGGCTCGATTCAAAGAGAGGAGAAGGAGCAGACGGTATAGAGAACGCCGGTAGCAAAGGGAACACGTAGACATGTAGAATACTCGGGTTACCACGAGAAATGGGGCCACAGCACCACACGGGCACACACAACACAGTGCAGAGCACACTAGCGTGAAGTGAACTCTTCTAAAGCAACCAGAAATAAAGACACCATCCTTGAAGACTGCCCAGTGAAGAACTACCTAAGCAAAAACTAAGAACTTGGTAATAAATGCCTGATGTAAAATGGGGTACCTCAGCATGGACTATTCAATACAAAACTAACTCCAACCCACATTAGGAAGTTCTGTGCTAGACAAGTAGCAGTGCTGGTACTGGTTAAAAGCCCACTATTCCTTAAAGAAGAGGGACAAAACACTAAACATCGACAACCTACTGTATATCCCTTGGAGTTTCCTTCATCTCATCTTCTTAAAGTCCTGTATTAAAAATAAAAATCTCTAGCTCTTATAAAAACTTTTACTGGTAGAAAACATATTTTGATTTAAAAATCTGATATTCAAAATTACTTGAACAAGTAATTTAACTAAAAAGACAATAAGCAATTTTTAAGAGTTCAGTCTCAATAGAATTCAAAGAAAGGCAATTAATGAATGTCATTTTTCACCTACTGAAATGGCAAAGATGTTTTTAAAAGTAAAGGATAAGGGCTTCCTTGGTAGTGCAGTGGTTAAGAATCTGCCTGCCAGCGCAGGGGACACGGGTCCGAGCCCTGGTCCAGGAAGATCCCACATGCCGCAGAGCAACTAAGCCCGTGTGCCACAACTACTGAGCCTGCACTCTAGAGCCCACAAGCCACAACTACTGAGCCCGTGTGCCGCAACTACTGAAGCCCGTGTGCCACAACTACTGAGCCCGTGTGCCACAACTACTGAAGCCCACGCGCCTAGAGCCTAGCTGTGCTCTGCAACAAGAGAAGCCACCATGATGAGAAGCCCGCACAGCGCAACAAAGATTAGCCTCCGCTCACCACAACCAGAAAAAGCCTGCACGCAGCAACAAACACCCAACACAGCCAAAAATAAATAAAACAAATTAAAAAAAAAAAGTAAAGGATAAAATTCAGCCGAGTTCAGGGAAATTGCTAACGAGTTAAGTGCATGTGTACAACTGCTCTGGAACTATTCAAAGCCTTGAATGTGTGCGTACGATTTTGACCTACAGATCACTTATCAACAATTTTCCAAAGGAAATAGTTTAAGGATTAAATGTTTTAGTTTTAGGATATTTACTGCAACATTTCTTACAACAGCGAGAAAAGTTCTTGCAAAAGCTTCCGTGTACAGCAATAAGTGATTAAATGCATAACGTACAATCTATACACCAGCATGCAGTAGGTCTCTTAACTGAACTCCGCTTAGCACGTTCACACAACTCCCCAGGGCCGTACCTTCCTGCGAGGCAGCTCAGGGACCTCACCGGGTTACAGGCACATCTGCAAAATGCTGTACTGAAGGGCCAGGTGAAGCTCAGGATGCTAGTAAGTACAGCAAGGGGGACGAGGACTGACGCTAGCAAGCTTACGGTGCAGCACACGCTGGGTGCCACGAGTCCAGCTGCACGCCTCCAGAGTAGTTGTTTGTTCCCATGACTATTTATGCCAGAAGTGCTCATTCATATTAACTGTGGTTTCAATAAACATTAAATTAATACAAATTTTTTTAAAAGCACTCCAGCCAATTCTGAGGCAGAGCCAAGTTTGTGACCGCTGTTCTGAACCCCCACTCAAGACTGTTTCTTTCCTGGGAGGACCTTTTCAGAGATGAATTTTTTCCCTCTGTGCAGCCTGGTTTCTCTCTCTTCTGAACTTGATCAACTTCCCATCCCATCAAAGGAGAAACTGGGTCTTGGCTGCAGACTCGTGGGAATACGTCCCTTTGGGTTCCTAGGTGGCAGTGTGACATTGGGTATGGCCTCCCTTGCTATCAATACATTCCCAGCTTTACTGTTTACTTCAGAACCAGGTAGTGTGAATCCCAGCACCACCATCTACTAGCTGGGGGAGCCTGAGCAAATTATTAACCTCTCTGTGCTTCAGATTCCTGAGTGGCCAAACCCTACGAGCGGGTTACAGAACCTACCTCATAGTGTTGGTGGAAGAAGTAAACACGTCAAGTGCTTAAGAGAGTGCCTATCTAGCACGTGGCAAGTGCTCTGTGAGCATAAGCATCTGTAATTATTATTACTGTTCATGTTTTTTAACCAGATATATGCTGCCCAGCCCCTAGCAGAGTGTGCTGAAGAGCTGTCAGGTGAATGGAAGAATGAACACTTGGTCCTGTGTCTCCTCTGTTCACCATCTGTGAACACCTCCTCTTGGCATGGTTCCTTTTTTTTTTTTTGATACATCTTTATTGGAGTATAATTGCTTTACAATGGTGTGTTAGTTTCTGCTGTGTAACAAAGTGAATCAGCTATATGTATACATATATCCCCATATTCCCTCCCTCTTGAGCCTCCCTCCCACCCTCCCTATCCCACCCCTCTAGGTCATCACAAAGCACCGAGCTGGTCTCCCTGTGCTATGCGGCTGCTTCCCCCTAGCTATCTATTTAGTGTATATGTGTCAATGCTACTCTCACTACGCCCCAGCTTCCCCTTCCCCCCACCCACCAGTGTCAAGTCCATTCTGTATAAAGCATCTTTATTCCTGTCCTGCCACTAGGTTCATCAGTACCATTTTTGTTTTTAGATTCCATATATATGTGTTAGCATACTGTATTTGTTTTTCTCTTTCTGACTTACTTCATTCTGTATGACAGTCTCTAGGTCCATCCACCTCACTACAAATAACTTAATTTCGTTTCTTTTTATGGCTGAGTAATAGTCCATTGTATATATGTGCCACATCTTCTTTATCCATTCATCTGTCGATGGACACTTAGGTTGCTTCCATGTCCTGGCTATTGTAAATAGTGCTGCAATGAACATTGTGGTACATGTCTCTTTTTGAATTATGGTTTTCTCAGGGTATATGCCCAGGAGTGGGATTGCTGGGTCATATGGTAGTTCTATTTTTAGTTTTTTAAGGAACCTCCATACTGTTCTCCATAGTGACTGTATCAATTTACATTCCCACCAACAGTGCGGGAGGGTTCCCTTTTCACCACACTCTCTCCAGCATTTACTGTTTCTAGATTTTTTGATAATGGGCATTCTGACCGGTGTGAGGTGATACCTCATTGTAGTTTTGACTTGCATTTCTCTAATAATTAGTGATGTTGAGCATCTTTTCATGTGCCTCTTGGCCATCTGTATGTCTTCTTTGGTGAAATCTCTATTTAGGTCTTCCACCCATTTTTTAATTCGGTTGTTTGTTTTTTTGATATTGAGCTCCATGAGCCGTTTGTATATTTTGGAGATTAATCCTTTGCCCATTGTTTCATTTGCAAATATTTTCTCCCATTCTGAAGCTTGTCTTTTCGTCTTGTTTATGGTTTCCTTTGCTGTGCAAAAGCTTTTAAGTTTCATTAGGTCCCATTTGTTTCTGTTTTTATTTCCATTTCTCTAGGAGTTGGGTCAAAAAGGATCTTGCTGTGATTTATGTCATAGAGTGTTCTGCCTATGTTTTCCTCTAAGAGTTTGATAGTGTCTGGCCTTACACTTAGGTCTCTAATCCATTTTGAGTTTATTTTTGTGTATGGTGTTAGGCAGTGTTCTAATTTCATACTTTTACATGTAGCTGTCCAGTTTTCCCAGCACCACTTATTGAAGAGACTGTCTTCTCCACTGTATATTCTTGCCTCCTTTATCAAAGATAAGGTGACCATATGTGCGTGGGTTTATCTCTGGGCTTTCTATCCTGTTCCATTGATCTACATTTCTGTTTTTGTGCCAGTACCATACCATCTTGATCACTGTAGCTTTGTAGTATAGTTTGAAGTCGGGGAGCTTGATTCCTCCAGCTCCATTTTTCTTTCTCAAGATTGCTTTGGCTATTCGGGGTCTTTTGTGTTTCCTTGGTATGGTTTCAGATCTAAAGCTTCCCACAAATCCTTACAAATGCTGTGTCTTTTGTTGAATCCCTTCACTACAACTTTTCATCTACCCTCTGCTAACAACAAAAGCTGGAAAATAGAAGGAGGCAAAAATACAAAGGAATCACATAGGGTTGATGGGATTTAAATAATACAGGGGAATTGCAGTAAAGGTCAGGTTTAAAGAATGCCCTCCAAATGCCCTGGCAGGAAACCATGTAGATTGATGGTTGCAATATGTGTAAGAAAAGAATGTGTCCACTCACATAAAAAGGCATTCAGCCCTCATTTCCTGAGTAGACAGGAGGAAACGTGGTAGGTTCACAATTTAAACTGTCTTGAAAGTATTTATTATTCAATAATTCTTTCCCCCTCTGCCCCACCCAGCCATTCTCTCATTCTACTTTTCTGATCAACCTAAAAGCTGAATACATCCTTCTTCGCTATGGAGGATGAGAATAAACACTAAGAGCAATATACTTGCTCAGGCCTTCATCAGACACTGTGTCACTGTGGGGCACTGGCCTTTAACAAACGCGGTCTTCCTAGGGCTTGATGAGGTAGTCCTTTTTCAAGGTCACTGGTGCACTGATGGAGTTGAAATGCCGCTGCCCATCTAAATACAACATGGACTCTGGAACATAAGAGAGAGAGTTCTGGAGACACGTGCAGCACCTAAGAAAATCACTATACAAACACAAAACTACTTGGGAACACTGGGACAGCAATGAAATTTCAAAACCGGCACCAGGCATGCGCTGCTGGGCCAGGGAGTGCCTCGACTCCGGCCCTTTGGCTGGACCGGTCCTGACCACCGGTGGCTGCCTGCAGCTGACACTGGCCCTTCAGACAACAGCCAGGCAGGCAGAGTAGCAATGGCCACCTGAACGCCATGAGGCATCCCGGCCTTCAGGGCTGCAGAATCTCAAAAGCACAATCCCCTAAAGACATGCTCTAGGGCTGATGGGCATCAGAGTACTTCCTACAACAATTTAAAAGGAGAGAAATGTCTTTAAAAGTTCCCCTCGTTAGGGACAAGCAGTCATTTGCCACTTACCTCCATATGTTCTGGGGAAAACCAAGGGCACTTCTTTTTCCGACATGAACGTGAAATGAAAGACATTGGTGGTCATATGCTCTTTATCCTGTAGAGAGGCCACCTCACTGTGTACTCTGACTTGAATGTAATTTCCCTGAGTAAAGCAAACCTAAGCGATTATGGACACAATAGTTAGTTAATTGCATTAGGAAGGGGGAAGAAAGCAGTCATAAGAGAAACGGTGGCTTTAGAATATAAAAACCTCTCTTCTAGGCCCAAATAATAAAAATTGTATTTCATCTCTCATCGCACACCTACCTGCGAAGAAAGAAACAGCAATGATCCAACCTCAACAGGTTTCTGAAACATGATATCATCCACGGTGACTATAAATGGTCGGGAACCACTATTGGGAAAACACAGTACTTGGGGTCAACTGCAAAATTCAGATGATCTCTAGTTTTTTCCTGACAATCAGCTGAAGCAAACTTTAAATGATCAAAGAATAAACCTAGAGAAGGAGGGAATAACCATACCAGATGGTAAGAGATGACACTGTGACCAGATCAGTACCTAAATCATCTTTTCCCTTCTGCGTATCATCACCCCTTTTTCTCAGCAGGCATTTAATGTACTAAGTGACAACATCAGAGCAAGAGCCTTCTAAAATGAAGATCAAACCCACCTGGTACCAGTGTGGCATTTATTTAAAAACACAATATATTCCCAAACACATCCAGATGGGTCCAAAATGTTTCACTGAGTGAGGCAGTATAAACGGCTTCTCAGGAGTTAAGACTACCTTAAACCCAACTCACCCGAAGTTACAAGCAGTAGCCCATCCAAGTTCATATGCTCTCCTCATAAGGAAACCACCAAAGATTCTATTGAAAATGTTCCGCTCCTATAGGGCATAAAATAAATATTAATAAATACAAGCCCTGTGACCATCCGAATCTGTAGAACAAAGGAATTCACAATGCCATAGAACAGAGGTCAGTTTGAAGGCGTGTCAACTCTTAGATGAGTGTCATGAGTCCAAGTTATCCTGTTTAGAAGATTTTTCACTAAATTCCAATACCTGAGGGTGGCAAATATCCAAGCTCTTCAGTTTTGAATTCTCCATCCACACTGCATTAGGAGGCAAAACTCGACTTCGAAAACTTATAGTCCTGTACAAATGGAGATTGAGTAAACCCTGTCAATGCCATGGTTTTGCTGCTGAAAAGTAAAATATTTGCAAACAACGCCCAATATGTTCAAGCAAGTGTAGCTCTGGAGAAGGCCAAGGTTTAGATGCTTTCCCAACCAGGAATCTCACCATCCTAACTTACTTTGGATCCAGCGTGTTAAGAAACATCTCATGTATGGTTGTCCTCTCCTCAGCAGTGGGAGCCATTTTCAGTAATGACATGGAGCTGAAGGCGACCCTTGTCCCCTTGTTCACTGGAACAGGAGACAATAAGGAGCTATGATCAGGAGGGCCACACTACAGCACTGGGTTGCTGACCGGGGCTGCCTCGGACCCTATAAACAGAGTATTTCCAGATTTCGAAAAGCCCACTGGAAATTGCACATCTACCCCAGAGAAGGCTGCTGAGGCTACATAACACTTTCAGTGATTTTTTGCTTTCAGATGGAAATCATGTCTGCTCAGTGTGAGACCACTTATAATCACCTTGACCTACAGCCCCAACCAGCAGTTATCTCATTAAGATACATTTCCCATTTCATTAAATGTGAGAAAACAAATTACTTCACTTAATATTGTATCATCAATAAAAACCGTTCAAAGTATGGACTCTGTGGACACTTTATTGGTATGAGGAGTCCATGCATACTCTTAAATAATCTCCTCTGTAGTACAGTTAATGTGCTTTTTAAATTGTATCTTATTATGAACAAATGAATATACATTCTCCTTGTCTAAAGAGCTCTTCTTCCTCTGGGCTTTCAAGGGTGAGTGGATTAACAAATGCCGGCCTAAAGAGAAGAAAAGAAAAGAAAAATTTTAAGACATGCCATTACCTAATAAAAACTGAAGGTGTTCATTTTGGGTAACACTTACTGACTGCTTCACATAAGAACTCTGAACAATTAGGGGAGTCTTCTGGTTACAGACTTATCTACACACTAGAAAGTTCACGTTGTAAAAGGATATGGCCACTTGCCAAAATGTTTCACCTGATTCTAATTATGAGGAAACAGTCAAATATAGGTTGTAGAACATTCTGTAAGACAACCAGCCTGGACTCTTCAAAAATGTCAATGCCTTCCCAAGGCAATCTACAGATTCAATTCAATCCCTATCAAACTACCAAAGGCATTTTTCACAAAACTAGAACAAAAAATTCTTAAACTTGTATGGAAACACAAAAGATCCCAAATAGCCAAAGCAATCTTGAGAAAGAAAAATGGAGCTGGAGGAATCCGGCTCCCTGACTTCAGACTATACTACAAAACTAGTCATCAAAACAGTATGGTACTGGCACAAAAACAGAAATATAGATCAATGGAACAGGATAGAAGGCCCAAAAATAAACCCATGCACCTATGGTCAATTAATCTATCACAAAGGAGGCAAAGAATATACATGGAGAAAAGACAGTCTCTTCAATAAGTGGTGCTGGGAAAACTGGACGGCTACATGTAAAAAAATGAAATTAGAACATTCTCTAACACCATACACAAAAATAAACTCAAAGTGGATTAAAGACCTAAATGTAAGGCCAAATACTATAAAACTCCTAGAGGAAAACATAGGCAGGATACTCTTTGACATAACTCACAGCAATATCTTTTTGGATCTGTCTCCTAGAGTAATGGAAATAAACACAAAAATAAACAAATGGGACCTAATTAAACTTAAAAGCTTTTGCACAGCAAGGGAAACCATAAACAAAATGAAAAGACAACCCTCAGAATGGGAGAAAATATTTGCAAATGATGCAACTGACAAGGCATTAATCTCCAAAATATACAAACAGCTCATACAACTCAATATCAAAAAAACAAACAACCCGATAAAAAATGGGCAGAAGATCTAAATAGACATTTTTCCAAAGAAGACATACAGATGGCCAAAAGGCACATGAAAAGATGCTCCACATCACTAATTATTAGAGAAATGCAAATCAAAACTGCAATGAGATATCACCTCACACCAGTCAGAATGGCCATCATCAAAAAGTCTACAAATAATAAATGCTGGAGGGACTTCCCTGGTGGTCCAGTGGGTAAGACTCCGAGCTCCCAATGCAGGGGGCCCAGGTTCGATCCCTGGTCAGGGAACTAGAGCCCGCATGCATGCCGCAACTAAGAAGTCCGCATGCCACAACTAAAGATCACGCATGTCGCAACTAAGACCTGGTGCAGCCAAGATAGGTAAATAATAAATAAATAAATATTTTAAAATAATAATAATAATAAATGCTGGAGAGGGTGTGGAGAAAAGGGAACCCTCCTACACTGTTGGTGGGAATGTAAATTGGTACAGCCACTATGGAAAACAGTATGGGAGTTCCTTAAAAAACTAAAAATAGAGCTACCGTATTATCCAGCAATTCCACTACTCGGCATATATCTGGAGAAAACCATAATTTGAAAAGATACATGCACCCCAATGTTCACTGCAGCACTATTTACAATAACCAAGACATGGAAGCAACCTAAGAGTCCATCGACAGATGAATGGATAACGAAGATGTGGTATATATACAAAATGGAATATTATTCAGCCATAAAAAAGAATGAAATAATGCCATTTGCAGCAACATAGATGCAACTAGAGATTATCATACTAAGTAAAGTAAGCCAGACAGAGAAAGACAAACATCATATGATATCGCTTATATGTGGTATCTAAAAAAAAATGATACAAATGAACTTATTTACAAAACAGAAATAAACTCACAGACATAGAATACAAACTTCTGGTTACCACAGGGGAAACTGGGGGGGGGGGATAAACTGGGAGTTTGGGATTAAAATATACACGCTGCTATATATAAAATAAATAACCAACGAGGACCTACTGTATAACACAAGGAACTATACTCAATATTTTGTAATAACCTATATGGGAAAAGAATCTGAAAAAGAATATAGGTACAGATATAGATACAGATATAGATATGTAACTGAATCACTTTGCTGTACACCTGAAACTAACACAACATTGTAAATCAACTATACTTCAATAAAAAATTGTAAAAAGTCAATGTCTTAAAAGACAGAAAGTGGCAGGGGGATTATTTTAAGGGGAATTATTTAAAGAAACATGATTACCGCATATAATATATGGTCCTTAATCAGACGCTGACTCAGGGGAAAAGGTTATAAAGAATATTTTAGGGACAATTGGCAAAGTTTGAATATGAATCATATATTAGATAATATAATTGTATCACCGTTAAATGTCTTGGATATAATAAAGGCACTGAGGTTATGTAGGAGAATGGCCTTATTCTTAGGAGATACATGCTGAATTAGGGTAAAGTAGTCTCAAACTTACTTTGAAACAATTCCAGGGGAAAAAGTATATATGTTTGTATTTATTGAGAAAGGACAAGAGTAAGGCAAATGTGGTAAAATGTTAATTCGAGAATTTAGGTGAAGGGCATATGGGTGCTCATTGCATTATTCTTTCTACATTTCTGTAGATGTGAAATTTTCCAAAATAAAACACTGAGAAAGGGATAGTACTTCACTGTGGTAGAATCCAAAGGTTGGATGAAAGAAAAATGGAAACAAAAGTACAGAAATGGCAGCTTGGAAAATTAGAATGCATCAGCTGGGAGGGAAGCTTTAAGTAATGCCCTCAGTGCTGGAAAAGGAGCCCCAGGGCAGCCCCTAGGAGCGGCAGGTCAGCTGGAGCTGGTGAGAGGAGCTAGAGAAGATGGGTGGATTCTTTGCTCGGATCAGAGTCACCAAGGGGTTTTTTGATCTTAACTCGGGTTTCCAAGTCAGCTTTCCATGCAGCAGAAGAGATTTCTCATTGCAGACTCCTAACCCAAGTTTCTGAAACAAATTAGACTTCCCATAGGCCTTTAGACTCCGTCCTGTACAAACAGCAATCCTGTAATGTTCCCCCCCACCCTACTCCCACACACATAATTAAACAGTTTTTCCCAGTCTGAATGCCTTGGGTGTAACTGGCATTAGGGAACCAAGAATCCAGTGTAAGAGAAAAAAGATAAAGTGTTAAAGTCTGTACAGTTAAACTGGACTTGGAAACGACAGTATAAATTTATGAGGTTTTTTGTTTGCTTTTTAACATACATCCAAGCCCTGTCTACTGAAAAGGCCTAGAAACATGACAAACTGGTAACAACGTATAGTTCTAGTACCCAGATTTTGGTGTCTAAATACCAGTTTCCCACTAAAAGGAACCTGAGGACTCCTTGGAAAAATGGCTGATTCCAGCCCTGGGACAGAAACTGTACAGGATGAGTCCAAGACATCTCATTGTACCAGAGAGCAGGAAGTTATCAAAGACTAACTAGGAAATGTCAAAATAGCTTATCACAGCAGCCAGCTTAAAGGAGTTCCCACTGACTAAAGATGTTCACTCAGAGAAACAGGAAGAACAATGGCTGCAATTTATTAAAACATATTTACTATATTAAAATCCATGAACTGACAATGATACTTTTTTAAAAAGCAAAATAGTAGAAAAACTATGTCATCACTAGCTAGTAAATGTGTAAATAAAAGCAAGAATGAAACACTGATCCTAACTTTCCTTTACAAACCAAATTGCCCTAGTTGATAAGGGAAAACTCTTCTTTACAGATCTCCAGCTAATAAATACAGAAAGTAATGATAGAATTTGAGAATCATTTTACATCCCCTAATGAAAATGATAAAAGCAATGATCAGCAAAGGACATTAAAAGTACTGGAGGAAGACTGATGGGAAACTAGCTATTCATAAGATTGGATACATTGGATACACCTTGTACACCTGTAGATTATTGCTGATCATAAGAGGATAAACTGAACTACACAAGGCAAAAATTAAAGTGTGTCGCTACTTGAACCCACACACTAATCTCAGCATTACTATGAGTGAGACAATCTATACCTCCTGACATGATACAATATGAGATACAGAGACGTCATCACCTACGAAGTGCTCTCACCAAATACGCTGAACTCGAATCTAATCAAGGTTTAGACCTAACTTCAATTTACAGAAAATACTAGGGATAGTGAAACAAGTTAAAAAAAAAAAAATACCACGAGGAAGCAATGAGACAAATCCAGAAAGTGGGACACTGTATAGCACGATCAATCTGGGCTTTCAACCAGTTAATGATATGAAAGGATAAGGGGACAGTGGGGACACACAACCATTCCGGATTAAAACAGACTGAAGAGACTGCACAATTCTATGAATATACTAAAAGCCATTAAATTGTACACTTTCAATGGGTGAATTGTATGGGATGTGAATTATATCTCAATAAAGCTGTTAAAAAAAACAGACTTAAGAGACGTACAAATCAAATGTAATATGTGGACCTTGTTTGGATCCTGATTTGAATAAGTCGTTAAAGATATTTGGGAAAAAGTGAATATGAACTATTAGAATATATTAAGGACTTACTATTATTTTTGTTAGGTGTGCTAATGGTAATGTGGTTATTTAAGGAAATAGCCTCATTTTTAAAGCAGTGCCCTACACTGAAGTATTTAGAGGTGAAATGTCATTATGTCTGGGATTTGCTTTAAAATATTATAAAGAAAATAATATACTTTAAAAAAAAACAGAAGAAGCAAATATGGCAAAATTTTAAAACTCTTAAGTCTAGGTGATGGTATCATAGAAATTTATTAAAGTCTTCTCTTCAATTTATGTATCTTTGATATTTTTCAGAATAAAGAATTAGGAAAAAAACGCAATTACCCTTTGTTTTCAGAATCACGAGCCACCATTACAAATGTCGCATCCAAAACAGGGGAAAATTCATTGTCGTGTAACTAGAGAACAAAGGAAAGAAAATGCAGATGTAAGAAATGCATTTACTGGGAAGACCTACTACAATCCTAACTGATATCACAGCCTTCGGGAAAGGCTGAAATGAGCAAAAGAGGACGAGTGCTTTCATTAACCACCATCTGCTGAGATGCCAGGCACACAACTGGGCTCTAGGGGGGAAAAGGCAGCAAGAGCAAAGAGTCTGTGGTCTAGCGGAGGAGAGAGACACCCAAAAACCCAAACAGTGCACAGTGCGAGAAGTGCTGGGATGGGCAGAAACTATGGGCCTTGGAGCTGTGAGTGACTGGGACCCAAGGGCCAGGGTCACGGGGGACCTCGTGCATCACCATCATTTAAGTGTCCCGCGTCTTGCAGAACGCTGGCTTTCTCCAGGCCTACCTGTCCTCCCAAAGGCACACACAGCCAGGCGGACCTCCCATCGCTCTCCCAGACATTTGTATTTTCAGGGAACTTGAGTGTGCCAACTACCAGGATGTGTTTGTTTCCTTAGCCTGGCACAGGGGCTTCCAAGAAGGGGTAAGATCAATGAGAATTCTGTGGATTAAGCTAAATATTTACAATGCAGAGGCCATTGAGATTTTAAGGTATTTTTTTTTCCCCTAGAAGTCTGTACTTCCAGGAGAGTCATATCATCAAGTCGTATCATAACCTGAGGGTACAGTTGGTTCCGTCCTCAACAAACCCACCACTAGTCCTCAACACCACTACCTGTTCAGGCCGTTATGAGCCTTCCCCCTCAAATTTCGGAAGAGTCTCACCAACCTTACTATGTCCCTGTCCTGTTCAAACCTTGCAAAAGGTCCTCCTTTACCCCAGCATCTGGTCTACGCCTGCTGGCATTCTATGCAAAGCCTCCACCACGGAGCCCAGATTCCACTCTAGTTGTTCACCAAACACTCCCGGCATGCCTGCACTCCTTTCTCTAGCCACAGCTAACAACTTGGAGGTTCTGAAATGTCCCATTTTGTCACCTGACCGCCTCCCCTCCACGCCTCTGCCAGATGCCTTCCTCAGGGCCACATTCCTCAAGATGCTCCTCCCCTCCCCGGCCCCAGCCCTACTCCCCAGGCAGAGTTCATCACTCCCTCCTTTGTTTGCCACCTAAGTGGAAACAAAGTCCTCTCTTGACAGCGGTTCTCAACATAAGTGAGGAAGATGTCACCCCCCAGAAGGCATCTGGAAATGTGCAGCGCTGGTGATGGTTGTCACATGAGCTGGGGGACATCACTAGCGCAGCGAGGGGTAACCAAAGAGCTAAACAGCTCACAAGGCAGGGGACGGTCCTGCAGAACAAAGAATTTTCTCACATACAATGCCAATAGTGTCCCTGTTGAGAAACAGTACGTAATAATTTACTATATCATAATCATTTACTTATGTGTCTGTCTCCCTACTGCACCGAGAGCTCCTTGAGGACAAAGACCATTTTTATTCTCATTTGTTTCCCAGCAATTGACACAAAGACTGGCAGACAGCAGATACCAGATCAATGGCTGCCAACTGCCAGCGAATGAACTGAGGCAGCTAACTATTGAGCACTACTAGAGTGTGAATTCCAAGAGAATGGAACTTTCTGTTTTGCTCACTGCTGTACACCGAGCACAGACGGGGCACTCCATAAATCACTGCTAAGTCAACGTTAAATGAACGCCGTCAGGAAGTGGGTGAGGTGACTCACACCCGGATCCTGTTGTTGAGGCGCACAGAGTCGAGTGGAAGAGAAAAGACGTTCACACGCAGCTCTGCAGGGCAGAGGACAGCAGGTACCAGGAGAGAAGGTCAGAGGAAAGGAGGCGTGGGGAAGGAACAGGCACTATGAGCTGAAAAGATCAGGGAAGGCTTCGAGTATGAAGTGACCCAGAAGCACAGGTGGAATATGGATATGCAGAGCCAGAGCCCAAGGAATCCCGGCAAAGGGAAAAGTGTGTGCGAGGATGCTCATCCGCTCACCTACTGCTCACGTTCCAGTGTATTACAATGAACATCCACTAGTGCTGAGCATCGGGGATGCAAGGTGAACAACTCTACTCAGGACACTCAAGGTCTCCAGCTGTGCGCTCCAAGAAGGTGTGTGAACGGTAAGTTGGAGGGAATACAGCTGCAAAGGTAGGTTGGTGCTAGTTTATGGAGCACCTTAGATCCTAACTAGTCAAAGCAATTTAGACTTTGATCCACAGATAATGGTCATGGAAGGGTTTTGAGAAGGGAAGAGATGTGATTGAAGATCGGCTTTGGAAGATCTATCTGGAAGCAATGTGTAAAATTAACAGAGAGAGAGCAGACTACAGGCAGGCAGAGTAATTAAAAGATAGCTAAGATACTCACACAAGAGGCAGTGAGGGCTTGAATGAAACACAGAGACCAAGGGGAAGGGGAAGAAAGGACTCTGGTGAGTAGCTGTGGGTGATGAATTCACAAGACTTGGCAAAAGGCTGCACAGGAAAGGGAAAAAAAATTAAAGCTTTCACAAAGGTTTGGAGCTTGGAGAAACGGGAGGGTGGCAAAGGGGAAACCGGAGGAGGGTCAGGATCGGAAAGGAAGCTGATGCACTCAGTTTGGAACACACTGGACTTGAGGTAGCGAGAGCACACTCGGAAGAGAGATCTAACAGGAACCCCAAAAGGCAGGTCTGACGGTCAAGCCTAGAAGAGATCTGGGACCACCTCCATAGTAATGATGATAAAGTTATATAATTGGCAACGTTTGATTAGCGGTTACTGTGATAACAAAACAGCATCTCAGAGAAGGCAAGAAATTTGCCCACAGTCACATGGCTAATAAGCAGCAGAGCTGGGATATGAACTTACATTTCAGCCAAACCAGAGGCAGGGTACCTATTGCCACGCTCCCTCTCTGGAATAAAGGATGACTCAAGCCGTGAGTTATTAATCAAAATGGCCAATGAGAAATGCAAATTTAAAACAAAAGTCTGTACTTCTCTGACACTGATTTTCATTGGCTCTCTCTTCCCAATAATTCCTGTATCTCTTTTTCAACCTATTTGTCCAAGATTCCCTAGAAAGCAGGTCTTATGCCAGGAATCCACCGTGCATCAACCATGAAGATTAAAAAAGGGTGCGAACAAATCAGAGCAACAACTTTACAATATTTGCTTTAAAAGCAGTATTACCGTCAGTTACAGCAACATGGAAGTTAAAAAATTCAACTGTTTACATACAGCATCAAATAAAAAACTACTTACATATTTGACAAATAATTTTAAATACTACAGAGCAACCTTCAGACTTTTTCCAAAACGTGAAATGCTTCATAATTCCATAAGAGAAAAAAATGTATCTGAATGACAGATCCACTGAATACCCTGACATAACTGAATAAGTCACTCTTAAGTAAGTTTTCACAATGAAATCTTGAACATACTCTGAATTATTTGATTTCTGTACTATTATCCTCTTTGAGGTGCTTTTTCTTGACAAATTTCTTCATTTCTTTATAATAGCTATTCTGAGCTTTGCTCATTAGAGAGGCTGTTCCTAACTGCTGTAGTAATCTCAGTGACTGTTATGGGTTGAACTGTGTCCCCCAACAAGATATGTTGACATCCTAACCCTCAGTACCTGTGCACATTACTTTATTTGGACATAGGGTTGCTGCAGATGTAATCAGGTAAGATGAGGTCACACTGGAGTAGGTGGGCCCTTAATCCAGTATCACTGATGTCCTTATAAGAAGAGAAGAGGACTCCCCTGGTGGCGCAGTGGTTAAGAATCTTCCTGCCAATGCAGAGGACACGGGTTCGAGCCCTGGTCTGGGAAGATCCCACATGCCACGGAGCAACTAAGCCCGTGCGCCACAACTACTGAGCCTGCGCTCTAGAGCTCGCAAGCCACAGCTACTGAGCCCGTGTGCTGCAACTACTGAGCCCACGCACCACAACTACTGAAGCCCGCGCACTCTAGGGGCCGCGTGCCATATCTACTGAGCCCGCGTGCTGCAACTATTGAAGCCCGCACGCCTAGAGCCCGTGCTCTGCAACAAGAGAAGCCACCGCAATGAGAAGCCTGTGCACTGCAACGAAGAGTAGCCCCCTGCTCACCCCAACTAGAGAAAGCCCACGTGCAGCAACAAAGACCAAACGCAGCCGATAAATAAATAAATAAATAAATAAATAAAAGAAGAGAAGAGGAGAGAAGAGACACAGACACACAAGAGAAAAATGCTATGTGATGAAGAAGGAAGAGATTGAAGTGTTACAACTACAAGCCAAGGAATGCCAAAGGGCCAGCAAACCACTAGAAGCTAGGAAGAAAGCATGGAAGGCTTCTCCCCTACAGGTTTTAGAGAGAGCATGGTCCTACTGAGACCTTGATTTTGGATTTCTAGCCTCCCAATTGTTAAGACAATTAATTTCTGTTGTTTTAAGCCACATGGTTTGTGGTACTTTGCTACAGCAGCCCTAGGAAACTAACAGTCACCAATTCCATTCATGCTTAACAGAACTCAAACTGTAGGGAAATTCTCTGGGGCAAAACTAGAAACAAGTACCTTAACATGGAGCTGTATATGATTTCAAAGTAATAAACAGTAAGCATAAACACCAAATTACGTGTCAGTCTTTGTCCAGGAGGAGGATATTAATAACACACCATCTGTATGACATGAACTTGAATTGTTTTTCTATAAATGGGTGAACTATATATCTGTCTATGGATAGACAGGTGAGTAAGATTTTCTTTCACTGACACTAGCTGGTTGTATTGGAACAAGGGGGCAGTCTTCGGGCGCAGACACACCTGGAACATATGCATCTTCACTTCCATGGACGTCTTCCCAACCCAACTAACATGGCCACTGAACTTGATGTCCTGTTCTGGGCTTAAGCATTTCTTACACATATCTACAAAACAGAAAAATCAACCTGAGCCCAAACCATACTCCAAATGTTCTGTACTGTAAATGGATAATTTCATTTGAAATTTTGGCAAATTCCACTATATTTCCTTTTTGTCTTCAAAACTAAAAATAATTTTTCAAAAATAATTTTTGAAAAATTAGACAATGCAAAGAATATAAAAAATAAAACTGGAATCATGCAAAACTCTTCTACCCAAAGATAATTATAATAAATATCTTGGTATATTGCAATCTAGACATTTTCATATGCACATATATACATAAAAATTCCCCCATAAAAGGAAAACATTTCCTCTAATCTCAATAATATTTTGTAATTACTAAAAATTCTAAGTATGTCTAGAAAATAATATCACTTACCAATCCTGTCCACCAGGGCTGTAACTATCGATAAAGGAGACATCTTAGCTGAATGAATTTTGTTGTGCATGTAGCAAATAAGAACTGTAGGAAAATAGAAGAGAACCAAATAAAGGAAAAGCAAAATTATTTTTTAACATTCGCAATTTACTCCCTGAAATCCATAAAAAGTCTTGTCTGGTTTTGAAGACCTAATCCTCCATATTCCACTATGGTCTTTTCCTAGAACCAAACACTTTTTTATACATTGAAGAGATCTGGGAATCCTCTACTCTGACTGTCTGTTCGATTTTAGATTTGGTGAGGAAACTGAAGCCCAAAGCCCAGGCCCGCCAGGTGGCTTATTACTACTCAACAGAGGCACGGTGCCTAAATCAGAAAAAGACCCCAGCACATGAGTCTGACAGCATCAGACATCTTCAAAAAAGAGAAACAAATCACAAGGGCTCAGCTACCTGTTTTCCTCTTGACTCTTTCCTAATCATGAAGCTATTATTTGGCTCAGAGTTCTCCCTCCTTCCCTATATCACCCTCAGCTCCTACACCACCCTGTGGTTATCTGTGTACTTTCCATATTTTAACAAGCATTTAAAGGTGCGAAGCATGGTTCTATGTACCTTACAAATATCAACTCATTTAAAATTGTACTGTACTTCTTTAGTGGTCTCCCTGCTTGCCCTATGATTCATTCAAATTTGTATCATCGGGACTTCCCTAGTGGAACAGTGGTTAAGCATCCTCCTGCCAAAGCAGGGGACACGGGTTCGAGCCCTGGTCTGGGAAGATCCCACATGCCGTGGAGCAACTAAGCCCGTGCACCACAACTACTGAGCCTGCACTCTAGAGCCTGTGAGCCACAACTACTGAGCCTGCATGCCACAACTACTGAAGCCCACACGCCTAGAGCCCATGCTCCTCAACAAAGACAAGCCACCCCAATGGGAAGCCCGCACACCTCAACAAAGAGTAGCCCCTGCTCGCTGCAACTAGAGTAAGCCCGTGCGCAGCAACGAAGACCCAACGCAGCCAAAAAAAAAAAAGAATAAATAAATTTATTAAGAACAAATTTTTTATCATCAACCCTCAGGACACGGTCTGTGCTCAATAATTATTTGTTGAGTAACAATAAACCCTTTCATCCGTGCACCTGCTGAAGGATGTACTGGGGAGATGAGGGGCAAAAGGCAAGAAACTCCATTCAAAATACTTGTGGTACCCAGAAAAGAAATCCTAAGTATTTGACCTTCCACAGCATTAGTGGAAATGAAGACAAGGGAAAAGATGCAAGAGCTAAGAAGAAGGCAGGCTTGACAAGACTTGAATTAACTCAGGTTTCTAACTTGCATGAGTGAAGATGGTGTACCATTCACTGAGAAAGAGAATACAGCACAGGGAGAGCAGAATGGACTGTTTTCAACATGTTGAATTTGAGAAGTCCATGGCACATCCAAATGAAGATGGCCAGTAGGCAGGAGGACAAACTGGTCTGCAACTCACAAAGCAGGCCAGGAAATGTAGCTTCTTAAGTATTCCACATACTGAGAGCAACTGAAGCACTGGGATTGAAGATTATTTATAGAGAAAGTGCAGATCCCAACAACAAAAAGGGCAGAAGACAAAACCCTGAAGATAAGTGACATTTAAAGGATCAACAGAGAAAGAGGAATCCACAAAGGAGACTGGGAAGTAGCAGCCTGAGAGGCAGGAGGAAATGTCACCAAAGCCCAAGGGTGAGTTTGACATCATTAGGAGCTTCAAAGGCGTCAGGTAAACCCTGAGAAGCACCCACGAGATCACACAGTAAGGGGGACAGTGGAGAGTCTGGCACAATCAGCTCAATGACACGGAGGAGCAGAAGCCAGAACACAAAGTTAGCTCTACAGTGAGAGAGAAAGAAAACTGGAGAGTGTTAGAAGGGAAGGAGATTTTACCTGTTTTTCATTGTAAGATGCAAGAGCCTTGAATATGTTTAGAAGTTAAGGGAAAAGCGAGGTTGAGAAAAGGCTTGAGATATGAGGGACATATCTTCAGGGTACGTGATAAGGCAAGTTCCTTGAAGAAATGGAAGGAATAGAATCAAGTGAACAGGTGAAAGGGCCTGGCCATCAACAGGAGGTGATGAAGAAAAACAGGGTAGTGGCAGGGGAGTGTGTATATTTAGGGACACCTAAGTAAACCAAAGTCAAGTGTGTGTGTGTGTGTGTGTGTGTGTGTGTGTGTCTGTGTGTGTGTGTGATTTTTTTTTAAAAGGCCAATAAGAATTTTAAAGCAGGTTTATTTAATCTGAAGAAAAACGCAGCTAGCCGTAAGCCTAACAATGGATTTGTGTCTCTATTTTAAAGATTATTACAGCCTTTTTTTAAATCCTTTCCCAACAGTTCAGTCCAAAAGCCATTACGTAGGAGCAAGCAAGATAGATAGCCCAGAGTCGGGTGCTAAAGCCCAAGAGGGGTCAGGAAGACATGCAGGGAGGCAATGAGCGAGATGGCCCAGCATGCCGCAGCCATAGCACAATGACGAGGGGGACCTGGGATGGAGCAGAATCCCACTGAGGTGAGGGGAGCGTCCGTGAGGGTTTCGGGGTGGCGGCAATATGAAATTGGCTACATACAGGGGAACTGATCAAATAAGTAAATGTACTACAGATAATGGAGCCAACTGGAGAAGGGAATTACAAATGAGAAAAGGGAGGAATTAAGAATGAACCTGTGGTTGAATTAGAATTGAACTATCAGTATGAACCCAGGGTTCCTATAGATAGACAGACAGACAGACAGACAGGTAGGTAGGTAGACAGATAAGGAGGGAGAGACAGGGAGGGAGGAAGGAAAGGAGGGAGGGAGAGAGGAAGGAAGGAAGGAATACACATACAGGCAGGCATGTATAGATGTAAATGTACATGTACGTGCATATATTCCCCAGCTCATCCACTGAAAGCACAGAGGAATAGTGATACCCCAGCAACAATGACAACTCCCAGCACCCAGATCTTGGTTTCTAAATATCATTCTCATTAAAAAGAATCAGGGCTCCTCAGAGATTTGGCTGATTCCAGGACTAGGGCAGGGAAAGTACAAATGAGCCTAGAAATGTTCCGCCAGAAAGTGAGGAAGTGCTCAAAGAATGATGGGGACACAGCCAAAAAAAATCCACAGAAGCCAGCAAGAAGAATGAAGGGCAGTCCTGGGACAAGTTGAGCATCAAAACAGATGATAGAAATATATTATAATCCATTCAGTAAAATAGGAATCCCTGAGTCCATACTGATTTTAAAGTAATTGATAAAAGTCTAATGAAGAATGGGATATTTACAAGGTCTCAAAGTACCTCCCTACAAGGTACTTATTAATTACAAAGGGGAAAAGAGTAACTTTACAGCAAAGAAGCCTGGAAGACACCACCTTCATCAAGGAATCAAAGTTAACATCACAGTAATGGGACAAATTAGAATTATGCACTACCTGCTAAGATGCAATAAAAACACAGCATCCCTTCTGTGGATACTCCTGCCAAAGATGCATGTCCCAAATCTAACTTTGGGGAAGCATCAAACATACCCGAATTGAGAGAAATTCCACAAAAGAACTGGCCCATAACCTTCAAAAGTATCAAGGTCATTAAAGTCAGGGAAAGACTGAGGAACTATCCCTGACACAACAACTAAATGCAACATGTGATTCAGAACTGGATCCAGAACTGGATCCTTCTGCTATAAAGAACCTCTGGCCAAAGTTGAATGGGGTCTGAGGATTAGACTGTCTAAATATCAGTGTTAAGTTATTGATTTTGAGGGTTATATTGTGGTTATGAAGGAGAATGTCCTTGTTTGTAGGAAATACACGTGAAAATATTTGGGGGTGATGTGCATCGTGTCAGCAACATACTCTCACATGATTCAGGGGAGAACAACTCTTTGTACTCTGCAACTTTTCGGTAAATTTACTTAAATAATTATGACAATTCAGAAGTAGTAGATGCCCTTCTTTTTCTGCTCGTTTAGAATATCTCCATCTGTGCAAGTTAAAGAATAAAAAGACCCTTTCCAGCCAGAGGATTCAATGTATTACTGTAAGTACCAGTTTAAAAATACTAAAATATCAGTACCTCCTAAGCTGTCAAGATCCTCAAGAATCCTGCCAAACCTGTGAAATAAAGAAAACTGTGATGAAATGAAAATCATAATGATCACCCTTTAAAAAAAATAACACTATGGGGTGATAAATATCTACTAAAATTGATTATGGTGATGGTAGCACAACTCTCTAAATATACGAAAAACCAGAGAATCACACACTTTAAATAAGTGAACAGTATGATGTGTGAATTATATCTCAAAGTTGTAATAAAGAAAGGAAATAAAATAAAAACAAATGACACAAACAGAAATAGTGCCGTGTTACCTTACAGTGTTTTGAACAGTCAAATATTTCTCTCGTAATTCAGGCTGACTGCCCAAAGGTAAGAGAACTTCAATGTAACTGTCTTTCATTCTCCTAGGTGGCAGTCCTTTCTGTGACGTAGCCAAAAAACTATGAAGTAATTTTCTTTCCTCCATTGCTTTCACGTGGTCTCTGAGAAGAAAGGACACAAGCTTCATAAAACATAGGACAGTGCTATCCCCCAACTCGTGACATACAGGTCAGTCAGACACCATCAAAAGAGGAAAGAGCAGGTCTGGACCTACCTCATCTCCTTTTCCTTCCCTCCCTTCCTACCTGCCACTTGGTGAAATCAAAAATTTCTCAGGCTAGTAGATAAGAAAAATACACTTATAAGTGATATAGATATATCCAAATGAACTATATATTCACCCTCATCAAAAAGTGTATTCAAAGAATAGAATCTTTGAAATGAAATTAAAAATACAGAAATGGACATAATAGAGTGTAAGTATATGTACGTATATATATATATATCTACGCTAAAGAACAACATAGCCACTGAACTCCATATTCCCGTTTCTCACCTTGACAAGTCTCGTATTCTCTGTGCCCCAGCTCTCTCTCTCTCTGCCTTCAATTTCAGGAAAGAGAGACAGAGGAGGAAAAATGGAGTATATCCAAAAGAAGTTTGGAAGGCACAGCAAAAGGTAAAGAGGAAGGGCTTCCCTGGTGGCGCAGTGGTTGAGAATCTGCCTGCCAATGCAGGGGACACGGGTTCGAGCCCTGGTCTGGGAGGATCCCACATGCCGCGGAGCAACTGGGCCCGTGGGCCACGATTGCTGAGCCTGCGCGTTTGGGGCCTGTGCTCCGCAGCAAGAGAGGCCACGATAGTGAGAGGCCCGCGCACCGCGATGAAGAGTGGCCCCCGCTTGCCGCAACTGGAGGAAGCCTTCGCACAGAAACAAAGACCCAACACAGCCATAAATAAATAAATTAATTAATTAATTTAAAAAAAAAGGTAAAGAGGAAGAGAACATGAAAAGGAGACAGAAAGGGAAGAAAAAGAAGAGACGATTAAGGTGGAAGAAAAGAGAGAGACAAGGGGATAGGGAACTAAAATGTTGACAATATCACTAATTAAGCTGTCTTTCTAAGCTTTACTTATGAAGTATTATTGCCAGAAAAGTGTAGCCTACAAAAATATAGGGAGGAAACTGACGAACAAGTTAAATGGCACCAGGTAAATCCAGAATGTGGAACATTCAACGAGACACATGGCTTGGCCTCTTTAAAATCAAGCTCATGAGGAAAAAAAAAAGGAGGGAGGGATAACTATTATCCTAGATTAGGGGAGACTAAAGAGTCATAACCACGAAATGCAATATGCAATTGTTTACCGGATCTTGATTTTTTTAAAAAAGCTATAAAAGATATGCGGGGAACAATTGAGGAATTCTGAATATGGGTAAATAATATGCTATTAGGAAATTACTGCCAATTTCATTATGTAAGAGAATATCTTATTTGTTGGAGATACACGACTGCTGATTTTGTTACATAGGAAAATATATTTATTTATTAGAGATGTATTGGAATATAACTGGAGCTGAAGTGTCATGATACCTTTATAGTTTAGCCAGTATATGTATATTGGCAAATCTGGAAAAATGTTCATAAGTATCCAATTCAGATAGTGGGAACAAAGGTATTCATTTCTTCTACTTTTCAGAAAATTGAAATTTTTCATATAAAGAGATAAAAAGAAGTCATTAGATAATTTTTATACCAAATAGATTACTGTTATTGTGCTTTTTCTTTTTATCTCATTTTAGCCTCAAAATTCTATGCACCAAGAGGGATATTATCCTATTTTACAGCAGGGAAATACTAAGAGAAAAGAGAAAGATTGTATGGGAGGCCTGGTTAATTGTGATCTGACAAGAAGCAGTAAAGGAGTCAGGGTGCATGAAATAGAAAAACCAGGAAACTTGGGTTCAAGTCCCAAACCTGGTACTCAATCACTCAATGTCTGAGTTTCAATCTCATCATGTGCAAAAAAGGAATAGGAACATATGTCATAAGCACGTCACAAGTTTCACTGAGAATCAGTGAGGTAATACTCCTGAATACACTTTGAAAAATGCAGAGTACGTGTAAATTACATGATTTTATGACAACAAAGCATCAACTGATGAGTATGTTGGAATGTTGATCTTCTCCCCCAAGTAAAAACAACTCTCAACCCATTTCTGAACAAAGGGTTCCCCCCATTCCTACAGTGGGACCATCAACTGAGCCTAAACACAGCCTAGCACACCGCTTAGGGATAGAAGAACGAATAAACACAGAGCACGTACCTCCAGTTTGTGGATGCTCCTACTATCTCCCGCAACTTATCTCGAACTGAAACAAAAATAAAGAGGTCATTCCATGAAACAAAGAAAGTGAGAAATGGATTATGGCAACGAGCTCAAGAACTACGAAAAGCAATTCATGCACTCAAAAGCTTCAAAGATCCATGAATTTCCATTTAATGCCACAAAACAAACAGCTCAGGGAAGGGATCAGGCCTTTGCTTCCCGAAAACTTGAAACAACTATTGTCTCCTTAGTGCAGAAAAGAATATCCTTGTGTCAATCACTGGGATTTATATAAATAAGCAAAAAAGGATAACTCCAATTATTCATCTGCTGGGGCTGTATCAGTGTTGGCAGGAGTCCCTTTATGATGGAGATATTATGAACAGAATCCCTGCCTATCTTCTTATAGGCAGTGGGACTAAGACTAATATCAAAATTTGAATCTCACTCTAATTGATTTCTCATATATTTATACTACCCTAAATGTTAGAAAAGTTGAGGCAAGAAAAATGAAGCAAAAAAGGCAAGGCAAAAAAAAGCAGTTTAAGTTTAGTTAATGCCCATTGCCCAAAAGTGCAAGAATGAATTAGTGCGAAAAAAATTTAAGCACTTATAAAAAAAAATTGATACTAATTACCACACACACCATGATTCACATGTATTGGTGAACATGCTATATGGATAAAGGGGAAATAAATTAGATAAGCAGTAGTAAGTCAATACTAAAAAATAAATCTATAGGATTTTAAATAATGTTTTGAGTTCATGTGTTTTTTTCTAGCATTTTAAAATACATATTCTGGTTACAGAAAATTAACTATAGCAATCCTTGGTCCTTCAACAACTAAATATTTGATCAAAACCAAATATGGTTAGATGAACATACATCTTAATTTTCATGAAAAAGTGGTTGATTTTTCTATCAATTGTTATAGGGAATTCCCTGGTGGTCCAGTGGTTAGGACTTGGCACTTTCACTGCCAGGGCCAGGGTTCAATCCCTGGTCAAGGAGCTAAGATCCTGCAAGCCACGGCCAAAGGAAAAAAAAAAACCCACAATTGTTATATACCATAAATTAGGTGCAAACTCTAATTACAATGAAATCATAGAGTAGTACTGCACCAAAAATATCCATTAGTAAATTAGTCTTATTTCTGATTTTTTTTCCTCCTGAGCTCCTTGAATAAAAGAATGGACAGAAAGTATCCCAAGTAGTACACAGACTACTGATGCTCAGTGACATAAAATGATTATTACTAGTTTATAATCAGTGTAAGAAGAAAGGCAGGTGTTGAGGGCCAAGAAACAAAGCAGAATTTTAAATTATATATATACATATATATTTATTTGGATCCTTTAAACAAGTCCCAGTTTTCATTATAATGAATATTCCTACATTGACAAAGACATCCATAGTTTGCATATGGATTAGTTACTGAAATTAACTTCAATTAACAGGGTCCCTCTAACAAAACTACGGACTAGGAGCGTTTAGTTGGTACAACTGAAGGGCCTGTCTCTTGCTTATGCATTAGATCTCTTTTTTCCATGCCTTCCACTTCAGTACCTACACAAAGGAAGCAGAAATCATTTAACTAAAAGAGCTCAGTCCCCAAGGCTCCCAGGAACTAAAGCTCAAGTACTGTATGTGATTTCTACCCAAAGCTATCCTGGTCATTTTCTAAGTGAGAAGTTTATGAAAGATCTACCTTTAGTATGCCTCATTTGCCCTAAACTGTCTATCTACATGCTTCGTAAATAAAACAGGGTTTTCCCCCCACATAGGCCTAAAAGATAAACACCCATGCTTGCCTTCATGAATGTGGAAGACTCTCTGTTTCTCGGGATTCTGAGATCCTTGAGTCAGTCCTCTGCTGGGAGCAAGCAGCCCTTTGCTCAGGGTACAAAGCCTACAAAACAAGATGAAACACGCTTCGAGAAGGTTCCATGACTTCTTCCCTGGCAACCCCAAAGACCTGTGCCTCCTCCAGAGCACTCAGCCATCCCACACCCTTAGTAAATACTGTCTTATAGGGTCTGTACATGTTTCTCAAGCGTATGTATATTTGCACATGAGGCTACTCCGTAAATCATCTCTCCAATAAGAGTAAACATTTCTTGAGAGCAGAGACCAATTAGGTAATGATCTACAAAATAAATAAAAGATATCAACCAGGTTTAATGGATTTATTCTTATTAGCTTCAGAAACCCAGAATCAATTTGGTAAACAGCTGAGTAAACTAATTATGAACATTTATTTCGTTGTCATACCATACTTCCTCAATAAATAAGCTAAACCCAATTATAAGTCAATCAACTTCGAAAACAGAATTAACCCTTTCCAGGGTTACTCAAAGAGAGTATTTATTGGACCTAGGCAGAAATTTCCTACTCCCCAATGGAATAAAGTCAAAGCTATTTACCCCAATGCGCCGAAACTGTTCTCCCAAAATAAGTTGTTTAACTTGATTTTGGCTCACTATTGCTTAACTGTTGACTCCTAACCACACACTATCCTATCAGGGATAACACACGTATAGTATCAGGGACTGACAAACTGATCTGTTGAGAGCACAGTGGAAGAAGGCAAGGCATTGAAAAGGTAGAGAACCCCAGATACTCTTACTCATTCTAGCTCAAGTGACTAGTAAATTCTTACTACCTAATGCCAGGTCCAATGATGACTAACCTATTTTTTTTGTTTGTTTTGTTTTTGTTTTTGTTTTTTAATTTTATAGCTACTTTATTTATTTATTTATTTATTTATTTATTTATTTTTGGCTGTGTTGGGTCTTCGGTTCATGCGAGGGCTTTCTCTAGTTGCGGCAAGCGGGGGCCACGCTTCATCGCGGTGCGCGGGCCTTTCACTATCGCGGCCCCTCCCGTTGCGGGGCACAGGCTCCAGACGCGCAGGCTCAGTAGTTGTGGCTCACGGGCCCAGCTGCTCCGTGGCATGTGGGATCTTCCCAGACCAGGGCTCGAACCCGTGTCCCCTGCATTAGCAGGCAGATTCTCAACCACTGCGCCACCAGGGAAGCCCGACTAACCTATTTTTAAAAAGCATACTTTAAATTTTCTTTAGAGCCCAAATTTATTATAGATTTCTCTTCTGAATTACAGCATTCAGGAAGAGTCTCTGAGTAAAAATATTTGGTAAAATCTACAAGTAGTTTTGATACTTGTCCTACTAGAACAAATCCTGGTCCTTTCACCAAGTCAACTACTCTAACTGCAAAGAACACAAAAATAGCAGCACATGCTCACTGGCTAATTCAACTCCTTAGCCAGCCACTCATCACACTGGCCCTGATACAATCCCTGCTGGTTCACTAAGACTGGAATAGTTCCTAAAGCATTTGGGGTTTTGGTTTTGTGTTTATTCTCCAGTCACACAGCTAACAAGCCTCTATCTTACATAGTTGTGGTTTATTTTTTCACAATAAATTTTCCATTTATGTACTTTTATATGTGAATTAATATTTCAGTCTTCTTGTTCTTGACCTTCTAATTTGCATTTTCTCAGAACATGAGTTAAACTTTTTTCTTTTTCACTATTTCATTTTATGTATTTTCTGTAGGTTCAAATCCCTCACTGAAGGAAACAAGAGCATGTGGTCCTTCCTTCTGCCATCTCAGAAACTATCGTTCTGCAACTGAATATATCAGGTTTTAAAAAGCACACTGGAAAAAGCTAAAATCTTCCATTGCTACTATTAGCTGAAAGAGCAGAAAAATAATGCCCTCGATACATTAATTAGCAATAATAATAGTTGCAGTAGATGATCTCAATATAAGAAATGAGATCTGACTCTGAATGGCTAAATATTGTGAATACTCATCACAAACTAACAGGAGCTGTAAAACTGATCTCACATATTTGGGTAAATACACATATATACAAGCATTTCTGTTTTGTTCCTTAAGAAGCAGCATTTTCTGAAAAGTGATGAAAATCATCCCATCCTGCCTGAGTGAAAAGCAGTGTAGTATACAGAGGTTAAGAGCCTGACCATGGGGACTCCCCTGGTGGCACAGTGGTTAAGAATCCGCCTGCCAATGCAGGGGACGCGGGTTTGAGCCCTGGTCCGGGAAGATCCCACCACAACGAAGAGTAGCCCCCTCTCACAGCAACTAAAGAAAGCCTGTGTGCAGCAACGAAGACCCAACGCAGCCAAAAAAAAATACTTAAAAAAAAAACTCTATTCCAGAAAGGCATGCTTCTCCAAAGTCTCCCCTAAAAGTCAAAAATGACCAGAAATTTGGAAATAAGCCAGGCACTATAATGGACCCTCTCTGAATGGAGACTCAAACGGAGATAGTAAAGAGGGAGTTGATGAATACAGAGAAACACTTGGGCCAAATTATTTGGAAAACTGTGGTCCTGCAGCCCTGTTGGTTGCATACTGCCATAATAAATTTGAAAACATATCCCTGTAACACAGCAAAGGCCTAATGTGAGTGCTTTTTTTTAAAATCATTGATTAGGGCTTCCCTGGTGGCACAGTGGCTGGGAATCCGCCTGCCAATGCAGGGGACACGGGTTGGAGCCCTGGTCCGGGAAGATCCCATATGCCACGGAGCAGCTAAGCCTGTGCGCCACAACTACTGAGCCTGTGCTCTAGAGCCCGCATGCCTCAACTACTAAAGCCCATAAGCCACAACTACTGAGCCCGTGAGCCACAACTACTGGAGCCCGTGAGCCACAACTACTGAAGCCCGCGCGCCTAGAGCCGGTGCTCCGCAACAAGAGAAGCCACTGCAATGAGAAGCCCACGCACCGCAACGAAGAGTGGCCCCTGCTCGCCGCAACTAGAGAAAACCCACGCACAGCAACGAAGACCCAATGTGCCAAAAATAAATAAATATATAAATTTATTAAAAATATATATATTTAAAAACAATAAAATCGTTGATTATACTAATCATATACTGGTATAATAAATTTCTATTCTCTTGTGAACATTTGGCTTATTGTAACTTTTCACTACAATTTGATATAATCCCTACTGATAATCAGATGAAACCTGTGGACCCTCATGCCCAGTAGTTGTTGGGGGGGAATACATTTTTATTGATACAGAAAATGGTATATACTATTTCAGATGGTTCACAGACCACTCCCTTTTGACACCTCCATGGGCCCCTAGATTTAAAAAATTGTGATTCAGACCAACCTTCTGAAAAAACTGAGGCCCAAAGGAATTAGATGACTTTTCCCCTGCCTGTCAACTGGCACACTGGATAGAGCCCAGTTCTTCTAATCCCTCCCCACCTCATACACACCATACATGTAAGGAAACTGCTCTTTTCACAGTCTCAGGCTACTTCCCTTTATATATGCAACACTGAGGTGGAAGGAGCAGGAGAATGGTTCAATCACTGCTTAACACCTCAGTACCTCAGGGTTAATGGCTTATTCCCTGATAAGCCCTCAGGAGTTTCACCTACAGCAAATCCTCTAGGCCTTTAGAAGAAACTGTCAAGAGGCCTCTACAGTCAGGCCCTAGGACTCCATGATTCAACCTTTCCAATAAAAGGAGACCAAGGAGCCCAACCTCTCCATGGCTAGCCAAGTGAGTCACAAAAGTCACATGAAGGTGTGATCGTAAGTGTCTTAGCTGTTCTGGGTTCCAAGCTTAGGGTGGGTGTCCGGGAAGAGTTTTCAGTACAAAAACAGGCAATGCCATTCATATGCCCTCCACTCTGGGGAAATGCCTCAATTTAGAGACTAAACAAATTCAGATGACTCTTTTGTGAGTTGGGGGAAAAAAGAAGTACAAAGATTGCCCACCAGTCAAATAACCTAATCATGTCAGACAGTCTGTATTCATTTATGTACTCTTTCTCTCACTAGACACTAATGGAATACCTGCTTAAGGTTCAACAGGACTCAAAGGAAATGAGCCACAGGTTTATAAGGAGTTCAGGGCAAAGACAGAGGACTTCCAAGGAAGGTTTCCTCAGAGAAGACACATGAACAAAACCCTGGAGCTTGTAGAAGGCCTGTCACATCATGTCCAATGCAAGCTAAATCCAACTGCGGCTCTTCTTGTAATGACCTTCAACCCATCTTCAAACAGTATAACAAAGTAAATAAGAGAATGAGAGAGACAGAGAGACGCAGAGAACCTTTTTCAACTGAGAGCAAGGTCCACAAGGACAATGAGAGAGATCCAGGGCCCCCAAAGGAACTGCTGGGGATCACTGTCACTCGGAACCACTGTGGGCCACACCAGGGGGGCTGGCATACCTATAGCGGGATGAATTCAGAAGCTGCAACAGGGGTGAGCCCCCTGGGACCCAACCAGGCAGAAAGAACTTGGAACAGCTGGAGTGCTCCGGTGAAGGGGGTTGGGGGAGAGCCAGACATGCCCTGGAGTCTAAAGCCCTACGCCTTAACTGGACAAGCTGGGATGATGACTTATCCAAAAAGGCATCCTCCTTGTCAAAGGGGCCCAATCAAAGCCACTCCCCCACCTAGCCTTACAGGCCTTGCTGCTCGGTAAAAGTAAAGTGCAATCAGCACCAGGGGCCCTGGTCACACAGTCCTGAGGTCCTGAAAGCCCAAAAGGCGCCCTGCAATCTCTACCCACATTACAACACACTTAAGTCAGAGTCCAAGTCAGTCAAGCACTCAACCTTTAAAACGCTCTGCAAAGGAGGGCAGAGGGCCGGAAAAGGAACGTGCAACCCTAAGTACTAGCTTTCCGACAAGGGGCTAACTCCAAACCACCCCCCTGATGAGCAAAGAGATAGGAATTTCAGGGAACGCCCAACTTCCTCCCTTAAAGGGCCGCTTCGCTTTTAACATCAAACTCCGGGCCAGAACACGCGAAGGTGGGGGGCGCGGGGCCCCACCCTAGGCCGGCGGGGTCGCGGTAGGCGGCCGCCCTTTCCCACCCGGCCCTATTTTCTGCCCAAAAGCCCCGGCACTAGTTTCGCCCTCCGCGGCCCGCTCCTTCCGCCCGGGCCAGCTAGCGGCGCGGAGGGCGGGCATGGGCGCCCCCCGGCCCGCGCCCCGCCAGGCCCCCGGCTACCTACCGCAGCGCCGCCCGCCTCATGGCGCTTGCCCGCCGCCGCACACGTGACCACAGACCCGGGACCCGCGCGCCGGTCGGCGGAGGGAAGTTGGGGCAATGGAAGGCGGGAGAGGGATCGCGGGCGCCGGACTAGACCTTGCTCCCCAGGACCGCACCCTTGCAGCGCGGCCGCGGGCGGGGGCGGGGCCTCGTTGCCCGGGGGCGGGGCCGCGCTGCGCATGAAGGCCCACTCTTTGGCGAGAAGCTGGAGTTAGTCTCTCTCCTCCATTGTTGATTAAATGCATCAGGCGGCACCGCTGGGGTGTGACTAGAGGCTAGGTGCAGCCGCATCCTTGGAGCTTGTCTCCGTTATCCCGCTTCGCTGAAGGCTGCGCGACCTTCACCAAGCCCTGGCTCCCGGTCGGCCCTTAGCTGCACGTTGGAATCTTCTGGGCAGCTTTCCAAAATACCGATGCCTGGGCCCCACCCTATGGAGATTCTGAATTAAGGGTGCAGCCTGGTCTTCAGGATGTCTAAAGGCGCCCCAGGTGATGCTAACGTAAGCAAAGGTTGAAAACCTTTACCCGAAGGGGAAAAAATTGTTCCTCTCCTAATTTCGGTCTGCCCCCTAGTGTTTGACAGTTGGAGATCTTGGCCCGCCCAGAGAGATTCAAGGCCAAAAAGTTAAGATGATTTTTACCCTAGAATCTGATTTTCCATTTCATTCAACGAATTCTTATTCAGCTGTTTGCAGTGCGCAAGACGCTGTAGATTCTGGAGATGCAACAAAACAGACAAAACTCCCTGCCCTTAGGGGGCTTACGTTATAGGGAAGGAAAACAAGTCAGCAAGCAAGTTAGCAAATTATATCGTTTCAAACGTGATAAAGCGGTCTAAGGAGGAAATAAAATAAGGTAATGAGGGGGGATCTTTCCAGAATACATGCCCGTCTTGCTTTGTCCTTGAAGATGGTAATTTCCTAAAAGGCAGGGTTGATATCGTATGCTTTTTCTGATACCCCATGCTTACTAAAAATTTGTCTATTTTAATTAAGCTGGCTTTTTTTAAAAATCACTTTATGAATTACAAATGGAGCACGGTCTTTGGCTTTCTCTTTCCTCTCCACCTAACTTTCCCTGCTTTTATCAGTCCCACATCCAGAAGACTCTCCTTTGGGCCTGCAGGGATCTCACCTTCCTTTTTATTCATGTTGTCCATACCTTTTCAGTGACGGTTTTGTTTTGTTTTGTGGCAGCTGTACTGAAACCGAGCAGGACCCTACAGGGCCTTCCCAGGTACAGATTCCCCCCTCCCCCACCATATCTCCTGCCTCTCGTTTATAGAAAAGCTTTAGCCTCCTAGGCCTTCCCCAAGTTCTATGAAGCAAATTTAATCAGAGAAGTGAGAAGATACAGAAACAAAGGAAAAACAGTCAAGCAAGACAAAATAATAATAATTTAGCCATAAAGCAAAGTCAAGGACCTTTAGCGCCTCCTCAAGAGCTATAGATAATATCCTGAGCCACATCCTTGATTTATTTTGCAGATACTGAAGCCCCCACCAGGTGGGAGAAGTTTACTGCATGCTGCCCACAAGCACATAGACCCCAGACCAGCTGGAACCAGAAGGTTGATGACGTTTAACTCCCAAAATACCACCCTGTTACCTCACCGCCAACCAATCAGAAGAATGTCCACAAGCTGATCAGGCCCCCTACAATCCTCACCTGTAATGTGGCCTTTAAAAGCCCTTCCCTGAAAGCCATCAGGGAGTTCGGGCCTTTTGAGCATGAGCTGCCCTATCTTGTTGCTTGACCCCACTTTGGGCGCCTTGCAGTAAACACTATACTTTCCTTCACCACAACCCGGTGTCAGTAGATTGGCTTTACCATGAGTCAGGTGAGCAGACCCAGGTTTGGTTTGGTACCAATACTTCCTTATACTCTACCACACCTAACACAGTGCAATAAATATTTTATCGAATTATACTTTTTGGTTGGTTTTTACTTGAACTTTCGGTTGAGGCAATAGGAGGTTCAGGGGAAAAAATTAAGTTCAAGAGAATTTTTTAGGTTACGTAGATGGTGTAATGATAGGTAGGGGTAGCTTGTAATTCTGTGCAATCAAGTCACCTCCAGCCAGACACATTCTCATCAGTGTATAATCAGGGTATAAACAGAATCAATTGGGCTGGAACAGCTAGAACCAGGGACTCAATGCCATGAAGATGCCTCTTCTCCATCACTTATCTTTGCTTTACTTTGCATACTGGCTTCATTCTTTTTTCTCTGAATAATGGCTTCCTCCACATGGCCAAAGCAGCTCCTGAACTTTACATTTTACAATCACAGACACATCCACATGCTTGGAGACTGACCCAAAAATCTGTATCCCAAATACAAAAAGTCCTGAAAAGAGATTCATTGGCCCAGGTGGGATCAGATACACACCCCTGGACTGGTCAACTGTGGCAGCAGGGCAAGGTGATGTGATTGGCCCATTTGACTTACCAGGAACCTCCTTACCCAGGCCCATGGACAGGTCACGATCTACTAGTATGGCTATTTCCATAAGTAGCCTCTCAGAGGGGGATGTGGAGCACTCCTTAGAAAAGGAGTACAGAGCAACCAACCCCACAGATGTCCCACTGCAGATGTTATTTATTTATTTATTTTATATTTTCTTTTTGGCTGTGTTGGGTCTTCGTTGCTGCACGCGGGCTTTCTCTAGTTGCAGCGAGCAGGGACTTCTCATTGCAGTGGTTTCTCTTGTTGTGGAGCACGGGCTCTAGGTGCACGGGCTTCAGTAGTTGTTGCACGTGGGCTCAGTAGTTGTGGCACACGGGCTCAGTAGTTGTGGCACACGGGCTCTAGAGTGCAGGTTCAGTAGTTGTGACACACGGGCTTAGTTGCTCTGCGGCACGTGGGATCTTCCCAGACCAGGGCTCGAACCCGTGTCCCCTGCATTGGCAGGCGATTCTTAACCACTGCACCACCAGGGAAGTCCCAGATGTTATTTAAAGAGAAAAAAAATGATCTCATCACTTAGCCCACTTACCTTAGTTCTAAGCTCAGGGAACCCCTGCTAAAACCCAGCCAGCCCAGCATTCAACCACATGTCTACAATTATCTCAATTGGCAGCATGCGTAAAATTCTTAAAACAGCTTAGCAACCCTGATTTCTGTGTGTGTGGTGGTAGTGGGGTTGTAAGTGTGGTATATGCTATACCAAATTTTGGACAGCAGGGATAGAAAGGAAAGTGGTCACAAAATCAGGCCAGGAAACATGCAACAGTTGTATGGTGGTGAGAATCACTGTCGTGAATAACAGATTCTCCACCCCACCTGTTTGTTGTTTTTCTCCGTTAGTTCTATTCTGAAATGGTCTCAGGGTAACAGAAATGGTATCAAATGTATCATTAAAATCAAAGACGCGGGCTTCCCTGGTGGCGCAGTGGTTGAGAGTCTGCCTGCTAATGCAGGGGACACGGGTTCGAGCCCTGGTCTGGGAAGATCCCACATGCCGCGGAGGGGCTGGGCCCGTGAGCCACGACTGCTGAGCCTGCGCGTCTGGAGCCTGTGCTCTGCAACGAGAGGCCGCGATAGTGAGAGGCCCGCGCACCGCGATGAAGAGTGGCCCCCGCTTACCGCAACTGGGGAGGGCCCTAACACAGAAGCAAAGACCCAACACAGCCAAAAATAAAAATAAATAAATAAACTAAAAAAAAAAAATCAAAGACGCCTCATCATACACTGACAGATACATAAGACATTATCAATGTCATTATTATTACAAGTAGAAGAATAATATCAAATAACAAAACCTAACAATACGTTATCAGTTCAACCTAGTATTAAGAGTGAAAAGTATCTAGTAAGCATCCTTGGGCTGCTAAACCATAGATATTTTTGGATATCTAATTCAGGTAGAAAATGTTCTTGGAAAACTATGTCATCAACTTTCAAACAAATTGATTCATGCTATTATTTCATTAGGATAGAGAAACCACTTTTTAAAAAATAGCTTATTTCCCAGACTAGAGATTATACAAAAGGATCTAGAATAAAGTTGTGAGGGGGAGGAGGAAACAATGCAAAGGTGATTTTCCCCCTAAACCTGAAAGACTAGTGAGCTGTTACATGAAAATGCTTAGTATTATACCCACTTGTTCCAACAGAAGTAAAACCCAGGCTAGGCAATTTCAAAACAGTGGTAATTTTTTATCACTTTCCTTACCTTTCCTCAGCTCCACCTTTATGACTGCTCATCAAATTCAAGTGTTGAGGGCTTCCCTGGTGGCGCAGTGGTTGAGAATCTGCCTGCTAATGCAGGGGACGCGGGTTCAAGCCCTGGTCTGGGAAGATCCCACATGCCGCAGAGCAACTAGGCCCCGTGAGCCACAACTACTGAGCCTGCACGTCTGGAGCCCGTGCTCTGCAACAAGAGAGGCCTGACAGTGAGAGGCCCGTGCACGGTGATGAAGAGTGGCCCCCGCTTGCCGCAACTAGAGAAAGCCCTCGCACAGAAACGAAGACCCAACACAGCCAAAAAATAAATATAAACATAAAAAAAAAAATTCAAGTGTTGAAAGGTTTTGTTTTTAGCAATGCTCTTTTTCCTCTAACAATTTCCTCTTGCTTAAAAATGGCAAACATGTAAAACATGTCATACTATTAGTGACATGGGATCAGAGGGTCTCTTCAGGATAGGACATCTTCATTTCAGGGTGTCCTCTTCAATAAAGATGTCTCTTTCAATAAAATAGGACTTAAAAGGTAAAATTTCAGTGGGCAACTCTCCTACCCACGCCTAATCTTCTGATCATTCTTCACCTTGTCACGGCCACCCTCCTTCCCACTTCATACACTTTCTCCAACAAATTCAGTTCTCTTACATTCGTTCCTCCCTCTGCATCCTATTTCTCTCCATTCTCTTGCCCACCCACTTTCCATCATTTTTTTCACACCACCCCAACTGCTACCATCCCAGCTGGGAAATAGAGCCTCCCTTCAGACCCCAAGGCAGCCCATTCAGCTGGGCCAGCGTAGGAGCCAACCCTGCCATTCCTCAGCCCAAGGAAAATCAACAAGTACCTCTGATACAATTACAGCTGCACCAGGATGCACAGCCATAGAGGGAACAAAGCTATCAACATACTTCACTATCTCTGCAAAAGCACATGCTTCAGAGTGCCCACAAGCTTTCAAAATTGACTTTACAATGAGGATTTGTGTATTTTATAGACATTAAAATCATGCTGGTTGTTTGAATTTACATAACATGTTTTCGGGTATAAATTTGTATCTTGTGCTATTTGGAGATGGGGCCACACAAAGACAGGATGGTGCCATTAGTATTAGTTGACTTGGGCTTCCCTGGTGGCGCAGTGGTTGAGAGTCTGCCTACCAATGCAGGGGACGCGGGTTCGAGCCCTGGTCTGGGAGGATCCCACATGCCGCGGAGCAACTGGGCCCATGAGCCACAATTACTGAGCCTGCGCATCTGGAGCCTGTGCTCCGCAACAAGAGAGGCCACGATAGTGAGAGGCCCGCGCACCGCGATGAAGAGTGGCCCACACTTGCCACAACTGGAGAAAGCCCTCGTACAGAAACGAAGACCCAACACAGCCATAAATAAATTAATTAATTAATTTTAAAAAAAAGTATTAGTTGACTTTATCTTCAGAAACAGTGACATTATTCTAGCTGGTTTATCGTTATATGTGATCTTTATGGGATTGCTAGACTGCTTTGTTCTGTTTATATAGGTAACTCATTAGCACGCTGCACAGGACACCACATATGGCTTCTGTCTGGCCTCGTCTGTGGAGATGCAAAAACCAAGCCTGGAGAGAAGAAAGATCCTTGTTTTACTCCTAAAAAGGCTCTTCAAAGTGGCCATTTCTTCCTTGACTCCAGTTCCTACTATAACCCACAATTATTCCCCGGGTATTGCTCAGGCTCCTCCATCTCCCTCACCCTGGCCCTAGCAGTTCCTGTAAAAATTCCCTGAGGAGATATATATATCTCCCTGAGGAGGTATAGGTATAGATAAAGACATAGATATAGATATATAGATACTGTCAAAAATAGCACAACTAAAACCACCAAATCAATAAATAGTATTTAGCTCTCAAACTGGGAGCTTCCAAATTCAAAGACTGATATGAAGCTCATGGGCATGAAATTAAAGGATAGTTTATAAAGTGAAAATGAGAAAGTTATTAACGTTTACAATGACTCATTATTACAATGGGGGTTCCAGATGGCAGGAGATTGGTTAAAAGTGATTCTCTCATACCATTTTTAGGAAGATGACTTAAGTTTTATTATGACTGTCAGAGGCATTTATAAGAAATAACCTAAGTTTTGCTTATGTTCATGAAATAATCTAGACTTAGTTTTGCTTCCATGGCTTACATGGTTTTGTCTGTCCAGGGAACCCTCAGGTTTGGTCTCCCTTTTGTATTTATGTTTAGCAATTCCCCCCTTTCCGGTCATTATCTCAGCAAGCTAAGAGTGTGACCAACTACTTTAGCATTACTCTTGGTAACCACTGTTGATACAGCCAGGCTAAAGAATCGCACGTTCACTGTTTCCAATAGTTGAGTCAACAGGATGGAGGGTCATGTAGTTGCTGTTACCAACAGCTGCATCATCATCATAGACGTGGGAAGTTAGATCACTGAGTTCTTCAGGTTATCTAATCCTCATGAATTTGATAATGAATACACCATACTTTTCTATACTTACCTGGTAGGAGAGATACCATGATAACCATAGTTTTCTAGTGAAACAATTTTTTCCATAGTCATCCCACTTTTTTTTTTAAACATTTATTTATTTTTAATTTATTTTATTTATTTTTTGGCTGTGTTGGGTCTTCGTTTCTGTGCGAAGGCTTTCTCTAGTTGTGGCAAGTGGGGGCCACTCTTCATCACGGTGCGCGGGCCTCTCACTATCGTGGCCTCTCTTGTTGCGAAGCACAGGCTCCAGACTCGCAGGCTCAGTAGTTGTGGCTCACGGGCCTAGTTGCTCTGCGGCATGTGGGATCTTCCCAGACCAGGGCTCGAACCCGTGTCCCCTGAATTAGCAGGCAGATTCTCAACCACTGCGCCACCAGGGAAGCCCCTCATCCCACTTTTATCAAAGATATTTATAGTGAAACTAATTTGTTTATAAGTCATCTTATTAAACTTGGATAGATTATTTACATAAATGTAGTAAGAATAGTAATTCTATGCAGATTCTCAAATATGACATTTTGGTCAAAGCCTTGGTAATATCCAAGGGGCTTTACTGGCTCCATAAAGTCAACTTTAGTTCTTTAAAATTGTCTGGTAATAAGGAATTTCAGATTAGACCTTTAAAGTCTCTTTAGGCTAAGAAGCCAAGCTAAGGATTTGTTTAATTGTGTCCTGCTACAAGAAGAACAAATTCTTATTGAGTTTATATAAATACATATATTGTCATGAAAAGAGGAGTATTTAATAAGAGTTTCTGAATTCTGGAGGGATTAGGTAGGGAGAAAAAGATAAATGTTTCAACTTTTGTTTACAAAAGTATACTTTCTCAAATTGCTGTCAAGTTATAAATATTAATAGCTTAAAAGAGAGAAGCAAAAGGAGTCCTTTAAATCTGGAAAACAAAACATTAAACAACCAGGAATATTTAAAATGAAGTCATAAAAGTTATAATCATCTTCATCAGTTCATTCAGTCTCCTGTAATTAATTTTTGTTTTGCTTCATCTTGGGTTAGTAGCTTTATGAATCAATCACTTTTCCAGTAGAGTCTTAGAAATTCTTACCCAGTTCGGTGTTATGATCTTCAAGTTATCAGAAACCTGTATTCTAGAGTACTTGTTAATATCTTTTCCATAAATCTCTTTGAAGATGAAGCATTTTGCCTGTAGATGATTACAAATGCTTTCAGAGAGGAATCAAGAGTAAAACAATAACTGTGACAAAAGACTTAAAAACATCCATGGTTAAAGATCTAGTGAGGGGCTTCCCTGGTGGCGCAGTGGTTGAGAATCTGCCTGCTAATGCAGGGGACACGGGTTCGAGCCCTGGTCTGGGAAGATCCCGCATGCCACGGAGCAGCTGGGCCCGTGAGCCACAATTGCTGAGCCTGCGCGTCTGGAGCCTGTGCCCCGCGACGGGAGGGGCCGCGATAGAGAAAGGCCCGCGCACCGCAATGAAGAGCGGTCCCCGCACCGCGATGAAGAGTGGCCCCCGCTTGCCGCAACTGGAGAAAGCCCTCGCACGAACCGAAGACCCAACACAGCCAAAAATAAATAAATAAATAAATAAATAAATAAGAAAATCCTTTAAAAAAAAAAAAAAAAAAGATCTAGTGAGAATTCACCAAAAAATGATGCCCAAATTATTATTTTGTGACATACAATATTATAAAATAATAACTGGAATTTTGACTGATAACATTATACAAGGACATATCAGGTTTTTTGGAATTTCATATAATTTCTAGAACACATATTAATAATATATACTATGTAAATATAACCTAAGAAGGTCAAACATTACTTTTTATTTGACAATGTTTGCCATGTAATTTAATATCAAATAAGCCTAAATAAACTGAGATTTCTCTTTTATAAGGAGAAAGAGCAAATTTTTTCAGAACTTCCAGGGGCCCTCTGGAAAATTCCAAAGTTAGTTTGAGGTCAAAAAGACTTCATTCAGAATTTGATTTGGGGAAGTTTGTTAAAAATGTCAAAAGATTTGAAACCCTTGATCAGTTAGGAGTGTAAGTCACTATGACATAATACTTAGTTATCTGTTCACCAAAGTGATAACTGAAAGATTTCAAAGGCAAATATAGAAAGTTATATAGTTGTAAAAAACCCTAGCTCTTAAAATTGAAAAGACTCAGTTTTCCTAATTAATCAAAGATCTGATAAAGACAATGTGGAACACAGGAAATATTTCCCATGACACAGAATCCTTGTTTCCTAGGCAGATTACATTAAAGGTAAAGAAAAACCTTTTATAATATTTTATTAAGAACAGACCAATAGTCTAAGAAATTTTGTGATTTTAACAGAGAGAAAATTAAACTCTAGTTTTGTATCCGTACATTACTGAGCTCATTTTAAAAATCCTTGTAAATAAATCTATTCAATTTTAGCCAGCTGTGACCTCACAACATAAAATTTCTCTTCCACAAACCTTTTGCATCTTTCTATATCCATTTAGGTTTTGCCTTCTTCTTTTTCCTTTCTTCTTCTGAAAAAAAAAAGTCATTTTATTTTACACATTACTCTCTTTCTCCTTAACAAAAACACATCCTATATTCCTTGCATACTCCTCATATGAAAATACATTTTATTGTAAATCAACTATCCTTCAATTTTTAAAAATTACAAGTTCAAACCTCATAATAAGGATCACTTTGATGTTCCATATCCCTAGAATCAGCAATATTTTCACTATTATATTGATTTCTTCCAATCAATGTGAGGGAGAGCAATGTGAGTTTTCATTTCTTTGAATCAAAGTGAAAAACTGCAGGGCAGAATAGTCTAACAAATAATGTTCATGTGCTGTTGGTTGTCAAAGAGAAGAGTTAGAGGGAAAGAGAAAACCAGACATCAGCTCCTCGCCCTACAATACACTAAACAACCAGCTCAGGTGGTTTTGTGTCCTATTCACTTGTGCAGTAACTATTGCTTGTATCCATGCCATGTAAACTCAGTCTATTATTTTCAGGATGTAGAACACACCTCTACATCCTTAGCAAGGAAACGGAAGAGCCAGTCTCATAATGAATGAGTGCTTTGGCACTTGTTAGGGGTTTGTATCCTCGGGTTTAGACCAATGAGTTTATTAATTTCCTAATGCTAGATATTTAGGGGCTTTATGGAGAATGGATAGAAGTTCTGTTGACAGAATTAAAGGCTATGTAGCTGTGAGAAAATTAGGAATGTCTCAGTTCTACTCTGTTTTTGGAATCTGAAGGGAGAAGAAAGTATGTAGAAAAAATATGCAAACACTTACTGAAAACTGTTTGTTCTTTTTTTATTCAGATATTTTATGGAGTTGTTTTTTATGAAGAAATGAAATAAATCTGTACTGATATTTTTTAAATCCAATTTTCTTCCCTTTCTTTGTATACAAAGTTGTTTTCCTTCACTCTTTATTGTTTCTAGTAGCTCTATTTTTACATATTGATTATAAATTTTAACTATGAGTAATCTTTATTTTCCAGTGAAAATTACAAAGCAGGCAATAGTGAACTATCTATCATATATTAGCACCCCATAGTAAATTAGCAAATTTATAAATACATAATTATAAAAACTTATACTTTTTAGAAACACGTTTTTCATAGTACAATATTTAATGTGGTTTTAATGTGGCAAAAGACATATTTATTAATAGACCCAAATATCTTTGTCTCTGTAAAAATTAAGAAAAATAAATAAATTTAAATTTATGTTTAGTGATCAATGTCTCAGTAAATTATCTTATTTGGAAATGATCTAGATAATAAATGTTCACTATTTAGTTTAGCTTAGTATAAACTTTTATTTACATTTATTTAAATTATTTGTTTTTTATGCTTAGATTAGCCATCAAACAGCTAGCCATCATCTTAAGTTATTTTGTAACATAGAGATAGCATGAGCTTATTCGACAAATAAACCAAGGTAGAAAAAGTTATATGTTTGCATTACATTTAATATTGACAATTCCAAAGACACGTCTGTTTTTATTAAACCAACAAACTTAAACTAACTTTTATTTAACAAAGATTATCCTGATCATGTGAACTTGAAAACAGTTGGATTAGAGTTTCCATTTCTGAGAGTTTTAGGAATATTTAATTTATACATGCACTTATTTCTCTTTAAACCAACTAAGTAGAATTCTTTTAAAAATATCAGGGACGGAGTCAAGATGGCAGTGTGGGAAGATGTAGAGTTAGCGTCTCCCCACAACTAGGGCGCCTGCCGGCTGCTGGTGGGGAGACCCCCAAGGAGACAGGAGGAACCCCAAAGTGAACCAGTAGGATGTAGGGGGACTGAGGGGGGAGGAGAAGTGGAGGCCAGACAGGATCAGTGCCCCTGAGGCCGGGGAGATCAGGAGAGGCAGGTGGGAAGGACTCTCCAGGAAGAGCAGGAGAGGAGCAGAGGGCGACTGCCCCCCGACTCAGGCCGGGGAGCCTGCTGAGCTCCCAGGGCGATCCCCTGCCCTCCAAAGCCCCCTCCAGACCACGTGGGTTCTTGAGGGCATAGGAGGGAGGCCAGGGAGATCAGGAGAAGGAGGCGGTAGGGGCCCTCCCAGACTGGAGAAGCAGGAGAGGAGGGCATTTACCCCACCCACTAGAGCCCAGGAAGCCTGCTGGGCTCCTAGGTGAGGTCCCCTGCCCTCTGAGACCAGGGGTGGGGGGCACACCTGGGCCCCTTCTGTTCCTTGATCCTAAGCCCCAATCCCCACAGCCCCCAGGGCCTTTTCCAGCCCTGTGGGTCCTGAGCATTGGCCCTGCCCACTGCCCAAACCTCGCCCTTGCTTAGGCCCTGCCCTCCACAGCCAAGGCCTTCCCCCCCCTTTTTTTCCCCCTCCTCCTCTTTTTTACTATTGTGGTACTGTAGTACTTTCTGGTTGTTGATTCATCTATATTTTTATTTTTATATTCTTCATAACATATCTGTTAGTTTCCTAGTCTAATTTTATATTTTACTTTGTTATTGATTTTTTTGTTGTTTTTTTTTGGCCGTCCCAGGTGGCTTGCAGGATCTTGGTTCATGAGCCGAGTTGGGCCTAAGCTCCTGTGGTGGGAGCTCCGAGTCCGAACCACTGGACTAGCAGAGAACCTCAGACCCTACGGAATATTCATCGGAGTGAGGTCTCACGGAGTTCCTCATCTCAGCACCAAGACCCAGCTCTACCCAATAGCCTACAAAACCCAGAGTTGGAAACCTCAGGCCAAACAACCAGTAAGACAGGAACACAATCCCACTCACAAAAAAAAAAAAGAGAGAGACACGGCAAAACAATATATCACAGATGAAGGAGCAAGGTAAAAACCTACAAGACCAAATAAATGAAGAGGAAATAGGCAATCTACCTGAAAAAGAATTCAGAGTAATGATAGTAAAGATGATCCAGAATCTCAGAAATAGAATGGAGGCACGGACTGAGAAAATACAAGAAATGTTTAACACAGATCTAGAAGAACTAAAGAACAAACAAAGAGAGATGAACAACATAATGACTGAAATGAAAAATACACTAGAAGGAATCAATAACAGAAAAACTGAGGCAGAAGAACAAATAAGTGAGCTGGAAAACAAAATGGAAATAACTGCCAAGGAGCAGAATAAAGAAAAAAGAATGAAAAGAATTGAAGACAATCTCAGAGACCTCTGGGACAACAATAAATGTACCAACATTCGAATTATAGGGGTCCCAAAAGAAGAGGAGAAAAAGAAAGGGCCTGAGAAAATATTTGAAGAGATTATAGTTGAAAACTCCCCTAACATGGGAGAGAAAATAGTCAATCAAGTCCAGGAAGCGCAGAGAGTCCCATACAGGATAAACCCTAGGAAAAACACACCAAGACACATATTAATCAAACTAATAAAAATTAAACTCAAAGAAAAAATATTAAAAGCAGCAAGGGAAAAACAAAAAATAACATACAAAGGAATCCCCATAAGTTATCAGCTGATTTTTCAGTGGAAACTCTACAGGCCAGAAGGGAGTGGCAGGATATACTTAAAGTGATGAAAGAGAAAAACCTACAACCGAGATTACTCTATCCAGCAAGGATCTCATTCAGATTCGACGGAGAAGTCAAAAGCTTTCCAGACAAGCAAAAGCTAAGAGAATTCAGCACCACCAAACCAGCTTTACAGCAAATGCTAAAGAAACTTCTCAAAGAGGGAAACACAAGAGAAGAAAAGACCCACAAAAACAAACCCAAAACAATTAAGAAAATGATAATAGGAACATATGTATCGAATAATAACCTTGAATGTAAATGGATTAAATGCCCCAACGAAAAGACACAGACTGGCTGAATGGATACAAAAACAAGACCCATATATATGCTGTCTACAAGAGACCCACTTCAGACCTAGGGACACATACAAACTGAACGTGAAGGGATGGAAAAAGATATTCCATACAAATGGAAATCAAAAGAAAGCTGGAGTAGCAATACTCGTATCAGATAAAATAGACTTTAAAATAAAGTCTGCTACAAGAGACAAGGAGGGACACTACATAATGATCAAAGGATCAATCCAAGAAGAAGATATGACAATTATAAATGTTTATGCGCCCAACATAAGAGCACCTCAATACATAAGGCAAATGCTAACAACCATGAAAGGAGAAATCGACAGTAACACAATAATAGTAGGGTACTTTAACACCCCACTTACACCAATGGACAGATATCCAAACAGAAAATAAATAAGGAAACACAAGCTTTAAATGATACAATAGACCAGATAGATCTAACTGATATTTATAGAACATTCCACCCAAAAGTGGCAGAATACACTTTCTTCTCAAGTGCACATGGAACATTCTCCAGGATAGATCACATCTTGGGTCACAAATCAAGTCTTGGAAAATTTAAGAATATTGAAATCATATCAAGCATCTTTTCTGACCACAATGCTATTAGATTGGAAATCAATTACAGGAAAAAAACTGTAAAAAACACAAATACACGGAGGCTAAACAGTGCACTACTAAATAACCAAGAGATCACTGAAGAAATCAAAGAAGAAATAAAAAAATACATAGAAACAAATGACAATGAAAACACAACGACCCAAAACCTATGTGACACAGCAAAAGCAGTTCTAAGAGGGAAGTTTATAGCAATACAATCTCACTTCAAGAAACAAGAAAAATCTCAAATAAACAATCTAACCCTACACTTAAAACAACTAGAGAAAGAAGAACAAAGAAAACCCAAAGTGAGTAGAAGGAAAGAAATCATAAAGATCAGAGCAGAAATAAATGAAATAGAAACAAAGAAAACAATAGCAAAGATCAGTAAAACTAAAAGCTGGTTCTTTGAGCAGATAAACAAAATTGATAAACCCTTAGCCAGACTCATCAAGAAAAAAAGGGAGAGGATGCAAATCAATAAAATTAGAAATGAAAAAGGAGAAATCACAACTGACACTGCAGAAATACAAAGGATTATAAGATACTACTACAAGCAACTATATGCCAATAAAATGGACAACCATGAAGAAATGGACAAATGCTTGGAAAGGTACAATTTTCCAAGACTGAACAGGGAAGAATTAGAAAATATAAACAGGCCTATCACAAGTAATGAAATTGAAACCGTAATTAAAAATCTTCCAACAAACAAAAGTCCAGGACTAGATGGCTTCACAGGTAAATTCTATCAAACATTTAGAGAAGAGCTAACACCAATCATTCTCAAAATCTTCCAAAAAATTGCAGAGGGAGCAATTCATTCCACGAAGCCACCATCACCCTGATACCAAAACCAGTAAATGATATCACAAAAAAAGAAAATTATAGACCAGTATCACTGATGAACATAGATGCAAAAATCCTCAACAAAATACTAGCAAACAGAATCCAACAGCACGGACTGCATTTTCCAGCAAGACACAGGCTGTCTGCATCTCAGGGGTGGGTCCGAGGACAGCTCTCGAAAGATGGGGGAACCTGAACGGACCAGTTTTCCAAGCCAGCCTCTTCTGGGGAAGCGCAAAAGAAATATGATGCCTGAGACGTTGGAGAAGAAAAGACAAGACCATTTAGCCAAGGCCAAGCAGAGACATCGTGACGGAACTGCACTTCCTATGAGGCTGACCAGCTGCGTTTTCAGGAGGCCAGTCACAAAGATAACTTCTCATCCTGACAATGCGGTCAGGCGCCGTCAATGCGAGGGGACCTTGGAGAAGCCCCAACAAGTCTGTGCATTCAGGAGACTGCAGGGGCTCCAGGTCTACAGCCCTGAAGGAGAACCTTTCAGCACGTTGGACAGCGTAATTATTTCAGAGTAATTGCCCTGCGTGGTGCAGGTGAATCCCTGGGCCGTGCTGGTGCCCGGTCTCTGCACACCAGCCCTGAAGCCATCACTACCCAGTTTTCAGACGGGGCAGAGATGATCCCAGGATTGGGTCTCTTCCTCCCACAGACCCTCTGCAGGCAACGAGTAACATATGCAGATATTCGCCGACAGTCTCGGAAAGTGAAAGGAGCAAGGGAGAGACTGGATATGGCCTTGAGGGCAGACGGGCTTGCCAGGGAGACAGAGAGAGCCAGGAGCCCTGAGAACTAGGTGAAAAATGGAGAAGACTGTCCTGAAGAAGCCGAGCGCTGCGGCCCCTGGGAAGTGGTTCACTGCAGGACAGCCCTTCGTTCTACTTGCCTCTTTAAGTGTCAACCCTGTTTCTGGAGTGAGATGCTTTGTTAGATTAACATTGTACTCTATTAAACTCTTGGTAGACAAAAACGACAAGAGTAAACGTTTTTGTGAGTGAGAGATTGGGTTTCATGTGACAAGAAAAATAATTTTTCCTTATCTTTGTACACTTCAATCTCTGTCAGGATTTCTCTATTGAATTCTACAGAGGTAATCTAGTCTGGGGGGATTATTTAATGTTTTTAGTTATAATATTTTCTTACATTGCTTACACTTAGGCAAGAAATGATACCTACTCTAGAGATTATTTTTTAATATTAATGCTATAAAATTTTATTAAGCTTGCTTTTTACTTTTCATTTTAACATCTTTATTTTGTCATTATTGTGTCAAATGCTAAATCAGACATAAGACTTTTTTTTTTACATCTTTATTGGAGTATAATTGCTTTACAATGGTGTGTTAATTTCTGCTGTACAACAAAGTGAATCAGCCATGCGCATATATATCCCCATATCCCCTCCCTGTTGCATCTCCCTCCCACCCTCCCTATCCCATCCCTCTACGTGGACACAAAGCACCGAGCTGATCTCCCTGTGCTATGCGGCTGCTACCCACTAGCTATCTATTTTACATTTGGGAGTGTATATATGTCCATGCCACTCTCTTACTTCGTCCCAGCTTACCATTCCCCCTCCCTGTGTCCTCAAGTTCATTCTCTACGTCTGTGTCTTTATTCCTGTCCTGCCCCTAGGTTCATCAGAACCTTTTTTTTTTTAGATTCCATATATATATGTTAGCATACGGTATTTGTTTTTCTCTTTCTGACTTACTTCACTCTGTATGACAGACTCTAGGTCCATCCACCTCACTACAAATAACTCAATTTCGTTTCTTTTTATGGCTGAGTAATATTCCATTGTATATATATGCCACATCTTTATCCATTCATCTGTTGATGGACACTTAGGTTGCTTCCATGTCCTGGCTATTGTAAATAGAGCTTCAATGAACATTGTGGTACATGACACTTTTTGAATTATGGTTTTTTCAGGGTATATGCCCAGTAGTGGGATTGTTGGGTCATATGGTAGTTCTATTTTTAGTTTTTCAAGGAACCTCCATACCGTTCTCCATAGTGGCTGTGTCAGTTTACATTCCCACCAACAGTGCAGGGGGTTCCCTTTTCTCCACACCCTCTCCAGCATTTATTGTTTGTAGATTTTTGATGATGGCCATTCTGACTGGTGTGAGATGATATCTCATTGCAGTTTTTTTTTTAATTTTATTTATTTATTTATTTATTTTTGGCTGTGTTGGGTCTTCGTTGCTGTGCGAGGGCTCTCACTAGTTGCGGCAAGCGGGGGCCACTCTTCATCGTGGTGCGCGGGCCTCTCACTATCGCGGCCTCTCTTGTTGTGGAGCACAGGCTCCAGACACGCAGGCTCAGCAATTGTGGCTCACGGGCCTACCTGCTCCGTGGCATGTGGGATCCTCCCAGACCAGGGCTTGAACCCGTGTCCCCTGCATTGGCAGGCAGACTCCCAACCACTGCGCCACCAGGGAAGGCCCTCATTGCAGTTTTGATTTGCATTTCTCTAATGATTACTGATGTTGAGCATTCTTTCATGTGTTTGTTGGCAATCTATATATCTTCTTTGGAGAAATGTCTATTTAGGTCTTCTGCCCATTTTTAGATTGGGTTGTTTGGTTTTTTGATATTGATCTGCATGAGCTGCTTGTAAATTTTGGAGATTAATCCTTTGTCAGTTGCTTCATTTGCAAATATTTTTACATACTCTTTTTAAATGTACTTTTTAAAGGTTCATTTTTTTCCCTAGAACTTGATTTTGAAAATATTACTGATGAGTTTGCTTCTAGTAAAACAAAGAAAGTAAAATTTTCATAAATTCTGGTTAAGGGATAAATAAAATATTTAAATTTAAAAAAAAAAAAAAAAAAGAATCCAACAGCACGTTAAAAGGATCATACGCCATGATCAAGTGGGATTTATCCCAGGGATGCAAGGATTCTTCAATATATGCAAATCAATGTGATACACCACATTAACAAATTAAGGAATAAAAACCATATGATCATCTCAATAGATGCAGAAAAGGCTTTTGACAAAATTCAACACCCATTTATGATAAAAACTCTCCAGAAAATGGGCATAGAGGGAACCTACCTCAACATAATAAAGGAAATATATGACAAACCCACAGCAAGCATCATATTCAATGGTGAAAAACTGAAAGCATTTCCACTAAGATCAGGAACAAGACAAGGATGTCCACACTCGCCACTCTTATTCAACATCGTTTTGGAAGTCCTAGCCACAGCAATCAGAGAAGAAAAAGAAATAAAAGGAATGCAAATTGGAAAAGAAGAAGTAAAACTGTCACTGTTTGCCAATGACATGATACTATACATAGAAAATCCTAAAGATGCCACCAGAAAACTACTAGAACTAATCAGTGAATTTGGTAAGGTTGCAGGATACAAAATTAATGCACAGAAATCTCTGGCACTCCTATACACCAAAAACGAAAAATCAGAAAGATAAATTAAGGAAACACTCCCATTAACCATTACAACAAAAAGAATAAAATACCTAGGAATAAACCTGCCTAAGGAGGCGAAAGACTTGTACTCAGAAAACTATAAAACACTGATGAAAGAAATCAAAGATGACATAAACAGATGGAGAAATATACCATGTTCTTGGATTGGAAGAATCAATATTGTGAAAATGTCTATACTACCCAAAGCAATCTACAGATTCAACACAATCCCTACCAAACTACCAATGCCATTCTTCACAGAATTAGAACAAAAAATTTTACAATTTGTATGAAAACACAAAAGACCCCGAATATCCAAAGCAATCTTGAGAAAGAAAAACAGAGTTGGAGGAATCAGGCTTCCTGACTTCAAACTATACCACAAAGCTACAGTAATCAAGACAATATGGTACAGGCACAAAAACAGAAATATAGATCAATGGTACAGGACAGAATGCCCAGAGATAAACCCACGCACCTATGGTCACCTAATTTATGACAAAGGAGGCAAGAACATACAATGGAAGAAAGACAGCCTCTTCAATAAGTGGTGCTGGGAAAACTGGACAGCTACATGTAAAAGAATGAAATTAGAACACTACCTAACACCATACACAAAAATAAACTCCAAATGGATTAAAGACTTAAATGTAAGACCAGACACTATAAAACTCTTAGAGGAAAACATAGGAAAAACACTCTTTGACATAAACCACAGCAAGATCTTTTTTGACCCACCTCCTAAAGTAACGGAAATAAAAACAAAAATAAACAAATGGGACTTAATTAACCTTAAAAGCTTTTGCATAGCAAAGGAAAGCATAAACAAGACAAAAAGACAACCCTCACAATGGGAGAAACTATTTGCAAATGAAACAACAGACAAAGGATTAATCTCCAAAATATACAAACAGCTCATGGAGCTAGCTCAATATCAAAAAAACAAACAATTCAGTTAAAAAATGGGCGGAAGACCTAAATAGACATTTCACCAAGGATGACATACAGATAGCCAAGAGGCACATGAAAAGATGCTCCACATCACTAATTATTAGAGACATGCAAATCAAAACTACAATGAGGTATCACCTCACACCAGTCAGAATGCCCATTATCAAAAAATCTATAAAAAAAAAATCTAGAAACAATAAATGCTGGAAAGGGTGTGGTGAAAAGGGAACCCTCCTGCACTGTTGGTGGGAATGTAAATTGATACAACCACTATGGAAAACAGTATGGAGGTTCATTAAAAAACTAAAAATAGAACTACCATATGACCCAGCAATCCCACTACTGGACACATACCCTGAGAAAACCATAATTCAAAAAGAGTCATGTACCACAATGTTCACTGCATCTCTATTTACAATAGCCAGGACATGGAAGCAACCTAAGTGTCCGTCAACAGATGAATGGATAAAGAAGATGTGGCACATAAATACAATGGAATATTACTCAGCCATAAAAAGAAACGAAATTGAGTTATTTGTAGTGAGGGGGATGGACCTGGAGTCTGTCATACAGAGCGAAGTAAGTCAGAAAGAGAAAAACAAATACCGTATGCTAACACATATATATGGAATCTAAAAGCAAAAATGGTACTGATGAACCTAGTTGCAGGGCAGGAATAAAGAGACAGACATAGAAAATGGACTTGATGACATGGGGTGGGAGGGTGAAGCTGGGGCGAAGTGAGAGTAGCATTGACATATATACACTACCGAATGTAAAATAGTTGGCTGGTGAGAAGCAGCTGCATAGCACAGGGAGATCGGCTCAGTGCTTTGCCATGACCTAGAGGGGTGGGATAGGGAGGAAGGGAGGGAGGCTCAAGAGGGAGGGGATATGGGGACATGTGTATGCATATGGCTGATTTGCTTTGTTGTGCAACAGAAACTAACACAGTATTGTGAAGTAATTATACTCCAATAAAGATCTATTAAAAAAATATCATATATATATGGGAATTCCCTGGCGGTCCAGTGGTTAGGACTCGGGGCTTTCACTGCCGAGGGCCCGGGTCCAACCCCTAGTTGGGGAACTAAGATCCCACAAGCTGCACGGGGTGGCCAAAAAAAATATCATATATGTATATATATAATATACATACATATATGGATATACATAAACATGTAGACAGACACAAAGGTCTTATAGTTTTCATTTTTTAATTTTAGCCATATCTCAGGTATAATAATACAAAACTCAAAAGAATCTGGATCCAAATTGTGTTTCTGGCCGACAGACTAAGTTAAGGTTACCTGCTCAGATGGCCAAAGTTTTTTAATGAAGATTGTGTGTGTGTGTGTGTGTGTGTGTGTGTGTGTGTGTGCACACATGCGCGCACTGTAAGGATTCTTTTAGAGAAGCTATTTTTAGAGTCACTTTGTCTCTTAGAAACTTCTGCATACAAATCAAAGAGTATCTTCCATCATCTCTGAGAGGTTTGCAATCCTCTTTTCAAGGGCACCCCGTAAAGTGGACTATCTTATCTACGTTAAAGTTTCCCCGAAGTGGCCACTACAATTCCAAATTATCCTTTATAAAGTTCACCCATTTTGCCAGAAAGGCACAAGATCCTGGTCCATAGTAGGTATACATACAAGAAGCAAGAGTTTTTAAGGGAAGAGGAGAATGAGATTTAGATGAGGTGGAGCCTATCTCTTCCTCTAGATTCCCTGAAACAATCTGTGAGGAGCTCAGTAATCCTACCATTGCCTAAATCCCAGGGAATCACAAGTTTCTCCCCTTTCAGACAGAAGGGTGACTTACCAAGAAGCTTCAACAAACAGAATACAGGTATGCACAATAAATTCCAAGAGCTCAACATGCAAAGAGAGCAGCATTCAGGCTGACTGCAAGGTTGGCAAGACAGTGGTGAGCTCAATGGACCCAGTGGGTACCAGCACGTGGTTGCTCACTGGCCTCAGAGTTGTTGAGGGTCTTCTTTGGATCCCACTTCTGATGTCAGAAAACTGTCAAAAATCCAGAAATAACACAATCAAAACCACCAAATCAATAAGTAGTATTTAATAAGAGTTTGTTGTGTATATAAAAACAGTTAGGAACTGGGAGCTTCCAGATTCAAAGATGGATATGAAGGTCACAGGCATTAAATTACAGCAAGGCTTATAAAGTGAAAATGAGAAAGTTATTAATGTTTACAATGACTGGTTATTACAATGGGGGGTTCCAGATGGCAGGGGATTGGTTAAAAGTGATTATCTCATACCATTTTAAAGACCATGACTTAAGGTTGTTTTTTTTTTTTATGACTGTCAGAGGCATTTACAAGAAATAACCTAGGTTAAGTTTCATTTATGTCCATGAAATAAGCTAGATTTAGTTGAGCTTACTGGCTTAAATGGTTTTGTCTGCTCAGGGAATTCTCAAGTCCAGTCTCCATTTTGTATTTAATTTTAACCACACACACACACACACACACACACACACTGAGAGCAATCTGCTTTAATGTACTAGAATAAATGTCTCAGGCCAAGCCTGCCAGAGTTTGGTTTTGCTATTAAAGGGCATATTCGGGGCCCCTCAAGGTACTGAAATCTAGTGTTGGGAAACTAGGGAAACAGTGTCACTTGCAGGAAGCCCAAATTGAATACTTTAGTGATTGGAGCTGCTCCAATTCTAACTGAAGTCTGTGCCTTCCTGTCTGGGACTATAAGCGTTGAGAAACACTCTGGGTGAGGGAGTGGGTGGGAGGGAATCAGAGAGGGGTTCACTACTGATGAGGCATATGCGGGAGACTCAGAAGTCTGTTCAATCATTCCCAGACTGAGAGCCCCACGGAAACCAAGCTGCTTTGAGCGCTTCCTCGTCACGCCTGCAGTGAACCTGCAGATTCTCTGCCTTCCAGCCCCGCCAGCCCACACCACTGAGAACTAACATCAGCCAATCCGGTCCCCGCCAGTTCTCGCACTTCCCCTCCCTAACGCTGACGCCACCATCATCAGGTCTCCACCCCATATGCCTCCCTACTTCATCCTTTGTCACCATAGAAACACACAGAGATTCAATGATGTTTGAGGGACTAAGAATACAGAGATGAAAAAAGCACAGTCTTGCACCAGGAGAGGCACACAGCCTACGAGAGCGAGAACACGGAAACAAATCAATATAATATGACATTAACTGAGGAATATGCAAAATACTCCTGATACAGCAAGAGTGAATTATTCCTGAACAATGTGATTTGGACAGTATTTTCCTCATCCACTATATTAGCTTCCTATTGCTGCTGTAACAAATTACCACAAACTTAGTGGGTTAAAACAACACAGATTGATTATCTTACAGTTCTGGATGTCAGATGTCTGACACACGACTCAGTGGGCTACAATCAAGGTGTGTTGGCAGGGCTGTTTTCTTTTCTGGAGGCTCTTGGAGAGAAATCATTTCAGAATCCCCTGCAAACCAGTTCTGGGGATGGCTTTTACTTGGCCAAGAGGCTCTTACAGTCTCAGAGAAAGTCAAGATAATGAATAGGAGGAATTTTTCTGATGAATTCTATCTTAAATTCTTAAAAAATAATCAATAGAGGGCTTCCCTGGTGGCACAGTGGTTAAGAATCCGCCTGCCAATGCAGGAGACACGGGTTCGAGCCCTGGTCCGGGAAGATCCCGCACGCCGCGGAGCAACTAAGCCCGTGTGCCACAACTACTGAGCTCGCGTGCCACAACTACTGAAGCCCACGCGCCTAGAGCCTGTGCTCTGCAGCAAGAGGCCACCGCAATGAGAAGCCAGCGCACCACAACGAAGAGTAGCCCCCACTCACCGCAACTAGAGAAAGCCCGCACGCACAGCAATGAAGACCCAACCCAGCCAAAAATAAATATAATAAATAAATAAATTTATTTTAAAAATCAGTAGAGCCAATATATTAATTTAATCCATTTATTAAGCACCTACTATAGGCCAGGTGCTTTGCTGGGTGCTAAGGTTACAAAGATCAAACAGACAGAGTTCCTGACCTCCAGGAATCCACCACCCTGAGAGGAAAAAACAGAAATGTGATCAAATGCACTGTGATAACTGCTCCAATGAATAATGTGCCATAAGACCTCAGAGGAAGCAATATAAATAATGCATTCTGCTGGTATGCAGTGTTGGAGGAGTCTTGGTGAGGAGACAGGATAGTGGCCTGTAGAGCCACAAGAGAAGGTGACATTTGAGAGTTCTTCCCTTAGAGAAAAAGAGACTAAATAACCCAAACTGAATTTTCCAGTTTCATAAATACACTTTTTATAAAGAGGCTAAGAACGCTTCCCAAATAATTAAATGGGAATGTGTTTGTTTGTTTTTCTGTCTCACATTATCACACATACCTGGCTAATTAAAATATGTCATTTTAGGGACTTCCTGGTGGTCCAGTGGTAAAGAATCCGCCTTCCAATGCAGGGGACGTGGACTCGATCCCTGGTCAGGGACCTAAGATCCCACATGCCGTGGGGCAACTAAGCCCATGCACCACAACTACTGAGCTCACGCACCTCAATGAGAGAGCCCATGTGCCACAAACTACAGAGCCCACTCGCCCTGGAGCCCGCGCGCCACAACTAGAGAGAGAAAACCTGCATGCCACAACTAGAGAGAAGCCCACACGCCGCAATGAAGAGCCCGCACGCCACAACTAAGACCCAACGCAGCCAAAAATAAAATCAAATAATAAAATAATAATAATAATAAATAAATCGTTAAAAAAATAAAATGTCATTTTAATTAAAGGCATCCATGGAAGGTGGCCAGGTATCAATGTACCAACGGCCCAGCTGCTCATCTCCTGGCAAGAAAGTTCCCTAAGTAACCTGCCAATGTCACCATCACCCCCAACCCAGATGAAACTTATGCTGGAGGCAACCAGGGTTGTGTGTCCTCAGAGGAAATGAGTTGCATAAGCAAGACATCCGTTTCACTGCATTCTCAGAGGACTTAGTTCCACGCCCAGGGAGAAGTAATGTGACTCTCTCAGGATGGTTCAGAGCCAAGCCCCAGATTCCTGAGGGAGATTCATTGCTTGCTAACATGAACTTTGGCCCCGGGTAGACAAATCTCCAAACCATCGCCTTCATATGTCATGTTTGTTCAAGTCAAGACACACCTATCAAGTGCCTACTCTATGAGAGAAACTGCTTTGATGCTGGAGCCACGAGACTGAAAACGACAGTCTCTGCCACAGAGGGGCTCATGTCTGGCTTCCTGACTCATTTCCCAGATGAGGAAGCTGAGGCTCTGAACTTTCTGGTTTCTTTCTCTGGTCTGTTCATGTCGTACCCTCTTCATTTCCTCCCTTCCTGGATTCGCAGAGCCCAACTGAAGTCCTACTTCTTCTAAGAGGATTTCCTGACTCCTGTAATCATTAACTTTTACTTTCTCTACATTTCTATTTCACTACTAAGTCTGTATCTGACAACTTATCACTTAATTATACTTTGCTTTGTATTATTTCTTTAATTATTTAAAGTGTCCATCATGGAACTCCAATGATATTGTAAGCTTCTTGAAGGCAGGAGTCATCTTTTAAATTTCGAGTCTGGGCACAAAGTTAATTCTCAATATTTAGTTAAGATTTAACTGATTGGATGATGGAAACCAGCTCTCAAGCAGTAATGGAAGGAGAGGAATGGTAAGCAATGCTCCCACCTTCAAAGGCTGGTTTAGTCCCAACCCAGCCTTCAAAAACCAGCTGCATTGCGTTTAAAGAACCTTCCATAAGAGCATAACATAAAAACAAAAGGGTCCACATTATAGATCATATTCACAATCCATCCAATTAAAGATTGAGTCCATCACAGTAAAAAAAAAAAAAAAAAAAAAAAAGGATGATTTATTATATGGGAGGACCATGTAAATGTCAACCTCAAAAGCTAGCCTCCCAGCATCCTAAATTTAATTTAACCGATCTATTATCCATGCATTAATCTAAACCCTTTGAGATGTTTTTAAATTAAAAATAACTTTTTTTCTTATTGCCATAAAGGATTTTTTCCTCCCTCTCTCATCCCTATTCTTGGGGTCTGGCACCTTCTAGGAAAGCCTGATTAACAGAAGTAGGCATTTAGTAGGGAAAGAGACAGCAACTCTGTAACATTACAACGCCTGAAAGCACATGAATGTTGGCAGTGGGAAAGGTCTGATTTTTTGTAACCATGGTAAGGGCCTCTTTCTTTCCTCCCCTCTTCTACTTACTTGCAGGATTCAAGCCCAAGGAAATCCTCAATCCTTTTCTAACCCCTGGCCTGTCTCATCCAGAAGGAACTGGATGACTGACACCCAGCTGAAGGCTATGGAGTGGAAGAAGTCTGAAGGGCTGCGTTTCCCCTGTGGGCTGTAAAAAGACAAGTCCACTACTTTCTTCTGGTCTGTGTTGCTTTGTGTCTATATTCTTTTCTCCTGTTACAGTAGAGTTTTTCCCCTGGTACTTCGGCAGAACTTTTTCCCTAGTACACTAGGTTCTGGGAAAGGAAAGGGAAAGGGAAAGGGATAGGAATAGGAAAAGGAAAGGAAAGGAGAAGCAAAAGCAAAAGCGCCATCAGGAGCAGGTTATCTGCCACTTGCCTATATGGGGCAAAGGCTTTTCACATCCTTTATACCCCTCTTCCATCCTATAGTCAGCCAGAACGTGGCACATTGTAGGAAGGCATCTGACAGTGATCTCTTTCACTGAAGAGAAGATATCATTGAAGAATTCCAAAGAACTCATAAGGGAGAAGAGGATTCCCATTGGTAGAACGAGAAAAGCTTATCCAGAGTCTTGAAGGTTCTGTCTTTATTTACTGGCTCCTAAACTTGGCACAGTGCCTGATACCCTGTAATTATATAATAATATGGATTGATGAAATGGCTAAATAGCAGTATGATAGCTACCATGTATTGAATACTTACCTCACTGCCTAACATGTTGAAAATATATAATAAATATTTGTTGAACAAAGAGGGAATAGCAGTAAGGATAATATTATATTATTGAGAACTTATTGCTCAATTATCTTGTTTAATCCTCACAACAACCACAGGAGATCGGTATTCCCATTATTCCCATTTTACAGATAAGGAAAAATCAGGGTTTACAGGCATTAAGTAACTTTCCCAAAAATCAAAATGGCTAGCAAGAATTTCCCAAATAGCTATTACCAGACGCGCAGTGAATGGTGTCCTTCACCAGAGGGCATAGTCTTATACCCCAGACTTGCCCCGAAAAATTGATGATGCGGGTAGATCTGAGGAAGTAGACTCATGATCCCAGTCATGTAAAACAGCAATCGCTGCTGGAATCAGGGGATTCTGCACAGTCAGAGGAACCAAACTGGGAAATGAGACGGCATCTTGAAAACTAGATGATCACAAGGCCTCAAATCATAATCCTCAAGTTCCCCTCTCATGTACATATTCAGCATTTTCTAAGCCTTCAGCCAATATTTCTCCCTTTCTGGTTTGTTTCCCCATGTGGACAAATGTATTCTACATCTAATTTTTACTTTAGTAAATTATAAAGTAATGACACATGGTTCTAACTTAATGGATGTGTTATCATCAAATGGCTCCCCAACATACTGTAAACAAAATGTTTTGAAATTTGTCATTTCAGAATCCTATATCTGAATGTTAATTTTCCTAATCTAGGACTCTTTTCTATCTCAAGCCAGTAAATAAGGAAACTCTATTTCTACTTCTTTCCTTTCCACTGTGTTTTGGCAAAAATAGATTCAGAACTTATTACTATTTAATTTGATCCTTTCAGGTAGATCTGAGTCTGTCTCATTTATTGGCTAGATCCTTACATACATATCATCCTTATCCACCCCTTGGTCCTATCCACCATGGAAACAGTAAGTGATAAGGGGACAGAAACAAGCATGAAATTCAAAACCAGATGCAACCTGGTACTGGGGCTACAGGGCCCTTATTTTCTGTAACTGGGGTGGACCATTCCTACTTGCCTGTTCTTGGTATAATACAGTAAGGTTAAAGTCAAGATTGGGAGAAAAGACATATCAGGTAAATACTTACCCAAAAAAAGCTGTGGGGCTTCCCTGGTGGCGCAGTGGTTGAGAATCTGCCTGCTAATGCAGGGGACACGGGTTCAAGCCCTGGTCTGGGAAGATCCCACATGCCACGGAGCAACTGGGCCCGTGAGCCACAACTGCTGAGCCTGCGCGTCTGGAGCCTGTGCCCCGAAACGGGAGGGGCCGCGATAGTGAGAGGCCCGTGCACCGCGATGAAGAGTGGCCCCCGCACCACGATGAAAAGTGGCCCCCGCTTGCCACAACTAGAGAAAGCCCTCGCACGAAACGAAGACCCAACACAGCTAAATAAATAAATAAATAAAGTAGCTATTAATTTTTAAAAAAGCTGTATTAGCTCTATTTATTTCATAAAAATGTACTTTAAATAAAAAACCACTATAAAAATAAAGAGGCACAAACGTGAGAATAGGAAAAATTCACCATGAAAATATAAAAATTCTGAACTTGCTTGAATTGGCAATTCAATAGAAGAAAAAAATATATGGCCAATAAACATATGAAAAGATCAATATCACACTAATAAAATTCAAACCACAATAAGATACCATTTTATACCCATCAGATAAGCAAAAACCATGAAGTGAAATTACCAACTGTTGGTGAGGATGGAGAGCGCTAAGAACTCTCATTCACTGCTAGTAGAAGTTGTGAATGGCAGAATCACTTTGGAGAACAATTTGGGTCTATTTTATAAAGTTGAACCCAAATATTATATGCTTTGACCCAGCATTCCAGTCCTTGGCAAGTACCCTATAAATTACTGCTCCTGTACTCAAGGACATATACAAGAATGTTCATAATAGCATTGTTTGAAATGGCAGGGAGGGAAAAAAGGAAACAATCTAAATGTCCATGAATAGGAAATTTTTTTAACCTTGAATCCTCTGAGGATGAATTTTTTTTTTTTTTGTCTGTGTTGGTTCTTCGTAGCTGCACACGGGCTTCTCATTGCGGTGGCTTCTCTTGTTACAGAGCATGGGCTTTAAGCGTGCAGGCTTCAGTGGTTGTGGCACGTGGGCTCAGTAGTTGTGGCTCGCAGGCTCTAGAACACAGGCTCAGTAGTTGTGGCGCACAGGCTTAGTTGCTCCGCGGCATGTGGGATCTTCCCGGACCAGGGCTCGAACCCGTGTCCCCCGCATTGGCAGGCAGATTCTCAACCGCTGCGCCACTAGGGAAGCCCCTGAGGATGAATCTGAATCCAATTCATTCATAATACATTGCACAAATCACAGTTTCAAGGTCAGGACTTCTTTTTTTTTTTGATAAATTTCAATGTTTATAATTTAATATTTCCTTCTTGTATCCCTTTCACACATATGAATAAGCCTAAACATTCCAAATAGGGAAAACATACACTATTGGATTATTAACTGGAGAAAGCTGTGTAGCTCTCTGTCTTCCACAATGGCTCACAAGGTTGAAATGCCTTGTTGAATTTACCATGGTTCAGGTACTAGCCCTGAGATGTGCAAGTCAGAAACTTGAGTTGTCACTTCACTAAAGGTGAATCTATGTCCTTAGGAAGACTCACATCAATCAAGAGATTGATACGTGAAATAAGAATATCAATTTATTAATTCATAATGAGATGTGAGACTGCTTGGGGGCCATGAGAAACCCGGTTGTAATCAGAAAATTTACTGATAAGCAAGGAATCAGTTGCATTCAGCTAAGACACATTCACTAGAATGTAAGCGCCATGAGGATATTTTTGTCTGATTTTTCCACTGCTAAAATTCCAGCATCTATAACAACACCTGATTCAATAAAAATCAATTAAATGAATGAATAAGGAGAAAATTAAGTATCCATCTCCACAATATGCAAAGACTGATCTCAAGATTCAGCTACTGGAGTTCCTGCATCAGGGTATTCTGGTTCCAGTACAGTGCCAGAGCAGGAGGCGCCAATTTTGGCATCTGAGATTCTTTTCCTATGCTTCCAGGACTGATCCTAGTAGATACCTTTAGTTGCCTACACTACAGCCATTCCCTTCTAATTCCTTGCTAAGAGCATCCCAATTTTGTTCGGGGCAGCAATGTGCTCAACCTCAAAGAACGAATCACAATTCATCTTGGCCAAACATAGCATCTGTTCCCGTGTGCCAAATACTCACTGTCCCAGCCTCCCTTGCAGCCATGGGTAGCCGTATTACCCAGTACTGTCCAATAAGACATAAAGGGAAGACTTCTGGAGTATTCTAGTAAAGATGTTGCTTTCCAGATAAAAAGACAGAGCCTCAGCCAGAGAAAGATTTTAGCTCCTGACCTTTCCTCCCTGTTTAGGATGCTGATGTGAGGAAATGATGCTTGGAGCTACTGCAGCCCTTTTATGTTCAAGAAATGAGTTGAGAATAATTGGCAGAGTGGAAGGGTTTTAAAAGCCCAGTTCCTCTGTAACATGGTTAATTGCTGAACTAGCCCTGAAACTGGCTACCTCCAGTCTTCTAATTGAATTTTTTAAGTTTTCATGGCTTAAGCTACTCTAAGTAGGTTATTCTGTTAGTTGTAGTCAAAAGCATTCCTAACTGATACAACGATTAAGGTTGTTATAAGATATACCTTTTCTCTTTAGGTATGTTAATACAGTCAGTCAGTTTATAGTCAAATATTAACTGGCCTAGGATACAATTTGACTATCTCTGCTCGATTTTAAATTTCACTTTCAGAGCCTATCCTAATCTCACTGATTTCTAATGCCACTACCCAATGTGACAGCACTGAGCACCTCAGGTCTCCTTTCCCAACACTCCTTTGCCTGATCTGTTCCTTCTTTCAAATCTTTCCAAGTTGTGCCAGGTTGCTGGCACTTCTGAACCAAAATAATCTCTTTTATCATGATAAACAGAAACTGATTTCAATGCTGAATGAATCAGAATATAGTTGATGTTATCAACAAAAGCTACTGAATTCCATTTGTGGGAATCTGGATATCATGCTTACTTACTTATTCTTTATTTCATTCCATTTTTGAGAGGTAAGTATAAGATGTTTTAGGTGTTTCCTTTGGTGATTTCTTACCTGATAGGTATAAGATATCAGAAACAACAGCAGTCCCACACTTCCTGTTTGTCCCGTCTGTTATTTATTCCTTTTTTCCTCTTTTCCTGTCTTCCCTTGGATTATTTTTTATGAACCCATTTTATTTCCTCTACTGACTTATTAGTTATACCTTTTTAAGAACTTTAGTGGTTGCTCTGAGCTTTACAATATACAACTTTAACTTATCACAGTCTACTTTAAAGGTTATAGCATTTAACATATAATGTAAGAATCGTATAACAATATACGTATATCCCATCTCCCCCATTCTTTGTGCTCTTGTGCTCATAAATTCTACTTCTACAAATGTTAAAAATCCCATAATATACTGTTGTTATTCTTACTTTAAGTAGTTAAGTATCTTTTAAAGACATTAAAAGATGATACTAATAGATGAAGAGATATACCATGTTCTTGGATTGGAAGAATCAACATTGTGGAAATGACTCTACTACCCAAAGCAATCTACAGATTCAATGCAATCCCTATCAAACTACCACTGGCATTTTTCACAGAACTAGAACAAAAAATTTCACAATTTGTATGGAAACACAAAAGACCCCAAATAGCCAAAGCAATCTTGAGAAAGAGAAACAGAGCTGGAGGAATCAGGCTCCCTGACTTCAGACTATACTACAAAGCTCCAGTAATCAAGACAGTATGGTACTGGCACAAAAACAGAAACATAAATCAATGGAACAGGATAGAAAGCCCAGAGATAAACCCACACACATATGGTCACCTTATCTTTGATAAAGGAGGCAAGAATATACAGTGGAGAAAAGACAGCCTCTTCAATAAGCGGTGCTGGGAAAAATGGACAGCTACATGTAAAAGTATGAAATTAGAACACTCCCTAACACCATACACAAAAATAAACTCAAAATGGATTAAAGACCTAAATGTAAGGCCAGACACTATCAAACTCTTAGAGGAAAACATAGGCAGAATACTCTATGACATAAGTTACAGCAAGATCCTTTTTGACCTACCTCCTAGAGAAATGGAAATAAAAACAAAAATAAACAAATGGGACTTAATTAACCTTAAAAGCTTTTGCATAGCAAAGGAAACTAAAAACAAGACGAAAAGACAACCCTCAGAATGGGAAAAAATATTTGCAAATGAAGCAACTGACAAAGGATTAATCTCCAAGATTTACAAGCAGCTCATGCAGCTCAATATCAAAAAAACAAACAATCTAATCCAAAAATGGGCAGAAGACCTAAATAGACATTTCTCCAAAGAAGATATACAGATTGCCAACAAACACATGAAAGAATGCTCAACATCATTAATCATTAGAGAAATGCAAATCAAAACTACAATGAGATATCATCTCACATCGGTCAGAATGGCCATCATCAAAAAATCTAGAAACAATAAATGCTGGAGAGGGTGTGGAGAAAAGGGAACCCTCTTGCACTGTTGGTGGGAATGTATATTGATACAGCCACTATGGAGAACAGTATGGAGGTTCCCTAAAAAATTAAAAATAGAACTACCATATGACCCAGCAATCCCACTACTGGACATATACCCTGAGAACACCATAATTCAAAAAGAGTCATGTACCAAAATGTTCATTGCAGCTCTATTTACAATAGCCAGGACATGGAAACAACCTAAGTGTCCATCATCGGATGAATGCATAAAGAAGGTGTGGCACATATATACAATGGAATATTACTCAGCCATAAAAAGAAACGAAATTGAGTTATTTGTAGTAAGGTGGATGGACCTAGAGTCTGTCATACAGAGTGATGTAAGTCAGAAAGCAAAAAACAAATACCGTATCCTAACACATATATATGGAATCTAAAAAAAAAAAAAAATGGTCCTGAAGAACCTAGGGGCAAGATGGGAACAAAGACACAGACCTACTAGAGAATGGACTTGAGGATATGGGGAGGGGCAAAGGTAAGCTGTGACAAAGTGAGAGAGTGGCATGGACATATATACACTACCAAACGTAAAATAGCTAGCTAGTGGGAAGCAGCCGCGTAGCACAGGGAGATCAGCTCAGTGCTTTGTGACCACCTAGAGGGGTTGGATAGGGAGGGTGGGAAGGAGGGAGATGCAAGAGGGAAGAGATATGGGAACATATGTATAACTGATTCACTTTGTTATAAAGCAGAAACTAACACACCATTGTAAAGCAATTGTACTCCAATAAAGATGTTAAAAAAAATAAAAATAAAATAAAGACCTTAAAAACAAGTAAAATGTCTTTTATATGACCCACACATTTACCATTTCTGGTACTCTTCATTCCTTTGCATAGATTCTTGTGTCCATCTGGTATCCTTTTCCTTTAACCTGAAGAACTTCTTTTAGCATTCCTTGTGGTACAAGGTCACTAGTGATGAATGCTCTTGGCTTTAGCTTATCTGAAATGTCTTTATTTTGCCTTCATCTTTGAATGACATTTTCACTGGATATAAAATTCTGGGTTGAAAGCATTCTTCCAATGCTTTAAAGATGTTGTTCCACCATCTTCTGGTTTGCATTGTTTTTGATGAGAAACCAGTGATTAGTCTTAACTTAAGATTTTCTCTGTATCACTAGTTTTGAGAAATTTGATTCTGCAGTGCCTTGATGTGGTTTTCTTTGTGTTTATGCTGCTTGGCATTCACTGGGATTCTTGGATATGTTTGTTTGTAGTTTTCAACAAATGTGGAACTTTCGGAAAGCTGAGTAAGAGAATTATAAAATTGTAAATTGAGTTTCATTGTTATAGAATGCTGAAGGTAAATGAAGAGTACTTAACCACTATTCACAGCTCTTTAACAGCTTTTTGTTTTTAACCATGGATTCAGAGACTAGATACTGAAAGAAAGTTTGGGACATTGTTCTATCTGCTGTCTTGCCCAGATTCTAAGCACTGTAACTGCATAACTTCCCTCTATTTGGTATAACGTTAAAGTATCTGTAAAAAGGAGAAGGGAAAAAAAAAAGTTGTGTGAATCAATATGTTCTGCATAATGCTTTTTCAATATTTTCTCCTATTTTCACTAAGCCTACCTCTTTAAAAAAGATCTCCATATGTGGTTTATAGTTAGAATGTTAATTAGGCCACAGATGAGGTCCACTTTTAGAGACAGGATTGTAAATAATTTATCCTGCATAATGTGTTCTGGATTTGACCTTGTCCACATGATGTCTGGCTAGGCAGATAAAAAACTCCAGGCAGAGTACAATAGGGATTACAATACTGATTACCCAGCCTCTGTGATTACCAGCTTCTGTGATGATTCCTGATTCTATGATCATTGGAGCAATGTTCCCTCATTGGTTGGCAAATGTTAACAGAATCATTGCACACTTATTATTCATGAGAAAGGTGAAGCTTCATGACAAAGGTCAATGAATAAGAGAATGATCCCTGTGTAAAGGCAAGAAGAAAATTGATTTAGGGACAAATCCTTCTCTCTCTGCATTGGACCATTCACAATTATTCTTCCTAATCCAAAAATTGTTACAGTCTTTATTTTACCAAGTAGACAGAAAGGAGTAAACATTTAGAGGGTAAGTGCTGTATTCTAAGTACTTTACAAAGGGCTTTACAGCAGCATTTAATATTCACAACCTTAGGAGGAGGAAATTATTCTTATTAACTCCATTTGACAGGTAAGCACACTGAGATGCAAGAACCTTGTCCAAAATCACACAGCTGGAGCCTACCCCGCTCTTTGGTGGGGCTAATGGCAGACTCTGGGAAGGCTCACGCCAAGGAGCACTTCCCAGAACTTCTGCTGCCAGTGTCCTTGTCCCCACGGTGAGCCACAGCCACCCCCCGCCTCTGCAGGAGACCCTCCAACACTAGCAGCCGTGTGGCTGACAGGGTCTTGGTGTTCTGGCCGGGTGCCAGGCCTGACCCTCTGAGGTGGGAGAGCCGAGTTCAGGACATTGGTCCACCAGAGACCTCCCAGCTCCATGTAATATCAAACAGCGAGAGCTCTCCCAGAGATCTCCATCTCAACGCTAAGACCCAGCTCCACTCAACGGCCAGCAAGCTACAGTGCTGGACACCCCATGCCAAACAACTAGCAAGACAGGAACACAGCCCCATCCATTAGCAGAGACGCTGCCTAAAATCATAATAAGGCCACAGACACCCCAAAACACACCACCGGACATGGTCCTGCCCACCAGAAAGATAAGATCCAGCCTCATCCACCAGAACACAGGCACCAGCCCCCTCCACCAGGAAGCGCACACAACCCACTGAACCAACCTTAGCCACTGGCGTCAGACACCAAAAACAACGGGAACTACCAACCTGCAGCCTGCGAAAAGGAGACCCCAAACACAGTAGGTTAAGCAAAATGAGAAGACAGACAAACACACAGCAGATGAAGGAGCAACGTAAAAACCCACCAGACCAAACAAATGAAGAGGAAATAGGCAGTCTACTTGAAAAAGAATTCAGAGTAATGATAGCAAAAATGATCCAAAATCTTGGAAGTAGAATGGAGAAAATATAAGAAATGTTTAACAAGGACCTAGAAGAACTAAAGAGCAAACAAGCAATGATGAACAACACAATAAATGAAATTAAAAATTCTCTAGAAGGACTCAATAGCAGAATAACTGAGGCAGAAGAACGGATAAGTGACCTGGAAGATAAAATAGTGGAAATAACTACTGCAGAGCAGAATAAGAAAAAAGAATGAAAGGAATTGAGGACAGTCTCAGAGACCTCTGGGACAACATTAAACGCACCAACATTCAAATTATAGGGGTCCCAGAAGAAGAAGAGAATAAGAAAGGGACTGAGAAAATATTTGAAGAGATTATAGTTGAAAACTTCCCTAACATGGGAAAGGAAATAGTTAATCAAGTCCAGGAAGTGCAGAGAGTCCCATACAGGATAAATCCAAGGAGAAACATGCCAAGACACATATTAATCAAATTATCAAAAATTAAATACAAAGAAAAAATATTAAAAGCAGCAAGGGAAAAGCAACAAATAACATACAAGGGAATCCCCATAAGGTAAACAGCTGATCTTTCAGCAGAAACTCTGCAAGCCAGAAGGGAGTGGCAGGACATATTTAAAGCGATGAAAGGGAAAAACCTACAACCAAGATTACTCTACCCAGCAAGGATCTCATTCAGATTCGATGGAGAAATTAAAACCTTTACAGACAAGCAAAAGCTAAGAGAATTCAGCACCACCAAGCCAGCTTTACAACAAATGCTAAAGGAACTTCTCTAGGCAGGAAATACAAGAGGAGGAAAAGACCTACAATAACAAACCCGAAACAATTAAGAAAATGGTAATAGGAACATACATATCAATAATTACCTTGAATGTAAATGGATTAAATGCCCCATACAAAAGACACAGACTGGCTGAATGGATACAAAAACAAGACCTGTATATATGCTGTCTACAAGAGACCCACTTCAGACCCAGGGACACATACAGACTGAAAGTGAGGGGATGGAAAAAGATATTCCATGCAAATGGAAATCAAAAGAAAGCTGGAGTAGCAATTCTCATATCAGACAAAACAGACTTTAAAATAAAGACTATGGGGCTTCCCTGGTGGCGCAGTGGTTGAGAATCTGCCTGCTAATGCAGGGGACACGGGTTCGAGCCCTGGTCTAGGAAGATCCCACATGCCCTGGAGCAACTAGGCCCGTGAGCCACAACTACTGAGCCTGCGCGTCTGGAGCCTGTGCCCCGCAACGGGAGGGGCCGCGATAGTGAAAGGCCCGCACACCGCGATGAAGAGCGGTCCCCGCACCGCAATGAAGAGTGGCCCCTGCTTGCCACAACTAGAGAAAGCCCTCGCACGAACCGAAGACCCAACACAGCCAAAAATAAATAAATAAATAAATTTAAAATAAAGACTATGGAGACCTTCAAGATGGCGGAAGAGTAAGATGTGGCGATCACTTGCAAACAAGAGGCCTGATTAACACCTCACTTATTGCGGCCTAAAGTCATGTAATACTTTACATTTATAAACAGAAGTCTTCCACTTTTGATGGTCTACCCCAAAGATGAAACAGCTTTCCATGTCCTAAATTATAATTTCTCAAAAAGAAATGTAAGGTAAGGTAAGGTAAGGAAAAGAAAAGAAAAGAATATCTTGGTCCATAATTCAACTATACTTCAATAAAAAATAAATTTAAAAAAAAGAAAGGAAATCTTGGCCCAAAACCAGGTGTTTTCCTGGAGGTGGTTGTATTTATTTATTGATCATTCTCACAGGTTATCACCCATCTGTGATATGTAGCAAGAAAACCACCCTCTGAGAAAGACTCAAATTCTATTACAACTGTGGAACCCAGATGTTATCAGATGTTATCAAAATTTAGATAATTCAAGCTAGAGCAAGCACATCTAGAGAGTCATCTCAAATTACACTTTCATGTAGTGAGGACCTGAAGTTTTAGAGTGTTTCTTTGGCTCCAGATCAACAAAATTACATCTCTGCTCATCTAGTAATTTCACTTCTAGGAATATACCTAAGGAAACAATCAGAAACCTGGGCTAAAATTTAGGTAAAAAGATGTTTATCAAAGTATTAGGGACTTCCCTGGTGGCGCAGTGGTTAAGAATCCACCTGCCAATGCAAGGGACACGGGTTCAATCCCTGGTCCGGGAAGATCCCACATGCTGTGGAGCAACTAAGTCCGTGCGCCACAACTACTGAGCCCGCGAGCCATAACTACTGAAGCTCGCATGCCTAGAGCCTGTGCTCCACAACAAGAGAAGGCACCGCAATGAGGAGCCCGCGCACCACAACAAAGAGTAGCCCCCGCTTGCCACAACTAGAGAAAGCCCGCACGCAGCAACGAAGACCCAATGCAGCCAAAAATAAACAAATAAATAAATAAATTTATTAACAAAACAAAACAAAGTATTATTTATCGTTGGGAAAAAGCCCTGCATCTTCAACAATAGAATGGTAAAATAAATTTCACAATGGAACTCTAAGGAGCCACTATGTATATTTTTTAATTTAAATATACCTAGTGACATGGGGAAATACTCTATACTATTAATAGTAATAATGCTAACAATTATGCCAGGTGCTATGCTGGGTATTTTTTTTTTTGCCACACTGCGAGGCTTGTGGGATCTTAGTTCCCCAACCAGGGATTGAACCCAGGCCCTCAGCAGTGAGAGCGCAGAGTCCTAACCACTGGACCGACCACCAGGGAATTCCCACTGGGTACTTTATATGTATTACTTTATTTAATACTCACAACAATTAACCATATGAAGGGTACTATTATTATTTACTAATTACAGATGAAGAAATGGTGACTTAACAAGGTTAAGTATTGATACAATCACACAGATGGGGAGTATCTAAGTCCAAAGCTGTAGTAGATAAGAAGCCACTACACTATGCTGCAGGATAGACATTATAGATACATGATACCAATATTTTGTTATTACATACGTACAACCCACACAAGGTGATTTTTAAAATATTTTTAAATGAGTATTGCAAAGCACAGACCAGTCGGAATGGACACTACAACCAATCAGAATGGAAGCCAGGTGCAAACAACCTAAATGGCCGTCTGATTTCGGTTAGCCTTTGTTGTGTAACAAAGAACCCTAAATTTTAGTGGCTTAAAACAACAATTCTATTGACTCATGATGCTGTGGGTTGATAACATGGACTGGGATCAGCGAGGGGGTTCTTCTGCTGGTCTTGCCTAAGGTCACTTGTGTGGCTGCAATCATTTGACAGCTCAATTGGGACTGAATGGTCCAAGGTGGCATCGCTTACGCATCTGGCCTCACTTGCGCATCTCCTCATGAGGTCTTTCATCCTCAAGGAAGCTAGCTCAAGCTTCTTCATATGGCAGCAGCAGTGTTCCAAGAGGGTGTGAGCAGAAGCTTTAAGATCTCTTGGGGTCTTGCTTAGGAGTTGTACACCACCACTTTTACTGTATTCTATTGGTCAAGGCAAGTCACAAAGCCAGCCCAAATTCAAGGAGTGGGGAAATAGATTCTACCTCTTATTTATTTATTTATTCATTTATCTATTTATTCATTTATCTATTTAGTTTTTGGCTGCGTTGGGTCTTCGTTGCTGCACACGGGCTTCCTCTAGTTGCGGCAAGCGGGGCCTACTCTTCATTGCAGTGCGTGGGCTTCTCATCGTGGAGGCTTCTCTTGTTGTGGAGCATGGGCTCTAGGCGCACGGGCTTCAGTAGTTGTGGCACACGGGCTCAGTAGTTGTGGCTCAAGGGCTCTAGAGCGCAGGCTCAGTAGTTGTGGCGCACAGGCTTAGTTGCTCCGTGGCATGTGGGATCTTACCAGACCAGGGCTCGAACCCGTGTCCCCTGCATTGGCAGGCGGATTCTTAACCACTGCGTCACCAGCAAAGTCCTAGATTCTACCTCTTGATGGGAGGAGCTGCAATGAATTTGTGGTTATTTTAATCCACTACACTGTATATACCAACTGAATATCAGCCCTGCATGTATATGTACATAGAAAAAAAGACTGGAAGGAAATCAACCTACTAATAGGGATTATTTTTATTAACTTTTTGTATTTCTTTTTTTTTAATATATTTATTTATTTATTTATTTATTTTTGGCTGTGTTGGGTCTTCGTTGCTGTACACGGGCTTTCTCTAGTTGCAGTGAGTGGGGGCCGCTCTTTGTTGTGGCGCGCGGGCTTCTCACTGTCGTGGCTTCTCTTGCTGCGGAGCATGGGCTCTAGGCGTGCAGGCTTCAGTAGTTGTGGCACGTGGGCTAAGTAGTTGTGGCTCGCGGGCTCTAGAGCGCAGGCTCAGTAGTTGTGGCGCACGGGCTTAGTTGCTCCGCGGCATGTGGGATCTTCCCGGGCCAGGGCTCGAACCCATGTGCCCTGCATTGGCAGGCAGATTCTTAACCACTGCGCCACCAGGGAAGCCCCCTTTTTGTATTTCTGCACTTATATTTTCTTATTCAATATGCATTATTTTTATAAACAGAAAAAAAAAAAACTATGACACCTTCCATAATAGTTTAATAGGGCAAGTTGGACAGCTTCACTTTGGCAGGGAAATCAACAGAATTCCTTCTTTCCTAGCTCTACCACTTCCTGGCTGTTGCAATTTTGTAGCCCTCTGAGCCTCTGGTTTTCTCTGTTGCAAAGATGGAGCTAACATTAGCTATTTCACAGGACAGTTGATATTAAAGGAGTCAATGAATGTAAAACACCCATGATGTCCCTTGGCTGTTTCCTTTCCTCCTACTCTCCCCCTACTCAGACCTCTTCAGTTATAGGAATTATCTTTCTCACAAAGATTAAATTCTGTTGTAGTAAACTACAAACATATCTGCAAAAGTAAACTGTATGCCCTGAGGGCTCGTTTCAAAACTTAGTCCTCCTTTATAACCCCCAAGTACCTAGCATAAGAGTCAATAAATAGTTGTTGATTTGTTGACTCATTAGCCAAAAAAAGTTTTCCAAATGCTAAGGAGTTAACCCCTTTTTATGCAGTTTTAAATTTAAATTCCAGTATCAAGAGGGGGTAATGTTGGTCCTCCATGGCATCTATCTACTCCTAACAATAGAAAAACCTAACTTGATTCATAAAGAAAATTCACATTTCTTAGGGTTCTAAGTTTTTACATGTGCAAAAAACACAATCACAATGAGCTTTTTTTTAGCCACCTGTCTTTCAGAATGGGCTCTCCATGTCATAATGGCAAAGTGAAGCATAAGAGCATGAAACTTAAACTGGAAAAACAGAATAAATAGAAAAAAATTATAGTGTGTTTTAATGAAACAATCATTATTCTAAAAACCTAAGCAGCCCACATTGAAAACGACCTTGTTTTTGCTTCAGGGAGGCAGCTATTATTAGTGCTTAGTCACCTAGTTCTTACTTACTGTTAGCAGTAACTCTGTAACAAGCTCTCCTGGGTCCTCCCACAAAACAGAACAAAGCAGAGGCAGGAAGGGCCTATGTATGGTCATCTGTGTGCAATGGTGTCAGGAAAGACACTACCTGAAGTGGCTTTAGGCAGACAAGAATCAATGCTATTTTTAAAGATCTTTGAGAAACACATTTCATAAATTCTCCCAATGACTCACTATGCATGATACCCCCAGAGGGTGGGAAGGGTAACGAAGGAGCTACTTTTGCTTTCTTTTCTACATACAGGATATTGCGAGCAAAGGCAGAGAATTACTTGTTGAACGTTGGGGGAGTCATCTGGTGATAATCCAAACTATAGACTGAAAACACTGCAGGCCCCTTTTATGCTTTCTCTTTGACTCATTCCAGAACCCAGGCAGGCCAGACAAAGCAGGGCCCTCAGAGGACCTGTCTGGGAAGGTGGTTTGTAAAAGCCAAAAAAAAAACAAACAAACAGAAAAACCCTCTATCTGCAAGAGGCTTGAGTACTTGTTCCACTGGGTATAATCCAGGAAGAGCTATACTCTAATCCAACTGTTCTCAAACATTTTACTCTCAGGACATTTAAAAATAATTGAAAAATCCGAAAAGCTTGCCTTCAAAAATTCTAGAAAGCATGAGAACACACAAGCACACATTCCTTTAGTCACCAGAGCAATGATGTCATCACACATCCTGTAAATTTGTAATTGGTTCGAAATAAAAAGTTTTAAAGGGGAGAGGGGAGAAGCACAGGGAATGAGCAAGGAGGGAATATAACAATTTTCAACAGCAATGCAAGCCAGAAGATAGTCAGATATCATCAATATGCTGAAAGAAAAGAACTTCTAACCTCAAACTCGCTAACAGTGAAATAAATCCTTCAAGAACTTTAAGATGAATTTAAAGACATATTTAGACAAGCAAAACAAAAATTTTCCAAGAGCAGACCTTCACTAAATGGAAGTATGAAGGAGTGTACCTCAGGCAGAAGGAAAGTGTTTCCACAAGGAAGGTCAGAAATTTAAGAAAAAATAAGGAAAAAAGTAAGAAAGAAGATATTCTGTTAACTCTAAAAATTACCAGCAGAGGGGGGAAAAAATCATCGAGGAATCGAAGTAGCTTACCTTAGGAAATTCTGGAAAACACAATACAAGCACACATTCCTTTAGTCATGAGAGCGATGACGTCATCACACATCAGTTCTCTGGAAAATTTCAGCGAGAGTAAGAAAGGGAAACGAAATCCTACCATTACTATGAAACTAGTTTTGAAAGGATCTTCGGACCCACAGGGCCCCTCAGACCACCCTACGAGAGCCACTACTCTAATCCCCTTATCCCCCCATCGCCCAAAGCCAGGTCTCTCCAAGGAAGAAACAGCAAAGTCACTGGTCCAGGGCCAAAAGGGGAACCCCTCTCTTCCTTTTTGCGAAGGTTACTAGGGGACGCTTAGGCTCCGAGGTTGGGCTTTCGGGAAGGCTCCACCAAGCGCCGCTAGAGGTCGCCGCTAGAGAGCCGCACCAGGCGCCTCACCGCCCGCTCCCCCGCCCGCGTGGGCCGGGTTCACTCGGGCGGCCGGAAGAGAGGGAGGTGCCCGGAAGAGGGGGGGCGGTCGCGGCCTCATTGGACGAGGCGCCGCGGCCTCATTGGGCGAGGCGTCTCATTGGACGAGGCGCCTCCGCCTCACGGCCCGGGGCGGGGCTTCTTCGCACTAAAAAGCGGAGCCGGGCGGCTGAAGCGAGTGGCTGTTGCTTCAGTTAGGTGGTGTTCTTACTGTGTTCGCCGAGGTTCGCCGGGTCATGGTGCCATCCTGACTGGGAAGAGGACGCTCCCGGGAGACGAATGAGGAACCACCTCCTCCTGCTGTTCAAGTACAGGGGCTTGGTCCGCAAAGGGAAGAAAAGCAAAAGAAGAAAATGGCTAAATTCGTGATCCGCCCGGCCACCGCCGCCGACTGCAGTGACATTCTGCGGCTGATCAAGGTAGCGGGAGGCAGGGGCTCTTCCTGCGGCGGGCGGTGGGGTCCTTGTCCCCGGTAGGTCCCCCTCTCCGCCTGCCTCCCCCAGCCCCGGCCCGGCCGCGCCGCTCTGGGCGAGACTCTGGGAATGAATCCCCGCCCAGCCCACCCCATTCCCCCGAGCTGGCCGGGCCGGGGCCTCACTTAATTTTCTGCTTGTCTTCCTTTCTCTTGTGTACATCAACCCAGGAACTGGCTAAATACGAATACATGGAAGAGCAAGTAATATTAACTGAAAAAGGTAACGCATTAGTGGCGGGGCGGGGGACGAGCGTCCGGTGCCTGCCACCTTCATCGAGGCCAACATTGTCCCTGCTGCCTCTTCTTGCAGATCTGCTAGAGGATGGTTTTGGAGAGCACCCCTTCTACCACTGCCTGGTTGCAGAAGTGCCCAAGGAGCACGTGACTCCAGAAGGTAATCGCCCTCTCCTTCCAGAAGCCGGAGAGACCGAGTGTTGTGCAAGACGTAGTGGCTGCTCTGTAGAAGCACTGACAACACAGGCTGAAGTTACTTACTGAGAAGTTGGCCAGAAATACTAGCCAGCCAGTGTTCAAACTACTGAGAAAAAGAAAATAGATGTGCTGCACTTAATAATAGGGCGGGTTAGAAGAGCTCTTTAAGTTATCAGTGCTGTGGAGACCCGGAAAAGTTAGGTATAAAGTCGTTTGTTGTAATTCAGTTTCATAAATGGTTCTTGTTTGACCCTAACGTAACCGTTTTTGTATTTGTGTTAAATTACATTTTTTTCTTTAATTTGTCCCAATCTTCAGGTTACAGTCTCTAGCTTCGCCATGTACATGGCCCTTCCGTGTACATGGATGGGCGGGGAGGTAACTAAAAGATCCTTTACACAATAAAGTAGATGATCATGATAAATGAGGTAAGGCCCTATTATCACACACTTAAAACACGGTAGATCAGAAGCTCCATTGTACTCACTTCCTGTTTGCAAAGGACTATAAAATGGCTAGAAAGTTTAATTTGAAACCTTTGCCTCCAATTGGAATTACAGACACCCGTAAAGAAGGAGTCAGATGCTTTTTTCCTTTTTTTCTTTGTTTTTTCTTTGTTGTTGTTTTTTCCTTTCTGGTCCTTGTTGAATGGGCAGAAGACAGAGCTAAAGAGGGAAGTTGTTGGGCAGGGGCGGTGGGGGGTGCTTAAGGTTTTTTCTGAGGTCATTTCCTCATACTAGAAAAAATGAGCAGAAAATGTAAGGGATGAGGTACTTTCCAGAGGTATATGGATGTTACATCACACCTGGGTACCTCTACTTCTTCCGGCTTAAACACTGGGGAGAACAAATCGAAAATGTGTGAATTGGAAGGCAAGTTCTGAAATTAAACGTTGCTCTTTTGGCCTGATGTCCTGACCTTAAGGAAGCAGAGTTTCTAAACTACAAATACTTAACTATTCTGAACTGCCGTGTAAACCTGACTTAATCCCAAGTCAAGATACCAGTATATCAATAGGATGTGAATAATGTGTGTGTTTAGTTTTAAGACCATAGCACTTTCGTTCTGGCAAGTAATGAAAGCATTCTCACTTCCTGAGTGTGAGATCCAGCAGATTGCAGAGTGGCCAGTCCACAGTTTTAGCCTGGCTTCAGCTAGCTCTAATGTGTGCTTTTTGCAAATACATGTTCTAAGAACAGTGAGATCATCCAACAGTGGCCTGGATTGCACTAGCATAAAAGTCAGGAGACAGTCCGGCCCACTGGCTACTTATTTCTGTAATACATGCATGTATGTTTTTTAAAAACTTATGATAGACTTCTGATTTTGCAGCTACAACTTTGACGGATTGTTTTTCATCCATAACTCATGTGATACTCTTATTACAGGACACAGCATTGTTGGTTTTGCCATGTACTATTTTACCTATGACCCATGGATTGGCAAACTGTTGTATCTTGAGGACTTCTTCGTGATGAGTGATTATAGAGGTATGGTTGAGTTCAGGGGGGCTGCTCTAAAGAGAAGTCAGGGCTTGAAGTCCTTAAAATGACCTTGTAAATTGTACTTCTCTTTCTTTTTTAGGCTTTGGCATAGGATCAGAAATTCTGAAGAATCTAAGCCAGGTATGTCTTGGTGTTTGGTTTCCAAATTTGTAAGGGTTACTGGATTATTTTAACGCCTGAATCAAAATTGGGTCTTGGAAAGCAGGTGAAATGTCACTGAGTTTGTGTTTTCCTCTCCTGCGTAACAGGTTGCGATGAAGTGTCGCTGCAGCAGCATGCACTTCTTGGTAGCAGAGTGGAATGAACCATCTATCAACTTCTACAAAAGAAGAGGTGCTTCTGATCTGTCCAGCGAAGAGGGATGGAGACTCTTCAAGATCGACAAGGAGTACTTGCTAAAAATGGCAGCAGAGGAGTGAGGAGTGCTGGTGTAGACAATGACAGCTTCCATTCTATTTTAGAATAAATTCTCAACTTACCTTGCTTTCTATACTATTTGTAGTGAAATGATAGAATGAGCACCCATTCCAAAGCTTTATTACCAGTGGCGTTGTTGCATGTTTGAAGTACGATCTGTTTAAGATGGCAATCCTTGTATGCACGTTGGAGTCAGACTTCTGTTGAACATCTTTAATGAACTGCAAGGTGGTATGATAATGTCTATGAAAAAAACTCCACTCTTGTGAGTCATTTCAATGTGTACAATGTACACACTGGTACTTAGAGTTTCTGTGTTGATTCTTTTTTAATAAACTACCCTTTGATTTAATTGTTTGGTGTAAGCATTTTTACTGATCCTTTATTTCTTAGACATTTTTCTTGCTGTTGAGTGCAAAGTAAAAATGCCCAAGAAACATGATAAGTTGACAGTTTTTTAAAAAGAGCTTTTAACCCAGTTTAAAGTGTCTTATGGTCAGGAGCTGTGTTGTGCTGGTATTCCCAGTGTCTAGAAAGAAGCCAGTTGAATCCCAAGGTTTTACATGTAGCAACATATAAAAATATGACTTTATATTGATGACACTACACTTAACCCAACAGAATTTTCAAGAGCTTAGAAACTAAGGCCCACAATGAAAAAGCCCATTTGTTACACCAGTAAAAGAGGTGGAAATGGGATTCTGAAATACTGGAAATTGGGGGAAAAAACATCTTGCCCACAACAACCTCATCCCACACACAAATACTATTCTGAAGAGAAAGTAGATCACCTTGCTAGTTAGGCAGGAACAAAACTTCCACATTTTTAAAGGAATTTTGTAAACTAAAAGGCTGGAGTTGGACACAGGTGTACCAATCAGGGAAATTAGCATCCTATTTGGAGGGCAAGTTTCTGATAACTGTTAACACATAGTTTTCTAAGCGGAGAAACAATAGGAGGGCTTAAAACTGCTGGGGGTTAGGGGAGAAGTAAACAGAAGCTTTCTCCAGAACTGAAAATGAAACTCTCAAAGAGGGCTGAGGAGGAGACAGTTTTAGATAGGTGAACTCCTTTATTACTCATGACACTGACCTAAATTCCTAAACCCACTAATTCCCACAATAATGAAAATGGTAGTTAATAACCACTGTACTGATTTCCAAGATTAATGTTTTCCAAAAGAAATCGTCAGATGACTGAAAAGCAGTACTCTGTATCTTCTTACTGTGTTCTCCAGGAAAGAAATACTGGGCTCCTCACTCAAAGGGTGATTTGTCCTGCATCCCTTGGTTTCAGTGTCTTTTGTGGCTTCCTAAATTAGAAGGCAGCCATATAAACAAGCAGGATCCTGTACTGTGTTTAACAGGAGTGCTTTGGGATTTATTGGTAGCTCAGAGAGCATGTCATGAAAATAGAGTCCATTCTCAACCAGGGTCCTGCTAGACAGGCAAGTAACTATAGGAGACAAACGCTGGCAAGCATAAAAAGGGTTAACTAAACACAAGGAGCTTTGTGGGGAAAGAAGACATTTTGAAAATTGTGTTTTGGAAAGTGGGCCTCTTTGAGGAAAACAACTACATGCTGACTGTGGTTAAATATGTGAATAAATTAGATTAACCAAGTGAGTTACAATGTAACTCTTTGTTTTCTCATACTTCTTAGAGCTTAGCCCTAAAGGCCCAGTGTTGTCACCATGAAAGCTTTTAGGAAGTTTTTGTATCCACTTTAAAAAAGTCCCTTGAGTTTAAAATTTAGAAGCTGAAACACCACAGCATCAGCCCACTGAATGTTCAACTCTGTTACAAAGATACCTCTTTAAAAACAACTATAAAAACAAATGCATAAAGCTTGAAATCACCAGGCAAGTAAGAAAACATGTTCCGGGGAAATTATATGAAAGGAAATAATAAACAATGATAAACCTGGAAAAGGGGGGCAGGGGGAGTCCAGGTAAGCAACACCTCTGTAAAAATAACTTTGAAATTACTATTTTACTAAAATATTATGCCTGACATAATCATTTGGGAAGAACAGTATTTCAGGCCTAAGAACTTGCCAATTATTACATAAGAATATTTTGGGGTTTTCTCTGTGTAGTTAAAAAAAATAACTTACCTGCTAAGTTTATTAGCTCCCTTAAAGAATAATAAAATCAAAAATTTTGATAGTATTAAAACAGGAAGTAGCTGGGTTTATCCACACATAGGCTTACAAGACATCCTGCCGCCAATCTGATTACAGGGTCAACAGTAGAGGCACCTTCTGTCATGCTCCAAACCAGAGCCCAAGGTCATCAACTGCTTAGATTCCACTGGGCAGCCTTTCTAGGGAAAGAAAGTGGAGTCTTTTTCACAGAAATGCACAAGCAACAATTCAGAAGAAATCTAATGATTTATTAGTGTCTTAACACCCACTCTACCCAGTCCTGTGAGTCCCCAGCAGGGCCTAGAATGATGGCACTTACCTGTGCTCCTTGAGGCAAGTGGCTGCTCAGCAGCAACTGAGGGAGCTGGCCAGGCTCTGGGCAGGCCAGGCCTCCTGTTCAGAGTCTGCAGGTGGCCATGTCCGCTCCCAGGATTCTGTTTGCGAGACCGGCCTCATCTTCGTCTCCTTGCTTCATCATCTCTTCGTGTGGATTGTCATCTCAGGGTGACTCTGTGCTTTATTCTCATCCCTTTTCTTTGTGCTGCCGGTCTGGGCTTCAAGCTAGTCAGCTGTCACCCACAACCCAGACTGACAGGCCCACACCCTTATTGAGTCTATCCCACCCCCACCCCTACCATCATTGCCTTTTATGCCTCATCTATCAAAGGCCACCAAATGCCCTTCCTTGCAAGGTTCTCCCAGCACCCTCTTCCCCCAACACCTTTCTTTCTTGTGGCTCGCATCTGCCCAGCAAATGTTTTAGTAGCTTCCACGCGGTTATCAACATAATAGTTAATAAGAGCTAACGTTTAGTAAGTACTCACCAGGAACCAGGCATTGCATTTAGCACTTTGTATAGTTATTATGTCATCTAATTCTCACAAACATCGTGTGAGGTAGATGCTACTATTTGTTTCTTTTTATAATGAGAAACTAACCCTCAGAGAGGTTAAGTTGCCTAAGGCCACACAACTAGGCCTGGGAATCAAACTCCAAACAAAATTTCTCAAACCCCTGGGGGTTCACTGCCATATTCTCAGAGGACCTCATATTCTCCATAAGAATGACTGAATTTGGTGTTTCTTTTGGATTATACTCTAAAGAATAATAAGTACAGTTGTCCCTCAGTATCCGAGGGGGACTCTGGAATTTTTTTTTTCCAAATATTTTCCATCCACTGTTACTTGAATCCGCGGATATGGAACTCACAGATCAGGGAGGGCCAACTGTATAAGCATTTTCTAGATCATTGAAATCAGTAGTTCTTAGTCCGGCCTGCACATTAGAATCACCTAGAAAGATTTTAAGAAATACTAACGCCCCACCCGGATAGAATCTTTAATTATATCTTAATGTGCATTCCAAAGTGAAGGCAGGGTTGATCGCCACTGATGTAGATAATCACCTTTTAACCGAATCCTAGTCACAACTGTGAGGACAACCATTTCAGTCTGTGTTTACGCTGCTCACCTTGGCACCACATCATTAACAAGCAAAGAACAAGTGAAGTCACATCACGCTGCATGAGGGAGAACCTCCTGGAGAGTTTTTAGAGAAAAATGGTGGGAGAATTGTGTCAGCCAACTGCATACGGTGCTGCAACTGGAAACAGCCATCAGTACCATGCTCCTTTGCAAGCAGCAACTTCATTTCAGCAAAATATCTTCCCTCACATTAAATCAGTGTTGCCCATTTAAATTTTATTCATTTGGTAGTTTTGTCTGATTTGACTTGTAAATGTATATGGTTTCACAGTTGTATAGGAGCTATGAACATCAAATGTTCACATCTAGTTGTATGTCTACAGTAAGTAAATATAATAAGAATAATTTCAATCACCACTGTGAGAAGTCTTTCCTGTAAAAGGAGTCTGTGTTACTAGAGTTAGAGAAACACTGCTGTGACCATAATGCAATACTGCCTGCTTCTGATTGGTTTAAAAAAGGCCAACGGCATCAGAGGTAAGACTTTACCAATTAAGCCCCAATTTGGACAGCTTTAGTCTTGATATTTCAGCAAGAATATTTCATAGATATGTTTTTTTTCCACCAAGAGGCATATAATGTTTGGTTGTCTCTTTTTGTGATGCAGCCGATGATGTCAATACCAAGGTGCACTGATTTATTAGGAGTTTCAAACTGTGATACTCTATCATTCCTTCTTCATTTCTTAGCTAAAATACTTCTATAAAGAGAACTTTCTCCTATATTGTATTTCGTTACCATGAAGTACAGTTCACCCAGCAAAGGCAGGATACATGCTTGATTCTTTTTATTTACTGGGTTTCAAAAGAATGAACTGGCTTCCCCAGCATCTTCCAATTTGGTTTTTCCCCCCCCCAAGTATCTTAATTAACTCGTGGACTTTAAATATTTCCTGTCTTAATTTCCTGCCATCATTTTTCTGATTGAAGCTAGGATTGCTCTAATTGTCCAGTGAGAGCTTCTTCAAGTTGGCTTCAGAGTCCTTCGGACACGACTGCAGAAGCCTTTCTTTGTTAGCTTCCTCGCTTTTAAGATGTCCCAGGTTCATCTTGTACATTTCCTACCCCAGACCTGACATCAATGGCTAGGTAATTCCGAGCTTCTGAGATTTCCAGGGAAGCAACATTTACTGGGATCAAGCAGTGTTCACAGCTCTGTTCTGACGATAAATGACATGGGCACAGCAGACTGGTGCTATTCACCTCCAGCTTAGCTCAGGGAGCCTTCCACCAGCTGTGGCCCAGGGCTGTCTTCTTCCACCTCGGGGCTTATCCCGCTTTCTTTCATTCAGTGAATCAATAACAAAAACAACAAAAGTGGTTACAAAACAGCTAAATCCACAATGACAATGATCCTTGTTTGCAGAGCAACATGGTCTGTCCAGGGGCAGTTTGGGTCTGGTGGAAAGAACACTCCACTTGGAGTCAAAGGAAACTGAATTGGATCTTGGCTCTTCTTCATTTACGGGACTAAAAATAAACTACCTCAGAGTTGCAAATGAGATTATGAATACGGAAGTGCAGGATGTACATGATTAATATATTCTATATGGGGCTTCCCTGGTGGCGCAGTGGTTGAGAATCTGCCTGCCAATGCAGGGGACGTGGGTTCGAGCCCTGGTCTGGGAAGATCCCACATGCCGCGGAGCAACTGGGCCCGTGAGCCACAACTGCTGAGCCTGCGCGTCTGGATTCTGTGCTCCCAACAAGAGAGGCCGCGATAGTGAGAGGCCCGCACACCGCGATGAAGAGTGGCCCCCGCTTGCCGCAATTAGAGAAAGCCCTTGCACAGAAACGAAGACCCAACACAGCCAAAAATAAATAAATAAATAAATAAAATAAATTTTAAAAAAAAAGCCATGGTTTCCAGTTTCCCCATTTCTGGTTTCACATGCCTACAAGGACTACAGTTTAAAAAAAATATATATATATATATATATATTCTATATGATATACTTAGAGTAACCCTATGTTGAGCATCTACTATGTGGTAGATACCATGATTTTATTTCATTAATCTTCATAACAACAGTGGCAGAATATGCCACCCCAAAATATGCCACTTTGGCATAAGGATTATTTTGAGCTAAAGGCACTCGAAAAACAGCAGATGCCAAGAAGAGCATTCTCATCTCCCCTTTTCCTTCTGAAAACAGGACATAACACTCCCAAGTGAAAGATGTCTCCCCTGTACCAGGAAAAAAGAAATATTCTTCCACTGGGAGTCAAGGTCTGCCTTTAGCCTCCCATCTATTTCAGTTACTTTTCCACAATCGCCCCTTTGTCCAATCTGTTAGAAGAGCATTTAGGTTTGCCACCTCTTCGAGCGTTCATTTCCTTATGAGGGCTCCCATGTCACTGTAAAACATATTTGATCAATTTGTGTGCTTTTCTCCTGTTAGTCTGTTTTATATTAATTAAATTCTCAGGCCCAGCCAAAAACCGCAAGAGGGTAAAGGTCAAGTTTATCCTCCCCCCACATGTTCCTGTGGTGTGCCAGTGAACCAGCTGGGGTTAGGGAGGAGCCTTGATTTGTAGAATTTGCTGATTAACAGCGTGTAAATACTTCCACCAAGGCTGATTTCAAGCTACCAAAGGCTTCAACAACTGGCTTGCAAAATTCCCGAATATTTAACAGTAGGCTCTCCCAAGCCAGTAGGAGCAGGCTTCAGCACACCACTGAATCAGGCCCATTTCAAAGATGAGGAAATGGAAGCTTAGGGAGGTTGAGCGACTTGGATTCACGGCAGGGGGTGTGGGTCCAGGCTGTCAACCCGGTCTGTGCCTCCACAAATGTGTGCTTTCTCTACCACACAGCTGACCCTTCTCAAAGCAGCTGATCCACACTCTTTGACCTCCTTGACTGTCAACATCCCAGGAGCAGGGACGTGGCCCATAATCTTTATATCCTCAGGGCCTCATTCCACACATGGCACGCAGTAGGCATTCAACAAACATTCATTAAATAAATGGAATCAACCAGCCCCAGTTTTGGGGGGAAACGGAAAGAGAGAATCAACTTTAATGTCATGCTTTACCTGTAACAGGCATCCACTTTGAGAGTCAGAATTTAATTGGGGAAAAAAAAAAGTGGAGTGTATAAAATTGATGAGTGATTAAAAAAAAAAAAAGATCCTCCTGAGGACCCTGCTGTGTTTTTCTTTTTAATTTTATGTCTCTATTTTAATAAAAAGAACTATATACCTTGTATATGTACAAAGTTAAAAAAAAAGTGGATAATTATAGGGCACTTTCTACATTCCACATGTTATACATGGATTATGTCATTTAATCCTTAAAACAAAGCCATCCTTTTGTGTATGAGACAGGTAGGGTGTAGGGGGTGAAGCAACTTGTTCTGTGTTATACAACCAGAAGGCAATGGGGTTGAGCTTTGAACTGGACAGCTGGGCCCCAGACACACCTCACAAACCACAACTCACTGTCTAATTTAACTGTACACAGTGGCCTTGAGTCATTAATACTGGTGGTGCTTTGGGACTCAGACTGTTTCTTTGTCACCTGGAAAAGGTCTTGCCTGTGCTTACGTTAGGTGTGGAGGAGCCAGGGGGAAGGTGGGATTGAGACCAACTGCTTCCTGCCGCAACGCTTCCCAGCCAGCTCTGCAAGAAAATGCGGCTCTTCCGCAGAGGACCAGCTTCAAGGCAAGGCAAGTGGTTCAGGAACCACCCCACTTCACTTTCTCTTCCTCAAATTATATACAAGTTCTGTTACTAGAAACAGAAATTTGCTCGCCTAAATTTTCCACACGGGCCTCCAAGGAACTGAAAAACAAAAATCATTTTCCAGTTTCTCTGGCTTCAAGCCTGATTCCAGGACATGATCCAACACTAATCACCATCCAAATGCCTGTCAGTGAGATGGTGGCGATGTACTCTGGCATACAGTACTGAGGCAGCCTTGTGCAATGTTGTTACAGCATTATGTTATAATTACACCCCGGCCTTGTTTCCTGCACATCTCGCAGATGCTTATCCACCAACGGGGTGTTAGCTGACAATCACTCTAAACAAGCCTGGACAGAAGAAATAATAGCGGTAACCCTGAGGAACTTCTGAAAGAATATACAGCTAATATTCTAGAACGTTCGGCCAGTTCAGTAGTCTCTTACAGGCAGATCAAACGTCAGGCAGCATTTCTACCTTTTCCTGTTCTGCTCTGAGCTCTCTCTGTGCTCTCTTGTCTTGTCCAGAACAACATCACTTAACTCCTCTGTATCTTGAAACATGTTGACTTAAAACATGAAACAGCGGAGGAAATTCTTACAATCCCTCAGTCCCCACCCCACCTCCCAGAGGAGCTAAAAGCTTAAGGAGTGGTGTAGCAGGCTGTTTGTTATAACTGCTAAGGGGGCGGGGGAGCTGCCTACCCACCCTCCTACTGCTCCTCCCCTGGGATGGGACAAGCAGAATCTTATTGGTCATGGACACTGGGTCCAACCAGATGGAACTCTCTGGAAATGTTCCCACCGAAATCCAGGGAAGTGGGGAGGAGGAAGTTCCAGAGGGAAGAATCTAGGTGGTGGTGTGTGTAGTTTGCATTCCTGTCTGTGTTTTAAGAGGTTTCCAGGCAGGTTTTAATTAACCTCCAGCTGAAACTTGCTAAACAAGTTTTGCAACCCAGGTTGTTGTGTTAGTATTTTTCTGGGTGTATTGTCCTAGGTTTGAATTTCATGAAGTTTATTATTCTTTCTAGTTAAAACTCAATGGGAAAAAGCAAAGTGTATGTTTTAAAACCCAGGTATTTCCTGGTAATGGCTTGTAGGAAAGAATGAGATTTGGATTGAGAAAGGAAATGAAAATTTATTTACAAGTGATAAGACAAAACTAAAAATATTATTTTTTCCAATGAAAAATACACCATCTTTTGGGTCAAATGCTAATTGTTTAAGACTTCGTTTTTAAAACAAACCCTTAGGTTTCATATGCTCCAACACCTAGGGGAGAAACAGAATACTTTTGTTTCTTTCTAGTTTCCTTCATCAAGGCCTGCATTTCAGAAACTAAAGCACAACATGATCTTTCTGCAACAATAACCACTGAATAATAATCACTCTGTCCTCAAAGCAGCCACTGAGAAGACTGGGCTTTGAGGATACTCGACAAGATGCAGGCTGCTGCCGCAGGGGCCTCTGTCCCCAAACCCTAAGAATAATCTTTTGACATGATCTCTGATAAATCACTCTCTACAGTCATTTATATAACCCTCTGCCCCTAGCACAGAGGAGTCTACTAGTTCAAGGCCTTCAAACTGGGAAATACTTGCCATTTGAAGTATATGAGAACTTTCCAGGTGACTGAGATTTAGGAACTTGCTTTCCAAACCTCAAATTCCATATGTACTCTTTCTGGAAATAATCTGCCTGACAGTGCCCATGAGGTAACAAGGGTTCCTCTTGACCATCTCCCCGTCCATACTAGTCCTTGCACTTGAATACAAAAAGATGTATCCCTCATCTACCCTGAATCTTAGCAGAGTGTGTTACCTCAAAGTGTAAAAACCTCTGGGCACCAAACCAAGGAATAATTCAGCAATGTATAGCTCCTGAGGGAAGTTCCCTGAGAGTTAAGCCAGAGTCAGGGAGGAAAAATAATTTTTTCTCGACCCTTCTAGGTTCTTGGCTGAGATCTCCCTATAATGAAAGACAGATTAACAGGAGATAAACAAACAGAAGTTTAACAACATGTATGCCTCCTGTATACCCAGGAAAACTAATGCTCCAAAATGGCCCAAGGCACCACCTTCAATACCATCTCTAGCTAAAGACAAAAGAAAGATGTTAGGGGAGAGGAGAGCCAGTTACGGATGGTTACCAGAAAAAGCACAGTAAACAGTAAAGGGTATGGCAGATTTAAGTTGTCTTCTCCACTGATAAGAGGTTCTAGAGACTTAGACATTTTCTTTCTCCTGGTACACAGAGGGAGACACCCTTACAAACGGATATTTCTCTTATAAGTGTAAACGTCTCTTACAAAAGGGTAATTTCTACTCGATTTTCAGAGCTTCTCCTGTGTCTGCTAGTTCTTAAAAATAATCAGCCTAAAATAATCGTCATGCCAAAGAGGCATGTTTGGGGGGAGGGATATTCTGCTCCCCTTCACCAGCTTCTCAGATTGCTTAGGAGCACAAACCAAGGTTTATATTTCAAACTCCACAAAGAAAGAGGCTCCTGAGCAAGCCAATTCAAAGTGTCTCTCTTGGTAGAGATCTAAGTGGTACAATAAAGGAACTACTGGCTAAAGAGTGTCAGCAGTCAGTTGGCTCCGGGCAGGGGCGGGGGCGGGGCGGGGGGGGGGGGGCGGTGGGGTGGGGAAACGACCATAAATTTCCACGAGATTGCTGGCTCAAGCATTTTATCATGATTGTTTATTACATCCCAGAAGAGACTGTAAATTCCATTAGACATTTGGGACAGTTTTCTCTCTCAAGATCTGAGAAAGAGATCATTTGGTTAAAAAACAAATTGAGAGGAACGGCAACTTATTTTATCCAGGTGACAAACTGCTTTATCTAAGCATTAGAAGTGGAAGTGAGGTAATATTTAACATTTATTTGAATTGAAAAATAAAGTCAGATTTTCTTTAAGGATTTCCATTCCCTTTCACCTAATTAACTCCTACTCTTCCTCAACGCTCCACTTAAATGTCACTTCCTCAGGGAAGCCCTCCCAGACCACCTCCTAGTATACATTCCACTAACACCTCCTTCATTGCAGTCTTCCCATTTGTGACTTGCTGTTTATCTGTGAAATTCTTTAAGATCTGTCTCTCTCATTAGAACAGAAGCTCATAACAGCAAGAATCATGTCAGTTTTAGGTCCACCATTGGTTGGTGAGCAGGGAGAGGGTTAATATTTTGCACAATTCTTTAAAAGTTAGTTTGCTTTGGCTGATTGGTTTGACAATGAGGACTGGCTGTGCCATTAGGTGTACAGCAGGCACTTTCCATTAACTGAATGAGCTAAATGAGCTGTGCTGAGATTTCAAAGCAATAAAAATGGATTTAAAGTATGTGCATAATGTACAGTACATCAGAAATCATGTTCTTTGCAACTATTTAACCTATGATTTTAAAAATATAAAATGTCAATTCAAAATGTACAAGAGAAAATTTGAAAATTAAATTTTTAAAAGATGAAATACGTGGAGGGGTACATAGTTGTTCAAAATTCTTTTGACCAGAAATGCCTGAACGAAACTGAAATAGTACAATCACTGCATGAACACAGGACTCCCACTTCTACTCTTCCTGGGTGGGCGTCAGTCAGCATCTGCTTGAACACATTCGGTGCTGGGGAAGTTACTACCCTACATGCTAGCTCAAAGCACTGTTGGAAAGCTCCATTTGTGAAAAAGTTCAGCTAGCTTGAAGTTGAAAACTGTCTCTTTGTTGTTTCTATTCACCCAACTGTGGCCTTAACTCTGCCACTGGAGCTGGAATAGCCCCTCACCCACTGAGCAGGCTTTTAATGATTCCAAGATAGACACATCCAATATCCAATCCTTTAAAAATTCTGTATTATATTATTTCTTGGCAGGCCACCATCCTTCTTTGAAGATCTCCATTCCCCTTCACCTAATTATAGACTCCTACTCTTCCTCAGCAATCAGCTTAAATGTCACTTCCGGCACCTCCAAGCAATGTGTCCACTTTCTGCGCAGGGAAAGGGGGAAGGCAGAGGGTAAAATACACAGCCTGTCCTTAAACAGCTCGGCCTTTTTAAAAAAATTCTGTAGAACGCCATCTCCAAAAAAAAAAAAAAAAAAAGAAAGCCTTCTCTAATCACTTCCATCTACATTTCATTGGCTGGGACGTGTCACAAGGAAACTCTTAGTGGTAAAGGAGAGGCTGGGAATTCTAGTATGTTGCTTTCCGATTACTCTTATAGAAAGTCATGGGTATAAGGTGAGCAAAGTGATAAATCACATATCGGAAAAATTACAAGCTATGATTTTAGAAGTTATTTAGAAGACTGTAAGGTAAACTAAATAATCAGCTAACAAAGTAGTTATTAAGACAAAACAAAACTTTGACAGTGTGTAAAGCAATGCAATTTTCTAGTTGGGTCAAAGCAAAAATATAAACAGTTCACCAAAAAATGTAGACTCACAAAAAAATAAAAGGTAGTATACATGGCCTGACATCGCTTTGCTCTTGAAATTTTCCAGTGACTTCTCTTTCCACTCCCAACTCCAACCACCCTACCCCAAAGTGTTAAATGGTTGTGATGTTCACGTTTCCTAATCAGCATTAAGTCAGAAATTCTTAAAATGCATTTTAAATTGTGAATCATACCAGGACATGACTTTGTCTATAGAGCAATTTGATTTTTTAAGGCAACTTAATTTTAAAAAGACTTGCACACAAATGTTCAGTTGATTACGATTAAGACCATTTTCTTCTGGTGAATCAGCATGATTTCTTCATCAAATTATGCATTTTTTCTGCTTTGTGGAACATTGGCAGTTTCATTTCCTGTTAAGGAAACAGTATCTTCAAAACTCAGATAAACCTTTGCCTTTACTATTTGAGTACTGAAAATAAACCAGGAAAAATCTCAAATAAGTCTTCATGATTACTTAAAGGTTTAGAAGGGGATTATTTGTTCTGATTGAAAAAAATTATCTTTTCATGTGAGTCTTTTATATGGAAGATCATTTCTGAAGCTTTTGTGGCTGATACGGTTGGATTCATACCTAACTTCTTTCTTCTTGTAAAATAGAATCCTGTCATCATCACAATCTATACTCTCCCACCTGGACTCTCAGCAGGACCCTGGGGTGGCTCCAGGGGTAAGAGCCCCAGTTCTCTCAGTATACATTGCATACAAACATCCTAACAACTTTTTGCAAAGTGTTTCATTATTAGTGTTTTGTTTGAGAAAAAGTCCAAAAGAGGATATGGTGAAAAGTCTACAGGATAAGGAACATGAGGAGAAAGAGACAGCATTTTAAAATAGAATCACATGATTTGCAAGCAGAAAAAAAACAAGAAGAAAAAAAAAGAGGGGTGGTGAGAAATCATAGAGAAATTGTGCTGAGTGGCAGGGAAGAGAGGCTAGTACCATACTGAACATTTTTTGAAGTGTCTGTATAGGCGTTGGTATGACAGTGACCTTAATGTACCAATAGCATCCTGTAGACAATACAGGGGGACTACATATAAGGTTGTTTGGTTTCTGTTTTTTTTTATGGAATGGTCCAGATTTTTTGTTTTCTGTCTAGAAAGCAAAAAAAATCAAAAGTGCAAATATCATGGCCTGCAGAGGCTCTAGCTTTCGCCCAGCCCATTCCCCATCTCCCTCCTCCTGTTCATTAGCAGAACTCCCCTTCCACCTACATGGTCCCGGTGTCCTGGTAAGATTATCAGTCAGGATGCCAGCTCCTCTCGAAGCTCCCATCACCCCAGGACTTGGCTCAGGGCTGGGTGTACCCGGGCTCCACAGCCCCCACTAGTTCACAGGCTACAGGCTGTAGCCGGGGGCTGTTGGCTGCCACCGTCCTCGCCTTGAGGGAGCACCTGCTGTGAGATGCACCGAGGCCTGTGGGAGCCAGAGCCAAGCGCTGGGTTTGACATGTTCCTCCTACCCTTGAACTCTTAGCTCACGCTCCACCATGAACCGCAGCCTCCCCATTTATAGGTTGCCTCATATTCTTGAATCTACCCCACGAGGGTAGCTCTTCTCCCCACCTAGGTCCTAAATGGCTTGGTAGCAGGTCAGGTCATGTTATGTTGTTGTGTTTTTTTTCCAAGAAACAAGGAAATGTAGTTAAGATTTGTTCAATTCTTTTCTTGTGACAGAAAGTATACTAAAACCAGAATGTTTTTCTAATAACTGAGCACACTAGGTGGCTGCTTAAAAAACAGCATTTATGGTGCAGAACTTACATTATCTCATTTAATCTGCACACCTGACCTGTGAGGTGGATGTTCAAGTTTATGACCTTGGAATTTTGAACTGAGTTATAAATTGCAGTGAACGCAAGTACCTCTGACTCCAAATTCTGTATAAGAAAACGAACGGCCCATAATGCCTCCTCTTCGCCACGCCCCACCCCCCCACCCCGCAACCAACAAGCAAACTTGCACCACCTTGTTATTCCTGGTTATCTCAGGGATAAAGGATGTTCAAAGACAAGGCCTTACAAGCTGAATAAACTGGACAAATTATCCACTTGAATTTCATCAAATACATTTCCCAAGCAACAAAGTATGTGATTCAGCATAGAAAAAACTAACTGCTCATGAAGATAACACATTTTCTGAGAGTGCCTTTGGCCAACCTTAATAACTGTCTCTGCAGGAGAGGCCTACATTTGGGGAATGGAGGGAGGGAGGACAAGCCAGTTGTTGGATTGGGACCTTCCAGAACCACAGCTGTGACCCTTAACAAGATAGCTGACCTAAAAAAAAAAAAAAAAAAGATAGCTGACCTGGGCCTTTCATTTCTTTGACTTTATTTATGCTTTTAATTCCAAAGTTGCAAATAACAGGAAATGAACCACAGTGTTAGCCAGTTAACATCAAAGGTAGAAGGAGACCAGGAGGCCGACTGTGAAAAAGAATTAAAAGGGTAAACATTCCAGTGAGTCACAAGCATTCAAAACTCACTAGAACCACAAGAAGCAAATAGTGTGGGAACCCAGAAGTGGACACCCCAAGGAAGAGCAGACCTGGAGCTCTTTGAAAAGTATAAAGTTCTATACAAATGTGAGAAATAAGACATAAGTCACAGTTAGGGAAAATATTCATAAGATAGAAAAATGATTTTTTTTTTTTTTTAAAGGGGTGACAACGTTTTTATAGCTACTTTATTTATTTATTTATTTCTTTATTTTTGGCTGTGTTGGGTCTTCGGTTCGTGCGAGGGCTTTCTCTAGTTACGGCAAGTGGGGGCCACTCTTCATCGCGGTGCAGGGACCGCTCTTCATCGCGGTGCGCGGGCCTTTCACTATCGCAGCCCCTCCCGTTGCGGGGCACAGGCTCCAGACGCGCAGGCTCAGTAGTTGTGGCTCACGGGCCCAGCTGCTCCGCGGCATGTGGGATCCTCCCAGACCAGGGCTCGAACCCGTGTCCCCTGCATTAGCAGGCAGATTCTCAACCACTGCGCCACCAGGGAAGCCCAGAAAAATGATTTTTAATGGAAATTAATTTGGAGATATACTGACCTGCACTATGTACACGCTAGCCATTTGTTCTTTCTTGTAGAGAGAATAATCCTTGAAGGATACTTGCTCTTATATTTTTCAGACCGTAAATATCACAGATTATATGGTACTTCAACTTTGAAATGAAAGTTTGTGTGCTGTGTTTTAATAAAAATGGTAAATTTACAAATCATGGTGCTGAGAGGAAAGCAGTAGCAATCTGCTTTTTCTCTTTGGCACAGTGGTTCCCAGCCTTGGGGAGTCTTACAAAATACTGATGACTGGGTTCCCCCTGCTTGTCTGCCCCAGAGAACCTGATGTCATTGGTCTGAGTACAGCCTGGACATCGGACATTTAAAAATCACCCCAGGAAAAAAAAAAAAATCACCCCAGGGACTTCCCTGGTGGTGCAGTGGTTAAGAATCCGTCTGCCAATGCAGGGGACACGGGTTCGAGCCCTGGTCTGGGAAGATCCCACATGCCGCGGAGCAACTAAGCCCGTGTGCCACAGCTACTGAGCCCGTGTGCCACAACTACTGAAGCCCACGCGCCTAGAGCCTGTGCTCCGCAACAAGAGAAGCCACCGCAATGAGAAGTCCGCGCTTAGTAACAAAGAGTAGCCCCTGCTCGCCAAGTAGAGAAAGCCCGCACGCAGCAACGAAGACCCAACACAGCCAACAATAAATAAACAAGCAAACAAAAAAAATAAAAAAAATAAAAAAAAATAAAAATCACCCCAGGTGATTCAAATGTGTGGTTAAGGGCAAGAACCACTACCCTCAAAATTGCTTAGAAAGCAAGGCAGCTGCTCAGAGAAAGAAGGGAATTTCTTTTAAAAAAAAATTTATTTATTTGGCTGCTCTGGGTCTTAGATGTAGCACGCGGGATCTTAGTTGCCACATGGGCATGCGGGATCTTTAGTTGGGGCACGCGGGATCTAGTTCCCTAACCAGGGATCAACCCGGGCCCCCTGCGTTGGGAGCACTGAGTCTTAACCACTGAACCACCAGGGAAGTCTCGGGGAATTTCTTGAGGTAGATGGAATCCATAGTTCTGATTCCATCCCCCTTAGCTTAGCACCCTCCACCGCAGGTATATCCTCAGAGAGTTTCTACTCTAAGAAATCTGGGCATCAAAAAAACCTTTTAGGGAATTCCCTGGGGGCCCAGTGGTTAGGACTCCACACTTTCACTGCCGAGGGCGCAGGTTCAAACCCCGGTCAGGGAACTAAGATCCTGCAAGCCACTCGGTGTGGCCAAATTAAAAAAACAAAACAAAAAACCACCTTTTAATTTTCCCATTCTTTCAGATGTTTGGGAGAAAAGGGTATAAAGGAGAAGTTCCACGGCTGGCATCTGTCATGCTGGGTTTGCTCACCACCACTTAGGCTGAGTTTGAACGCCAAAAATGTTCGAAGTTAGACTGTTTAAGAGATGGGACCTGCATGTGTATGTGTGTTTTAATGACAATCAGAGAAATCTGGTGTAAAGGTGCTTGACATCACACTTATTGCTACCTCCATCTGACCAAAAGCTCATGTAACTTTAGCCATAAAAATATCTATGTAATGATGCACATGCGGGAGCTTTAGTTTCTGTCTAGTTTTATTTCACCTAACAATTAAACAGCGCTAGATGAGGAAAAAAGTGATCTGTAACTCCTCTTTGTCTCTGAGAACTCATTCTAGTAAAGTAAAATGAGGTTTAATGAGAGGAGGTAAAAAATAGTATAAAGAAGTGAAAATCAGATTGAAAATGAAGATACATTTTCAAGTCTGATCTCGAAATGAAACGTTCACTGCTGTGACTTCATTACAATTTCATTTTGACCATTTCAATTTGATATAAATTCTGCTCCACCTTTTTTTTCTGTGTCTGCCAAAAATATTGGTATTTCCTTGATGTACACTTCTGAATCTGCGAAGAGATTAAGATTTACATATCTCTGGGTTAAAACTGAAAGAGAAAAACAGTATGGAAGTTCCTCAAAAAGTTAAAAATAGAACTACCACATGATCCAGCAATCCCACTTCTGAGTATTTATCTAAAATGGCTGAAAGCAGGTCTCAAAGAGATATGTGTACACTCAGGTTCATAGCAACATTTTTCACAATAGCCCAGAGGCAGAAGCAACCCAAATGTCCATAGATGTATGAACAGATTAACAAAATGTGGTACATACATACAGTGGAATATTATTTAGCGCTAAAAAGGAATCCTGTCACATGCTACAACATGGATGAACCTCGAGGATATTATGCTAAGTGAAATAAGGGCAGTCACTAAAGACAAATACTATATTATTTCATTTATATGAGGTATCTATCTAGTCAAATTCATAGAAACAGAAAGCAGAATGGAGGTTCCCAGGGGTTGTGGGGAGGGAGAAACAGGGAGTTGTCGTTTAATCGGTATTATAGGGGAGCAAAACTTGCCATCCCAAAATGTGTCTCTTCGGCATGTGGATTATTTCGAGCTGAAAACAACCAAGGCCCAAGACTCAGGAAGAACCTCTGACCTGCCGCCTAACTGCCTAAAAGAATTTAGGTAAAAGGCCTGCTCCCCAAATAGAGCTATCACCAGAGATCTCTGTAAAGAACGTGGGCGAGGTGTGATGAAGGAGATTCAGCAGGGCCTAGAGAGATCAGAGTCTACTATGTACCCCACTGTCTCTGCCTGGCCCAGCAAACATTGTTTATGAAACATTTGCTTATGGTTCCATCTTCACTATGAATTGCCTTCCTCTCCTTTGAAGTCCCAAACCACTACCCCCAACATGCTCTTTTGTCTTTAGCTGAAGATGGTATTCAAGGTGAGGGCTTAGGCCGTTTTGGGGAGTGACTTAGTTTCCCTGGGTCTCTCCCATGTATACATGTTATTAAACTTTTGTTTGATTTTCTCCTATTAATTTTTTCATGTCAATTTAATTCTTAGACCAGCCAGAAAAACCTAGGAGGGCAAAGGAAAATTTCTTCCTCCCCAACAGTACAGAGTTTTAGTTTTGCAAGATGAAAAAGTTCTTGAGATCTTTTTCACATCAATGTGACTATATTTACTACTACTAAACTGTACACTTTAAAATGGTTAAGATGGTAAATTTTATGTTATGTGGTTTTTATGACAAGTTTTTAAAAATCTTGGTTTCAAATGTCAGAAACAGAATCTGGGTAACTTAAAGGAAGAAAATTTGGAAGATGATGTGATCACTCATGGATCAAATCTGAGAAGGCTGAAGATCCAAACTTGTAAGAACAAGAAAGACTGGGAATCAGGAAATTGGGTGGTCCCTTGAAGTTGGAGAGTTTTGCATGTTCCTTTGACTGGGAAGCATCCAGTAATAAATCTCGGGTTCATAAATATCATGGGGGAAAAAAAACTAAAAAAGGAAGGCTGAGCTAAAGAAAGTCAAAGGGTTTGGGCAGCAGGTGCCCTCCGTTCTAAATTAGGACAAGAACAGTCGTGCAACTGCAGACTCTGAAACAATAAAAGGCAGAGGACTCAACAGTACTCTGAAAAGGTATTCCATTGTGATGTATTTTGATCTGAGTCTGTTCTCATTCTATTAAAAGAAAAGTCTCTCTTTGGTGGGAACTAAAAACAAAATCTGATTCATATTGAATTTTTTCCCAAAAGTTACACAAAGGGAAATAATAATGCCAACTGTGAGAATTGAAGTGGAAATCAGATCTCAGCCCGACTAGAACAACCAATGGGGACAATAGACAATAACTGTGACTCTAATGAAATTCATTTCTCAGCTGAAGGCACTGGGCCTATGTTTCTCTTGCTCTATTCTTAGTACTAAATTTAACTTTTTCCCTTTCAGGGAAACAGCTCTCTTCAGTTTGAAACAATAGATATTCACACTGCATTCCATATTTTCTGGGTTCTCAGTGTTGCCTAAAATGTCATGACCTCCTCTCTTCCCCCACAATATTTCTCCTTCTGCAGCGGGGGTGGGGGGTGGTGGTGTCACAGCTGTTTTCAGCACATGAGAGTGGAGAGTCGGGGTAGGCGGTGCAAATCTACGCAGCAGGAGCAGTAGTGATGAAGTGAGGGAAGGCACAAAAGCTGTATCTTACTCATCTCTTCCTCTCCAGTGCTATGCTGCCATTTGCTGGCATTCAGGAAATTTTGCTGAATGAATAGGACAGACAAATTTGGTATCTTTCTACACATGAAAATGAGCTAAAAGTTTTAAAGTAAAAGTGGTTGTTGCATTATGACACCTCAATAAATGCTAAGGGAATGTGTGGCTGAATGAACTAGATTTCCCAGTAACCATGCCTGCTGTTGCCTTTTAGGCTGTTGTGGTGCAGGGCCTAGCTGCCTACCAAATATACTCTCCAATTCTCTCTCACATTAAGAGAATCCCAGTTTTTCACTTGGCATATTGCTTCTCAGCTAAAAGACATTTGTCAGACTCCGTTGTAGCTTGGTTAAGTTATAGTCAACAAGTAAGCTGAAGTAATGGGTGGAAGTTCTGGGAAGTCTTGGAAGGGAGGTGGCATATGCACCATCCTCTCTTCTTCTATTCTGCTGCTTGGAACTATGGTGTGATGGCTGGAGCTCCAGCAGCCATTTTAGACCACAAGGATGAAGAGTCTATCCTAGAGATGGCACAGTGGAAAGCTGAAGGGAGCCTTAGTCCCTATGACCATGAAGCTGTCACACCAGCCCTTGGACTGCTTACTTCTAAGGTTCTTTTATTTGAGAAATAAACTTCTGTATTTTCAGCCACTAGTTTTAGGCTGAACCCAATCCTAAGAGATACAGCTGTGATCTCAGAAAATCAAGAACTAGGGGAGAGGTCTCAGACCCTCCCCTTTCTCTCCTTAACACATCAAACTCAGTTTAGGGAGGGTACCAGTCCTCTACCTTACAAAGGTACCCCTTTGTTTTCATGATATATTCCTGTATTACTGCAAAGGTAGTTTAATTTGACTGGCAGACTCCTGGCTCCTGACTCCTCTTCTGTATTGCTAGAAGCCAGGTCAGTGCCATGGTGCTTACCAAAGACTCCCCTTGGCCTCTCTGCTGCCTTCCCTTGTGACCTCTTCTAGGCCTGCCTTCTCCCTACGGCAAAACTGTCCAACACCCTCTTGCAATCCGATTAAACTGATTCACAGTGAGAATGAATGACTAATAGTCTTCATCTAGGGAGAAGGGTAGGCGAGCACACATTCTATGGGTGTATAATTCAGAATGCATTTGTCACTCGGGGAGAGAGAGAGTGGAACATGGTTGTAAAATGATTTGTGAGGTCACACAGGCGGTGAGGCACAGGCCTGGGACACGAATCCAGGCCTTCTACCTCCTGGTTCAGTGTTCTTTCCTTCAAGCCAAGGAGTCAGGCACACTAGGCACTCCACTTCAAAACTGGTGTTGCCATGTCCAGGAAGAGCATGTGGAGGGTGAGACGAGTGCCTTATGAGCTCTGCCAAGTTATAATCTGTTGGCAGAGCTGAAGCCACAGGAGTGGGAAGCACATGGGGATGATCACAGGCTGAACTTTTAACCCAAAGGCTCTGAGCGGCACATGATGGGAAAGGGAAGAGGCTCCCACTGTGTGCACGTGACTTCTCTCGTGTGGCTCTTTCATGGAAGGCTTGCGAGGAAGAGATGAAACTGCCCAGAAGGCATCTCTATTGCTTCTTCCAGGGCTAAATTTGTGGTATGGGTCTCATATCTTCTTGGTGATATTCAAAAAACAGGCTATATAGAAATCTTTTTTTTAAGTTGTAAAATTAACATAATATAAAATTTACCATCTTAACCATTTTTAAGCATACAGCTCAGTGTCATTAAATACATTCACATTGTTGTGCTACCATCACAACCATCCATCCACAGGGCTCTTTTCATCTTCCCCAACTGAAACTCTCTCCTCATTAAACACTAAGCCCCCGTTCCTTTCTCTGCAGCCCTCAACAATCACCATCCAACTTTCTGTCTCTATGAATCTGACTACTCTAGGTGCCTCATATAAGTAAAATCATACAGCATTTGTCCTTTTGTGTCCAGCTTATTTCACTTACCTTAACGTCTTCAACGCTCATCCACGTGGTAGCATGTGTCAGAATTTTATTCCTTCCAGGGCTGAATTATGTTTCATTGTATGGATAGATATAGGAACTGTTTTTAAAGAAAAGATACATACATGTGTATATACACAAAGACACTGAAGTTATGTGATACTGTACAAAGGGGTTGAATTTTGAGTCTATGCTTCATGCGGTGAGTATAGAAGGAACTGGTAGCCTTGCCACATATTAGGTGCCAGTGGAGAGAGAGAATACAACGTGGGCCCGTCCTCCAAGACAGCTCACAGTCAACCTGGGAGGCAGACACAAGTAGTTTTAATACAATATGACAAACATTACATCAAAATAGAGGCGAAACAGATGAATTCTCCCCAGGAGGCATCAGAATGATTACAGGGTGACCTTTGACTAGGCCTTTGAGAACAACGAAGTCGGGAGTATCTGGACTGGCTATCTCAATGCCAGGACTGAAACTCTCACAGGTGTTATGTGGGGTTCCTGTTGCGATGGTGGCGAAACAAATTATACCCAAACTTGGAAGCGGAAAAACAGCCATTTATTTATGCTCATGGATCCTGTGAGTCGTCAATTCCATCGCGGCTCAGCAGAGACAGAGGGTTGCTGCTCCACTGCATCTCGGCTGGAAGACCTGAAGCCTGGCTCAGTCGCATGTCTGACAGTTGATGCTGGCTGTCTGCCAAGATCATAGCTGGAACCATCAGTGGAACACCTACACTTGGCCTCTCCGTGCGACCCGGGCTTCCTCACAGCATGGTGCCTGGGTTCTGAGGGCAAGCTTAGTGAGGCGACCAGGTGGAAGTCACATTGCCTTTTCTGACCTAACCTCAAAAGTCATGCAGCTCACTTCTGCTGCATCCAATTTGATATGAGGAAATCACTAAGGTCGGCCTGCACTCAAAGGGAGGAGAATTAGATTCCTCCTTTTGGTGGGAGGTATGGCCAGGTTCTACAATAACATGTGGAACCAGAAACACTGCTATGGCCATATCTGATCATAGCAGGTTTGGCGGTACGTGCCTGAGGCTGGAACTATCTTGGCATGGGGACTCCCTGTGGGACAAAGGCCGAGTCCATGAGTACAAATCAGCTACAGGAATATAAAGAGTGGTAATCTTAGGCCACCATTCCAGCCCTTACAGTGACTAATTTCAGTAGTGAGCAGGTGGTAATGGTCATGTGTCTATCTTTCATTTAGGACTGACCGATTCAGACCTAGTAAGCCCCTTGGGTTCTTGAATACAATTTGGGGGGGGGCTTGAGAGAGAGAGTGCAATATTGGATTGGCTACTAATTTGGGTATGTGGCTGTTTGAGCAATTAACTTGGTTACAGGGAAGTGACATTTGTACCTCCAAGCTGGTGAAAAGGTCATACCTACTACAACTTTCATATGCTAATTTGTGGGCCTACCTGCCCCTCCCACCAGATTAGAAGCTCTTTTAAGGACAGGACCCATCTTACCTGGTCTCCCCAAAGGATTTAACAACAAGCTTGGCCTCTGGAGTCACACAATTCTTTTTTTTAACATCTTTATTGGAATATAATTGCTTTACAATGGTGTGTTAGTTTCTGCTTTATAACAAAGTGAATCAGCTATACATATACATATATCCCCATATCCCCTCCCTCTTGCATCTCCCTCCCACCCTCCCTATCCTACCTCTCTAGGTGGTCACAAAGCACTGAGCTGATCTCCCTGTGCTATGCAGCTGCTTCCCACTAGCTATCTATTTTACATTTGGTAGTGTATATATGTCCATGCCACTCTCTCACTTCGTCCCAGCTTACCCTTCCCCTTCCCGGTGTCCTCAAGTCCATTCTCTACGTCTGCGTCTTTATTCCTGTCCTGCCCCTAGGTTCTTCAGAACCATTTTTTTTTTAGATTCCATATGTATGTGTTAGCATACGGTATTTGTTTTTCTTTTTCTGACTTACTTCACTCTGTAAGACAGACTCTAGGTCCATCCACCTCACTACAAATAACTCAATTTCATTTCTTTTCATGGCTGAGTAATATTCCATTGTATATATGTGCCACATCTTCTTTATCCATTCATCTGTCGATGGACACTTAGGTTGCTTCCATGTCCTGGCTATTGTAAATACAGCTGCAATGAACATTGTGGTACATGAATCTTTTTGAATTATGGTTTTCTCAGGGTATATGCCCAGTAGGGGGATTGCTGGGTCGTATGGTAGTTCTATTTTTAGTTTTTTAAGGAACCTCCATACTGTTCTCCATAGTGGATGTATCAATTTACATTCCCACCAACAGGGCAAGAGGGTTCCCTTTTCTCCACACCCTCTGCAGCATTTATTGTTTGTAGATTTTTTGATGATGGCCATTCTGACTGGTGTGAGGTGATACCTCATTGTAGTTCTGACTTGCACTTCTCTAATGATTAGTGATGTTGAGCATCCTTTCATGTGTTTGTTGGCAATCTGTAAATCTTCTTTGGAGAAATGTCTGTTTAGGTCTTCTGCCCATTTTTGGATTGGGTTGTTTGTTTTTTTGATATTGAGCTGCATGAGCTGCTTGTAAATTTTGGAGATTAATCCTTTGTCAGTTGCTTCATTTACAAATATTTTCTCCCATTCTGAGGGTTGTCTTTTCATCTTGTTTATGGTTTCCTTTGCTGTGCAAAAGCTTTTAAGTTTCATTAGGTCCCATTTGTTTTTGTTTTTATTTCCATTTCTCTAGGAGGTGGGTCAAAAAGGATCTTGCTGTGATGTCATAGAGTGTTCTGCCTATGTTTTCCTCTAAGAGTTTTATAGTGTCTGGCCTTACGTTTAGGTCTTTAATCCATTTTGAGTTTATTTTTGTGTATGGTGGAATCACACAATTCTTGATTTAAATCTCAACTCTGCCACGTGCTAGTCGTGTGGACTTGATTATGCCGGACTTAAGGGTCCTCATCTCAGAATTATTAAAAGGATTCAATGAGATTATTTTGCCCTGCACCAAGAAGGCAGTCAATAAATATTAGTTCCTTTCTTTCCCACTCAAAAATGTATGGTCAGGCAGACTCAGACTCCCCCATCCTACCCTTTGCCAGTTAGCTTTTTAATTTCCCATGAGTCCTTCCTCTCCCTGTTGGCGCATGCTCCAGAGACTTCCCTTGAGCCCTGCCGGTCTTGTTCCCCCAGGAATTTCACTTCTCCCCAATTTCCACCATGATAGGAGGAGGAGCTGGGGAGGCAGGAAGGGACCAGGGGCTTTAGGAATAAGAAAGAGGAGCTGGTATGCCTTGGGGAGCAGGGAGGAAGCCCAGTTACTAGAGCAAGTTAAATCCATTTCATTCATTGATGAAATAAATATTGATTCCATCTCACTAGGTCCTAAAGACTATGCAAGAAGCTGGGGATACAGCAATGAGGAAGAACAAGGTCTCTATCTGATCTTTGCAGACTTTTGGAATTTATATTAGTCATTACTATATTGTATGTGGGGAAAAGATGGTGTAGACAAAAGATAGACAAACAAAATATAGCGATAGTGCAAGAAGGAAAATAAAACTACCTTACACTGGTTGATTGGAACCCACCCAACTGACGATCGATTTAGGTCAAGACCTGGATGTCAAGGAGCTAGCCTTGCAAAGATCCAGGGCAGGGCTGCTCACCCCCAGCACTACTGACATTTGGGGATGGATCATTCTTTGTTGTGAGACTGTCCTGTGCATTGGCAGAAGTTCAGTAGCATCCCTGGCCTCTGCCCACAAGATGCCAATGGCACCCACTCTCCTAAGTTGAGACAGCCAGAAATGTCTCCAGACATTGTCAAGTGTCACCTGGGGGGCAGAATTGCCTGATTGAGAACCACTGGGCCCAGCCTGCTTGGCCTCACCAGTTCCAGCTGCCCCTCCCTCTCAGTGAATCTGTCAACTGTGACAACTGGCAATAGATCTTGAAGATGAAAGAGGTAAACCACGAAGTGGGAATACTTCCTGGTTCAACCCTTCTTCGTGGGCTGCTCTTCTTCCCCACTTGCAGCCTGAAACTGGGGTGAGATAGTATCAGAATACCACAGGGTACACAGTCAGGCGGGTACCATGGGACTGGGTTCTGCATCACTCCCCTGAAGAGGACCCCCCAGCAGTCCATCAAACTTAGAGAAGGGCCAGGCAGCCACATTTCTTTTTTTTTTTTTTTTTTTTTTTTTAAAGTTTTACTTGATTTTATTTATTTATTTATTTATTTATTTATTTTTGGCTGTGTTGGGTCTTCGGTTCGTGCGAGGGCTTTCTCCAGTTGCGGCAAGCGGGGGCCACTCTTCATCGCGGTGCGGGGACCGCTCTTCATCGCGGTGCGCGGGCCTTTCTCTATCGCGGCCCCTCCCGTCGCGGGGCACAGGCTCCAGACGCGCAGGCTCAGCAATTGTGGCTCACGGGCCCAGCTGCTCCGTGGCATGTGGGATCTTCCCAGACCAGGGCTCGAACCCGTGTCCCCTGCATTAGCAGGCAGATTCTCAACCACTGCGCCACCAGGGAAGCCAGCCACATTTCTATCATTCAAGACCAGATTTTTAGTAGCTTTTAGCAGTTGTCTTAGTTCACTGGAAAAAGTAAATGTAAACAACTCTACCTCAAATTTTATCGTCTAAACTCACCATCTCTAAATATCATCAGCTTCCTAGAAATAAGCCACAAATAGAAATAACTGAGCTAATATCACTTGAACTTCCTAAGTATACTTTTATTACATTTTGAGAAATTCCCTCATTTTCATTTCAGAGACTATGTATAACACGATATGGGACAGAACAGGGTGTTGGGGCAGAGTTCAGGTAATAGGGGTGTTGCTTGGGCAATGCAGGACACAAAGTCTTTTTTTTTTTTCATTTTAAAAATTGTGATTTTAAAAAAACAACATAAAACCTACCATCTTAACCATTTTTAAGTATGCTATTTTTAAGTTCAGTAGTGTTAAGTATATTTACATTGCTATGCAAAAGAACTTTTCCATCTTGAACTTTTTCATTTTGCAAATCTGAAACTCCAGAACTCCAGAACCTTTTCATTTTGCAAATCTGAAACTGTACCCATTAAACAAGAACTCCCCATTTCCCCCTCACCCTAATTCCTGGCAACTACCATTCTTTCTGTTTCTATGAATTTGACTATAGTAATGCCCCCTTAACCATGGGGGATACATTGTTCCAAGACCCCCAGTGGATGCCTGAAACCACAGATAATACCGAACCCTATATACATACAGGCATACCTCGTTTTATTGCATTTCACTTTATTGTACCTTGTAGATACCGCAGTTTTTACAAATTGAAGGTTTGTGGCAACCCTGTGTCAAGCAAGTCTTTTGGTGCGATTTTTCCAAACATTTGCTCATTTCAGGTCTCTGTGTCACATTTTGGTAATTCTTGCAGTATTTTAAACTTCTTCATTATTATTATACTTGTTATGGTGATCTGTGATCTTTGATGTTACTATTACAAAAAGATTATGACTTGCTGAAGGCTGATGATGGTCAGCATTTTTTTAGTAATAAAGTATTTCTAATTAAGGTACATACATTGCTTTTTAAGACAAAATGCTATTGCACACTTAACAAACTACAATACAATATAAACATAACTTTTATATGTCCCAGGTGGGATGGTGCAAGATTTCATCACACTACTCATAATGGTAACTTAAAACTTACAAATTGTTTATTTCTGGAATTTTCCATTTAATATATTGGGAACTTGGTTGACTATGGGTAACTGAAACTGGGTAACTGAAACTGCAGAAAGCAAAACCATGGATAAGGGGGGACCACTGTACTTTAGATACCATATCAGTGGAATCACACAGTATTTGTCCTTTTGTGACTTATTTCAATTAGAATAATGTCCTCAAGTTTCATCCACATTGTAGCATGCTGATAGGATTTCTTTCCTTTTTAAAAAAATTTTTTTGGTTTTAGATTTCCTTCATTTTTAAGGCTGAGTAATATTCCACTTATGGATATATTACATTTTATTTATCTGTCGATGGGCATTTGGGTTGCTTCCACCCCCCAGCTATTGTGAATAGTGTTGCTATGAACACAGGTATGCAAATACATACACAGTCTTTTAAAAAATATCTTTATTGAGATATAATTCACAAACCACACAATTCACCCATTTAAAGTGTACAATTCAACAGTTTTCCATATATTCGGAGTTGTGCAACCATCACCACAATTTTAGAACATATTCATCACCTCAAAAAGAAAACCATTAGCAGTCACTTCCCCTCCATGCCCCTGCCCATGATGGTCAGCTTTATGTATCAACTTGGCTAGACTACAGTCCCTAGGTGTCCAATCAAACACTAATCTAGGTACTGCTGTGAAAGTTATTTTGTAGATGTGATTAAGTCCATAATCAGTTGACTTAAATCTAAGTGGGCCTGATTCAATCAGTTGAAAGGCCTAAAAGCAGAACTGAGGTTTCCCTGAAGAAGAAGTTCCACTTACGGACTATAGCTTCAGCTCACACCTGAGAGCCTGCCCTTCCTGACACTCTGTCCTATGGATTCTGGACTTGCCTAGCTAACCCCCACAATCACCTAAGCAAATTCCTTGCAATAAACCTCTCAATATATATCTCCTACTTGTTCTGTTTCTCTAGTTGGACCCTGATTGATAACACTCAACTCCACTCCCACCCTACACAGCCCTAAAAGCAACCACTAATCTACTTTCTGTCTCTATGGATTTGCCTATTCTAGACATCTCAAGTAAATGGAATCATACCATATGTGGTCTTACAATACAATATGTGACTGGTTTCTTTCACTTAGCATAACGTTTTAAAGTGTCATCGATGCAGCATTTATCAGTACGTCATTCCTTTCCATGGTTGAATAATATTCCATTGTGTGAAAATGCATTTTGTTTACCTATTCTTCTGTTGATGGACATTCAGTTGTTTCCACTGTTTGGCTGTTATGAATAATGATGCTATGGACATGTGTGTACCAGTTTTCATGAGGACCATGTTTTCATTTCTCTTGGGTATATACCTAGGAATGGAATTTCTGGGTCATATGAATACTCTAGGCTCAATATTTTGAGGAACTGCTGGACTGTTTTCTCCACATTCTCATCAATGCTTGTTATTTTCTGCCTTTTTTATTATAGCCATCCTAGTAGATGTGATGTGGTATCTCACTGTGGTCTTCATTTGTATTGCCCTAATGACTAAGGATGTTGAACATCTTTTTCATGTATTTATTGGCCATTTGCATACCTTCTTTGGAAAAATGTCTGTTCAAATCCTTTGCCCAGTTTTAACTGGGTTATTTGTCTTTCTATTGCTGAGTTGTAAAAGTTCTTCATGGGCTTCCCTGGTGGCGCAGTGGTTGGGAATCCGCCTGCCAATGCAGGGGACACGGGTTCGAGCCCTGGTCTGGGAAGATCCCACATGCCGTGGAGCAACTAGGGCCATGAGCCACAACTACTGAGCCTGCGCGTCTGGAGCCTGTGCTCCGCAACAGGAGAGGCCGCGACAGTGAGAGGCCCGCGCACCGCGATGAGGAGGCCCCCGCTTGCCGCAACTAGAGAAAGCCCTAGCACAGAAACGAAGACCCAACACAGCCAAAAATAAATAAATAAATAAATAAATAAATAAAGTAATTTAAAAAAAAAAGTTCTTCATATATCTGGACACCGACTCTTATCAGATATACGTCTTATTATACAAATATTTTCTGCACTCAATGGGTTGTCTTTTAATTTTCTTGATAGTATTGTTTATAGCACTAAAGTTTTTAAATTTTGAGATAGCCCAATTTATCTATCCTGTCACTTGTACTTTTGGTGTTGTATCAAAGGAACCATTGCCCAACCCAAGGTCATGATTTACTCCTTTACCAAGATTTACTCCTATGTCATCTTCTCAGAGTTCTGGTTTTAGCTCTTACATTTAGGTCTAAAAGTCTTACCTATCTGGTAGCGCTTTCCCAGGGAAATATTTATGGCACCATCAAAAAACAAACAAACTATTGTGTTTAAAACAAAATGTGCAATGTGTGCTCTTCAGCATTCTGATCTAGGCTGAGAACAATATTTGAAATGAGCTAGTGCTCTCTCTGTAGGACAAATAAATGCTTTCATAAGTACGTCACTTTTGAATGGAGTGCAGTTTATGACCTATTTACTTATGAACTAGCCCAAACAGCTTGCCTCCATAGCGTGAGGGAAGGAAGAAAGACTCTATTGTAAGAACCAGAAAAAAAAATCCAATCACTAATTTGGTCTAAATAAGGGAGCTTAGAGTTTTTGGTGGCTTTCAAAAACTACTTTCTCTTTGCTTGAGGAAGACGAATAAAAACTGTTTTTTAATGTTTTGTGACCTGGAAATATTTAATGTAAATATAATAGTCCTTTTATATTTATGTTTTCCCTCTAAAGCAGAGGGGAAGATGGCACAACATAAATTAAACAAATAGCATCTCAACATGCTGTTTTGCGTGTCCCCAAGATTACCCACACATTCGGCAATTCGCTGAGATGACTCACAGGACAGCATACAGTTGTCCTCGTGGCTTAGGTTTATTACGGCAAAGGGTACACAACAAGACCAGCAAGAGAAAAAGACAAGGGCAGAATCTGGAGAAATGCACGCATAAGCTTCAGAGGCTCTCTCCCTCCCAGCCTAGCAGGGATACATGAGTATCTTCCTTTCTCCAGCAGAAAACCTGCACACAGGTGCAATGCTTCTGCCACAGGGAAGCCCATTATAGAGACTCAGCACCCAAGGTTTTTACTGGGGGCTGGTCGCAGAGGCAGCCCCTGCCTAGCAACTACCAAAATTCACGATCCCCAGAAGAAAATCAAGTGCTTGCCATAAATCACATCATTTGCACAAACAATCTATGTGACCTGACAGAGCAGAGTCTGGTGCCCCAGCCTTTATCAGCTTGGGGAACTTCTGAGAAGCTGAGTTTCCTAAGGGCCAACCCTGCAAGCAAGTCTTTCTAAAGATGGCAGTCTCAGGCTTGCTATGTTAACTCTCTTCTGCACAGAGGCCATCGCATTCACTTAAGCTCTAATTTGAAATTTACTTAAGGAAACATTCAAATTTGGTGTCTAATAATATTCTGATTTTGTCATCATTTTAGTGAGATGAAGTTTATACTATCAATGAATTTTAAAAAGTATATTACAACAGTAGATATTGTATGGTACATGTTTAAGCTAAGAGATTTTTAAAGGACAGTGGCATACCTTACTATGCAAACAGATATTAATTTTATAGCTACTTTATTTATTTATTTATTTATTTGGCTGTGTTGGGTCTTTGTTTCGTGCGAGGGCTTTCTCTAGTTGCAGCAAGTGGGGGCCACTCTTCATCGTGGTGCGCGGGCCTTTCACTATCGCGGCCCCTCCCGTTGCGGGGCACAGGCTCCAGACGCGCAGGCTCAGTAGTTGTGGCTCACGGGCCCAGTTGCTCCACGGCATGTGGGATCTTCCCAGACCAGGGCTCGAACCCGTGTCCCCTGCATTGGCAGGCAGATTCTCAACCACTGCGCCACCAGGGAAGCCCAGATATTAATTTTAAATTAAACATATCTATCCATTAAAGCACGACCTGCAGGATCTCAACTGGTACTACTCTTAGCCAGACATTTAAATTCCTATTCATACTGAAAGTAATAAGACATTAAATCTTGTCTAGGACTTCCCTGGTGGTGCAGTGGTTAAGTATCGGCCTGCCAATGCAGGGGACATGGGTTTGATCCCTGGTCCGGGAAGATGCCACATGCCTTGGAGTAACTAAGCCCGTGTGCCACAACTACTTAGCCCTCACTCTAGAGCCTGCGCACCACAACTACTGAGCCCACATGCTGCAACTACTGAAGCCCACGCGCCTAGAGCCCATGCTCCGAAACAAGAAATGCCACCGCAATGAGAAACCCGCGTACTGCAACGAAGAGTAGCCCCTGCTCGCCACAACTAGAGAAAGCCTGTGCGCAGCCAAAAAAAAAAAAAAAATCTTGTCTATATGCAATAACATTAAGGAATAAGCTAGAAGAATAAAACAAGGGTGCCTCAAAAGCCCAACCTGGGCTAACTCCTGCTGAACTTACTACGGAAGGTGTTCCAAGGGGCAACAGTGATTACACAAAGAGAGCACAAGTTAGGTCCTAACGCAGTAAAAGTAAAATCACACATTCAATGTCATCTGTTTTACCAGGCTTGTTTCCTCTGATTACTCTTCTTTCTCTAAAAAACTTACTGTACACAAAAAACGTATAACCACTGCCTAGGTACATTACGTTCATGTTTTAGACAAATATCCTTGGGTGCTTCTTTGCACAAGACCAGTATACGGAATCACTATCTATTAGATAGTTAATCTGTATGTTACAATGATGCTCCCCTGTAATTATTCTGATTGTTTTGTGTACTTGCTTTGTCTTTGCATCTGAATTGTAAACTGTATTTCTCCTCTGCCTATCAAAACAAAATATCTAGACCATGCACTCAATTGATGCTTAATAAATCTAAGGAGGAAAAGTTACAGGGACTGAAGGCCTTTACAGAGTACCTAGCCCAATCTCCTCTGTTCATAGATTTGGAAGTCAGAAACACAGGGACACACACTCTCAGGTTGGTGGCAATGAAATAATTCCAATACCTATGGGTACCCTCAAAGGCTCGACTAAAACAAAATCAGAATGCAATTTTGAACTTTAAAGAGTTCACTCAACACACATTTTGCAATGTATACATCAGTACATTAGGTCAGCACTGGGAACACAAAGAAGAAAGATACTTGCCCTGGCCTCAAGGAGATTATAGCCCACTAGAGATCAGGTATGAGCTAACAAGGGTAGAACATGCATAAAGCCATAAGAAATCTAGAAAGTGATCCAGGAGTTCAGAGAGAGAAGATTTTTAATGTCTGGAAATTCAGTTCTTCAGAACTGAAGAGTGATGGTGAATTCAATAGGAGTACAAACAAGTTAAAAATGGTTTGCAAGGGTGCAAGTTTTTCCTAAACCTCACATCCTGCCTAGAAACAAGTAACAAGAACAGAAGATGTCCCAAGGGGTAACAGAAATCGCACGAAGAAATCTATTAGTAATAAGTTAAGCCTCTTTAGGTCAGTGGGACCACAAAGAGCCAGTAACACAAAGTGAGGGGTAGGAAACAGTGCCATGTTTGCTTGATAGGATAGAGGGCAGGTGCGGAAAGGAGACACATTCTCCTCTCCACCCTCACCAACAGGAGGCAAGTGGGGTGCATGAAGTGGGGAAGGCCCTGGAAGCACTACGGCCACTTCCGGTTCTGAAGAGCCTCAGCCAGGCTAATGATACACTAAGCACTTTCTGCTTTTCTTCACGGAAACAACGGACTTCCTATTCCAGAGAACATGCCCCCAAATGCATCACAGCCTCCCTCTTGAGCAATGTTGCAATAGAAAGTTGCCTTCCCAAGGGAGGATTCAGAAAATGAATCAGAGGTATGACCCACAAAATGCCATAGATACAAAGACACACCAAAACCTTCTCAAACTTTAAAAAATGGGGAGAAATGTATCATATTGCATTCATTACAGGAAGGGCCCCATTGGACACATGGAACCAAAGTTTACAAAGTAAATATGACACTTTTAATATTAACTTCCTTGCTTTTCTTAGAACTTGTTTTTAAATGTTTTTGTTATTTCTATTTGTGTCAATTTTATATGGGTACAGGGTTTCAAGAGTCAAACAGTTCCACTAAGTCTGTTGCAAAAAACAGGAGTCCTATTGTCTCCCTCTCCCCAGCCTTTCCTTGTGTGCTAGTGCCATCCCTTTCTTCTTGGCTTCCTGGGGTTTCAGGCGAAAGTAATGTATGTGTTCAGACACTATCATTACCTGAAAGCCATTTTCTCATAATTTAGAAGAGATATGGAAGATAAATGAGATGGCTGATACTTAAAAGCTGATATTTTCCCTGTAGTGAACGAAAGCATTTAAAATCATTCCTCCAGACTTCCCTGGTGGTGCAGTGGTTAAAGAATCCGCCTGCTAACACAGGGGACACGGGTTCAAGCCCTGGTCCGGGAAGATCCCACATGCCGCGGAGCAAGTAAGCCCGTGCGCCACAACTACTGAGCCTGCACTCTAGAGCCCGCGAGCCACAACTACTGAAGCCTGCGCGCCTAGAGCCCCTGCTCCACAACAAGAGAAGCCACCATGATGAGAGGCCCGTACACTGCAATGAAGAGTAGCCCCCGCTCACCGCAACTAGAGAAAGCCTGCGCACAGCAGCAAACACCCAGCGCAGCCAAAAATAAAATAAATAAATTTATTTTTTAAAAAAATCATTCCTCCAACCACACTCAAATTTGGGGTCACTAACAAAATCCCAGTATTGTGTCAAATAAGCATTTAAAGGACTCACTAATGACTTCACTTTTGAGTGTGGGGAGCAGTCTTTGCATCCTGTATTTTCCTCCATCTTTGCATTTGTTTTTTGTTCCACCTGTCCTGTACACTCCCAAAACAGGCCAGCACTGAAGTGAGTCTTCAGTGTGTACCTTCAGGGTGTACCTGAGAGGAGAGAGAGTTTACGGAGTGACTTTGCCAATGCTGAGTCTGAAGACTACGTCACAGGTGGGAGGGTGGGCAGGGAGAAGAGTCACTTCCTTCGCTTTTCTTTTGCCTTTAAGAGTCACAGCTAAAGTTGAACAACTAAGTTCTGCAGCTGATTAAGATGATAAAGGCCCTTAAATATGAAATACAGGTGACTCAGCACTGAACAAAATGTGAACAAAATGTGAAATAGTGAAACACTTGTTTATGAAAACAAACTTTTCTCCCACTGAGAAATGTGCTTGGCTATCATTTCATAAACTTAAATAAGCCTGAACTTTGGTTATATCTGGAGTTTGACCTAATTGTACCTTTAGAACTATGTGCTGGCTAATTATTGACCTGAAATCTGAACCTCTCAGAAGGGAAACAAAACATCAGACAGGAGGTGGACAGGGTGAAAACCAAAACCTCAGGCAAGTTTCTTTCAACCAGTGGTGAACAAAACCATTATTGCAAATATTTACTTTTAATTAAACTTAAGCCTCGGATGAGGGTGTAGTCCCACAAATATACTGCTGGTCCCTCTGACAGTGGTTTTTGCATTAACTTGGGTGGGTGCAATGAATTAAAAAGTGAAAACTTACACTCACGGTAAATTCCTCAGCTCCTATAAATAATCATGAATAGTGCTGGTCACAGACGAAAATGATCCTCTAAATACCCAGCCTTTTCCAAAAGATTGTGCCAAGTGTGTTCATCAAGATAGGAGAATGAGGAAAACATAATCTGTCTCTTTTTTTTGCTGAGCTCAAGCATTCTGAATTTTATCTTTAAACTAATGAAAATCATCATTACTCATTACTTGGCCTAATTTTAACTGTCACAGATTTGCTATTTAACCACAAGCTAGTTGCATTTTTCTATCTCTATATGTGAACACAGGCATTTTACATATATTCTGAATTTTCTTTGAGCCATTTAGATATAATGTCATTGATCCATTAGGGAAGTGCCTTGCATCACACAGGCCTCTACTGGGCTGGGATCCAGCACTGCACTTAGCACAAAAGTTGCTGACCCAGCGGCCCAGGCACCTGCTACTCCACTGCCTGGGGGGGTGGTCCCTCAGCGGGGCTCATTCTTCTGTCTACTACTATTATTGTGACTCTGTACCAAGGCGTGACATAGGTGATAAGATTGATGAAGGCATTCTTTAGCGCCACTAGTCCCTTTCTTCCCCACTGAAACAATTGCTTTTAAATCTTGATTTTTGACAAAGCAATCTTTCTCAGGACACATTATTACAGAACAAAACATGCCACATCTGTCTCTTCAGAGAAGCTTAAATCACTCCATATGGTAGAGAACGTTCTCTCCAAAGCCCTAAAGTTATTCAAATAGATCCATCCTGATTAAGTTAGAGATAAATTGGATTGAGAGTCAGTCTTATAATAAAAAATGGTCATAAGAAACAGAATAAAGAGTGTAAATGTAAGTAGAGAGTATTACCTCAGGACAGAGAAAAACAGAGTACAAATGCACTGAGGTCAGGAAATAAGCCAAAAAGGAAAGATATAAAATAGCACTTAGTAAAGTATAAACAGCTAGGGAAATGCAAGATACTATAATATGCAAAATTTATATTCCCTGCAGTTCAAAGTTCATGGAAGGCACGCGAAAAGTATTAAATAAAAAAAAGGCAGCACTGGATACAAACAGCCATGAAAGGAAAAGATCATAGTATAAAAGCAACTGAGTTGCCCTAGGTGGGAGGTGATTCTCTTGTTATCCTAAATATGGGCCAGATACTACCGGGTGCCAGCTCTGTGAGACCCACCCTCCTTGGAGGAGTTAAGAGATTTTAAGGCAATGTTTCAACACGACTAAAGTGTTAAAAATGGAAGTAATACCTTCCAATTAGGAGACTCTGAAACACCTTTTGATTGATGATCTCCAGAGCACGCTGTGGTGGGGGCCATTCCTTCATCTTCTCTAGATCAACAGTGAGGAAACCTGTGGATTCTCTACTTTCTGGAGGCGACAGAGGAAGCCAAGCCAATGGGAAAAGCCTGAAACAATAATAGTATATTTATAGTGAGATATTATAATTTAGGCACAGCTTTAATGTATTTGGTTGACTGGTACAGTAACACGAAAGTATTTCAGTATAGCAGGAAATAAAAGATTTCTGGGTCACTAGGGGGATTATTCTAGAGACAAACATGCTTCGGCTCATTAATCCAGTAACAATGCTGGCACCACTCCTGTCATCTTGGCTCTGTCAAATGTATTTAACATTAACATGTGCACGTTCCATTTGTGTATTGCTATCTTACCAACTGCTATCAGTTCTGGAAGGTCAACAATTTAGGAATTAAATTGACACTATAAGAATACAAAGATGACTTATAATTTCTAAGCTTGATTGAAATTTGGAAATTCTCAACCCTCTTTCATATAGTTTCCCCACCCATCCTTCCTGGCTGGCTGACAAGTCAAAAGAAACTCCTGCTGTTCCCACCAGCACTGGGAAGACGGAGTTCAATGAGCTGTGCATTTAGAGGCCACAAAGGCAAATACAAGGCCTACACACAGAGAACCAACACACACAACCACATACCATTCCTCCACTGGCAGAGGACAGAGACTACGTCATTAAGCATCTCCCGCTGGCAGTCAAGAACTGGAAGATCTGTACAAGCTGGGAGGCAATGGCACACAATAAGGGGTCACGGTCATTGTTTTCTTTTGTATGTCTTCTCATCAGGGTCAGGCAAACTATTACTTACAAGTTTTGTTCCTTATGCTGGCAATAGAAGCATCGTCTCTCAGCTCCAGAGCCACTTTTCCCAACTTGACCTTTGGAGACTGCCTGACAGCTGATGCTAAGAAGCAGAGTGAATGGTTTTAACACACACACACACCATGCACACACGCACACACGCATATCCCCCCCCACATACATGTACACTCAGAGACACACACAGGGACATCAGATACACTTAAACTGTCACTCAATAAATAATAAGAGAAAAAAAAGCAGGACAACTTTTTTTTTTAACTTAGAATTTTAATTATGTACATAAATAGCAACATGAGAACGAGGAGTTCTAAGGCTTATACATTATCTCTAGGTGAAAGAACTTCAGATTAGTCCACTTGGAGTATGGCATCACCCAAGATAACAAAGAGGCCTAGTATAGTTTCTCCTGAAGAAGAATGCCAATATACTACATTCAATACTAACTTCTCTGCCATTTTTCTGTAGAAATACTGGTTTACCATATGGAGTTTCCAATGTTTACCTATAACTAAAAGAAAAAGAAAAACATAAATAAACAGTTCCTCCCAAAATAAAAACAGCTCTAAGATTTTGCATTTTGAAAATTCTTTAGGTTTAAGTAATCACATCAAATACTTATAATACCATTATATGACCATGAGGATCACAATGAGCCAGAGAAAACAGTAATTATTCCCATTTTATAAATGGGTACACTAAAAACCAGAAAGGTTTTGTGTTACATCAATACTACATGCAGATTCTCAGCTAGCTGTGTATCTGAGATAAACAGATGGATGGGTGAATAAATTAAAAATAAACGCTTAAATGGCACAGGACACACTACATCACTCCCCTTCTGAAAACCAAACAACTACATTTCCATCCACCTGCTGGAGGAGAGCATGATTATATCATTGCTAGTCTGACACATACCTTTCCTCACATCACCCCATCATTCTTTTCTGGAATGAAACACACATCAAATCCAAAGACACCAAAGACAAACCAATTCTTCTCCAGATTGCCTTTTTCCTAATACGTAATGAATCTACTTAGCAATTAGACGTTTATAAATATTTTAGAGGCCAGTGACTACTCACTTGATCTTTTAATATAAAACTAAAAATTCTTAAACATCTAAACCACTAACTTACCTTTTCTATCTCTGTTTATTAATCTGTTTTGAACTTCTCTAAGAATTCAATAGATTTACTGCACTGTTAAAAAAAACCTACAAACTGCCAGTAATCTATATTAATAAGGATTCAATAGATCATGGTAGTCCATACTAGGAAATTATGAAGCAGCTAAAGGAGGAATGAGATAGACCTATAAGTACAACAGGGAAAGATGTACACAACATATTAAGTGGAAAAAAAAGCAAGTTCATTCATTCATTCAACATAACTAAACATAACACTGTCTACAAAGTATTCTTACCAAAAAATTGAACCAAAATCTGATTTAGCCTTCAGATCCAACTATCAGTTTATGGGAAATGCAGAGAGGAGAGGAACCAAGAGATAAACAGAATGACACTAAATGGATGCACTCAGCCACAGCCAGAGCATGGGAAATTTAAAGGACAAATAAGCCCAGTTTTTCAACAAATAAATGATAAGAGAAAAATGAGGGAGAAGGAACTATTACAGTTTAAAAGGGACTTAAAACATCTGAAAATAAAGACAGTTTATATCTTTGTAAAAAAATTAAAAAACAAAAAAATAAAAGGGACTTAAGAGACTCATCAGTCAAATGCAGTGGGCAGATCTTGTTTGGATCCTGACTCAAACAAAATAACTGTAAAAAAGTTATTAATGAGACAATCAGGGAAATCTGCAAACTATCTGAATATTAGATGATATTACGGAATTAGTGTTAATTTCTTTAGGTGTGATAATAAAACTGCAATATGTGCCTGCATGGAGCTTTCAGTGTACTTGCAAAACAGTACAAGGAATATGATCTCATTCTATCAAAAACCCAAAAGCATGTATGGATGCGTGTGTGTGTGTGTGTGTGTGTGTGTGTGTGTGTGTGTGTGTGTGTATGTTACACATAAAGAAAAAAGTCTGGAATGATGTACCAAACTATCAACAGAAATTACCTCTGGGAAAGGAATGGAGGACAAGACAAGCTTTAAAAATATTTATCTAAAAAAAATTCTTTACAACAAATATGCATCGCTTTTATAATTAAAAATTACGTCTCCAATAAAGAGCTAACAAAAATTAAAAATGAAATCAAGGCTGTGTATATAGTAAGCTGAACTCTGGCCCAGAATATTTTTGAAAGAATGAAGTGGATATGTACATAGTTTTCCTTTATTCTGTGGCTCGTTGCCCCTGTAAAGAAATATAACCATATTCAGTGTAAAGTCTCTGAAGGACACGTGTGACTTCCTGGCTGCTTACCCACCAGTCGCCTTTCTAACAGCATATCTGATGCACATCAGGTCCCACTTTCCAGAGATGCCAGTTCTAGGGTAGGGCTTACGCCGCTGCTTTTTAACAAGCTTCCCAGGTAACTTGTATAACAAAATTTGAGAAATGCTGATTTGGGGTTACTATATGAAAGGCTGTGATGTGAAAGAGGATCTGGATTTATTTTCTGTGACTGCTAAGGCAAGATCAGACCATTGTGTAGGAGTTACAAGGAGACATATTTTTGCTTAGTATAAGAAACAGCTCCCTAAAAATTAGGACTGCCCAAAGATGGCTGTCCTGTGGGGTGCTTTTCCTATCAGTGGAGGTGAAAAGTGGGAACACACAGGGCTACAGAGAATTTATGCTTGAGGCTGGGGGTTGCGCCAGATGATCCTTTTCAAATTCTAAGATTATATGACTCTCTAGGTCTCTGAAAACACGGAGACAACTTGAGAAAGAAAACCTCAAACCCAGAGCTTTCATGAGTTTTAAATAGTAGCCATGACTTATGATAAATGTGACACTGATTTTTTAAACAAATTTCTATTATAAAGAAAATGCATATTCATTGCAAAAAATTTAAAAATACATAAAGTTACATAGAAGAAAAAATATAAAAATCATCCATAATCCTACCATCCGAAGATACATACTTAAATTTTTTGTTGTGTTTCCTGGTCATTATCCTCTCTAAATATGTATCACACTAGCTTTTTTTCTTTTAATTTAATAATTGTGCATATGTTCCCATGCAATTAAATATTATTGAAACATAATAACATTCCTCTTTATGGACATACCATAATTAAACCATTTTCCTGTAGCTGAATATTTAGATTGTTTCCAAATTCAATATAATCTAATTGCCATGAAATCATAAGTGCTATTATATAATTTTTAATATATACACAAAATAATATTAACATAACTAGTGTTTTCTACTTAGCAAGTACTCAGTGGGTAAATATTGAACATATGAATGAAAACAAATGGTGAATTGAGTATACGACCAGAAGAAATCACACTGATTGACTTTATCAGATACCATCCTAAATTTCTCTAGACTCAAGTTACTCAAATCTGCAAAGAAAGACGACACCTATGAATTCCCTATGTCACTTACTCTATATAATCTTGAGCTTCTCTACAATAGTCATGCATTCAGCCAATTTTTATTGAACGATTATTAGATGAATACAACTGTGCTTACTATAGTGAAATGCTGTCTGAAAAAAAAAATAAGCCTAAGAAATAATTGTTTGAAATAGGTTTATAGACAAATCCCAAATGTCGAGTTCTAGCTTGTCTAAAAAACCCAGGTACTTCTCAGGAACAAACACAATTAAAAACTCATAGCACTTAAGCCCAGAAATTAAAGATGGAATGAAATATCATCCTGACCCTTATGTGTCCACACGAAGTTGAAATGGCTACAATTAATCAAATTAAATTAATTAAAGACAAGTCATTTCAATTGGTGCTAATAATGCTAAAAATAACCACAGAGTTTTCTTGTTCTTTACCTGATTAAAATGGGCAGAGCATGGAGTATTCTACTTATTTCCGGGTGAATTCTTCACATTTTCCGACTTGTAAAACAGAAAGTAAGAATATTAATGCAGTTTGAAAAGAAATAGTAAAACTTCTAAAGAAATAGTAGACTATCTCAAAGTGCACATCTTCACTATGTGACTGAATATTATCTGATGCAAAGTGACCCATGTCTCGGTAAACTGAAGGAATTACTAGGGCTCCCTGAGGGCCCTGCTGTAAAAAGTGACTCAGGCACAGAGAGCAGGAAATAAAGCTCCATTAATCCTCACTACACAGATTCGGCCAACAGCTGATTTGATAAAAAATCCAATCAATAGTGAAAAGATTTCTTTACTACTTCATGTCACTGTAATTGTTAAAGAAGGTTACTGAATCACTTTGCTGTACACCTGAAACTAACACAACACTGTAAATCAACTATACTCCAATTAAAAAAAAAAAAGAATAATCATCATGATCTGAAACTAAAAAAAAAAAAGGTTTTACACCTATGGGACGGTTTCCGGTGGGTACTCCACTCCGTATATCATCCACCATAGGGGCCAAATCACAAAACATGTTTACTCTGAAAGAGGTTATAACCAGACCGCACCCATTCCGCCTGGCCACCATCTGGGAACATATAATTAGGTCACGTCATCAATGAGAAGTAAGGTAGGAAAGGTTCTAGTGGGAAAAGTTCACGTGCTAAATGTTTAAGGCCTTACTTTCTTTCCCAGATGTTTTTAAGACTTTAATTCTGAAAACACGTTAATAAGACCTGATGTACGTCAAGGATCTGAGCTCTCATGAGATGGCAATCTGAAAAACACTAGGCTGTAGTTGGGTGGGCAATAGGGCTGTGATTCTGTGGTCTAGACTTGGTGCAGGTTCTGCCGGTGGCCTCTCAGAGTTATCCACGGGTGAAGGAGGGGGAAATGTGAGAAAGCAGGACCACATGCCTAACCCTGTAATTTCAGAGCATGGTTTCTAGGCAACTTCAGGCTTACTGAAGTGGTTGAGAACCTGTCTCTAAGCATAGTGATCATACATCTTGGCTTGCCCAAGTTATACATACTGGTTTATACCTATTGTCCCAGCATAATTAATAGTGCCCCCTTTCACTCTCAAGAGTATCCTGGTTTGGATGATAAATTATATGGTCACCCTATCTACAGACCACATTCACTTGATGATGGAGTTCTGGGGAAAAAGGCCATACGTATTGCTTGGTGGATCATCATACAATATCCAGGTCTACTTGTTGCTCTGAACAGAGCTCTACAGGACTCAGCGCCTATGCCTTACGCTATTCCTTGTATTCCTTGAGAGCCACTTTCACACACACACACACACACACACACACACACACAGAGGCCTTCTTGCTGTTGCTCTTCCAACTTGCCAAGCTCTTTCCTGGGATAAAACCTTTGCAAAATAAATCCCTTGACCTAGACTGGTCCATCCCAATTTTGGCCTGGCTAAATGCTATTCATCCTTTAGATCAAGGCTTTCCCCTGTCCTCCACCCTTCGATTCAGATAAGAACCTTTTATTCACATTGATAGCACCCATGCACTTCCTGATTTGTGTAATTCTTTCATTCATGTTTGAATCCTTCACAAATATATATAAGTTTCATGAGGGCACAATACTCCTAGAACCTCCTAGCACACAGTATTCAAACATTCGTTAAATAAACAAATGAAATGAGGTAGAACCTAGAGACCTGATGAGTGTTTAAAAAAAAGTTTGGGTATTAATGAAGAAGAGATAAAAAGAGGCTTATGAAGGCAAGTGAGATAACCATGTCCAACAACTGGGTCTGTCATAAAAACCATGTGGTTCCCTACTTAGTTAAATGTATTTTAGGTCTGAATTACCTTAACATAATGCTTGCCAAATACTTCTAGTGATATTCTTATATATTCTACTACCTATATTTGCCAGCAACTCAATCTCAAAAATATAAGATAAGATATATTATCTTAGAATAAGATAAGAATATAAGATGCTAAATTCATAAGCTTTTTTTATCCTTCGGACATTAAGAAAATGAGCACATAAAAACATTCTTCTGGTTGAAGAAAACAACTCTGTTGCTAGGAAATTTTTCTTGTTTGATTACATATCACTTATAGTATAACAAAACATGACAGTCAAATATCTCACTAGTGAAGTATTGAACCTATCCACCCTATTACAAATCAGATCTCTCTTGGCAGAAACCATCATCATCTCAGCAAAAACAACATTATGACTTCAAAAGACAGTTTGTGACTTAGCACAAGCCAGAAATTAAATTTTTTTTGCATTTTCGGACAGTTTTATTTAAAATATTTTACAATGCAACCATTCTCCTTATAATCTAATTTCAAAACATATTGGGTTTCGGGCTTCCCTGGTGGCGCAGTGGTTGAGAGTCTGCCTGCCAACGCAGGGGACGCGGGTTCGAGCCCTGGTCTGGGAAGATCCCACATGCCGCGGAGCGACTAGGCCCGTGAGCCACAATTGCTGAGCCTGCGCGTCTGGAGCCTGTGCTCCGCAACAAGAGAGGCCACGATAGTGAGAGGCCTGCGCACCGCGATGAAGAGTGGCCCCCACTTGCCGCAACTAGAGAAAGCCCTCGCACAGAAACGAAGACCCAACACAGCCATAAATAAATAAATAAAATAAAATTAAAAAAAAAAAAACATATTGGGTTTCATCGTTTTTTTAAAGTGATTGATACATTTTATTTAACCCAACACATCTAAAATACTATTATCTCAACATGTAATCAATATAACATCAATCAACATTAAAATTATGAGATAGTTTACAATCTTTTTACCTGTACCATGTCTTCTAAATTTGGTGTGAATTTGCGCTTACAGCATACCTCAGTTCAGATTAGCTACACTTCATGTAGTCAACATCTAGTGCCTGCCATATTGGATTGCAAAGGGCTAGAGGAATAAGCTAAACAGCACTGCACTGTGATGGTTAATTTTATGTGTCAACTTGGCTAAGCTACAGTAGAAATTTTATTTTCTTACCATGTCCATGAACATGAATAATAATTTCTATTAGCAAAATTGAAACATTTGTTTTAATCAAAATATTTATTTCTAATTAGTATGCACTGCCATATGAAGGGGGATTTCCAGCCAAACTTTTGAGGTACAGCAATCCACTTGAAATGTCTGATCCCCTCACCAGTTGAATTATTTTGATCAATTACTTAACTCCTCCAAAATGCAGTTTCCTCGTTTATAACATGGAGATAGTAATAGAACCTGCCTCACAGACTCTTCCTGAGCATACAGTTAGCACCCAGGGCCAAGCTCACAGCAAGTGCTCAATAAAAATGACCTATCCCAAAAGAAACGAAATTGAGTTATTTGTAGTGAGGTGGATGGAGTTAGAGTCTGTCATACAGAGTGAAGTAAGTCAGAAAGAGAAAAAATAAATACCGTATGCTAACACATATATATGGAATCTAAAAAAAAAATGGTTCTAATGAACCTAGGGGCAGGACAGGAATAAAGATGCAGACATAGAGAATGGACTTGAGGACACGGGGAGGGGGAAGGGTAAGCTGGGATGAAGTGAGAGGGTGGCATGGACTTATATATACTGACAAATGTAACATAGATAGCTAGTGGGAAGCAGCTGCATAGCACAGGGAGATCAGCTCGGTGCTTTGTGACCACCTAGAGGAGTGGGATAGGGAGGGTGGGAGGGAGACGCAAGAGGGAGGAGATATGGGGATATATGTATATGTATAGTTGATTCACTTTGTTATAAAGCAGAAACTAACACACCATTGTAAAGCAATTATACTCCAATAAAGATGCTAAAAAAAAATTACCTATCCTATGTGGTAGGTCACTTAAGTTTTTTGATGAGGAAATAAAAGGTAAACATAAATGACCTGTTAAAGACCCCAGTGAAATTCCAGTTCACTGGATGTGGTAGGCAGAATAACGGCCCCCTCAAAGATGTTTGCACCTTAATCCTGGAACCTGTGACTGTGCTACCGTACATGGCAAAGGAGAATTACGGTGGCATTGGAGTTAAGGTTGCTAACCAGCTGACCTTACAATAGGGAGATTATCTTGGATTATCTGGGTGGGCCCAATCGAATCACATGGGTTCCTATAGTCTAAGAGGACGGAAGACAGGGTCAAAGAAATGGGACATGAAAAGGACTCATCTGCAGCAGCTGGCTTTGAAGATGAAGGAAGAGGGCTGGGAGTCAAGGAATGCTGCAGCCTCTAGAAGCTGGGAACTACCCTCAGCTGACAGCTAGCAAAGCAGACCTTGGTCCTATAACTGCCAAGAAACTAAATTCTGTCAACAACCTCAATGAGCAGGAAGCGGATTCTCCCCTGGTACCTCCAGAAAGGAACGCAGCCCTGCTGACACCTTGATTTAGCACCGGACTCCTGACCTACAGAGTCTAAGATAATAAATTTGTATTACTTTCAGCCAGTAAATTTGTGGTCATTTGTTATGGCTGCAATAGGAAACTAAAACAGATAGGAGGACTTTTGACTAAGGAGTATAATAAGCCCTAGGGCTCCATTTTCCATCAGGAAATGCTACCTTCTCCTATGCAGATGTCACATGACATCTATCATGGCTACCATTTCTAAAGTCTGTCCATTTTCTCAGCTTCTCACATGGATAAACTCAATCCTTGAAACAGCCCCATGAGGTACTACCCCCATTTCCCAAGAGCACCAGAGCAATTTCCCAAGGTTTCAAGGCTTGTAAGAGGTGGGGGTGGGGTGGGAGTGGGGGAAGAGCCCGGTGCACCCACTCTGGAGTCAACTCTCTTGGCCACCAGGCCATGCTGCATCCTGCCTTGTCTACCTTTCCTCATACCAAAAGTGTATGCCTTTCGAAAAAGGAGACATTTTTTTTCAAGATTTCTTACTTTTTATTTTGCTAAGTAATGATGTTTAAAAAAAAAGAAAGGGACTTCCCTGGTGGCGCAGTGGTTAGGAATCTGCCTGCCAATGCAGGGGACACGGGTTCAATCCCTGGTCCAGGAAGATCTCACATGCCGTGGAGCAACTAAGCCCGTGCGCCACAACTACTGAGCCTGCGCTCCAGAGCCCACGAGCCACAAATACTGAGCCTGTGTGCCACAACTACTGAAGCCCAGGCGCCTAGAGCCCGTGCTCTGCAATAAGAGAAGCCACCGCAATGAGAAGCCCATGCACCGCAACGAAGAGTAGCCCCTGCTCGCCACAACTAGAGAAACCCCATGCACAGCAATGAAGACCCAACGCAGCCAAGAAAAAAAAAAAGAAAAATCACTGCCTAGTACCTTTATTTCTTAGAATTTTAAACAGCAAAAACTAGAAAGGGCACAAATTCAGAACAAATTTAGCTTTATGGAAAACCCACCACATTGTCCTTTTTATTTTATTGTGATAAGAACACTTAACATGAGATCTGCCCTCCTGACAAATTTTTAAGTGTACAATACAGTAATGTTAACTACAGGCACTATATTGTACAGCAGGTCTCTAGAATGTATTCATCTTGCATAACTGAAACTTTATACCCATTGATTAGCAACTCCCCATTTTCCCCTCCCCCCAGCCCCTGGCAACCACCACTCTACTCTCTGCTTCTATAAATTTGACTATTTTAGATACTTCATTTAAGTGGAATCATACAGTATTTCTCCTTCTGTGACTGCCTTATTTCAAAGATGATCATTTTAAAATCACATAACTTACAGCAAAACTTGAGTGTGTTTAGAAAGCTAAGGAATTTCGAATGGAGAAAAAGAAAGCAGGACATATTTACACAGGATGATGGCTGCTGCTTCCCTTTCATTTTCCTGCTGAGCCAGCAAAGGCTTGACTACAACTATTAAAAGCTCAGCTTTAGAAGTTCTGCTCAGTTTTCATGTTAGTAACAGGTTTATATTTCTTTTATATTTTCCTTACCTTCAAAGAATTATTAAGATTTTTTTTAGTTACTGTTGGTCTTTAACAGTCATTCTACAATTCTTTGATAGTAACTTGTCACATTTTTTAAAAATCTAGTGAAAATTAAACATGACTTTTACTGAAACACACTGCTGTGTTTGGCTAATGTAGAAGACAACTCCAAAAGAGCTATCTGTGACCCTGGGGCCTGACACCCACAAATAGCCTCCATCTCTGAAACTCAGGCTTTGAGCTGGGACTATTCTGAAAGGGTTTCAGATTAGCAATGGACAATCAATAGTTTCATGCTTTTATTAAACACCTAGAGTAAAACAGTGAAAACTGTAATGGAAAAGATCTATGAATCAACTACATTAAGTACTTCTGATCATCAAAAGACACCAAAACTGAAGAGACAAGCCTAAAACTGGGAGAAGACATCCGCAAACATGTGACCAAAAATATTAGTATCTAGGAAAAAATAAAGAACTCTTATAAATCATTAAGAAAGGAACTAATGATCCACATAAAAAATGGCCAAAAGACATGAACAGGCATTTCAAGAAGAAACCAATAAACATGTGAAAAGATGCTCAACCTCATTAGTAATCAAAGGAACATACAATAAAACAACAATGAGAGATTCTGAGACCATTTTGACATGCCAGACAGCGAGGAAACTATTGCAGTCCTTGCATCATGTCAAAAGGATGCAGAGCCAACTTCTACTAGCCAAAATGGAACAATCTGAACTCCAACAAGGATAAGAAATACAAAGCATTCAAACCCAAATATATTTAAGTCTACAAATTCAAAATGATTCTAAAAAAAACCCCACTAATTGGTGACCTTCTGAGGATGAGAGGGAACCAATTTATTATTTTGAAAACCAGATAAATAAGAGCAAAAATTGAGCATTTATCCTATCTTTCCTATAACTGAGTAACTAAATAGTATATGAGGGGAAGTAGTTCCTTATTAAAGTGTTCTAGCTATTATGTGAAAATGAAATGACAGAAGTAGAATATCACCATTTTCCAACTCCCAGTGAATCAGTAGGTCTAGGCATTGAGACTCAACAGCCACTAACGCCAAAATGGTAAACTGAAGCAAAAACTTAGATGCCTACATAGAACTATAGCCTTGCCAATAGGATCAAACACGAACTTGATTAGGCAGCCTCTGGATCCAGTGGCCAATCTACAGGAAACGTAGAGAAGAAAGGAACACGTTCAACTGCACCGTAAGCGTGCAATCCGCAAAACCCAAACTGTTGGAAACTCTACAGGTCCGACACGCCAGGTTCCTTTAACAGATACAGTGTAAGGAAAATAAGAGGATGGAAGGGGAACCTGTAGATTAAAAGTGACTTAAAAGGGAAAAAAAGACTTAAAAGGAATATCAAGACAGAAATAATCATGGGCAAGACTAAAGTGACAGGGATAAAGACTTAGGTGATAAAGCCATTAAGAAAAACAGGGAAGTTACTTCCTACTATGGAAGTCAGGATAGTAGGTAGTTTTGGATGGAAAGAGAGGAATGTGATTGGGGTGAGCTACATGGAAGGGCTTCTGGGGAGGCTGGCAAAATTCCGGGTTTTTATCCTAGATGATGGTTACAAGGGTGTGTGCCTTATAAGAATTCACTCAGGTATAAAAAACTCAATTTAAAAATTGTTGAAGGAAAGCACATTATTGTGGCAACTGAAGAAATCTGACTATGGACTGTATATTAGATAATGATTATGGAAACAATGAAATGTCAACTTTCCTGAGCATGATAATGGTATTGTGATTATATCAGTAAATGACCATGTTCTTTAGAAATATATGCTGAATTAGATATGGGTAGAAAGCGCAATATCTACAACTAACTCCTAAATGGTTCAGAAAAATAAAATACACATGTGTGTGAGCACCCAAGCATGTGTAAAAAGACAAAGCAAATGTAGCAAAACGTTAATTGGTGAATCTAAGTGAGAGGTATATTCATTATACTATTCCTGCAACTGTTCTGTAGTTTTGAAATTTTTTTTCAAAATAAAAATTGGGGAACAGGGGCTTCCCTGGTGGCGCAGTGGTTGAGAATCTGCCTGCCAATGCAGGGGACACGGTTCAATGCAGGGTTCGAGCCCTGGTCTGGGAAGATCCCACATGCCGCGGAGCTACTAGGCCTGTGAGGCACAACTACTGAGCCTGCGCGTCTGGAGCCTGTGCTCCGCAACAAGAGAGGCCATGATAGTGAGAGGCCCGCGCACCGCGATGAAGAGTGGCCCCCTCTCGCCGCAACTAGAGAAAGCCCTCGCACAGAAACGAAGACCCAACAAGCCAAAAATAAATAAATAAATTAATTAATTAATTAAAAAAAAAACAACTTGTGCTAAATGTTTAAGTAGTCAACATCCATTTTATTATCTTCTATTCACAACAGATAGCTGTCAGGACAACTGTGCTTTGAGAGTAAATGAATGGAAGAACACTAAGCTCTCAGTGACGCTCAAGAGGGCAAGAGCATAGAAAGAAGACCAGAGGAGACATGCAGACCAACCCCAGGCTAATTAGGCATCTTTACTATCTCACTCCCCAAAGACTTGCATGTAAATACGAGTAGCTGTAATAGGCAACGTTTTCAAATTACCATAAAATGCTGTTCTGCTTAGCTTGCATTCCAACCACAGTCCCATTGGTGTGCACGTGTCTGCCTAACACCACAGTGAGCGCTCAGAGGCTCCCAGGGGATCCCCCCCACCATAGCTTTCATGTGCATCGGTTCTGCACTGACACCACAGTGAGCACTCAGAGCTGAGGAGGAGTTTCATCTTCCACATTTCTTTCTAAGGCTGTGTATAGCTTTCCTGACATTCTGTTTCCTTTCCCATATTAAACTCAGTGTGGACTTAAGGAATTTTTTAAACAGGAAAGAAAGCTTCCAAAGAAAATGTCAGAGACATGAAAATAAAACTATGAGCGTTTATTCTTTAAAAGGGATTGCCAAAGGGCACTTGATATTAATACAGAACTTCCTACTCAAGAGCTAGTATAAACAGGCTCAACAGAGACTAATTCATTTACAAATCACCAGTACAATAATTAGTCTTACGATTTCACTGGAAGATTATTTATGTAACTAATGAGGAGGGCTTATAATTTATTCCGTTAATGTTACTTCCAAATTCCAGTTCGAAATCCTGGGTTTTGAGATAGGTATGTATGTATGTATCTATTTATCTATCTAGCTATTTATTTATGGGCCATGCCACATAGCATGCGGGATCTTAGTTCCCCGACCAGGGATCGAACCCATGCCCCCTGCAGTGGAAGCTCAGAGCCTAACCACTGGACCACCAGGGAAGTCCCTAGGTATTTATATTTTTAAAAAGGGTATTCTGATTTGAGATGACAGGAGTCAAAAGTATTCTATGATACAGAAGGTATGTTAATAATAAGAACCCTAATTCTTCCTTATCGAGCTGTGCCTCTGAGTGCTTGGAGGAGACATGATGCCTTGTTCTATATTCACTAATCCTTATCAGAGGAAAGAGAGAATGTCCCAGCAAACATGGGCAACATTTAATCAGCTAAGTGGCTGTGAGAAGAGACAAAAAAATGACCTGTCCTTATAATTCCACAACCTTTTCCCCTCTGCTGTTCACCCACCAATCAGCACAGTGGCCTGTAACTGGTGGCTGGTCCTGTATATGCCCTTAACTGGGCCCATAGGCTAGGGGATGAACAGTTACAGTACTGATAAAGTGAAGAATGAAGCCTATGATGAATGAAATAGCAAGAGGAGGAGTCTCGGTTATTTGTCTTTTGCTGGGAGCATAGCATGTTCCCTTTGAATCTAGTTTTGAAAAAACTTTCAGATAATATGCAACACTCTGAGCCAACTGTAAATACAATACAGTGGAAATTATGGTCTAAGACTGGGGTGGAATGTATTTTATGGTCCCCACTTATTCAGCCCTGCTGAAAATAATCAAATGCACAGAGGTTCTATTGCTCCTCCAATAAAGGCCACCAGAGAATCTGAGCTAGAAGCATAAGGAAATACAAACAGAAAAAGCAAGAGCAAGCAACAGGGCATCAAGAATTTTATAAAACCCGAGAGAAACCACATATTTAAACCAAAAGGAAGATAATGAAAAAGATCTTTCTCACCTTTTGAATATTCTCCTTCCACAAATCTTCAACGACTATGTATCCTCGTAAACCCCAGTCATATAATTTCTCCCCACTGACCTTGAAACAAAATATAAAAGATCCATTGCTATTCCATACATGAAGTGGTAAGGAAGAGAATTTTCTGTTTTCTTTTGTCCTGTTTCCAAAAGAACTGTATTTAAGCATACGACAAACACAGGAATCTTGGGACATACACATTAAAACTGTGCAATGTAAGCAAATAAAAGATAGTAAGAATGATAGCATAAAAAGAAAAAATAGCTTGCCCGTGTATAGTTACTGTTTAAAATAATTTGCCATAAATTATAGGTGTATATTTCAAACTTTCACAATTTCAAGGGAAAAAAATGTGGATCATTGTTGATATGGGAAATGCCTGAAGATCAGACAAGAAGGAAGGCTACTACCTATCACATCTAGCACGTAACAGCCAAACAAGTCTGAAAATCAAGCTTAAAATCAATCATTCATTTTAGGGGCTACGTAAAAAAATAGGTGAGCTCAGTAAAGATGCTCTCAGTCTTCCCAGATCCCTCAAAACATAAAGTCTTTGAGTTTCTACAGCGATTTTGCCTCCTGTTTCAAAATCCTTTCTACAACATCCTGAGAGGTAGGCCCCAGGGTCAGAGAATATTTTGGGGTCAGTGAGCTCACTACCTTAAAATGCACTTGTCCAACTTTGGCCTGCTGGCTTTAATTGTTGGAAACTTTTTTTTTAAGTATTGAGCTTTCTTAAAAAAAATGCTTCCAATAATTTGCATTCGTTGGTCCTACTTATGACCATATTGATTATTCTTCTAAATGACAGTACTTCAATTTTCTGAAAGCAGTTATTATTCTCTTCCTAATTTTTATAATAATTTGTCAATGTATAGCATTTTACTTTACAAAGCACATTCACATGGTTTATCTCTATTCTATATAACAACCCTATGTGGTAAGTAGGCAAAGACTGTAAGGAAATATTCAGAGGCCAAGTGACTCATCCAAGATCACAGTGCTAGTAAATCCAGGGGTTGCTGCAACATGCTGGTTTCTTACAAGTTACATTCTTCCAGTTGCTCCAACTGTTCTTAGAATATGATATGATTCTCAGACCCACTGGTAGACATATCAAGCATTTATCATGAGTATGGCACTGTTTTCAGTGCTTTAAATTTGAGAGAAAAACAATATTTGCCATCACTTTAAGGGTTTTCTTACAGTACTTTTCTCCAAACACTACTGAACAGAAAACAGAATATAAGTGATTAAGTGGCTTGTCCAAGGTCATGGCATTCATTAAAAAAAAGAATAAAAAAGAAGAGGAAGTAGAAAAGAAACTGTGAAATAGGAACTAAATGACACTAAAACGGTATCAGAAATTCTCTTTCAGTCGCTGATGTTGTTTTGTTTTACTGTGGCAAATACACATAATATAACATTTACCATTTTAACCACTTTTAGGTGTACAATTCAGTGGCATTAATTACATTCACAATGCTATGCAGCCATCACCACTATCCATTTTCAAAACGTTTTCATCATCCCAAACAGATCACTAATGTTTTATATCTAGTGAAACTAGTTAATTGCTTTGCTCTGGCTTACCCTAGGTACAAAATAAAAGACAAAACTCCTTCCCACTGACTTTAAAAATAAATTAGAATACAACTCAGATTTGCATGCTACTATCTTGGTTGTGAATACAAAAAATCTTTTGCAACATATGCTGTGGCATAGAAGATAAAAAAAGACCTCTACTCAGAGGGCAGCCACATATGCTTCTCAACCAGCAGCCAATTTACTATTTACACCATAACAGACTGAGATGATGTTTGATCATTTTTATGATCTAGGGCAGGCAGACACGATTCACTGTTCCAGAGCTGGGGCTGAAGCAGGCAGAGGATCAGTAACTGTCTGCCTCCAGGACTGCTGTAAACAATGTTAAGGCCATGCCATGAAGATCTTACTGGTATTTGCCACCAAAGGCAACAATTTCCCGCAGCTGGAGCCACTGGGCTCCCACCTTCAACTGCAGCACCGTCTAGGAATCTAGACTCGATACTGTCACAAGGACTCCAGGGGGCACAGTTTCAGGTCAGTTTGGCTCAGAGCCCTCAGGGCCCAAATCTGGTGATGGCACTGCTATTCCTCCTAGGACCAAGTCTCAGTGTGAGATGGCAATTCTGGCAAATGAGTCCTTGTCTCCATAAGCTGTCTAGGACCTCAAAACCTCGAGTCTGCCTTGCTCTTGCCAGTTTTCCAAGGGACTCTACATGTAGAGTCGCACTAAGTCCACATACCACTGCCCGGAGAGAGTCTAGTCTTTATCAGTGGTTCTCAAATATTATGGGCTTGCTAAAAATCCCCCGGAGGGCTTGCTAAACCACATATTGCTGGCCCTAACCTTCAGAGTGTCTGAGTCAGTAGGTCCGGGTTGGGGCCTGAAAATGTGCATTCCTGACAAGTTCCCAGGTGATCCTGATGCTGCTGGGCCGGGGAGTACACTCTGAGAACTGCTGGTCCAGCTGTTATGGACTGAATTGTATCCCCCAAAATTCATATATTGAAGACCTAACCCACAGTGTTAATACAGTAGACTGTATTTGGAGACAGGGCCTTTAGAGAGGTAATTAAGGTCAAGTTCGTCATAAGGGTAGAGCTCTAATCTAACTAGTGTCATTATAAGGCAAGGATGATAAACCAGGGGAGTGCACGCACAATGACAAGGCCATGTGAGGACACAGGGAGAAGGTGGCCATCTGCAAGTCCCGGAGAGAGGCCTCAGGAGAAACCAACCTTGCTGACACCTTGATCTTGGACTTCCAGCCTCCAGAACTGTGAGAAAATAAATTTCTGTTATTTAAGCCTCACAGTCTGTGGTATTTTGTTACGGCAGCTCAACCTGACTAAGGCATCAGCTTTATCCGTGTTCTTGCCACTGTGTTCTACTTGCCAGGATGCCATCAAACTGAGGCCTGAAGGGTAGGAAAGGAGCAGCCAACTGACAGCCCTGAGAAAGGCGTTCCCAGCAGAAGGGACTGCACTCCCTGTAGTCCCCAGCAAGGAAAGCGAGGCTAGCACCAGGATGAGGGAGAAGGCGCAGAGGGCCAGAGCACAGGCCTGTGCCTGCAACTCCAAGGAGGGCAGGTTGTGACCAGATAAGCCCAAACTGAGAATGACCTGTAACTATCAGCTTTGGAATTTGAGTCTCTAGATTTCCATGTAATTATGCAAAAAAAAGGCATAGCAAATTTTCTTTGATTAATATTCAAATTAGCATGCATTCTCTGAATACTGACATTGGAAGGAGGGCCAGAACTGAGGTACATAGTGCAGAAAAACATTTAAATTTGTTGTAGTTCATTTATATGTGCAAACAAATTTTAGTCTGGTGTTAGAAAGGCTGCAAAATAAAATTAAATTAAGCAGTAAACCCATACATACATAAGCAAGAACAAAGGACATGCAAGCTTACTGGATCTAACTTACCTGGACAAATACGATGGCTTGTTGTGGATAATAAAGAGAGGCAGCTAATCCCATGAAACCAGGTGGATACACCAGCTTCTTTATTTTTGAACCTATTAAAAAAAAGGTTATGGACACCATCAGAGTATTCATTATCTTCACCATTACAGTTTCCGTCATATATCTAACATTGAGTAAGACTTCTTTGGTCTTAGACTGACAGAGAATGTGCCTAATATATGAACCAAAAAGGACCACCACATTTTCATAGCTTTAGGAAGATACAATTCACACAACTCACCCACTTAAATTGTACCATTCAACGGCTTTTAGTGTATTCACAGAGGTACACGGCCATCACCACAATTAATTTTAGAAGTGATCACCCAAAAAGAATCCCCACATCCGTGAGCAGTCACCCCCCAATTCCTCCATCACCTCCAGCCCTAGGAAACCATTAATCTACTTTCTAGCTCTATGGATTTGCCTACTCTGGACATTTCGTATAAATGGAATTATATAATATGTAGTCCTTTGCACCTGGCTTTTTTCATCAATACAATGTTTTCAAGAGAACCACCATTTCTAAGGAAACAGAAAAAAAGATTGTTTTAAAAAGAAAACCACACATTATTTTGGTTTCTAAGGTTTACATTCTTTCATAGTAAACTGGCTTCCTATTTAAATACTGAATGCAAGCATTCCTCTCCTCTCCTTTCCAATACCCCATAAAAATAACAGTAAAAGAATAAAATACAGATAATAAACCCACAACGAAGAGAAAATGTATGGAGGGGCTATTGGCTATTAAGAAGTGTCAAGCAAGTTTCAGAAAACGGAGAGTGGATGGGAGCAAGAGGACAGACAGCCTTTAAATCCTGAGCAGGGGCCACAGCAGAGGAGGGAGCAGAATGTCCCTGGCAGCCCAGAGATGTCAGGTACCATGCAGGGTGGAGAGGGCAACCAGGGATCAAGATAGAGGGAGAAATACAAGTCCTGTGCATGGACCAGGTGAGCCTCTCCTTCCTCCATGCCATGCCAGTGCAAAACTGCCTGTGGTCATGCCATCTCGCCAGACAAAATCTTAAAAGGGGGGCAGGGTATCGCGGAAGAAATGCCATGGATTTGCTGCTGAGAACCGAGACAGCTGGTGTGAGTGCATGTGTGTGTTAGTGCTGAGGGTCCAGCCTTCCCCAGGTGGGCACTGTCACCCCCCCACCTAAGGGCAGTCCCCTTTTGGCTCACCCTGAGGAAGAACCTGCTTGCCAGCAAGCCCCATCTATACGCAAAAAGTTCTTATTAGAGTTTCAATTGCCTTGTTCTTTCTTGTTTTGTTTTTTGCCTTGTTCTTAAACATGACTGTACAACTGAGGAAAGTTGAGGAAAGCCTGCAACATAAAAGAGAAGATCAAGACAAGCAAGAAGGAAAAATGACCCTAAAGGAAAGAGACGAACTTAAAAACAAAACTAAACCTGTTATTAAGTATCATCAATAAATTCAAGAAGCTACTGCATTAAAAGAAAAATGAGTTCTGTGAAAAGAGAGCAGAAAAGAGCTCTTGGAAATGACCAAAGTAAACTAATGCAAAAAGAATAAAATAGTCAAGAAAATACAAGAGACATATGGGGTCAGTTTAAATAGCTCAATCACAAATGAATTCGTGTTCAGGAAAGAAAAAGAATGAGAGGAAATTTTCAAATAAATACAAGATATATATTTGCCTACAGCTGAGGGCTGCAAGCCACCAAAATGCTCAACCAAAGAATGAAAAACATCTATATGTAGTCACAGCACCATGGAAGTTCAGAACACTGAAGACGAAGAGAAGATCCTCAAAGCTTCCAGAAAAAAAGAAAAAAATGAATCACTTCATACGGAACAATCATGCAGACAGACTGGTTGCTGACTCTCACACCTGCAACGCTGGGTGCTAGAAGATGCAGCCTTCAAAGTTTTGATGGAGAACAAATTCTACGACCAACCAAACGATCACTAGGTATGAGTCCTTTCAGACTTGCAAAAACTTGGAAAGTTTACCTCCAACATAGGCTTTTTCGAAAGTGACTTAAGCATGTAGTTCAACAACAGGCAGCAAACCTAGGAGAAGACAACATGGACCTCAGGCAAAGGGGGTCAAACCCAAGAGAGCGTGGAGCCATGTCCCAAGACAAGAGCTGTGTTGACTGAGTCTCAGTCTAGACTGTGAGAATACGTAGAGCCCTGGGAAAGGGGAAATGAACAGACAGAAGGATGGAGAGCTGGGAGAAATGAGAATGAGATTAAGAAAACTGGTAGAGGGTAAAACTGGAGAATACACTAGAAATGGACTTGACACAAGAAACAGTCTCCACTCAGAGGCACGGGGGTTTTGAGATGGGACGCATATAGATGCTAGTGCAATGTATGTTACTCACATTTACAAAGAAGAATGCAAGTGCTGTTTATCGGTCTTAAACTTTAAACAGACAAATCCCCCAAAATGGAACTGGGGTTACAGAAGAGAATACAAATACTATCAATCTAGACTCTTAATATTATGTTTCTCTCCCTGTCCTACTGCCTTGACTGAAAGGCTATAATTACTCTAGAAGAGAAAAGCCTTTTACACCTCTGGAAGCCCACCTGTACACTTGAAGCTTTAAGCACCTGGGCAGCTCATGAAGGTGAGGACCAGGTGAAGGACAGCAAACCCTCCAACCAGCCATTTTTCACTCCTCTAGGGAAAGCTGATAGGCAGCAGCTCTTGAGCTTCTAGCTCCTAGTGGTTCACACAATGAGCTGGGGGCCCCAGAACTTCTGGAAGAAAGTGCAATCCCCTGTCTCCCTGCCTATCTCCACACCCACACCTCCCAAGAAGCCAGTGGTCTACACTGTAACCGTCAGCATTGCCAGAGAGGAACCACTGGCTGCCAGTGCTGGAGGGAGCCACCAGAAGGCAACAACGGTGGGCAACGACCACCTGCCACCCTTGGGTGTCCTGGCTGGGCCCACTTCCTCTGAATGATCATCCACTCATCTCTCTTCCAGAGAAGTACCTCTTGTCCTCACCACAGTCCTGGCCACCCTCACCACCAGTATCTGCCGAATGCTCAAGAAACCTATCCATATGATCCAGCAATCCCTCTTCTGGGTATATACCCAAAGGAAATGAAATCAGTATCTTGAAGTATCCCATGTTCACTGCAGCATTATTCACAATAGCCAAGACATGAAACCAAACTAAGTGTCTTTCAATGGAAGAATGGATAAAGAAATTATGGTATATATTTGCAATGGAATATTATTCAGCCTTTAAAAGGAAGGACATTCTACCATGTGCAAAAATATGGATGAACCTGGAGGACATTATGCTAAGTGAAATAAGCCAGACAGAGAAAGAAAAAACAGTGCAAGATCTCACTGATATGTAGAATCTAAAAAAGTCAAATACATAGAAGCAGAGAGTAGAAGGGTGGCTATCAGGAGTGGGGAGGTGGGAGAAATGGGGAGATATTGGTCAAAGGGTACAAAGGTGCAGCTATGTAGGATGAATAAGTCTAGAGATCTAATGTACGGCATGATGACTACAGTTAATAATACTGAACCCTGGACATTTACTAAGAGGAGATTTCAGGTGCTCTCATCACAAAAAAGGTAACTATATGAGAAGATATATTAATTAGCTCGACTCTAGTAATAATTTCACTATGCATACGTGTATCAAAACATCATGTTGTACACCTTAAATACATATAACTTTTATTAAAAAATAAAATTAAAATAAATAAAATGTTAGACTGAAAACAAAGAAGAAACGAAACTCCACCAGGAGGGACCTTCTGAGCCCATCGTACTGCTGCCAGCATAGGGGACCTGGAGGGGCCTGAAAATCACTCTGACCACCCATGAACATACCTACCCTCCCACTCCCCACTCATCTTGCTTAGGGATCCCCCACCCCAACATTGTTTACCTCAGGCCCTTGTACCCCAGCACCCACAGGAAAAGATCTGTTGTTTGGTATGTGCGCATGAGTATGTGTGCGTGTGTACTTTTCTGAAAAAGAATTAAGGTTTTAAATTATTTTAATACAACCGAGCCCTCTCAGGAAAAGGAAGGAGAGAGAGGAACATATAAACAAGCAAGAAAACAAAAGCAAAGACAAAGGACCCGCAGTAGTGGTGTCCTTCTGCTGCTGTTCTGCCCAGGAGAGCATAGCCCCCAGTTGTCCTCAGGACAGTCACCACAGTGGATATGCAGGAGATAAACACGGTGTAAAGAGCACACATGGCACAGGGAGCTCTCTTTAGGGCTGTAAAACTGCTCCACATGCTCTACCCATGGAGAGGGAAGGAGGAAGCTAATCTCACTTGATTCCACGTTCCTGGCTCCCTAACACCCAGTCAAATTCCAACACCTTGGCCTTGGGATCTTCATAAATTCTAAACACTATCTAAATAAGATAGGAATGCTTTCCTAGACAGCTTTACAGAAGGAGGGGAAAGAAGTTTGGGACAAAAAGATGGTTCAACTATTGCCCAAGCTGATTAGTAAAAATAAACTCTGCATTTAATTCTTATATATCCTGCACAAGACGGGAGGAGGACACAAAAACTACAACAGGAGTTCATTCCACACACTGGGGGAATGGCACCAGGGCAGCATATTTAGGAATTTTTGTGAAGTCTGAATTTTACAATCAGTGAAACTTCAAGTAGTTCATAACAAATTCATCTCATTATAATGAAGTATTTTACCATCCTGTATTTCCTATAAATGTTTTGTAATCCAGCAGTAAGGTGTAGTAATATCTTTAAGTTGATATTTGTTAGCTTTTAATTTTAAGTATATTTTTAAAAAATATTTATTTATTTCGCTGCATTAGGTCTTAGTTGCGGCATGCGGGATCCTTGTAGCATGCAGGCTCTTCGTTGCAGTGCACGGGCTTCTTTCTAGTTGTAGCGCGTGGGCTCTAGAGCACAGGGGCTCAGTAGTTGTGGTGCACGGGCTCTCTAGTTGTGGTGCAAAGGCTCCAGAGCGTGCGGGCTCAGTAGTTGTGGCAAGCAGGCTTAGTTGCCCTATGGCATGCGGGATCCTAGTTCCCCGACCAGGAATGGAACCCGCGTCCCCTGCACTGGAAGGTGGATTCTTAACCACTGGACCCCAGGGAAGTCCCTAATTTTAAGTATTTTTAGAAGTTTTTATCATCACTGACTGAAGGTACAAGACATCAAGAAATTAATAAACTCTCCATGAAATCACTGTTACTAGGAATAATAGCCTGATCTTTTATTTTAATATAAATTTATTTTATTTATTTATTTTTGGCTGCATTGGGTCTTTATTGCTGTGCACGGGCTTTCTCTAGTTGCAGGGAGTGGGGGCCACTCTTCGTTGTGGTGTGCGGGCTTCTCATTGAGGTGGCTTCTCTTATTGTGGAGCATGGGCTCTAGGTGTGTGGGCTTCAGTAGTTGTGGCACGTGGGCTTCAGTAGTTGTGGCTCGCGGGCTCTAGAGTGCAGGCTCAGTAGGTGTGGTGCACGGGCCCAGTTGCTCTGTGGCATGTGGGATCTTCCCAGGCCAGGGCTCAAACCCACGTCCCCTGCATTGGCAGGCGGATTTTTAACCACTGCACCAACAGGGAAGCCCTAATAGCCTAATCTTAATAGTGAAACATTTACAGTTTCTCAGGTGTGACAGATCTTCATTAATGAAAGTTCACTCTTTCTGTATCAAAGAGCAACAGGAATTTGACCAAGTAAGTGTACCTATAAAGGATAACTAATTTCTTTTTTTTATTCTAATTAATTTTTTAATTGGAGTATAGTTGATTTACAATGCTGTGTTAGTTTCTGCTGTACAGCAAAGTGAGTCAGTGATACATATACATATATCTACTCTTTTCTATACTCTATTCCCATATAGGTCATCACAGAGTACTGAATAGAGTTCCCTGTGATATTCAGTAGGTTCTTATTAGGGAAAATTATCTTTTTTTTTTAAACATCTTTATTGGAGTATAATTGCTTTACAATGGTGTGTTAGTTCCTGCTTTATAACAAAGTGAATCAGTTATACATATACATATGTTCCCATATCTCTTCCCTCTTGCGTCTCCCTCCCTCCCTCCTTCCCTATCCCACCCCTCTAGGTGGTCACAGAGCACCGAGCTGATCTCCCTGTGCTATGCGGCTGCTTCCCACTAGCTATCTATTTTACGTTTGGTAGTGTATATATGTCCATGCAACTCTCTCACTTTGTCCCAGCTTACCCTTTCCCCTCCCCATATCCTCAAGTCCATTCTCTAGTAGGTCTGTGTCTTTTTTTTTTTTTTTTAATTGTATAGCTACTTTATTTATTTATTTATTTATTTTTGGCTGTGTTGGGTCTTCGGTTCGTGCGAGGGCTTTCTCTAGTTGCGGCAAGTGGGGGCCACTCTTCATCGCGGTGCGGGGACCGCTCTTCATCGCGGTGCGCGGGCCTTTCACTATCGCGGCCCCTCCCGTTGCGGGGCACAGGCTCCAGACGCGCAGGCTCAGTAGTTGTGGCTCACGGGCCCAGCTGCTCCGTGGCATGTGGGATCTTCCCAGACCAGGGCTCGAACCCGTGTCCCCTGCATTAGCAGGCAGATTCTCAACCACTGCGCCACCAGGGAAGCCCGGTCTGTGTCTTTATTCCCGTCTTGCCCCTAGGTTTTTCATGACCTTTTTTTTTTTTTCTTAGATTCCATACATATGTGTTAGCATACGGTATTTGTTTTTCTCTTTCTGACTTACTTCACTCTGTATGACAGACTCTAGGTCCACCCATCTCACTACAAATAACTCAATTTCGTTTCTTTTTATGGCTGGGTAACATTCCATTGTATATATGTGCCACATCTTCTTTATCCATTCATCTGTCGATGGACACTTAGGTTGCTTCCATGTCCTGGCTATTGTAAATAGAGCTGCAATGAACATTTTGGTACATGACTCTTTTTTTTTTTTTTTTAATTTTTTTTTTTATTTATTATTTATTTATTATGTTTATTTTTGGCTGTGTGGGTCTTCGTTTCTGTGCGAGGGCTTTCTCCAGTTGCGGCGAGTGGGAGCCACTCTTCATCGCGGTGCTCGGGCCTCTCACTATCGCGGCCTCTCCTGCTGCGGAGCAGAGGCTCCAGACACTCAGGCTCAGCAGTTGTGGCTCACGGGCCCAGCCGCTCCACGGCATGTGGGATCCTCCCAGACCAGGGCTCGAACCCGTGTCCCCTGCATTGGCAGGCAGACTCTCAACCACTGCGCCACCAGGGAAGCCCATGACTCTTTTTGAATTATGGTGTTCTCAGGGTATATGCCCAGTAGTGGGATTGCTGGGTCATATGGTAGTTCTATTTTTAGTTTTTTAAGGAACCTCCATACTGTTCTCCATAGTGGCTGTATCAGTTTACATTCCCACCAACAGTGCAAGAGTGTTCCCTTTTCTCCACACCCTCTCCAGCATTTATTGTTTCTAGATTTTTTGATGATGGCCATTCTGACCGGTGTGAGATGATATCTCATTGTAGTTTTGATTTGCATTTCTCTAATGATTAATGATGTTGAGCATTCTTTCATGTGTTTGTTGGCAATCTGTGTATCTTCTTTGGAGAAATGTCTGTTTAGGTCTTCTGCCCATTTTTGGATTGGGTTGTTTGTTTTTTGATATTGAGCTGCATGAGCTGCTTGTAAATTTTGGAGATTAATCCTTTGTCAGTTGCTTCATTTGCAAATATTTTTTCCCATTCTGAGGGTTGTCTTTTCATCTTGTTTATGGTTTCCTTTGCTGTGCAAAAGCTTTTAAGTTTCATTAGGTCCCATTTGTTTATTTTTGTTTTTATTTCCATTTCTCTAGGAGGTGGGTCAAAAAGGATCTTGCTGTGATGTATGTCATAGAGTGTTCTGCCTATGTTTTCCTCTAAGAGTTTGATAGTGTCTGGCCTTACATTTAGGTCTTTAATCCATTTTTAGTTTTCTTTTTGTAACCAAAAGTATATAATTTCTTTCATTTTATTTTTTTACAATTTCTATATATGTTTAAAATCAAATATACTGGAGAAAACAACCATATCAATTATACATCAAGAAGGCCATATTCAGGAACTAACTCATTACTCCAAAAACTGGTAAGTGAAAAGAAAGAATCAAATGTATATGTTATGTCTCCCTTATGAACTGTTTAAAAAAAAAAAAACTACAAAATTGTACCTACCTCTAGCCAAAAGGAGTCCAACAACTCCAGCAAAACCAATAACACCAAGTCTTGGAAAAAATCCAGGAGGTGCATTTTGGAGATATTCATAGCTGTCTACAATAGAATCAGACCAGGAAACAGTTTTATAAATTGCTCATTAAAAAACAAAACATGTACATCAACTATATTTCAATTAAAAATAAACATAAACAAAAAGAACAAAACAAAAAAGTCAAATATAAGCAGCATATGTAGTAGCAAATGCTTTTCAAATAATGTATTCTTTGCTTTCTGTTAATATGCTTCTTTTCAACAAGTTTTTTTTATGTAAGAGATAAACATGATTTACTAGTTACATCGCAAGTATCCAATTTTCAAACAACTTTTTAGCCTGATGACATTCTGACAATAAAGTAATGTTAGATTACCTTCATATTCCTGAAGGCAACAGATTTGAATCAATTATTCGTAAGGGCAGAAAGACAAATATAGGAATCCCTTGCTATCCAAACACAGAAACAGAATAAATTTGGATAAATCTTTGGATAGATCTGTCGCTATCAGAAGCTTTGCTGCTTGCTCTCTAAAATTCAGGAACCAAATACATTAGACTCTGGAAAAAAAATGTATCTTTTGCCATCTGAATTCATTATTTAAACTCAAGATAAGAATAAATCTGGATAATGAAGGAAACTTGTAGTGCAAGTATATGCAGGAAATAGTCACTGTTGATAGATAAAATAAATACAAATAAATGCAACACGTGAGTCTACTTGCCACACCTGACCATGCATTATGACCTCATTCACATGATGCCGCCTCTCCTCTCCCCTGAGCCAATGCCACCAAATAAAAGCCAGCTTAAGTCCTACCTCCTCAGAAAAGCCTTTCCTATACTCATCAGCCCACACCTCTCTTTCTCCTCTAAAGTCCCACCATATTTATTTTCTCTACCATCATCTGATGCCTAATTGTATGGCCCTTGTTTTTAATTATTCAGGGTGTATTTTATGTCTCCTCAAAGAGAATATCTGCTCCTTAATGGTGGACTGCTTAGACTTCTATGTCATTTTCCCCCAGTGGTAAATAGTGGATGTTCACTCAACAGATACTTATTTGAAGCCCTGCTAGGAGTTAATGGATACTGAATGAATTAACAAAGGGATTTCAGCTAGGTCATGACTTGAAAAGCCTGCAGGTCTCTCAACCTCATCTTCAGCACTCCCGACCTGCTTCCAGTTCCCGGCACACGCAACACTAAGTCACCACTCCAAGCCTTGGTCATGCTGTGCCCTCTGTGTGGAATGCCTCCCAACTCCCACCCCCATGTTTTGGTGTGGCTAACTGTTCCTTCAAGACTCATCTCAGAACTCCTTCCCTGACTGCTCCCATCTCCCCAATCTCTGTTAAACTAGTCTCTTTCCTCTGTACCTTCAATGGTGGTCTACGACTGTCTCTGTATTTGTGCTAGTATTGAACACTTTATTATATGCACCTCACTGGCTGTGACCACTGTCTCAATCAGCCTCTCTCTTCAATGCCTGCCACGATGGTGACTTAACAGACATACATGGAACTGAACTAATTGGAATACTCAATAATTCTCTCGTCTAGATAATACTAGGCATGTGCCAGTTATCCTTTTCTTGGTTTCTTTGGGAAATGTGGTGATCATTTTAAATACTACTATACAGCTTGTGTTCTTTGCACCAATTCCTGTCTGGCCTTTTACTTATTTTGCCTTTAACCTGGTTTTAACTTTTCATCCTCTTGTCTGGGTCATTTGAGGCAATTTTCTGCTTCCCTTTATTTTTGCCTACCAGCATGGTATTTTCAATTCTAGACAGGCACACAGAGCAGGTGATAGAAGGACACCCAGATGCCTTGGTGAGCTGAGCCAAAGTGGGAAAATCACAAAGAAATGAGAAAGAAGATATGCTGTAAGACTACACTAAATATGAAGCCCAGCTTCTAGCAACATGTCTTGGATATGACTCCTGGGAAATGGACTGGTTGCCTTGGCAGACAACAATGCAACTCATAATGGAACGTTTCTTAAGTCTTTGCAGTAACTATGAGTCCAGGAGAAGAAAAAAAAGACTCATATTGCAAATACTGCCTACTGCTGTGAATCAATGGGAAATGATAGGCGACAATGAAGAGACACCTCAGTCACCCATATAGATAAAAGATCAGGAGTTCTTTAGCTTTCTCAGGTAAAAAATGAAGGTAACAAATTACCTAACTGCCAAGGTTGTTATGAGGATTGTACATAAATTAATACTTTCAAAGCACTTAGACTAGTTCCTGACACATAATAAGCACTAAATAAGTGTTTATAAAATTAAGATATTAATGAACATACATGAATAATTTAAAGAAGTGGTAAGCTACTGATATGTCTGTCTTCAAATGAAGAATTTACTTATATAGTAGTCTCAGGGGTATCAGTGCATCAATACTATGATAATCTTCACAAAGAAACAAATTGTACTCATGCTTATTTTATTCTGTCACGGAAACACTTGTAAAAACAAGAGGATGACTGGCTGAGATGTCCAATAAAGGGAATGAAATGTGATCAATGTCTATTAATTTATCAGTTCTTGATATTAGTTAGAACACAGTCTGTGAAACCAGTTTATGGGTGTATATGTTAAGTGAATGTGAAAAACAATCAAAGGCGATAAAAAACAAATGAAAACATGTAAGAACACTACGAATTATGCAATAAAGCCTTTCCTAGGCACACCAGCCCAGTTCCTTCCTGCCTCTAAACTTCTATAAAATGTGTTAATAGCTGTGCCAATGAGCTATCCTGATTCTGAAAACCTATAGATGAGTTAGGACATTGCACCTGGAAATAGATTTAAAGAAAGAAAATCCAGTGTATCTGCACCTGCTAGGCCAACAATCCTAATGATCTTGAAGAAACTTACCTGAGTGTTTGGGGACACTAGTTCTCTGAAATCTGATGAAAAACATAGATCCTCTTTCCAGAAAAATCCAAATAGCTCTAAAATTCTACACACAATTTTAAGGAATTCACAGATCTCCTGGAGCCCATCCATGGACTCCCAGTTAAAGAATCCAATGTCAAACAAACTGATTATGCCTAATTAAAAATCAACTTACCTAACCCCCACTGAACCAAACTTTGCATCTTGGGCTTAGTTTGGGAGTACATTTCCTAAAAAGATGAGAAAAAAAAAAGAATCAATAGGATTTGCTGATTAGAATGTAGCAATAAATATATTTGTCTTTACTGAATAAATTATCATGTTATTAGCACTTTTTGAACAAAGGGATACACTGTCTATCTGGGTTTTTTGTGTTGTTTTTCCTTTTCTAATTTCCCCTTCACCACAAATTGCTCAGCAGAATGGCTTATTATTGCCACAGGAAGCAAAGATTTCAAGTAGGGTGGTTTCAACAACCCAGCCTTTTCATTCTTCTATTGAAATTGAAGAGGACGAAAAAAAATCAATCCCCTTGATAATTAAAGTGGATATTCTTTCCCTGTGAGATTAAATCATTCATATTAAGTCTATTTCCTGATTTGCCATGATTTTAGAGCCTATATCTGAAAACTGCCCATTTGAGGCAGGAATGACCAGCTGTAATGGGACAAAGGAGTCTATATCCAGGTTTGGAGAAACATTTACCCCAAATGAGCAAATGAAGTATTAACATTCTCTTAACGACAACAATAAAAAGGCTTTGTACATGAACATCAGATGATCCTAAAGAAAGCAAGGGACTACTTCAAAAAGTGTACAGTAAAGATGGGAAAAGAGATATGTGGGTATCAGAAGATATCAGAACCAGTTGCCACTTGGAAAAGGATTTGTTTATTTTAATTCACTTCAAGTCAGAGCAAGTTACCCTAATACTGTTAAATGGTCTTAAATAATAAGTGCTGAATTTGGGTGAGGACATAAAGAACATTAAAAAAACCTGAGTACTGCTTCATTAAAATCCATTATTAGTTTTTTTTCTGCACATGAAAAGAGAAAAACTACAGATCAATGTCTAGACTGACTGCCCACTTCTTTTGCTAGCATAATCTGTTTACTATGAAGAAAAATTAAATCAGTTCTTGAAGAAAGGGACTAGAACTTGTAGGCCTGAAAATGGAGCCAGGAATGAGAAAAATTTTCATTCATGAAGACTTCAATCTATAGGAAAATAAAACCAGTGTAATCACAAAAAAAAGCTTTTTTACATATAACTAGTACAAATAAACATGTTGATAACTATTCTGAGGCATTTTGTTGCACTAGGCATCATGCACAGACGAAAACGTAAAAAACAAAAAGCAACCTTGAGTTGAAGGGTAGAGACAAAGTACTTTTATAACCACAAAAAAAAAAAGAGCAAGAGGGCTTCCCTGGTGGCGCAGTGGCTGAGAATCTGCCTGCTAATGCAGGGGACACGGGTTCGTGCCCTGGTCTGGGAAGATCCCACATGCCGCGGAGCAACTAGGCCCGTGAGCCACAACTACTGAGCCTGCGTGTCTGGAGCCTGTGCTCTGCAACAAGAGAGGCCGCGATAGTGAGAGGCCCACGCACTGCGATGAAGAGTGGCCCCCGCTTGCCGCAACAAGAGAAAGCCCTCGCACAGAAACGAAGACCCAACAGAGCAATCAATCAATCAATCAATCTTTAAAAAAAAAAAAAAAGAGCAAGAGAGAAATAACAGTAGCCATGCCTACATGATACAGAAATATTTGCAAATGTGCTGACCTTATCTTAACCACCAGCAGATGGTTTAAAAATCTTCTAGTCCATTCTCTACGTCTGCGTCTTTATTCCTGTCCTGCCCCTAGGTTCTTCAGAACCTTTTTTTTTTTTATATTCCATATATATGTTAGCATATGGTATTTGTTTTTCTCTTTCTGACTTACTTCACTCTGTATGACAGACTCTAGGTCCATCCACCTCACTACAAATAACTCAATTTCGTTTCTTTTTATGGCTGAGTAATATTCCACTGTATATATGTGCCACACCTTCTTTATCCATTCATCTGTTGATGGACACTATGTCCTGGCTATTGTAAACAGAGCTGCAATGAACCTTGTGGTACATGACTCTTTTTGAATTATGGTTTTCTCAGGATATATGCCCAGTAGTGGGATTGCTGGGTCATATGGTAGTTCTATTTTTAGTTTTTTAAGGAACCTCCATACTGTTCTCCATAGTGGCTTGAGGACACGGGGAGGGGGAAGGGTAAGCTGGGACGAAGTGAGAGAGTGGCATGGACATATATATACTACCAAATGTAAAATAGATAGCTAGTGGGAAGCAGCCGCATAGCACAGGGAGATCAGCTCGGTGCTTTGTGACCACGTAGAGGGGTGGGATAGGGAAGGAGGGAAGAAGACACAAGAGGGAGGAGATATGGGGATATATGTATATGTATAGCTGATTCACTCTGTTATAAAGCAGAAACTAACACACAATTGTAAAGCAAGTATACTCCAATAAAGATGTTAAAATTTAAAAATCTTCTAGAACAAGAGAATAAAGTTTAAGTGTGTTACAACACATTATGTATAAAGTCTTTAGGTATTTCATAACTCAATAATATGGTTACGGTACTTTAGTATAATGGCCTAATTTATGCTATTTTCTTTCTAAATTGGTGAACAAAAGTTCAGCACTGGCACAGACAGTGGAAATTAAAAATTTTAAAACAAGTTCTGGATGAAAATTGAGTTTATCATCTCAAGCAAAGTAAATCTAGACCACGTCACACACATCTACATTCTTTTACTTTGTCATCAGTTTTCAAAATCAAGATCAAGTGTGGCAAATATACATATCAAAGCCCACGAAAACATTCTGTAGACTGTAAACTTCAGTTTCCAATGTTAAAAATTGCACACATGCTTTCATGAACATAATGACAAATGCCTGATTTAAAACCTGAGCAGTAAAAGTCAATTTGTATATGCAGATCTTTGGTCACGAAGGGAAACAGTTAAGTACTCAAGTATGTAATTCCACCCTCTTTTAGTTATCTACACTCCTATTATAGCATTCAAAATCCTCTGTACCCATTCCTGTTTAAAGTGGTACTGGGATTCCCCTGGCGGCACACTTGTTAAGAATCTGCCTGCCAACGCAGGGGACACGGGTTTGAGCCCTGGTCCAGGAGGATCCCACATGCCGCAGGGCAACTAAGCCCGTATGCCACAACTACTGAGCCTGCGGTCTAGAGCCTGTGAGCCACAACTATTGAGCCCGCAAGCCACAACTATTGAGCCTGTGTGCCACAACTACTGAAGCCCACGCACCTAGAGACCGTTCTCTGCAACAAGAGAAGCCACCTCAATGAGAAGCCCGAGCACTGCAACAAATAGTAGCCCCGGCTCGCTGCAACTAGAGAATGCCTGCACGCAGCAACAAAGACCCAACACAGCCAAAAATAAATAAATAAATAAATAAATTAAAAAATAAAATAAAATAAAGTGGTACTGACTTGTAGAATCTCTGTGGGGAGAGAAACTTCCTAATTTTGATATAAATGTTTACATTGTACCCTTTTCCTTCTTCTGAAGTTCCAGCCCCATATCCTCCCCTGGTGGACAATAATGTTTTCATAGCCACAACCAACAAGATAGGCACCATGGGGGAATTCCCTGGCAGTCCAGTAGTTAGGACTCGGCGCTTTCACTGCTGTGGCCCAGGTTCAAGTCCTGGTCGGGTAACTGAGATCCCACAAACCGAGCGGCCTGGCCGAAAAAAAAAAGAGAGGTACCATGGGCCTCTGCTCTCTAGTCAACATGACACAGGCTGCCCAGTGGGAGGGAAACTCTCTCTGCAGCTATGGCGACAGCTGCCACCAGGAAGGTAGGGCTCTCTGCTCCCCTCCAGAGATGGCACTGACGAACATTTTTAAGTCAGGCACTCTTAAGTTGGGGCCCTTTATTCTGCCTTTTTCTGAAAACATGCAGCCAGTATAGACTTTTTACTACTGACTCTAAACAGAAATGCATTCATTCCATTTTCAGAACAGCTGTCTGTACCTGACACCAACTTGTATATGGTTCACAATAATGTCGGAGATGGGAGATGCTTTCTTCAAGTTGGGTCCTTGGCTCTTCCACATATTTAGACTGACCCTCAGGAACAGAGTAGAGTGAAAGCTGCAAAGATTGAAAAACAAAATAAAAAGAAATTAAGAAGTGTATACAGTAATGAAATAACAATCAATTATTAAATTTGTAATAACTCACAAACTACAGTGAATAAGGATTATGTGCACCCTGAACCTTGCTTCAGACGATCTTTGCACCTTAATCAATAAGGACAAGGCCAAGAGAGCAGGGCTATGAGGTGTCCTAGCCTCCCCCAACCCTACTCATAGCAGACAAAGCAGTCCCCTTTTACCCATTTTATATATTAGTATTCGTTATTTCATCTTAGATTTAGTTTGGAAAAAGGATTCTATTACTCTAAATGGTGGGTTGAAGGTGGGATAGGAAAAAAAAAGCTTGAGAATAACTGAATAGCATATGACTTAGTTCTAGTGATCAGTCTAGTGCTAATCAAAGCAGAATAGCAGGTTTGTTCCCCACCAGAGAGGAAACGTTTCACAGCCACCACTGGCTGCCTTCTTCACCCTCAAAAATGCCACTGTCCCAAGGCCTGAGAAGAAGAGAGTAAAGGGCAAAAAAACAAGCTATTTAGCTTTAGGTAAACACCATTCAAGTAACCCTGACCATAACTGAAGGTAGATCTTTTTTTTTTTTTTAATTAATTAATTTATTTATTTATTATTTTTGGCTGTGTTGGGTCTTCGTTTCTGTGCGAGGGCTTTCTCTAGTTGTGGCGAGCGGGGGCCACTCTTCATCGCGGTGCGCGGGCCTCTCACTGTCGCGGCCTCTCTTGTTGCGGAGCACAGGGTCCAGACACGCAGGCTCAGCAGTTGTGGCTCACGGGCCTAGCTGTTCCGCAGCATGTGGGATCTTCCCGGACCAGGGCTCGAACCCGTGTCCTCTGCATTGGCAGGCAGATTCTCAACCACTGCGCCACCAGGGAAGCCCGAAGGTAGATCTTTATGACACTTTACTCAAAGTCAAAAGAAACCAAATATCTAAAATAATCAGTGGGAAGTATAGACAAAAAGGAATGTAAACAATGGAGAGATGATTTCCTGTTTTATTTATTTAGTATTTATTAAGCATCTACTTATGAGACTCTAATCCAGCCAAGAAGCAGGATGAGCCCTGGTCTTTAATTTCTTAGGAGAGGGAAAAATGTGAATGTTTTCCTGGCTTGATAAGCAGTCTGGAAGCAGGCAGATCACTTAGAAGTGACTTGGGCTTACAATCTAATGGGACAGAGCAGATTCCCCACTAAAAATCTAGGAGATATTCCTTAACTATGCCCTTAGCTAAGTGCCATTAATTAAAGTTGAAAAAGCCATAGTCTAGCAGCTTCCCACAAGGAAAAACTATTTCCTCCTTTTAAATATCTTCTGAATTGTCCTATCTTCCTGATATTCAATTTGTATGCTTCCCATAGTAACTAAATCACATGTTCAAAATATATCACAACATGTTACCTCATTAACCTTCACAGCAACTTTGTGAGATGAGTCCTTTTTTGCTGATGCATAGACTTTGAAGGTGAGCAGGCTCAGGCTGGCCGGCCCCACAGACCTCTGAATTACCTGAAACACAGAAACAATCTTAAGCCTTCTCTCAATTCTACAAACTGAAGGTACATAACGTGGGCACATTTGCAACCTCAGCCACTCCTGCCCTGAGAGGCTTATTGAGCATTATGAGAAACGTATTCCCGAAGTTTTATGGAAGTCAGAAACTAAAAAACATGTTCTCGGGCTTCCCTGGTGGCGCAGTGGTTGAGAGTCTGCCTGCCAATGTAGGGGACACGGGTTCCAGCCCTGGTCTGGGAGGATCCCACATGCCGTGGAGCAACTAGGCCCGTGAGCCAGAACTACTGAGCCTGCGCGTCTGGAGCCTGTGCTCCGCAACAAGAGAGGCCGCGACAGTGAGAGGCCCGCGCACCGCGATGAAGAGTGGCCCCCGTTTGCCGCAACTAGAGAAAGCCCTCGCACAGAAATGAAGACCCAACACAGCCAAAAATAAATAAATAAATAAATAAATTAAAAAAAAAAGAAGAACCTCTGCTTAAACAAAACAAAAAAACAAAACAAAAAAAAAACATGTTCTCGTGGACTTAAAATTCCAGGTCACCTTTATCTTCATTTCCAAAACAGCAGTTCCTGAGTTTTCTACTTAGCCTTTCAAGGAAAATAAAAGATACACCTCCCCTACTCTCCCCAATAACAAGAGGGGAAGGAGTTTTGTTTGTTTTTTTTTTTTTTTTGGCTGCATTGGGTCTTCATTGCCATGCACGGGCTTTCACTAGTTGCAGCGAGCGGGGGTTACTCTTGGTTGTGGTGCGTGGGCTACCCATTGCGGTGGCTTCTCTTGTTGTGGAGCATGGGCTCTAGGCGCGCAGGCTTCAGTAGTTGTGGCACACGGGCTCAGTAGTTGTGGCTCTTGGGCTCTAGAGCGCAGGCTCAGCAGTTGTGGCATATGGGCTTAGGTGCTCCGCGGCATGTGGGATCTTCCCGGACCAAGGCTTGAACCTGTGTCCCCCGCATTAGCAGGCGGATTCTTTAACCACTGTGCCACCAGGGAAGCCCGGGAAGGAGTTTTTAATGATCTCACCTAGTGATTCATTGAACAGAGTGAAGATTCTTTCGATAATTCCAATAATCAAACTTTGAGCAGCTCTCCCTTTCCATTCCCACCCAGAACCGCTCTCCCCCAACCTCAGTTCCCAAACTCAGTCTCTTTCTGTGCCTTGCTCTCCCTGACTAGGTCACTCATGCCCATGGCTTCAACATGAAGCCAGTGACCCCTAGATATGCAGCTCCAGCCCAGAGCTCTCTCCTGAGTTCCCAACTCCCTTATCCTATTGCTTCTGGACATTTCCACTTGGATGGGACACAAGCTCCCTACACCAAGAACACCCAAAACCAACTCATCAGGATCCTGTCTGTGCCTCCAAGTCTATACTAGGCCTGACAGGTGAATGTGTGCTGTGGAATCTAGAAAGCTTTTTCAAAAGTGATACATTTTAAAAATTAATACACAGCACTTGACCATCTTGCATCTTTACCCCAGAAATGCCCCCTCTTCCTCTACTTCTTCTCTCAGGAATGGTGCCACCATCCAACTAGACAACCCAATCGGAAACTCTGAGGTCATCTCCACTGCCCCCCACCCCGCCATCCTACTGGTCATTAAGTCCTGTTAATTCTGCCTATTAAATGAACTTAATTCACTCTCTCCTCTTTATCTTCTCCTGTACAATCTACCCTTGGGCCCTTGTTTCTTTCCTGGATTGTTTCAACAGCTTAATTCTAAATGTTCACCTGGCCCTCTGATGACTCAAACCACCACACTGCAAAAGAATGATCTTTCTGAACAGCAAACCCGAATATCTTCTATCCTTATTTGAGATCCTTTGGTATTCATTACCTAGGACTTTTATGTGAGCCAAACAAGGCCCATTTATGATCTGACCCCAACCACCTTCTTAACTTCATCTGTCACTCTGCCTTTTCCCACAAAACTTGAACTCCCTATATTTCTCCCATGCTGCTTCCCAGCCTCATGGGTTCACACATGCTGGTTCCTCTGCCTAGAATGTTCTATATTTGCTTTGCCTTTCTGTACAATTGCCTAAGAGCATGGAGACTTATTGCTTTTCTTTTCTTATTTATGTCTATCAAGTTTTCCCTCCCAAACTGGAAGCCCTTTCAGGATGGGGCTGTGTCTTACCCTGTATTCCTCATGTCTATAACTGTGCCTAACACATAAGAAATGCTCAAGAACTGTTTAATGCCTGCATGAATGGACAGAAGAGAGGCAAAAAGTAAATGACCGGTTGACTTGTTCTAACTACTTAGGCATGATTTGGCATCACGGAAATCATATTCCTGAGATCTGCAGTGCCCGTAATGTGAAAGACTATGCTACTCTGTAATACTCACAAAACATGTAATGCTAGATAAAACCTAAAAAGGTCTGTTGAAATGTATGCCTTGGGCTTCCCTGGTGGTGCAGTGGTTAAGAATCCACCTGCCAATGCAGGGCACACGGGTTCGAGCCCTGGTCCGGGAAGATCCCACATGCCACGGAGCAACTAAGCCCGTGTGCCACAACTACTGAGCCTGCGCTCTAGAGCCCGCGAGCCACAACTACTAAGCCCACGCACCACAACTACTGAAGCCTGCACGCCTAGAGCCCGTGCTCCGCGACAAGAGAAGCCACTGCAGTGAGAAGCCCGCGCACTGCAATGAAGAGTAGCCCCTGCTCGCCTCAACTAAAGAAAGCCTGCACGCAGCAACGAAGACCCAACGCAGCCAAAAAAAAATGAATAAATAAAATAAAATAAAAATTTTTTAAAAAATGTATGCCTGAAGTTGCACACAAAAAAGGAAATACCCATATTTCAGAAGCAAATAAAGAGCTAGAAGCTATTTTTAAAAGGAGTGGTTATTACTTAAACTGGTTTAAAAATAATTAACACGGGGCTTCCCTGGTGGCGCAGTGGTTGAGAATCTGCCTGCTAATGCAGGGGACACGGGTTCGAGCCCTGGCCTGGGAAGATCCCACATGCCGCAGAGCGGCTGGGCCCGTGAGCCACAACTGCTGAGCCTGCGCGTCTGGAGCCTGTGCTCCGCAAGGAGAGAGGCCCGCGCATCGCGATGAAGAGTGGCCCCCGCTTGCCACAACTGGAGAAAGCCCTCGCACAGAAACGAAGACCCAACACAGCCAAAATCAATCAATCAATCAATCAATCAAACATACGCATCTGATTCAAAGATCCTCATTAAAAAAAAAAAAAAAATAATAATAATTAACACACCCTAAAGCATTAAGTGGAATACTTAAAAGATATTTATTTCCAGGCAATATTGCCACTAATTTTTTTTGCTTCCAGGATAAAGGTTAGTGAGCCACTGCTGACAGTCAGTGTGGTCCCTCCCTACTTCCCAGGAGAGGGCCTATTAGGCTGCTGGTATCTGCAGGTGCCAACTCACTGCTCTCTGCCTTCTGGGTTTGTCCACAACTTACTGACAACACTGCTTAACCTGGGGACTTTCCACTGAGCCAGCTGGCAGGCACCGCCCCAACTTTGTTTCAGATTCCCTTTCTTACCATCAATGGCTGGTGCCCCACCCCTTTTCCCACTTCCTCATCCAAGCATTTTGGGTTCATGTTGTCCCCTTTTTCATCCTCATTTGATATAATGCCTTGTGTTGACCTTTTAAAGTCTTTTCTTTTTTTAAATAAATTTACTTATTTATTTTTGGCTGCGTTGGGTCTTCGTTGCTGCATGCGAGAGCTCTCTAGTTGTCGCGAGCGGGGGCTACTCATCGTTGCGGTGCACGGGTTTCTCATTGCAGTAGCTTCTCTTGTTACGGAGCACGGGCTCTACGCATATGAGCTTCAGTAGTTGTGGCTCGTAGGCTCCAGAGTGCAGGCTCAGTAGTTGTGATGCATGGGCTTAGTTGCTCCATTGCATGTGGGATCTTCCCAGACCAGGGCTCGAACCCGTGTCCCCTGCACTGGCAGGCGGATTCCTAACCACTGCGCCACCAGGGAAGTCCCCAGATACCTTTTTGAGTTAGTGTTTTTGTTTCCTTTTGATATATTCCCGGAAGTGGAATTGCTGGATCATATGGTAGGTCTATTTTTAATTTTTTTTGAAGAACCTCCATACTGTTTTCCATGGTAGCCGCACCAATTTACAATTCCATCAGCAGCGCACAAGGGTTCCCTTTTCTCCACATCCATGCCAGCATTCATCTCGTCTTTTTTTAACATATATATTTATTTACTTATTTTATTATTTATTTTTGGCTGTGTCGGGTCTCAGCTGCAGCAGGCAGGATCTTCGTTGCGGTGCGCAGGCTCTTCGTTGTGGGGAGTGGGCTTCTCTCTAGTTGTGGTGTGCAGGTTTTCTCTCTCTAGTTGGGGCGCTCAGGCTCCAGAGTGTGTGGGCTCTGTAGTTTGCAGCACGCATGCACAGTAGTTGCGGCGCATGGGCTCAGTTGCCCCACAGCATGAGGGATCTTAGTTCTCTGACCAGGGATCGAACCCACGTCCCCTGCATTGGAAGGCGGGTTCTTAACCACTGGACCACCAGGGAAGTCCCTCATCTCTTGTCTTTTTGATGATGGCCATTGTAACAGAGGTGAGATGGTATCTCATGGTGGTTTTAATTTGCATTTTCCAAAAGACTTGTGATGTTGAGCATCTTTTCATGTACCTTCTGGCCTTTTGTATATCTTATTTGGAGAAATGTCTACTCAGGTCCTTTGCCCATTTTTTAATTGGGTTATTTGTTTGTTTGCTTTTTGCTATTGAGTTGTATGTGTTCTTTATATACTTTATTTTATTTTTTTTAATTTTATTTTTAAGGAATTCCTTTATTTTTATTATTTATTTATTTATTTATTTATTTATTTATTTATTTAGTTTTGGCCGTGTTGGGTCTTCGTTTCTGTGCGAGGGCTTTCTCTAGTTGCGGCGAGCGGGGGCCACTCTTCATCGCGGTGCGCGGGCCTCTCACTGTCGCGGCCTCTCTTGTTGAGGAGCACAAGCTCCAAACACGCAGGCTCAGTAGTTGTGGCTCACGGGCCTAGTTGCTCCGTGGCATGTGGGATCCTCCCAGACCAGGGCTCGAACCCGTGTCCCCTGCATTAGCAGGCAGCAGATTCTCAACCACTGTGCCACCAGGGAAGCCCTATACTTTAGATATTAACCCCTTATCAGATATATGGTGTGCAAATATTTTTTTTTCTGTTCTGTAGGTTTTTTCGCTTTGTTGATGGTTTCTTTTGCTGTGCAGAGGTTTTTCAGTTTGATGTAGTCTCACCTGTTTATTTTTTATTTTGCTGCTTGTACTTTAGGTGTCATTAATTTCTACTTTATTTTTCCCTCTTGTCCATTTTTCTAGTTTTAATATTATGCTAAGCCTGCCCTTTTATTGCCCAAGTTGTTTTCTTCATCACTCTCTTCTCCTGTTAGTCACTCCCATTCCACAGCAAGAACTGTGGCCACAAGGGTGGTAGCACTCAAGAAAGGTCCCTCTTGCAGTTGCCCTTTCCGTTTCCTGCAAGCTCTCAACAAACAAAACAAAACAAACAAAAAACAAACCTCATCCCCAGAGACTTGGGAGATACAGAGATTAACACTCCCCAGGGCCACAATTCTCTCTGCAGAGGTTTACTTCAGGGTTTATCAATCTCAGCACTGTTGACATTTTGAGCTGGATCATCCTTTGTTGGGAGGCTGTCCTGTGCACTGTAGGAGGCTTAGCAGCATCCCTGGCCTCTACCCACTAGATGCCACTGCCAACCACTCCCAGCCATAAGTCAAAAATGTGTCTAGACATTGACAAAAGTCTCCTGGGGGGCATCCTCCCGCCTTGAGAAGCACCAATCTACATGAATAAATATTTTCTGATATCTCTCACCATCTAGATTTTTTTTTAAGATAAAACACAAGTCAAATTTATTGTTAGATTTGTCCACAGTCAGCAGTGGTGATCTTCTTGCTGGTCTTGCCATTCCTGGACCGAAAGCGCTCCATGGCTTCCACAATATTCATGCCCTCTTCCACCTTGCCAAAGACCACATGCTTACCATCCAACCACTCAGTCTGGGCAGTGCAGATGAAAAACTGGGAACTGTTTGTGTTGAGGCCAGCATTTGCCATGGACAAGATGCCAGGACCCGTATGCTTCAGGAGGAAATTCTCATCATCAAATTTCTCCCCATAGATGGACTTGCCACCAGTGCCATTATGGCGTGTGAAGTCACCACCCTGGCACATAAATCCCGGAATTATTCTGTGACAGCAGGAACCTTTATAACCAAAGCCTTTCTCCCCAGTGCTCAGAGCATGAAAGTTTTCTGCTGTCTTTGGAACTTTGTCTGCAAACAGCTCCAATCTGTTAACATAGCTTTATGGATTGGATGAGCAGTCACTTCTTGGTTTCCAGGTCCCTTACCTCGAAGGAGACACGGCCCAAGGGCTCACCGTCGATGGTGATGTCAAAGAACACGGAAGGGCCGACCATGGTTGGGCAGCATGGGAGGTTCCGGGGTGACGGCGTCTGCAAAGCAGCCACCATCTAGATTTTAAGATCTGTGGCCTTAAACCTAATACACAGGGATAGAAATCAGAATAGTCGATGCCTGGGAGGTGAGGCTTGCATGGGGTAGACTTACTAAGAAGGGGCACAAGGGAACTTTCTGCAGTGACAGAAATGATCTATATCTTCATTGGGTGTGAGTTACAGAAGGTGTATACACTTGTCAAAACTCAAATTGTTGCACGATCTGTACAACGTACAACCTGTGCATCTCACTGTATGTAAATTACATGTCAAAAAAAATCCACACAGACCTAAACCATGTCAAGTTTATGCCAAAATATGGGTGGGAACTGCAGGTCAAGGGTCATTCTTAGGAAGGAGTCAGCCATACACCTGACCATGGTAAGGATCTAGGTGGTACTGACCTGTGCAATGGAAACTCACAGGAAGAGCCTGGGTAAAAGATCCACAGGCAGACACGCCTGACACTGATGCACTACCCAGCATCTTGGGTGGTTCACTTTCTTTTTTGGCATCAAAGAGGGCTCCTCATCATGAGAGAATACCCCATCCTGCCTTGACCAGATGTTATCACAAATGGGGATTCTCAATGCTGAGTCCCTACTGGGTGGCTATCATAATTTGTTAGAGCTCATATTGATTATACAGGCTAACCCATTCAACATCAGAATTTAAGAAGGAAAGTCTGTTAAAATAGGCAGAGATCACCCCAAGAAAGTGTGAGGGCAATAAAGGGGGCAAAGAATCTTCTTCTTCAACCTTTTGTCTACCCAAGGAAGAAAAAGAATATGAATCTGGAAGTTAGATCTCCTGAAGAAAGATTTAACCAACTGGGTCATAATCACTAAAGCTCTAGCTTTATCACCTTTTCTCCCATGGGTACTCCTGTTGGGTTGCCTTGTGAGACACGAACACAAAGGCTTTCTCTCTCCATGAGGGGTCCTGACCCATTATGGTACAACCAGAATGAAAATACCTCCTGGGAAGTGAGATCTCCCCTGGACCTCTTCTGATGAGGGGCTGGAACCTCTAGACTGTGTGTACCCATGGCCTGAGCACTCACTGTCCCAAGTGACAGTCCTTGAGAATCCTTGTTTGCCAGGCTCACTCTCCACCCAGGGCAGATGGCTTGGCTCAGAAACTGGGTTCACATGCACCTTCCAAGAGCTGATTAAACATTCTCTGCTTTGGATTAGATGAGTTTGGCTTGCTAGATCAAAGTCAAGCCCACTCTGTTAAGAGCTGTATGTTCAATGAGTGCTAAGCTACAGCTACAGACTAATTAGATCCAAAGGCTGCATTGCTTTACATCCAGCCTATCCTCTGGAGTGTGCCCTTCAGTCACTAGATGCCCCTCCTGGAATTCAGCTAGTTGAGGGTCTCAAATTAAGGACCCAACGTATTGGCTTGTTTGAGGTTTTAAATATAGCTGTAAGAGACCCACAGTCATAGGGGAAACAGGCGAGTTGGTGACCCTGAGCTTTGCAAACCTCAGAGGGAGTGTCACCGAGTTCCCTGGCTCATGTGGTTAAACACTCTTTCTTTCTGTCTGATTATATTCCCCAGCAAGATATCTTATATACTCTGCTTATCAAGGTATATTCTCCATCTTAGACCTTTGGACTCTCTTTGCTCTCAACTTTTGTTGAGTCCTCAGAGTGCTTAATTGTCAATGGAAACTGAGCACCAGGATTGGCAGTTGGTTGGATGGGGCCCTAACAAGAAGTGTTGTAAAGGAGTAAGTCACCACTGTCTAAAAGGCTTTTGCTTCTTACTCTCTCCACTGGAGCTCATCAAGGACTGATGAGAACAAAACAAATCTGGCTAGGGAAGCAGGGTTATGTATGATATAACAATTAGAAGTGGTCAACTAGAATTTTATTTCAAAAACAAGTATTTATTACATATCTATTCCACATCAGGTACCATGCTAAACAGGACACAACACTTAAGCAGACATGGTCCCTGCCCTTACAGAGTTTCCAGGAAGCTTATGAGTTTACTCAAAAAAACTCAGGTTACAACTTTAAAAAAAAAATGTTTTTTAAGACTGAGGCATAAGATTGAGTTTAGCCTTCAGCTCTAGCAGCAAGGGCAGATTCTTGTACACAGTTAACTAAGATATGAATCGGGTGAGGTTACACTCAGATCATAATGGGTACCCAGAAGGCTAAACTTTCCTTGTTTTGCAAATAAAAGTGTACTGCCCAGAACTCTAGCTCCAGGACCACTTCCTGATTGTGTCCCAGTAAAACTGCTTCAAGGACAAATAAAACTCTCAAACTGAATAAGCCACCCTCAGAATTATTCAAGGATGCTCAGGAATGGTGGGGCTCAAAACCCTGACAATTTGCTTTCTCTGTCAACTTTATGGAAAACCCAGTAAATAGTCTCTCTCCTTATTAAGAAGGGTATGCTTTTGGGCTTCCCTGGTGGCGCAGTGGTTAAGAATCCGCCTGCCAATGCAGGGGACACGGGTTCGAGCCCTGGTCCGGGAAGATCCCACATGCCACGGAGCAACTAAGCCCGTGCGCCACAACTACTGAGCCTGCGCTCTAGAGCCCGCGAGTCGCAACTACTGAAGCCCGCGTGCCTAGAGCCCGTGCTCCGCAACAAGAGAAGCCACTGCAATGAGAAGCCCGCACACCGCAAGGAAGAGTAGCCCCCGCTTGCTGCAACTAGAGAAAGCCCGTGTGCAGCAACGAAGACCCAACACAGCCAAAAATAAATAAACAACAAAAAAAGGGTATACATTTATTCCCCCACAATTACAGATCTATTATTTTATTAGACCTTCCACTAAAAATATATACCAGTTTCCTAACACAACATTTTAAATCAACTATACTTCAGTAAAATAAATTTAAAATATATACATACATACACCAGTTTCCTTTTCGATAAAACGTAAGCCTCACTTTCCAGGACTGTGTAACATAAAAAGTTTCAGAATCACCTGGGGAGTTTTTTAGAATCACAGATTCCATTGCCTTCCCCCAGAGTATCTGACTCAGTAAACCTAAGAGAGTCCCAAGAATCTATCCCCACAATCAGCCAAGTTTAGAAAACCACTATTCTAAAAGCAGATGCTTGGGGAACAGTTATTCAACTTAAGTTTGTATAAACACTCAATCGTACTTACTTTTAAAAACATTTGAAAGAATGAAATGAAAACTGTCCTAAACATAAAAAGAAACAGTGACTGGTCAACCACTCTAGAGAAGTTATGGGATTTATTTACATTCAAGAAAATCTTTCCCATCTTAAACACAACACAAACAATACCCTCCACCCCTAATCCCCTTTCTAACTACCATCCTATTCTTCTATCTCCCTCCACTGACAAAATTATTTTTAAAAAAAAGACTGGTTAGAAGGCAGAATAATGGATATCCTTAGCAAGCTGGGGAGTGACTGGAAGGGCCCTGAAGGCTTCTCGAGTGCAAGATATACCAGTATGGTCAGTTTGCAAAAATTCCTTGTAATCTGTGCACCTTCCTATATGTATGTTATATGTCAACACAAAGTTAGAAAGATAGATTCTGCCTGCTTTCTCTGCTTTATTCCCTCGTCCCCTCACTACTCAAGATATCTAAAACTGGCCTTCCCAAAGCCACCAATGGCCTCCCAGTAACTAAACTCCAATGGACATCTGGCACCTCAGTTGTACCCTGAAACTGGTGACCACTCCACCATCTTCAAACTCTCTCTTCCTTTGGTTTCCAAGTTTCTACTCTAGCTCCATTCTATAAGCTTTGTAGGGCACTCCTTCCATCTCTCTTTTGGGCCTTCTCTTCCTCTGTCTGCCCATCTCTTCAAGGCTGACAAGTCAGAGTAGTACTTAACCAACCCTCTTCTCACTCCAGAGCAATTTCACTTAAATCTAACTCTTCAACTCCCGCCCTATGCTATTGATACCCAAATCAGTATTCCCAGGCCTGGCCACTCCCTAAGGCTCAGGCTTGTGTGTCTAACTCCCCATGGACATCTTCACCAGGTTTCTCAATTGCTACCTCATAACGAATTCTCTTTCTCCAAAAACCTCTTTTTCTCTGGGTTTCCCTACCTCATTTAATAGCCTTACAAGCCACACAAAGGACAACATCAAAGCAACTCTTTAATGAAACAATGAAAATAGACTTCAAAGACAATAAAATGTGGTCGCTGCCTCCACAATCTAATAAAGCAGATAAACGAATAATTACACCACTTGTGATAAGTACATTACCAGAAAACGGACAGGAGTAACACAGAAAAAGGAATAATGTACCACGACTGGAAATTCTGGGAAACAACTGTAGAGAGAAGGCAGAATCAACAAAGTTTATGCCTTTCTGCCTGCCTTCCTTCCTTTCTTTTTTAAGCAAAGTCACCCAACAGATTGATGTAAAGACTCAGCGTCACTAGGAACAGCCTCCGTAAAGAGCAGTAACAAAAGAAACAAAGGTTTGGAACATGAGGATGATTTCTGACACACTACAATCTTTTCAGCTATACTCATAAGTAGCTACCATCTCTAGATGGAGCAAATATAGGCAACCATAAACCATGACTGCTACATATCAACATTCTCAATCCACAAGTTCCCTTTTAATATCAAGATCAGATGAGGTGGGACTTCCCTGGTGGCACAATGGTTAAGAATCCACCTGCCAATGCAGGGGACACGGGTTCGAGCCCTGGTCTGGGAAGATCACACATGCTGTGGAGCAACTAAGCCCGTGTGCCACAACTACTGGGCCCGCGTGCTACAACTACTGAAGCCCGAGCGCCTAGAGCCCGTGCTCTGCAACAAGAGAAGCCACCGCAATGAGAAGCCCGCGCACCGCAACGAAGAGTGGCCCCCACTCGCCACAGCTAGAGAAAGCCCGTGCGCAGCAACGAAGACCTGATGTAGCCAAAAATAAATAAACAAAATAAAATTTTTAATTATGAAAAAATAAATAAAATAAAATTAGATATTCCTCTATTTACAGGAAATAAGACACAGCTATGTATTTTTCCCCTGTTACACTGCTTCTTTGATCTTCAATCAATCTTTTCTGCAAAAATTTCCATCTGAAAGCATTTTTCATTTAAAAACAAAATGCTTTTAATCTGATTCTTTTCAGTTGTTTAAGAGGTAAAAATGTGATAGGGATTTTTAAAGGTCTATGAAAAGTGACAATACTTTTGAGGTTATTCTTGTTCTAAAAAAAGAACATAAAACAAAAAATAAATTATGTAAAAGAATTTAGGGTAAAACAAAATGATGAAAACAATCAACAATTTTGCCCACATCAGGCTGCATTGCTGTCCTTAGTACTGTGTCATAAACTGAATTAATAAAGAGAAACTAAATGAGTCCATAACCTCCAAAGATCAAAAGAATATGCCTCCCCCCATAGTGAGCATTCAGTACAGTTCCTACATTTTATACAGCAATCCTTTCTAATCTGGAGGGCCATATACCAAACTGGCAACAGAGGCTTTCTCTGAGAAGAGAATTAGAGGGAAGCAGATGATGGGAACCATATAATTACCGTTAACTGTACTGTTTGACTTTTTACAAGTTATTTCAGCATTACTTATACAATTTTTAAAATAGGTATTTTCTCACCTCATACCCCTCAGGATGGCCACTATCAAAAAAACAGAAAATAACAAGTGTTGGAGAAGATATAGAGAAACTGGAACCCTTGTGCACTGTTGGTGGTATTATAAAATGGTGCAATCACTAAGGAAAACAATATGTACGTTCTGCAAAAAATTAAAAATAGAATTACCATATGATTCAGCAACTCCCCTTTTGGGTATATATCCAAAAGAATTGAAAACAGGGTCTCAAGGATGTACCTGCACACCCACGTTCATAGCAGCATTATTCACAACAGCCAAAAGGTGAAAAGTCACCCAAGTGCCCATGGACAGATGCATGGATAAATAAAATGTATATACATATAATGAAATATTATATAGAACCTCGAGGATATTATGTTAGGAGAAATAAGTCAGTCACAAAAGACAAATACTGTATGATTTCATCTATATGAAGTGTCTAAAGTAGTCAAGTTCATAGAAACAGAAAGAAGACTGGTGGTTACCAGAAGCTGTGGGGGAGGAGAAAATGGGGAGTTTTTGTTTAATGGGTACAGAGTTTCAGTTTGGCAACAAGAAAAAGTTCTGGAGATCTTTTCCACAACAATGTGAATATATGTAACAGAACTGAACTGTACACTTAAAAATGGTTAAGATGGTAAAGTTTATGTTATGTGGGTTTTATCAGCATAATTAAAAACTATGGAACTTAAAAAAAATGCAACCAGGAAAAAAAAAATAAACAGTATGCCTCCTCCTCCTCAAAAATAAGTATTTTCTCTCCAAAGCAGTAACCTTGATGGATCATATCAGAACTCACTGTAACTATTTATATAACAAATTAATAAAGGAAATTTACTTTTTTTTTTTTGGAAATTTACTTTTAATATGTGATCATACAGCTTCCATTTCCAAATGCCTTCACATCAAATTTTAAGCCTATAAGAAAATCAGTCTCAATATATTTGAAATAAAAGCAGATTAGAAAATGAAATAAATTAGATTGTTTTAAAAAGAGGGGGGAGGATCTGTGAGGTTTTTGAAAATGTTAGACTGAGGAGGTCTATTTAAGTATGCCCAGAAATGAGTCTGAAAACTATGTTAACAATGGTTATCTACAGGTGGTAGGATTAAGGGTGATTCTTCAGTATTAACTGAATTTCCTGAAGTTTTTGCAATGAATATTAATTTGTTTTGTAACATGCAAGAAACAAAAATAGCTGGCTCCTGAGGATATTCTAAAGAATCTGTCAGAGAGTGTGACCATAACTCCAAATGAAAAGAGACAAAATGTTTTGATCAGGGATGATATTTCTGGAACAAATATATTGATCAGTGACGGCATGTTTGGAAGAGATGTATTGACAAGATAATTAAATCTGTCCTCTCAATAACGACTGTTTTGACAGGCACTCATTTGGATGTATAAATCTGGGAGCACTTACACTTCAACAACAACAAGACAAACCACAATCATTTCAATCTGTTTCATAGTGAATGGATTATGAAGCCAATATTTTAAGAGTTCAGACTTTAACCAACAAAAAGAAAAACTGTCTTCCAACTATGACAAACATAGAACTATCTTATGATAAACTTTCAATTCTGTAATTCTGTACTGGGGTAACTGATATTTTCTAGTTCTTCCTCATCCACTATAAACACGCTGTGGTCTAAAGAGATAAGTGAAGAAAAAAAACCAAGTGAAGAAAAAAAACCAAGGCTGTTTTCAAGATTAACATCAACTTTTTTTTTTTTTTTAAAGAGAAAACCAGCTTCTATTTTATCTTTGGAGGGCAGAATTCACCCAAAATTAGGTCAGCAAAGCAAAGCAAGTATGTTTCATTTGCAATTGTTTCACCTTTAAAAATAATCATTGGATTTTGTTAAATTCACGCAAAAAAAATAATAAACTTGTCTGATAAACAGGAAGGAAACCTCAGAGCCAAAGAGTGAGATAATTGTTCGTTCAGGCAGGTTTTGAGTCATCTGGTTGGGCTGTACTGGTTTCACAGTCTTGGAACACAGATGACACATAATTTACCATGTTGCAAATTTATTTTGAACTTCCTCATTCAGACAGAAACTTAACAGTGCTTACCTAAAACTCCAAAATATAAATATATTTCTTTTCTCTCTTGGAATGGCATCCCAAGATCCATTCAGTCTTTAATGAGTTAAGAAAATAGAGGCAGAAAAAAACAATCACAGAGAAACATTTACTTCAAAATTTGCCTTTCAAATGCTTCTACATTTTCAAACAACTAAAAAAAATTCCATTTTCTAAGAGGAAGAGGTATTCTGTCAAAGTAAAGTCTATCTAGACCCAAGTTTCGTTTCCTAATAGACCGCTGTGTGCACAGAGAATGCCGAACTCACTGACAACAACTGCCTTCAACCTCATCTCAGTTATTCACAGGCTCTTCCTTCTTTAAGGAAAAGGAAACTACAACATTCTTTTGGAAAAAAAATCATGGGCAAGGCTCAATTCAGCTGATGACAATCTGGATTCATAATGAAAATCTCTGTGAAAATAAGGAACAAAAACAAGAGAAGTCAATATTTGGACTAAACACAGCAATTTTTAACAGTGCTCCCGAAAGATGTGACTCCACAAACAGGCTCAGTCAATATTTGCCAAGTGAGGTAAGCCATCAACAAACGATTTAGGAAACTTGTTGGAGTCCCTGTATCACTTGGTTCTTACTTACTCACTCACCAGTTTAACCCATGTCATAATACGACACATGAAGCAGCACCTCTAATGGGAGAGATTCATTTCAGCAAGCACAAAGAAAAGCAGGCTGTTATTTCACAAGGACTGACATCTATGGAATGGGGGAAAAAACAAAAATGAACGTTTATTATTTTCATATATCCTATTTAAAGACTGTTCAAAGGAATGAACAGGAACATCTGAAAAAAAGAAACCACTGGGTATCCCTCCCAACTAAAGCAATGAACATGCACTTGTGAACCTATCTCTAGCTCCCACAGAGGGCTCCTCATCCTCACCCAACCAAACAAAGACGTCCTTAAGTTGGAGCCAGTGTGGGCTTTGAACAAAACACGCTGCATTGCTTCAAAGACTTAGAAAGAAGTAGAAAGACAAAGGGTGACTGTATTTAAAGTGCCTTTAAAAACAATATTCATTCAAAATACAACTTACTGTCTATAATGGTATTATCATGAAAATATAGCTTAATATTCAAAGTTATAGGCTCTCAGTATAATGAAAACTCTACAACCCTTGCTCTAAATTCCTCCTTCTACAAGTTTTAGTGTACAATGAACACAAGTTTTTTTTTGTTTGTTTGTTTTTTAAAATTTATTTATTTATTTATTTTTTTGGGCTGTGTTGGGTCCTCGTTTCTGTGCGAGGGCTTCCCCTAGTTGCGGTGAGCGGGGGCCACTCTTCATCGCGGTGCGCGGGCCTCTCACTATCGCGGCCTCCCTTGTTGCGGAGCACAGGCTCCAGACGCGCAGGCTCAGTAGTTGTGGCTCACGGGCCCAGTCGCTCCGCGGCATGTGGGATCTTCCCAGACCAGGGCTCGAACCCGTGTCCCCTGCATTGGCAGGCAGACTCTCAACCACTGCATCACCAGGGAAGCCCTGAACACAAGTTTTAAAACCCACTAAATTAAGAAACTGGCACTGTTCCAGTTTTCTAATAAAACTGGCATAAGGCCATGCAAAAATCAGGAAAAACTCAGCAAAAGTGAAAAACAAATAGCTTCCAAATTCTACAATATACCTCTAGACTGAGTTTTTTTTCCCCTGAAAATATCCACATAAACTTTCATGCTGTATGCACTAACCATAAATTTCCGCTTAAGCATTACTGGGGAAAATTAACTGATACAAACTATATAATTCCTCAAGGAGAATTCCCTCGGAGATGTTTTAACTGTAAGGGCAAAAAATCTTTATTATCTTTCAAAATATGTGACATTTAAAATAATATTCAAGTAAAATAAACTTACAGTACTTTTCCAATTTACAGATGATTTTCCTTTTCCAGTTATCAGTGCAATTCTCCCCTTAGTTTGTAATAGTAACATACTATTCACGATAAGAAAATTTATTTCAGGACTTCCCTGATGGCACGGTGGTTAAGAATCTGCCCGCCAATGCAGGGGACATGGGTTCGAGCCCTGGTCCGGGAAGATCCCACGTGTCGTGGAGCAACTAAACCCATGCACCACAACTACTGAAGCCTGCACTCTAAAGCCCGCAAGCCACAACTACTGAGCCCGTGCGCCACAACTACTGAAGCCCGCGTGCTCTAGAGCCCGTGTGCCACAACTACTAAAGCCCGTGTGCTCTAGGGCCCACGTGCCACAACTACCGAGCCTGTGTGCTGCAACTACTGAAGTCTGCACACCTAGAGCCCGTGCTCCGCCACAAGAAGCCATCAAGCCACTGCAATGAGAAGCCCGCGCACCGCAACGAAGAGCAGCCCCCGCTTGACGCAACTAGAGAAAGCCTGTGCACAGCAAGGAAGACCCAACGCAGCCAAAAAAAAAAAAAAGGAAATTTATTTCAGAAAGATAGGCAATAAAGGCATTACATCAAGACCAAACAGCCACAACAGGTAATAATGCCTTATAGCCAAGGATACGGTCACCTCAGGCTCCTATGAGCAGTGAGCTCTGAGTGGAGCTCACATCTCCGTCCTTCAGGAAGGAAGTGATGCAGACCAGCTTTCACTAGGCCATCTTCTGGCCCTTGAAGCATCTGATGATTCCTCCATCTCCAGCCCACATCTCTCTCAGGAAAACTCCTCACTCCTGGATTCCATGTCAACTGATTACCACCTCTTAATGTCCACAGATACTTCTCCAAGTCCAACCTATTCAAAAGCAAGTTATCACCTCCCCGCAAACCGAACTCAGCCTTCTTCCACTCTCCCATCTCAATCAACAGTTCTAAGAGCCACTCAATTTTCCAAGCCAAAAGCCTGGGCAGCATCCTTAAATTCTCCTTCTCCCAACTCTGCCACATCCAATGAACTACCAAGATTTGACACTAAAAAATACTTCTGGAAAGTCCCAAGACTGTGCACCACCATAACACTACCATAGCAGCCTCCTACAAGACGCCAACTAAAAGTTATTAATAACTCACGTTTACAGAGAACTTACTTTGTACCAAACACTGTGCTAAACTTTGGGTCTGAGTTAATTTAATCCACGCAACAATTTAAGGTTGGTACTAGTCTTATCCTTGTTTTATAGATGAGGACACAGCTACAGAGAACTTTAGTGTCTCACCCTAGGTAACAAGGTTTTAACTTGGCACTGAACTCTCAGTTCTGTGTCCTTGCATGAGCTTTTCTGCTCTGCTTGGAACGCCCTTTCAACCATGTCTGCTCAGCTTCAAAGGCATGTTCTCCTCTATCAAGTCTCCTTATGCCCCCTGCTGGTGCTTGTTCCTCTAAGTCAGTAGTTCTCAAGGTTGGCTACATGCCCTATATGCCCTATAAACTAGATCCCTAAATCTCAACCCCAGAGATTCTGATAGCACTGGTCTGGGTGCAGTCTGGGCATAGGGACTTATAAAAGCAACCCAGGTGGGTCTAATATGCAGTCAAGGTTGAGACCTACTGCTCTACATTTCCCCAACCCTTTTACATCAGAGCACTTATCCCACTGCATCTGAATGAACTGTTCCTGTCTGTGCCACTAATTACATTGTGAGGTCCTGAAACCCAAGTTTCACAGTCACCTGGGGGGCTTTTTCAAAACTAGAGATTCCTGGACCTCACTTAAAAACCAAATCCGACCCATGGGCAGGCCCTGGAAACTGTCTCACAAATAATTCTGATATGTGGCCACACTGGGGGACTCTCTCCTAGGTAAAAAGTGGGTCTTTTCATTTATACCTGCCAAGGTACCGCAGAGTGCCCAGCCCATAGATGAACTGTGATAAACATTTGTGCAACAAATGAAATCTAGTAACATGAATCTGAAGACTGGGTGTATGTAGTCAGTATTCAAGCTTCTTGCAGCAGCACCTGGAAAAGCTGCTTCCTGCAATAGAATGCAAACACTGGGCAGCTTTTCAAATGTGTTTTGTGATCCACCAGTGCCCCCTACTGACTTGAAGATGGATAGCTAAATCAAAACAACAGTTAAAACACAAATATTTTCATTGTATATGCACATAACTAGCCACACAAACTGTACTTTTTCCACCAACACCTATACTATCAACTCTTCTGCCCTCCAGTCCTAGTTGACCCAAGCTGATAAGTCTCAAACCTGATCAAGCCCTACCATGTGCTCAGCCCCACTCCCAGGCTGCAATCATGAAAGACGGCCAGTAGCAGTTCTCAGCAGCGCCCTCAAAGACTCTCACTTATCTTTTTTGTTCTTTGGTCAATGCCTCTTCCAAATCCCACCACATTCATAAAATCACTCACCTGGAAAATACAAGAAACCATTCATCTACCAGTTTGCCTCAGTTCTTACTATTCAAAGTATGACAGGAGACGAGCAGCATCTACATCAGCCAGGAGCTTGTTAAAAAATGAAGACTCTGAGGCCCCCACCCAGACCTCCTGGATCAGAATCTGCATTTTAATAAGAGTCGCATGCACATGAAAGCTTGAGAAGCACTGGTCCTCACCTACTAGACCTGACACCGCCATTTTATGACAAATAATTTTCTAAGTAACTCTTGCTATCTTGAAGTAAAATTCATCACCCACCTACATACATAAGTCCAAAAAAAAAGAGAGACCCGTATATCAATTTGATGGTAACACAATGGAGAAAAGGAAAGACTTATAAGCATTATATTTCAGCATACGAATGTTCAACACAACTAAATGAAAGATGTGAAGAACCAACCAAGTTTCTAAAACACGCTCGAGGCAGGTGGTACCATCCAGATGAGAACCACTAGTCTACAATTACTGCTATCCTTCGTTCCCTTCCATCTCACAGGTGGAAGGGACTATCTCTCCTCCTTTTCGAAGCTAAGGGATTCTCTTTTATAAAAGTTCCCTCCCTACATTCCTCCCGAGGCCATAAACATTGCCAAATCTTGAATACTGGACCAACCACAAAACAACTCTAGAATCTTGACCAAACATGTCCCTCAAGTTACTATATTCTCCCTCCTTCCCTTGACAGTCAAGCTTATAAACCCCATTTACTCATCTTTCAGCCACCAACCCACATTAATCTAGCTTTCACTTCCATCAGTAAACCTACATGTATAAACATTGTGAAAGCCTTCCAACCAAATTGCCCAAAACAGTGAACACTTCTCCAAACCCATCTAACTCATCTTTCTGTAACAGACATTGTCGTTGCACATCCAGTCTCCATTCCCCCACTGTGTTCATGGATTCATTTCTCTCCCAGGTGATTAATGTAGTGATCCCATCCTGAGCTGATCCTGTTTAGTCTAAGCCAATCAGGGCATGGCATTCCCCTGGCACTGGCTATTGGGTCAGGGGCACTGGTCCAATCAGACTGAAGAGTGTAATCCAAGTCTGGGAGTTTTGTCCTCTCTCTTTCTCTTGCTGTAGTGGATGGGAAAGCATGTGTTACTGGCAGTCATCTTGCAACCATAAGGGGAACCAATCTTACTTCAGAAAGCCAAGAAAAGAGATGGGGACCTTGAGGACATCGTTGACCCGCTGGAGTCCACCCTTTCTCTGGACTTTGTGAAATAATTTTCCTTACTATTTAAGCAATTGGGTTTTCCCAACTGGAAGCACCCTAACATAGCCTGTCCTTGAAACTTCCCTCCCTTAATTTTCTAAACATCACTCTTGTGCTCCTACTTCTACTTATCAAAAGTTGCTTCTCGAAAATCTCTGGCCTTCCCTCTTCCTCTTTCTCCTCCTTACATTTTGGTATCCACCAAGGTTTGTCGTGAGTTTTTCTACTCAAAGCACATATTTCAACAATTTCAGCTCCCTTTAATCTTTCCCTTGACACAGCACAGCTGAGCTACTGGCACTTCCTCAATGGAGTACCCCTGCTGCTGTTCCCCAGCTCATCGACCTGAGCAACTCCTGTCTCTCAAAACTTGCCTCCCCTGAAGTCCCCAGGGGTTCCTTGCCTTTTTTGTGCCACTGACCTCTTTGGCAGTCTGGTGAGCGCTATGGACCCCTTCTCAAAATAATGCTTCTAATTGCATAAATGCCAATTATAGTGCAATATAATTGTTTTTTAAGACCCAAAATCTGATACAGTAATATGTGCTTCTTTATTAGCTCATTAATACTAAAAAGATCTAGTAGTGAGTCATAACTACTATAACTTTGATGTAGTGATGAGCATCAATGATATTTGGAGATCTGCAACAACTGTAATGTGACATGAAAATGTCTGTGACATGCACTGGTCCTGTTAACTTCGACTGGTGACAGGTACTGCCAATACTACTGTAGTTTGTTGCTGTAGTAGCTTATTAAATGAATTGTTCCCAATCAATCACATGTCCTCATATCCATGCTCTGTGTAGTCCCCCACCATATTGACTCTGGGCTTGGCCATATGACTCATTTTGACATCAACAAATGTGATGCAAGCAGGTGTTTAGCATCAGGACTAGCCTTCTTGGAACCCAGTAACCATGTTAGGAAGCCCAAGATAGCCACACTGAGGGGCCCTAGGCCCACAGATATGGGAATAAGTCCACCTCATAGTCTAGCCACCAGCTGAATTCAGCCACTGGGAGATGCCAGCAGAACTGCCCAGCCAACCTATAGATGGTAAGAAATAATAAATCATTGTTGTTTTAAGGTCGTTATCCGGAAATAGATAACAAACAGTTACCTACATTCATAACTGAAGGAAATGCTAAACTGCAGTGAAAGATTAGTGAAAAAGAGTATTTTTTCCCCTCAGAGTTCAGGGACCCCCTGAATGCTATTCGCAGACCCTCTGAAGGGCCAATAACCACAAACCCCTGGTAAGACAGATCCTGCTCTTTTTACTACCACAGTACATTGATAACCATATAAACTGATCACAGCATATCCTTTGTTGTTCCAACCTTAAAACTGAGCCGAGCTCCTAGCACATAATAGATGTTCAACATAAATTTATCAAATGAACCAAGTTTCTTATGGGATCTGTTGTCCTAACTAAACTGTGAGCTGCCTGAAAACAAAATAAAAGCAAATACTTGGATGTCACTTCTATGTGCCAGGACCTCTTCCAAGTGCTTAACACATACTAACTTATTTATTCCTTATAACAACCCTATGAGGTAGATGTTATTTCCCCAATTTCACCAATAGGAAAACAGGCTCAGAGAGGTTAAGTGACTTGTCCAAGGTGACACAGCTAGAAAGTGGCAATGCCAAGATTGGATGGCCAAATCCATGTTCTGATTTTATTGTCTGTCCTAATGCACCCAAAGCACATTGCAGAAGCTCAATAAGACTTTTAAATGAGTAGTGCAATTCTGATATTTCATTAGCAATATTTTATGGGTGCACTGCTTCTTCAAGACTCGATTTTGTAGACTCCTTTCTAGTAGCCTGTGATTTGTTTTTCATGATAGAAAATATCATTTACTTTTTTTTAAACTAGGAGAATAACACCTTCATGTGTACAGATTTTCGAAACAGTCTTCCCTGTGAAAGTGTATTTCTTTCAAAGGACATGAGTTCATAGAATGTAAATGGAGTTGACCTATCCATACTATATACTGTTCACTGGAAATGGCAGAGAAGTTCCAGCTTCTCCCTCTCACCCAGCCATTCCCATGCCAGCCTCCCCGACTTCCTGCAGCAGCCTCTCCGAAGGTGACCCTCCCCCATTCATACACCAGGTTCTGAAACCTGACCTTACCAGGCAACCAGAACCGAACCCCGCAGTGCCCTGAGGTGGCCTAACCCTACTCACGAACCCAAGAGGGCACCAGACGAAGGGTGGATACTTTGTACTTTAATTTTTTAAGTGTTTTATTCACGAGAGCACAACCCAAAGGGCCCCACCCACCCACCCCCGGGTCTCACGCCTCCGCCCGGCAGCGCCTAGCTCCACGCGGACCGGTGAATGAACTGCGGGGCCGGGACGCAGCCGGCCCGGAGGCGGGAAAAACCTCGGGGCGAGCCGGGCCTGATCCCCGGAGAGGCCCACGAGAGCGCGGGGAGGGCTCCGGGAGGCCGGGAAGGGGCGGTGACAGCTGTGACCCGGCTCCACTCTCTCACCTTGAACATGTCGCTGGCAGCGGCGGCTCCGGCGGGGGTCAGCCGGCCTTGACCCCGCCCACTACAGAGAGGTCGCTACGGCGGCCGGCTAGGGCCCGATTCCTCCGACCGCAAATGGGCCGCGGTGCGGGTGACGGCCGTAGAGCCAATTCGATCCGACCAAGGCTTAGCTCGGAAGCCTCGGGGGGAAACCGCGACGTTGAGCTGCAGCGCGTCGCGCCTCGAGCGGCGAGCGAACGCAAGCCCCGCCTTCCAGAGGCTCCACCCCTGCGCCGACGGTTGCTAGGCGGCGGGAAAGCGCCACCTCAGTGTGGGCGGCACGCGGGGGTGAGAGGAGGGAGGTACCGGCCCCGCGCCCCGCTGGGAATCGGCCTTCGCCGTTGCGATTGGGCGCCCAGTGGTGTGGGCTGAGAATCGTGTGTGCGGAGGCCGCCGGGCGGGGGCGCTCGGCAGGCCTCGGGCGGCTTCGAAAGCCTAGCAGCCGCAGCTGCCGACCTCTGGGGCCTGGATTTACCTCACAAAAGGTTTTTAGTTTTGTGGGGATTTTGTTGTTGTTGTTGTTGTTGTTGTTGTTTTACTCTGGGCTGGACATTTCTAAGATTTTAAATTTAAACTAATTTGCCACGTCCTTTAATCTCGAAAGACCTGACATTTTATTTTTCCTCTTGAAAATACTTAAGCTTCTGTCCCTCACTGGGAATCAAATGTCCCTTAATACTAGTAGAAATAAGTAATAATGACAATAATTATCTTTTTTTAAAAAATTAGTTAATTTATTTTTGGCTGTGTTGGGTCTTCGTTTCTGTGCGAGGGCTTTCTCTAGTTGCGGCGAGTGGGGTGCGAGACTCTTCATCGCGGTGCGCGGGCCTCTCACTGTCACGGCCTCTCTTGCTGCGGAGCACAGGCTCCAGACGCGCAGGCTCAGTAGTTGTGGCTCACGGGCCTAGTTGCTCCGCGGCATGTGGGATCTTCCCAGACCAGGGCTCGAACCCGTGTCCCCTGCATTGGCAGGCAGACTCTCAACCACTGCGCCACCAGGGAAGCCCCGACAATAATTATCTTATTAACAAGAGTAGCAACCACCAATAGCGTTTACTATATGCCAGGCTCTGACCTAAACTCCTTATACATAGTCGTCTTCTCTTTCCAACAACCCAAGTAGGTGGGCACGATTATTACTTCCCATCTAATAGATGAAGAAACTGAGGCACAGACAAGTAATATGTGCAAGGCCACACAGAAGGAAAGTGGGAAGTCTGGATCCAAATCTAAGTTGTCAGCCTTTAAACCCTGTGATCTCACCTAAACAATTGTTACAGTGGCTCATAATGGGGTTGTGTTTCATATTTCATTCTGTATTTTATATTCTAAACCTATAGCAAGTGTAAGCCCATCCAGGCAGGCATCCAGAAGATTTGGGGGATTTTTGTGATGCAGTGTCACTGCCCTCCAGCCAAAGACCACTAGGAACCCATCTGTAGTTGAACAAGTTGGGTTTTTTTCTTGTTGCTGCTAGGAAAATGCACACCTTGGGAAACAGTGGGGCATCTCAGTAAGAGGGTGTTAGAAAGATTTATTCTAGGATTGGGCTTTGGTTGGGTGATTTGGGGGCGGGTTCAAGGAAGCAGGGCTTTGCTCTGGGTTCGGTGGTGTTAGGAAGCCAGGGTTAACACTAAAGCCCAGCTGTGAGTGCCAGGCCAGCTCCTGGATATATATATTTTTAATATAGATTTATTTATTTTTTTATTTATGGCTGCATTGGGTCTTCATTGCTGCGTGCGGGCTTTTCTCTAGTTGCGGTGAGCAGGGGCTACTCCTCGTTGCGGTGCGCAGGCTTCTCATTGCAGTGGCTTGTCTTGTTGAGGAGCACGGGCTCTAGGCACACGGGCTTCAGTAGTTGTGGCTCTCGGGTTCAGTAGTTGTGGCACGCGGGCTCAGTAGTTGTGGCTTGCGGGCTCTAGAGCGTAGGCTCAGTAGTTGTGGTGCATGGGCTTAGTTGCTCTGTGGCATGTGGGATCTTCCTGGACCAGGGCTTGAACCCGTGTCCCCTGCACTGGCAGGTGGATTCTTAACCACTGCGCCACCAGGGAAGCCCCAGCTCCTGGATATCAAGGCATGCTTTTCTCTTTCTCGAGAGATTAGTGTATTCCAAGCCATCCACATCCCCATCCCTAAGGAGAAATATTAAGGAGACTCTGAAGGCTCTGCATCAGTAATGGAATGTCATATGTATATAAAAGTGTGACTTATAAGTGGTAAATTAGGGCAGGAATTCTTAATTTGGGGGTACATGAACTTGGGGAAAAATTGCAACTTTATTTTCACTAACGTCTAACTGAACTTTAGCATTTCTTTCAATTATAGTGTAGGTAACAAACCACAGTAGTATCAGCAGCACTTGTGACTTTGTCATCCATAGAAAGCACAGTATTTTCATATCATGTTACAGTCACAGCAGATTTCTTGAAATATTGTTTCTGCTCATTACCACTTCACAAGTACAGTGATTATTAGCACTCTCGTATTATTTAATGCATAAAGAAGACACATTTCTATAATTTTGTTTTTGAAAATGTTTTGACAATGATTTCAATATAATTGGAGTCTTTTGTAATCCCATATAGTTTATGTTATGCGTCTTAAAAAACATAGTTCGTAGAAGGAGTTTGTCCATAGGGGTCCATGGCACCAAAAGAAAAGATAAAGAGGACCTGGTTTAGTACAAGATACTAAGCAGCGACTAAGAATTTGGCAGCTGCTTCCAAATTGGAGTAATGTGTGTCAAAGGATAGAAAACCAGAGATGGAATCAGATCACTTACTACACGTCCTCTCACTTTACCAGGGAGGGAACTGAGCTACTGAAAGGTTAAGGGACTTGCCCAAAGTCTCACAGCTATTCCATGGTAAAAACCAGGATGAAAAGTTTTTAGAAAGCATGTAAAAACCCTCCACTCTGATAGGCACTGGGGATTCCATAGTTAGCAAGATGCCTCCTGCCTTCAACAAGCTTGTTGGGGTGACGGTCAAGAAACCAAATTATGATGCAATATGAGAAGTACTGTAAAAGAAAAACATATACAGTATTATGGGACCTTGGAGACAGTAGTCAGTAGTTCTGGAAAAAAGACAGTGGAAAACTTCAGAGAAGAGGCATCAATTAGCTGGGGTCTTGAAAGATGAATTGATATTTGCTGGTGGTAGGGAAGTCATTCCAGGTAGAGGAAATGGCATGATCAGCAGCACAGAGTCGTAAAACATTGATTTTGGCAAGAAGTTCTTGTTCTCACAGAGTATAGAGAGGAATGCTAGTGGAAAGTTGATATTTTGAGATTTGAGAAAGAATGGAACTAGATTGTGAAAAGAGTTGAACGCAATTCTAAGGAGTCTGGACTTTAGCTTGGAGGAAATGAGGTGTCCCTGAAAGATTTTAAGTTGAAGAGTGATAAGGTTGGATTATTGCTCTGAAAAGTTAACTCCAGCTGCAGTGTGGAGGATGGAAGAGACTGCAGACAGGGAGACCAGTTAGAAGGCTATGGATAGATCCACTTGTCTTTCCCATATACCTCATAATATTTGTAGTACACAAAGAATGTAAGCAACATTAAGAGATCTAGGAATAAAGACGCAGACGTAGAGAATGGACTTGAGGACACGGGGAGGGGGAAGGGTAAGCTGGGAGGAAGTGAGAGAGTGGCATGGACATATATACACTACCAAATGTAAAATAGATAACTAGTGGGAAGCAGCCGCATAGCACAGGGAGATCAGCTCGGTGCTTTGTGTCCACCTAGAGGGGTGGGATAGGGATGGTGGGAGGGAGACGCAAGAGAGAGGAGATATGGGGACATATGTATATGTATAGCTGATTCACTTTGTTCTAAAGCAGAAACTAACACACCATTGTAAAGCAATTATACTCCAATAAAGATGTTAAAAAAAAAAGAAAAAAAAGTGTTACTCATGACTCAAAAAAAAAAAAAAGAGATCTATGAAACCTTCCTTTTTCAGGGGTTCTGGAATTAGCACAACAATCATAATGGCACTTGAGTCTCATCCAAACAGTGTAATAACATAGATTGTGACCTCAAATGTTTAATTTATGTATTTCAGAGTACTTCATTGTGAGGAAAATGAGTCATTCCCCAAAGACATCAGTTACTGGTGTCCCAAAATCAGATAGTCCACACTTGGGAAAAGGTCACAAAGTACATTTGTCAAATACTGTAAAGACAAAGGGAAAACAACAGTAAGTAGCCATCTTTCGCCTTGTATCATCTTCCACAACTGAACAGTTTCCGTATGGTATTTACCCAGCTAACATCAAACACTTCTTGTTTGAAGAATTTGTAAATTAGAGGTTTTTTGTGTGTTTTAAAATTACTTGTGAATTGAATAATAATTATTATAATTATAGTATTTCATAATTGACAAAGCATGTTAACACACATCTCTTTGATCCTGACACAACCCTGTGATGCAGTCTTGTTATTACATTTTATAAGTGAGGAAGTAGCAACTGGAAGAAGGTAAATGATTTGCAGAAGGTTAAACAGCTAATAAATGGCATCAGCTAGTATTCAAGGGTTTGTTTCCATACTTCAGGCCTTTTCTACTCTACATCTTGTAGTCTGCACTTTGCCAGTCAACAGTGGCATTATACAGGGGTACCTACCTCTCTTTGTAGCCCTATGAGGGGTAATGATGGGGTTGGGGGGGGGCAGTTCTTGGAGAGTGAGATCCCTATTATCTGCCAGTGCTGGGACATGATCCAAAGTAGAATAATGCTGTGACCTGACTGGGATGAGCCTGGTTCAAACAAAGATCAGAGAAGGGAGTTTCTTTTTCTAGGGCATGGTCATCTGCTCCCAGAAGAAAATTGGGCCTACTGTAACTTCAACTATTCTACATTCTATTTTCTTAGCACTTCAACTAGTTGGACAGTGTTTTTAAGAACTATAATGGAATCATTTTAGGTCATGGATGTTTTTAGAAAGCACATTTTTTTGACGATAAAGTTTTAGCCAGGATTTTTTTAATCTCAAGGGAAATATTCTCAAGCATTTCATATCCTCATTCTGACTAGATTCTGCAGATGACCAGTTCTAATTACCACATCCAAATGTTCCTCATTAGGTCAGTCTTAGGGTGGAGGATGGGGAGATGCAAGAGGAGGAAGCATAAATTCAGAGTTCCCCAAGACTTTAGGAAAATGAAAACTACTTCACAAATCTTAAGCTCTTTTTTTTCCTCTCAGAAATAATAAAGATATTTCAGCTCACACGATACAGAGAGTGTGGTTATCTCATCTCGACAAATCAATGTTTCAACTCCTTAAGCATACAATTTGTGCAGCGGTATGTATTTTGCTTTTTGTTTGCTCTGACAGATATAATTACTTATCAAGGTAAAAGGTGTGTTAAATAAAGAAAGAATATATAACCTTTTAAAATCTCTTCTATTTGAATATAATAATATTGCATGGAATTATGGGATTTCTTCTTTGGTTGACCCTAAATGAATATTTCTGGATTTACTTTTAACATGGGTAACTACTGTGTCTTTTTCTGAAACCAATATGATTTTTTTAAAAATCTATTTCTTATTTGAAGATGTGAGACAGTGATCTTCCAGCACTAAAAATCTCTGAATTAAAAGTGCCTTTGCCTTCCACCCAGCAATTTCACTTGTAGGAATCCATTCTACAATCTATGTACAGTTTCATTGCAGTATTGTTTGTAACAGCAAAGAAAGTAAACCCTATAATGTCCATCGATAGGATACTGGTTAAATAAATGTTGGTGCTTTCATACTGTTAAGGCTTGCAGCCTTGCATATGATTCTGCAATAGAAAGATAGCTAAAATATCTCATTAGTGAAAAGGCAAGTGCAGAACATTATGAATAATATAGTCCTATTTGAATAAAAACAAACAAACGAACAAAAAGGTGCACATCCCCCACTCCCCAAAGAAACAACTCTGGCAACGCTGGTAGAGTATTAAGCCTTCTTTCATATAGTACTAAATATTCTCCTAATAAAATCACCTGTGATTACAGTAATCTATAATTAGTAATAGTCACATTAAGCGAATTTTAGCAGCTCTGAAAAAAATGATAAACTCTGAGAAATGTGTACACTTTTTCACCGTCTGACCCACAGGCCCATTGCTTTATTTATTTTTTAAATTTATTTATTTTTAAAAATTTTTTTTCCCTCTTGCGTCTCCCTCCCTCCCACCCTCCCTATCCTACCCTTCTAGCTGGTTGCAAACCACCGAGCTGATCTCCCTGTGCTATGCGACTGCTTCCCACTAGCTAGCTATTTTACATTTGGTAGTGTATATATGTCCATATATACACTACCACTCTCTCACTTTGTCCCAGCTTACCCTTCCCCCTCCATGTGTCCTCAAGTCCATTCTCTAGTAGGTCTGCGTCTTTATTCCCATCTTACCCCTAGGTTCTTCATGACCATTTTCTTTTTTTTTTTTTAGATTCCATATATATGTGTTAGCATACGGTATTTGTTTTTCTCTTTCTGACTTACTTCACTCTGTATGACAGACTCTAGGTCCATCCACCTCACTACAAATAATTCAATTTTGTTCCCTTTTATGGCTGAGTAATATTCTATTGTATATATGTGCCACATCTTCTTTATCCATTCATCTGTTGATGGACATTTAGGTTGCTTCCATGTCCTGGCTATTGTAAATAGAGCTGCAATGAACATTGTGGTACATGACTCTTTTTTTAATCAGTCATCAATTTTATACACATCAGTGTATACATGTCAATACCAATCGCCCAATTCAGCACACCACCATCCCCACCCCACTGTGGTTTTCGCCCCTTGGTGTCTATACGTTTGTTCTCTACGTCTGTGTCTCAACTGCTGCCCTGCAAACCGGTTCATCTGTACCATTTTTCTAGGTTCCACATACATGCGTTAATATACAATATTTGTTTTTCTCTTTCTGACTTACTTCACTCTGTATGACAGTCTCTAGATCCATCCACATCTCAACAAATGACTCAATTTCGTTCCTTTTCATGGCTGAGTAATATTCCATTGGATATATGTACCACACCTTCTTTATCCATTCGTCTGTCGATGGGCATTTAGGTTGCTTCCATGACCTGGCTATTGTAAATAGTGCTGCAATGAACATTGGGGTGCATGTGTCTTTTTTTTTTTTTTTAAAGGATTTTCTTATTTATTTATTTATTTATTTATTTATTTTTGGCTGTGTTGGGTCTTCGGTTCGTGCGAGGGCTTTCTCCAGTTGCGGCAAGCGGGGGCCACTCTTCATCGCGGTGCGGGGACCGCCCTTCATCGCGGTGCGTGGGCCTTTCTCTATCGCGGCCCCTCCCGTCGCGGGGCACAGGCTCCAGACGCGCAGGCTCAGCAATTGTGGCTCACGGGCCCAGCTGCTCCGTGGCATGTGGGATCTTCCCAGACCAGGGCTCGAACCCGTGTCCCCTGCATTAGCAGGCAGATTCTCAACCACTGCGCCACCAGGGAAGCCCGCATGTGTCTTTTTGAATTACGGTTTTCTCTGGGTATATGCTCAGTAGTGGGATTGCTGGATCATATGGTAATTCTACTTTTAATTTTTTAAGGAACCTCCATATTGTTCTCCATAGTGGCTGTATCAATTTACATTCCCACCAACAGTGCGAGAGTGTTCCCTTTTCTCCACACCCTCTCCAGCATTTGTTGTTTGTAGATTTTATGATGATGCCCATTCTAACTGGTGTGAGGTGATGCCTCATTGTAGTTTTGATTTGCATTTCTCTAATAATTAGTGATGTTGAGCATCTTTTCATGTGCTTCTTGGCCATCTGTATGTCTTCTTTGGAGAAATGTCTATTTAGGTCTTCTGCCCATTTTTGGATTGGGTTGTTTGTTTCTTTAATATTGAGCTGCATGAGCTGTTTATATATTTTGGAGATTAATCCTTTGTCCGTTGATTCGTTTGCAAATATTTTCTCCCATTCTGAAGGTTGTCTTTTCGTCTTGTTTATGGTTTCGTTTGCTGTGCAAAAGCTTTGAAGTTTCATTAGGTCCCATCTGTTTATTTTTGTTTTTATTTCCATTACTCTAGGAGGTGGATCAAAAAAGATCTTGCTGTGATTTATGTCAAAGAGTGTTCTTCCTATGTTTTCCTCTAAGAGTTTTATAGTGTCCGGACATGACTCTTTTTGAATTATGGTTTTCTCAGGGTATATGCCCAGTAGTGGGATTGCTGGGTCGTATGGCAGTTCTATTTTTAGTTTTTTAAGGAACCTCCATACTGTTCTCCATAGTGGCTGTATCAGTTTACCCCACCAACAGTGCAAGAGGGTTCCCTTTTCTCCACACCCTCTCCAGCATTTATTGTTTGCAGATTTTTTGATGATGGCCATTCTGCCCAGTGTGAGATGATACCTCATTGTAGTTTTGATTTGCATTTCTCTAATGATTAATGATGTTGCGCATTCTTTCATGTGTTTGTTGGCAATCTGTATGTCTTCTTTGGAGAAATGTCTATTTAGGTCTTCTGCCCATTTTTGGATTGGGTTGTTTGTTTTTTTGATATTGAGCTGCATGAGCTGCTTGTAAATTTGGAGATTAATCCTTTGTCAGTTACTTCATTTGCAAATATTTTCTCCCATTCTGAGGGTTGTCTTTTCGTCTTGTTTATGGTTTCCTTTGCTGTGCAAAAGCTTTGAAGTTTTGTTAGGTCCCATTTGTTTATTTTTGTTTTTATTTCCATCTCTCTAGGATCTGGGTCAAAAAGGATCTTGCCATGATTTATGTCATAGAGTGTTCTGCCTATGTTTTCCTCTAAGAGTTTTATAGTGTCTGGCCTTACATTTAGGTCTTTAATCCATTTTGAGTTTATTTTTGTGTATGGTGTTAGGCAGTGTTCTAATTTCATTCTTTTACATGTAGCTGTCCAGTTTTCCCAGCACCACTTATTGAAGAGGCTGTCTTTTCTCCATTGTATATTCTTGCCTCCTTTATCAAAGATAAGGTGACCACATGTGCGTGGGTTTATCTCTGGGCTTTTTATCCTGTTCCATTGATCTATATTTCTGTTTTTGTGCCAGTACCATACTTTCTTGATTACTGTAGCTTTGTAGTATAGCCTGAAGTCAGGGAGCCTGATTCCTCCAGCTCCGTTTTTCTGGTGTACTGTCACTTTGCCATGCCCCCTCTGTTATTTTCAATAGATTGTGCCTGGGCAGGGTACCGCATTCCATTTATAGCACCATCATCTATTTCAGGAACATCATGTGACACATGAAATTTTGAAGAAAGTGAGCCCTTTAGAGGCTGAGCTTGTTAAAGATCCTTGCATGAAGTGTAAAGTTAGATTCAGGTAATGTTTTTATGCTGATTTATTTCAAGCAGTACTTCGTTAATGTGAAGGAATCTTAGAAATTTATTTTCTTAAGTCCTCATATGTAATTACAAAGTAAATGTGTTGTTCTTATTTACATTTATTATGTGAAGAAACTGAGGCATGACTCTTGGGCCAAAAGTTGCCTTGAGAGTAGCTCTCATCTCTCATGATGTGTTCAGTCTGACACACATATGAGAATAACTGTGAGCACACATGCCAAAGTGTGGCTCTTTCATACTCTGTGATCCGTTTCATTATCAGTTCTTTTTATGCTCTGGTATAGCCTTTACCCTGCATGCAAAAAACTATGTGAATGATCTTAAGTACAAGGAGGAGAAGTAACAGCCCCAAACCTGATGCCAAATGACTAATTTTGGTCTTTATTTCAGATTTAGTGGCGAAACATTTCCACCTTTCATCGTGTTTAAAATTTTTCTTCATACTGAAGGCCTTGGTTACAAGTATTTCAGTGGAAAAAGTTTATTAAAGCCATCAAGTGAGGTGATGTTTCATGATGTAGAGTTTGTGTTAATTTAGCTTCTTAACATCTATGCGGTATCTGAATTGCATTCAAAGTGTACAGACTACGTTATTTCACCATTAAACAGCCCAGCAGGAAGGTAGTATTTTTTTAAGCATCATGTTTCAAAGTGTCTCTGTTTATTAGCTAAAAAAATATTTGGAATGAATTTCTTATATAAGGCCCTAAAAAATACCCATCAGTTTTCTTTGTATGAAAATTTTGGTTTGTTAATAATGAATTACAGTGGCCTATTGGTCAGGGCTTTTTAATTATGCAGAACATTTGATGCAACTTTGTTTTAATGGTATTTTATCATTGTTTCTTTGATTCTGGTAGCATGTTTAGAAAAAGTGTGCTAGAGTATTGAAAAGGAACTTTTAAAATGTTTATCCTTTTTTACATGAGTTCTCATACTTTTAACTTTCATGAATATTCATCATAATTGTGTCTACAGCATAGGACTCACCTGAGGATCTTATTAAAATGCAGTTTTTGATTCAGTAAATCTGGGACGGGTCCTGAGATTCTGCATTTCTACCCAGCTTCCAGCAGCTGCCACTGCTGCTGATGCATGTACCACATTTTTAATAGTGAGGATCTACAGCATAGGTTTTATTCCTTTGACCCTTATATATGACTATAGTTGAGAAAAATGTGTACATTCTCATATTTAGCCTTTTATAAACCACATATCAAAGATTGTTTTCTTGTAGCCTTCTGGAAATATCTTACATGAAAAGTATGACCCACCTGAAATCATCAGTAATGGCATGTATTCAGGATAGAAGACCACACAACCTGGCAGTTTCTGACCAGATCCAGCATGTGCAGCATTTATTCTCTGAAGAATATTAGAAAAGGAAAAGAGACTGCTTTTCTATGTCTTCTCAGGCAATATCAGAGAAAATTTAGCTTGGTTTCAGAAATGTATCAAAAGGACTAGTGGTTTCATGTGGAATATGGTGTTTCAGAAACATTAATATTTGTTCATTTATATAGAATGACTTCAAATGGGAAAGTAGATGTTTATTCTCCATTCCAGAGATAAATTCATGCCACATTTATCTACAGAGTAAGCTTATAGTTGTCCCTATAAAATGTCATCAACTTTTGCTTTTCTGAGGTTATATAATGGGGCTTTTTTAGGAACTGAAATTTTCCCAAGACAGCTAATGGCAGACCCTGCTATGCCCAGGCTGCAGCAAATGAGAACCTTAGAGGCCATGACTGAAAAGCACTGTGTATATATCCAATGCATTAAAATGCTGTATAATAACTTAAATTTTATTTTAATTACAAAGTAACTGTTAAAAAAGGGAAATAGCACAGAGATTTTTTTTTAAAGGAAAATATGCCTTTATGCCTTTCTTCTTTGTGCTGCAACTTTCATTCACCTTGGGTGATCACTGTTAATAGTTTGTTGTGTATCCTTCATTTTTTTCCATAAAAATACACATATTATTGCACATATTTTTCCATAAAAGTATTTTTTAATTTAAATATATTTTTAAATTTTTCATTCTTATTTTTAAAATGTGATTATACTATTCAGCTTGAGTTTTTCACTAAACATTATAAGGGGTTTTAAATGATCAGAACATACCCAACTTGGAGAGAACAGTTTAGGATTCCTTTTTCCTTTAGTTCAGGTTCAAAACAAACTCTGGCAATACTTGGATTCATAGTTAATAGAAAGCCTGTAGAAATGGAAATTTTCTCACTTTAAGTTCACTCAACTTTTTTGCTCTTTGAATGTAGACACTGTGTCTTTAGCAAACTGATACAACTTTACTAAGTTTATTTATTTCTCCATGTGAAAGAAATAAGTCAGTTGTAGTCCATTCAGATGTTTAATCTAAGTTCATTTATGAAGGAGGGGAGTTTCACCAATTCTTTTTTGTTCCATCTTTTCCCTCGTTCTTATAGCCAATTCTAGTTTCATTTCCTTATCATTTTCCAACAGAATTTCTCATGTACTTACAAACACACACACACACACACACAGAAGAAAAACAAGTGAAAGGATGTAGAATAGCCTGAACAACTTTGGAGAAGAAGAACGAAATTAGGCTATTTACACTACCTGATTCCAAGACTTAAAACGCTATAGTAGAGGGCAGACAGCAGAAGCAAGAAGAACTACAATCCTGCAGCCTGTGGAACAAAAACCACATTCACAGAAAGATAGACAAGATGAAAAGGCAGAGGGCTATGTACCAGATAAAGGAACAAGAAAAAACCCCAGAAAAACAACTAAATGAAATGGAGATAGGCAATCTTCCGGAAAAAGAATTCAGAATAGTGATAGTGAAGATGATCCAGGACCTACGAAAAAGAGTGGAGGCAAAGATCGAGAAGATGCAAGAAATGTTTAACAAAGATCTAGAAGAATTAAAGAACAAACAACCAGAGATGAACAATACAATAACTGAAATGAAAACTACACTACAAGGAATCAATAGCAGAATAACTGAGGCAGAAGAACGGATAAGTGACCTGGAAGACAGAATGGTGGAATTCACTGCTGTGGAACAGACTAAAGAAAAAAGAATGAAAAGAAATGAAGACAGCCTAAGAGACATCAGGGACAACATTGAACACAACAACATTCACATTATAGGGATCCCAGAAGGAGAAGAGAGAAAGAAAGGACCCGAGAAAATATTTGAAGAGATTATAGTTGAAAACTTCCATAACATGGGAAAAGAAATACCCACCCAAGTCCAGGAAGCTCAGAGAGTCCCATACAGGATAAACCCAAGGAGAAACACGCCGAGACATGTAGTAATCAAATTGGCAAAAATTAGAGACAAAGAAAAATTATTGAAAGCAGCAAGGGAAAAACGACAAATAACATACAAGGGAACTCCCATAAGGTTAACAGCTGATTTCTCAGCAGAAACTCTACAAGCCAGAAGGGAGTGGCATGATATATTTCAAGTGATGAAAGGGAAGAACCTACAACCAAGATTACTCTACCCGGCAAGGATCTCATTCAGATTCGATGGAGAAATCAAAAGCTTTACAGACAAGCAAAAGCTAAGAGAATTCAGCACCACCAAACCAGCTCTACAACAAATGCTAAAGGAACTTCTCTAAGTGGGAAACACAAGAGAAGAAAAGGACCTACAAAAACAAACCCATAACAATTAAGAAAATGGTCATAGGAACATACATATCGATAATTACCTTAAAGGTAAATGGATTAAATACTCCAACCAAAAGACACAGGCTTGCTGAATGGGTACAGAAACAAGACCCATATATATGCTGTCTACAAAAGACCCACTTCAGACCTAGGGACACATACAGACTGAAAGTGAGGGGATGGAAAAAGATATTCCATGCAAATGGAAATCAAAAGAAAGCTGGAGTAGCAATACTCGTATCAGATAAAATAGACTTTAAAATAAAGACTGCTACAAGAGATAAGGAGGGACACTACATAATGATCAAGGGATCAATCCAAGAAGAAGATATAACAATTATAAATATATATGCACCCAACATAGGAACACCTCAATACATAAGGCAACTGCTAACAGCTATAAAAGAGGAAATCGACAGTAACACAATAACAGTAGGGGGCTTTAACACCTCACTTACACCAATGGACAGATCATCCAAACAGAAAATTAATAAGGAAACAGAAGCTTTAAATGACACAATAGACCAGATAGATTTAATTGATATTTATAGGACATTCCATCCAAAAACAGCAGATTACACTTTCTTCTCAGTGTGCACGGAACATTCCCCAGGACAGATCACATCTTGGGTCACAAATCAAGCCTCAGTAAAATTAAGAAAATTGAAATCATATCAAGCATCTTTTCTGACCAAAACGCTATGAGATTAGAAATCAATTACAGGGAAAAAACCATAGAAAACACAAACACATGGAGACTAAATAATATGTTACTAAATAACCAAGAGATCACTGAAGAAATCAAAGAGGAAATCAAAAAATACCTAGAGACAAATGACAATGAAAACACGACGATCCAAAACCTATGAGATGCAGCAAAAGCAGTTCTAAGAGGGAAGTTTATAGCTATACAAGCCTACCTCAAGAAAGAAGAAAAGTCTCAAATAAACAATCTAACCTTACACCTAAAGGAACTAGAGAAAGAAGAACAAACAAAACCCAAAGTTAGCAGAAGGAAGGAAATCATAAAGATCAGAGCAGAAATAAATGAAATAGAAACAAAGAAAACAATAGCAAAGATCAATAAAATTAAGAGCTGGTTCTTTGAGAAGATAAACAAAATTGATAAACCTTTAGCCAGACTCATCAAGAAAAAGAGGGAGAGGACTCAAATCAATAAAATCAGAAATGAAAAAGGAGAAGTTACAACAGACACCGCAGAAATACAAAGCATCCTAAGAGACTACTACAAGCAACTCTATGCCAATAAAATGGACAACCTCGAAGAAATGGACAAATTCTTAGACAGGTATAACCTTCCAAGACTGAACCAGGAAGAAATAGAAAATATGAACAGACCAATCACAAATAATGAGATTGAAACTGTGGTTAAAAATCTTCCAACAAACAAAAGTCCAGGACCAGATGGCTTCACAGGTGAATTCTATCAAACATTTAGAGAAGAGCTAACACCCATCCTTCTCAAACTCTTCCAGAAAATTGCAGAGGAAGGAACACTCCCAAACTCATTCTATGAGGCCACCATCACCCTGATACCAAAACCAGACAAAGATACTACAATAAAAGAAAATTACAGACCAATATCACTGATGAATATAGATGCAAATATCCTCAACAAAATATTAGCAAACAGAATCCAACAACACATTAAAAGGATCATACACCATGATCACGTGGGATTTATCCCAGGGATGCAAGGATTCTTCAATATATGCAAATCAATCAGTGTGGTACACCATATTAACAAACTGAAGAAGAAAAACCATATGATCATCTCAATAGATGCAGAAAAAGCTTTTGACAAAATTCAACACCCATTTATGACAAAAACTCTCCAGAAAGTGGGCATAGAGGGAACCTACCTCAACATAATAAAGGCCATATATGACAAACCCACAGCAAACATCATTCTCAATGGTGAAAAACTGAAAGCATTTCCTCTAAGATGAGGAACAAGACAAGGATGTCCACTCTCGCCCCTATTATTCAACATAGTTTTGCAAGTCCTAGCCACGGCAATCAGAGAAGAAAAAGAAATAAAAGGAATCCAAATTGGAAAAGAAGAAGTAAAACTGTCACTGTTTGCAGATGACATGATACTATACATAGAGAATCCTAAAGATGCCACCAGAAAACTACTAGAGCTAATCAATGAATTTGGTAAAGTTGCAGGATACAAAATTAATGCACAGAAATCCCTTGCATTCCTATACACTAATGATGAAAAATCTGAAAGTGAAATTAAGAAAACACTCCCATATACCAGTGCAACAAAAAGAATAAAATACCTAGGAATAAACCTACCTAGAGAGACAAAAGACCTGTATGCAGAAAACTATAAGACACTGATGAAAGAAATTAAAGATGATACCAACAGATGGAGAGATATTTACCACGTTCTTGGATTGGAAGAATCAATACTGTGAAAATTGCTATACTACCCAAAGCAATCTACAGATTCAATGCAATCCCTATCAAATTACCAATGGCATTTTTTACAGAACTAGAACAAAGAATCTTAAAATTTGTATGGAGACACAAAAGACCCCGAATAGCCAAAGCAGTCTTGAGGGAAAAAAAACGGAGCTGGAGGAATCAGACTCCCTGACTTCAGAGTATACTACAAAGCTACAGTAATCAAGACAATATTGTACTGGCACAAAAACAGAAATATAGATCAATGGAACAGGATAGAAAGCCCAGAGATAAACCCACGCACCTATGGTCAACTAATCTATGACAAAGGAGGCAAGGATATACAATGGAAAAAAAGACAGTCTCTTCAATAAGTGGTGCTGGGAAAACTGGACAGCTACATGTAAAAGAATGAAATTAGAACACTCCCTAACACCATACACAAAAATAAACTCAAAATGGATTAGATACCTAAATGTAAGACCGGGCACTATAAAACTCTTAGAGGAAAACACAGGAAGAACACTCTTTGACATAAATCACAGCAAGATCTTTTTTGATCCACCTCCTACAGTAATGGAAATAAAAACAAAAATAAACAAATGGGACCTAATGAAACTGAAAAGCTTTTGCACAGCAAAGGAAACCATAAACAAGATGAAAAGACAACCCTCAGAATGGGAGAAAATATTTGCAAACGAATCAACGGACAAAGGATTAATCTCCAAAATATATAAACAGCTCATGCAGCTCAGTCTTATAAAAATAAACAACCCAATCCAAAAATGGGCAGAAGACCTAAACAGACATTTCTCCAAAGAAGACATACAGATGGCCAAGAAGCACATGAAAAGATGCTCAACATCACTAATTATTAGAGAAATGCAAATCAAAACTACAATGAGGTATCACCTCACACCAGTTAGAATGGCCATCATCAGAAAATCTACAAACAATAAATGCTGGAGAAGGTATGGAGAAAAGGGAACCCTCTTGCCCTGTTGGTGGGAATGTACATTGATACAGCCACTATGGAAAACAGTATGGAGGCTCCTTAAAAAACTAAAAATAGAATTACCATATGACCCAACAATCCCACTACTGGGCATATACCCAGAGAAAACCGTAATTCAGAAAGACACATGCACCCCAATGTTCACTGCAGCACTATTTACAATAGTCAGGTCATGGAAGCAACCTAAGTTGCTTCGTCCCATCGACAGACGAATGGATAAAGATGTGGTACATATATACAATGGAATATTAGCCGTAAAAAGGAACAAAATTGGGTCATTTGTAGAGATGAGGATGCATCTAGAGACTGTCATACGGAGTGAGATAAGTCAGAAAGAGAAAAACAAATATTGTATATTAACGCATATATGTGGAACCTAGAGAATGGTACAGATGAACCAGTTTGCAGAGCAGAAATTGAGACACAGAAGTAGAGAAAAAACGTATGGACACCAAGGGGGGAAAGCGGCTGGGGGTGGGGGTGGTGGGGTGAATTGGGAGATTGGGATTGACATAGATACACTAATGTGTATAAAATTGATGACTAATAAGAAAAAAAATACATAAAAGTTGAGTGGAAATATAAAGAAAAAAAAACGCTATAGTAATCCCAAAGGTGTAGTGATGGCAAAAAGGCAAACATGTAGATCAATGAAATAGAACAGACAGTTCAGAAATAGACCCACACATATATGATCAGTTGCTTTTCATCAAAGGTGTGAAGGCAGTCTAAATGGTGCTAGAACAATTGGATAGCCATGTGTATAAAAAAGAGATCTCAATTCAGTTACCTACTTCGATGATCTATTTTCAGAGCTATGCTTATTTAAGGAGGGTTGTCACTATTGTAGTCCACCAACTATACTTAGAATATTCTAAAGCCTTGCTACTCAAAGTGTGGTCTGCAAAGATAAAACTAAAAAAAATCTTTCTAAAAAAATTTTTTTAAATAAATAAAAAATAAAATAAACAAAGTGTAGTCTGCAGACCTGCAGCAATGGCATCCCCTGGACCTTATTAGAAATGCAGGCTCTCAGGCCCCACCTCACACCCACTAAATTAGCCTATGCATTTTAACCAGACCCCCAGATGATCCTAGGCACAATATAGTCTGACAAGCACTGTCCTAAAGGTGCCCTCCCCCATGACCTGGACACCTCTGGGTAATTGACAATTCTTAAACATTAACATCCAGTAATTGTTATTTTAAATTGAAGATCCCTGTTCTTTTTGAGGATTGGGCATTTATGTAAAAAGGAAAAACATTATTATTAATAATAGCTGCCCTTATTGAGCACTATCAAGTATGATGTTAAACATTTAATGTGCATTATCATTTAATTCTCATAAACTCTAGAATGTAGATTCTGTTATTGTCTTCATTTTAAAAAGACTAAGTAACTTGCCTAAGGTCTCACAACTACAAAGTGAAGGAACTGACATCAAGACCCAGTGAGCCTGACTCCAGAGCCCATGCTCTTAACCACTTCTGTGTCAGGAACCCTGCTAAATACATTCTCTTATATGGCCCCCTGATAACTCTGATGAGGTACATGTCATTCCCATTTTGCCTGTGTGGAAGATGGAACTTGGAGAGGCTCGTCCGGGCCAGAACTGAGACTTCACTTCTCCATATTTCCGCTTGACAAGCCTAACTGTAGATCTTGGCCAGCAGGTAGCCGTAGGGCTGTGGGGAACTGATGCTGGCTATCAGGGGGGGAGTCAAGTTTAGAGATGCCCCCCTCTGACCCTTTGAGTTGCCCACCAAGAATGGAACCTGCCTCTTGAATCCTAGTCTGATTGGCTGCTCTCCTGGAATCGTTGCCTAGTTTTCACCCTTCCCTTTCTCCTGGGGCTGGGCTCTTTATTCCAATCCCTTCCTATCCAGAAAGACTTTCCTGAATCTGGCCATACACGGCAAATGTCTGAGAAAGAACATCTTGACCACTGGAGGGCAAACTTTTTTCAAACCCCTGTCACAAGTGGGCAACAAGCCTGCCCTGTGCTGCCAGGCGTGGGGTTTTTTTGGCTGAGAGCCTGGGATGGGCTTGACACACCTGAGCCACACAGCTGAGGCACTGTATGAATAAGGAAACTGGGGCTTGGAGAGATTGGTGGTGGTGGCTGAGTGGAGTAGAGTAGGAACTGACAAGAAATACCTTTTCTAACTTGAGCTAGTAAAATATATCTAAAGAAATTCTCAAGGCAGAAATTATATGGTTTTCAGACCTGTTCAGCGTACAACTATTTGCTTTTACCTTTAGTGTCACTGTGGGGATGGTTAATTAGAACCCACAGGAAATAAATTGCCAGTAAGCATAATGGAGATATGTGCCAATACTGCCTTTTCTTTAGATGCATAGTGTTTAAAGAAACTAATGAAACGGAAAGCCAAAATGATCTGCCTAAAGGAAGGTTCCATCACATTTTTAGTAAACTGTTTCTGTCCCTTCGATTTAGTGCATTAGGAATCAAACTACAACCATTTGAATATTTTCTTTCACTTTCCCTATGTGTCTGTGTTCTAAGCTTTGGAATTTAAATAAAGAAATAAATAGGAAATATTCTGGATAACAAAAGTGAGAATTGGAATAAGAAGTACATTAAGGCTTGCTATTATTTTGCGTGTTAAGTAAAAACAGAGATTCCGAGTTTTAGTCCTGTCTCAACCACTATTCTATGGTCTTATATCAGCATTAAAACACAGAGTTCCCATACTTTCACAGTATCACATTCTGAGATACAAAGGAAAAAAGAAACTGATCTAGAATCAAATGATGCTTGAATTTTCATCTATGCCAGTCTCCCTTCACATAAGCATAACCTTTGTGGCCAGAAGCACAGATATGTAATACAAATATGTATTAGAATAGTCAGCACATATTTACGGGGGGGTGGGAAGGAGGGTGGAGAAGCACTTAATTCTCTATTCACAGTCTATGTATAGCTCTTAGCACAAGGATAGGTATACGTGGAAGGGTATGGTGCAAATACAGCCAGACTGGATTCGAGCCTCCATGTTTTCTGTGATTCTTCTGTCTCTGCCCTCTCAGGTGCTTTCCTTGAGTAGAAAATGTTGACATTTGTGAGAGAAAAGAAAACCTTTGTTTGCTACTCTTTTGCTACTGAGAAAAGCCTAAAGGAGAGGGAGGTCTCAGCCCTCTGAAATGTACATGTTTCCGTTTGAGGGCAAGATATTAACAACCACATAAAAGAGAGCTGGCCCTAGTACCTTTCATTGCGGTTCCTAGGGCAACCTGTTTAATAACCAGATAAGCTTTCTCTGCATTCACAGCATGAATAACGTTAGAGGTTTGTTTTGTTTTTTAAAGGAAAATAATGTTTTTTCAGGGGGAAAAACTTTTTTTTTTAAAAAAACCTGTTGTCCTCTGAGGATTGTGGACTCAGCTATTCCTCTAGCTACATTTTAAAACTATTTAGATATGGTTATGGAAACAAATTTTAAGTGGTTTAAAAATCTATATAATCTTTTCTTTGTAAATACAGTCTTTTTATTGAATAGCAAGCTACTAGAAGAAAGGAACAATATTTGATGTATTTGTCTCAAAAAATATGTAAAGTGTGTGCTGATAGTTATTGCTATTATACTACTATTTTAAAAGTATTTTTTTCCTCTTTATAGGCTGTGGTTGATGCTTGCAAAATAATGGGGAAAAAGAAATTTTATCATCAAATTATGGAAGATGAACGTCTTTTCCAGAAGTTCAAAATAACTGATGAAATAGATATTGTCACCCTGAAAGATTACATGCAAGTAAGGAATTTAGATTTGGATATTGAAAACAAACAACAAAATAAGCCTTGTGACCCTATCCTCCAGGAAGAAAGAATCATGTATCAGTTTACTGTGGTGAAATACACACAATATAAAATGTACCATTTTAAAGTGTACAATTCAGTGGCATTAAGTACCTTCACAGTGTTGTGCAAACATCACTACCGGCTAGTTTAAGAACCTTTTTGTCACCCCGAAGGAAACCTCACATCCATTAAGCAGTCACTCCCCATTCCTCTGTCACTCCAGCCCCTATCAGCCACTAATCTGCTTTCTGTCTCTCTGAATTTGCCTGTTCTGGATGTTTCATATTAATGGAATCATATAATATGTGGCTTTTTGTGTCTGGGGAGTGATAGGTAAGGAATGTAGGGTGTTTTTCAGGGGTGATGGAAACGTTTTGGAATTAGTAGTGATAGATATTGTGAATTTACTAAAAAAAAAACAAAACACTGAATTTTATACTTTAAAACGGTAAATTTTATGTTATGTGAATTTTATCTCAATAAAAAAATCAAAAATAAATACATGGTGCTAAAAAGAGTACATGACGGGGATTTGACGTAGTAATGAAGGGGTCTATTATTGTTTCGATGCTTTCTGCTACAAGGAACAGAATATCCCCAACCACAAGAGGCTTAAACAATAAAGGACATTGTCCCATGTTAGGGAGCCCCTGGACAGGTCCGTCCTGGGATAGCTAGTGTCGCAGCTCAAGGACATCAGGGTTGTTTGTCAGCTTCCTTCACATAGTAACAAGATGACTATCACATTCTCAACTACATTCAAAGGCAGGAAGAAGAGGACTCAGCATCATTTTCTCTAAATCTCAAGAAGAAAAATCTTTCCCAGAAGCCCCCAACAGACTTCCTCTCAGGTCCCATTTGTCAGAACTGGATCACATGCTCCCCCTAAACCAATCACTGTAAAGGGAAATGGGATGGTTTCCCATGTGACTTAGAACAATCATGGTTCATGTGCTGGGGCCTTCCTTCCCAGAGCATATGTCTGTTCCATATGTGAAAAAAAAAATCGGGGCTCCATAAGTAAGGGAGAAGAGGGAAGTGGGTGATAGGCAGGCAATCAACAATGTGTCACAGCCTCGGTCTGCGGCTGAACGGGTGGTGCACCCCAGGCAAAGGCTCTGTGGCAGGACAAACTGCAGGGCATGAAAGCAGGTTTGTGGGCCTGAAGGGAGAGCACGGAAGGTGTGGTATGCAGTCAGGCTAGAGGGCTGGTGAGAGATCATGATGCAGGGCTTTTGACCATAGTAAGGTGTTTATTTTTTTCCTTGATTCTGTGTGCAATGAGAAGCTGGTGCAGTGTTTCGGGAAATGAGGTGACCTAATCTAATATGTGAAGAGATCCGTCTGGCTGCAGTGTATTATAGATAAGGGATTAGAAGACAGCAAGAGCCTCCTTCTAGTTTGGAGATTCCTGCAATATTTTAGGAGAGATGGTGGTATCTTGGTTTAGGGCTGTGAGGCTGGCGATGCAAGAGATAACTAGAGAATAAAAGCAGTGGGCCTTGGGGACAGAGAGGTAAGCTAAAGGAAAGTGTCCAACATGGCTTCTAGGTTTCTGGTTTGCATAACTGGTCGGACAGCAGTGCTGAATCAGGGAACTTAAACTAGATACCTGAATAGTAATAATAGCAAATGCTCGTGTAATAACAACTCCTTTTATTCTCATAACAACCCTAAGAAATAGGTACTATTATTACCCCTGCTTTATAAGTTCTAAAGAAACAAGGTATCCCAAAATTCTAGCTCAATAATAATAATAATATATGGCCTTAACTGTTCACCTAGTTGCTTGCATGTGAAACATGAAATTAACACGGTGCTTTAGAGACTCCCAATTGTGTTATCTTTCTTTTAGAGCATTAACCTAGAAGATTCAGGGACTGAACCAGGAAATAAGTAGAGCTTGGGGATGTCAGCTATCTTTGCTAAGGACATGGGTGGCATACTTCCAGATTGTCCCTATGCCAAGGATTGGTGTCATAGAAAGAAATTCCCAGATAGACATATTGGAAGAGAGAGATCTGATGATTGCTGACGTTTATTGGGCCCTTTATGGACACAGCATTGTTTTTAGCTCTTTAAATGCATATTATCTCCTTTTATCTCCAAGTTTGTAAATTATGTGACCCTTTAAGAGATGAGAAAAATGGGGCTTAATGAGATTTTTAAAAACTTACTCAAGGTCGTATAGCTAATAGGTGCAGAGCAGATGATTGACAGTTCTGAGATGTTTACCCATTTTACCATTCCACTGTCGGGAAAAAAAATATACAGGCAGTCCTCACTTTGCATGGTAGTGCAGGGCCATAAAAAGGACCGTGCAAGCTGAAACCATGCAGAGCAAACTTAATCATCAATGGGAAAAATCGTGATTGTTCCGTGCCTTTAAAAAATCTTATCAAAACATTAAAAACTCTCTTACTCTCTGTTATAAATATATAGGAAAATGGAAAAAGCAAAACATTTATTTAGTACACTATAATTTAAAACATTAGAAACATTCAGAATTTAAAATGTTTTATTTCTTTGTAAAAAGCTTATCAACTGTGAATATACTAGAAACTATTGAATTATATACTTTAAATGGGTGAATTATATGAGATGTGAATCTCAATAAATCTGTAAAAAAATCGTTTTATCAAGAGTAGTTTAAACAGTGCTTACCTTCTTGTTCTCATATAATTTACAACAAGGAGTGAGCATCTTCTCTATGCCCTGGCAAATTGTCATACTCCTTTCTAAGTTTGGATCACCCGCCAACATTTTATCCTTGTACTTTTATTGGCCACACCACGCAGCTTGCAGGATCTTAGTTCCCTCACCAGGGATCAAACCCAGGCCCCTGGGAGTAAGGGCACCGAGTCATAACCATCGGACCACCAAGGAATTCCCTATCCTTTGTACTTTGAATGTTATGAAATGTTTCAGAGCTCCTTTATTATGAAGTTTCTTTTTTGCCAACATTACTTCCTCTGAGAAAACTTTACCCTTTTCAGCAGTGCCATTTTCCCCATTTATGTTGGTAAGTTCACCTTCACCGAATTCCTCTAGCAGCCTCTCTGCAGTGTCTTGAATGATGGCAGTGTCAGCATCCCCATGGTCACCTATTTCTTCTAGAACTCTGTTTACATTTGATTTGAATTTCACTTCCAGCTTTACCACTTTTTGTTTCTTTGTTTGACCTTTCCCTCTTTTGATTATCTTTATTTGTAAAATGTCACATGGGTTTATCACTGGGAGACAAAGAGGTAACACAATTACACTCTTTGCTGTCTGTGAGTGAACTAAAAAGCAGATCTACAGTGACCAATCACTGACACACTTCGAAAGAACTGATGTGATTTGTCATCTACCACCATGCACATCTGTTATTTATGTAGTAATCTATGGACTGAAGAGCGAGCAGCAGAGTTTGTACTTTATGCATTTAACTCAGTTATACTGTGGTAACTGAAATTTGAACTGTGTTATTGAAGGACTGAGCTTATTTGACGAAATGGTGGTGATTGACTGAAATTCGTGCGTGCCTAAATGATACAAAGGGAGCACTGCCTGTACGTGTGTGAGTGCGAGAGTGCAAGAGGGAGAGAGAGAGTGTACGTGTGTTATACCCTAAATGCCAGGATTGTAGCTCCTCCTGCCCTATTCCTATCTCTTAAATGAACATTTATAAGGTTGAATTGATTATATATATTTACATTTTTAAATTCCTAATTTGATATCTTAAATTAAAAAAACAAAAGTGGGATTTCTACAAATACTCCAAATGAAAATAGTGAAATTTGCCACTTAGCCCCAGAGGTGAACTAATTATTTCTAAAAAGGTTTGTACAAATGTCCTTTCAATGCAAGCATGTCATGAACAAGCATTGCCAGGTATGTAGATCACATAGCTATTTTCAACTTTCAGGCCCATCCTGAGTTTAATTTATCTGAGTTATATTTGCCTTAAAGATTTAGTGTTTATGCATTAAATAAATATTTACTGAGCGTGGTACTATGTGCATGATACTGTGTGACAAGGATCCTGCCTTGTCACAGTAGGGGAGCTAAAACATACACAGATAGCTAGAACATCAAGTAGTCAGTAATAAGAGTCATAGAAGAGAGATACCAATACAGTTCAGAGACGGGATCAAGGAATGCTTTTGCATGAAGTAACATTTGAGTGGATCCTTGGGAAATGTGTCTAAAAACATTCGAGAGCACCACAGCCAATCATGCTTAGTTGTTTTTTCCATATAGTATTCCAGTCTTCTGGATGAGATCCCTGCATCTTCTGGTGGCAGAAATAACTATTGGCGAAGATTAAATCTCGAAAACATTCCCAGGACAATGATAATGTATGACATAGTTGATTATGCAGAGTCTGGAATAATCTCAAACCGTCTAAAAAAAGAAATGAAGTATCTAGTACAAAGACCAAAGACAGAAGAGATGCGTCAGCACCAGCTACGGATTGTTTCTCAAGTTAGGTAAAAAGTGATCCTTCACTGGGGTTACAATACTAGGGGCATTTCTGGAAATGTTCACATTCTGCCAAATAGCTCACGAAAAATAATAACAGAGCATATGGGGAAAAAGGGGTTGGGGCAGATTGCTCAAGACTTATGCAACTTTGCAAACAGAGCACTAACAAAAAGGACAATTGGTACCTGGGAAGATACCTTGTACCACCAGACAGGCCACCACAGCAAATATAAAAAATGTACAATAGAGTGAAAATGCTGGCGACTCTTTCATTAGAGCAGGTAGTGGGCACCGAGACAGTGCAGATGGAAGTGGAGCCGTGGGCCAATGTGGTGGCCTTTTAAGTGGACATGAGAGGCAGTGTGACCTGCCAAGAACCATGAACCACTCAAGGCAGGGAGTAGGGAAGAGGGCAGTAAGGGTGGATTGTGTGTGTGTGCGGGGGAGTGCCTCTCTGGGGAGAGAGCCCTAGGTGCCGGTGCTCATTCTTGTTTTCATGAATGCAGCCAAAAGGGCTCCCTTTGCCCATGCTGCACAGAGGAGAACTTTTTCCTTTTCCGCTGAAGGTTATAATTCTAGTCTTGATATTCTGGCTCCCTTTGCAGAGGATAAATTGCATATAAATTACAGTGACATTATTCCCTTCTTTACCAATAACATGTGCGCCATTTCACATTATAAAAGAACATGTTGTAGCAAAATAGACTGTGTTATGATTTGAAACAACATGGACAGACCATGACTGCACCAACTATCTTTCTTTTTTCTTTCCATTACCAAGTCTCACCTAGCCCATCTTATTTACAAATTAAGCTTTTTTCTTAAGAAAAAGAAAGAGATTATAAGACTGAAGAGGACCTGTTCGTAGTCTATTTCACACAGTCATATTTGAAATGAAAAATACTCCTTTAGTACATGAAAAGACACTGGTGACCCACTGTCAGGCAAACACACTGGTTGATTTTTTTTCAGCAGTAGAGATGAGTGGGTGCTGACCCAATAACATAATTTAGCCCATTTATTTTATGATCAAGGCTATACATTTGCCAGACAGATGGCCTAGTGTAGGGCGCAGTCTGTCATCATGAAATAGATTTTCTCTAACTCATCCGTCTAAGCACTGAATATGGAACTTAACCCTGTTACCACCAAGGTCAAATAAATGATGTAATTTTCTCTGCCACCATATATAACTGTAGGCTCCCTGCTATTTAGACTCATGCTACTGATTATCCTAGAATGAGTCACTTAAAGAACCAAATAAGTAGCCAAATTCTAAATCAACTGAAGAGGGAAAAGTACTTTCTTAAAGGCTCCTTTGAAGGCAGTTCAAAGTTTGTGATCTCCCAGAAGCAAACCCTGAGGTAAGTATTTGAGTATGAGTAGTTTATTTGGGAGGTGATCCCAGGAACCACTGATGAGAGGGGGTAGAGAAGTGAAACAGGGAAGAGCAGGAAGCCAAAACAGTGTATGTTAGCAAGCAGGTTGTCACTGTGGGTAACTGGAGCTTAATCTCTCCTGGGAATGTCCTAGCCAGTGTAGAGCACACAACTCAAGTTATCCCACAGAGGGGAAGGGAGTTGGGATATTTATACACCAACACCCATCAGTCACTGGTTAAGGGTAGCTTAGGAGGGGAGGTATTAATTCTGGGGCCCTTTCCCTGCACATGGGCTCTTGTTTTCATAAGAAAGCTCTCAGGCTAAGTGAGGCCAGCGTGCGCTATGGCCAAGGGGACTACGAGCATGGCACCAACTGTGTCTGGTCCCAACACTGATCAAAACAACTTGTCTCAGCCATTATGAAATTTAATACTTTTTGGTGTTAGTATATAGTATATCTTTTCAAAAGATTCAAATGGCTACTACACAGTATTTTCCAGGAAGACTGATTTTAAATTGATATAACATTTTATAATTTTCATTATTATTGTTGTAAACATCATCTATACACCTTCATAAGTGGCAAAGAACTATGCTATGTAACTCAAGCAGAAATGATAACTTTGGCCTAAAAACTTATGTGCAGTATTGCTCCAAGCACAGGTTTAGGATATATTTACCAGAGGATGCTTTAATAAAATTTGGAACTTGCTTATTTTGTACAATGTTTCTGTCTATACTACAAATATTTTCTAGGTGCCCTTCATCCTTATCAAGTCTTCAACCTTTATATCGGCCCTACCAACAGCAAAGTCAAATTAAACATCTGGGTCGTCGATCCCAGCAAGCTCAAATGAAAGTTGAAAAAATGAAAAAAGCTTATAAGATGGCTAAAGAAAAAATTGCTTCTGCAGGGACTGTAAGTTTAACTTGTACTGAATTCATTGTTTTGGACAATTTTCAAACTGTAAGTAATTCTACTTCCTTAAGTAGAATTTTCCTAATCTACAAGTTCAAGGATGAAACACATACATTTGGTATATACCTTGGGTAGTATAAAGCTACATTCCTCTTGGTAACGCATATTTTAAAAATTCTTAAACAATATGAGTAGCTAGTCTGATAAATACCAGCCATTTTGACTCCACATCAGCATGAGTTGGCAAAAACCCTATTGTTTCTTTATATTGGCACTGTTGATTCAGCACATCGCTAATGGTGCTTTTCTCAAAGTGGAAGTCATTTCTATTTACACTTATTAAGAGCTGTAGTGTGGAAAGTCGGCTTCAGTATACTACATTGCAGGAATATTTACAATGAACATGTATTCATGTTTTACTTTGTAATTTTTAAAAAATCTGCTATATATTTTTTTGAGATGAGACTAAGTGTGAACAGTCAAATATAAAAAACATAAAATAGTAAAAACCAAATATAAAACACTTAACGCTTTTATTTATAATTCTACCTAGGAACCGAAAATGGACACACCAGGTACAAAGCAAAAAGAGACGATGGTCTTCTCCACCCCATTCTTTGACATTGTAAAAGTTAATGAACTCATGTCAGATGACGAATTGGAAAAAGAGGAAAAGGAATTATTTGCCTGGTGTCAAGACTTGTATATTAATAATTCTCCATCACGTTAAAGCACAGCTAATTGACAGAAAACCAAGTTATTCAACAATCTGCTTGTCTATCTATAAATGATGAGTATGTGCGTTAAAGGAAAACAAAATATAAACAAGCCCTCAGTATGCTCTCTTAACCAAATGTGTGACAGATTTTAAAGCCCTTTTTGTATTACTGTAGGTACAGGTATTTTTTACTAACAGAATTTTAATCTAAATAAATTAAATTGAATCAACTAGATGCCCTCAAACTAGCTGTATATGGTTTTGTTCAAGAAATGGTATTTCGTCCCTGGAACTTTTATTCAATTGTGATTTTCCTTCATTTAAAAAAAATATCGAACAGGCCATGCTTAGCATAAATATTAGAATTCACAGAATAAAAGGCTGCTCTTGAGTCAGCCTCCAGTGTCTTTTTTTTTTTTTTGTAGCATGTTGTTTTTACAGAACAGCTTGTGATTGACCTATTCTGAATTATAATAAAAATAATAATGAATTTGTTGCTACAGTAGGCATGACATAGCATACCTAGTCATTACTGAGCATTGTAAGCACCTGGGGCAGAATGCTGCATCTGCTTCAATGTTGTACTTTGTATTTTTTTAAGTATAAAGACTGTTTTGAGTAATATTTATCAATTTCCTTTTAAATTGATAAATTCTCATTCCTGATGTAGTACAAATTATTGATATTTTTTTTGATCCAGGCTATTAGATTATATCAAACCTTACTTGAGGCTGCGATAATTAAACAAAGTGCGTTATTTATTGAACTTTAAAAATACAATTTTTTTTGAATTTTTGAATTTTATTTAATTTTTATACAGCAGGTTCTTATTAGTTGTCTATTTTATGCATATTAGTGTATATATGTCGATCCCAATCTCCCAATTCATCTCACCACCACCACCTGCCCCTGCCACTTTCCCCCCTTGGTGTCCATGCGTTTGTCCTCTACATCTGTGTCTCTATTTCTGCCTTGCAAACCGGTTCATCTGTACCATTTTTCTAGATTCCACATATATGTGTTAATATACGATATTTGTTTTTCTCTTTCTGACTTACTTCACTCTGTATGACAGACTCTAACTCCATCCACCTCATTACAAATACCTCAATTTCGTTTCTTTTTATGGCTGGGTAACATTCCATTGTATATATGTGCCACATCTTCTTTATCCATTCATCCGATGATGGACACTTAGGTTGCTTCCATGTCCTGGCTATTGTAAATAGAGCTGCAATGAACATTTTGGTACATGACTCTTTTTGAATTATGGTTTTCTCAGGGTATATGCCCAGTAGTGGGATTGCTGGGTCGTATGGCAGTTCTATTTTTAGTTTTTTAAGGAACCTCCATACTGTTCTCCATAGTGGCTGTATCAGTTTACCCCACCAACAGTGCAAGAGTGTTCCCTTTTCTCCACACCCTCTCCAGCATTCGTTGTTTGTAGATTTTTGATGATGGCCATTCCGACTGGTGTAAAGTGATACCTCATTGTAGTTTTGATGTGCATTTCCCTAATGATTAGAGATGTTGAGCATCTTTTCATGTGCCTGTTGGCCATCTGTATGTCTTCTTTGGAGAAATGTCTATTTAGGTCTTCTGCCCATTTTTGGATTGGGTTGTTTGTTTTTTTAATATTGAGCTGCATGAGCTGTTTATATATTTTGGAAATTAATCCTTTGTCCGTTGATTCGTTTGCAAATATTTTCTCCCATTCTGAGAGTTGTCTTTTCGTCTTTTGTTGTTGTTGTTGTTCCATTATTTATTTATTTTATTTATTTATTTATTTATTTATGGCTGTGTTAGGTCTTCGTTTCTTTCTTTCTTTCTTTCTTTATGGCTGTGTTAGGTCTTAGTTTCTGTGCGAGGGCTTTCTCTAGTTGTGGCAAGCGGAGGCCACTCTTCATCGCGGTGCGCGGGCCACTCACTGTCGCGGCCTCTCTTGTTGTGGAGCACAGGCTCCAGACGTGCTGGCTCAGCAGTTGTGGCTCACGGGCCCAGTTGCTCCGCGGCATGTGGGATCTTCCCAGACCAGGGCTCGAACCCGTGTCCCCTGCATTGGCAGGCAGATTCTCAACCACTGCGCCACCAGGGAAGCCCTGTCTTTTCGTCTTGTTTGTAGTTTCCTTTGCTGTGCAAAAGCTTTTAAGTTTCATTAGGTTCCATTTGTTTATTTTTGTTTTTATTTCCATTACTCTAGGAGGTGGATCAAAAAAGATCTTGCTGTGATTTATGTCAAAGAGTGTTCTTCCTATGTTTTCCTCTAAGAGTTTTATAGTGTCTGGCCTTACATTTAGGTCTTTAACCCATTTTGAGTTTATTTTTGTGTATGGTGTTAGGGAGTGTTCTAATTTCATTCTTTTACATGTAGCTGTCCAGTTTTCCCAGCACCACTTATTGAAGAGACAGTCTTTTCTCCATTGTATATCCTTGCCTCCTTTGTCATAGATTAGGTGACCATAGGTGCGTGGATTTATCTCTGGGCTTTCTTTTTTTGATTTTGCTTAACATTTAAAATGTAGAGGTTGATTCCCGATTTAACTCAGGCAAAGCAGCCTATAAATGGATCTCATCCTCTGATAAAACATTCTCTTAAATGATAAAGAATATTGGAGTAAATGTATATAATTCCCACTAGAATATGTTTTACATAAATGTGTACTCTTCAATATTAATATATCCTCATTCGATTTCCAAAAATAGGATGGATAATTCTGTTGTTTTCAGAGCTTGTACTGGACACTGGTTGAATAGAAAACACATATTTGTCCTCATGAGTCACACATATTCTCATTCATTAAGTTGGGAAGCAGTCCCTCATCTAATCAAATGCATATCAGATCTAGTCCACCCATAGTATGTGCAATAACAAAACTAAGGAAGATTTCAGATAACGAGATGAAGGAAAAGGTCAAAGGAAGGACAGACTCTTTACGTTTAAGGGCACACACTTCTCATATTTTATTAGCTATGACTTTGTCCCATCATAATGCCTGACTACAGGGGAGGCTGAGAAATGTACTCTTGTTTTGGGCAGTTATGTACCCAACTAAAATTCTGTTGTTATAGAAGAAAGGGATAATGGATATTAAGGCATAACTAGGGGCTTCCCTGGTGGCGCAGTGGTTAAGAATCCGCCTGCCAATGCAGGGGACGCAGGTTCGAGCCCTGGTCCAGGAAGATCCCACATGCTGCAGAGCAACTAAGCCCATGCACCACAACTACTGAGCCTGTGCTCTAGAGCCCATGAGCCACAACTCCTGAGCCCGCATGCTACAACTACTGAAGCCCGAGTGCCTAGAGCCCGTGCTCTGCAACAAGAGAAGCCACCGCAATAAGAAGCACATGCATCGCAATGAAGAGTAGCCCCCGCTCACCGCAACTAGAGAAAGCCTGCGCGCAGCACCGAAGACCCGATGCAGCCAAAAATCAATAAATAAAATAAATAATTTTTTTAAAAAAAGGCATAACTAGCATCAGCTACCAGAGATGTGTCTTCTATTATTCTTTTAACTCACATTAAACAATGAAGCCACATCACAAAAAACCCTTTTAAAAGTAGAATTACAGGATTTCCGTGGTGGCTCAGTGGTTAAGAATCCACCTGCCAATGCAGGGGACACGGGTTCGAGCCCTGGTCCAGGAAGATCCCACATGCCGCGGAGCAACTAAGCCCATGTGCCACAACTACTGAGCCTGCGCTCTAGAGCCCGCGAGCCACAACTACTGAAGCCCACGTGACTAGAGCCCGTGCTCCACAACAAGAAAAGCCAACACAATGAGAAGCCCGTGCACAGCAACGAAGAGTAGCTCCCACTCGCCGCAACTAGAGAAACCATGTGTGCAAGGAAGACCCAACGCAGCCAAAAATAAATAAATAAATATTTTAAAAAAAGAATTACATATAATCCCATCACTATAATGTAACAACTGTTTTCATTTGCTCATATTTTTCTTTCTTTCTTTTTTTTTTTTTTGGCTGCGTTGGGTCTTCGTTGCTGAGCGTGGGCTTTCTCCAGTTGCGGTGATCAGGGGCTACTCTTCATTGTGGTGCGTGGGCTTCTCATTGCAGTGGCTCCTCTTGTTTTGGAGCACGGGCTCTAGGCACGCAGGCTTCAGTAGTTGTGGTGCACGGACTTTGTTGTTCCACGGCATGTGGGATCTTCCTGGACCAGGGCTCGAACCCGTGTCCCCTGCATTGGCAGGTGGATTCTTAACCACTGCACCACCAGGGAAGTCCCTCATATCTTTCTGATCTGTCTAAATGCACACATATTTTCACATACAGTAAGTCCTCTACATATGAAACTCCAAGTTATGAACTTTCAAAGATGCAAATGTGCATTCAGATGTCCAATCACATAAGTTAGTTCACGTGTCTGGCGTACCTTGTCACGTGTGTGCATCCTTTACATATGGACCAGGGAGTTATAGCGACTGTCAAGAAATATTATTTACATCACACTTTTCGTCAGGCAGTAAAGGCAAGTGACGAATCAAGAACAACCTTGAGACAATTTTGGAAGGACTATAACATCTACAAGGCCATAAAAAATATTGACTTTCCTTGGCGTGAGGTTACGGCTGTCACCATGGGGGTTTGGAGGAACCTTTGCCCGAAGTTTGTTCATGATTTTCGTGGATTTGAGAAGGTGGATGAGGAGTCCAAAGAGGTCTTCAACAACTTAGTGACCCTCAGCAAGAAGCTGGAGCTAGATCTGCAAGAAGACAACTTCATTGAACTCCTGGCTGTGCAACATGAGGAGCTTACTAATGAAGACCTGATGGAATTGAAGGCCCAGAGAAAGGACGAAGAGAGACAAGAGGAAGAAGAAGTAACTGAAGAACCGAAGATATTCACCACACAGGAAATGGCAAGGGGATTCTCTTTATCTGAGGAGGCACTGTTAGTTTTTGAGGCACAGGACCTGAATGTAGAACAGTACATGAAGGTTGCAGCAGCCCTTCAGAATGCAATCCAGTGCTACCATGTCATCTGTGATGAGAAAAAAAGAGCTACTACCCAGACATCACTGGATCGTTTTTTTCAAGAGGGTAGATAGAATTGAGTCCAGCAAGGAACCAGAACCTGTGCCATCAACGTCAGGCATGAGTGAAATTGCAGCTTGCCCTTCATCTTCTATTACTGACGATCCTTCAGTTCTACCATCTCCCACCTCCTCTCCCTCCTCCAGTCAGTAATTCTTCTTGCCTGTTCACTCGATGCCAGCCCCTGTATACCAGTTGTTGTACTGTACTACTGTACTTTTCAAGGTACTGTGCTGTAAGATTAAAAATGTTTTCTTTATTCTGTGTGTTTGTTTTTTATGTATTATTTGTGTGAAAAGTATTATAAACCTGTTACAGTACAGCACTGTATAGCCGATTGTGTTAGTTAGGCACCTAGGCTAACTTTGTTGGACTTATAAACAAATTGAACTTATGGACGTGCTCTCGGAACGGAACTCGTTCGTATGCAGGGAACTTACTGTAGTTGTTATCATAAGTAACACATATAATATTAAGTGAAAATTTAGAATCTATCTTAAACATAGTCTATTTTAAAATAAATTAGGAGTTTGGAATTAACATATACACACTACTATATATAAAATAAGCAACAAGGACCTACTGTATAGCACAGGAAACTATATTCAATATCTTGTAATAACCTATAATGGATAACTGAATCACTTTGCTGTACACCTGAAACTAACAGAAAAAATAAAAAATAAAAAAAATTTGGGAATTCCCTGGTGGTCCAGTGGTTAGGACTCCGTGCTTTCGCTGCCGAGGGCACGGGTTCAATTCCTTCTCGGGGAACTACGATTCTGCAAGCCACATGGAAAAAAAAATTAGAAAGTAGAATTACATATAATCTCATTACTATAATATATCAACTGTTTTCATTTGCTCATATTGTTCTAATGTGTCTAAATACACACATTTTCACATGGTTGTAATCATAAGTTACATATAGATTCTAAATTTTCACTTAATATTACATCTTGAACATAGTCTATTTTAATAAAATAATTTTTAATAGCCACATGATACCCCATTGGGTTGATGAGGCATAATTTACTTAACCATACCCATATCATTGGATATTTCAGTGATTCTAATTTTTCACTATTGTAGGTAATTAACACTAGAGTGAACATCTTCATACACAGTCTTCTTCCTTTTGGTTATCTTTCTGTTATTTATTTTTAACCCAATTGCACTGTAATCAGAGAACATGATTTGTATGATACTGATCCTGGGAAACTTGTTGAGACTGGCTTTATAGCCAAGTATATGGTCAGTTTTTTTTTTTTTTTTTTTAAATATTTATTTATTTATTTATTTATGGCTGTGTTGGGTCTTCGTTTCTGTGCGAGGGCTTTCTCTAGTTGTGGCAAGCGGGGGCCACTCCTCATCGCGGTGCGCGGGCCTCTCACCATCGCGGGCTCTCTCGTTGCGGAGCACAGGCTCCAGACGCGCAGGCTCAGTAACTGTGGCTCACGGGCCCAGTCGCTCCGCGGCATGTGGGATCCTCCCAGACCAGGGCTCGAACCCGTGTCCCCCGCACTGGCAGGCGGACTCTCAACCACTGCGCCACCAGGGAAGCCCATATGGTCAGTTTTTATAAGTCTTTCTTGTACTCTTAAGAAAAATGTACATTCTCTATAGTTAGGTCCAACATTCTATACATGTCCTTTAGATCAAGCTTGTTAATTTTATTATTTATATTTTCTATACTATGCTACTAATTTTTGGTCTGTATGATATCAGTTACTGAGAAAGATATATGTTATATCCTACGATGGTGGTGGACTTGTTGGTTTCTCCTCATAAGTCTGTGAATTTTTGCTTTATGTTATTTGAAAATATCATTAGGTACATATATAATTTCAGAAACTGCATCTCTTCCTGGTGAATTGAATCTGTTATCATTATGTATTATAGTTACTATCTTTATTCCTAATAATACATTTTTCTTTGAAGACTTGTCCATTACGAACAGAGCTACTCTAGTATTCTTCTGGTTAGTGTCTGCCTGGCATATCCTTTTGCATCTTTTCTTATTTTCAACATTTTTATGTGCCAGAGACTGGCTAGATGTTCACTAATTCCATTTCCTCTTCCTGGGAACACAAGACTACATTTCCCAGCTCTTTTTGCAGTTATGTTGGGACCACCAGAGGAATGTGGGCAGAAGTGATGTATACCCCTTCTAGGCTTGGCCCCTAAAATGTTATACATGGTCTTCGATGTACTCTTTCAGCTGCTCACATGGCTCAAGGCAAAAAAACTCCAAAATGGTAGAACTAGGATTGAAAGATCTTAGATTCCTGTGTCACTGATTGAAGGCGCAACAGTCAAAGCAGCACCCTGACCTGATGAATTGTGATGTGAGCAAGAAATAAACTTTGTTGTGTTAAGCCCCAGGGATCTTAGGGGTGGTTTGTTACAGCAGCTAACATTAATTATTCTGATATACCATGTCTTTGTGTTTTAGGCTTTCTCTAGGATAACAGCAAATATCTGGATTGTTTTGTTTTGTTTTGTTTTAGTCCAGGCTGAGGATATCTTCCTTTTAACTGGTGAGTTTAGACCATTTACACTTTATTGTGATTTTAATTAATTGTTGATGTGTGGAACTATCTTTACCATTTTATTTTGTGCTGTCTGTCCTGATTTTTTCTGTCTTTTCTCCCATTTCCTGTTTTCTTTCAGATTGTTCTTTTTTTTTTTTAATTATATCTCAAAGCTCTTAATTTTTATTTTATTTATATTTTTATTTTTGGCTGTGTTGGGTCTTCGTTTCTGTGCGAGAGCTTTCTCTAGTTGCGGCAAGCGGGGGCCACTCCTCATCGCGGTGCGCGGGCCTCTCACTGTCGCGGCCTCTCCTGTTGCGGAGCACAAGCTCCAGACGCGCAGGCTCAGTAGTTGTGGCTCACGGGCCCAGTTGCTCCGCGGCATGTGGGATCTTCCCAGACCAGGACTCGAACCCGTGTCCACTGCATTGGCAGGCAGATTCTCAACTGCTGCGCCACCAGGGAAGCCCCAGATTGTTCTTTTGATTCCACATTTTCCCCTCTATTATTTTGGAAGTTATAACTCTATTTTTTTCTTAGTGATTACTCTTAAAGTTTAGCATGTGTACTTGAAATCTAAATCAGTAGTTCCACCCCCTCTCCAAATTTATCCAAGGGTCTTAGAATGCTAATCACCATCCCCTTGTCTTAAAAGTTATTGTTATCCAATATTTTAGCACCACCTTGTTTTCAACCTCCAAATTAGACATTGTTGTTGTTTTATAAATCTCAGACTTTTTTCTAAGATTATTTTTCTTTATCCTGATGAATAATCTTGAAAACTTCTTTAATGCGCATCATTTGGTGAGAACTCTGTTTTTGGTTTTCTGAAAATGTCTTTATTTCACCCTTATTCTTAAATACATAATTTCAGTAGGTATCAAATTCTGCATTGACAATGGTTTTCTCTCAGCAATCTGAAGTTATTGTTCCCCTGTTGCTGCCAGTCTAGTTATTGTGCCTTTTAGATGCTCTCTCTTTTCTCTTTGTATTTTGTGCTCTTCAGTTGTACTGAAGAAGATTGTCCCACATTCTCTCTCTTCCATCTCCGTTTTGTTTCACCTCACTGTCCTTTGAGAGTCTGGCTTTATGCGGAGGTCTCAGTTCCAACCTTACCTGAGCCCAAGATTTTGTCTCCCACATACATGAGGTCATTAAAACCTGAGACTTCAGGGACTTCCCCGGTGGTCCAGTGGTTAAGACTCCCCACTTCCACTGCAGGGGGTTTGATCCCACATGCCATGTGACATGGTGAAAAACAAATAAGTAAACAAATAAAATTAAAACCTGAGACTTTAGGTTCCAGGGAGTGACAAATGTGCTAGTGTGTAGCTCCCTCTTTATTTTTCACTCCTGAGGATTTTCATTTTTACAAGCTCAACTATACCTTTTTTTTCTTTCTTTTCTTTTTTTTTTTGGCCGTACCGCGCGGCATGTGGGATCTTAGTTCCTCCATCAGGGATCGAACCTGCGCCCCCCACCCCTGCAGTGGAAGCTCAGAGTCTTAACCACTGGACCACCAGGGAAGTTCCTCAACTATACCTTTTAAAAGATTTTAAATTTTATTTTATCTAGGGTTTCTGTGGTTTTTGCAGTGGGATGGTTTTTCAGAATATTTAGTCTACCATTTTCTCATAAGTGAAAGTTCACATTGTCATTTAATTCTGTTGAATTACATCCTTAGGATAAAATGTTGAGAGTGGCACTACTTACTGCATCAGAGATTTTAAACATTTTTATAGCTGTTCATATTTTGAGTGGTGAGTACTATATTGATGTTTGTTTATCCACTTCATGGAGGCAGAGTAGTATCATAGAGTATGAGTTTAAATCGCCCAAATCTGCTTCTCTCTCCCTACCCCATCTCTCTCTATTCTGCCACTATTCATACATATACAGATTAGAGAAACTCTTTCCCTAAAAACTTTTGTTGTGGTTTGAGATGCAAGAGAATTAAGAAAGAATTAATTAATTCTTCCCTTTGAAAAGGAGGGAATTAATATACGTGTAGAAGAACTTCTGACTAAAACTGCTGGCTTGAATATCTATCGTAGTCTCTTCTCCCCCGCCAAAACCCACTAAAATAACAGTAAAAAGATTTTTTTTAAGTATAAACTTTCAATGATAAAGAGAGATCAGAGGAAACAGTGGCAAAATTTTGTCAGTTGGAAAACTTACAAGTTTTTGACATAGTTGATGTAGCATGTCTGAGAAAACTGTATCTGAAACTGGCTAAGGAAAGCTAAGAAGCAAACCAATTTACACCGTGTGACCCCCAGAAGACTCAGGAATTGGCAACAACTAACAGGCTATTTTTGGAAGTGAGGGGTGAAGTGAAGGAGAAAGAACTGGCTGAAAATCTGTTAAAGAAGCAATTAAAACACCAAATCCCTTTCCCACTGTTACGGGTTGAATTGTGTCCCATCCTCTTCCACAGAAAATATATGTTGAAGTCCTAACCCCTAGTACCTCAGAATGTGACCTTATTTGGAAACAGAGTTGTTGCAGATGTAATTATTTAAGATGAGGTCATCCTAGAATAGGGTGGGCCCCTAATCCAATAAGACTGGTGTCTTTATAGGAAGACAGCCATGTGAAGACAGAATCAGTTAAAAGAATTGAAATGATTGCCTGTAAGGATCAGAAAATGGGAGAAAGAGGAGCAGTCTAATGGATTTTAGAGCAATCAGTGTAGAACTATTTGACTTTTAAAACTCTGTGCAAGTATGCATTTGATTTTAAAAACTAAATTTTTTGAAAAATACAAGAAAGCAAGAGAATTGTTGGGATGCAGACAGTAGTGTGTCAGAGCAGCTCATACTTAGCTTGCTCAAGCTGGTTGTTAAATTTCCAGGAATTTCATAAGCCAGTTGTTAAATATAGCCATTATTAAAAATTAAATAATATATGCTTACAATTAAATAAACTATTATATTAAAAGCACAGTTAGTTACTCAAAACTCATCACTTCCTATTTATCTTACTACATTTTACTATGATCTATGACCTTGCTGTTATTTATATCTATTTTATTTGTCTGGTAGAAATTATATATAATGTTGTGCTACTGGACATCTCTTCTGAACTCCGTGTTGTGGTATCATGTTGGAAAGTAACTTGAAAATATATGTATTTCTTGTTTACTTCTTAAACTTATTTATTGTTAAATATAACACATCTATAGAAAACTATATAAGACTAATATATAGTTTAATGAATTATTGGAAGCCAAAACACCTTTGTAACTACGATCCATGTCAGAAAAAGAACCATGGCTAACCACTCCAGAAGCTCTCCAGCTGCTCCCCTTCTAAGAGTAACCATACTTCTGACTTTTATGGTAATCACTTCATTACTTTATAGTTTCATCACCTAAGCATGCATCCATAAACACTATGGTTTAGTTTCACCTATTATTTTTATATGGCTTTTACCTCTTTTTAATCTGTAGGTTCCCCATCCACCTCTTTTTCTCCCCCTTCCAATGTGTTGACAAAACTGGATCATTTATCTCTAGCATCTCCCATGATCTGGATTTTGCTTATTGAATTCCCATGGGGTAGCTTAACATGTTCTTCTGTTCTGTGTATTTCCTATAAATTGGTAGGCGGATCTAGAGACTCGCTCTTTATTATTAACAACAATGACAACAACAAAAATAGTAATTCAGTAAATATATATTGAACATTTATTACATGCCTTAATGGGATGCTATAAAAATACGAAGTAATTTTTAAGGACTTTCATTATTTTCAGGTAACTGACAGAATCTTCTTGAGGGACAAATTGTTATACTTCACTCTATAGCATTAGCTTGGTCGCCAGCTCAGGATGCATCTCCAAAAGTGTGAGGTTTTATATGTGAAATGTTTATTAACTGACAGAGGGACTCCTGATAATAGCATAGCAGTAGTGCAACAATGCCTTCCTGAAGAAATTATTAACTGCATAACCACTTGTATAGAAACCTCTGTCTGTTTTTTCAAGGCTAGTACATTTACCAGACACCACTGACAATGATTGCAAATTTTATAGAAACAGTTTGTAGGAACTCAGCAGTAAAGGACTTTTTAAAAGAAAAGGAGGAAATTTGATTACATAGTTCTAAGTAATCAGAACCTGGGAATTCCCTGGCGGTCCAGTGGTTAGGACTCGGCGCTTTCACTGCCAGGGCCCAGGTTCGATCACTGGTCGGGGAAATAAGACCCCACAAGCCGTGCGGCGTGGCCAAAAAAAAAAAAAAAATCAGAACCTTAAGTTTAAAATAGGACACAGAACAGTAAGATTCTATAACTTGATGCTCTCTGTAACTTTTTCCCATGATGAGCCAATAATACAGTCTCCTTAACTAATACTAATTATTTCTAGAATAATATTGAAACTTGAAGAACTGTTGATTTGCTTTAAATCAAACATCAAGGCTTCCTGTTCATAAACAGTACTAGGCTAAATTATTTAAAGTGTGGTTTAATTTAGAATAGTTTTGTGGCTTATTTTCATAGTGTACTAGTGAATGTTTTACATATGTATATTATGCTGATAAAATTAATGAAGTTTAGTAAGAAGATTTTACTTCACCTCTACTATTCAATCTTTGCTTGGAAGTAAGGTGAGATGCTCAGATTTGTGGACCAGAAAGATAAGAAAGAATGAAGATTGCCCAAATACCTAAAAATTTCAACCCTATTCTCTAAATTTACAGTATTATATTCAGCTATGATTCATAGGAATGACATTAAGTTTAAAATATTCATGTGTATCATTTTTTAAAGTTCTCCAAGAGTAAGTCATTTCCTTCTGTATTTTTGGAAAAGTGAATATTCATTTCTCCCTGGTAATATTAAATTTTGACAATCTTTGGCATTAAAATTAACCTGTCAAATTATACTCTCCAACATTTGCAGAGATATGAGAAACTTTTAGAAGTGAAAATATCAATGATGGTTATAGACCAGACTAAAAAAATAAATACCAAAAATTATACCATTCCGTCATGAAATATTAAGAAAGAATCAAACACAACCTGAGCTTATTTTGGATCAATAATTATTGCGAGTTTCTATAAATAAAAATCCTCCAGTGTTAAAAGACGTTGGATCAGCATTTCCGGAAATCTATGACTAATGCCATTATACTATCTGTCCCAGGGAGTTTTATTATGACATCATCTCTTGAGAAACTTTAAATATTAATCCATAGGTTATTCTCAGCATGGAATCCATTACGTTTTTTCCTCATTCAGAGTACTTTCTCATTTAGTGCACATAAGTTGATGTAATTCTTTAAACATGCTAAATAGGATCAGATGATGATATTCAGCTTTGCATTAATTTTAAGTGAATAAAAATGCTCTATGCAAAGACTATGCATTGCCAGTCCCTTATTGCCTTCACAGATTATTTCTGAAGGCATAGCATCAAAGGGCTATTATTTTTGACAAAAATTTTATAGTGTCACTCCCAGGAATATGTTCCTATAGTTTGAGTAATTTTGGAATAAATTAAATCATGATATTCATATTTTCCTTCTAAAATCACACAAATCTTTCTCTGCAAGGTAATTTCACTGTCTCCAAAATGCGATTCCCCTTCCCAGCTATGGCAGATGCTGTAGATGTGCTGTGTGTATCCCTTCCCCTTTACCACTTCCGTGCACACAGCCTAACTTCCAACTTAACCAACCCCTGACCACCTTTTTTCCTCTTATTCATAAAATTCTGTATTCATATTTATATCATCATTAGGAAGACCACTGCAATGTACTAATGGTAAACAACTTTTTAAATTTAAACCTGGGAGAATGTATTTGAGAATTGTCAGTATAGAGAGATGAAGAACCACAAAAAGAAGAGAAGAGTGGATTAAGAAAGGAATGCAAAACCTGGAACAAAAATATTGGGACCAACAGGTAAAACCGTTGCTTCTGTTTTTGTTTTGTGTGTGCTTGGCTTTTTGTTTGGTAAGCAGACTGATCTTTGTTTAGGGCATTCTGCTGCTGGTTTTTACATAGCAGGCCAGAAGTGCCAGGGAATTAATGCCTCTCAAGAGTGACTCTAATGCAATGCCTGAAAGAACTTGGTATATAAATATCCCAGCTCCTTCTGTCTTTGGTGGAGTAACTGAGGTGTGTGTGTGCCTTACACTGGTTCTCAGAATTTCACCAGCACGATTAAGTTCCAGTCACCCACAGTGGCAATGGACTTAATAATTCACTCTATTGGCTGCCCTGCCTTCCTTGTCTTACTTTCCCAATAACTTCCTCATTCTCCTACTGAGGTGTTTGTTTGTTTGTTTTTCTACCTTCTAAATAAGCTACCTGCGCTGGAATCCTTGCCTCAGAGTCAGCTTTCTGGGGAAAACCAACCAAAGACCAGCCCTTACTGCTTTGGTTCATTCTTTCCTCAACATTTGAATTTATTTGTCATTTCCTGGTTTTATAGTGCAATGAAGAGAACAAATATCACCTTTGTTAGGAAATGACTTTTCAGCTCCTTCTGAACATACTATCTTCTTTCTATTCTGTGTCAAGAATAGTCATTTTAATTCCTTTGCTAATCCTCCAAAGTATAGAAATCTACGATTAAATTTGGCTACCTGGAGAGAAAAAATGGGGTCTCTGGTGTCCCTATAGTCAAATCAAGGTCCTAGTCAGTACTCGATTTCAAAGGTGCCTTCCAGCTTTAAAATTCTATGAGTTTTAGCACCAATTCTACAGAAACTCCTCCACAAAGTTGAAGAGGAGGGAATGCTTCCTAACTCATTTTGAGGACAATGTAATAATACCCAAACCAGCTGAAAGCAGCGCAAAAAGAAAACTATAGAATAATATCACGCATGAACTTAGACACAAAAATCCTCAAAAAAATTTTTTAGCAAATCAAATCCTGCAATATATAAAAAGAAGTATATACACCATAATCAAGTGGGGTTTATTCCAGGATGTAAAGGTAAAATATTTAAAAATCATATGAACAGGCTAAAGTAGAATAATCACATGATAATATAATTGATGCAGAAAAAGCATTTAACAAAATTAAACACTCATTCATAATAAACACTCAGCAAATTAGGAATATAGGGGAACTTCCTCACCTGATAAAGAGCATTGAAAAAAACCCCTATAGCTAACATCATACATAACGGTAAAAAACTGAATGCTTGCTCCCTAGGATCAGGAACAAGGCAAGGATGTCCACTCTCACCACTCTTACTCAATGCAGCACTGTGACTCCCAGCCAGTGCAATAAAACGATAAAAGGAAATAAGATGCATACATATCAGAAAGAAAGACTGAAAACTATTCCTATTTGCAGATGGCTTGATTGTCTACATAAAAAATCCCAAGGAATCTACCACAAAAACTTATAGAACTAATGAGTTCAACAAGGTTGCAGAGTACAAGATAAATACCCCGAAATCAATCTATTCCTATATACTAGCAAGAAACATGTGGAAACTGAAAAAGAATACCGTCTCATATCATTACTGAAAACACCCCCACCTATGTGCAAATCTAAACAATCATGTAAAACATATGTATGCTGAAAATTTTAAAATATGGATGAAAGAAACCAAAGATTTAAATAAATGGGGAGACATACTGTGTTCATGAATGGGCAGACAATATAGTAAAGGTGTTAATTATCTCTAAATTGATATACAGATTTAACACAATTCCTGTCAAACTCCCAGTAAGACTTTTTTGTAGATATGGAAAAGCTTATCCTAAAAGTTATATGGGACTTCCCTGGTGGCGCAGTGGTTAAGAATCCGCCTGCCAACGCAGGGGATGTAGGTTCGAGCCCTGGTCCGGGAAGATCCCACATGCCTCGGAGCAACTAAGCCCGTGCACCACAACTACTGAGGCTGTGCTCTAGAGCCTGTGCTCCGCAACAAGAGAAGCCACCGCAATGAGAAGCCCGCGCACCCCAACGAAGAGTAGCCCCCGCTCGCCACAACTAGAGAAAGCCTGCGCGCAGCAACGAAGACCCAATGCAGCCAAAAATAAATAAATAAATTTATTTAAAAAATAAATAAATAAAAGTTATATGGAAAGGCAAAGGAACTGAAATAGCTACAACATTTTGAAAAACAGGTATAAAGTGGCAATAATCACTCTACCTGATGTTAACATACTATCTAGCTACAGTAATGAAGGCAGTGTGATATTGGTGAAGGAAAAGACATATAGATCAATAGAACAAAATAGAACCCAGAAATAAACCAAAATAAATACACCAAATTGATTTTTTACAAACATGCAAAAGCAATTCAATAGAGGAAGAATAGTCATCTCAACAAATGGTGCTTGAACAATTGGACATCCATAAGCAAAAATAGAAGAACGTTAACTTGAACCTCACATCAATGTTTCCCATATTTCGAGCTTGCTTCACTCTGATTAATTTTTCATATGCCATTATTATTGCTTCCAGTTGTCTTTTCAGAAAGGGACATGACTCCTTAAATGTCTGAAATGTTTGCCTTTGCACATGAAGAATAGCTGGAACAGGGGCTGAATTACAGAGTCACATTCCTTTTCTGACAGAACTCCATTTTTTTCTATCATTTGATTCTAGACTTGAAGCTCCATGCTAGTGAAATTAATAATACTTTAATAGTATTTTGGTCAGATTGAGATGAGCGATCAACAATGATAATGGACAAAGCAGTATGGTAAAATATTTCAAATTTAAGTTTTATCTTTCATTTATTTCCTTCCTGACTTTACTAAAATGTTTCACATTTTAGCCAAATGTTGAAGTGCATTGATTGAAGAAGTTTAATTCTGCAAATAAAAGATGAATAATTTTCAAAGAGGAGAAAAATATCTTAGCCTTTGAATCCCTGTTTTTCTGCCTCTGATAACTAATAAATGGCGAGTGCCTGGTCAAGCATGACTATGGTTATAATCCTCACATAGAAAATTGGGCCAGGGGGCTTCCCTGGTGGCGCAGCGGTTGAGAGTCTGCCTGCCAATGCAGGGGACACGGGTTCGAGCCCCGGTTTGGGAGGATCCCACATGCCGCAGAGCAACTAGGCCCGTGAGCCACAACTACTGAGCCTGCGCGTCTGGAGCCTGTGCTCCGCAGCAGGAGAGGCCGCGACAGTGAGAGGCTCGCGCACCGCGATGAAGAGTGGCCCCCGCTTGCCACAGCTGGAGAAAGCCCTCGCACAGAAACGAAGACCCAACACAGCCAAAAATAAATATAAATAAAATAAAAAAATTAAAAAAAAAAAAGCTTTAAAAAAAAAAAAAAAAAAGAAAATTGGGCCAGGGAAAAATATTCTCAATACACAGTACAGGGACTTCCCTGGTGGCGCAGTGGTTAAGAATCCGCCTGCCAGTGCAGGGGACACAGGTTCGAGCCCTGGTCCAGGAAGATCCCACATGCCATGGAGCAACTAAGCCTGTGCACCACAACTACTGAGCCTGCGCTCTAGAGCCCGCGAGCCACAACTACTGAGCCCACGTGCCACAACTACTGAAGCCCACGCGCCTAGAGCCCGTGCTCTGCAACAAGAGAAGCCACCGCAATGAGAAGCCTGCGCACCGCAAGGATGAGTAGTCCCCGCTCGCCGCAACTAGAGAAAGCCCGCGAGCAGCAACGAAGACCCAACGCAGCCAAAAATATTAATTAATTAATTAATTAATTTAAAAAAGCTACACAATACACAAATCTTAATTTTAAAAAATTGCAACTGGGCTTCCTTGGTGGCGCAGTGGTTGAGAATCTGCCTGCCAATGCAGGGGACACGGGTTCGAGCCCTGGTCTGGGAAGATCCCACATGCCGCGGAGCAACTGGGCCCGTGAGCCACAATTACTGAGCCTGCGCGTCTGGAGCCTGTGCTCCGCAAGAAGAGAGGCCGTGATAGTGAGAGGCCCGCGCACCGCGATGAAGAGTGGCCCCCGCTTGCCACAACTAGAGAAAGCCCTCACACAGAAACGAAGACCCAACACAGCCATAAATAAATAAATTTTAAAAAACTAGCTTTAAAAACACAGCTAGAGAGCATAGGGCACTTCCACTCATGGGCCTATAAAATGGGAAAACTAAAAAAAAAAAAAATTGCAACTGCTTTGTTGAGGTGTTACCTTCTCCTCTTACTGACTTCTCTTGCGTCCCTCTTACAAGTACCTCTGTGATTATGTGAGGCCCACCCAGATAATCCAGGATTATTCCCTCATCCCAATAGCCTTAACTTAATCACATCTGCAACTTGTTCCTTTTACCATGTAAAGTAACTTTCACAAATTCCAGGGATTAGGATGTGGACACATTTGGAAGGTCATTATTCAGCCTATGTGTGTTTAACTTTGTAAGTGTATGTTTAACTTTATAAGAAACTGCCAAACTCTTTTCCAAAGTGGCCATGATATTTTGCATTCTCACCGGCAATGTATAAGAGTTCTAATGGCGCCACAGCCTTGCTTTGCGCTTGATATTATTAGTTGTCTTAATCTTAGCCATTGTAGAGGGAGTGGAGTGGTATTTCATTATGGTTTTAATTTGTGTTTCCCTAATAACTAATGATGTCAAGCAGCTTTTCGTCATGCATATATCTTCTTTAGTGAGGTATCTGTTTAAATATTTTGACCATTTGACCATTTTTTAGTTAGGTTGTTTGTGTTCTTAGTGAGTTTTCAGAGTTCATTATGTATTCTGCCTACAATTCCTTTATCAGATATGTATTTTGCAAATATTTTTCTCAGACTGTGGTTTGTCTGTTTCCTTTTCTTTTCTTTTTTTAAATGAAAGCTTCTTTATTTATTTATTTAGTTTTGGCTGTGTTGGGTCTTCTTTTCTGTGCGAGGGCTTTCTCTAGTTGCAGCGAGAGGGGGCCACTCTTCATCGCGGTGCGCGGGCCTCTCACTGTCGCGGCCTCTCCTGTTGCGGAGCACAAGCTCCGGACGCGCAGGCTCAGTAGTTGTGGCTCACGGGCCTAGTTACTCCGCGGCATCTGGGATCCTCCCAGACCAGGGATCAAACCCGCGTCCCCTGCCTTGGCAGGCAGATTCTCAACCACTGCGCCACCAGGGAAGCCTTGTTTCCTTTTCTTAAAAATGTTTTTCAAAGAGCAGAATTTTAGTGAAGTCCAACATCAATTTTTTATAGATTGTCCTTTTAGTGTCAGAGATAAGGATGCCTTGTCTAACAAAAGTCACAAAGATTTCATTCTAAAAGTTTTCTGCTTTAGATTTTACATCTAGGTCTGTGATCTATGCTTAATTCATTTGTGTATATGACGTGAGGTATACAATGAAGTTCTCTTGTTTGTTTTCCCTGTGACTGTTCAGTGGTTCCAGCAACATTTGTTGAAGAAATTATCTATTTAAAAATTGCCTTTGTGCCTATGTTAAAAATCAATTGACCATATATGTGTGGGTTTATTTCTGGATTCTCTGTTCTATTTCATGCGTCTATGGGTTTTTTTGCCAATACCACACTTAATTACTCTAGCTTTATATCACATCTTGAAATCAGGCACTGTGAGCCCTCCAGCTCTGCTCTTGTTTTTCAAAATTATTTTGACTATTCTAGTTCCTTTGCTTTACCATATCAATTTTAGAGGCAGATTGACAATTTCTACAAAAAGTCTTTCTGAGATTTTTGGTTGGGATTGCATGGAATCTATCCATAATTTGGGGAAAATTGACATAGTATTATCTATTACTATATAACAGACTAGCCTAAAATTAACTGGTCTACACCATCAAATATTTATTACCTCACAGATTCTGTGGATTAGGTGTCTCAGCTTAGCAGCGTGCCTCTGCCTCATGTCTTTTCACCATCCTGCAATAAGTTGTCAGCCAGGGCTTGGTTGAAGGCTCAACTTGTGGAGGTTCTCCTTCCAAACTCACTCATGTGGTTGTTGGCAAGATTCAGCTCCTTTTGGGGTGTTGGCTGGAAGCCTCCCTCAGTTCCTTTACCCATGGGCCTTTCTGAAGAGCAGCTCACAACATGGTAGCTCGTTTTCCTCTGAGCAACAGGGTGAGAGAGTGCTCAAGACAAAACCACAGAATCTTTGCAACCTAATCTAGGAAGCAACATCATTTTTGCCCTATTCTGTTCATTAGATGTGCAGGACCCTATGTAGTCCACCTTCAAGGGGAGGAGTTAGTGCAAGGGCATGAGTACCAGAAGGCAGGGATCATTAAGGGCCATCTTTTTTTTTTTTTTAACGTCTTTATTGGAGAATAATTGCTTTACAACGGTGTGTTAGTTTCTGCTTTATAACAAAGTGAATCAGCTATACATACACATATATCCCCATATCTCCTCCCTCTTGCGTATCCCTCCCACCCTCCCTATCCCACCCCTCTAGGTGGTCACAAAGCACCGAACTGATCTCCCTGTGCTATGCAGCTGCTTCTTAAGGGCCATCTTAAAGGCTGCCTACCACAGACATCTTAACAATGAGTCTTCCAGTTTATGAAGATAATATATCATTATGTATTGAGGTCTTCTTTGATTTCTTTCACTGATATTTTGTAATTTTCAGCATACTGATCTTGCACATATTTTATAAGAATCATACCTAAGGATTTCATGTTTCTGGTGCTCTTGTAAATAGGACTATTTTCAATTCTCAATTTCCAAATGTTTATTACTAGTATATAGAAATATAGTTGATTTTCACATATTGACCTCCTGTGCTATGACCTTGATAAATTCACTTATTGTTTCTAGTAGTTTTTTTGTAGACTCTTTGGGTTTTTATACATGGAAGGGTTGTTTGTCAATATAAATGATTTTATTTCTTTTCTGATATGTATGCTGTTTATTTCTTTTTCTTGCCTTTTTTCACTGGCAATGTCCCAGATGTTCCTCTTAGAATCATTTTTATCCTTCTGGGATATATTCTTTAAAAGTTCTTTTAATGATGTCTGTTTATGTCTGAAAATATCTCTATTTCACCATAATTCATAAAAGTTTATTTGCTGGTGGGACTTCCCTGGTGGCGCAGTGGTTAAGAATCCGCCTGCCGGGCTTCCCTGGTGGCGCAGCGGTTGAGAATCTGCCTGCCAATGCAGGGGACACGGGTTCGAGCCCTGGTCTGGGAAGATCCCACATGCCGCAGAGCAACTAGGCCCGTGAGCCACAATTACTGAGCCTGCGCGTCTGGAGCTTGTGCTCCGCAACAAGAGAGGCCACGACAGTGAGAGGCCCGCGCACCGCGATGAAGAGTGGCCCCCGCTTGCCGCAACTAGAGAAAGCCCTCGCACAGAAACAAAGACCCAACACAGCCAAAAATAAATATAAATAAATAAAAATTAAAAAAAAAAAGCTTTAAAAAAAAAAACTTAAAAAAAAAAAAAAAGAATCCGCCTGCCAATGCAGGGGACATGGGTTCCACCCCCGGTCAGGGAAGATCCCACATGCCGCGGAGCAACTAAGCCCGTGTGTCACAACTACTGAAGCTCACGCGCACCTGGACCCTGTGTTACGCAACAGGAGAAGCCCACGCACCTCAATGAGAAGTGGCCCCCTGCTCGCTGCAACTAGAGAAAGCCCGCGCACAGCAATGAAGACCCAACGCAGCCAAAAATAAATTAATTAATTTTTAAAAAAGTTTATTTGCTGGTATAAAATTCTAGGTTCACAGTTATTTCTCTTGCCGCTTCAAATATACTGTTTTATTGTCTTCTGGCTACCATTACTGGAAAGTCTTCGGCTTGTCTTTGGTATACTGAAGTTTTATTACTACGTATTTAAGTGTGAATTTATTTTAATGATCCTGCTTAGAATTCTTAGGTTTCTGCATCTGAAGATTGGTGTCCTTCATAATAACTGAAAACTTATCTCTTTATATATTGCGTTTTCCTCTATTATCATTCTTCTCTCCTTCTGGAATTCCACTTGGAACATATATTGGACCTTTTCCACGCTCTATTTCTCTTAACCTCTAATTAATATTTTCTATCATTGTCTTTTTTCCTATATTGGTAATTTATTTAGATCTATCTTCTAATTCTCTGATTTTATCTTTAGTTCTATCTGCTGTTTATAACATCCTTTGAGTTTCTAATTTAAATTATTACTTTTTTATTGTATAAACTCCTATTTGATTTTCTTTCAAACTTACCCTAGTCAGTTTTGATAGTCTCTTTGCCCTTAATTGTCAAGCCTATTTTTAATTTTTTTAAAAATATATTTATGTATTTATTTTTGGCTGTGTTGGGTCTTCGTTGCTGCGCGCAGGCTTTCTCTAGTTGCGGCGAGCAGGGGCTGCTCTTCGTTGTGGTATGCGGGCTTCTCATTGTGGTGGCTTCTCTTGTTGCGGAGCACGGGCTCTAGGTGCTTGGGGTTCAGTAGTTGTGGCTCGCGGGCTCTAGAGCGCAGGCTCAGTAGTTTTGGCGCACGGGCTTACTTGCTCCACGGCATGTGGGATCTTCCCGGACCAGGGCTTGAACCCGTGTCCGCCGCATTGGCAGGCGGATTCTTAACCACTGCGCCACCAGGGAAGTCCCTAATTCTTTATATACAACAAACATTGCTATTTTATAATTGGTACATGAATATCCCATATCTATTGTTTTGTGTGTGTATGTAGCTGAGTCTGAATTTTGATGTTCATACTGACTCTCATGGATTTATTGATTTACTTATTATTCTGAATTAGTAACTTTATGGTAATTCTTTAAAGCTGGTAAACGTGTTCCTTCAAAGAAAAATTTTTGTTTTCTTCTGGCAGTTTTCTGAGGACACTACCAAGGACTAGTTTGAACTCTGTTTTGGGCATGGGGTTTATTTTGGTCACAGCGATTCAGGTTTAGATCTGGCCCACACTCATGTGAGTTCGCTTGTGCGTGGCTGTCCCCATGAAGTTTACTTCCCCCAGTTCCATCTGCAGGGTGGGCTTTTTCCAGCTGAACTTCTTGAGGCTGTTGCTCTTTGGCTCTCCGGCCTTTATGCAAGCGTCTCCATGCTGACCTCTCACACTGCTTGGGCTCTAGGATTTGTCTCCTGTCCCCCACAGCAATGGCTCATTAAAAGCTGGCTCTAGGCCATCAGGAATCAGCAGATACCTCCAGAGTAATATGATCTCTAACTCTTGTGGATTTGTGCTTTCTTATCATTCCTGCCCCCACCCCAGGAATTCCCTTACTTTCCCACCACAACCCTATGTATTAAAATATTAAAACTAGGGGACTTCCCTGGTGGTCCAGTGGTTAAGACTCCATGCTTCCAATGCAGGGGGTGTGGGTTCGATCCCTGGTCAGGGAACTGAGATCCCACACGCTACACAGCCGAAAAATAAAATGTTAAAAGTTCTTTTTTTGGCATTTAATGTCTTCTGAACTAGGAGTTTCTCTAAATATCTAGTTCAGCATATTGCTGGAAAACACAAGTTCTGCTGTTAAATTATTAGTGTTTTCCTTTACGGAAATTTTTTCCATGCAGATATGTCATCTGTATAATAAGAAAACACCATGCATACTGCTTTATAACTTGTTGTTGTGTCATTTAGCAATATATTTTGAACATCTTTTTCACGTGAATAAATGTGTCAGCTGTGCTGTGGGCGGGGTTCCCCAGGAAACAGACTCTGAAGAGATTTGAGCGCAGGAAGTTTATCTGGGACAACTCTTAAGATCAACACCATGGGGAAAGGGAATAAAGTAGGACTAGGCAGAAGGAGAAGTTAACCAATGGTGCAGTAGTCGCAAGGGCTCCAGCTCTGGAGCTGGGAGGGCCCTGCAAATGGAAGAAAGAAGACTGGGTCTTTACACTTCTGTGGATAGGTTGATGTGGGCTGCCTCCCAGGAGGGGGAATGTGACATTGAGCAAGGCAGCCAACTTCAACTGAGTGCAATTCCTGGAGATAGCTGGCAGGTGAAGACTGGCAGCCTGGAGCACTCCTAGTATCTGGGAGCCCTGAAGGGAGATCTGAGGAAGCACATCACAACATCCATAAAGTTAGAGACACTTTGGGCTCCAAAAAAACAGAAAACCCAAGCAACTCTTGCTTAACAAATAGTTAAAATTTTCTCCCTTAATATAAGGTCTGCAGTAGATGATTATTGGCATCAACAGAATCTTTCCCTTTGATCAGGAAAGCAAAAAACTTCCTCAAAGCCCCCAGTAGACTTCTCCTTAGATTTCATTGACCAGAACCGGATCACATGTCCACTCCTAGGTGCAAGGGAAGCTGGGAAAGTGGGAACAGGATTGTCATGATTTTCTGCCTTCGAAGTGAGCATTGCTGCCCTGAAAAATATCTGGGTTCTGTCACTATAGAGGAAGACGGGAAAGGATTTTAGACATGCAATTAACAAAGCCTGCCACAATAGACCTCGACAAAATTATTTTGAATTATTAGACATGTATATAACTTAGTGAAGCAGTCCCCATATTGCTGGACATTTTGATTATTTCCAATATTTTGCTATTATACACTGCACTGCAGTAAACATCCTTGGCTGCCCATATCCTCAGTTATTTACTCGAAATGCCAAATATGTAACTTCTGGGCCAAGAGAATCCTTTTTAAGGATTTTGATATAGATACCAAGATGTACCTGAGAAAGGGTCTACAGATTTATGTTTCCAGGAGCAGTTAATGTAGAAGCCTAGTTCCCCTGGATCCTTACTAACGCTAGATGTTAACATTCTTGTGAATTTTCATCAGACTTATATTCTCAAAAATGTACCTTATTATAACTTGCATTTTTGATAACTTTGTACTCATCGTATTTATTCATTTTTTGAATTATGGTCCAAAAATAGGGTTTGTATGGTTTCAGCATTTTGGAAATTATTGAGTTATACTTTGTGTTTTGCTATTGCACTATAAAGGTTAATCACAGCAGATCTGCAATTAACCTGAGCTGTTTGGTAAAATTAAACCTCCTGATTGACACTGACTCCTGGTCAAAGCACGAAACATTGATGTGTAGTGTCTCTATGTAACCATGAATCCAAAGAGTTTCAGGGTAGTTTGGCCCAGCTTGTCTGCCTTGTTTATTAACAGTGAGATTGAAGAGTTGCACCTGGTTTGGTGTGATTCTCTGCTGGTTCTGCAGCAGGGCTATGCCTAGGTGGTGAGCAAAATGTAAACAACCTCAGCAAAGACTTCATTTTAGTCTCCCTGGTTCTGAAGTGTTCTGTGCATACATCAGTGGTTCCCGATCCACAAGACATCTGGCCTGGCCTTTCCAGCAAGAGGACAATAGGAGCCTGCACCTGGCCTCTCCAGACCCCTGCTGTGAGTCATATGCTCTGATGTATGTTCTGACTTTCACGCTCTTGCTATACTGTGTCCTTTCCCTGTAATAAACTGTACATTTGTAATCTTTGCCGTTTTGGGTCCTGTGAGTCTTCTTCAGCAATTGAACCCTGTTTAAGTGTCACTGTTAGTGCAGCATATATTCAGTTTTTGTAAGTGTTCCATGGGAACTAGGAAAAAAGATGAATTGTTTGGTATACATGTTTCTTTCCAGGAAGCTATTAAATAAGACTTACTGTTATTATTGAGGCTCTATCCTTCATATTTTAGTTTTATACATTTCCAAGCCATTTCATTCAGTTTTTGGTCTCAAATTCTACTAATTCAAGTATCTTGATCTTGGTTTCCCTTCATTTGTATCTGTTTTGCATATTTTTCCAATTCTCTTTTCGTGCCATTGTGTGATTCTTTTAAATAACATAGAAATGATTTTTTAAAATCCAGTCTGGGAAATTTTATTTTTAAATATGGGAGCAGATTCCATTTATATTTATCATTATCGCTAATACATTTAGTTTATTATGTTTCATCTTTTTCTATGCTATTTTTAGTGGGCTCTTTTGCCATTTCCTTTGGTTTATGATTTTTCTTTTATGAGTATTTCCTTTGCTTTAACTTCTTCATGCTTTGGAAGGCATATATACTCCTTTTAGGACTAGTAAGTATGACCTTTAAGCATTCTGTGGATCTGGGGAAGGACACATACAAGGTGTTTTGATAGCAATAAAACTATCACAGACTACTAGATCATGTCAAAAGGATTCAGGAGCCAAAGTGGGGATAATTTTAGCATCAATAAAGATAATTGCAGTGGTGTGAAACACATCAAATATGTTTGAATCCATGAGTTCATATTACCAAAAAACCTTTACTGTTTACCTTTTTAAAAAAACTTACTGTTTTTTTTTTAAAGAGATGTTTCTGGCCCCAGCTGTATTTGGAAAACTGCTAAATAAAATATTCAACCAGAACAACAATTTTTTAAAAAAGCATTCTGTGGCCTGTATTTCTTAAATTATCAGAATTTTTAAAATGAAATAGTAATCTTTTAGTTTCTCCTGATTCAGCCAAGTTGAGCTCACTTTTACTTTCCTCCCTCTTCTCTTTGTTAATAAAATCTTACATTTAGATGCAGATTAATCATTTAGACTTTTAAAAATTTTGTCGTTTTTACACGATTTTGTAATTTTTTTGAACTCTGTTTCTTTACTCTCGTTATTGTGGCATATATTTTTATTAAATTTTTTTTCAAGAAGTATGTGTTGGGACTTCCCTGGTGGTCCAGTGGTTAAGACTCCGCACTTCCACTGCAGAGGGCGTAGGTTCAATCCCTGGTTGGGGAACTAAGATCCCACATGCCACGCAGCATGGCCAAAACAAATATAATAAAATAAAAAGTGTGTGTTGATGATATGCTTTTGAACCCTGACAGTGTGGAAGATCAGATTGCCTAGGCACCATCCTGGCTCTTAGATAAGGTACTCAATCTCTCTGGGCTTCAGTTTCCTCATCTGTAAAATGAGGATAATAAGAATTTCTGTCTTACAGGGTTGTCCATGGAGTGGATGAGTCAATATATATAAAGCACTTAGAACAGTGTTTGTCACACAGGGTGTGGTTTTCTTTTTTTGGGGGGGCCGCCCCGCGTGGCATGCAGACCAGGGATCAAACCCGTGCCCCCTGCAGTGGAAGCATGGACTCTTAACCACTGGACCACCGGGGAAGTCCACACAGGGTGTGTTTAATATCTGTTCCGTATTATTGTGAAAGACAATTTGGCAGAGCACGCAAATCTTTGGTTACAATCTTTTTCTCCACAAAGTCTAGCTGTTGCTCCATTTTCTTCTGAAAGCTGATGTTGCAGAGAAGCCTGAAACCAAACTGGTGTTGTTGCCTTATAGCAGAGTGGTTAAGAGCTCTGGTCAGACTGCCTCGGTTTGTGTCCTGGCTCTTCAACTTACCCTGGATGTGCGACCTTGGGCAAGTTACTCGACCTCTCTAATCCTTACTGTCGTCATCTGTAAAGTGGGGCAGCTCCTAGACCTCCCTGTCGTGGACCCGTTGGATTTGTTAGCCAAACCATCCTTCCTCTCTTTTATTTGTCTATTTTTTCTCACTCTAACCTGTTAGTTCTGGGACTTCTAATCAGAGTGCCCTCAGCCCCTGGCCAAGTATCTTCCTCCCTCCTCTTGGCCACCGTGGTGGATCCAAGGGCAAGCACAGAACATAAAGACAACCGGTGTCCTTCTGTGGTGAAACCAGAAGAGGGACCCTGCCTTTCTTCTGGGGTAACTGAGCTGGGACAACGTGAGCCCGCAGCTGCGTGTGCCGCTCTGGGGGAAGCCTGCCTGCTCCCACGCGGAATGAGAGAGCTGAGGCAGCTGGAGAGCACAGGGGTCCTGACAAGATCGTCCGAGTTTCTGAACCCAGTCCCCTTAAAGGCCAGCACCGCCACTTTACTGGAACGCTATGAGGGTTAAACGAGAGCGTTCACGGAAAGCACCAAGTGGCGTGTGGAACTCAAGGTAAGCCCTCAATTAATGATGCCTTGTTTTCTCCTGCCGTAATGATCGCAGGGTTTTTTCCCCCTTGTTGAAAGTTGTCGCCAAATGTGTCTGTGTGTAGGTAGTTCATTTTCCCTGAAGTGTGGCAAGTTCTTGCAGTCTGCAGATACAGATCTTCCTCAAGCTTAGGAAGCCCTTTTTCTCAAAGATCTTTCATTGCATGTCTTGGCTGGGAACAGCGAGTACCTGGGTGCTGGTGCTCCCTCTCTGTTCTCCGTATCCATCGACGGTCTCTCTCGTCGTTCTCTCCTCCACCTGTGCCTGATGAGTTCCTGGGGGCGTGCACGTGGGTGACAGTGTGAATCCCAATAGCGCTTGACTCCTTCCTTGTTCTACCCCCAACCCTCCTGGGCCACAGAAGGCCTGGGAGGACGAAGCCCCTGGCTGCCATGAGGCAGCCCCTTTATCCGGAGGGGTCCCGGGGGGATGGGCTTCGGCCATTTCCCGGGCCAGGGCCTCTGTCTTTCTAGCAGCAGTGCTGGCAGGTACCTGCCATACACGAGTTCTCAGTGACAGACTTCAGGCAGAGTCGGGGGAAGAGTGGCAGCTCTGCAGGATCCCACAGACCACTGCTGCACAGGCCTAGCCTGGGCGCTCAGAGGAAATGCAGAATCTCAGGCCCCATTCAGGACCCACTGCATCCCAAGGAGCGTTTCTCACAACATCCCCAGGCGATTTGTGTGCCCGTTAACCTTTGAGAAGCTCTGCTCCAGAGCACAGGCCACTTTAACCCTTTTGTTCATAATCCTTTTTTTTTTTTTTGGTCTACTCACAAAGTCATTCTTTACAGCAAAAACCTTCCCAGACTTTATCACCAGACCAGATCATGTCATGTCCTCTTTATTGCTTACTTCAGCTTCATGTGAATTTTCCCTTAATGTAATGTTATTATCATAAAGTGGGGGCTCCATTGCCAGAGACTAGGAGTCTTACATGCACAGTCCACACTTCACTGAAACTTTAACTTTACTAGGTCAGATTCCTGCTGTGTCCTTGGCTCGCCTCACCTTGCCATAGTTGTGTCAGCAGCTTCTGTTTTGTTCTTCTCTCCATAAGAGCTCAATGATTTGAATACTTTCTCCTGGAGTTTAGAAACTTAACTAATTTGTTTCCACTCACTAACCCTGATATATTTTCTTTCTCCAGTACTGGATCAATATTGCCCACCCAACAATAACAAAATATTAATGGCTAACATTGGTTACCACACACCGTTGACATGGTTAATCTCATTGTAACTCCATCAGGTAGGTTCAAATATTCCCATTTTTTGGATGAGTTGGAATTGGGATCTTTCTCTCTTTAGGATACTTCCATTCTCATGACAAAATATTATGTGTACTATAATGGGTATATAGAAATTCAATATACAATTTTGTCTACTTTTGTGTACTTTTGCATATTTCCATCAGGAAAAGGTACGTAAAAGCAAAATAAGTAAGTACTGCCTGTAATAGTGGATGACTGTCCAATGTATCTCTCCAGCTCCGACCTCTCTTCTAAACTTCATCTAGATTTATATCTAGGGACTTTTTTGACCTTTACACTTGTGAACACCTCACAAGCATTTGAGACCTGATGGGACTGAACCTGCACTCCCGCTACTTCCTCCCCAAATCGCTCTTCTACCCATCCTTCCCATTGTAATTTATGGCATCATCATATGTCCTGTACTCAAGATGGTCCCCTCTCCAGCACCTCTTTTACCCAACCCATCACCAAGTTCTGCCGGTTGTAACCTCCAGAGCATGTCCTAACCATTCACTTCTCTGTCTGCAGTGTCAGTCACCACTGTTTTCCAAGTCATCATCACCCTTCACACTTCCCTGACCCACTCAGTGAGATTCCCAACTCCATCCTTATTGCCATCTGGGGACCAGACGACCCTTTAAAATATAAATCACATCGGCCACTTATTTAGAACCCTTCAATGACTTCCCATTTCCCTTAGAATAAAATACAAACTCCTCACCCAGCCTTAGGTGGCCTTGTGTGATCTGGCCCTAGTACCTCTCCCATCACATCTTGCACCACATTTCCCACTTTCCTCTCCTCAGTCCTCTTTTAGTCTCTCTGCTGCCCCACCTGCTTTTTTGCTGCAGAGCTACACATGCCTGCCCACTCTCTATTTTTCGATCTTCTCTTACTCATCCTTTATATCTCCAGCGATATATTCCTTCTTTAGAGAGATCTTTCCTAACTACCCAATCAGAACTGGCTTCTCCTGAGTAATCTTTATAGTGCCAATTGTGGTAGCCATCACAATTTGCAGAGTGGAAACATGTTAATTTGTGTTTAAGGGTTTAATGGCTGCCTCTCGTACTCTGAAGATAGAGAATATGAAAGCCTTTAGATCCTAGCACCTAGCACAGTGACTGGCACATAATAGGTGTTCATGAAGCATGTGGTGAAGAACTGAATCTCCTTGTCATTTTCTTCTGCACTCTGGGAAAGCATCTCAAAGATGTCTTTCACATGAGCAGGTGAATTTTCTACCGCATCCTTTCTATTCTTTACTGACTTCATATGGATTTTAATTCTCTTGTTGCCTTTGGAATTTTCTTAGTCTTTGAGTCAACTACCTTTTCGTCTTTTGCTCTTCATCTTCCTGTGACCTTTTGCTCCTCATGCACAGAGGTTATGGTTACTTGCAATCTTTGGAAGATGCCAAGTAGTGTGACTTTTTTCTTCTGGACCTGAAAGCAAATAACGTTCCACAAATATTTCCTTTCTCTGAGTCTTCCAACTACTTCTTTTATCCCATAGTCTTTGTTTGTAAACCCCAACTTGTTTTTTCACTTAAGTCATACACAAATAAGGGGAAGACCCTTCCAGACTCAGTGTGTCAACAGAATGCATGGGTTGCCTTTAGTCTCAACTCCTATCCGTTTGGGTAGCGGTTCCATCCCTTTGATACATCTGTCATTGGAAAGTGGGTGAGTTGATGAGCACAGCTTCCGGTCCACATTTCAGCTTCTGATAGGCTTTCTCTCATTGCACCTGTTGAATTCTGGTGGTTATTGCCCTCCTCTCATTGTCTCCTTCTCTGGTACTGGAAGCCAATGGCAGTAAGTGAAACTGTTCTTCCTATGTCTGTGGTCGCCTACACTGAGTGAGTAATGGGGGAGGATATGCTTTATACCACGGCCACTTGGTCCTTACTTCCTGCCTAGTTGATTGCTGGGCTTGTTCTGTCTCAACGTGAAAATGTAAAAAGACAGTTGGGTAGACTGAGGGGTGGGGATGGGGGACGGAGGGGTCAGAGGGAGCTGGTGGGGGTGAGGGGTTTCAAGGCAAGGGGCAAAACTCAGGAACAAAACTGCCTCACTTACAGTGTAGCTTCTTGGAATCAAGAGAATTGAATGCCCAGTTCTCTGGCTAGTAAAGGCCCGAATCTCTGAGTCAGGACACAGTTGGTGGAGCAATAACAATATACCTTAAAAAAATATATATTTCTCCACTTGCTCTCTTTCATGAAGGGAAGCCTGAGTATTCCATAATGTGAAGTATGGATCTATTTTTCTCAGTCTAACTCCATCTGCCTTAAAATTATTTTCAGGGCTGCTCACAATTTTATATTATGTTGCCTGTCAATCTTTCATTATTTTAATGGGTTTTTATTCTTTTCTGTAAGGTCATGGGATATTAGTGAAAAGTTGTGAAGAGTTTCACTGGAGGACTGTAATATCCAATTTTTCTCTTATCCGCTTTCAACAAAGAACTCTGCAGATCCACAGAATATTCATGAATATGATTTTTTTTTCTTAACATCTGCTCCCATAGCTCTGTCAGTGAGGAATTCATCATTCCCAAAGCATTCCATATGCTTTTCCACTCTGCATTTACCCATGCAATTTCCCCTGGCACAAATCCTCTTCATTTTTTGGCCTCTAGCAATTCAAGAACAGGATGTTTCGATCCTCCTCTTCTTTTGAGCCGAGGACACTGTGACTCCATGTTTGTGAGTACAAACATTCTAATCAGAATCATGCCAACATTGATGAAATTTAATGAAGAACATACTTTCCTGCGCAAACTCAAATCAATTTAATTCCTTGATATCATTTTTTCTGTATAATGCAGGTAAAATGTTTCTAGTATATATTTAAATTTATTTGCTTTTATTTTACTGAAATTATTTTCATCTGGAAAATTCTTGTTCATAAAAATGTCACCATGGAGACCTCTTTTAAAATTTGTCCCAATAAAAAAATTTAACCTCTTACAAGTGAGTTTACTTTTATGGCAATTTTGTCTACCAATTTCCTGAGATGCAAATTTTGTGGCCCTAAATTTTGCCAAGACGTGAATCTTCTGATAGTTGTGAGCCAATAACAAATGTAGAAGATAGTAGTGGTGACCCTCCCCATACTCCCTTGGCACTCACCCTTCAGTATACCTGCAACTCCCCACCTGAGGGCTTTCTCTCAGCCAGACACCCCAGGCCAGAAGTGCTGGGGAGTTAATGTGCCTGGGAGTAACCCTGAGCCAATGACGGACAGCAGTTGGAGGATAAATACCCGAGCTTCCTTGTCCTCTGGTGAGATGACTCAGGTGAGTTCTACAGTTTTTCCCAGTACCCCGGGGAAGGGGGTGGGATTGACCCCCAGTCACCCCCAGTGAAAAACTGCTTGCTGATATACCCTTTACTGGCTCATCCCCAGCCCTGTCTTATTTCCCACCCCCCTACTGATGCTTTCTGGAATGACCTCTTAGATCATTCTAATACTCTCATCCTAGTCTCAGATGGAGTCAGCTTCCAGGGAGTCCAACCTAAGATTACAAATATAATTGTATAAAGTTTCTGCCATTGTCAGTTATATTGTGTTGATTATTTTTATGGAGTCTAAATTTTCCATGGTTGGTGTTTTTTTTAATTTCCAGAGATAAAAAAATTTTTAATGAGTTAAAATAAATGAGCCCCTAAATAAAAATGAGCAACTTTTTCATCTTGACAAATTTTACTAGGTGCTATTCTATGTTGATTATTTCTACCAGAACTAGAATCCACTTGAATAGAAAACTGATAGATTGGATCTGGGTGCATGCCTGGGTCAGAACCTCCTGCCTCATGTGACATCCTGTGCTTTTTTGCACATCCTTTCTTAAAAAGCCTTTTTCATATTCTCCACCTAGAGAAATCCAACTTAATCTCCATGACCAAGTAGAAATGCCAATTCCTCCATGAACCTTTTACCGATTCTCATCAATAGTAACTATAACTCTGAGCTCCCACAGCATTCCTGTTTTTCCTTCTACTTGGCACCTTAAGTGATTTTTAGGTGTTTATGTTTCCTCATTAGATTGAGAGCAAAGTAGATCTTTTCTTTCACTCCCACTAGCACCCACATAGCAGGTATTCAATAAAAGTTTGAATGTATGTTTTCATTACAGAAGATGGAACCCTACAAAGAAAATTCTCATAATCCAGATCTAAGGAGAATGCTGTTTAGGGTTTCTTTTGAATCTGTAACGTATACCACGCTTTTCTCAATATTTTATCTCTCAAATATATTTGATTCTTAATCATTTTGTTCCATCAGTATATTTTCCATCCCTTTGTTTTCTCTAAATTGTTTTATTTGCTTTCCATATTTAATGAAATGTGATATGATTTTTAATAATTGCCAATAATTAAAGATACCTACTCATCATTTGAAATACTATACTGAAGAGTGACAAAGCATAATTGATGAAGAATCCTTCAAAATCCATAATAAAACACCAAAATATCATTGAAAAATGCATAAATGACATGAACAGGAATTCATAGAACATATATGACAGACGTGAAAATTACTCAACACTCACTATAATCAAAGAAATAGTAATTAAAATACAATTTTCATCTATTAAATTGCTAATTTATTTATTTCTAAGTACAGGGTATGGTAATAGAGGAACTCATATTCACTGCTGATGTGAGTTTAATATTGTACAACTTTCCTGGAGCTTAACCTAGCAATATTTGTCAGGGACATCAGTTCATTTTTTTATTCCATCTTACAAAACTACATTTAGAAAACAATTTTAAGTCTGGAACATATCAAATGAAGAAATTTTTTAAAGGTAGTATAAGAACAAGAGGGGCATGGTTAGATAAATTATGGTATAGCCATATTATGGAACACTAAGCAATCACTACAAATATTTTCAAAGAAATTTTAATGACTTGTGAAATTGTTTCTAATAAAATTTTATGTGGAATACAGGATACAAAACTAATCTCACTCATCTCCATAACACTCTGATCCCTGAGACAGCTTTCTATTGACTCCTTATTTTCCTGGGTATGAGTCACTTTCCTGTTTCTTAGCATGTCTCACAATTTTTCATTAGAAACATTTTAGATAATATATTGTAGCAACTCTGGATCCTGTGGGGTTGTTTTGCTGTTTTTTTGGTTTGCTGTGTGTTTGTTTAGTGACTTGCCTGGAGGAATTGTGGTGGCTATTCCCCGCCCCCCTCCCCCACCCATGTACAACCACTGATGTCTCAGCTCACTTTTCTTTTTTTTAACTCTTGTTTTTATTTTTAAACTGGGATGCCCAGGGATCACCGGAGTCATCACAGCTTTGTGGTCAGCCAATGATTGGTCAGAAGTTACACTTAAACACCTTGAGCCAGTAAAGCTTCTGCCCTTTGCTGAGCAATCTGTGTGTGGCCTGGGGAATGCATTCAAAGTCTGTGCAGTTTCCAAGTCTATTACAGCTTTTATTTTCTGTGTTTGCAAGGCCTCACATCCAGCCAGGGACAAGTAGCTTGCTAGGGCCCTCTTAGGTCTCCCCTTAGTTACACACAGCCTTGTCCATGAGCACAGCTTCCTAGACCACCAGGGTTAAAGTAAACATCTCATTCACAAGATCTCCTGGTCTGTCCACTAGTCTATTGCTAAACCCAATCACTATTGAGACCTCAGGCTAGCTGCAGTGTCGGCCACACTGACACATGGGATTCTCCACACTCCATTCCAAAGAAAGGCAGACCCCTCCAATGGCCCTGGTACAACTTCCATGCCACAGAGCTGGGGGACAAGGAGTTAGGATGAGAACAGCCCCAGGCTAAAACATCAGACTCCCACTGTTCTGAGGTTCAGTACATTTTCTTGAATACATGCTTCTCAAGTTGTTGGATGCCTTTGGTCAATTTCCAGAGTCTTTACACTTTTTTTGACAAGTTTGTTCACTTTTAACATTGTTTTTTAGGGAGAGGATTTGCTGAGCTCCTTAGTTGGCCATTCTGGAAGTCCTGCTCCTTAAATCATACAAGTTGTACAAATTAATTACACAAACTTATCTTACTCCTGGGGGGAGGTGGGACCTTCCTTGGGATGTGAAATCCCCAGGGTAATGTTGCCTTGGCAAGATTTTCACTTCAAGCCTGGAAGCTAACTGGAGCTGCAGGAGTTAAGTCCTACTTTGTAAACCAGAGTGCCTGAATCAGTGGTCCTCTGTGCTTGTTTTCTTTCAGTTACTCCTTAGCCAGGCTTTTTCAAGAGCATTCATGGATCATATATATTCCATGAAAAAAAGAGCTCCGTGGTCAAATGTTTGATTTACACCTAGCTAAACAAAATCAAATGAATTAACATAAGGACTTCTCAGTCTTTTAACATGCTAATGTTTGAGATTCTCTAAGAGAGAGAAATGATATGTAGGGTTTCCTCAGATTATCATGACCACTGAACACTATCCCCCCGCCCCCCAGAGCATTTCAGGGGATTAATGATCTGCAAAACACCCTCTGGTCTTGTTTTATTTGACATTTTCAGCCTGGGTCAGAAATACTGGATATTAAGGGAAGAACTATCTGTTGACAACTGTGATAGCTGTATGCATCAACCTTTTAGACATAGGAGCGATGGTAGTGGAAACTGAATGGAGGGACATTCCTCTGGGAGGTCAATTTTGGCAGATAATCTAGCTCTCTGATACAGCTGCCCCTCCTCACCAGGAGTATTTCATTGGTGATCTTCCAAGTTTCTGGGTTCTATTTTTATTAAGGCAGACTTATCATGTGCCAGACATTAAGTCAGACTCTTGGAAAATAAAAGGACAGCATCTGTCCTCAATGAGTACAGTTAAAGGTAAGGTAAAGAAGACATTTATAATCAAGTGTTAGAGGAGGTGGGGTCTAGGTATCCACAAGGTGCTATGGTAAGACCAAGGGGACATTTAAAAAAGATGACAAAGGCCATGATGCCCAGGCTGCTTCTTGAAGGCCAAGAAAGGGTTAGCCAGGAAAAGAAGAGGGAAAGATCATGTGTGAAGGCAGAGAGGCTGGAGAGAACATGGCATATTCAGGGAACTCCCAGCAGCTTGCATAGCTAGAGAACAGGGCACAAGAGAGACTGAACAGGTATGAAGGGCATGCTAGGGAGTTTGAATCTTATTCTCATGGTGAAGGGGGATTACTAAAGGCTGTTGAATCTCAGGATCAGATTTACCTTTTGAAAGTTCACTCTGGAAGCAGTGTAGAAAATGGATTGTGGAGGTAGAAGATCAGAGAGAAAGCTCCAGGAGGCCAGTATGGATGGCAAGGTGAGGGCAGTTGACAGTTTAAAGTGATAGGAGTGGGTGAATTAAGAAGTTGGGGTGAAGCGGTAGAGAGGCAATGGTAGCGCCACCTAATAATATATGGAATACAGGACAAGGGGCAGGTTTGGGGGGGAGAAGATAATGTATTGAGGTTTGCACGTGTTCAGTTTGAGATTCCGATAAAACATGTGAGAGATGTTCAGAAGATGGTTGGAACTCTGGGTTGAGAAATAGAGATTTAACAGGTATCAGAATAAAAGTGGTAGGTGAAGCCATAGATGTGGGTTAAACTGGACAGGGAATGTATAGACTGAGAAGAAAGCAGAGACAAAAACCCTGAGGAACTATATTATCTCCCTCTTCCAAATGCCTACAGAATCTTTTTGTAACTCATAAAGCAATAAACATTTATTAGCTCAGTGCCTATTATGTACAAAAAGTATCATGCTAGATATGAGGGTACAAAGAGGAATAAAAGAAGGTCCCTTCATCCAAGGAGACTATGATCTAATTGTGGAAGGAATTATACCCAACTAGTATGCAAAATGAAATGAAATAAGAGCTATAAGTGTGTTGAGCATAGAAGAGGCAATTAATTCAATGGAAGAGATAAAACAGGTTTCAGGAGGGGAGGAGAGCATTTGAGTTGGGCTTTGCAAAATAAGTGGACTTTGCAAGCAGGGAAGGGGAAACAAGGCAAGCGATTTGAAGCTGGAAATTAGCAAAGATCACAACAGAATAGAGTGCGGGAAGTGATAGAAAGAGGCGGGAAAGGTGGCTTGAGGCCAGGATCCAGGGAATCCTGTCCAGGTTTCTCAGGAGTTTATTTTAAAGAAGGCACACATGTGCCTAAATACATCCAAGTGCTTGTGTTGTAGCAGATTCATTTCTACCGGATTCCCTGATTTCAGAAATGCCTTTAAGAACACTGAATCAAAAATGCTAAAGGAAATCTAAAAATCACCAAACTAAGGCTTGAGGGCTTATAAATGCTTTTTCTCAGTTCTCTATTTCCATTCTGCAAAACTCTGTTAGTGGAACTTTAATTACTTGGCTTCACTATAAAATTTCCATTGCATGTAAGTGTAAATAATTTCACTCAAATGCTCTCATTTCAATCTGTGGCTGAAAGCATCGGTAGAAATTACATTTTTGTGGCACTTCCTTGGCACGTTGAAGGAAAACAAAATGTATACCGTTAATCAAGTCAGGAGCGACTTTGAAAGTGATAGATTATATCAAGATAGTAAATAATAAGAGATGAAGTATATTTTAAAGATTAAAAATATTTTATTTAAACTTTTCTTCATAAACACTTTTAACATTTTTTTCAATTTAAAAACAGAATGGATAGCATAAACATGTTTTGAATAGATTATATTCACGGCTTGGGAAAAATTACCTGACAAAAATGTAAAGGCTTTCAAAACAGGTATAAAAGGCAAACCTTAAATTATTCTAAGATTTTTAAATCGGCCCTAGGATTATTTGACTACTGGCCCAAAATGTACCTAAAGGTCAAAATATTTTTTCTATAGACAAAATATGCCCAAGGGGTATAGGGCATATACAAGTTAGATAGAAAATAACCTCTCTGATCACCTCACTGGAACATTCCTTCAGAAAGCAAACACCTAATCCTTACTGATATACTGATTAATAAGGTTTTTAATGTAGTTGTTCCCAAAGATGTAAAAAGAAAATCTAAGAACATTAAGGAGGAACAAACAAAGCTGATGGCATTCTCTCAATGTTACTTGTGTAATATTGAAGTTATACTGGTATACTGAAAGGAAACGACTTTCATGAGTTTACCTATTCCAGTCTATGTCTATTGAATATTTGACTTTATAAACTCTTGATAAACTAATTTTTCAGAACTTTCATTTTTAAGATAAATCTCTTTTTAGAAGACATTTATCCCCAAACCAACTCTAATCTGATAGAACGTATGATCCCTAAAAATGTTCAGAGTACAAAAAAAAATAAAAAATGTATAATAGGCAAACAGGAAAAATGGCACTAGCAGTTTTACTGCCATATAGCCCTCATTTATATCTAATTTACACTATTATCTATGTTGTGTTTTATACTTCAGTCTAAAATTTTAAATTACGTATTCTCAAAAGAGCTAGTCTTTTCTGAGAGATAGCTTATAAACTGAAATAACAATTTATATTATAAACTGAAATGTTATGACCTACAACCACATATACATATATAAAAATAGTCCCACTGAACGTTTGACATGTTTAGATAATGCAGCTCAAATAATTTGTTATAAAATATTTTAAAGCTTAGTTTCATGTAATTAAGACAAAACCATTTTTACCACTTCTCCCCACACAAATGTGTGTGTCCTTTACTATGACTCGAGCAGGCTTCCCAGAATGAGGTGTCCAAAGGTGCTGCTTTAGAAAAGATAAGTGAAGGGCTCAGTCAATATTTCACAAATTATAGTAACACTCACACAGAGTAATGAGGACACAGAGAAAGCTGTCTCAAGAAAAGCTAATAATTCTATTAATTAAGCTTTACTTTTTAAAAACCAGTAGTATTTCTTCCAATACAAAACCTTCAAGGTGAGAATCTTGAATTTTATGAAAAGGTTGTAGTGCAAGGATTTTCTTTAAGCAGATTAAAATAAAAACTTAGAAGGTCAAAGACATGGAAGAGAACAAACGTTTCTAATTAAGATGCAATTAACAAAGATCAGCTATTTTTGTAAAGTCTGGCATTTAAAATGTAAAGTGAAAATTAACACACAAAGATCACAGCAATTACACTGTATAGTTTTAAATCTTACTGAATTTTTAAAGATCTATTTTGAGCACATATAATGTATATAAACAAAAATGGTTCCAAATGAAGCACACAAAAAATAAAGTTGAAAAAAATTCTATGAAAAAATTTTCCATAGTTTAGTATAACAAAAATAAATCTCTTTCAGCAATTAAACCATAATTTTAAAAGGGAATGTAAGTTACTCATGGATTTAAAATAACCTAAATTAGCACTACATATAAACAGAAGAGTTTTCTCATACATTCAGAACCCAAGCAATAACAACTATTCTTAAAGCTCAAAACTGATTACAGCTAACATCAGGTCAGACATGACTTAACGTGTGAAGCTAAACCCAGAGTTAGTTCAAGTTAAAAGATTTCACAAATTTTCCAAAACATGAACTTTGATCTTGGCCTTGTGTTTTTACAATGAAGACCAAGAATATTCCATTGTTTGCCCAGATCTTACTTTAACTAGGACTACGAAGTCATATCTAAGCAATTAAAGAGAACCACCACTGGAGTGTAAAAGCCTGATGGGGTACCCTGTCTCGGTCTTTTCCAGCAAAAGACAACAATGAGGAAAATAATGAAGACGTTACTGTTATTTTCTTTAAAGCAAGATGGGACACATATAAAACACTAAGCCAACTAATATATTAGAAAAAGAATTAAACGGCTAATCTAACTCCTAGTTTTCAAAAATAAAACGACTAAAAATGATTTTTAAGATGTAGAAAAAGACTTTTACCCATATTAGCATGGGAAACAGGATACTGAATTTCGTTTTTAGAAACTGAAAGTAAATGATAGGACCACTTAATAAAAATTTAAGTCTCGTACAAAAAAAAAAAAAAAATTTAAGTCTCATATACAAAAGAATATTAACTTGATTTCTAAAACCAATTCCAATGTTTTGCTTTTTAAAAAACTACTTATGTACCTGACTGTTTCTAGCCTCCAGTTGTAGAGTTTTAAAATCAGGTTTTTTTCATAGTTGTCTATTTTAATTGCAAAAATGAAACAAGTCTTCACATTTCCATGATTTCACTCTTCCACTTTATATTCAGTGGTGGCAGCAGCAAAAAAAAAAAAAAAAAAGTGAAACTAGAAAACTTATACAACAGCCATATAGAAGGCATTGCAATATTGCACCAATATCCTAAGATCTGGCAAGTTTTGCCAGTGTAGATCTAGTCTGTATCATATATAGAGTCTACTCAGAAGAAAATGGCATCAATTTGAATGATCCACTCCCTGGTTATTCTTGCTTAATTTTGACAACTATATGTTTTTTCTTCGAGTTTAAAGAGTTGAAAGGTGTGGCTAATCCTAAAACACTTATTATAAATGCTTTTAAACAGTTATTCTTGATCCATTCTGAACTTTGAGGTTACTATCCTTCATGCTAGTAGCTTTCAGTAAATAAAACAAAAGCTGAGGGCTTATATCCCCAGTGCCACTAAATATTTTGTACTAAATAAACAAGTAGATATGACCAGTTAAGACTATAATTCTATTCCTTACCTCTAAGTCAAAACTGAGCTCAAATTTTCCACAAGTTGCTACTTTCCATTCAATAACAGATGCAGCAGCCTTATTGAATGTAAAGAACGGGAGTTGCACTTACTTTTAAGGGGCCTTTATTTAGGAGTCTGGTATTACCTAAGTTCTCTTTAAAAGTGCTTGCACGCTGCAGGGCCAGGGCTTGTCATATACCACTCCGATTCTCACTAAAAACAGGGTAACATTAAACAGACTGCAAAGAAAAACATTTTCAAAAAGAAGACATACATCGATAAGCAACACTAACGTTTACTTTTGAAAATAAAACATAAAATGTTAGTTTTCATAAAACCATACATGTTTCAGGAATATAAGGAGTTTGAATATTACTGAATCAGTATGGACTGAAGATAGGCTACTCTGATACCAAACGAGGACTCCAGTTATTTTAACTTTCTAAAAATGTTAATACATGTAAAGACGTTACATCTAGAATACAACAAGTATGGCAAACCGTGTGTGCAAGTGCACTAGCTTAAAAATATAGAATCCTAACCACGCATAAAAGGGGATGTGCCTTATATATTCATAAGATGTAAGCAAGTATGGATATGCTTTCACTAACACAATGCAGATAAGAGAAGGCAGCTTAGAAATAGTGTTTTGAATATAAAAAAGTTAAATTTGTAGAAAATTTATATTTTTGCATTTTCAGCAAAAAGCCATGCAAAAAGGTCAAGAGTTTTAAACTTAAATAATAAAATCAAAAAGTCTAACAGACTGCAATACACCGAAATAAATGTTCAAAAAGATTTCAGATAGAGATAGGAACTGAAATTACATCCAGTGACACTTATCAGGTCTTCTCTTAGAAGATGCATGACTCCTACACTGACATTTGAAAGAAATGTTTAAAGCATAACATCAACTTGCCAGATAAGTGAATCGTTCTATTAAACTGCTTCTGGAAGTAGTTTCAAGAGCTAGCGCTTAGAATTGACTTATTGCATGAGTTTGAGGCCACTAAAAAGAAAAAAAAGGATGCGAGCACAGAATGAAAACATTTTTATATTAGACCAATGGCTTTGATAGTAAAACTGGTGAGGTTCTTCTTTATGTTTTTTAATTAACTACTTTGTCTCAAACAAATTTTTTGTTTGGCTTTTTTGAAGGGAGAAAGATGCCATTAGTTGCAACGTCTGACCTCGTCCAGTATATATTCTGGAAAATGCAGGTTGCATACTTGTAAACCATCCAGCTTGCAGGGCATCCGCGGGTACTCATCTTCCTTCCATTTGTTTTCATCCGGATCAAAAGTGAGAATAGAATCGCTGTAATGACCATTGTAGCAAAGGCCTCCAAGAACCATTATCTGTTTGTCCAGCACAGTCACACCATGGCCACTTCTACCAATTGGCATGGACGCCAAGATGGTCCACTGATCAGTCTCTGGGTTGTACACTTCTGTGGAAGGGCATCCCTGAGACTCAAAAGAGGCCCTCAAGATCACACAGACACCACCGAAGACATAAAGCTTGCCATTGTAAGAAATCATCTTGTGAAAGCATCTAGCGTAATTCATTTTGCTCTTATTCTCCCAACAGTTGGTAACTACTTGAGTTCTCCTGGTCCGCTGTTCTATGGTCCCTTCTTTACTGGGGTCAAACACGCACACTTGTTTGGAGGTGGAAGATGAGGTGATTCCACCAGTGATAAACAACTTGTTATTGAGCACTGTCCCCTCATGTCCATATTTGTTAACTGGATAAGGATCCACAAATTCCCATTTATCATTGGTAATATCATATCTCTCTGTTGAATAGAAAGTCTCATCTCTGGTTCTGCCTGCTACAGCGTAAATAAACTTTCCAATAACACCAACTGCAAATTCTGAACGTGGTACAGACATGTCTGCCATCCGGAGCCAAGAGTTTTGTCTTGGGTCATACCTGAACACTTTGGAAGAAGCATGGAATTCGCCATCTGGGCCCAGTTCTTCCCCGCCCAACAAGAACACGAAGTTATTCACGATAGCAAGGCAGTCCGGACGCAGAGGTACTTGTGGGCCCTCCAGTTCCCACCAGACTCTTGGTTTCTTTAACAGAAGTATTTTACTGTTAACCATGCTATGTCCAATCATGCCTCGGAATACTGTAGTTTGGGGTTTGGCAGAGCGGATGCGGCTTGATTTCATGTCCAACAGAGGCTGCTGGTGAATGTTCTGAAAGTAATTCAAGGCTTGATCAACTTCATAGCGCAGCTGTCGGGAGTATCTATAAAATTCTGATGTCTTAACCTAAGAATACAAGTAAAAGAATTTAACAACAAAAACAAAAAACAAAAACAAAAAATAAAACATCAATGGCAAACAAAATATCAAAGCCCACTAAGATGATTAGCTTATGATTTTAAGCTACTTTACTAAAACTGATTTCCTGTTAAGATCACATACTTTCTATTATTTTTTTTACAAAGCTTTTATCGTATTTGTTTTTGTAATTTGTATTTGTACTAATTTATGCACATTCCCAATCTTTTTAAAAGTAAACAAGTTATTTTCCAGGCACAAGCTAAATTCCCCTAACAAAATGTATTAATCACCTAATATATGTCGGGCCCTGGGCTACAAGTGGTGGCTATACGAGGACAAGTAGAGGTTTCACGGTAGAGGAAACGTTGGCCTTGGTTTTCTTAACCACAAGGAACACTGTAAGAACACCCATGACTGAATAATTTGGGGAATTAAGTTAGTGAGTTAGTAAAAATTTAAATACACACAAAATTCTCAGTTGGTTTTTGACATAAAAACTTGGTCTGATATCATTAACTCCTATAGTAATAATTCAGTTGACAAGAAAAGGTCAAACTTTTTCCTTTTTGTTTTTGGGGTTGGAACTACCTAATTATAATGACTGCTAACATCTTATGAAGCACTTTTAAGTATCATGCTAACTACTGTGGGGAGATTAAAAAAAAAAGAGTATAAGATGTGGTCCATTTCCTCAAAGAACTTAGAGTATATTTCAGGAAATGAAAACAAATACACATCTACCAGTTTTAAGTAAATGAGGCAACTGACAGTTAGGTATGAAGCTGTATAGCACATCTGTGAGTGCTACGAACTTTACTTAAAGAACATATCAAACTGGTCCAAAACATTCAAGGGATATTTTGTGAAAGAGGCAGGAAGTTGGAAACCAAGCAGAAACAGCCTGTATCACAATGACAAGGGTGAGATAAGAGGGCTAGGATTTGGATGGTTACCATTTGGATCCTGTAGAGATAAAATCGACAGATTTTATACTTTTTCTCTTTATTGAAATTGTTCACTATTATTTGCTGTGATTTCTTTCACAGTTATTTTGCTAGGAAGAATTAGGTTGTATGTCCAATCATTGTGATCGTATGATTAATTCTTTGTATTAAGAACAATTACACTATCTTTTCTCTTAGAGGGGTCATTAGGCTAACAAATTAAATATTTAAGCGCCTACTGTGCACAGCCAGTAGTCGACTGCTACACAGGTTTTGAAGTAACAGAATCAGCATAGTAATTAAGCACCACATCAAGCAGCCCAGTATGGTGATTAAGAATTCGATTTAGGAAATATCTGACTTTGCCACTCACAAGCTGTGTGATTTTGGGCAAGTGACTCAGTATCTTTAAGCCAGTTTCCTCATCTGTATTACTGGGACAATAGCACTTACACCTCATAACCCTAAGGTAGGAGACAGGCAAGATTATCCTACGCGGAAAGGACTTAGTATGGTGCCTGTCATGTGGCAGTGCAGAAAAAATTACGGCTGTTATTAGCTATTATTACTGACCAGGGGACATCTGTGGAAGTGTCACTCAATTTACGTTAATGCATCTGATGATGTGCGTTTGTTTGTGTAAATATTCAGTCTTCCAGAAAGTAGAGGAGAAATGAGAAAAACTGTTACTTTGTACCTAATCCTCACCAGAAAAGCATGACTGATGACATGCAAGTAGGAGGAAGCTTTAGAGGAAGCAGCCGTGTTGTTTGGAGATCAAGAAAGAAAGGAAGGGGAATGGTGCCCATAATGGATAGGCAGATTTCAAGATTTTCAAAGGAAAATTAGGATCAATTCCAAGATCAGAAACTGTGTAAAGAAGCTCGAGAAGGCTTGGAGGCTCTCAAAAGCATAATGCTGACTGCATAATTGCAAAACATACTGATGAGGGGAAGAAAGGGAGAAAGTATCTAAAAAATCTGATGTGCTGCAGAGAGCTTTCTGGAATTCGGATGTTAAAAAACTACTTACGACAGATGGTAAAAAACAGGCACATAAAACAAGTATTATAAAGAGTGAAATGGAGCTGTAAGAATATTGTGAACAAAGCTAAAGCCTAAGGAGGAATTGTGACTTTACAAAGTGCCAGATAGTGAATAAATGGCATTTTAGAGGTTAAAGTAAAAAAAAAAAAAAAAAGTAGAGGAAAAAGTGAATTCCCCCCTGGATGAGGTGTTTAATGTAATATTAACAAAGATAAAGAGAAACGGCCTATCTTATTTCCATTCTCGGCTAAGAATATTATATTCTTCCCAATCTGAAGATCAAACACAGTAACTAAGAAAAAACTTAAATCCAAGATGGCTGAGAAAAAAGAAAAACCAGCTAGATATTCTCACCGAGTTCAAGTCATCTGATCTCACAAATCATGTCCTGGGATCCTAGGAGCCTTCACAGATAAGGGTGTTTAACTGCTTTCTGTAATCTGTGTGGAATCACGAAGGATGGCAGAGGACTAGAAACCAGACAGATTTCCGAACTAAGACTGGTTAGCTTGAGCCTGATCCTGCATTGTTAAAAACTAGTTAGCGCTTGCATATAAGAAAGCACTACAAACTAGGAGGCAACACAGACTCACCAAGTAATGCCAAGACTGACCATTTCTGGTTTAATTTTTGATGATGTAACAACACTGCTAGAGAATGAGAGAACCTATGACTTCAGCAAAGTAATCAACAAAGCCTAGTCATAAAGAAAACAGAAACACTAGGGACCCATGAACCACCTGAAATTGCAACAGTAATTATGTTAATGCATTTGGGGGGGGAGGGGGAAATCCACAGCTTTTATCAGATGTTCCAAGGATCCACAAACTCCAAATGTAAAGCTTTAACTGACTCTATCCTCACTACGAACCAACAATGTGATATGACAGTCTTAAGAACTAATAAAATCATCGACTGAATTAGACAGTCCCACCCTCTGTTCAGGTGAAACCACAACTAAGACAGTGTTCAATTCCACCAGTGTACTTTAGACAACAAAGTGGATCATGTCGAGAAGACAGCAAAGAGATCCAAATCACAGGAAGAGTGGTCAAACAGATGAAGAATGTTTCAATCCAAGAGAAGACTCAGGAGAGAAAGATGGCAACTGTTTTCAGGACCAATAAGTAGAAGTTAAGAGAAAGACTTTAGGCCAATGTAAGGAAAAGCTTTGCAATTAGGACTGACAACATAATGGATGTTCACTGCATTATTATTTGTAAGAGCACAAAAACTGGGCACAACTCACATATTAATATGAAATTGGTTGACCAAACTCTGGTATATAACATGCAATCATTAAAAGGAATGAGATTAATCCACATGCAGTAACACAGACATTCAAAATGTCAAAATGACAAAACCTGCAGAACTGTATATATAATATTCTCAAAAAATAAAAATGGAGTTTTGCAGTCAGCAGTATATGCAGGGGAAAAATATATATAATACATGTACAACATATAGTTACCAGTGAGCTCTTGAGGGGCTTGCCCTTTTTAGATTCGAAATAGGTCTGTATTGGGCTTTTCTACAGGGACTACAGTAAAAAGGGTACGGGTGCATGTTCCCAAAGTGAAGAACTGTCTACTTCTGGAGTCTAGCATCCTGCCACTGAAGGTAGTCCAGGTGTGGCCACCTATCAGGAGGGCTGGAGAGAAATTCCAGCATCACACGAGGACTAGGCAGAATGGCCTATAATGGCTTTCCACCTTCCAACCCCAGGTTCTTGCAGATCACGTCAAACTGGGCCAGCTTAATGGCTTCCTAGAGTCACTTCCTAGTCTTTTCTTTTTTTTATATACCCAATCTTCTGGTCCCTTTGTCCTCTCCCTATTCATTCTATTGTGCTCCTTTGATATTTGGGTTCCAATGAGTTTACAAGAATCACTTCAGCACTATGTTGCAGTCCCAGTCAAAGCTACATCTTTACCTGATCTGTTCTACCTCTAAGCCTGTCACAATAATGGAAGTTGTGCCTTTTGAGATAGCTATTATACCCTAAAAGATATTCTAACCAAAGAAATTTAGCTCTTACTTCTCTCTGCCAAGGCTAGAAGTTCTAGATCTACCTTGCCTTTTCCCAGGGCTACTTATTGCTGCAATTTTCCTCTAAAACCACACAATATCAATAAGCATAACTAGCTTCTCCTTTCATGATAGAAACAGGAAATTAATGCCTCTGTGATAATCCTGGACAAAGTAATTATAGATACACTCTGCTTTAAAACAAAAAGTGTAGGGCCAAAAGCTTCTTTGTGAATGGAATCACTTAAAATGCATTAATGAAGGGAGCTATCCGAAAAGAAACGTGTGGCTCATCTTTTCACAGAGAAAGCATTTCTCTCATCATTTGCTCCTCATATAACAGTTTAACTATCTGTGTATCAGGCTCTCTCAAAAGAAAGATATGGAAAGAATGACATTTCTTTCATGTTCTGAAATACTTTCCTTATCCTTTCTAGGACTTAAAAAGCTGTCTTATTTTAAAACTTGGAAAGATTATCACGTTTTTTGCTTTGATACTTTAAAAAATTGTATTATGAAAAGCATTTTGAAGTGAAAGTATTTATTACCTCTTAAAAACAGTGATCTGAAAATTTTAAATTGGCCATTTCCTCCTCTAATCTTTTGGTTTAATGAAATTGTGTGCATGCACATATGCATTTAGAGAAAATGTGAGAAATTAATAATTTTGAATGTGATTCCTCTAAATATATTTATTAAGTCAAAGAAATAATAGCTAGCCGTTAGCACTGGGTAAAAATTCCATGATTCTCTTCTGTCAAAATGTTATATAATCCACTTACTAAATTTTTAACTTTTAAAGGTAATTTGTTTACACTGCTCTTAATTTTGAAAGAATTAAAATGAAGCAGGCAATATAATTAAAACAGGCATTTCCATAGAGCTTACTACCTTTATTTGATTAAAAATCTACAATTTAAAAGTATCTACTAAAACAGGCTATAGTTTAAAAAATGATTTTAGGCTTTCAGCCAGCCAATTTAAGGTATTATCAGCTGTTTCACCTTTCAAAAGGATTTTAAATGCCCAATATACTAAACCAAAGAAACAAAAGGCCTTTTATTAGTTTATCCAGTTGTAGGGAGGTGGGAGGGGTGAGGACTGAGGGTTAGAATAATCTCTGAACTCAAGATCCCAGGTCTTAGACTTGACACTGTCCCCAAGTCACTGTGTGACCATGGAGCCTCCAGTTTAGGTATTTTCCCTTTATAAAAGGAGTAAGTTGCATGAACAGACACCTCTCTAGCCCTCCTACATCCAAAACTGCTAACCTAATTTTTGCAATGATGAGTATAAGGTGTCATGTGGAAGGAAGACTGAGCCCTGGCTGTCAGTTTTATCATCCTTCCTCCATGATTCAGTATTCTCAAAAGAAATACCCAAAAATAAAGCAGTTACTGTCATGGAGCTTTAGTGCGAAAACAAATTATGTCTTTGGGAACCACAGCGACATTTGATATTAATTTTGATAATTCAGTAAAATGTGGAAGTCTTTATATGTTGTACTGCAAAAACATCTACCCTGATATCAGAGGCTTACTTATAAAATCATGCTCAGAACTGAAGCTTGTATTGATTTATGTGAAACAAAATCATCACCAAAAAAGCTAGTTACAAAATGCCTTTAATCAATCCCTTTGTCCTGAAAAACTGAAAAATGACCAGGGATAAGGCTATTTAAAAAAATTAGTTCCTGTTAAGCACAAATCCTCTCAATAACACTATAATTGCAGTCAAATACCAAACAGTTAAAACAAATTTTAAAAAGGATTTACACATCCTGTCCTCTCCAAGTAGGCAAGAGTCTAAAGTATTGACAGCTTCAGAAGGCAAGTGACCAGGGCAAATGGGGGCAAGGGAAAGGACTCCCTCAGGACAATATTCTTATAAGAGTTTCAGCACAATTTGGTGAGTCCTCTATCCCTTCAACTTTTCTATAGATAGTGAAAAATATTTAACTCAAAAATAAATGTGCTTCATATGTAGAAAATAAACTTAGGTTACCAAGGGGGAAAGGGGGGCGGGTGGGAGGGATAAATTGGGAGATTGGGACTGACATATACACACACTACTATATATAAAATAGATAACGAGTAAGAACCTACTGTATAGCACAGGGAACTCTACTTAATACTCTGTAATGACCTATATGGGAATAGAATCTAAAAAAGAGTGGATATGTGTATGTGTAACTGATTCACTTTGCTGTACAGCAGAAACTAACACAACATTGTAAATCAACTATACTCCAAAAAAATTAATTATAAATAAATAAATAAATGTGCTTAGGGAATTCCCTGGGGGTCCAGTGGTGAGGACTTGGCGCTTTCACTGCCAAGGGCCCAGGTTCGATCCCTGGTCGGGGAACTAAGACCCCACAAGCTGCGCTGCAAGGCCAAAAATAAATAAATAGACATAAATAAATGGGTTTAGAAAGTCTAATTTCCTTCCAATTTTGGTACAACAGTAATAGAGCACCACTAGAAATTAAATGAGTGCACAAGCCTAAAAGGTAGAAAATAATGTAAAAGACTTAAGAATATCTTATCACCTGATTACACTAATATTTAGATAGTACAACTAAGTTCTAGAATTCACAACTTTTTTTACACAATTTTTTCCCTACTTATGTAAATACTCTCAACTATGTCAATATTTTATTTATAAATACGGAAGAGCAGAAGGAAAGTCAAATAAAAGGTTTAATCCTAGAACTAACTTCTGAATGAGCAAGGCTTACCTATGACACATGTAACATTTTCTGGGTAAATATTAAATTTGAGAATTAAAACTTTAAAGCCTAAAATCTTAATATACCCCCCTGGTTCCTTTCCTGCTCCTAACCTTTTCTCCAGTCATTTTCTGAATTCTCTGATCCTTTACGATTTCTGCTTATCATTTGGTTTCTCTCCCTCTCTTTATTTCCCAATTCATTAAAAAGATTTTCTCCTTTTACAAGTAAATATGGCTGTCCCCATTCCATGTCTTCCTTTCCTGTTACTCCACAGTCAATTTCCAATTCTATGCTTTTGTTTTCATCTCCCTTTTATTTAAAAGGAAAATCAGCAAGTAAGGTTGAATTTTTTAACTCCCATTTTCAATAGGTTCCTACCAGCTTAATACAACCTTCTAATAGTCTCTTTCCCAGGGGATTTCACAGCAGTCAACACCTAGTCAACTCCAGGAACCTGGAGTGAATGCAAGTCAAAGGTGGAAAATAAGAGCACTCCATATCTATACACAAAGGGCAGAAGACTGGAGAGGAGAAAAACACCTTGGGTGATTTTTAAAGAAGTGCACATGTATTAATTACAATCATCCAAGTCCATGGGGCTGGGAGGGAGGGGTCGGTAAAAAAGAGACTGATGCAGAAAAAGACATTGACTGAGAAAGTACGCTTAACCCACTGACCTAGTTTCAAACAAAAACCTGCTTATCTCTGTGCTTTCACTCCAAGGGGCAAGTGAGCTGATTGTTAAGTAATTTCAAGTTTCTAGCTGTATAAGTGCTATTTAATATATGAAGGGGATTTTAAACTTTTTCAAAAACAACTCAAGCTTATTAGAAATTCTAATCAAATTTCACATTGGAAATCCAGGTTACTGTCTTCTAAAAAATATTTTTATTGTCAAATACAGCACTGCTTGTTTCTTCTAAAACTGAGGGTTAGAGGGAAATTTGTTTTTTCCTCTAGATTTGTCTGGCTGTAGTTTAAGTCATTAGAAATAATTACTTTTTTCGAGTTTTTGGGCTAAACTGTGGTAACACTAAAGTTAATGGTTTGGTTTCTGGACAGAAATTTTGGATTGGTCAAGTGCTAGATTAGTCAAAACATGTTGTAGTGCCTAAGTGAAGGAATTCTGAAGGGTACACAGCACCTACATTTTACATAGATGTGTCCTTGCCCAGGCAATTTCATTACCAAGTGGGCTGTGCCTCAACCAAAATATCGCACCACCCAAGGACGACACATTAAGAATAAATTTCCTTATGTGTCATAGTCCATTGTTAATGCTATATAAACCAACTATGCTGATAGAGAAATATTTGGAAGATTATCAGTGCTTTGTGAAGACCAGTTCTGAGAGCTACCACATTCTTAGGAAGGTACTAAGGGTCTTAGTAAGGTATACTTGGATACTTAATTTGTAATCCTTAAATTCTATCAGTTCCAAGGTGAGTCCAGGACACCTTACCCCATTTTAAACTGTAGCTTTTAAAGCCACAAATTCTGGTCCTTAAGTAAAAGACATTAAAAAAAAAAGTGTTAGCCTTTCTGAAGCATTTTCACTCTGATCCTAGGATTAATATTCACTAGTAATGAACTTATCTTTTTTCAATGGACTATCAAAATTATCTCAAGGCTGTAAATATCCTTATAACAACAAACTTTTATAAAATGCGGATATGATTTGCTAAATCCAAATATATTCTCAGTGAAGGAGAATTAACATCTTTTCTCATTAAAACATTAGCTGTGCTCTTCAAAAGTTAAATAAACCTAATTTGGGGGGATATGGTGAATTACATTTAACAGGTTAGGGGGGAAAAAAAGGCACATTAGGGTATCTGAATATCATGAGCTAGTTTATAAAACAAAATATTTGGAATAAAGCAGAATTCATCTATATAATCTGATTCCTTAAAAAATAATTTTCTTTCCTTTTGAAAAACTGTAAGATCTTATGATTATGATTAATATAATTTCTAAGGGGATCACTGGTATGCTAAATCTTACCTTACGCATATTTATGATACTGAAGATGCCCTGGGTTCAAAAATATTAAAATGTCACTTTACTAAAAAATCAACATATGGGTATTTTAATGAATAATTTAACAATTTTGCTAAAAAGGTCTTTTCTGTACAAAAAAGTAAAAGAGGCATTTTGCCAAATATACATTTAATAAAATGTTTTCAATAAAGCAATAATTGTTTTTTAAAAACCAAAAGACCAAAGAGAGCAAAGTTTAAACTATTTAAATCTCCACATCACTGAAATTCAGAATGACAAATGTCAGGCCTTATCTCTGTTAACAGATGCAAAGACCATTAGAGTTAGTAAAAATACATGACACAGACATTTGCATTACGTAAAAACTGAGATTGAAGTCTAGTATTAAAACTGAGAATGGACTATAGTTAAAATGAATCATATTCCTAACCATGTCAAAAGGACAAGATCCTTACATTTATTTTCAGCTTTCCTCGATTATACAGTGAAAACTCCAGAATTCTGCTTTCACACCTTAAAGTGTTCCCACATCTTACACTTTTTTCAGTGCCATTAAAATTCTTAGGCTATGTTTCGTTCATGCAAACATGTTAGAATTTTCACAACTCTGTAACAACTTCTAAACCACCCAAGCAGGGCCACAGGGTTAACTACATGCTTCCTGCACATGAGGGTCCTCTCCCTACTCTAGTAGCTTGGACTGAGAAGCAAGCAGACCCGGGTTCCAGTCTGGACAGTGCCACTTACTCTGGGATAAGACTCCTAACTTTTCTGAGCCTGTTTTCTTACCTACAAAACAGAGATAACCTGTAGACTCTACCTATGTGTAGAGCACTCGGTACAAGGCCTGGCATCTAAGTGTAAGGTGTTCAGATAAGTAGAATCACTGCCTCTAAGGAACTTGGTGAGGAAATCTGGAAGTCTTGGTCTCTTGGGTGATGATCCTGTCCCACAGAGTCAGTACAAAAGTTAAGACAGTCTGTTTTCAGCTGGGGAGAAAATCCAGTAGACGACTAGGGGAAAAGATACTGCAGAAGAATAAACCCAAAGATTTTGGCACAGCTAGAGGGCATGTTTCGGGTCCCTGGAATCAGTGGGGGCTATTCCTTAGGGAGAGGCAGAATGGCCCCTCACAAAGCCATTGCTCAGATCTGATCGTTACTACCAAAGGAAGAATTAAAATCTCTAAAGGTTTCTTCACGAAGCTTTGTTCAATCACTTTTTATTTTCCTGAGGCCAGGGAAAGGATTCTGACAAAGAGATGCTATACTTAAGTTATCTTCATCAGCCATTCCACAGAATAGTTAAGTAGGAAGGTTCACTTAACACTAAACTGTACAGAACATTTCTAAAGGCTAAGGATCCAGGAGAGGGTTAAATAAGTGAGAAAGGCTGTTTAATGTATGCATATTTAGAGTTTCTAGAGCACAACTTACTCCCTGAACTTGTAGAGCAGCGCTGTGCAACAGAAATATAATCTGAGCCACAAATGTGAGCCAAAGATGTAATTTTTACACTTTTTAGTGGCCATAGTTTAAAAAGCAAAAAGGTGAAATTGACTTTAATAATGTATTTTAGCCCAATATATCCAAAATATCATTTCAACATATAATCAATATAAAAGTTAGTAATGAGGTAATTTATATCCTTTTTGTCATCTTAACCTTTGAAATCTCAAATCAGACTTGTCACATTTCAAGTATTCAAATGCCACAAGCAGTGATTGTATTGAATAGCATGGTTCTAGAGATACACTACTTTTTTAATAAAAAGAATAATCTTTTAATTTTGACACTTTAGCTAATTTTAATTCCAATAAATTGAATGGAAGGGCTCCAAATTTTTTTTAAAAGGGGGGGAAATTTTATGAATCTAAAAGGAACCTAATGCAGAGTACTGTGAATAAAGTCCTTGATGATTTTAGTCATGGGATTGGGCTACTTAGCCTCCTAATAAAAAAAGAATGGCAAATTCTAAGTTTGATCAGAGTTGCTAAGTGGTTTTCCAAGACTTTATCTGGCATTACAACAATATTTTCCTGCAATTGTTCCTGAAAATACACGATGCTAAAAAGTAGGTGTGTTAACAGGAAATATAAGGAAGAGAAGAACTAAGTTAACACCAACACAAGGAAATAATCTGATAAATCCAGAATGTGGGGACACACTAGGACAATCGGTAATCTGATCTTTCTAAAAAAAAACAAAAGTGGGGGACTGTTTTAGATTCTTTAAGAAAGATTAAACAGACATGATAACCAAAAGCAATGTGTAAACCATGACTGGATTCTAGGGCATTTGGGGGACAACTCTGAATATGAACTAGCTGTTAGATGATATCAGGGTCTTATTGTTAATTTTCCTGGGTGGAATGGTATTGAACCTGGGTAGGAAAAAGTCCTTATTCTTAGGAGAGGCATGTTAATAAGTATTAAGGGACGAGATGTCATGATGTTTTCAACTTATTTTCAAACGTTTAGCAAAGGAAAAAAAATCTACATAAAGAAAATATGGCAGAAGATCTAAATAGACATTTCTCCAAAGAAGATATACAGATGGCCTACAGACACATGAAAGAATGCTCAACATCATTAATCATTAGAGAAATGCAAATCAAAACTACAATGAGATATCATCTCACACCGGTCAGAATGGCCATCATCAAAAAATCTAGAAACAATAAATGCTGGAGAGGGTGTGGAGGAAAGGGAACACTCTTGCACTGTTGGTGGGAATGTAAAGTGATACAGCCACTATGGAGAACAGTATGGAGGTTCCTTAAAAAACTACAAATAGAACTACCATACGACCCAGCAATCCCACTACTGGGCATATACCCTGAGAAAACCATAGGTCAAAAAGAGTCATGTACCAAAATGTTCATTGCAGCTCTATTTACAATAGCCAGGACATGGAAGCAACCTAAATGTCCATCGACAGATGAATGGATAAAGAAGATGTGGCACATATATACAATGGAATATTACTCAGCCATAAAAAGAAATGAAATGGAGGTATTTGTAATGAGGTGGATGGAGTTAGAGTCTGTCATACAGAGTGAAGTAAGTCAGAAAGAGAAAAACAAATACAGTATGCTAACACATATATATGGAATCTAAGGGAAAAAAAAAAAAAAAAGGCCATGAAGAACCTAGTGGCAAGACGGGAATAAAGACACAGACCTACTAGAGAATGGACTTGAGGATATGGGGAGGGGGTGGGGTGAGATGTGACAGGGTAAGAGAGTGTCATGGACATATATACACTACCAAATGTAAAATAGATAGCTAGTGGGAAGCAGCCGCATAGCACAGGGAGATCAGCTCGGTGCTTTGTGACCACCTAGAGGGGTGGGATGGGGAGGGTGGGAGGGAGGGAGATGCAAGAGGGAAGAGAAATGGGAACATATTGTATATGTATAACAGATTCACTTTGTTATAAAGCAGATGCTAACACACTATTGTAAGGCAATTATACTTCAATAAAGATGTTTGAAGAAAAAAAAAAAAGAAAATATGGTAAAATGTTAACAGTTCTTGAATCTAGGTGATAGCTATATAGGTATTCATTATACTATTCTTTCAACTTTTTGTATGTTTGAGCATCCTCATCATAAATGAGAAAAAGGAGAGACAATTTCAGATTAAAAGAGAGACATAATAACCAATGTGCTGTATGAACCTTGATTAAATCTTTAAGAAACAGCTTAAAAAAGACATTTTTGGGACAACTGAGAAAATCAGAAAATGAAGTGGATATTACACGATATTAAGGAATGACTGTTAATTTCAATAACGGTATTATGGTTATGTAGAATTTCCTCACTCTTGGGAGATAAGATGCTTGCTGAAGTAGTTAAGGAGGAAACGTCACATCTACAACTTTCTTTAAAATGGTTTAGCAAAAAACAAAAATTTTACATAAAGGCACACACACTCTCCTCTCTATCTAAAACCAGGGTGGCAAAATGACAACAACTATTAACCTACAAGATATGTTTATGGGTGATCATTCTACTGTTCCTTCAGCTTTTTTGTATGTTTACAAAGTCTAATAGACAGTTTTTAAAAATTGAAAGCTAAAAATAAAAAGTGCATATTAACATTCCATTTTTCTAAATTTCAGCAAATAGGATAAAACCACAAATCAAAACTGCCTACACTTTTCCCCATGTAGATTCTCATACTAAAAAAGGACCAGCACAGATGTACTATGTCTTTATTTCTGTGCCCTTTCTGGTTCCATGCATATATAATGGTTTTAAAATGGCCTTGTTTGAGACCTGCAGAGTGCTGAGTACAGGAAAAATAGATGGGCCCTATTTTCAAGGAGCTCAAAACAGTATGGTGTAAAACAGTCCAAATTCTTATTTCCCAACCAAATTTTCCACTTTAGATTCTGAAGTTTAATTTCTAGAGGTAAGGTCTCAAATCTGCTTAACTTAGTGTTTTACAACACATTCCTTTGATAAACATTATCTCTCACACACTGCTAAGACAAGAATCACCGACTACCTTCCCTTCCATTTACCTTACCAGTATCACAAATAAAACTGGAAGATTTATATTATAAAAAACAGAAAGATTTCTCTGTAGCCAGGGCCTTATTAAGTTTTCGTAAGAAATTAATTCAAGAAGGAAGCCTTAACAACATTTTTATTCTGATGAGATTCCCAATACCTGGCCAATAAGTAATAACCACATCCTACGCTATATATGCAAACAGAACCATCAGAAGGTACAGTGATGTTTTATATCATTTACAAAATTGGGAGTTCCCTGGCGGTCCAGTGGTTAGGACTCCATGCTTCGATCCCTGGTCGGGGAATTAAGATCCCGCAAGCCACTCAGTGCGGCCAAAAAAAAAAAAAGAAAGAAAGAAAGAAAGAAGATGATGGAAAAAAAAACCAACCCTACAAAATTACCTGATGGTATTAACTTCCAGCCACTGTCACTACTGACCACCCTGAACTGATAGTTGGAATATAAAAAGGCTCTGCAGCTCAGCACTTAATCATTTACTGCTATCAATTATCCATCATAATGTCCTACAAGAGGGAAAATTTTATTCTCTATTTCATGAGCACTTCCATCTAGACTGAAGTTGAGGGGGGTTTGTTTGCTTTAATAGTGGGAAAGCATTTCCATCTAACATGTAAAGACAAAACAGGATTCCCCAGGAAAAGAGAGCAATAAAAACAATAGTAAGGAAAAAAATCAAAACATCAGAGAAAAATTATTTACATTGTTGATGTGGGGCTGATTATCACTGAACAAAAAATAATTCAATGTATTCTTCAGTTTCAATTATTTCTGTCATATCAGTACATTCTGAGAATAAAGATAAAATCCCACAAAACTGAGTTATCTAGTAAAAGTTTTAAGTTAATGATATTTCACAGCATTTCAGAGAGGAAAAAAAAAGACATGCCAGGCTGCTGAGTGTTATTCGAAGGCGCAAATTTGTTTATTTTTCAAATGGTGTAAACAACCCTCCTTTGCAAATATTATATTTTTATCACCAGGTCTGGTAACTAAAGCTGAGGAACCACCTAACATGAAGGGTGTCGACCAAAGCTTTAAGTGAGCTTTCCAGAAAGAAGAAAAGATGCAAGAAGTAAACAGCGCGCCAGAGGTAACCATGTGATTAGAAACCAATTAAGTTAAGCAATTACTGAAACTGCTTTCTCTCCTTTGGGCAAGAGAGCATCACAACTGAGACTCTGATATAAAAAATGAAAAATGCTTACATGCAAAAAGGCCAAGGCTGTTTTGGAGAAAGACAATTTTAAGACAGCAGAACTATTACATGGTAAAATGTGCACAGGGATGTTTGATCAATGTAGATAGAGGATCTATAGTCTATTTGTTTAGAAATGCCAAAACAACGGTTTTAGACAAACATATGTTTTCATGATTAAATTCAGTTAGTATTCACAGTGAAGGGGGGTGGGGGAGAAGGACGGGGAGGCGCAGAACTAGGCAAGAGTAGGGAAGAAGATCACCACCAGGGCCTACTGGTTTTCAAGAGCTATTTTATGTTTCCTCACTACATTTTAGAGGAATACGAAATTGTGTTAATACTTATCATTCAGAACTACAAAACTCCTCTCAACTCTAATTTCAGCATGTATCACTTAAATTCATTTTTAAAAAGAGAGCTAGACGGACCCAGTTCAAATTTAATTACTCTGTGAAAAGAAAGAGAAGCTAAAGCAAACTTATAATATTTGGGGTTAAATAATTATGCTTCAACTTTAAAAGTACTTTCAAAATGAAACTATTCTACCACCTACCTGGTCCATCTTTCACCCACAAAATGTGCTTTAAAAAACCTAAATACACAAGCTACAACAAATTAGACTTCTTACACATAACTATTCTTAAAAACTATTCATTCTTTCTGGCTCCTGACCAAGCCTGAGAATCTTATCTATAAAGACATACTGCCTTATTAGCTAAACGATGAGTCCTGTCTATTGCTTTCAAATGCACCAACCTTCTCAAAAACACTGGATGGGGTCATCAAACAAAACCTGATGTTCTGAATGATGGTATCGGTATGTCTCCAGCGTCTTCTATCATGCCGCAGCCAAGACTGCACAGCCTCGTACAGCTCTATCTCTGGGAACCTGCTCAGATGATCATTATCCAAGTAAGACATGAGCTTCTCAAAGCTCAGATAAGACAGGAAGTCAGGCCTGGACATGAGTGGTACAAAGTTGTCTAGCAGAAAGGCGTCCAACTTCTCCCTGACTCCCTCGATGTTTACACCGAAATCATCTAAGAGTCTCATAATTTCTGCACAGTTTTCTAAGCAGATTTTTGCTAATAGAAAAGAGCAGCAGAACTTCACCACTTCTATAAGTTGAACATACATGGCAGCCTGAAGAATCTCATGAACAGTACTCATACTCAGTTCTATAGTTCCATAGTACATAAACTGAAGGACATGGCTGAAACCGGTAGCAGTTAGACCTTTTAAATGAATTTTGTCCTGATCTCGCTCCCTCATGTCTGCGGTAAACATAATTCTGAAGTAATCACTCTGGGTGGCCAAGAGTGCTTTATGGGCCTGGAACTGATGATCTTCAATAACCAGAGTGACATCAAGAAGCAATCCCTCCTCATACAGTGCTCTGAACCCAGCAGAGACACTGGTGTCATGGATGGAGGAACAGAATCCTTCCACGTCCCCTGCCATGAATCACCTGGAAAAAAAGTAATCAAAGAAAACTGTGTTAATCATTTCCATGCATTCTGAAGACATTATTAACTTAGAGCTTAAAAAGTTTTTATAATTATCTCAATTCCACTGCCTAAGTCCTACATGTACAAACCCTTTGGGAGAAAACAACTTAAAGGTTTGTGGGCTAATATTTTTGGCTTCCCTACCTGGGGGAAAAAATCTATTAAATATCTATTCAACAATGGTAAATTGTTAACTTACAAATATATGCCTATCCCAGTGATTTTACACTGTTTACCAAATATATTTAAACACGTCCCCAAATTATCCAAAAAGGATTTCTCAGCCAAATACTAAATCAGGAGAAAAAGAGATAAGAAAGAAATTAAACCAAAAAGTACACTGTTGACCTTGAAAAGTCCTAGAAACTTACCCAAAGGAAATAATCAGATACATATGCCAACTTGCACACACACAGGTTTTCTTTCTAACCTTATTTATAATAAAAAACTGGAAAGTATTCAAAAGCCCAATAGAAATAAATACGGTACAGTCCTACAATGGATTACTTTAACAACTAAAAATGATGGCAGCAATCTACCTATTCTAAGAAATAATATTTACTAGGTATTGTTGTTATGTGGGAAAAAAAGCAGGCAACTGCAGTATACTCAGTATATTTTCAAAAATTAAATATATATATATGTTTCGATGAGAAAAAGTTTGGAGGAATATATACCAAAATGATGTCCCTGGGGCAGTGGGACTTCAAGAAATCTTGAGGTTTATCTTTTCCTTCTTACTTACCTCATTAACCTTATTTTTAAAAACAATGACCATGTATTGTTTATATATTTAAAACATAAATACATAATTTTTAAAGGAAATTAAACCGCATTTCTGCATATCAGAGAAATGAAGCCAAATAGTGGGATTATAATTAGATCTCTTAAGCAGAATAAACTAATTCAGTCTACTAGACTGTTTATGAAGCAAAGTAAATTTCTTTCCACACAACCCCCCCAGGCCAACTACCTATCCTCTCCTCAACTCTCACCCTCACACAGCTCCAAGCTTCCTCCACAATGACACATCCTCCCATCCACGAATTCCCTCCCAACCCTTTCCACTGTGCCCTGTGGAACCTTGCTTCAGTGTAAACAAACTCCCTTACAGGCTCATGCCGGTCACAGAAAGTTTTCTCTGCTTTCTGATTTAAAAACAAAAAACAAAACAACCCTCTTCTATGTTCTTCTTAGAACAAAATGCTCTTCTATAGCTTACGACCTACCTTCTAATAAGCCTTCTCTTAGCTTTCTACTGTCCTTTTTCTAAAATATGGCAGAGGGGATTCCTGAAAGGCATATACCGCTATATCTAACGTAATGCCTCGCGCACACAGGTGCTCTTCTTTTGGTTAACAAAGGGGAAGGCACTGGTAATAGAGTGGTGAGGCTGCCAGGATGGCCTCCCTGAAGAAGGAGATAGAGCAGGTGCCAGCAGTGACTGTGGTGCCAGCTGCTTTGCTGTAGGGCTCGTGGTCCACCCAAACACTCAATCAGGGAAAGGAAAGAAGGTCTAAGCTGGAGAAGGACAGAGGTAAAGTTTGGAGATGATAGACCAAATGAAAAGAGAGGAGATTAAGCCGGAGACTGGGAAGCCGACAGTTAAAGATTTCAGGTGTGGATCAGTTCCTGATTGTGGCAAGGCCCAGCAGGTTTGAGAATAAGGTTTTAAAATGGAGCAAGAGGGCGCTTCCCTGGTGGCACAGTGGTTGAGAGTCTGCCTGCTAATGAAGGGGACACGGGTTCGAGCCCTGGTCTGGGAAGATCCCACATGCCACGGAGCGGCTGGGCCCGTGAGCCACAACTACTGAGCATGCGCGTCTGGAGCCTGTGCCCCGCGACGGGAGGGGCCGCGATAGTGAGAGGCCCGCGCACCGCGATGAAGAGTGGCCCCCACTTGCCGCAACTAGAGAAAGCCCTCGCACAGAAACGAAGACCCAACACAGCCAAAAATAAATAATAAAATAAATTAATTAAAAAAAAAAGACAGCCCTCTCCACGTGGCTTTCTTTAAAAAAAAAAAAAATGGAGCAAGGGGGGGAGGTTATAAGAGTTTAGGTGGTCAGGGAACTTTGCCTCTCAGTTTTTGGATAAGTGGTCTTATGTGAACATTGAAGAGGTGGAGAAAATGACTCTTAGCCAGGTACCACAGTCATCCGTGAATATGGAGGGGAGAGAGAGAGATCAGGATATGTGTATATGATAAGTAACAAGGAGCAATAGAAGGTGGATTTTTATCTAAGAGAGCTATCCCTTAAATACTGGTGTTCCCCAGGATTCTATTTTTGCACCTTTTCTCCTCTCATCTAAACACTGTATTTCCCTCAACGATCTCATCTAAACCCATGGTTTCTACTAATACCTACCTTTATCAGTGCCTTCACCATCACTGTCCCAATCTCTATCCTTACACTAGTACTATACATAGCAAATCTCCTGTTAGATACCTCTGGGTGCCCCACAGGGATTTCAAAATTGTGTCTAAACAGAATCATAATTCTACTCTCTCCCCAATCAGTTCTTTCTTTTGTATTCCCCATCTTATCAAGAGGCATTCTAGGTGCCTCTTTCTCCCCCTTTGTCCTTAACTTACCTGTAAGTCTTACTGATTATCCCACATAATATGTTCACTTACCTAAGACAGCAAAGTATGCACAAGATGAAATTAATATCAAAATTTTTATTAGCACTCCATTAATCCAAAAGCTATATACTTCCATTTTGGAAAGGTAGAACACAAGAGGGCTGTCTATAATTTGTAAAATAGATATAAAATATTTTAGACACTGTAATCAATGCTTGGCAGAACTACTTTACTAACACATTCAAGACTAAAGTAAACTATCAGATCTTATTTCCTGAATTATTTTTAAAGGTAAAATGAATGAACTTAGAATTTTCCAAGTGATATAAGGCACATGTACACAAATGCATACTGTGAACAAAAGGAACATATCTGAATAATCAAATATTCTGGTTAGTAGAAGGCTATCAACATCACACTAACTATCAATTTTCAAAATAATTAGAATAAAAAAGATATTAAACTGGATGAAATTTTTGATATTTCATTATCTTTCTCAGGATCATTAAGGACACCAACTATCACTCTGACTCACCGAGATTTACTGGTCACAGTTAATGTGGATTTAATAGTAGAAGGTTGGACATCAGCATTCATATACTTGAGAGGAAACTGCTTTGTTTCATTAATCTGTTATTTTGACAGTGCCTAAAATACCATACATTTCACTTCTTGTCAAAGTAACTCTCTCTATTCAACAGTTATCACTATGTGACATGGTCTCAAACAGCTAATATTCACCTTTCGGACAAAGATTCCATCTAAATGAAAGTTTTTAAAGGAGATACTATGCTTTTTCAAAAAGAGTAACCTAGGTTCCAGATACTTAATATGGTGGTAACATCATAGGGCAAAGAAGCCGGGGGTGGGGGCGGGGAATGAAGAGGATTGATAAGCTGTGAGGCAAAAGACCCTAAAGATGTAAGGAGAGCACCCACTCTCCTCTGGGCACCCAGCCCACCAAGTGGGATTCCTAGCAGACAGGCATCCACCCTGTGATCTTGTCCTGTTACATATGGTCAGATTGGGGTGGGAAATATGAATCAAGATGAACGCTCTTGTGTCAAGAATTTAGAAAGAAGAGGAGAGAAAGAGAAAAAGAGACGTGCACTGACTATGTATGACTGGAACTAGAACATGTCAAAGAGCAGCTGTGGGCACCAACTTCTGCCTGCCATGTGGGCTGAGTATCAGAGAAAGCCAGTCAACTGAGAAAGAAGAGGAAAGCCAAGACGAGAGGACAGGGAGTGCCCCCTAACTCCTTCATTTTTCCACTTCCTAGGCCCAGCTCTATTCCTACCCATGGGTGCTGAGAGAAATCCTTACATGCTCAGAATAGATCCCCCTCTTACTACCTCAGGTGGGTTTTTCCTACGTATAACCAAGGTCCCTAACTAATACAGTTTTAGAGCAGAAATAGCTATACTTTGAGTAAGTTACTCAAACTTTCTTGGCCTTATCTCTGCACCTATAAAATAAAAGCATTCAACACGATGATCTCTAAAAATTTTTAGTCATAAAACTCTTATTTATTCTACTTTTTATATGATTTTACAGATGTGTAAAGCACTTATAAAGATATGCAAAGTAAATAAACTATAGCTATTTTTAAAGTCTTAGTAATGCATTTCTGAAGTTTATCTGATCTAAAGTTCTTCTAAAACTAATTTGTAATAGCTGGGAAATTTGCAGTAATTTTTTTTGTACATGAAAAAGCTTGGTGCATCTATCAATAAGACAGCTTTAGAGAAGCAGCAGTATCTTACACTTTTATAGGAAGCATGTATGTAAGTAGAAGATGATACTCAGTGATTAACTGACCAACATGATATAGTCTGTAAATGGTAGTGAGTTACGAGTACAGGTATGGAGTCAGATGCCTGTGTTTGAATCCTGGTTCTACCGCTTCTTAGCTCTGTGACCTCGGGGCAAGCTACTTAGCCTCTCTGCGTTCTCATGTCCTTATGTGTAAAAAGGGGATTCTAATATTAGTAGAATCTACCTCACAGTTGGCTGTGAGGACTAAACGAGTTAATACACATAACAACTTCAAACAGTATATGGCCCTTAAGTACACCATAACGTTAGGGCTTATTATTATTATGCCCCTTCACTTGGTGCTACTGGAACCAATAAAATAAACCTGACCCTTTAATAGTCTAGTTAATTCTGGAGAAACCCGTCTCCTTAGCAACAGCACTTCAAACCCCAGCTCATTTTCTCCATAAAGTCTCTTAGGACCCAGGCCAACTCTAACTTGAGAGATGAAGATACTAATGTCCACAGGTGAAATTTTTCTTCCAAGTCATACAACTAGTTAGAAATAGAGTTAAGACTAGATTTGCAAGAAGTACAAAATAGTGTGGTTAGGAAGAGCAAAATCTTTGAAATCAGAGCGCTTTTAGTACTTACCATCGGTGTGACCTGGAAAAATTTAACTTCCTGACCTCAGTTTCCATCCATATATTAGGAATCATCATCATCTATTATTATTGAGTTGGGGTGATGATCAAATAAACTGACGTAAGTTAAATGTCTAGCCCAGAGGGAGGCACCCCACCAGAGGTCAATCAATGCTGCCTTCCCTGTCCAACTCTTACCTAATGCTCCTTATCACCCACAGAACCACAGGAACTTAACACCCTTCAAACTTCCCTCTACAGACGCCATACCTCCCTAAGGTTTATCACAATACAAGTTTATAAGAGATCAGGAGATGTACTGGTAGTCAAAACACTGGACCTCATTTGCAATGGCATTGTTTTCCATTTTTTCTCTTCACACAAGTATAATTTTCTAGCTTTTCTGGGCTCCTTAGGCTTTTCTGCCCTAACAAGAGTAACTACTCTTTGTATCTGTGCTGTTCAATATGAAAGCCACTACCCATGGGGCTTTTGAACACTTGAAATATGGTTAGACCAAATTGAGATGTGCTTTAAGTGTAAAATGAACACCAGATTTTGAAGACTTAAAAAAAAAAAAAAGTAAAATATCTCATTATACAAATTTTTAATACTGATTACATGCTGAAGTAATATTTTGGATATACTGAGTTAAATAAAACATAAAAATTAATCTCATCTGTTTTTTACTTTTTAAAGCTGCTGCTATGAGAAAAATTTAAATTACATATTGTGGCTTGCATTATAGTCTATCGGACAGCACAGATCTATAACATAAATGTTTAAGGTGTCAAAAAACCAAACTTACAAATGAACATGTGAAACAAAGCCAACTTGTTCACAATCCATACCCTGGAAGCTATAAAGAAAAGAAAAAAAAGTGAGGCTTAGATTAAAATAAAACAAAAATAACACAAAAACACACATGTAAGCAAATAAAATAAATAACAAGAAAAAGGTACGTGTAAGAAGAATACAAAAAGAAAAATATACAAAATCTTAAGTGTAAGATAGAGAATTATAGGAACTTAAGGAATAAATTAATAATTATAAGAACTAATCACTGTAAAAGTAGACAAAAATAACTATAAATCGATGAGGGCTGGAGAAAAATAATCTGCTAAGGGGCTTTGAGAAAAGATACTTACTGACATACAAAATGCTCAATGTACAAAAATTATTATCCTAACTTTTCAAAACACATCATCAGGTTAAGAGAAATCATGGTTTATAAACCTGTATACCCTTGGCCTTCTACACTTCTGTATTCTACACTTGGCCTTCAGAATTTCAAACGGTAAGGTTTTTCAAAAGAGGAACCAACTTAAACTAAATGATAAGGCATACTGATACTACGAGGAAAGAAAATACTCGAGTTTGTCCTGTTCCATAAACTTGGCACTGACTAAAGAAAAAAGAAAGCCTCACATTTTCTGCGCATGAGAATGACTGGTATAGCGTTTCTCAAAGTGTGGTCCAGGTATAACTGGGGCCTTAGTTCCCTAAGAGAACTTCGCGAGATCAAAACAATTTTCATAATAATAATTTTAAAAGCGATTTTTCTTTTTTACTTTCTTTCTTTCAGTGTTTTCCAGATACTACATGTGATATGAATGCAGAAGCCAATAAGAAGCCTATTGTCTTTTATTAAGCCAGACATTAAAGAGATTTGCAAAAATGTAAAACGATGCCATTCTTCTCACCAAGTTTTTTGTTGTTTTGGAAAATAGTTATTTTTCATTAAAAAATGTTATTTAGATTAACAGGTAATGGGGTTTTTTCAGAATGAATTACAAGTATTTTTTGAAACTTCCCAATTTTAATTATTAACATGTAATGGGTTTTTAGAATGAATTACAAGTATTTTTTTTGAACTTTCCAATTTTAATTTCTAATATGGTCAATATAAATAGACACAACCCACATAAACAAAAGCTCTTTGAGATCCCAGTAATTTTTAAGAGTATAATGATGTTCTGAGATCAAAAAGTTTAAGTACCACTGACTGTACAAGAGATAAATAACAACACACACATACACAAAGCAACCTCTTCCTACCTCTGCCCTGGAAGACCATTACTGCTATTTGTATCACAGAAATTTCTAACAGTTCAAACTCTCTAGTGACCAGTAAAGAAAGAAGTCTGGTGGGGGTAAAATTGGACAGGAAATTAAAGGCAAAGAAATTAAATGCTTCCTTTTCAGTTAGAAGGCTGTCATTCTGATTGGAGGGCAAAATTCTGGGCAATTAAGTAGAAGATATTTCAAAATTAACTAACCTCCATGTTTATGCCATAAGCAATAACTTAATGCTTTCACATTCCTCCTACAGCTGCTTGAAAATTCATACTAAACCCTAATTTATTCAGTACAAAGCTAGATTCTCAGAGGTTGATATACGTATCTCCAATGAAAACTTTGAATTATTTCATACTACCTTCATCCTCAAACTGTTAGCCTACCAATGTTGATGCCTATGCAGAAAATGTCATACTCGCATACTAAAAAGAAAATGCAAAGCTTACTACGGATAAAAATAGAATTAATTCCTGAATCATAAAATTTCTCACAATTTCTGTAACCTGTAAAGTAAAAATCTTTTATTCAACAATCTCAAAGCAACCAACTTCTCAATCTAAAAGGAAAGAAATTCCAAAAACAGACTAACTTTATTAGCTCTATTAGCAGTCATTTTACCCTGAGATATACTACTCAAATTGAGAAACAACTAAGTCTAATACTAGAGGAAAGGCTGCATAAGTTAACTAATTTGTTTAGTACTGGAAATTCTTTCTTGTCCATCAAAATGTTTTTATAACTCAGTACCAAACTGCAAATGACCATTAACTAAGCTTTTTAGAAAGGCTCTGGGTCCTCCAGCCTCCCGGTTGGCACCTAATATCTAAATTACTTCACTTTTCAGGTATGTTTAGCATTTAGTCATCCTATAATAAAAGAAACCTTATAAGAAAAAGCCACTCCTGTTTCAATGCTATTTTTTCATCAGAAGATTTTAATTTAATGCTCCTCTGCTTATTCCTCACTACAAGTAAAAGTAGTCCAAGAGTGATGTCATGGAAAACAGCTTCCCTAGCCTTTAGAGATTGGATCCAGTGAGAATTCTAGGAAAAGCCTCTATTGGGGAATAAAACCCCAAATCTTCTACTAAGTTACTTCCTAACATGAAATCATCAATACTATAATGTTAACACCTTAGTTTTACATAAGAAATAAACAACTAAACTGAACCTTTTGGAAGGTCCTGATGTTATGATACAGATTTCCTGAAAATCTTAAAATGATGCAGAATCATTAACTAAATTCAATGATCTTATCAGAGACAAAGAATAAATCTTCTATCTGTTTTTATCTGCTTCAATGATTCAGCCAGATGAGTTTTAAAGGTCTTATATTAAAAACAAAAAGTTTGAGGAAATATCTTGCCTTTTCTAGTTTCTTTATTCCAAAGTTAAAATTTCTAATTCTGAAAAGGCCTTCCGCTTTCAGACCAGCAGCAGCACAACATATACCCATGGCAAAAATGAACTGTGAGAGTTCCTCTCCTAATTCCTCCCCCTTGTTCACCCTGTCCCAGATACACTGGCCTCTTCGCTGTTTCTTGAAAAACAGCCACACACCCGCCTTAAGACCTCTGAACTTGCCATTCCCTCTGCCTGGATCACTAATCCCAATATACATGGCTCCCTTCAGGTCTGTACTCCCGTGTCTTATCTCAGTGAGGCCTTTCTCAAACCCCCTCTTTAAAATCGAAAACCACCCACCCACCCCACCCAACAGAAAATCCTCCTGTTCCTTTTCTGCTTTATTTTTCTCCATAGTAATATTAAATGGAGATACAGGCTATTTTCCTTATTTAGTTTACTTTTTTGTTGTTTTCTTTTTTTTTGTTCTGTTTTGTTTCATTGACTGTTGTATCCCCAGAACCTTTCTAGGAACGGTGCTTGGCACATAATAAGTGCTTAATAAATATTTGTGGGATGAATAAATAAATTTAATCCTCGCAACCCTCCATGTTCTGTAACCATCCCTGATTTAGAGATGAAAAAAAATCAAAGCTCACAGACGTTAAGTAACTTGCCCAAGGCTATGATTCTTCATAAACTGGGGTCAGCCTGACTTCAGAGCCTTCGAGTTTAACCACTATCCTGCAATGCTTCACCAATAACTGCCTTTCATTTCTCTTCAATAAAAAAGCCCACCAGCTACCAATTCAGAGGAAATATATGCTAATAAACTAATCCGACCCTTCATAAGCTACAGATTCATTCTCTTCACAGTTAATGTTATTCACTCTGAAAACGTTTAAAATAGGAAAGGGCAAGTTTCAGAACAGGCCAGCTACATCATTTTTGGGGCCCAGGGCAAAATGAAAATGTGGGGGCCCTCGCTCAAAAGCAGGAAAAAAGTGTCGTTAAAGGTAGTAAAGTACAAAGCTTTCTCCTTTCTTCTGAGGTCTCTCTCGACATGTCATGGTGTTTTTTTATTTGCTGTTTAATGCATTCTAAGTAAAGAAAAATAAAAAATTTACATTATTACCACGAATTTTACTATTCACCTTTATATTGTACAATGCCAGTTTTACACGCAGATTATTAAACCAAGTTTGGGGTCCTTCTGGACACCCATGAAGCCACGCCAGCCCTGGTTCCAAGGTTTTAGCCCCAGGTAACCCAAATCAAGGCAGAGAGAAGGCCAAACCTTGAAATTCCCAATGAAGCACTGATTTGCCAAAATTTTATCTTCAGGACAAGCGATAAGTCCAATGTATAAAAGCTAGCACATTAAAATAGGCTCTTCTTTGCTCATTTAATCCTGCCCGCCTTATATTATTCTGCTTTAAAAAAAAAACCATGTTCGGAAAGACAACTGGTATTGGATTATAAATTTAATAAAACATTTCAGAAAAAAACTCAGAAAACCATTTGTTAGCTAAAAATAACAATATACTAAAAAAAAAAAAAAAGCTTCTCTTTCACTTTTTGTGGACCATTTTAAAAAGCCATACATTTTTGATGTGCAAAATAAAAATGATTTCATACTGATCTGTTACACATATGTATCATAAATTCTGACAAATAAGTCCGATTTTCAAACCACAAATATTTATGGCTTATATATCCTAGTATCCCCCCCAAGTTAATCGGCAATAAAAAGTGCAAATTAACATCCTTTACCACTGAAAAACCGGTTCTAAGCACCTACTAAGTGTTGTGATGATTAAAAAAGAGAATTAAATTACATAAATATTACATTAAGTGTCCCGAAGTTGAAATTTTCTATACATTTCTAGATCTATTAAGTACAGAAATCTGACTGCATTTACAAGCTCTCCAAAAACAATTTTCATATTAGTAGAGATATTCAGGCATCTTGTTTCCTAGATATGAAAAACAGGCATTAAAATTAGGGTATATACCTTAAAAGCATTTTCTAAATTACAATTTAATCAGATTACCAAAAGAAAATGTAAATTCAAAAAATAGAAAAGACTAAACAAATGCAAGGTGCTTAATATTCCGAGTAAGAAAAAGGGCATAAGCGGCCTAGAAAAATGAAAAGCAAAGCACTACAGTAACGTTAAATTTGAATTAAAGAATACCGTTATTTAAATAAGCAGTTAGCATTTCGTAGGAAGAAGGCCAAGCAACGTGACTATTATATATCTAGTCGATTCACAGCACTGCTTCGCTATCCCGCACTTATTCCTTATACTTATAATATAGAAATAAAGAGGCAGCAACAGTTAGCCACTACAACATTCACCACTCTGGCAAAGGTTACTTTAAAAATTGCCTTGCATTTTTACAACACTTTACAGCTACAGATTATTTTCACATATATGACCTCATACAGTCCTCACTACCCTGTGATGTGGCTATAACTGACTAGATTTCATAGATAAGAAACCGAGGTTCGGTAAGCGATTTTCTCGGAGTCACCCAGTCGAACCCAGACCTTCTGATTCCGCGTTTTATGCCTCGCATTTCGCATAGTTCTATTTCAGGCGCACACAGAATTTTTAAAGGGAAGAAACGGGTTAGGGAGAAAATAATCATGGTACCTGCAGCTGTGTGCTGCAAAAAATGGCTGAATTATGCTTCTTCCTTTTTTTTTTTTTTCTCCTTGAAAAAAATTAAATTTCAAACAATTTAAGTAAACTCAAAGACAAATGAGATCCCGGCGTCAACCAAATGTGTGACTCGGGTCGGTGCAGAAAGGGCTACCGAATCCGTGCCTAGCGCGGGGCCGCGGACGAAGCCCGGGCTCCCGCAGGCCGGAGGGCCAGGGGCGGCTACGCACCTCGGGGGTCCGTCCAGCCTCTAGTGGACGGCAGTCTGCATCAGGAAGAAGCGGGCCAGCGGGCCGGACGGTGGGCGGTCGGGCGCCGGGACGGCACTCAGCAGGCTCCTCGAACGTCTACAAGGGGCCGCTCCGGGGCCGGGCCGGGGCGCTCCGGCGGGGGGCGACTCTGCGCGCCTGCGGCCCCCACGAAACCAGTCCTGGGAAAGAAGACAGCGCTGAGACGCGATTCGAGATAGTCGGGATCTGCGCGAGGCGGAGCGGCGTCGGGGCCGGGCCCGGCCTTGCCAACGCCAGGGGCCTCGCAGCGCCCGGCGGGGGTCGGCGGTAGGGCCGATTCGGGGCCTCGGACGGAGAGAGGGGCTGGGGGGTCGCGGGCAGCAGCAGAGGCGCCGGCAACGGCGACGTCGACGACGGCGTCTCTGGGCTTCTGCCCCGAAGCGCGCCGAGCCTCAGGATCACCCACGCCGGGGGTGGAGGAAGGCGGGAAAGGGGCGGGCAAGGGGCGGAGCGTGCGGGGCCACGAGCCAGGGGCCGCTCCGGGCCGCGCGCCCCCTGCGGGCCACGGGAGCCGCCCGGGGCCCGCCCAGGGAGGCGGGGCCCGCCGGCATGGGGCTCCGTCCGCCGTCGTCGCAAAGCGGAAGCCTGCCACGCGGGTAGGGAGGTCGTGGGGTGGGAAGCCGAGAGTTGGAACGGAGGCCTGGGAGGCGCCCTCGGCCCCCACCGGCGCCTCGAGGGGGCCCGCGCGCGGGGAGCGGCCCGGAGGGTGTTTACCTTCCCCCTGGTCGAGCGCCAATGCCGCCATCTTTCAGCTAGCGCGCGTCACTTCCGGCGCCGCGGGAGCGGGAGCGGGTGTGGGAGCGGGGTGGGGGCAGGGCTGTCCCACGCCCGCGGGGCCCCACGTTCTGCAGGCCACGCCAGCGGGCCTCACCGAGGGAAGAAGGCGGCCCGACGCTGCCGCCGCGGGCCCGGCCCGACGCCGCTTCCCCCGCGGCTTCGCCGTCGGGGCTGGGAACTCTCGGCAATGCTGGTCCCTTCGCCGCGGTCCCACTTCGTTTGCACGAGCGGTGGGCTCGAGCCAGTGGGGTGCGCCCACCCTCGACAAGTTGAGGGTTAGGAAACCCGAGAAATGTCTTTTTGCATCTTGCACACGGTGGGGGTGGGGGAATCAGGGACGACGTGGAGGGAGCTTTGCGGTATGTACCTGTGTTATAAACGTGACTACATCTGCGCCAAATGACATCATTGTTTTAAAGGCAACTTGCAGGGGATCGTTGCGTCATAGTTCCACTTGGTTAGTTGCACAACAGTTACGCGTTTCAGAAATACATTGCCCAGAGGTGAGAAAATTCATAGAAAACGGCATGTCTGCACCGCACAGAAATGCCGGATCTAAAAACGCTGTTCTGTTTCTATTTGCGTCAAAATAACATGGCAAGAACGAACATTCAGAGGGCAGTGATTTTGGGGGTTGTTGTTCGCTTTTGACAAATCGTTTCTAGAGTTGTAGCTAATGCTTTTTGCATACCACCTTTTCTTGATTTAAGAATTTAAAACTACATTACAGGACTGTTTTGTAAATTTATTGTTGTGAAATCTCTTTGTGGGAAAAGTGTAGATGACAGAAAAACACAGTTGGAGGCCACTGGTTCTACAACTAACCTTAAATTAAGTCATCCATTGCCCATTTCTGATCCTAAACTGAGAGATTTCTCCTACCCCCACCCCCTGCCACCATTTTCTCTCTAGACCAGTATCCCGAAGATATTGGGAGATGTATGGCTAAAAACGATCATTAATCTCTTTCTAGCAAACTTGAATATGTCATGTTTCCCAAGAGGCCAAAATAGCACACTGTGTACCGTTTTCCTGAAGTAGACTACTCCGTGGGAAAAAATAGTGAATCACTTTAATCTTTTGAAAATAGGGAAATACGTGTCCCTTTTCTGATTTAAACTATAAAACAAGCTTTAAAAAACTGTAAGCCATAAATAACTTTTTAAAAAATAAATTTATTTTTGGCTGCGTTGGGTCTTCATTGCTGTGCGCGGGCTTTCTCTAGTTGGCGGCGAGTGGGGGCTACTCTTTGTTGCAGTGCGCGGGCTTTCATTGCTGTGGCTTCTCTTGTTGTGGAGCACAGGCTCCAGTAGTTGTGGCTCGCGGGCTCTAGAGCGCAGGCTCAGTAGTTGTGGCGCACGGGCTTAGTTGCTCCGCGGCATGTGGGATCTTACCAGACCAGGGCTCGAACCCGTGTCCCCTGCATTGGCAGGCGGATTCTCAACCACTGCGCCACCAGGGAAGCCCCTAATGAGCGTTTTTAAGAAAAATTTTTTAAAAAGAAACATAAAAAATAAATTTTAAAAAATGAGTGTTTTATAGAAGGGTCTAGTATAATAAGAAGCATTCTGCTTCTCCAAGACCAAGCAAAATAAAACCACATCATTTAAATAAACTAACTCCTCCAGGTAATTCCTGTCTTCAATTACTTTTCCCACCAATTACTGGAGAGTAATGGGAGCTCCTAAATGCCTTGAGGGCATCCTTTCACACTGAAAAAGCCCCATGGTGCAACTGGAAGCTGTCTTTTCCCAGCCGTCTAGCTTAAGTATTTGAGAGTACAGTCCTCAAACCCGGTATCTAGCAGTCCAGAGATGTCCGGAGGCATGCTAGAGGCTTGGGGCTGGGAGTGGTAGTAGAGTTAGAAGGAAGTTCATAGCCAGGGGTTCTGAGGATTTAGGATACTGTATACCCTCTCCCCTCTTTTTTTAAAAAAGAAGTTGAGGCTCTTCAGAAATCCAGAGTCTATGGTAATTATCTTGGTAATCACTTTTCACGTAACTAGCCTCCACCCCAGTCTCAGGGAATCAAAGAGTTACACCCTCAGCAAACTCTAATAAAGCTGCATATGCATTTTCTTTCCTCTTGAAAACTTTTGCCAAGCACTCTGTAGCTCTTCAGCGGGTTTTTCTAAGCCCCTCAGGGTACACCGGTATCCCCCAAATCAGTACAAACTTCTGCGGGTCCACACCAAGACTTGTACACTGACACATTCCAACAGGATGGTGGCTGTTGTCCTAGGCCTTATTTCCGGGTCCCTATCCCAGATGGAACCTTCAAAATGCAATCAGGATCCCCTGTTTGATCCCAAACTTTTCCAGCCTTGAAAGTTTGTTGTTTTAACAGCCAAACAGAATATTATGTTGCATGACTAATAGGAAATCGGTGTCTTCATGAATGTTGGAGGAATCCTGGTTAATGTTTACACATCTTGGGCATCGTTGGTCACCTGTCACTTGGAATGGCTCTTCTTAGCTTCTCTCCTATTATTACCTCTGGCCTTCTGGTCTTTCACCACCTCTCCATATTTCTCCAACTCTCTCTTTGCACTTCGTGACTCAAACTTAATTCTCCCTCAACTTCCCTAGCAAAGCAAAAACCTAAAGCCATCACAAGGAAACTGCAATCTCTTTAAACAGGTCATGGCTTCTAGAGATCCTTACACAGGGATGTTCTTTCTGGTCATCTCTAAGATCTGTACTATTTGGTAGGAACCCATTCTTAAAAATACCAATTTTTTAAAAAAAATTATTAGCATCTTTAATTATTATTTATTTGGCTGTGTTGGGTCTTCGTTTCTGTGCGAGGGCTTCCTCTAGTTGCGGCAAGTGGGGGCCACTCTTCATTGCGGTGCGTGGGCCTCTCACTATCGTGGCCTCTCTTGTTGCAGAGCACAGGCTCCAGACGCGCAGGCTCAGTAGTTGTGGCCCACGGGCCTAGTTGCTCCGCGGCATGTGGGATCTTCCCAGACCAGGGCTCAAACCCGTGTCCTCTGCATTAGCAGGCAGATTCTCAACCACTGCGCCACCAGGGAAGCCCAAAAATATCAATTGTTTCTCCCATCTTCTCTCTTCCCCAATCTCATGAGCCCCCAGACCCATCCCCTGGGCCCAGCTAGGAGAATACGAAATTCCTAAACATCCAAAAGGGATGTGGACACAAAAACAAACAAGCAAAGGCCCTTCGCAGGGCACTCCCCCCATGAAACAGGTGTGTCTGAAATATTTTCATTTGTGTTATTTCACCAATGTGGGGAGCTACCTCAAGGAAAATGAAGTGATAACATATCTTTATGGTCAAGGGGACTCAACACTGTAATTCTTCCAGGAACCAAATGCTTCTTCATATTTCACTTCCATCCTTAAAGCCCTAGCAAACAATTCTCTGCCTGCAGTTGTTAGAGTAACTGCTTTGCACCTGTGGCCAGCCAACAAGGATTCAAAAACACTCAGCTTTGGTTTCAGAGTCCCTAACACATTGTGAAAGATTTAGACAACATGGGGTGCTGTGTGAGCTAGCACAAACGGGGGGATGTAATCTGGGCTTCGGCGTGTCAAGCAAGGTTACTTGGAGGCAGTGATTGCTAAGTTCAGTCCAAAGGGAAGGAGGAAAGGGAAAAAGAAAGAGTAAAGGATACTCACAGGGCAGTGCCTTCCAATCCTGGAAGAGGCAGCGAGGCACCTTTATTTAGAGAACCGCTGAAAATTTAGTAGGGTTACAGTAGGACCCGAAGGACAGAGGGAAAAGAAGCAAAAATCAGGAAGACTGGCATGTATAGACCTTGGCAGACAGGGTTTCTCCCCTCCTGTGTTGCCTCTCACCCCATGCTCTTTCCACTGTATTTTGTTATTATACTGATTAACATATTCAGTGATCTTCACACTTGCATTTTTTTTACTCCTACTTAATTCAATAAAGTTCACTTATAATCTACTATGCTAATTTATTTATTCATGCCATAAATATTTATGAGTACCTACTATGTGCCAAGTCCTCTTCTAAGCACTGCGGATCTATCAGTGACCAAAACATATAAAAATCCTTGCCTTCTTATAGACTGCGTAAGTCAGGCAATAAACAAAATAAATAAGCAAATTATATGGTCTCTCTTAGAATGTGACCATATGGGAAATAATAGAGCAAGATAAAGAGATTATGAGTGTCAAGGGGGAGAGGTGTTCCAATTTTAACTGGGATGATAGGGTAGTCATTTTAGCCATTTTTTTTTTTTTTTAGCCACACTGCGCAGCATGCAGGATCTTAGTTCCCTTACCAGGGATTGAATCCATGCCCCTGCAGTGGAAGGGCGGCGTCTTAACCACTGGACCACCAGGGAAGTCCCTTTTTTTTTTTCTTCTGTTATTTTAGCCTTGACTTGAAGGAGATGAGGGACCAGACTGTGTAAAGCCTTGTTGGCCATTATAAGGTCTTTGGCCTTTGAGAAATTAGGAACCTTTGGAAGGTTTTGAGAAGAGGAGTAATATGATTAACACTCAGGCTGCTGTGTAGAACATAGAATTTAGGCGTAATGTAATATACAACATGATGACTATAGTTAACCCTGGTGTACGGTATATTTGAAAGTTACTTAAAGAGTGGATCTTAAAAGTTCTCACCACAAGGAAAAAAGCATTTTTTCTTTTTTTTTTCCCCTTGTATCTGTATGAGATGGTGGATGTTAACTAGACTTATTGTGGTGATCGTTTCACAATATATGTAAGTCAGGTCATTATGCTGTACACCTTAAACTTATACAGTGCTGTATGTCAGTTACATCTCAATAGAACTGAAAGGGGAAAAAAACACTGGAAGATAATACACACAAAAAAATAAAATGAGCAGTTAAAAAAAGAATTAGGCAGACAAGTGTGGAAGCAGGGAGATGGGTAAGGAGACGGACTTTTCCAACGATGGAGTGGAATGGGGGCCACAGTGGAGACGGTGAGAACTGGCCAGAGTCTGCAAATATTCTTGAAGGTAGAACCAACAGAATTTCCTGGTTGTAGGGATAAAGGAAAGAAAGGTAGCAAAGAAAGATGGAATTTTCATTTCCTGAGATCTGGAAGACTTCAAGAAGGAGCAGGTTTGAAGGGAATGGGGGAAAAAGGAGAAGGTGCAAGGAGTAGAACCTGGGGCGTGCCAAGGGTAGGGAGCCATCCCAGAGAACATCAGGAACTGGTCTAGGAGACTAGAGTGTGGTACGCTACAAGCTGGGGAGACACGTACTGTAAGTTGCTGAACATCCACCGTCAATAAAAGATACAGTGAATGTCGCCATTTTTTAAAATTAATTTTTATTGGAGTGTAGTCGATTTACAATGTTGTGTTAGGGAATTCCCTGGCGGTCCGGTGGTTAGCACTCTGTGCTTTCACTGCCAAGGGCCGGAGTTTGATCCCTGGTCGGGGAACTAAGACCCCGCAAGCCGCGAGGCACGGCCAAAAAACAAACAAACAAAAAATACAATGTTGTGTTAGTTTCTGCTGTGCAGCAAAGTGAATCAATTATACATATATCTACTCTTTTTTAGATTCTTTTCCCATATAGGTCATTACAGAGTATTGAGTAGAGTTCCCTGTGCTATACAGTAGGTTTTTGTTGGTTATCTATTTTATATATAGCAGTATGTATGTGTCAATCCCAGTCTCCCAATTTATCCCTCCCCCCCTTTCCCCTTGGTAACCATAAGTTTGTCTTCTACATCTGTGACTCTATTTCTGTTTTGTAAATAAGTTCATTTGTACCATTTTTTTAGATTCCACAATATAAGCGATATCATGTGATATTTGTCTTTCTCTGTCTGACTTACTTCACTCAGTATGACAATCTCTAGGTCCATTTTAACTGAAAATATTTACCTTGAAATGCGGTCTAGACAATGCCCCCTTGAAAATGAAAACACTAAAAAATAAAATTTTAAAAGAAATTCACCACTTTTGTGCTCCTTACAAGCTAATGAAAAATAACACTGTGTTTCAGAATCCTCAACATGCAAGCCACATATTCATGAGGTGTTTGGGAGATTACCAAGGAGCTGAGGGTAAGTAGAGCAAGGGCTGGGCTCTGGGGCACTCCAACGTTAGGGAGTCATCTGGGAGAAGATAGCTGTCAAGGAGACAGAGAAGGAGTAGCCAGTGACAGAGTAAAACAGAGTGTGGTATGCTAAGCTGGCTAGAAAAGTACTGTAAGTTGTTAAAACACCCACTATCAGTCAAAGATAAAATTAATGCCATCATTTTAATGAAATGTATTTACTTTGAAACACAATGTAGACAATACCCCCTTGTAAATGAAAATGTTAAAAAGAACAAATCCTCCCCTAAAGTTAATCATTTTTATGTTCTTTATGAAGCAATGAAAAGCAACACTATACTTTAGAAGCCTCAAGACAAGCCGCATATTCATCAATACTGCACTTCAGTAGATGTGCATGCAAACACACACATCCTAAGTGTGAACGCCAGAGTTGAGGTGAGTGGGAGCAATGAAGAGCTGCTATATGGTGTTTGCTTGATGAAAGAAGTGAAGAAAAGCCTCCAGTAACTACTGTTGCTAGAGCACAGCTTCAGGGTTTGGGGACTGTGGTTAAGGATAGAGACGGGATTGAATCTAGGCTCTGAGGTTATTTATTGGTTCTAAAACTAAGTTCTTTAAAAAAACAGCTATGCATAGCTGTCTTGGGACAAAATGTCTTTGTCAATACAGGGCACGGAGGGACTTCAGGTAAGTCAGTTCTGGCCTCTTCAGCTTGGGGCGGGGGTAGCTGAAGTGGAAGCAGGGGAGGTACATGTGAACAACCGGGGCCCAGGCCTGGCTGAAAGGACGGCTGAACTTTCCGCTGTCCTGGGAACATGACTTGGGAGGGACACTGGAATGCTAAACGTAAGTGGGGCAGGATGGCCCTCTGGGAATGGAAGTCTCAAGGTTGTGAAGATGGTGATTTTCCTCAAATTAGCTACAGATTTAAAACAATCCCTATCAGAAGTGTTCTCCTTATACAAGCAAACACCATGTGCCTGTGGCCCTTTGGTCAGCTTCACCAGAGAGCGGTGCAGGAGACTGCGGCACGGTGCTTCAACATGTGGGTTCTGGGTCTGACTGCGTGGGTTCAAATCCTTGATCCTCCATTTTTTTGCTTTATGCCTTGGGGCAATTTATTTTTAAAAATTTTTTATTTTATATTGGAGTATAGTTGATAAACAATGTTGTGTTAGTTTCAGGTGTACAGTAAAGTGATTCAGTTATACATAGACGTGTATCTATTTCAAATTCTTTCCCCATTTAAGTTATTACAGAATATTGAGCAGAGTTCCATGTGCTATATAGTAGGTCCTTGTTGGTTATCTATTTTAAATATAGCAGTGTGTACATGTCAATTAATTTCACCTTTCCAAGGATATGGACAATCTCCAAGGGTAATTGTTTTTCTTTCTTTTTTTTTATACTAAGTATTTTATTGTATGCTGCCACCAGTGTATATAAAATAATTACCCTTGTGAAACAGAAATTCATGAATATTCAGAGAGGTAGACTGACAAAAGTAGAAGTTTGTATAGTATGGCACGTGTTATAGAGACAGCCTTTTGTACAGGCTTCAAATTTAGCTTTCCTTTGAATATTCACCGGTTTATGAAAAGTGGTTTAAAAGCCTTGCAAAGAGGGCTTCCCTGGTGGTGCAGTGGTTGAGAGTCTGCCTGCCAATGCAGGGGACACGGGTTCGAGCCCTGGTCTGGGAAGGTCCCACATGCTGCGGAGCAACTGGGCCCGTGAGCCACAGTTACTGAGCCTGCGCGTCTGGAGCCTGTGCTCCACAACAAGAGAGGCCCGCGCACCGCGATGAAGAGTGGCCCCCGCTTGCCGCAACTAGAGAAAGCCCTCGCACAGAAACGAAGACCCAGCACAGCCAAAAATTTAAAAAAACAACAACAAAAAAATCCCATTAAAACATGCTTGTTTAAAAAAAAAAAAAAAGCCTTGCAAAGATTCATTTTACTACAAAAAGGAACAGACTTTCTGAGGTCTGAAGGGATTTGTACTTGAAGATACTCCAGTGAGCAGGGGGTCATGTTGAGCCTTCTGCAGACAGAATTGTTTCAAATCTGCAGCTGCCTGGGAAACCTTCACGCGGTTGAGCCCGGCCTCCAGCCGGAGCTGTTGAACCACTTTATTCATAGCGGCGACGCTGGAGGAACCAGACATGGCGCACGCGAGAGCTGGGCAGATCGGCAATCCGTCGGTGGATCGGTGGTGGGTCCTCCAAGGGTAATTGTAAGGAACAAATGCAATAAGGACTGTAAACCACTCAGCACCATGCCTGGTAAACAGTAAATATTTATTTATATTATTATTACTAAGAAATATATGCTAAGAATTTGGGGGTATTTAGGAAGAGGAGAGCATCCAAAGGAATAAAAAGATATAATCCCCCCAAAAATAAAATCCCTATCAAAAACCTAGCAGGCTTTATTGCAGAAATTGACAAGCTGATCCTGAAATTTATATGGAAATACAAAGGCTCTAGAAGAGCCAAACCAGTTTTGAAAAAGAACATAGTTAAAGGACTTACACATTCCAAATTCAGAATGTACTATAAAACTACAGAAATCAAGACATTGTGGTACTGGCATAAGGATAGACATGTAGATCAATGGAACAGAATAGAGAGTCCAGAAATAAACATTTTTATGGTCAATTTCTTTTTAAAAAATATTTATTTGGCTGCACCGGGTCTTAGTTGCGGCATGCAGGATCTTTGTTATGGCATGTGGGATCTTTTTTTTTTTTTTTCCAGTTGCGGCGTGCGAATTCTTAGTTGCGGCATGTGGGATCTAGTTCCCCAACCAGGGATCAAACCCGGGCCCCCTGCATTGGGAGCACGGAGGCTTAGCCACTGGAGCACCTGGGAAGTCCTTGGTCAATTTATTTTTGACAAAGGTGCCAAGGCAATTCCATAGGAAAAGGATTGTCTTCAATATATAGTGCTGGTACAATTGGATAACAGGCAAAAATATGGAGTTAAACCCTTAGCTCACACTATACACAAAATAGATCACAGACCCAAAAGGTAAGAGCTGAAACAATAAACCTTTAAGAATAAAACATGGGAGTAGGGGACTTCCCTGGTGGCACAATGGTTAAGAATCTACCGCCAATGCAGGGGACACGGGTTCGAGTCCTGGTCCAGGAAGATCACACATGCTGTGGAGCAACTAAGACTGTGTGTGCCACAACTACTGAGCCTGCGTTCTAGAGCCCATGAGCCACAACTACTGAAGCCCGCGCGCCTAGAGCCCGTGCTCTGCAACAAGAGAAGCCACCGCAATGAGAAGCCACACACCACAGAGAAGAGTAGCCCCCGCTCGCCACAGCTAGAGAAAGCCCGCATGCAGAAACGAAGACCCAATGCAGCCACAGATAAAAATAAATTAATTAATTTAAAAAAAAGAAAACATAGGAGTAAATCTTTGTGTCCTTGGGTTAGGCAAAGTGTTCTTAAATTTGACGCCGAAAGCAAGATTCATAAAAGAAGAAATAAATTGGACTTCATCAAAGGTAGAAACTTTTGTTCTTCACAGACACCATTAAGAAAATGAAAAGACAAGCTACAGACTGGGAGAAAACATTTGCAAATCATGCATCTGATGAAGACTTGTATCCAGAATATATAAAGAACTCTTGCAATTCAATAATAAGATAACCCAATTTTAAAATGGGTTTAAATATTTTACCAAAGAAGAGATATGAATGGCTATTAAGTACATGAAAAGATATTCAACATAGTCATTAGAGAAATGCAAATTAAAACCACATCTACTAGAATGTCTACAATAAAAGGAGAGACAATATCGAGCATTGGCAAGGGTGTGGAGAAACTGGAGCTCTCATATGTTGCTGCTGGGAATGTAAAACAGTGCAGCCACTTTGGAAAAATTTGGCTGTTCCTCAAGATGTTAAACATACATTTACCATAGGACTCAGCAAATGCACAACTAGATATTTACCAACATAAAGGAAAATATGTTCTCATAAAAACTTGTACACAAATGTTCATAGCAATATTATTCACAACACCCAAAAAGTGGAAACAATCCCAATATCCATCAACTGGTGAATGGATCAACAAAAGCGGTAGGTCCATAAAGTGGAATTATATTCAGCAATAGAAAGGCATGAACTACTACTGATAGATGCTACAACATGGATGAACCTCAAAATCATTATGCTAAGTGAGAGAAGCCAGAAGCAAAAGACCACATATTGTATGATTCCATTTATATAAAATGTATATTCCATTTATATAAAATTCCATTTATATAAAATCTATATATAGAGAGACCACTGGTGGTTGCCTGGGGCCAGAGATGGATACGGGGATTGACTGCAAATGGGATTGACATGAGGGATCTCTTTGTGGTGATGGAAATGTTTAAAATCTGGATTGTGGTGATGGTTGCACAACTCTGTAAATTTACTTAAAAGCATTGAATTGTATACTTTTTTTTTTTCTTCTCGTGCCTTGCAGCTTGTGGGATCTTAGTTCCCCCACCAGGGATTGAACCCAGGCCCCGGCCGTGAAAGCGCCGAATCCTAACCACTGGACCGCCAGGGAATTCCCCAAGTTGGAACCAATGTTAATACTATTATTAATAGCATTATTTTCAGTCACATTTCTATTTCCAATAAAAGTTTCTGACAGTGAAGCATATTATATACTGTTACCAACAAATTATATATTTTTTATTGAGATATAATTCACATACCATAAGATTCACCCTTTTAAACAGTACAATTCACTGTTTTTTAGTATATTTGCAGTTGTGTAACCATCACCACTAATTCCACATCTTTATTACCTCAGTGGGTTTTCTGAATTGGCTGGTACGGTATAACTATTTAGAATGTAAGATAAATTCGAAATTTAGGAACTTATAAATTTAGAAGTTAAATTTGTTCAAATTTAGGAACTAAATGCCTCCGCCCAAATACAATATATTGTACAGTTTCTACCATCACTTAACCAATGAATGCATTTATTGAAATGTAACTTCCTATTTTAGGTTAACTGTTGTACCCAAAACTTGTGTGATAGAAAACATATATATATATATATATATATATATATATATATATATATGTTTTATATATGTAAACATATGTTTACAAAATATGTTTATTTTATTGAAGTATAGTTGATTTACAATGTGTTAATTTCTGCTGTACAGCAAAGTGATTCAGTTATATATACATTCTTTTTCATATTCCTTTCCATTATGGTTTACCACAGAATGTTGAATATAGTTCCCTGCGCTATACAGTAGGACCTTGTTGTTTATCCATTCTGTATATAATTGTTTGCATCTGCTAATCCCAAACTCCCAATCCATCCCTCCCCGACTCTCCCTCCCCCTTGGCAACCAGAAGTCTGTTCTCTGTCTGTGATTCTGTTTCGTAGATAAGTTCATTTGTCATATTTTAGATTCTGCATATGTGATATCATATGGTATTTGTCTTTCTCTGATAGAAAACATATATTAATTTTAATCTTGCTTAAGTATTCAATGACCACAGGTAACTGAAATACTTACTCATTTCTCCTTACATTTTTTTCTGGCTAGAAATGAAGACCTGTACATGATAGAAAATTTGTAAAGTGTAGAAATGCATGACGAGAAATGAAACTTACTGTAATTCTTTTTAACACGACGAAAAAGGGGTTAAGAAAGTCTCAAAAATCTTTAAATTTTAAAATACCGATTTATTGGTAATCGTTCCAGTGAAGAAGTGGGGTTTCTCGGATTTGTTTTTTTCATACAGAATAGTTTCTTGTTATTATATGCACATTTTACTGAAAATCAGGAAGTCAAACAAGAAAGCAATAGCTCTTACTAGAAACAAAATTCCAAGTATATTAAAATAAGTCAGAGATTATAAATATCTTTAGTATATTCACTACTCTTTGCTTTTTTCACTGTTTTAAAAAATAAATCCCCAAAGAATAATTTTACATTTGATTTTAGAGCAGGTGATTTTTAACTATACTTTCTTACATTTAAGATTTACAAAAAATATGTACAGATTGTTTTACGTTCTTGGGATAAAAAAAAACATATTTGATGACTCCCAATTTCCACTGAATACTATCTGTACTCTCAAACATGACATTTGAAGACCTTCACTTTTCATTAGCTGCAGAAAAAGTACACTGAATATTTAGAAACAAGAAAGAGTAAAGAAAATAGAGATGGAAATTCGGATCGACTTAAAAAAAAAAATTGGGGCGCTCTCACGACACCTAACTTCTATCCAGTGCTAGCTCCATTAGCGCCACCATGGACCACCTCCCTGGCTCTAGAAACCTCCCTCCGAGAACAAGTTAGAGACTTTGCTTTTGCCCTCCCTGGGCCGCGAAACCTCCGCGTGAGGGCGCCCTCCCCACCGCCCGCTCGGTGCGCGGCCACTTTCCGGCCAAGGGCCCCGGCCAGACCCGGAGCTGATTTCGCCTTATTAAATTATAGAAATCGGTAAAGAAGGACATCCCCAGTGCCTATCCTCACACCCCAGATAAGAATCCCAGGTTTCGGGAAATTCTTTCGGCCCTCCCCACGGGAAACGGAAATGGCTACACCCTCCCCAGCGCGCGCGTCGGTTGCATCACCCGCCTAGCAAGGGGCCTTTTTTAGGGCTGCCCTCACCGTTGCCTGCACAAATATGCAACAGGTCTGCTGCGAATAGATCCTGAAACTGGCCTTGTGTTTTTTAGTCAGCCTGCCGGCAGGCACTGTACAAATCCATGGGGAGAAAAGTCCAAGCAGTGAGGCCTCCGCTGCCCCGGCCATCCTCCTCTCCCAGGCCTGGGCCCTAGTCGGCCCTCCCGCCTCCGCTGCCCAGCCCTGCACAAGGGGGCTTGCGAACGGTCAGGCAGCCACCCGGACGACTTCCTTCCTCTCCGGGCAAGATGGCGGGGGGTGAGGCTGGTGTGACTCTAGGGCAGCCGCACCTTTCTCGGCAAGATCTCAACACTTTGGTAAGTCATCGCTCTGACAGGATGCTGAAGGAGCTCAGGAGTGGGGATGACCGGGCCTTCCGGGAGGCTTTGAGACGAGGCAGTGCCGAGCTGTCGGGAGCATGGGTTAGGAGGGAGACCCGGAGCCCGGCGCCGTAAGTCGTGCTCGCGCCGCTCCATGCGCCTCTGCTAGTATGCGAGCTGGGAATGAGGCTATGCGGTCGTGGGACCCCGAGCCTCCCGAATGATTCGGCTGGAAAGTCACAGTGTTAAGTGTCATTAAGGCTTTTCAGTTCGGAAGGTCTGGGAAGGGAGTATCTACACTGTGCTTAGTGCTAATGCTCTCAAGGTTGGGGGACCTCAAGCTTCCACATCTCCCATAGTCAGTGTGTAACGATGAAGGACTTTTAGGGCTTCCCAGTCATCAGAGTCCAAGGTTGCTTGTACAGAAAAAGCGCTTTAGAAGTAGAAGAGGGCTATTCAAATGGTGGAGAGCTGTAGGTAGCAAATGTAAAGTCAAAGTTGTGATTTGTCTTATGTACAGCGATTTAAAATAAAAATGTTCGATTGCAGGATGTTACCAAGTTGACGCCACTTTCACATGAAGTTATCAGCAGACAGGCCACAATTAATATAGGTAAGATAAGAATAACTTGGAGACCTGACTTAATTGATCTCTGGCCACTAATTTTAACCTCTCCCTTTGTGTGATTACCTGAATTACATGAAGATGCAGATATTCAATAAATAGATGTTCAGCTCTTGCGAGCCAAGCACCTGCTAGATATTTTTGGGAAGCCCATGTTGCCCGTGCCTAGCTTACAGACTAGGTGAGAAGAAGCGATAAATACATAAGAAAAGTTTAATAGCATAAGGTGATTGTAGTCATGTAGCATTTTAAAGAAGAGGGGGAAACGCGACTGTACTTGCCACACAGGGTTATTGCAAAGGCAGAGTTTGAGGAAGTTTTGTTTGATATATAAGCTATTATTAACTAGATAATTTTTTTTTCTTAATTGGCACATAGAACTTCAGAGAAGTTATGTTGACTGATTGTAAATTTGGGGTATTTGAGAGTCTGCACAAACAACACAGTAAAACCTAGTTAAAAGTAAGGCTCTACCATGAGGCTGTTAAAAACTTATAAGATATGTGCTACCCTTGACAGCATTACCGTAATGATACCTGAGTTGTTTTCTTGTTTTCATGGATTCCTTTTTGTTGTGTGAGGGCTCCTCATACCTATTTACTTCACTCTGAAAATGCTGGAAAGTTTCTTGATATACAAGATTTCATGTACTTTTTACCAAGTGTTTATTTTAAATGAAGGCATTCTTTTCTGTGAGTAAAAACATAAGATGGGTAGCTTTTATTATGCTGAGTATGGTTTAAAACAAGGTTGTCGGTTACGTGGAAAGTTCTCCTCAGTCCTGTATCAGAGTAAGTTTTTTGTAATCAAGGATGTGTAGGAGGAGAAATTGAAGTCACTATTGGTTTTACATTGATGTTTACAGTGAGTTATGGCTTTGGGTTTTCTACTCGAAAACTGAAAAAATATGTTGTGTAACTGAATGCACATGAGTTAATTTTTTGTACTTTGTCTATAGGTACAATTGGTCATGTAGCTCATGGGAAGTCTACGGTTGTAAAAGCTATTTCTGGAGTTCACACTGTCAGGTTCAAAAATGAACTAGAAAGAAATATTACAATCAAACTTGGCTATGCTAATGCTAAGGTGAGCTGTGTACAGTGAAATTAGAAACTAACTTTAATTGTTGAATGTGCAGATAACAAATCCAAGTCTTTTTTTCATTGGAACTTTTAGATTTATAAACTTGACGACCCAAGTTGTCCTCGGCCAGAATGTTATAGATCCTGTGGAAGTAGTACACCCGATGAGTTTCCTACAGATATTCCAGGGACCAAAGGGAACTTCAAATTAGTCAGGTGACCTCTTTTCTGCTAAAAACACTTTACACTTCATATTTTGTTGTTGTGTGATTTGTGCTTTTTGAAATATTTAACTGAGATTTTAAACAGTGAACCTAATTGTTGAATGGCTTTATTTTTGCATTATTTTGTTTTTCTTGTCCATAATGACAATAATTTGAAAAGTCAAGTATTTAAACCTATATTAAGAGATGTACATGTAAGTTCTCCAAAGGAAAAGTATCACATAAGCAGAATGAAATGGAGGGAAACACAGCTCATTGGATTTAAGGGATTCTTTTTGCCAGGCCTCCTAAATTTCTCTTAAACAGTGTGGTTTCTGTTTCTTAGAGGAGGACAAAGCCATTCTTAATCACGTTTTTTAAATACACGGGCTTGTTACCCATCTGTTTTCTGAATATGATTGCGTATACTTATTCTTTATTAGAGGATACTGTCATCCACCAGCGATGTTTATGGGGGTTGGGGATATTCCACAAAGAAATTGTAGATTGCGGCAGAGCTGGGACTAGGGAGAGGCGAATGAAGCCCAAAGTTTAAGAGGAGGGAGAAGCTTTAAAAAGAAAAAAAAAAAGGGCCTTGGTAATCAAGATAAATAGTATTATTTATTTATTTTTAAATTAAAAAAAATTTTTTTTGGCCCCACTGTGCAGCTTGTGGGATCTTAGTTCCCCGACAGCTCAAACTACTAGTGTTTTGCTTTTCATTATCACTTGGGGTTTTTTGTTTGATTTGCTTTTGTCATGGCATTGTTGCTGATCCTGTTTTCATTTAAATTTTTGATATTTTGTTCATCATGGATTTTTTGCATGAATTTTGATTTTTTTAAATATTAAATTTAAATATTGTTTTGATTACTGGATTTTTTTGGGCACCCCCTTAAATTTTGCACCTAGGGCGAGTGGCTCACTTGCCTCACCCTAGTTGTGGCCCTTATCAGATATCAGCAGACTTTTCCTGCAGAAGGCCCAATAGTAAATATTTTCAGCTTTGCAGGCCATAGATTCTCTTTGCACCTACTCATTTCTGCTCTTGTGTTGTGAAAGCAGACATGATGTGCATGAGTGGTTATGGCAGTGGGCCAGTCTGCTGCCCCTATTTTAGATCGTGAGTGTGAGCATACAATTATTAAAAATAATGATTCCGAATGAGTAGCAGAATTTTGTTTAAATGGTGCTGCCATCTGCACTTCAGATGGGCAATTCCAGCTTTTCAAGATGCTAGAGAAGTTTTTGGCAAATTTTTTCAGATGGCACTGCCCATTCTGTTAACACTGGTTTAGCTTTCAAATCAATGACATTCCCAGTATATACTTTATACCATATTCACTTTGATTGGATTTGGGAGTTTTTGTATCCAGTTATTTCTACACGTAGCTAATTTAATTTGCTTTGTAATCATCTGCAGCGATTTTACTCTCAGCCAGTAGGTAATTTTTGTTGTTGTTCTTTTCATATTTTATTTTTTCCCTCCAGTTTTATTGAGATATAATTGACATATAGCACTGTATAAGCTTAAGGTATACAGCATAATGGCTTGACCTACATACGTCGTGAAATGATGATCACAATAAGTTTAGTGAACATCCATCATCTCATATAAACTTAAATGAGTAGAAAAAAAATTTTTCCCTTATGATGAGAACTCTTATGATTTATTCTGTTAACTTTCATATATAACAAACAGTGGTGTTAACTATATTTATCATATTGTACGTCATATTTCTAGTACTTATTTATCTTATAACTGAAAGTGTGTACCTTTTGACTGCTTTCATTCGATTCCTCCTCCCTCCATCTCCCACCTCTGGTAACCACATATCGGGTAACCACAAATCTCATCTCTTTTTCTATGAGTTTTTTTGTTTGTTTGTTTTTGAAGTATAATTGAGCCAGTAGGTAATCTTATTTCTAAGGTCTAGAAACACCAAGTCCTGTAACCACTTGACTTTACAGAAATAAGAATTATTTCCATATTCTTATTTCATATTTATATGTAATATTCATATTCTGTATTCAAAGGGATTTAATTTTAGGAAATCTGTAACTCAAATGTTGAAGTATTGATTGGTCTTAGGACTGATTGCTGTTTTTTAATTGTTAGACATGTTTCCTTTGTTGACTGTCCTGGCCACGATATTTTGATGGCTACTATGCTGAATGGTGCCGCAGTGATGGATGCAGCTCTTCTGTTGATAGGTAAATACGTCAGAACTGGTTTGGACAAATCATTGTGGAGCAAATCCAAAATGGACTATTTAAAGGGAAACTAAGGCCTTTAAGGGCCACATCCAGTACCTAAAGGTGACGGAAATGGGAACTAACATGTCAACCAGGATGATATCCTTGTCTACCAGCTATCACAAAATACTAAAGATAGACTTAGGGCAGATGTCTTGTGAGAATTCTTTTGGTAGTATATATTTGAAAAAATCAATAGCATTTTCTCCCCTTAGATCACATGAAATGATTTATTAGTTTTATATTTACATGTAAAAGTGCATGTATTATTTTTGTGTGTGCATCTTTGAGTTGTCTACTGCAACACTGGTGTAAAATGGTTTTATTTAGATGCAAATCTCATAATAAGTGCTGAAGTCTAGATGAATTGGGGTTTTCAAGGCTGGTGTTGTGCCACCTTCCTTATGTGAGCTGTCAAGAGATTTTGTTGCTATGGGATATAATTTTTAAAAGTGTGCCGAGTGTATATAGTACAGGACACCTGAACATCATCACTTAGGATGGTCATTAAGGTGCCCAAAAAACATACCTATTTCTTTATAATACCAATGGTTGTTTTTAGTGTTCTTCCCTCGGTTTGTTAGGGAGTAGCCTCTGATAGTAGCTGAAATTCATGGACTGTGTTAAGTGTCTTCCCTTAATTACTCTCTGCCTCTCAGGAGCTTGACTGGGCCAGAACGTCTCTAAGACTAGACAGAGCCAGAGGGCTCTTCCTTATGCCTGAGCAAAAGCTAAGGGCAGACCCTGAGATGCTAAACTTGTGGATTCCAAGCTTTTGGCTTAGGACCAGGGAAGAGAGCCAAATGATCAGGAGGCTCCAGTGAATCCAGACACAGTGGCTGAAGCAGGGGCAAAGGTGGATGCTCGGCAACGATCCAGGACTTTTGCCTTGAGTAGGGCTAGGGCATTCAAGCGTTTCCTTTTTTAGATGTCAGCTAGTGTTTTTTTGGTAGTACAATACACATAACACAAAATTTAGCATTTTAGCCATTTAAAGTATACAATTCAGTGATATTAAGTACATTCACAGTGTTCTACAAGTGTCAGCACTGTCTAGTTTTGTAACATTTTCATCACCCCAAAAGGAAACCCTGTGCCCATTAAGCAATCACTCTGATCCCCCTTTCCCTCAGTCCCTGGCAACCACTAACCTGCCTTCTGTCTCTTATGGATTTGCCTATTCTGGCAAATATTTCTAGCTAATTCTCATGCATTTTTTTTATTCTTTATCATTTAGCTGGTAATGAGTCTTGTCCTCAGCCCCAGACTTCTGAACACCTGGCTGCTATAGAAATCATGAAACTGAAGCATATTTTGATTCTACAAAATAAAATTGATTTGGTAAAAGAAAGCCAGGCTAAAGAACAGTATGAACAGATCCTTGCATTTGTACAAGGTAAGAAGCCATAATATCTAATAAAAATCCTCCTCAGTGATAGTAAAATAAACGAAAGCATTTAAAAAAAAAAAACCAAAAAACCTTAAGTCTTCGGAATTCCCTGGCGGTCCAGTGGTTAGGATTCTGCACTTTCACTGCTGAGGGAGTGGGTTCAATCCCTGGTCGGGGAACTAAGATCCCGCAAGCCACGTGGCATGGCCAAAAAATTTAATTAATTTAAAAAAAATCCATAAAAAAAAAACTTCAGTCTTACACTGTTCTTACTGAGTAGCTACTTTTAGAATTGAAACTGACAATGATTTATTTTATCTTTTAGTGTTCCTTTCCTCTAACAGCATAGTGTTTTTCATTTCAGGGAAGACATCTTATTATTGACATTTGATCCTCTCTTAGCCTTGTTTTTCTTGTTAGAAAGGTTGATTTCCTATGCACCCAGTTCTCTCATAACAAAAAAGAATAAATCATTTTGATTAAAATATCATTGTGTTTGGTCCGTTTCTTTCACCAGCCTGTTTGACATTTAATTAATAAGGAGCAAATACTATATATGCCATCAGTCTTTGATTAGCAGAGTCTATAATTTTATCTTGCCATTTATTGGGAAGTTAATTACATGTTATTAGAAATCTTTCAACTAGTAAAGTGCTCTTTCCAGAAGTGTTAGTATTTTGTTCTTTTGAGCAGTTTTATCATTTTGGTGTATTAAATATATCTATTAATATATTTTGACTTTTTTTTCCCTTAAATGCAATAGTATTCATTTTCAGGAGCAAAAACAAACATAGAATACTGGCACTTTTCTAAAAAGAATTATCATTTTCTACCTGTTGCTGGCATTTGTGTGGGGATGTTTAGGCATCTATTTTAGTAATCTTAACTGTTTCCTATAATATGTAAAGAACAAGTTCTGTAAAACTGAAGAATTTTGATCTTTCTGAATTTTGTCTTATAGGTACAGTAGCAGAAGGAGCTCCTATTATTCCAATTTCTGCTCAGCTAAAATACAATATTGAAGTTGTCTGTGAGTACATAGTAAAGAAAATTCCAGTACCCCCAAGAGACTTTACTTCAGAACCCCGACTTATTGGTAAGTGATAGGATTTTGTCTGATCTTTTCCACATTGGTGATTCCTCTTTAAGGGAATCAGCAATGATTTCTGCAGAGGTGATAATAAATTACAATCTCCATAAAATTTTTTTTGAACTCAGTTAATTCTGAGATTGTATTAGCAGTGCTAGATTGCATTACTGGTGAGAGAAAGTTTTGAATACAGAAGGAACTTTTAGTCTTTTTGTGCTTGGTATGTGATATGTTACGTGATTGAGATGGAGTAATGCATTATTCTGTATGGAATTATGTTTTAGTCAGGAACAGGATATTAGAATTTCCATATAAATTATTTCATTGTACCATTAATGAAGATTTTCATCTCTTTCAACTTATTTAAGTTCATATACCAATATTGGTATAATTTGATCATCTAAACTCGTGATTTCTACATAGATATAGGAGCCTTTTCAAAATGGACATTTGAACCCCTCCCTTCATCCAGGCCCCCCCTCTGTGTGTTGTGGGAAGGGTTCTTTTGGGTGATTGTGATGTGTACCCCTTGTTAATGATCACTGCTCTCAGGACTGAAGTGCAGGTCACATAGTTCTAGGGTTGTGGGGTTTTTTGGTTTTTTTAAATTAATTAATTAATTAATTTATCTTTTGGCTGTGTTGGGTCTTTGTTGCTGTGCATGGGCTTTCTCCAGTTGCGGCGAGCCGGGGCTACTCTTCGTTGTGGTGCACGGGCTCTAGGCGCGCCGGCTCAGTAGTTGTGGCTCGTGGGCTCAGTAGTTGTGGCTCGTGGGCTCTAGAGCGCAGGCTCAGTAGTTGTGGCGCATGGGCTTAGTTGTTCCGTGGCATGTGGGATCTTCCCAGACCAGGGATCGAACCCTTGTCCCCTGCATTGGCAGGTAGATTCTTAACCACTGCGCCACCAGGGAAGTCCAATCCTAGGGTTGTTTTGAAGTTTTAAAACTACATTTTTAATGCAGAAATCATATAATATAGAGGTATAAGAAGAAAAAGGTCTACAATCTCCCTGCCTCGCCCCTTAGCCCTGAAGTAACCAAAGTAAACAGTTGGTGTGTACTATTCCCGCACCTTTCTCTTTGTTCATATCATCATGTATAAACATATACACATTTCTTGTTTTAGTTTTTGTTTGTGGAAGTGGGATCATACTATGCATAACTAGTTTTTTTTTTTTCCTTAACAGTATATGAAGGTTATGCTTCCACATCATTACATGTGCTCTAACATTCTTTTTTAATAGCTGCATGATACTCCATACTCTGGGTGTACCATAATATGCCTCCTATCAATGAACTTTTAAGTTATTTCCACTTTTTCCATCGTAATTAAGGTTGCAGTATACTTAGTTGGAATAATATTAGATTTTGTCACGAAGTCCCCCTTGTATAAGTCTTATGTGTCTACTATTTTAGAGAAGTTAACTTAATCAAATTTTTCTGAAGTTAAAGTGAATAGAATTGGCTTTAATTTGTTTTGTTTTTTTTTAGTTATTAGATCCTTTGATGTCAACAAACCTGGCTGTGAAGTTGATGACCTTAAGGGGGGTGTAGCTGGTGGTAGTATTCTAAAAGGAGTATTAAAGGTAAACTAGGTTTTGGTTGTTGTGCTTTTATTTTGTTTGTTTTTCTCTTGTCTTAATTAGGAAAATAGTATGAACACTCCAAATTGAAAAATAATTTTTTTCTTCATGGTGTCTAGTACTTGATATAGACTTCTTTGTTTACTATTATATCTTTTGAGTGTGTTTGACCTCTAACTTGATAGGCTTCTATGAATATGGAGCACATTTTATATGGTGATAGGCCTGTGTGGTAGGTAGTTTGAAACATTTGGATGGTTCTGGTTTTGAAGATCTCTCCCACATCTTTTTTTTTAAATAGTGATCTTTGAAATAGAGAAAGGATTGCTTTTCAGTTTTGTTTTCTTCCTGTTAAGACTTTTTGTATGTAATGGAAATTGTGTTGTCCCACAAATTCTAATCACTAATTTACATTTTTACAGGTGGGCCAGGAGATAGAAGTCAGACCTGGTATTGTTTCCAAAGATAGTGAAGGAAAGCTCATGTGTAAACCCATCTTTTCCAAAATTGTATCACTTTTCGCAGAGCATAATGATCTTCAGTATGCTGCTCCAGGAGGTCTTATTGGTAAAGATTTTTCTCTCATCCCTACGTTTTTAATTTGTGGATATTCATGGTACTTTTCATGAGAAACATATTACTCATAAAGATATATTATGGATTTTTATTATTATATATTATAGATTTTTAATTTGATGTTTAATAATTGAATGGGGTAGAGGAACATATGTGGTTAAGCTGTTGATTTTAGGTCATAAGATGGTTTCATGTGTTTGTAAAAATTATTTTTAAACATAAAGTAGAATTTTGGTTTAGTTTTTAAAGCAGCTCCTTTTTAGCAGTAACAAAGTAAGTTTTATGTCCTATCATTTAAAATACCTAACTATACTTTTTTTTTTAGCCTACATGGTTTTGGGGGTAGAGTGGTGGTGGTTTTTTGTTTTTGTTTTTGTTTTTTTTAATGTATGTTTTGCAAATGGAGAGTTACCCACAAATGTCAGCTGAATCATGTCAGATCATAGTTACACTGAGGTGGGAATTAAAGAAGATAACTTCCGTAATGTTGGAATTACTGAGATAATTTATGGATCTTCTGATCTCATACAATAGTGTATTACCAGATACCCAGAAAAAGGCAAGGTACAGTGAGAATTAGAGGTATTATAACTTTTGGATTAAAGAAGAAAACATTTGGTGAAGGAGTTTGTCTTTTTGTTCTCTGGTGTTTAGCTATATAATTCATTTTTCTATTGTATCTTGTAATTAGGAGTTTACCGTGTATAATTTTATCCTTTTTGTTTGTTTTGTAAACAAGGAAACTCTGGAGACTTCTAAAATTTAACTTATGGAACTTTTCAAACATAAAAGTAGATTAGTGTAATGTAGTGTAATGTGTGGTCATGTAGCCGCCACCCAGGTTCAACAGTTAATACTTTACCACTCTTTTTCTTTTACTTTGGCCACGCTGCACGGTTTGCGGGATATTAGTTCCCCGGAACCTGGGCTCACGGCAGTGAGAGCACCAACTCCTAACCACTGGACTGCCAGGAATTCCCAGTACTTTACTATTCTTGCCTCATCTTTGTATCTTCTTCCCTCTTCTCCTTGAAAGACATACAGCTAAAATATTTTGGAGGGGATCCCAGGAATCATATAAAGTCTTTAAGCTATCTTTTTGATCAGCCTTCCAGGGGAGAAATGGCAGGCAAATATCCTGAAAACTACTCATTATGAATTTCGTATCTTTTCAACCTTCATTAAGGATATTCAGGCTCATTTTTGAGTTAGGCTCTTAGCTCTGTTTGTCCTTTGCTTAGAATTTAAATCAAGAGAATCTTTCTGTTCTCAAATGCTCAACTAACCCATGAGTTTACAGTTCTGTTTCTTCAGATAAAACAGGTATTTTGTCACATCTATGTAGCTAATACATGAGTATGAAAATATAAGTGTGTATTAAAATGTATAAGTATATGCTGTAGTTGTTTGACTAAGTTTTTTGGGTAAACAGCTTTATAGGAAATAAAATGTTGAACAATAAAATATATATCTTATTTTGTATTAGGAGTTGGAACAAAAATTGACCCCACTTTGTGCCGGGCTGACAGAATGGTGGGGCAGGTACTTGGTGCAGTTGGAGCTTTACCTGAGATCTTCACAGAACTGGAAATTTCCTATTTCCTGCTTAGACGGCTTCTAGGTGTACGCACTGAAGGAGACAAGAAAGCAGCAAAAGTAAGTGCTTTCTGTAATTCCTGTTCCAAAAAAAGTGACAGTGAAATTAAGACCAGTTTTGAGGTTCATTTGTTTTCAGCTAACATGGGATTAAGAAAAAAGAAGAGGTAGATAAATTTGACTTCCTGAAAATTGAGAACTTCTGTATGGCAGTCAGTTCAAAGTAAAACAAAACAGGAAACAGTACGTCATGTATGACATGATAATTCCTATTATCCATGTGACTTTTTTAAAAAGTCTTACTGAGATCAGGTTGGCAGAGATAGAAAATTGCTGACATCTTTTGTTGGCAAGGTTGTAGGAAAATAAGCAGTTATTTGGAAAGCATTTTCTTGATTTTGGGGTTTATTTTTCCCCCCTTGATTTCCCTAGGTGCAAAAGCTGTCTAAGAATGAAGTGCTTATGGTGAACATAGGATCCCTGTCGACAGGAGGAAGAGTTAGTGCAGTCAAGGCTGATTTGGGCAAAATCGTTTTGACTAATCCTGTGTGCACAGAAGTAGGAGAAAAAATTGCACTTAGCCGAAGAGTTGAGAAACACTGGCGGTAAGTTTATTAGCCTTTGTCAGTATCTAATAAAAAAGACAGAATCAGTTTTCTTAACACACGCACAAACACACTTTACCTTGAACGCAACAGTTACTGTACTGTGGTTTCAACTCTCAACTGTTTATTCGAATGACTTCGAAATCTGTGTTTCTAGGCCTGATTTGTGATAGACACAGCCTATGCAAAAACCAGTGAACTTAGGTTTAATATCTCCCTTATCTTTTTCTGAACCGTTTGAGGAATAGGTTGCCCCTTGATGTCTTCATACTTTGGTGTATATTTCCTAAAAACAAGGATATTCTCTTATATAACCACTTAACAAGTTTAACATTGTTAAAATACTGAAATCTACAGTCTTTTCCAGTTTTATCACTTCTTCCAGTAATGTCCTCTGTGTCCTCCATCTAGGATCATGCATTGCATTTAGTTTTCATGTCTCTTGATCTCTAATCTGGAACTTCCTCAGCCTTTCTTTCTTTCTTTTTAATTAATTAATTAATTTATTTATTTATTTATTTTTGGCTGTGTTGGGTCTTCGTTTCTGTGTGAGGGCTTTCTCTAGTTGCGGCAAGTGGGGGCCACTCTTCATCGCGGTGCGCGGGCCTCTCACTATCGTGGCCTCTCTTGTTGCGGAGCACAGGCTCCAGACGCGCAGGCTCAGTAGCTGTGGCTCACCGGCCTAGCTGCTCCGTGGCATGTGGGATCTTCCGAGACCAGGGCTCGAACCCGTGTCCCCTGCATTGGCAGGCAGATTCTCAACCACTGTGCCACCAGGGAATCCCTCCTCAGCCTTTCTTTGTCTTGTCATTGGCAATTTTGAAGAGTACAAGCTAGTTCCTTTCTAGACTGCTCCTCAGTTTGGGTTTACTTGGTGTTTCCTAAGATTAGGTTCAGGTTATGTATTCTTGGTTGGAATACTTCCGTGTAGGTGGTGATGTCTCTCCTTAGGGAGTCACAGCCAGAGACACACGATATCTGATTCCTCCTTGTTGAGGTTAATTTTGATCACGCAGTCAAGGTGTTAGCCAGTTTCTCCACTATATGGTTACTCTTTGTACCCTTGCAAATAAGCGTTCTGTGGGGAGACTCTATGCAAATAGCCTGCTCCTCATCAAATCCCACCCCGCTGGATTTAGCATCCACTGATGATTTTTGTCTGAATTGAGCTTGATTATGGTGTTTACAAAATGGTGATCCCCATCCCCCAACTCCACCACTCCTCATTTATCATTTGTCATTCTTTCTGCCCCGTTATTTACTTATCTAGTTATAATACGCACTCATGGCATCCTATTTTATTCAGTAGGTTATGATTCATTACTGTTCTTATTTATTTATTTTGAATTTTTGAATTTTATTTATTTTTTATACAGCAGATTCTTATTAGTTATTCATTTTATACTATTAGTGTATATTTGTCAATCCCAATCTCCCAATTCATCCCACCACCACCTCCCCTCCCTGCCAAGTTTGTTCTCTCCATCTGTGTCTCTACTTCTGCCCTGCAAACCAGTTCATCTGTACCATTTTTCTAGGTTACACCTATATGCGTTAATATACGTATTTGTTTTTCTGACTTACTTCACTCTGTATGACAGTCTCTAGATCCATCCGTGTCTCTACGAATGACCCAATTTCGTTCCTGTTTATGGCTGAGTAATATTCCATTGTATATATGTACCACATCTTTATCCATTCGTCTGTCAATGGGCACTTAGGTTGCTTCCATGTCCTGGCTATTGTAAATAGTGCTGCAATGAACATTGTGGTACATGACTCTTTAAATTATGGTTTTCTCAGGTATATGCCCAGTAGTGGGATTGCTGGGTCGTATGTTCTATTTTTAGTTTTTTAAGGAACCTCCATACTGTTCTCTGTAGTGGCTGTATCAATTTACATTCCCACCAACAGTGCAAGGGGGTTCCCTTTTCTCCACACCCTCTCCAGCATTTGTTGTTTGTAGATTTTCTGATGATGCCCATTCTGACTGGTGTGAGGTGATAACCTGTTCTTATTTATTTTGATACCCAAATTGTCGAGGATTTGTCCAGTAGAGACCCTTTAAGTGACTCCTATGTCCTTTTGACATTTCCCCTTTTTTTTTTTACCCTATTATTTTATTAAGGAATCCATTTCTATGACTGTCATGAAACCCAGGCTAGGTTAGCAGTGATGCATTCTGGAGGTAACTACATCCCACTCTGGACTTTCTGGTAATAGCCACTGTCTTCTCTACCTCAACTGAAAACCCAGAATCAGTCCCTGCCCTCCTACCTTGGGAAGATGCCAAAGCCAACTACATAAGAGGCTTTTTCAGAGAAGATGACTTTTCTTAGAAGACAAACCCTCTGCTTTGTTTTACGAAGCAGATAGCAACCCCATGGACAGGTTGGGACTTGCGCAAGCCTCAATATTTCCCCATTGGGTTTGTTTTTGTTTTTGTTTTTTTGACAGTTCCTTACTTTGTGGCACAAGATGTTCTGGAATCATCTTGTACCTCTCCCCTGCTCCAGTTTAGAATTGGTCATTTCTCCTGAGGGGGCCCTGGTTCCTCTTAGTAGGAAATGGTATTAGAAATGCAGATACGGGTGCTAGGTGTGCTTGTTGCTCCTAAGGTGCTGTTGCTTCAGGGCGCTTCGAGTGGATAGAGCTAGGAAACATGCACATATTGTTGACTCCTGTCTCTTTTCTCTTTTCCTGGTTAGTTACTGAATCTACTCTTTCCTTTCTATTCTGTGTGACCTCATTATAGCCCATACCACCATCATTTCACACATAAAAGTTATTGCAAAAGATTCCTAATTTGCCTCTTCCACTGTTACTTAAGCACTCAGTCAGAATTAATCTTCGTAAAACATTTTTTCATGCTGTACTCAGTAATTTTTAGTAGCTTCCCACTACTTTCTGATATTCAGGACCTTTCTGGAAGCCTGCTTGAACGAATTTTAAGTTTCTCCTGCTTTGTCTCATATAAACCCTCTAAATTAGACCGTTCTGTGTCCTGATTGTCGCCATAATTACTCAAATCACCCTTGGCTTTGTTTTTTTCTCATTACCTACCTCCCTTATTAAGGCTTCCCTGGTACAGTGCCTCAGGATGGTCTTTCACCATTTACTGTTCAGAAGATATGAATTATTACTCTCTAATTTAGAGTTAAACTTTTTGTTCTCTTTTAAGTAAATCATTTCTGCTTTGTGGTGATTTATGCCTGCTTGATTTTACTCTCTTGTGTGATTATACTATTTGCTGTTATAGACATACTGATTTACAGTGTATTTTAAAAGAAAGGAATGATCTTTTTGTGTCTGTGTACTATTTTTTTTAATATTTATTTATTTATTTGGCTGCGCCGGGTCTTAGTTGTGGCACACAGGATCTTCTTTGCTGCGTGCGGGAGCTTTAGTTGTGGCACGCGAACTCTTAGTTGCAGCATGTGGGATCTAGTTCCTTGACCAGGGATTGAACCCGGTCCCCCTGCATTGGGAGTGCAGAGTCTTAGCCACTGGACCACCAGTGAGGTCCCTGTCTACTAATATTGTAAGAGGATTCTATCCAAATGAAATTTTATATGTTGCTTAAAAATTAACAAGTATGTTAAAAGAAATGAAAGCATCTGAATGATCCTTATATTCTTTAGATTTGTTGTTTTTAACCCATGCTTAGGTAAGTTCTGTTGTAGAAGTTACAGTTGAGGTAGCAGTCTGGCCTGACCAGTGACTAGAGCAGACATTGAAAGAGAGAAGGAGCAGAAATCCCTCTGCTCTTGAGAGTAATCTGTTTATAGATTATCTAGTCCTCTAGGTCTTCTCTTAATTTCCGTTACCAGCTAAAGTCATGATAAAGCAAGCCATGGTGATCTGTTGAAGTGCTGTGAATGGTTAAAAAACAAAACAGAACAAAACATAAAAACATTTTTCAAAGAGGAAAAGAGAATGAAATTAAAAAAAATAAAATCAGACTGAGGTGGTTTGTGTATCCGCGTGGCTCCTTGGGCGGACCGGAATGTTCTTCATTAGTGGTTCTGAGGGGCAGGTATATTTTGATAAGAGTGAAGATGAGCATATTTGTACTAGCACCTTTTTGTTTGCTTTTCCTATCATTCCTTCTGGCTAGAGCCCATCTCTCTGGGTCTAAGAAGATAGTGTGAGCTTTCTGAAGGAGCAGGTTTTGGAAACAAATTTAGATTTAGCAGATAGGCAAGTAAAACTAGTTATGTCATGTGATTATGTAGTAATGATAATGAAATGGATATAAAGTTCATGATTTCTTTTATTTTCATTTTGCAGTTTAATTGGTTGGGGTCAAATAAGAAGAGGAGTGACAATCAAGCCAACAGTAGATGATGACTGAAGAATTAAATAACAGATTTGGATGAAGTCGGAATTTCTCTTAACAACCTAGGGGTATATTTTCAAAGCAATAGTGAGGAATTAATTTCACAGCTCATTACCTTAGGAGTAGCTGTAAGGTTATTCTCATTTTTTGGTGATGAAAATTTAACCTCTAGTACTAAAATAGGGTCTACAATAAATGTAAAAATTGGCATAATGTTGGATTGAATCTACATTTTACCAGAAATTAATCATTCCCAAATAATGTCTAATTTATACATCAGTGCAGGTTTGAAAGGAAACTGCTACAACCAGCCTTTGCTGTAGCACACATACCACTGAATCTGTTTGAAATAAAATTTTTCTTCTTATTTTTCATGATTCGTCTTTGAGTAGCTCCAGGCTTGAAGGATTATTGTTATCAGTAAAAACTTGAAGACAAATTCTTGAAGACCAACTTCCCTTTACCCCATATTTTATGTTGCTTTTATCTTTTTAACTTTGAGTGACAAATTAATAGGTTCAAATAAAATTGTCCTTTCAGGCATGAGGGCTTGTTCCCATGGACACACCTTTCTCTCCCCTTTTTTTCTGGACTAGAACACAGGAAGCTAGAGCCCGAAGTTCTCATCCTCTCCCTGTGATGCCCTGCGATTGTTTCTGCATTGCTTTACGCCCAAAACCCTACAGCCTTCCCCCATTGGAAAGTACTGTTAACACCAGATGATTTTAGTTAAGTAACAAAGATCTTTCCAGGCCTTATTTTATGTTTTTTCTTAACTGCTTAATTGATAAGGTTATGATGTAGATTCTAATATTAGTAATCTGTGGAACTTTCAGGAGGCAAAAAATGTTATACAGCAAAGGGTGAGCCCTTTCACTTTTAACTTATTCTCCGTGTTCCTGCACTTTTCCTGTGTTGTGCATTTTAATTTTTGTTAATTTTTGTTTCATGAAATTCTGTTAAAGCAGTGGTTCTTAACTCTGGCTGACATTAGAATTGTTGGGGAAGCTTAAAAAAAGATAGATGCTCCACAGAGATATTGATTTTAATTGGCTTTGGGTGGAGCCCAGGCATTAATTTTTAAAGCTCCCCTGTGTTGAGTAACAAACTTAGAGAGTTGAGAAGTAGGAGTATCAAATAACAGAATCTTACTAAGGTTTGGTAGTCTGATAATACTCTTGTTTGCTTTTCTTAAATTTTCATTTAATGTGGGACTTGATGCCACAGTTGTAACCTTGTGCTCTTTTGGGCATTGGACATGCTGCCTTGTAGAAGTTTAAAAGCTGTGGTTCTGGTTGTTAACGTAAGTTTATAAGTTTTGGGGAAACATATTAATGTTACGTACTTGCTTGACTTTGAAGGGTTGTGTTACAGCATGTAGAACACACTTAAATGAAACAAGGTTTTAATCCAATCATTAATTTTATGTCTAACATGTCCCCATGTGTTTTGTAAGCACCTTCTACCAGAAATTCTGGAGTAACATAAGACCCAAGTTCACTAATTTATTGTAATTAATCTCATGTCAGAACTGAAACCAGAAGTCTTTTCTATTTCAAACATCCACATGAATTTCAACAAATTTGCAAAGCACTGTGCTTAGTGTAAACGGGAATACGCAAATACGAAAACAGTGGGCCTTGTTTTCATAGAACAGTGATTCTCAGCAAAAGTTGTACCTGGTTGAGAATCTGCCTGTAATGCGAGGTTATTGATGAAAGTACACTGTATATGTAAATCCTGTTGGCTCTCCTGTTAAGGTGTTTTCAGAATCTGACCAGTTCTCACCATCTGCACTGCTACTGTCCTAGTCCAAGCCACCAGTGGCTCTCACCTAGAATAGCCCTGTAACAACTCCTCACTTCCACACTTGCCCCACTGCGGTCTGTTCTCAACACAGCCAGAGTTACCCTTTTTGTAAGAGAGAATGCTGTGTACCACTCTGATAAATTATAAAGTTCATCTCAGAGGAATGGGGGGCATCAGGACAGTAGCTTTGACATCTTCCAAATGATTTCCAGGTTGACCTAGAAAGCTTGCTCTACTATTTCACTTTTGTATGTAACCTCCAAAGATGATGATGATGATGATGATGTGTGTGTGTGTTTTTGGTTTTTGCAGAGCAAAAAAAGAATTTTTCTTTTAATAAGAGTATGCAAATAGCTGCACTCCCATAAAACTTCTGAAATTCTATTTCTAGAAAAATTTAATATGGTGAAAGGAAATGGATGCTTCTCTGGAAATACATAAAAATTTTTTAAATTACCAGAGATGAAGCAGATACCCTTAAAATATTGATAATCAAGAAACTGAGGTTACTAAAAAATTTTCTCTGCAGAAGTTTCCACTTCCACAAACTCACAATACAAGGAATGGGTAATTCCTGTTGTTTAATTTGTACCAGAATGTAGGACACAAAAAGGAGGCAAAAAAGGAGACATTCTAATTCATTGTTCAAAATTATTATATCCTTGCTGCCCAAACGTGGAGAGAACACTACCAAAAACAAAGCAAAAGCAAACCACTAGAGACCATTCTCACAAAGTTATAAAATCCATACTAAAATATTAGTGAATTAAGTCCAGCATGCTATTGAAAGAGTAATGCATTCTTGTATATACCTGGAGCTTTTAGAGGTGGAAAGGAAAAAGCATACCTTGAAGATGTATTTGATACAATTCAAAATTTTTTAAATGTAGGTAATGTAGAGAAGGACACTATTAACTTGATATAAGGTACTTAGAGAACTATCAGAATCATTGTTTTTTTTTTTTTTTATGGATGGCTAAATGGGTTTTTTATTTATTTATTTATTTATTTATTTATTTTTTGGCTGTGCTGGATCTTCGTTTCTGTGCGAGGGCTTTCTCTAGTTGTGGCGAGTGGGGGCCACTGTTCATCACGGTGCGCGGGCCTCTCACTATCGCGGCCTCTCTTGTTGCGGAGCACAGGCTCCAGACGCGCAGGCTCAGTAGTTGTGGCTCACGGGCTCAGTTGCTCCGCGGCATGTGGGATCTTCCCAGACCAGGGCTCGAACCCGTGTCCCCTGCATTGGCAGGCGGACTCAACCACTGCGCCACCAGGGAAGCCCCCAGAATCATTGTTTTTAATGATGAAACATTGGAGCGCAGTAACATCCTTCCATAATGCTGTAGGTGGGATAAAGTTGCAATTGGGTAAAATGTGGGGTTGTGAGGTTAATGAAATAAGGGTAAATTCAGAGGGTTGGGAAGTAGTCATCAATTGCATTGCACTGGAATTCATATTATTGTTTGGTTTCTCTATATTCTCATTAGGGTCTGGAACAAGTCAAGAATATCAGCTACCACTTGAATTCTACAATACTGTTCTCTGGGGCTTAGCAAATGAGACAGAAATATTGAGAATGGAAGTGACAGAATGTTACTTACAAGGTATAATAAGATTGCCTAGAAAATACAACCCAGAAACTGAAAAACTTGAACTGCTACGAGAGTCCAGTGAGGTGACAGTTCAAAATAAACATGCAAAAATTATTAGTTTACTAAATAATTTACTAATTAGTTTACACCACACACATGTACACACAGACACACACACAAATCAGAAAATGCCATGGGTATAAACTTACCAGGTATAAATTTAACAAGATTATGCAAGATATATATGAATAAAACTAATTTGTTGAAAGACAAAAGAGGAGCATATGAGTAATGAGAAAATAGGCAGTACTCTTAGATGAGAATACTCAATATTATACAGATGACTCCTTTTTCTCCACCTATAAATTCAGTGTATTTTTTTTATAGTTTATTATTTTTTTAATTAATTTTTTATTTTTGGGTGTGTTGGGTCTTTGTTGCTGTGCACGGGCTTTCTCTAGTTGTGGCGAGCGGGGGCTACTCTTGTGGTGCGCGGGCTTCTAATTGTGATAGCTTCTCTTGTTGTGGAGCACGGGCTCTAGGCGCGCGGGCTCAGTAGTTGTGGCATGCAGGCTCTAGAGCACAGGCTCAGTAGTTGTGGTGCACGGGCTTAGTTGCTGCGTGGCATGTGGGATCTTCCCAGACCAGGGCTCGAACCCGTGTCCCCTGCAGTGGTGGATGGATTCTTAACCACTGCATCACCAGGGAAGCCCAATTCAGTGCATTCCGAATAAAAATTTCAATAAGGTTTTTTAAAGAACTTGTCCAGTTGATATTAAAGATTTGGAAAAGTAAGATTCACAAGAATCGTAAATAAACCAGAATTCCCTGGCGGTCCATTAGTTAGGACTCTGCACTCTCACTGCCGAGGCCCCAGGTTCAATCCCTTGTTGAGGAACTAAGATCCCACAAGCCATGCAGCACAGCTAAATAAATAAATAAGTGAATGAATAAAAATGTAAGTGTTCTTGATGGGGTTGGGGGGAATAGTAAATAAACTTGTTTAAAAGAATTATGATGGGAGAGTTGACATGTTTTAGAACATATGATAAAGCCACAATATAAGAAGTGTGGTATTGATGCAGAAGTAGATCAATCATTGGAACAAACTTTACAACCAGATATAAAATTTTAATAACACATGCTATAGGCAGCATTTTTTTTTTTTAAAGGATTTTCTTATTTATTTATTTATTTATTTATTTTTGGCTGTGTTGGGTCTTCGGTTCGTGCGAGGGCTTTCTCCAGTTGCGGCAAGCGGGGGCCACTCTTCATCGCGGTGCGGGGACCGCTCTTCATCGCGGTGCGCGGGCCTTTCTCTATCGCGGCCCCCCCCCGTCGCGGGGCACAGGCTCCAGACGCGCAGGCTCAGCAATTGTGGCTCACGGGCCCAGCTGCTCCGCGGCATGTGGGATCTTCCCAGACCAGGGCTCGAACCCGTGTCCCCTGCATTAGCAGGCAGATTCTCAACCACTGCGCCACCAGGGAAGCCCTAGGCAGCATTTTATGTCTGAGAAAATAGACTTTTTTAGTCAAAATCGTGAGCCATTTGGGGATAAAAGATCTTTTATTTAAAACCTTATTTAAGATTTTTTATTTTTTTATTTTTTATTTTATTTATTTTTTAATTTTTATTATTTATTTATTGGTTGGGTTGGGTCTCTGTTGCTGCGTGCGGGCTTTCTCTAGTTGCTGCGAGCGGGGGCTACTCTTCATTGTGGTGCGCGGACTTCTCATTGCGGTGGCTTCTCTTGCTGTGGAGCACGGGCTCTAGGTGCGCGGGCTTCAGTAGTTGTGGCACGTGGGCTTCAGTAGTTGTGGCACACGGGCCTTAGAGCACAGGCTCAGTAGTTGTGGCGCATGGGCTTAGTTGCTCCGCGGCATGTGGGATCTTCCCGGACCAGGGCTCGAACCCGTGTCCCCTGCATTGGCAGGCGGATTCTTAACCACTGTGCCACTAGGGAAGCCCTAAGATATTTTACTGAGACAAAATTATGAACAAAGAAATCTTAGGAGATTATTTTAATAGTTTGGATGAGGAAGGCAAAACAAACCCAAAAGCCTAAAGGAAAAGTTGGTAGATCTGATACATAAAAAGTTCAAAACTTACAGCCAAGGAGATTACAGATTTAAAAGATGATAGGTTGAGAGAAAATAATTAAAACTTACATGAAATGTGAAAGATTAATATTCCTAGTACAAATCAGTAAGATAGAATAGAAATGGGACAAAATACATATTGCATCACTTTAGATGGGCTAAAGACTAGCAGAAAGAGGACTCATGTAGACTCATGAGCACACTGAGTGCTGTTGATTTGATTTGGGCAAAGATGGAAGTTAGTGGCAGTGAAGTCCCACAGGCAGGAGCAGACACGGCATCTCATCTCCATAGAGTTTTCTTTGTGCCTCAGGCTCCACAACAGGGAAGGGCTGTGCTGCTGCCAGTGACTCTTACACGGTAGGGTCTTGCCAGAGCAGAGAAAATTAGTTCTGTGCTGAGCCATTGACTTTCATACTCAGGGATTATATCACTGTTCAGGAAGAACTTAGACAAATACTCCTCTTAATGCTTGCATTTAAGGGAGTGTTTACAAACATTGGGCAGCAGGGTAATCACACTATTCTGGAGGATAAAGCACCATTATTGAACAATATGTCTGACTTCAGCTCTTTGGCAACAGGGAAAATCCAGCTTGCAAATGTGTATAGACTGTATATAAAAGAAATGCAAGTACCCAATATACATTTGTGAAGTGTTCAGCCTGTTTAGTAATAAGAAACGTGAACAATGTGATTCACTTTCACTCATTAAAATTGGCGAAAATTAAAAGGATTTACAGCAGCCAGTGTTGGTGAGGATATATTGTTGGTGAGAAGTATAAACTGGTACATTCTCTAAAGAGGACAGTTTGATTACATCTATCGAGATTTAAAATATCTCACCCTTCGACCCAGAATTCTGTATCTGGGAATGTATCATAACGAAATATTTGCTCATGTTCACAAAGACCTGTGTAGAAGGATGTTTATTCCAGCATTGTTTAGTATGGCAACGATTGTAGGGCACCGAAATATTAGTCAAAAGGGGATCATTAAGTAGCTTTTGTGGTACATTTATTCTGTTATGAAATAAAACTATAAGCCACCTTTGATTCAGCCCTGGTTAAAATGAAAGGTGAAAATATTGGTCCCAAAGGTATTTTATGAAAATCCCGAGAGGGAATAATCTCTGACTTAAAGTGCTTTGAGAATTCGTAATACAGTATAGGTTGTTGCTCACCTTAGCAAAAAGAATCGAGAGGAGTGTCAAAGGAACATGCTCCTTGTGGGTGTTAGCACTGAATCTGTTAGAATGACAAGTTTATTTTCTCAAACAAGTTTTTTTGGGGAAAGCCAAGACCAGCAAGTGAATTCATGCCACTTACATAATAGTGAAATTATACATTAAAGTTTATCACCATCAGGCTGGTATATCCGTTGCAATCTATATTCCTACAATAAATACATTCTATAAAATATAATTTCCTGTTACAAGCATACAGTGACTAATATATTTCCTACAACAAATATATAAAAAAACTAAGCAGAAATCATAATTTTAAGTAGTATACTCCAAGAGTTAAAAATCAACCCTTTATAAATGATATGTATGTCAAGAATATCGCAGTAGGAGCTTCAGTTAACCAGGAATGCATTTAATGATGCATTTAATGATGGCAAGATGCAGATTATAGCTCAGACTTAAAGAAAATCTTTCCCTTTCAAATTCTCTTCCCTTTCAAATTCTTTTAAGTCTTATGGGACTTTATGGTTTGTAAATCATCTTCAAACTTCTCCAAAGGGTTGTAAAAAATACAACAAAACCCATTAGTCCAGTGGTTTTTATTCTCGAAAGCACTATTCCAACGATCTTTTGTCTCAAAAGTTTCTCATCAACTACTATTATGCCTCATGGACTATTTTTTCAAAAATTGTATTGGCCTTTTCAAAGGACCAGTTTTTGGCTTTGTTGAGTCTCTATTGTGCTTTTTATTTCATTGATTTCTTACCTTTATTATTTCCTTTCTTCTACTTTCTTTGGATTTATTGCGCTATTTAATTTTCTTTTAGCTTTTCTTCTTTCTAATATAAACACTGAAGGCCAAGCATTTTCCACTTGGGACTTTAATAGCAGAATCAAGCAAATCTTATTATTTATTTAGGTATAATCTACATTTAATAAAATGCACAAATCTCAAGTGCTCAGTTTGATGAGTTTTGATTATTTTATACACCCATGTATCCATCAGCCCAAACAAAATATAAAACATTTCCATCACCTCAGAAAATTCTCTCATGCTCCTACAATACATAGTCTTTTAGCATCTGAATTCTAATTAGGATGTTTTTCAGATTCAGTAGTTTGTTTCTTTTTATTGCTGGATAGTATTACACTGTAAAGATAAAACCATGTTTTGTTTATCCATTCACCAGTTGGTGTACATTTGGATTATTTCCACTTTTTGGCTGTTAAGAACAAACCTGCTGTGAACATTAGCATTCAAGTCTGTGTAGATATATGTTTTCATTTTTCTTTTTTTTTAATTAATTTATTTGTTTTTAATTTTGACTGTGTTGGGTCTTCATTGCTGTGCGCGGGTTTTCTCTAGTTGCGGTGAGTGGGGGCTACTCTTCGTTGCAGCGCACGGACTTCTCATTGTTGCGGCTTGTTGCAGAGCACGGGCTCTAGGCGCACGGGCTTCAGTAGTTGTGGCACGTGAGCTCAGTAGTTGTGGCTCATGGGCTCTAGAGCACAGACTCAGTAGTTGTGGTGCATGGGCTTAGTTGCTCTGCAGCATGTGGGATCTTCCCAGGCCAGGGCTTGAACCCGTGTCCCCTGCATTGGCAGGTGGATTCTTAACCACTGTGCCACCAGGGAAGTCCGAGGTCTGTTTAATATTGATTCTTTGAAATTTGTTGAGACTTCAGTTGTCACTTATATCTGGTCATTTTTTATAAATGCTCTATATGTAATAGAGAAGAATGAACAAAACTTTTTTATTGGTGAGTTTATCTTGTGGGTTTGCTGATCTTTATATATTTATGTCTTCAAATTTGGGGAATTTTCAGCCATTATTTCTTCAAATATTTTTCCTGTGCTAATCTCTTTCTGCTCTCCTGGGACTCCAGTGGTACAAATGGTAGACCTTTTGATATTTTTTTCACAGACCTGAAGTTCTGCTAAATTCCTTCAATTTTCTTTCTTTCCATTTTTTGGATTGGATAATTTCTATTGATCTGTCTTCAAGCTCACTAACTCCTCTGTCATCTGTAATGGTTAATTTTGTGTGTCAACTTGGCTAGGTTATGGTACCCAGTGTTTGGTCAAAAACTGGTTTAGATATTCCTGTGAAGATATTTTAAAATATGTGATTAACATTTAATAAGCAGACTTTGAATAAAGCAGATTATCTCTATAATTGTGGGTGGGTCTTATCTAATCAGTTGAAGGCCTCAAGAGAAAAGACTGACCTTCCTTGAGGAAGAAAGAATTCTGCTTCCAGACTGCTTTTGGACTCAAGACTGCAACATCAATTTTTCCCTGGGTCTCCAGCCTGCTCTCCTGCCCTGAAGATTTTGGATTTGGCAGCCCCCACTATTGCCTTAAGCCAGTTCCTTAAAATCAGTCAATCAAACCCTCTCTCTGTCTCTGTCTCTCTCTCTGTCTCACTCTCCATATATATATTCTCTTTATCACTGATGTTTTGCAGTTTGACTCCAATGTATCAAAAAAATGTACCCACAAGCTTCCAAAATGATCCCTAGAGGGCAGTGTTGTCCCCGTTGAGCCCATAGCACTTTTGAGACAATTGTTGTCTCTTTTGACTGAGGTTGCTTTTTGACCAGAGACTGGCTGGTTTGTAAGATCTGGGCTGTAGATCTCCAGTTTCTCATGGTCTCAAAGGCTAGACTAATCCCCTTTTATAGACAAAATGACATGGATTCCAAAATTTTAAAGTAGGGGATGTACCTGCAATCCACATAATCCTCATTTTATATAAACATAATTCACTAGATGAGCTCAGTAGAAGTAGATATGTGGTATATATATATACACATATATATAATGAGGATTTTATACATATATATTTTATATATATGTATTACACATTTACTTCTATTGAGCTCATCCAGTGAATTTTTAATTTTGTATATTGTATTTTTATCATCTAAAACTTCCATTTGGTTAGTTTTTATAGTTTCTTTTTACTCTGCTGAGAGCTATCTTTTCATTTATTTGAACGGTGTGTTTACCTCACAGAGCATAATTATAACAGCTTTAAAATCTTTGTTAATTTCAACATCTGCATCATTTTGGATTTGACATCTGTTGAACGTGTTTTCCTTTGGGAATTAGTCACATTTTTCTTAATTCTTTGTATGTCAAGTAATTTTGGATTGTATACTGGATATTTTGAACCTAAAATAAGAATCTGGGTCCTGTTAAAGTCCTCTGATGGATGAGATTTTTTTTTAAAGCAGGCAATCAACCTAGTTAGCTTCAGTCTACAAGTTCTTGCTCACCTTCTGTGCGTAGTAGTCCCAGCGTCAGTTCAGTTTTCAAAGCCATTGCGCTGATACTTTGGGCTTATCCTACATATGCGCTCCTCAAAGGTTAGTTTGAGTGGTGTTTCATATAGTAGTTCAGTTCTCAAAGTCTTTGCTATGTTGCTTTGGGTCTGCCCCATGCATGCTCAGCTCAGAGGTGAGCCTGGAATTTCTGCTGGTTCATACACAGAATTAATGGATCCCCTTCTCCAGCTCACTCTTTGTGATTCTTTCTACACTTTCCAGCTTTCGGGGGCACGTTTTCTCAGACCTCTGGCCAGAAGTATGGGGTTCCTTGGAGTTTTTCTCCTTGTACTGTCTACAGCAGCTCTGCTAGAGACTTCTCCTCTGACCAGTGTTGGGATAGAATGTAGATAAAAATTCGGTAAATCACCCCTGTATGAGTCACTTCAGGTTTTGACTTCCCTTCTCAATTCACCTCCTTTGCTTACTTTTCAGGATTCTCAAGTAGTTACTTTTTGTGTTCTGTTTTTTCCCCAGAGATTTTAGTTGTTTGAAGTGGGAGAGATAGACTGTAGTGGGCTTAACTCTCTTGACTGGCACCAGAAATCGGTACATCCACAATATTTCTTTTAGTGAGAGTCTGTGAGTGGTAAATTCTTCGTATGTCTGTAAATATCTCTATTTTGCCTTTACAATGGTAATTTACCTAGGTATAAAATCCTATGTCACTAATAATTTCCCTTTTCACTTTGAAAATATCATTCCACTGTCTTCTGGTATCAGTTGATGGTTGATGCAAAGTCTGCAGATATTCTGATTTTCATTTCTTAGTGGTAATGCCTTTTTTCTCTTGTGGCTTTCAAGATTCCCTTTATCAAAGAAAAAGTACCCACAAACTTCTAAAATTCTCCCTAGAGGGCAGTATTGTCCCTGTTGAGCCCATAGCACTTTTTTTTTTTTTAAACATCTTTATTGAAGTATAATTGCCTTACAATGGTGTGTTAGCTTCTGCTTTATAACAAAGTGAATCAGTTATACATATACAATATGTTCCCATTTCTCTTCCCTCTTGCATCTCCCTCCCTCCCACCCTCCCCATCCCACCCCTCTAGGTGGTCACAAAGCACCGAGCTGATCTCCCTGTGCTATGCGGCTGCTTCCCACTAGTTATCTATCCATAGCACTTTTGAGAAAACTGTCTCTTGACTGAGGTTGTTTGACCATAGACTGGCTGGGTTGTAAGATCTGGGCTGTAGATATCCAGTTTCTCATGGTCTCAAAGGCTAGACTAATTCCCTTTTTATAGACAAAATAACATGGATTCCAAAATTTCAAAGTAGGGGTTGTATCTGCAGACCACATAATCCTCATTTCTGGGTTTATAGCCTATTAATCCCTATTTCTTTCACTGATTCATGGAAATCTGCAGCTTTCACTTAAGGTTTTGGCTAGCTTCCTTCAGTCCTTAATTGCTTTGTATTTCTTTATTCCATTTAAGGTATTTAAATATATTTCAGACTAACTTAAAGCCACTTAAGGCCATCTCATTGGATCATTTGCCTCCCTTCCCCCAATTATCCATTCATTTATTTAACATTAATTGAGTTAATATGCCAGTTTCTATAGTAGACCAGGGGACAGAGCTAAATAAAACCCAGACCCTTTTCTCAGTGTTCCCTCAGCCTCTTCAATGCATTATTAATCCAGAGAGAAATTTCATGACGTAGAACAGTGTTTTAAGGAACATGTGAAGCTGTGCCAGAAAAGTCTTTGATTTAAATAACTTAGGGGCTTCCCTGGTGGTGCCGTGGTTGAGAATCCGCCTGCCAATCCAGGGGACACGGGTTCGAGCCCTGGTCTGGGAAGATCCCATATGCCGCGGAGCAACTGAGCCCGTGCGCCACAACTACTGAGCTGGCACTCTAGAGCTCGTGAGCCACAACTGCTGAGCCCACATGCCACAGTTGCTTAAGCCCACGCGCCTAGAGCCCGTGCTCCCCAACAAGAGAAGCCACTGCAGTGAGAAGCCTGCGCACTGCAACGAAGAGTAGCCACTGCTCGCCACAACTAGAGAAAGCCCGCGTGCAGCAACGAAGACCCAACACAACCATAAATAAATTAATTAATTAATTTTTAAAAAACGTGTATTAAATAACTTAATCTGTTTCTTAGTGGGTGTGATAATTTTTGTCAGGAGAAACTTGTTCCTCAAGCTTCTATAAAGCCAGTCCTGCTACTTTCTATAAAATACATTACAGTAGGACTTCCCTGGTGGCACAGTGGTTGAGAATCTGCCTGCCAATGCAGGGGACACGGGTTCGAGCCCTGGTCTGGGAAGATCCCACATGCCATGGAGCAACTAGGCCCGTGAGCCACAACTACTGAGCCTGCGCGTCTGGAGCTTGTGCTCCACAACAAGAGAGGCCCGCACACCGCGATGAAGAGTGGCCCCCGCTTGCCGCAACTGGAGAAAGCCCTCGCACAGAAACGAAGACCCAACACAGCCAAAAATAAATAAATAAATAAATAAAAATACATTACAGTAATATTTATTGATCCATGTGCAGGGTGGTTGTGAGATATTTTACAATATTTACTGTCAAGTCTCATTCAGCAGAGAAATTGTTACTGGAAATAGTACTTTTGGGAAATGTTTTGTCAGGCTGAATTATTTGTTCTATAACATCTTGTGTTGAACCTGAAAGTATTAATAGACAAGTATTCAAAATGAATCTGAGTTTCTTCTTTCATCAATATTAATAATACCATTTCAAGTGGACGTTTGACAACATTTAATTTTTGAGCAGAAATAATAGAAATATAAATGTACTTGTATAATTTTGAAAATTAAATATTTGTTACCAAATATTCAAAAAAAAGGTTGTGAGGACTTCTCTGGCCGTCCAGTGGTTAAGACTCCGTGCTTCCACTGCAGGGGACATGGGTTCAATCCCTGGTTGGGGAACTAAGATCTCTGCATGCCACGCGGTGCAGCCAAAAAAAAAAAAAATCAAAAAACAAAACAAAACAAAACCAAAGAAGTTGATGGTTTAGGTTAGGGACATCTTTATTCATCATAAGTGGTTGTTCAGAGCTTGGACTTTGAATTTCTGTTTAATATGCTAATTAAAAATATGAAGAATCAAAGTGTATTTAACTGTTAAAAAATTTTTTGAAGCATAGATGTGCCTTGTTTGGGGAAATAGCTATTGTTAGTGAGAAGCAAATAATTTGTATGATAATTTTGCCTAAATCAAATTTCTGTTAATTGAATGCTATTCCAAAAATTTATTAGAGAAACTTATACATGAACAAATTTGTTTTAAACCATGAAGTACTATATTAACAGGAAATATTACAGTTTGTAATAACAATTTAAAGGAATCCTAGGGCTAAAAGTATTATGAAGTGATTTCATAGACTTAGTTTACTTAAATGAGCAAGGCCATAAGAGAAAAAAATATGAATGAATAAATGTTCCCATTCAAAGAGAGGAAGAATGGAAAAATAGAAAGGAGAGGAGATCCCTCATTTTCAGTTTTTCATTCACAATTTGGTGTGTAGTCCTCCAGGGGATAGGACCAGTAGTTCCATTATTGGTAAAAATATTAGGATAAAATCCAAGAAATTGAAGAAAACATTGTAATATTAAAATGGAATTGAAAATATTCATGTAAATCCATCATTAAATAGTGTACTAGTTATCTATTGCTACATAGCAATATTTCCACACACTTAGAGGCTTAACACAAGACATTTATTATATCACACTTTCTGTGGGTCAGATGTCTGGGCATAGCTTAACTAGACGCTCTGCTTCAGGGACTAACAAAGCTTCAGTCGAGGTGTCAGCCGAGGCTGTGGTCACATCTGCTTCCAAGCTCACATGGTTGTTGGCAGGTTTATTCATTCCTTGCAGGCTGCTGAATTGAAGGCCTCAGTTTCTTGCTGGCTGTCAGCCAGAGGCTGCACTTAGTTCCTTGCCAAATGGCCTTCTCCATAGGCAGCTTACAACATGGCAGTTGTCTTCTTTAAAGCCAGCAAGGGAGATAGTCTCCTTGTAAGGCTGGCATTAATCATACATACTATAATCATATATATTTGTGTGTGTGTGTGTGTGTGTATGTGTGTAATCATGTGCATCCTGTCACCTTTGGCATATACTACTGACTAGAAGAAAGTCATAGTTCTTCCCACTTTCAGGAGGAGGGGAGCACACAAAAGTATGAACACCAGAAGACAGGGCTCATGGGGGCCACCCTAAAGTCTGTCTGCCACAATATGTGTATTTTTTTTTAGCTCTGTCCATTGAAATGACCTAAAAGCAACGTCACCTCAGTAATCATGAACACCCCCTTGTGCTCAGGTTGTGGCTTCTGAAAAGCCATTCTGCCTTAAAGGGAAGCTGGGTGCTTTTGGAGAAATAGTTTATTCCAGGGCTGGGACACGGAAAGTACAAGGAGAGCTAGGGACATTTTGTTGTGCTAGAAATCCATAAAGTTCTTGAAGATCAATGGGGTTATGTTCCACTGGCCACAGCCATGACATTTAAAACATTGTAAAGACTAATGGTGGCAATTAATTGAAACAAACGGATTCTATGAAAACCCGTGATTTGATAATGATGTTCAAAATAGAGAAAGTCTGAAAAATTTTATTTGTCACCATTTGAGGCAGCTATTAAATCAACTGCTTACTATGAAAATTGGTAGTTAATAGTAAAGAAGTAAGCATCTTATCCTGCCTTTTCAGTAGAATCTGTGTTTCAGGTAACCAAATATCTCCAGTTGATGAGGGAAGCTCTACTTCACAGATGAATGCCAATTAGTAAATGTAGACGAGATGATAGATTTTGAAAAACATCACAAACTTTAATGAAATTATCAGGATCACTATCATCATCATAATGGTTATCAACTGGTGTTAAAATGAATGGATGGCATTGGATGTTTTTAAAATGCAAAAGTGAAATGGTCACTTCCTAGTTTCAGGGCAAAAATATAATTGTAAAATGGAGGGATTACGCAGTCATCACTTTAATCGAGTAATCAATCTTAAGATTATTAATGGATTAACCATATATTATGTGTTTCCTCTGATGCAATTCAATATGAATACCCATCGCCTATAAAATATTCTAGCCAAAAATGTTTAATAAGACTGTTACAGAAAATAACAAATAGAAGAACAAACTAAATAGCACCAAGAGGTAGCAACTAAACAAACCCAGAAGGTGGTATATCCTCAGAACAACTGTAGGACCATCTCTCCAATAGTCAACACTATAACGAAAGGTACCTAATAATTATATGCTATGGGTGGTCCTTGAACAGATCATGATTGGACCAAACAACTGATAAGGACATTTTTGTATTTGGGAAATTTTTAATATAGTCTAGGTATTTGATGAAATGGAAAGACAGAGTTTGTTGACTTAAAAAAAGCAGGTTATAAAATAGCATGTACACTGTGATCCAGTCTTGTAAAAAATACATACACACACACATATAATAGTATAGGAAAAGATCTCGAAGTACAGGTACTAAGGTGTTAACAATGGTGGATCTCTGTTTTGGTTGGCGGGGGAGGGGTTGTTTATGAATTTCCTATTGTTGCTGAAACAAATTACCACAGATGAGTAGCTTAAAACAATACAAATTTATTCTCTCACAGGTTTGGAGGCCAGAAGTATAAAATGAGTCTTATGGGACTAAAATCAAGGTGTCTGCGAGGCTGGTTCCTTTTGGAGTCTCAAGGGGAGAATCCATTCCTTGCCTCTTCCAGCTTCTAGAGGCTCCTAGAATTCCGTGGCTCTGACTGCACATCACTCAGTATCTGTTTCTATCATCACATCACCTTCTCTGCCTTCTGATCCTCCTGCTTCCCTTTTATAAGAACCCTTGTGATTACATTGGGCCCACATGGATCATCCAGGATCATCTCTCCATGAAGATCCTTCACTTAGGGACTTCCCTGGTGGCACTCAGTGCAGGGGGCCCGGGTTTGATCCCTGGTCAGGGAAATAGATCCCACATGCATGCTGCAACTAAGAGTTTGCATGCCACATCTAAGGAGCCCACAAGCCACAACTAAGGAGCCCATCTGCTGCAACTAAGATCTGGTGCAACCAAATGATAAATAAATAAATACATAAATAATAATAATAATAAAAGATCGGAACTTCCCTGGTGGCGCAGTGGTTAAGAATCCATCTGCCAATGCAGGGGACACAGGTTCGATCCCTGGACCGGGAAGATCCCACATGCCACGGAGCAACTAAGCCCATGTGCCACAACTACTGAGCCTGCGCTCTAGAGCACGCAAGCCACAACTACTGAGCCTGCGTGCCACAACTACTGAAGCCTGTGTGCCCTAGAGCCAATGCACTGCAACTACTGAGCCTGCATGTTGCAACTACTGAAGCCTGCATGTCTAGAGCCCGTGTTCTGCAACAAGAGAAGCCACCACAATGAGAAGCCCGCACACCGGGCTGCACCCAACACAGCCAAAAAGAAAGAAATAAAATATACATAAATTTATTTTAAAAAATTTATAAAAAGATCCTTCACTTAATCACATCTTTAAAGATTTATTGGAGGGAGGAACCAAGATGGCAGAGTAGAAGGACGTGCTCTCACTCCCTCTTGTGAGAACACCAGAATCACAACTAGCTGCTGGACAATCATCGACAGGAAGACACTGGAACTCACCGAAAAAGGTACCCCACATCCAAAGACAAAGGAGAAGCCACAATGAGATGGTAGGAGGGGCGCAGTCACAGTAAAATCAAATCCCATAACTGCTGGGTGGGTGACTCACAGACTGGAGAACACTTATACCACAGAAGTCCACCCACTGGAGTGAAGGTTCTGAGCCCCACATAGGGCTTCCCAACCTGCGGGTCCAGCAATGGGAGGAGGAATTCCTAGAGAATCAGACTTTGAAGGCTAGTGGGATTTGATTGCAGGACTTGGACAGGACTGGGGGAAACAGAGACTCCACTCTTGGAGGGCACACACAAAGTAGTGTGTGCATTGGGACCCAGGGGAAGGAGCGGTGACCCCAGGGGAGACTGAACTAGACCTACCTGCTAGTGTTGGAGGGTCTCCTGCAGAGGTGGGGGGTGGCTCTGTTTCACCATGGGGACAAGGACACTGGCAGCAGAAGTTCTGGGAAGTACTCCGGGGCGTGAGCCCTCCCAGAGTCTGCCATCAGCCTCACCAAAGAGCCCGGGTAGGCTCCAGTGTTGGGTCGCCTCAGGCCAAACAACCAACAGGGAGGGAACCCAGCCCCACCCATCAGCAGACAAGCGGATTAAAGTTTTACTGAGCTCTGCCCACCAGAGAAACAGTCAGCTCTACCCACCACCAGTCCCTCCCATCAGGAAACTTACACAAGCCTCTTAGATAGCCTCATCCACCAGAGGGCAGACAGCAGAAGCAAGAAGAACTACAATCCTACAGCCTGTGGAACAAAAACCACATTCACAGAAAGATAGACAAGATGAAAAGGCAGAGGGCTATGTACCAGATGAAGGAACAAGATAAAACCCCAGAAAAACTAAATGAGGTGGAGATAGGCGATCTTCCAGAAAAAGAATTCAGAATAATGATAGTGAAGATGATCCAGGACCTCGGAAAAAGAATGGAGGCAAAGATCGAGAAGATACAAGAAATATTTAACAAAGACCTAGAAGAATTAAAGAACAAACAAACAGAGATGAAAAATACAATAACTGAAATGAAAACTACACTAGAAGGAATCAATAGCAGAATAACTGAGGCAGAAGAACGGATAAGTGACCTGGAAGACAGAATGGTGGAATTCACTGCTGTGGAACAGAATAAAGAAAAAAGAATGAAAAGAAATGAAGACAGCCTAAGAGACCTCTGGGACAACATGAAACGCAACAACATTCGCATTATAGGGGTCCCAGAAGGAGAAGAGAGAGAGAGGACCAGAGAAAATATTTGAAGAGATTATAGTCAAAAACTTCCCTAACACGGGAAAGGAAATAGCCACCCAAGTCCAGGAAGCGCAGTGAGTCCCATACAGGATAAACACAAGGAGAAACATGCCGAGACACATAATAATCAAATTGGCCAAAATTAAAGACAAAGAAAATTTATTGAAAGCAGCAAGGGAAAAACAACAAATAACATACAAGGAAACTCCCATGAGGTTAACAGCTGATTTCTCAGCAGAAACTCTACAAGCCAGAGGGAGTGTCATGATATACTTAAAGTGATGAAAGGGAAGAACCTACAACCAAGATTACTCTACCCAGCAAGGATCTCATTCAGATTCGATGGAGAAATCAAAAGCTTTACAGACAAGCAAAAGCTACGAGAATTCAGCACCACCAAACCAGCTCTACAACAAATGCTAAAGGAATTTCTCTAAGTGGGAAACACAAGAGAAGAAAAGAACCTACAAAAACAAACCCCCAAAAAAAGAAAAAGAAAAAAAACCCCAAAAAAACCCAAAACAAAAACAATTAAGAAAATGCTCATAGGAACATACATATCGATAATTACCTTAAACGTGAATGGATTAAATGCTCCAACCAAAAGACACAGGCTTGCTGAATGGATACAAAAACAAGACCCATAACTATGCTGTCTACAAGAGACCCACTTCAGACCTAGGGACACATACAGACTGAAAGTGAGGGGATGGAAAAAGATATTCCATGCAAATGGAAATCAAAAGAAAGCTGGAGTAGCAATACTCATATCAGATAAAATAAACCTTAAAATAAAGAATGTTACAAGGACAAGGAAGTACACTACATAATGATCGAGGGATCAATCCAAGAAGAAGGTAAAACAATTATAAATATATATGCACCCAACATAGGAGCACCTCAATACATAAGGCAACTGCTAACAGCTATAAAAGAGGAAATCGACAGTATCACAATAACAGTGGGGGACTTTAATACCTCACTTACACCAATGGACAGATCATCCAAACAGAAAATTAATAAGGAAACAGAAGCTTTAAATGACACAATAGACCAGATAGATTTAATTGATATTTATAGGACAATCCATCCAAAAACAGCAGATTACACTTTCTTCTCAAGTGCGCATGGAACATTCTCCAGGATAGATCACATCTTGGGTCACAAATCAAGCCTCAGTAAATTTAAGAAAATTGAAATCATATCAAGCATCTTTTCTGACCACAACACTATGAGATTAGAAATGAATTACAGGGAAAAAAACTTAAAAAACACAAACACATGGAGGCTAAACAATACGTTACTAAATCACCAAGAGGTCACTGAAGAAATCAAAGAGGAAATCAAAAAATGCCTAGAGACAAATGACAATGAAAACACGATGATCCAAAACCTATGGGATGCAGCGAAAGCAGTTCTAAGAGGGAAGTTTATAGCTTTACAAGCCTACCTCAAGAAACTAGAAAAATCTCGAACAATCTAACCTTACACCTAAAGGAACTAGAGAAAGAAGAACAAACAAAACCCAAAGTTAGCAGAAGGAAAGAAATCATAACGATCAGAGCAGAAATAAATGAAATAGAAACAAAGAAAACAATAGCAAAGATCAATAAAACTAAAAGCTGGTTCTTTGAGAAGATAAACAAAATTGATAAACCATTAGCTAGACTTGTCAAGAAAAAGAGGGAGAGGACTCAAATCAATAAAATTAGAAAAGAAAAAGGAGAAGTTACAAGAGACACCGCAGAAATACAAAGCATCCTAAGAGACTACTACAAGCAACTCTATGCCAATAAAATGGACAACCTGGAAGAAATGGACAAATTCTTAGACAGGTATAACCTTCCAAGACTAAACCAGGAAGAAATAGAAAATATGAACAGAACAATCACAAATAATGAAATTGAAACTGTGATTAAAAATCTTCCAACAAACAAAAGTCCAGGACCAGATGGCTTCACAGGTGAATTCTATCAAACATTTAGAGAAGAGCTAACACCCATCCTTCTCAAACTCTACCAAAAAATTGTAGAGGAAGGAACACTCCCAAACTCATTCTATGAGGCCACCATCACCCTGATACCAAAACCAGACAAAGATACTACATAAAAAGAAAATTACAGACCAATATCACTCATGAATATAGATGCAAAAATCCTCAACAAAATACTAGCAAACAGAATCCAACAACACATTAGGAGGATCATACACCATGATCACGTGGGATTTATCCCAGGGATGCAAGGATTCTTCAATATACACAAATCAGTCAATGTGATACACCATATTAACAAATTGAAAAGGAAAAACCATATGATCATCTCAATAGATGCAGAAAAAGCTTTTGACAAAATTCAACACCCATTTATGACAAAAACTCTCCAGAAAGTGGGCATAGAGGGAACCTACCTCAACATAATAAAGGCCATATATGACAAACCCACAGCAAACATCATTCTCAATGGTGAAAAACTGAAAGCATTTCCTCTAAGATCAGGAACAAGACAAGGATGTCCACTCTCGCCCCTATTATTCAACACAGTTTTGGAAGTCCTAGCCACGGCAATCAGAGAAGAAAAAGAAATAAAAGGAATACAAGTTGGAAAAGAAGAAGTAAAACTGTCACTTTTTGCAGATGACATGATACTATACATAGAGAATCCTAAAGATGCCACGAGAAAACTACTAGAGCTAATCAATGAATATGGTAAAGTTGCAGGATACAAAATTAATGCACAGAAATCTCTTGCATTCCTATACACTAATGATGAAAAATCTGAAAGGGAAATTAAGGAAACACTCCCATATACCATTGCAACAAAAAGAATAAAATACCTAGGAATAAACCTACCTAGGGAGACAAAAGACCTGTATGCAGAAAACTATAAGACACTGATGAAAGAAATTAAAGATGACACAGATGGAGAGATATACCATGTTCTTGGATTGGAAGAATCAATTCTGTGAAAATGACTATACTACCCAAAGCAACCTACAGATTCAATGCAATCCCTATCAAATTACCAATGGCACTTTTTACGGAACTAGAACGAAGAATCTTAAAATTTGTATGGAGACACAAAAGACCCCGAATAGCCAAAGCAGTCTTGAAGGAAAAAAAACGGAGCTGGAGGAATCAGACTCCCTGACTTCAGACTATACTACAAAGCTACAGTAGCCAAGGCAATATTGTACTGGCACAAAACCAGAAATATAGATCAATGGAACAGGATAGAAAGCCCAGAGATAAACCCATGCACCTATGGTCAACTAATCTATGACAAAGGAGGCAAGGATATACAATGGAGAAAAGACAGTCTCTTCAATAAGTGGTGCTGGGAAAACTGGACAGCTATTTGTAAAAGAATGAAATTAGAACATTTCCTAACACCATACACAAAAATAAGCTCAAAATGCATTCGAGACCTAAATGTAAGACTGGACACTATAAAACTCTTAGAGGAAAACATAGGAAGAACACTCTATGACATAAATCACAGCAAGATCTTTTTTGATCCACCTCCTAGAGTAATGGAAATAAAAACAAAAATAAACAAATGGGACCTAATGAAACTTAAAAGCTTTTGCACAGCAAAGGAAACCATAAACAAGACGAAAAGACAACCCTCAGAATGGGAGAAAATATTTGCAAACGAATCAAGAGACAAAGGATTAATCTCCAAAATATATAAACAGCTCATGCAGCTCAATATTAAAGAAACAAACAACCCAATCAAAAAGTGGGCAGAAGACCTAAATAGACATGTCTCCAAAGAAGGCATACAGATGGCCAAGAAACACACGAAAAGCTGCTCAACATCACTAATTATTAGAGAAATGCAAATCAAAACTACAATGAGGTATCACCTCACACCAGTTAGAATGGGCATCATCAGAAAATCTACAAACAACAAATGCTGGAGAGGGTGTGGAGAAAAGGGAACCCTCTTGCACTGTTGGTGGGAATGTAAATTGATACAGCCACTATGGAGAACAATATGGAGGTTCCTTAAAAAACTAAAAATAGAATTACCATATGATCCAGCAATCCCACTACTGGGCATATGCCCAGAGAAAACCATTATTCAAAAAGACACATGCACCCCAATGTTCATTGCAGCACTATTTACAGTAGCCAGGTCATGGAAGCAACCTAAATGCCCATTGACAGACGAATGGATAAAGAAGGTGTGGTACATATATACAATGGAATATTACTCAGCCATAAAAAGGAACGAAATTGGGTCATTTGTTGAGACGTGGATGGATCTAGAGACTGTCATACAGAGTGAAGTAAGTCAGAAAGAGAAAAACAAATATCGTATATTAACGCATGTGTGTGGCACCTAGAAAAACGGTACAGATGAACCGGTTTGCAGGGCAGAATTTGAGACACAGATGTAGAGAACAAACGTATGGACATCAAGGGGGGAAAGCCGCGGTGGGTTGGGGTTGGTGGTGTGATGAATTGGGCGATTTGGATTGAGATGTATACACTGATGTGTATAAAATTGAGACTAGTAAGAACCTGCTGTATAAAAAAATAAATAAAGTTCAAAAAAAAGATTAATTAATTAATTAATTATTTTATTTCTTTTTGGCTGCGTTGGGTCTTCGTTGTGGCTCCCGAGATCTTCGTTGAGGCACGTGGGATCTTTCATTGTGGCACGTGGGCTCTTCGTTGTGGTGTGCAGGCTTCTCTCTAGTTGTGGCATGTGGGATTCTCTCTAGTTGTGGTGTGTGGGCTCTCTAGTTGTGGTGCATGGCTTCCAGAGCGCATGGGCTCTGTAGTTTGCGGCACGCGTGCTCTAGATGAGGCACAAGAGCTCAGTAGTTGTGGCGTGTGGGCTTAGTTGCCCTGCGGCATGTGGGAACTTAGTTTCCTCACCAGGGATAGAACACACATCCCCTGCGTTGGAAGGTGGATTCTTTACCACTGGACCACCGTGGGAGTCCCTAGTCACATCTTTAGAATCCCTTTTGCCATGTAAATGGTTCCAGGGATTAGGTCGTGGACATCTTTGAGGGGGGCCATTATTCTGTCTACCACAGAATATTATGTTTTTACTTTTTATTTTTGTCTATTTTATAATTTTATATAATGTGTATGTGTTACCTAAAATGTGTAAGTTAAAATTAGAAAAATGTTATAGTTTAATTTCAAGTGACATGAAATGTGGTTATTTATAAACTTTACCTGGCTCCATGTGAAGCTTGAGCTTCGCATCCAGTTATTTTCTTACTTTTTATTTATATTAAATCATAAAATTCAAATTCACAGTATGTTGCTAGAAATGGCAGCAAGTGTTTGGTAGCTGGGTCAGAGACTTTTGTATATTGGATTGAACAAGGACCTATGAATTGAAAAGTCATTTCTTCCATTTATTGTCTCCCCCAGCCGCTAAGGGGATGAAGTATCAGACTCAAATTCTGTAAGGATAAATGTTTCACCTTAGGAGAGTGGGTCTCAGTGGGGGCAGTACCACCAAGGGTATGCTTTGAAAACACGTGGGGCTATTTTTGTTGTTACAGTGATTGACAGGAATCCCCTGGCAGGAATCTCCTGGCAGGAATCTCCTGGCAGTTAGAGGGCAGGGGCCAAGAATGTCATATGTTCTTCAATGCATGTGACATTCACAGGGATGAACTTTTCTACACCTTACATAATTTTCAAATGTCGCTCTAGCCAGTCGTGTGTATCAGAAACCTATCTGTGATTGTCTCAGCCTAAGCCTAACCTCATTTTACATGTAAAGTCAAAGTACTTTTTTCTTTTTCTAAAGTTTACTTTTAAAAATATGAGACGCTTCCACAAATGTGCATGTCATTCTGGTTCAGGGGCCATGCTAATCTTCTCTGTATAATTCCAATTTTAGTATATTGCTGCCGAAGCGAGCATAACTCAGAGTATTTTCTGAACAGTTTTAATATCCTGGAATTTTCCAGGAACGGAACTACTGTGTAAATTGAAAGGAGTGTGTGTTGTTTTGTTTGGAATGTTACCAAGAATGGTTTAATGTTTTAGAAAATCACACCAATGACATCAATGCCATTTATGGGCTGTGCTGGATATCTTCCATTTGCCCTTCGAGATTCACTCCGCCCTCTCTACCTCCCCTGGCCCTGGGAAGGGATTGTATCAACAGGTTTCCTAGCCCTCTAGCTTCTGGGTGGGTTCACTCATTGGAAAGCATGGGCAGGAGATCTGGAAGGTAAAAGGAGAGCGAGGTATGCTACTTGAAATGACCGTCAGGAACTAGGTGTTATCTGATCCATGGAAACATAAAGTTGGATGTGACAGCGGTATTCTGTTTGAAAATGATAACGTTATATATACGATTGAGTCCAAGCTAGTCAGAAGGCACAAGTAAACTGCCTGAAGAGGTGTTTTCAACTCCTACGGTACTTGCTCCTACCGATTTACTTCTCACTTAATCCACATTTATGGCTTCCCAGAGAGTTCTCTATGACTGGTTAACAGAGAAAAAGCACAGGCCTGGATTTTGCAGTTTGCTGGAACCAGCTAAAGGCAGGAGGTAGCTGCATTCTAGCCTCTATTTTACCACTGAAAAATAGTGGTAAAAGAAAATATTCTTGGGACAAAACTTTGGGCAGTACATCTTATTGTTCACTTCATGTGGAAGGAGAGATGGCCTCTTTTCTCTCTGGGTATAATATTATTGGGAGATACAATCTAACACAGCCCAGAGTATCCCTGCTTGTTCTTGTTTTATATGCCAAGAATGCAAGGCCCTGACCACTTTACCTGGCTCATTTCTCAGGGCTGTGTTTGCAGGGAGCTGTCTTGAGGGATGAGGTGATATTTCCTTCTGGGATAAAGAGCAGGCTTGCTGTAAAAGATGTGAATTTCCCAAGGCCAGTATCCTTCGGCTGCGATGCAGACGTGCATTGTGTACACCTGGCCCCTCTGCACGGCCCCCTGTTGGACCTGGGGGTGTGGGGAAGCCACAGAAATATGCTGATGGCGCTCGCACTGCTTACTGTGCTGCTGGCGTCCAGGACATAGTAACAGGCTAACTTGTGAGCTTGTAAGTAGGAGAAAATCCCATACGCTGACAAATATCTGTTACACACTTTGAGGTTGGTTTTACAAACCTTTTGCATATTACATGACTTGAACCTGATTTCACATTGAGGGGTGCAACTCAGAGTTCTTCCTCTGTAGTTTTGGTCCCTTAAGGAAAAATATTGCCACTTTTATGTTTGAATGGCTTATTTTTTTTTCTCTATTCAGGCAAAACTCCCCTGGCAGAAGTGTCACTGCATATCTGTTGGAAAAAACAGGTAAATTTTAATGACTTCATGAAACTATTTGACAAAGTTTCATAGCAAACAATACTAAGGACTAGGGGTGGGTAACATTACATGCTCCTATTCCAGTTGTTTGTAATTCTATTTTGCCCCTTTCCTTTCCATAGTAAGTTTTAATCTTCTTAGAACTGTCCTTATTTCTCACAGTTCTAAATAATGGAATTTCATCATTTAGTCTGAAAAACCACAGGCCCTTTCTAATTGCTGGTGTAAGAAATCCCAGCAACAGAATAAGAAGATGATATTCTGGTTTCTTAAAATGTCCTTGATAATGTTATTTCTAACAAAGGGGACTTGTTAGACATCTGGAACTGAGAACATATGGCTTGTTCTGTGAATGTAACCTTGGCCTTAAAAAGCCTGTAATTCTTTTTGTTTCTATTATTTAGTAATATGTTTCCCTGGTAATGATATTTAAATCGGCATCTCCATGGCCTAAAAGCTATGAATACCTATGATTTGTCTTTTTAATATTTATTTTATTTATTTATTTTCCTTATGTTTTTGGCTGCGTCGGGTCTTAGTTGTGGCACACCGGATCTTTTTGTTACCGCGCAGTCTCTTCGTTGCAGTGCGCGGTCTTCTCTCTAGTTGTGGCGTGCAGGTTTTCTCTGTCTAGTGGCGAACGGGCTCCAGGGCGCATGGGCTCTATAGTTTGCGACGCGCGGGCTCTCCCATTGAGGCGTGAGACCTCAATAGTTGTGGCGCGCGGGCTTAGTTGCCCCGCGGCATGTGGGATCTTAGTTCTCCGGCCAGGGATCGAACCCACGTCCCTTGCGTTGGAAGGCGGATTCTTTACCACTGAACTACCAGGGAAGTCCCTTATGAGTTGTCTTTCATAGCCAAGTGAAATGAAAATTTATGTACACACAAAAACTTGTATGCAAATGTTTATAGAATCTTTATCAAAAACTGGAAACAACCAGATGTCCTTCAACAGGTGAGTGGATAAACAAACTGGTACATGCATACAACGGAATACTAGTCAATCATAAGAAGGAAAGATCTATTGATTCACTCAATAACATGAATGAATCATTTTTTTAAGTAGTAAAATATGCATAACATAAGCATGGACGAATCTTAAATGCATTTTGCCAAGCGAAAAAAGCCAGACCCCAAAGACCCAAAAGTATTGTATGGTTCTATTCATATGGCATTTTGAAAAAGGCAAGACTAAAGATATGTGTATTAGTTTCCTATTGCTGCTATAAAAAATTACCACAAGTTTATTCTCTTACAATTCTGGAGGCCAGAAATCTGAAATCAGTTTAACTAGGCTAAATAAAGTCAAGGTAGGGCTGGTTTCTTCTTGAACCTCTAGGGGAGAATTTATTTTCCATGACTTTTCTACCTTCTGGAGGCCACCTGTATTCCTTAGCTTGTGACTCCTTCCTCACATCACTCCAACCTCTTGCTTCCATCCTTATGTCTCGTACTACCTCCTTTGACTTTCTTGCTGCCCTCTTTAAGGACCCTTGTGATTACATTTAGGACCCACCTGGATAATCACATCTGCAAAATCCCCTTTGCCATATGATATAATATTCAACCGTTGTGGGGATTAGGACATGGCTATCTTTCCATATCACTATTTAGTTTACAACAGGACTAGGAAAGCAGATCAGTGGCTGCCAGGGATTGGGGGAGAGGGAAGGATTGAGTATGTAATGGGCTGCGCAAGGGGTAGTGGATACATGACTCTACAATTGTCAAAACCTGTAGAATGGTACGCCACCAAGAATGAACTTTACTGTATGCAAATTTTTAAAAATCACTTTGGTTGTTAATGATCTCAGAGTGTGACAAAATAATTTAATTTTATTAAAAATGTATGACAACTTCACTAAAGAGGGTAGGGGGAAAAGTTGCTAAGAAACTGAAAAACAGTGTTTTCAAGCTCACGGATACAGAGAACAGACTGGTGGTTCCCAGAGGCGAGGGGTGAGGGAGGAGTGAGTGAAATGGGTGAAGGGGGTCAAAAGGTATAAACTTCCAGTTACAAATAAACAAGTCATGGAGATATAATGTACAGCATGGTGACATTTTTTTAAATTTCAAATTCTAGTAATGTATTTTCATCTTCGATTTCTTTTAATTTGCATTTGTTTTATATATTTCCACTTCATTTACATGAATCTTTTTGTTTCATTTTGTGCTTCATTTAATAATAGTTAATACTACTATATTGCATATTTGAAAGTTGCTAAGACAGTAGATCTTAAAAGTTCTCATAACAAGAAAAAAATCTGTAACTTTGTATGGTGATGGATGTTAACTAGACTTATTGTGGGAATCATTTTGTAATATATACATATATCGAGTCATTATGTTATATACCTGAAACTAGTATAATGCTCTTTGTCTATTATACCCCAGTATATTAAAAAAAAAAAAAGAAAGAAAAGAAAGCCTGTGTTTTTTTTTTTTTTAATTTTATTTATTTATTTATTTATTTTTGGCTGTGCTGGATCTTCGGTTCGTGCGAGGGCTTTCTCCAGTTGCGGCAAGTGGGGGCCACTCTTCATCGCGGTGCGGGGACCGCTCTTCATCGCGGTGCGCGGGCCTTTCACTATCGCGGCCCCTCCCGTTGCGGGGCACAGGCTCCAGACGCGCAGGCTCAGTAGTTGTGGCTCACGGGCCCAGCTGCTCTGCGGCATGTGGGATCTTCCCAGACCAGGGCTCGAACCCGTGTCTCCCGCATTAGCAGGCAGATTCTCAACCACTGCGCCACCAGGGAAGCCCAAAGCCTGTGTTTTGACTAGGTAATGTAAGGCTACCAACAAAAAGAACTGTACATAAATACTGTACTCTAGTTGGTAAATAGATACAGAAATATAGGTATGTCTGTATATGTAGGGTGGTATACTTAGATATATTTCCGGCTCTGACTGCTGAAATGGCCTAGAAACAGTGGCACTCCAGCAGCAGTAAGCACACCTAGCATCCAAATCTTTGTTTCTAAATACCTTTCTCCCATAAATGGAATCAGGGCTCCTTGAAGAAATGGCTAATCTAGCACTGGGGCAGGAAGATACAAGATGAGTACAGAATATCTTGTGGGACCAGAGGAAAAAAAACAATAGGTGCCTACACTTGGCCTTTCTAGACCCCTGCTATGAATCATATGCTGTGATGTATATTCTGACTTTCATACTCTTGCTATAGTGTGTCCTTTCCCTGTAATAAACTGTACATTTGTAAGTTTTGTCATTTTGGGTCCTGTGAGTCTTCTTTAGTAATTGAACCCTGTTTAAGTGCCACTGTTAGTGCAGTTGTATCCATGTATTCAATTTTTGTAAAGGTTGCATGGGCACTGAGGGGGAAAAAAAGGTATATTGTCTAGTATACATGTTTCTTTCCAGGGAGCTATTAAATAGCAAGACTTATTAATGATATTATTATTTTTTATTGAAGTATAGTTGATTTATAATATTGTGTTAGTTTCAGGTGTACAACAAAGTGACTCAGTTATTTTTTTTTCTGATTGTATTCCGTTAGAAGTTATTACAAGGTATGGAATATGATTCCCTGTGCTATACAGTAAATCCTTGTTGTTTAGCTATTTTATGTATAGTAGTTTGTATCTGTTAATCTCATACCCCTATTTTGTCCCTCCCTCCCTCCCTCTCCCTTTTGGTAACCATAAGTTTGTTTTCTATGTCTGTGAGTCTGTTTCTCTTTTGTATATAGATTCACTTGTATTATTTTTAGATTCCACATATAAGTGATATCATATAGTATTTGTCTTTTTCTGTCTGACTTACTCCACTGAATACAATATTCTCTAGGTACATCCATGTTGCTGCAAGTGGCAATATTTCATTCTTTTTTATGGCTGAGTTATATTCCATTGTCTATAAATACCACATCTTCTTAAGCCAGTTGTCTGTTGGTGGGCACTTGGGTTGTTTCCATGTCTTGTATATTATAAGTTGTGCTGCTGTGAACACTGGGGTGCATGTATCTTTTTGACTTAGAGTTTTCATTTTTTCCAGATATATACTCAGGAGTGGGATTGCTGGATCATATGGTAGCTCTATTTTTAGTTTTTTTAAGGAAACTCCATACTGTTTTCTGTAGTGACTGCACCAGTTTACATTCCCACCAACAGTGTAGGAGGGTTCCTTTTTCTCTACACCCTCTCCAGCATTTATTATTTGTAGACTTTTTGATGATGGCTATTCTGACTGGTGTGAGGTGGTACCTCATTGTAGTTTTGATTTGCATTTCTCTAATGATTAGTGATGTTGAGCATCTTTTCATGTGCCCATTGGCCATCTCTATGTCTTTTTTGGAGAAATGTCTATTTAGGTCTTCTGCCCATTTTTTGATTGGGTTGATTTTTTTTGATATTGAGATGTATGAGCTGTTTGTATATTTTAGATAGTTACCCCTTGTCAGATGCATTGTTTGCAAATATCTTCTCCCATTTCACAGGTTGCCTTTTCATTTTGTTGATGGTTTCCTTTGCTGTGCTAAAGCTTTTAAGTTTGATTAGGTCCCATTTGTTTATTTTTGCTTTTATTTCTTTTGCCTTGGGAGACAGATCTAAAAAAATACTGCTGTGATTTATGTCAGAGAATGTTTTGCCTATGTTCTCTTCTAGGAGTTTTGTGGAGTCATGTCTTATAGGTAGGTTTTTTTTTTTTAAATAAATTTATTTTATTTATTTATTTTTGGCTGTGTTGGGTCTTTGTTGCTGCATGTGGGCTTTCTCTACTTGCAGCGAGTGGGGGCTACTCTTCGTTGTGGTGTGCAGGCTTCTCATTGCAGTGGCTTCTCTTGTTGCGAAGCACAGGCTCTAGGCATGTGGGCTTCAGTAGTTGTGGCGCATGGGCTCAGTAGTTGTGGCTTGCAGGCTCAGTAGTTGTGGCTCACGGGCTTAGTTGCTCCGTGGCATGTGGGATCTTCCTGGGCCAGGGCTTGAACCTGTGTCCCCTGCATTGGCAGGCGGATTCTTAACCACTGCGCCACTAGGGAAACCCTTATATGTAGGTCTTTAAACCATTTTGAGTTTATATTTGTATATGGTATGAGGGAGTGCTCTAATTTCATTATTTACATGTAGCTGTCCAGCTTTCCCAACACCATTTGTTGAAGAGACTGTCTTTTCTCCATTGTATAGTCTTGCCTTCTTTGTCATAGATTAATTGACTGTAGGTGTGTAGGTTTATTTCTGGGCTCTCTATTCTATTCCATTGATTTACACGTCTGTTTTTGTTCCAAAACCACACTGATTACTGTAGGTTTGTAATATAGTCTGAAGTCTGGGAGGGTTATCCCTCCAGCTGTGTTCTTTTTCCTCAGGATTGCTTTGGCAATTCTGGGCCTTTTGTGGTTCTGTATAAATTTTAGGATTGTTTGTTCTAGTTCTGTGAAAAATGTCATGGGTATTTTGATAGGGATTGCATTAAATCTGTAAATTGCTTGGGGTAGTATGGCCATTTTAACAGTATTAATTCTTCCAATCCAAGAGCATGGGATATCTTTCCATTTCTTTGAATCACCTTCAATTTCCTTTATTAGTGTTTTATAGTTTTCAGTGTATAGGTCTTTCACCTCCTTGGTTAAGTTTATTCCTAGGTATTTTATTTTTTTGATGTGATTTTAAATGGGATTGTTTTTTACTTTCTCTTTGACATTTAATTATTAGTGTAAAGAAATGCAGCAGGTTTCTGTGTATTGATTTTGTGTCCTGCTGTCTTGCTGAATTCATTTATTAGTTCTAATAGATTTTGTGTGGAGACTTTAGGGTTCTCTCTGTGTATAGAGTATCATGAAATCTGCAAATAATGATAGTTTTACCTCTTCCCTTCCAATTTGGATAGGTTTAGTTTCTTTTTCTTGTCCTATTGTTGTGGCTAGGACTTCCAATACTATGTTGAATAGAAGCGGTAAGAGTGGGCATCCTTGTCTTGTTCCTGAACTTAGCAGGAAGGCTTTCAGCTTTTCACCATTGATTATTATGTTGGCTGTGGATTTGTCGTAAATGGCTTTTTTTTTTTTAAAGGATTTTCTTATTTATTTATTTATTTATTTATTTATTTTTGGCTGTGTTGGGTCTTCGGTTCGTGCGAGGGCTTTCTCCAGTTGCGGCAAGCGGGGGCCACTCTTCATCGCGGTGCGGGGACCGCTCTTCATCGCGGTGCGCGGGCCTTTCTCTATCGCGGCCCCTCCCGTTGCGGGGCACAGGCTCCAGACGCGCAGGCTCAGCAATTGTGGCTCACGGGCCCAGCTGCTCCGTGGCATGTGGGATCTTCCCAGACCAGGGCTCGAACCCGTGTCCCCTGCATTAGCAGGCAGATTCTCAACCACTGCGCCACCAGGGAAGCCCAGTAAATGGCTTTTTTTATGTTGAGCTATGTTCCCTCTATACCCATTTTGGTGAGAGTTTTTATCATGAATGGATGCTGAATTTTGTCAAATGCTTTTTCTGCATCTATTGAGCTGATTATGTGGTTTTCGTCTTTCTTTTTGTTAATGTGCTGTATCACATTGACTGAGTTGCATATGTTGAACCATCCTTGTGATCCTGGAATGAATCCAACTTGATCATGGTGTGTGATCCTTTTTTTTTTTTTTTAAGAAGTTGAATATTTTATTATTAAACTGTTTCTTATTTTCCTGCAAGGCTGTTGCTTCACTGTATAAAAATAGCACCAGCAAACACAGTATATTGCAAAATTAAGATAGTAATGTTCTTCACTGGACACTATACAACTAACAAACTTTTCTCCACTGTCATTTCTTTCCAGTGGCAAGTTCATTGAGTATTTTGACCCAATTCCAGGGATGGCTGTAAGCAAGTTACAATATTATATAAGGTTAAAATAGCAATGTTATCCTTGAATTACATAATTTTTATAACTAGTTTTACCACAGATAATTTCAGGAATTCTGAGTATTATAACTGGAGACTAGCCTAAAAATCACAGGGTGTTGTGAAAAAGATGCATAGTGTTTATCTGAAATCATTAGGAAGTTAAGGGGTATTTTCTTCAGGCAACATTGTTTCAAGTAGTTTCTTTTGCTAAAAGTTGCTTTTTAAAAATCTATCCACCACTAATTTAAGACAACTATGCTAGATTAAGTTGTTTCAAACTAGTTTATTTAGGGGTTCCATTTTCACTCCTCAATAGATTTTATGTATTTCTCATATGCTTCTTCACTCATTAGTTCATCTAGTTCTGAAGGGTTCCTGAGTGTCATCTTGATCAGCCAACCATCTTCATAACAAGATTTGTTGACAAGTCCTGGATTTTCTGCTAGAGCTTCATTAATTTCAGTTACTTCTCCTGATAGAGGAGAATAGAGTTCACTAGCAGCTTTCACACTTTCCAAAGCACCAAATTCCTCTTGTTTGTTCAATTTTGTCCCAACTTCAGGCAGACTACAGTAAACAACATCTCCCAAAGCTTCCTGTGCAAAATTGCTGATTCCCACTGTTCCAACACCGTTTTCTGTTGTTACCCATTCATGTTTGTCTGTGAATTTACGACCGGACAGCAGAGCGGGGCCGGTGCGCAGCGCCCAGACGGCGCCCGCCCGCAGTCCCCAGGGACGCGGCGGGCAGGGCGCGTTGGGCGCAGAGATGGCGCGCAGGCTGCAGACCGCGGCCCGCACGCTGTGCGCCACTTGCAGCGCCATGTTCGCAGGGGTGCAAAGGGTCTCCGCCTGTGTGATCCTTTTTATGTATTGTTGGATTCGTTTTGCTAATATTTGTGAGGAGTTTTGCATCTGTATTCATCAAAGATATTGGCCTGTAATTTTCTTTTTTTGTAGTGTCTTTGTCTGGTTTTGGTATCAGGGTAATAGTATCTTCATAGAATGAATTTGGGAGTGTTCCCTCCTCTTCAATTTTTTGGACTAGTTTAAGAAGGATAGGTATAAGTCATTCTTTGTATGTTTGGTAGAATTCTTCAATGAAGCTGTCTGGTCCTGAACTTTTATTTGCAGGGTATTAATCATATTGTTAAGCGTTTTTCTATCCTTCTACGTATAAATTTCTTTATAAATTTCAATGTCTTTTTTTAATGTCAAACTCTACTAATGTAAGTATTTTCATATTTGATTTCTCTTAATTTGTATTTGTTTTATATGTTTCCCCTTCCTTTACATTAATCTTTTTGTTTCATTTTGTGCTTCATTTAAATAATATAAAATTGAATTTTAATCCAATTTGTGAATCTTAATTTTTAATAAGGGAGTAGATTCCATTTTTATTTATCATGATCACTAATACATTTGTTTTATTATTCATGTCATATTTTTCTATGCAATTTTAATGTTTCCTTATTTTTTATGTGCGTTATGATTTTTAAATTTATTTTTCTCTTTTGAGTATTTGATTTTATCTTCTTTGTTTCTTTGGAAGGCCTACATATTCCTTTTGATGCTGGTAACTATGACTTCTTTTTTTTTTTTTAGCCGCACTGCACAGCTGTGGGATCTTAGTTCCCTGACCAGGGAGTGAACCCCAGCCCTTGGCAGTGAGAGCATGGAGTTCTAACCGCTGGACCACCAGGGAGTTCCCTGGTAACTATGACTTTTAAGTTTTTCAAAAGCATTCTGTGGGTCTGTGGAAGGTCACGTACATAGTATTTTATTTTATTTTTATAATTTATTTTATTTTTATTTATTTTTGGCTGTGTTGGGTCTTCGTTGCTGTGCATGGGGCTTTCTCTAGTTGCGGTGAGTGGGGGCTACTCTTCGTTGCAGTGCACGGGCTACTCATTGCGGTGGCTTCTCTTGTTGCGGAGCACGGGCTCTAGGTGTGCGGGCTTCAGTAGTTGTGGCTTGCGGGGTCTAGAGCGTAAGCTCAGTAGTTGTGACGCATGGGCTTAGATGCTCCGCGGCATGTGGGATCTTCCCAGACCGGGGCTCGAACCCGTGTCCCCTGCATTGGCAGGTGGATTCTTAACCACTGCGCCACCAGGGAAGCCCCATAGTATTTTAGTAGCAAGAAAGTTGTCCGTTACTGTTAGGGTCACTTCAGAAGGACTCTGGAGGCAACTTAAAGAAGTTCCCACTAGCCACAGTTGGGATAATTTGAACATCAATAAAAATAACTGCATTGGGGAATTCCCTGGCGGTCCAGTGATTAGGACTGCAAGCTTTCACTGCTGGGCCCAAGTTCAATCCCTGGTCAGGGAACTAAGATCCCGCAAGCCGCACAGCGCAGCCCCCCCCCAAAAAAATTGCAGTGGGTCGAAACACATTGACTATGTTTGAATCATGAGTTTATAATACTACCAAACAAAGTTATTTTTTGCCTTAAAAAAAAACCTGATTAAGGTAGCAGACTTTCAAAATGGTGGGGTAAGGAGGTTGGGAGATACTCTCCCCAGTGAAATAACCATTTAACTAGTGAAAATTATTCTAAAAACCCAATCATTTAAAGTCTCTGGAATTTGTTCTAAGGACATACAGTGAATAGAGAAACATGTATTCAAGAAAATCTACTACAAACCTTAGTAAGAACCATGGGAGTCTGTGGCATTTGAGCCAAGAACTGCTTTCCATCCCCAGCTCAGTGTGATGGAAGCTCTATTCTTGGAAAATGCAGTCAGAAAGGTGCGGCCCCGTTTCCTCACAGCTCCCAGTCTAGAGCTATGGTTTCACTCCGGGAAGGGCAGGCCATTACCATCTCTCGTCACAGCCAGCTCTGTGTTGCAGAAGGTATATCCAGGCAGGTGCAGGGCAGAGGGTTGGAGCTCTCTCCCCCTGCCCAGCCTCCACTGTAGGACAGAAGTTCTACTACACGTGCGGGAGGCTGTGTAGTACTGGGCCGTGATCACTCCTGCTCCAGCTTGCTCACAGGGCAAAGGTTCCATAACAGGAGGAGCAAGATGAGAAGACCACGGGCTACAATCCCTGCCCACTTACCCTCTTCTAGAGCAGATGTGTCACTCTGAGAGAAGTGGGCCACCATCCTCCCCTCCCCCCAGCTCAGGTATAGTAGTGTAGAGGTCCCCTTAGAACTTAGACCTGTGCCTGCCACACAGGGTGTGTTTAATATCTGTTCCGTATTATTGTGAAAGACAATTTGGCAGAGCACGCAAATCTTTGGTTACAATCTTTTTCTCCACAAAGTCTAGCTGTTGCTCCATTTTCTTCTGAAAGCTGATGTTGCAGAGAAGCCTGAAACCAAACTGGTGTTGTTGCCTTATAGCAGAGTGGTTAAGAGCTCTGGTCAGACTGCCTCGGTTTGTGTCCTGGCTCTTCAACTTACCCTGGATGTGCGACCTTGGGCAAGTTACTCGACCTCTCTAATCCTTACTGTCGTCATCTGTAAAGTGGGGCAGCTCCTAGACCTCCCTGTCGTGGACCCGTTGGATTTGTTAGCCAAACCATCCTTCCTCTCTTTTATTTGTCTATTTTTTCTCACTCTAACCTGTTAGTTCTGGGACTTCTAATCAGAGTGCCCTCAGCCCCTGGCCAAGTATCTTCCTCCCTCCTCTTGGCCACCGTGGTGGATCCAAGGGCAAGCACAGAACATAAAGACAACCGGTGTCCTTCTGTGGTGAAACCAGAAGAGGGACCCTGCCTTTCTTCTGGGGTAACTGAGCTGGGACAACGTGAGCCCGCAGCTGCGTGTGCCGCTCTGGGGGAAGCCTGCCTGCTCCCACGCGGAATGAGAGAGCTGAGGCAGCTGGAGAGCACAGGGGTCCTGACAAGATCGTCCGAGTTTCTGAACCCAGTCCCCTTAAAGGCCAGCACCGCCACTTTACTGGAACGCTATGAGGGTTAAACGAGAGCGTTCACGGAAAGCACCAAGTGGCGTGTGGAACTCAAGGTAAGCCCTCAATTAATGATGCCTTGTTTTCTCCTGCCGTAATGATCGCAGGGTTTTTTCCCCCTTGTTGAAAGTTGTCGCCAAATGTGTCTGTGTGTAGGTAGTTCATTTTCCCTGAAGCGTGGCAAGTTCTTGCAGTCTGCAGATACAGATCTTCCTCAAGCTTAGGAAGCCCTTTTTCTCAAAGATCTTTCATTGCATGTCTTGGCTGGGAACAGCGAGTACCTGGGTGCTGGTGCTCCCTCTCTGTTCTCCGTATCCATCGACGGTCTCTCTCGTCGTTCTCTCCTCCACCTGTGCCTGATGAGTTCCTGGGGGCGTGCACGTGGGTGACAGTGTGAATCCCAATAGCGCTTGACTCCTTCCTTGTTCTACCCCCAACCCTCCTGGGCCACAGAAGGCCTGGGAGGACGAAGCCCCTGGCTGCCATGAGGCAGCCCCTTTATCCGGAGGGGTCCCGGGGGGATGGGCTTCGGCCATTTCCCGGGCCAGGGCCTCTGTCTTTCTAGCAGCAGTGCTGGCAGGTACCTGCCATACACGAGTTCTCAGTGACAGACTTCAGGCAGAGTCGGGGGAAGAGCGGCAGCTCTGCAGGATCCCACAGACCACTGCTGCACAGGCCTAGCCTGGGCGCTCAGAGGAAATGCAGAATCTCAGGCCCCATTCAGGACCCACTGCATCCCAAGGAGCGTTTCTCACAACATCCCCAGGCGATTTGTGTGCCCGTTAACCTTTGAGAAGCTCTGCTCCAGAGCACAGGCCACTTTAACCCTTTTGTTCATAATCCTTTTTTTTTTTTTTTTTGATCTACTCACAAAGTCATTCTTTACAGCAAAAACCTTCCCAGACTTTATCACCAGACCAGATCATGTCATGTCCTCTTTATTGCTTACTTCAGCTTCATGTGAATTTTCCCTTAATGTAATGTTATTATCATAAAGTGGGGGCTCCATTGCCAGAGACTAGGAGTCTTACATGCACAGTCCACACTTCACTGAAACTTTAACTTTACTAGGTCAGATTCCTGCTGTGTCCTTGGCTCGCCTCACCTTTTGGAGAATTACGAAACTTTCCACATTTCTGCCAGATGCTTCTTCCCGTTTTGTTCTCAATTTGGGCTGTTTGTTTCTATTTGCTTGATGTCTGTATGCAAAAAACAATCAAAAAACATTTGTGGTTCATGTAAACACAGAGCACAATTCAAATTTGTTCCATATGAGATTCTCTAAAGAAGAATTCTTATGTCTGTAGTTGGTGAGAATATTTTTGCTTTAAACTTAAGGTTGAATGATCATTTCTTTTAGCATATTTATTTAATGTATTTCGGGGTGAAAAGTCATTATGTCATTAAAAAGGAGTCTTTGTTCAAAATGTGGAAGGTTTTTCAAGAGCTGCTTTAACAAACATTGCTAGCTGAAAGGTCATCCTGTAAGATAGTTATGTTCTTGGCAAACATTTAAAAGCATTAGCACATCAAGAGTTGGCGAAGGAATGGGGAACTGGGAATTCTCTTCTGCTGGAGGGAATGTATATTAGTACAGTCATTTTGGAAAGTAATATTGAAAATGTACCATATCCAGCAATTTTACTTGTTTATACTCCAAGAGAAAGTCTTATAAATGTGAGCAAAGAGGCATTTACCAGGATGTACTAGTATTTCTTAAAGCACTGTTGGTGTGTGGGCTTGGTTAAATTGCAGATTCCTCAGCCCTATACTGTACCTACTAAAAATCAGAATTTCTAGGAATTGAGGCCCAGGAATTTGCATCTTTAGCAAGGTGTTGTTCCCTTCTAAATTTGAAAAACATTGCTGTTTTCCTAATGTTGTTCTAATTTTATTTATTTTATTGCTTAGTTATGCTAACTGTTTTGAAAATAAGTGGTGTTATATGGTCCACAGAAAAGTGAGAAAGGAAGCAACTAATATCTGTAATGCTCGCCTTACTCCAAAGATTCTTTGACATTTGAAGATAATCTTTTCTTTGTATGTTTATTTGTGTTTGTTTTTTAAACTTGCTATGGAAAATTTCAAATATATACACAAAGAGAATAATGCATCAAGCCCCCATGTGCCCATCCTACAGCATCAACAACTGTCTGCTCAAGGGCAATCTTCTTTCATTTATATCCCCCACCCACTTAACCCTCAACCTCTTTCCCGCCCCCAGCCTCCCAGATTAGCTTGAAGGCCATCTCTCATAGCGTATCATTTTATCTGTAAATATTTTGATAATGTATCTCTAAAAGATAAGGGCTCAAAGATATAATCACACCATCTTTACACTTAAACCAGATTAACAATAATTTGTTTATATCAGCGTTTATCCAGTTAGTGTTGATAGCAATCCAGTCAGTGTTCCCATTTCTTTGATTGTCTCATATTTTTATACTTATTTGTTTGACTCAAGTTTAAAATAAAGTTCATATACTTCAATTGATTGATATATTTTTTATGTCTTTTCTCATCTGTTGGTTTTCCCTCCAATGTTTTTTTCCTTACAATTTATTTGTTGAAGAAAGAAGATCCCATAGTGTTTCCCACCATCTAGGTGTTGTCAATTACATTCCCTGTTGTTTCATTGATAAGTTTCTCTGTCCTTACATTTCTTGTAAATTGGCAAAGAGCTAGGGGGTTGATCAGGTTCAGGTTTGATTTTTTTGGCCAGTGCATTGTGTACTTCAATTATGAGGCATATGTCTGGTTGTCACTCTGGTTAGCAGCTATTGATGATTGTTGCTTAGATCTGTTGATTTATTAGTGGTTGCAAAATGGTGATATTCTAATTCTATCAAGCCTTCTTCATGTATTAGTAGGAATACTTCTATTAAAAGAATAGTCTTGGGCTTCCCTGGTGGCGCAGTGGTTGAGAATCTGCCTGCTAATGCAGGGGACACGGGTTCGTAGCCCTGGTCTGGGAAGATCCCACATGCCGCGGAGCAACTAGGCCCGTGAGCCACAATTACTGAGCCTGCACGTCTGGAGCCTGTGCTCCACAACAAGAGAGGCCGCGATAGTGAGAGGCCCGCGCAGCGCGATGAAGAGTGGCCCCCACTTGCCACAACTAGAGAAAAGCCCTCGCACAGAAACGAAGACCCAAAACAGCCATAAATAAATAAATAAATAAATAAAAATTAAAAAAAAAAAAAAAAAAAGAATAGTCTTTTCATCAACTATTTGTTTAACCTGAGGTATAGTTCATACAGGATAAGTACTACTTGATCTTTTCCTTTACTAGTTTTCAAAATAATGGTTGGTTCTTTAGTATTCTCCAAAGGTGATCATTTTTTAGATATCAAGATATAATGCGGGGAGGTAGGGAGGTGGGAAGGGGGGCAAAAAAAAAAAAAAGATATAATGCACATGCTATAAAATTCACCCTTTTAAAGTATATGATTCACTAGTTTCTTGTATACTCACAAAGCCGTGCTACCATCACCACTAGTTGATCATTTTTATTTACTTATTTTTAAATTTTTATTATAGTTTTAAAATATTTATTTATTTAGGCTGCTCCAGGTCTTAGTTGTGGCATGCGGGATCTTTGTTGCCGCATGAGGGATCTTTAGTTGCAGCCTGCATGCGGGATCTAGTTCCCCAACCAGGGATCAAACCTGGGCCCCCTGCACTGGGAGCGCGGAGTCTTATCCACTGTGCCACCAGGGAAGTCCCTAGTTGATCATTTTTAAAAGCCTCATTATAAACTCAGGAGCATACTTAATGTGTTTTGATCCATAGCAATTATTCTTTTAACATTCAAATTTTTTTCATCTTTAGCCAACTGGAGCCTCTTTAAACTGGCTCCTGAGACCTTTTGACACTTTTTCTTTTCTTTCTTTCTTTCTGTTATGAGGAGATATTCCTGGTTCATCTTGTACTTTTCTGCTCCAGCCCAGGAATCACAGGAACCCTGATTCCTTTAGTGGAAAATTGTATATAGAGGTCCCAATCTGGGTGCCTGGGGTGCTCATTATTACTGGTTATTCTAGACCTCATATATTGATTTTCACCTCTTTAGTGGAGCTAATTTGTTTGCTGTGTCCTGTGATTTATAATCCATGAGGTAGAATTCAGCTATTGGTGATTTTCAGGAATTAAACAATGTCTTATTCAACTGATGATTTGTGTGAAAAGTACTGTTCAAAAACCACCTAATTGTCAGTCATTGTTTATTTTAAAATTATTTCCCTTGGGGAGTGTGTGTGGTTTAAAGACTCAGCGTAAAAATTCTTACTTGGCATTAATTATAGTCAGCTGAATTCCAACATGATGCAACTTGCTCATGTTAAGATAAGTATAAGTATCAAGTACCAGATAAATGGTAAATTTTTATAGGGCATGCTTAGTTCAATAAAACTACGGTCTCTCTAGGGGAAAGTAAATTTTTTTTAACCTTTGGGATATAATGTAATGAATTACCACAACTTTATTCAAGAAGGTCTATATTTCTCATAAGCTAATAATTTATTGTTTCTTATTTGGATTTCCATCAGTCAGTGATGAGGAATGAAAAGCAACAGCTTCTTTTATTCTTTTTTTAACAGCTTCTTTTCTGAATAATCTTTTTCTGGAAAGATGATTGAAAGGTCTTGTATTATTCCTGGCTCAAGGACCTATAAACATGTCAGGGATTTTTAGATAAGTTATTAAAACACTGTCAAAACCTTGAGTAGTTGCTTTTAACTATCTAATATACATTAACAGCTCTGAAGGAACAAATAAATTTTAGCACATAACCAAAATCCCTTTGACTGCTTTGAAACCATCTATTTTGTATTCACAGCATATGCCTTTGAAATGTTCTGCTCTCAATCTCCCTAAATAAAATTTCACTTTATTGTGTGTTTATTTAGGTGAGAAAATGAAAGCACTTAAGAATGCTTGTATTCAGCCATTCACAGCCTCCTTATTCTGAGTTCCCCAAGGGCAAGCACCACATCTTTTTACTCCCTGTGCCCAGAATTTTCTAGGTCCCTAATACTAAAACAAGGAAGAAAAGTATCAATTCAAGAGAGGCTGCAGTAGGTCCTTTAAGTGCAAGGTGTCAGGTGCTTAACCACTTAGTGCTTGATTACCAAATGCTTTCAGTGATTTTAGGTGTCTTCAAGGTCCTACTGTGAATATTTTCACAACCTATATTGTGTTTTATTACATCGAACAATTCCTGATCTCTGCTGTTCACACTTCGAGCCTTCACTTTTATCACACGAGAATTTTATATTGAATGTAATTCCAGTAAAATGATTTTTATCATACTGTTTTTTACAGCCTTCCATAAATGGATTTGAAGTACAAATTATTTTCCCTTTTTTAAAAACGCAAAAAAAAAGTATAGCTGACCTCATCTGTACAGTCATCTGTAGAATAATCTTTGTTGGACTCCAGTAATGGTTTATTTAATATAATTAGTAGAACTAGGCCATCCTTTCCTTTTTTCCCGTCAAAGTTAAGTCTCTTTATGGATGAAAAGTAATGGCAAGAGGCTCTTTAAAAGTATCGATACCTAAACTGCTTCTGGTTTTGTAAATTGAGCAAACATCTTTTTCGTGTATGTTCCATGACACTTTTTTCTTAAGTGCTAGTGGACTTAGAAGTATTTGATGGTAATTATGGAAGAACTAACAAGAATGCTGACATTAGGTTGTGTTCATGTTGCTTACAGTTACATGGTTGATGAGACTCCGTTCTTGACATGCCATAGCATTCAAAGGAGGCCCTTGGAAAGTACTTAAACGCTGGTTATCAATATTTTGAAATCACATTAGTGTAGGTATACAAGTTATTTCTCACTTTTTTTTTACTTGAAAAAAACATTAGTTTTATTTACCTTTCTGTGAATAGTCTATATCACAGCCCAGTGGAATTTTCTATAAATGATGAAGACATGTCAGTTATCATTTAATTGCTTGAAAAAAAGCAAGGTTAAAGCCTTGAGAGGAAATTTACCATCAAGTACATTCTCAGAGATTACTTCTTTTTTACTACATTTTAAATTTTATTTATTTATTTATTTTTGGCTGCATTGGGTCTTCGTTGCTGCGCGTGGGCATTCTTTAGTTGCGGCGAGCGGGGGCTACTCTTCGTTGTGGTGCGCGGGCTTCTCATTGCGGTGGCTTCTCTTGTTGTGGAGCACGGGCTCTAGGCGCGTGGGCTTCAGTAGTTGTGGCTCGCGGGCTTTAGAGTGCAGGCTCAGTAGGTGTGGCGCACGGGCTTAGTTGCTCCGAGGCATGTGGGATCTTCCCGGACCAGGGCTCGAACCCGTGTCCCCTGCATTGGCAGGCGGATTCTTAACCACTGCACCACCAGGGAAGTCCCTCAGAGATTATCTTACTGTACCTTTGCTATTCCTTTTTGAAAGCAATTTTATAATTGTAAGAGGTCTGAGGGAAAAGACAACTTGCATTCTGGTAGTTTTAAAAAGTTATGACAGGAAACTAAAATACAAGGCCTCTGTATTTGAAGAGATTTCACACCAATATGCTATTTGCCTTATAACTTTTGTTTTATTTACTGTTTAGAAGTATACTTAGTGGACTTCCCTGGCGGTCCAGTGGTTAAGACTCCGAGCTTCCAATGCAGGGGGTGTGGGTTTGATCCCTGATCGGGGAACTAAGATCCCACATGCCGCACAGTGCGGCCAAAGAATTAAAAAAAAAAATCAAAAAAATCTTTATCTAACATTTAGTGAATTGAACGAAGAAATAAAGCATATCAGATTCGGATTAATGTAAAAGCTACATCATTTAGCGTTTAACTAGTAAGTTTTAAACATAATTTGGGTTCCAAGTTCAGTATGGAAAGAGTATAAAAATTTCAGTAACGAAAATGCAAAATACACATTTTTGGAGTTGATAAATGTTTTATTTACTCAAATACATATTTTTCTTTCTCTCCTAATTCTTTTTAAACTTTGAAAGACTTAAGTAGTTTGTAAAAAAACACCCAAATCCCAATTCTGCTCCTCCCTCTGTATTTTTAAAAGAATGTGAAAAATTCATTATTTATGAAACAATCACACAAGACATATTTCATAGACTCCCCAACTTTGAAACACGGATAGAGAGAAAATATACATTAAAAATTCATGTTCATTGCAATGTGCGAAACCAGTTTCAAAACGTAACCCTTATTTTTTCCGCCATAAACTAATAAAATCAATTAGACTCTCTGATTGAACGCTTATTTAGAAAAAAAATTAAACGGTTTGGTAGGTGCTCTAGGATAACCCTTCTCCCCCTCCTTTTGCCCACGCACCCATTTAGACTGGCAAGCCTATTTTCATTTTATTTCAAAGATTTTTTTTTTTTTAAAGCGAAGGCAGGGGACGGCGGGGGTTGCTAAATTTATCTTCTTCTCCAGCCATGGGGATGAAGAAAACACATTTACTGCGGGCGGGGGTCTGAGGGCCTGCAAACAACTCGAGCAGGCGCTTCGGCCAGGACCGGCGCGGAGAGGCGGTAGGTCTCCGGGGAGGGCCCGGGGGGCGGCCGCGGCCCACAGGAGATGGTGGGGGGCGGCCGGGCCGGGTGCGGGCCGCCTGCCTCTCCGTGGGGTCGGCGGACCACGGCCCCGCGCGGGCTTTACGGCCGAGGCGGCGGCAGCGGCGCGTGTGTAGCGGCGGCGGCGGGCGGGAGCGCGGAGGAGGTGGAAAGAAGGGGGGCGCTGTCACGGAGACTTCGGCCGCCGGAGACCCCGCCGCAGCGAGGCCACTGGGCTCCCCGGTCGCAGGGCGTGAGCGCGCCAACCGGGACACCAGGGAGACACACCGGGCGAAGGAGGGGGCCTATGTACCCTTCCGCATTTTCCTGGGTCTCTCTCCCGGGCGGTGACGTGACGTGCTGACGGCGGGCCCGTGCCGGGGAGCTGGGCCGCTTTTTGTCAGCTCCGAGCTCGGCCCCTCCTCCCTCCCTCCGCCCGCCCCACCAGCCGGAGCCCGGCCCAGTGCTCCAGAGAAAGGCCGGCCTGCAGCACCCGCCACCGTCGCCGACCGCCCGCACGCCCGTCCGGTGAGTTCCGGGCGCCGCCGCGGCCGCGGGGCCTAGCACGCGCGCAGGGGCCTGGTCCCGGCCTGGTCGGCGGCCCGCGTGGCGCCCTTCCGCGCTAGGCCGGGCGGTGTGGCGCGCGGCGCCGAGCAGGCCCCAAGGAGGCCGCAGTTAGGCCCGGGGAGGAGCCCGGCTGCCCCGAGCGGCGGCGAAGCTGCGCTCCGCAAACGGGCGGGGGTTGGGGGAGGGTCGGCCGGTGGCCCGGGACGCGACCGATGGGCCCCGGGTCGGTGCCGCGTCCGGCCCGGGGCACTGCGCGGGGGCGAGGCCTGGCAAGGAGGCGAAGGCTGCAGGCGTGAGGTGAAGGCCGCAGGCCGGCCGGGCCGATTTTCGCTATGTAAATATCGGTGAGGGGGGGGAGGGATGGGGGACAAGATGGCGGCGGCTCGGCGCCTGCTGCAGGGGACGATTGAGGGGGTTGCTGGGAGGGGGAGCCGCCATCTTGAAGGCGGCGTCTGAAGAGAAAATTCCGCTACAGCCCGTAAGGGGGGGTCGGAGAGCGGGCGGCGGCGGTGGCGGCGGCTCCGGTGACGGGTCCCGGAGGCCCGGCACGGCAGCGTGTGCGCGCGGAGGGGGCGTGCTCGCTCCCCACAGCGGCCATTGCCCTCGCCGCCATGATGTGCGCTCGGGCTCTAGGCGCTCGGCGGCAGCGCCACCTTCCTGCCCTGCCTACCGCAGCCCCCGTGACTAGCTGCTGCTTCCGCTGCATTTTAGCCGAGCTGCCGCAGGCGGTCTTCGTCGGCGCCCAGGCGCTGGGGCCATCTCGTTCCTCAGCGTCCCCGGCCCCGCGCCTTTCCCCCGCCCTTGTACAGGTCACTTGAGGGTCCGCCCAGGCATGTGGACTCACCACGGCAAGTGGGACCCCAAGACATTTTATTTTTACCCCAGTGAAGTCACACGTGAATTAGAGTGCCTTAGATGCGGTTGTTTTCTAACAGTCACTGCCTTATCGAGTAAAGAAAGAAAGAAAGGAATAAAATTTTTTTAAAAAATTGATAGGAAAGAAGTTCTCCGTCTTTCATGTAGTAAGGGGAAAAGTGCAAATTGCACAGCACGGAAACGGAGAAATAAAAATTTTACGGAGTCGTTTGAATTTCATTAATTTGGAAACAACTTTCTAGAAAAGGTGCATTTAAGCTATTAGCGATCTGTTGGTAGTATTTACTTTTTTTCAGGAGTAAGAGAAGGGCAGAAGGTTTTATTTTCTTACTGAAGGACAACGTAATGTGATGCAGTATTTATTGTTCCTGTACCTGGTATGGTATTTAGTTTCTCTGTTTGATTTGAAAAATTCTAAGGTGGAATTCCACTACTTAAAGTAGTTTTGATTGCATACTACACTACTGTGAACTCGGTGCTAGGTGCTCTGAAAGATTCAAAAGGTTCTTTTAATGCAGACGGTGGCTCCAAGAAGTTCGTTGTTCAGAGGCAGATGAGATGAGGTGAAATGCACTGAAGTGCTGCCGGGAAGGTACAGCCAATTATTGGGGTTTCAGAGGAAAACGAGGTTAGGTGACATTTCTAGAAGGTTACTGAAGGATGGGTAGGACTTTGTTAGACTGAGATGGGGGTGGGGAAAGGGCATTTCAAGGGTGAAGCTTCTTCAGAAAACAGCAAGTATGTGTAATTTGGCTGGAGTAGACGGTGTAGGTAGGGGAGTGGTGGCTAAATAAGGTAGATGGAGCTTGCTTTCCAGGTGGAGGGGCTTATACTCAGTGGGGGAGGCCAGGGAGCCCTCAAGTAGTAGAGTGATGACGCACCTGAGCCCGGCTTTATAGTCACTTAGCCCTTCCATTGGCCTAGGAAGTTTCAAAGTTGAGAAATAGAGTAACAACCAGTGTTTCACTGCAGGAATGATTATCAAGAATGTTCAGAAGTTCAGATAATTTTGCTACTTTTTCAACAATTCATCTGTGGTAGGCAGCTGCTCCTTTTTTCTGTCCTAATTTCTCACTCCAAGTAACTTTTTGCTCAAGAGTTATTATAATCTCTGTAGTAAACAAATGGGGAGGGGTTTCTAGCTTTTCATTTACCGTGGTTGAAAATTACAGGACCAGTGCTGTGGGTTACTTTACGAAACTGAGGAATGAACCTGTAAGTATCCCCATGGTAATTTTTAAACAAGTCACAGTTTTGAAAAGTAGAAGAGCGATGATTAAAAAGGCAGCAGCCTTCAGGTGGTCTTTTTGGAATCCCTGTTCTTCCATCTGGTAAGAGGAGCCACCTTTTTGATTAAGAGGGTAATAACTAAGGCTGTTTGCTAAGCTAAGCCTTCTCATGTTTTGATTAATATTTGAACTATTCTCGATGCACATTTTGGGAATGTGTTTCCTAGAATTTTGATACGTAAATTTATAGGTAGCATAAGTATTCACCAGAAAGTTGTTTCAGTTTTTCCATTTTTCCTAAACTGCGACAAGTCAGAACAGTGATTGCTCCATGAGAGGAAGGGAAGGAACTGAATATTCTCATGTTTATCTTAGAGGGCTATGGTTTAGAAAAGTTTGAGACACAGTGCGTTCTAGGAGGCTGACTAGAAGCAAGTTGCTAAAGCAGTCTGTGGTCGTTGAGATGGTAAAGGTAAACATAAACTTAAAAGAACCAGTTGCTTTATATCTTGACAGCTGGGAAAGACATAGAATTCTAAAAGAGAATCATATTGCTGCACACGCAGTGCAGCAGCAGTACATGTTCCAGTACAGCAAGAGTGGATGATTAAGATTAAGAGTTGGACTTCAGTCATATAGTTAAGACAGGAGTGTAAGGTTTGGAAGGATTTCTGTCGGAAACAGTTAAAGTGCTTTTTGCCTGAAAGGGTGGTCTGGAAAACTGGTGGAACAACAACTATCTTGGATAAATGAGGTGTTGGTTTTTAATTTGTGTATCTTTCAGATAGATGCAAGTTTCCTTTTTTAAAAGCATGCTCACAATGCATTGAAGAAAAACTTTTTTCCACATTGCTTTTTGTAAATGCTTTGTCTCTCAACCTACCTGGACTTGTATTGCCACTTATGACCTTGTTTGTACTATTTGTGTTTATGCACACTGGCAGTTCCAGAGTTTTTCTTTTTTACTCTTAAACTCCTCAACCTGTCCTTGAAACTCCTCAGCCTCAGCAGAGATTACCTAATCTTTTTTTTTTTTTTTACTTTTTTTTTTTTTTAAGATTTTTTTTTTTTTTTTAGAAATTCACGTTCTTTTATTTATTTATTTATGACTGTGTTGTGTCTTCGTTTCTGTGCGAGGGCTTTCTCTAGTTGCGGCAAGTGGGGACCACTCTTCATCGCGGTGCGCGGGCCTCTCACCATCGCGGCCTCTCACCATCGCGGCCTCTCTTGTTGCGGAGCACAGGCTCCAGACGCGCAGGCTCAGTAGTTGTGGCTCACGGGCCCAGTTGCTCCGTGGCATGTGGGATCTTCCCAGACCAGGGCTCGAACCCGTGTCCCCTGCATTGGCAGGCAGATTCTCAACCACTGCGCCACCAGGGAAGCCCCCTAATCTTTTACTTAAGCCAGAAAGATAGACAGCCATCTGATCTAAGCAATTGAATTTCCTTCCTTCCACTTCATATTCTTCCTTTGTCTCTCCCTAGGCTGTGCTCCTGTTCTTCACTTGTGGCAAGAATTGGCCTCCTTCAGGCCCAGATGCTCTGCCTGTGGGATCCACTGGTCCCAAAGGATGGAGCTCTGTCAGTGTGATTCTGCCACTTGCATCATTGCCCTCTAACTCTGCTGATGCCTTTCCCTCTCCTTATAAACATTCCTAGGTTTGCTCATCTTACAAAAACCTCAGCTGTCTTATCTCTCCTTTCACCAGCATTTTCATTTCTTTGCATTCCACTATTCCTAGATCCACTGTTTCCCAAATTGGGAAACTTCTACAGCATGTCAGCAGGTGTGTTATATAAAAGTGTTCTTTGTTTCAGAAACTCTATACCTTCTCTGCCTTCTGTTATGGGATTTTCCTCAAGGTCAGTTGTCTACCCTGTTCTCTTGAATCTTCTTGCGTGGTTTTGGTGCCCTTTACCATGCCCATCCTCTAGTTTCTCTAGCATTGCCTACTGACCACCTCCTTTCAGGTGTCTTACTGTCTCAACATGGCTGAAACCAAATTTATCTGGAACATAGTAGATGCCCAGTACTATTTATTGGGAGAAAAACTTTTTTTTAAACGCAGAGCCCCTAAAACAACTCCTGCTTCTAGCTTTCTTTCTGTTCATGGCACCATCATTTTTCCAGGCTCATTCTTCTGTGTCATATAGCAATGTAGGTATGTTTTAATTTAGCATTTAACCTTTTATATTTTAGATCTGTATTTATATTTTTGTTATCTTTTCTAAACTCTGGATGTAGAGACAGGTTCTCATTTATCCTTGTCCCAGAGCATTACCTGGTACATGGTAATGACAGTTACCTAAAAGCAATTCTCTCAGTTTTGGGGTGCAGAGAATTTTGTGTAGTTGAATCGTTTTCAACTATTCAAGCATCTGTCTAGTCACTGTATCCTTTGAGCAAGGGGTGTGCGCAGTAAGGCATATGCCACATAAGCTGAGTAGCCCCCGCCCGCAGCACTTAAGCTTGGGGTTAGTATGGCCAGTGTATACTTAGTCCTGTCAAATTAGTTTTCCAAAGAAATTTTTATAAAATCCAGGAATCTTGTTAACTATATTTTACTCAAAGGGAGGTAACATTTTAAGGAAGCTACGTGGCCTTGAAGAATACAGCCATTAGGATTGAAAAAATATTTAAAATTTTAAAATTATGAAATATTTCAGAAGTACTGAAAGGCAGGTATCGCCTAGATTTAACAGATCTTAATATTTTATTACATATTTGCTTCATAACTTTTTGTGTGTTTAAAGAAAGAAAACCTCACAGATTGAAGAGTGCCTCCCTATCCCATTCCTGTCTTTTCTTTGCCAGAAATAACCACTGTCCTAATATGTATGTACCACAAACAATGTCAAGTACTGCTTTATGTGTTTTGACTTTACATAAATGGTATCATACTGTGTTTATCATTTTATATATATATTTTTTCACTTAGCAATGTGTTTTTGAGATTTATTTATGTTGTATGTAGATCTAGTTTAGCGGTTCTCAAGAGTGTGCTCCAGGAATTCCCAGGGATCCCTCAGATTCTTCCAGCCTCATTCTTTTGTACACTGCACAAGTACAGTACAGAGCCTCCACGAAACGTGATGTCATGATAGATTGAACACAGACACAGTTATGGGAATCCAGCTGTCCTCTATTAAGCCTGTCCTTGAAGAGATTTGCAGAAATGTAAAACAGTGCTACTCCTTTCACAATTTTTTGTTTTGAAAAATAGTTATTTAAAAATGTTCATGTTTATATACAGTGGGTTTAGTTTTTATGAATACTTTTAAGGTGTCTCAGATTTAATTTCTAATATAAACATCTCTAGATAGAACCCACATAAACAAAAACTCTTTGAGGTCCTCAATTTTTGAGTGTAAAGAGGTCCTGAGTCCAAGAAGTTTGAAAACTACTGATCTAGTTCATTCATTTTACTTGTATTTTAATGTATAAATATACTGTGGTTTATTTATCTATTCTTAGGGAGGGGCCATTAGGTTGTTAGCAGTTTTCTGCCATCTCACAACAATGTTGTTGTGAGCATCCTTATATGGGGTTCTTCTCTCTTGGGATTATAGAAGTAGAGTTGCTACATTCAAGAGTCTGTGCATTTGTCAACTTTACTGGGAATTGCCAAATGTCAAATTGTGTTCCATTCGACACGCCCATCAGCTATGTATGAGCCTCTGTTTCTCCAGACCACTGCCAAAAGATTAGACTTTGCAGTTTTTTCCAATCTTTTAGGTATAAATGGTATCTCATTGCTGTTTTCATTTTGCATTTCTTAGATTACTCGTGTTGTTGAGCCTTTTTTCCCACGTATTATTAGCCATTTGAGTTTTCTGTGACTTGCTTGTGCCTATCCTTGGTCCATTTTTTATTGGATTGTTGCCTTTTTCTCATTGGTTTATGGTTATTCTTTTTATATTCTGAATACTAATGGCTTGTAGTTTTATGCACTGAAAATACCATTTCCTAGTCTGTGGCTTATTCTTTAGCTTTGTTTATGGAATATTTTTTTGTGTAGGACTTTTTAATGTGAAAGTAGTCAGTTTCCTCAGTTCTTTTTCATTTATGGTTTATGTTTTCTTGTATCTGCAAGAAATTCTTTCCCTGCCCCAAGGTCATAATGATACTGTGCTTTTTCATATTTAGGTCATTAATTCATCTGGAATTTTTTTCTCTATTGTGTGATATAGGGATCTGATTTTATCTTTTTAATATGAATTTGCCAAGTAGTTCAGCCTTTCTCCTCACTAATTTGTAATGCAACTTGTGAAGTTTATCGTATTCTCACATATATACATCTGTTTCTACTTTCTTCTGATTTCATGGGTCTGTTTGACTATATACCTATACCACTCTGATTTAACAATGATGGCTTTATAGTTAAATCTTAATAAGTGTTCTTTTTCTTCAGAGTTTTAAAGCTATTTTCCTTCCTTTGTTTATTTTTGGGTCAGTTTGTTGGTTTCTATGAAAAACTGTTGGATTTTTATTGTATTTGCATCAAATTTACAGAATAATATATAGATACATATAGATGTATGCTAAGTAGTGGAGCTGGGGTCTGAATCTGGGCATAGTCTACTGCTTTTCATAAAGCTCTTGCACAACTTTTGTTAGATTTTTTGCTAGAAAAAAATTTTGTATAATTTTTGTTATTGTGAATAGGATTTTCTTTTAGATACTGTTTCTGTATTGATCATGTAACCTTGCTGAACTTCCGTATTACCATATTTCATAGATTCTGAAGTACATCCCGCCCCCATTTTAATATGTCAGAGATTCATATAGATCTTCATTTGATGGTGTCCTATAATCACTGTTGTCCAGGTAGCAGTCATGATGTAGTTATTGTTTTTACATGCACATACTTGGTCAAGACTCTTCATTTTGTCATCACTTAAATGAGTATGTGCATTGTTGTGTTTTAATTTCACACCCAACAATACAACTGAAGGCAGAAGGAATTGTGAGGTGGGTGTCTTACTGGAAAGAAAATCACATAGATAATTATGGAGCATTTTAAGAAATGCTGCATCACCAGCACTCTTGTTGGTAGAGGACAGTATTGTTAGGAAAGATTGAATAGCTATGAGTAGAAAAGCAGTCCATAGTAGGACCCTGAATGTGAAGTTTTAGGAGTACTCTACCAATTTCTTTTTTTTTTTTTTTTGCGTTTCATCATTTATTTAATGTTTAAGCTCTCACACTAGATTTTTACATGCTGGTGACCACTGACAAATTATTTCTCCCACAGAACTATAACCACATGTTCGCGGACAGTATAAATATATGGTTGAGCTAATGTTAATACACATCACCATTTTATCAATTACATAATAAAACAAATTGTCAAATATCCAAATATTAAGTTACACAGCTCAAAAAGCATATAAAATATTAAATGTCTGCTCAATTCATTAGCAGAAGCCCTTTTTTTTTCTTCAAGAGAGGTTGGGAATCACACTTCAAACAAAAATAAAATGGTAAACAACTTCAGATAAGTTTGAAAAAAAATTACAAGAATTTCAGAAATTTTATGATTAAGAATTGTTTTAGCTACAATAACAAAGTATTTCCACCTTTTAAAAAAATATTTACTAAATTAAAGCACATATTCTACATGTTCTGCACAAGACAAAGACAACATTTTACTAAAAATATTTAATAGCCCCCTCCCATTCTTTTTTCAGGCCCTCCCTGTAGGTTGTACCCCAAAGTGCAAACATTAAAATTAACTGTAAGGCTTTTTTGTCTGGAGACATTAAAGACATGTGCTTCTTTTACAATGTAGATTTTCAAAATGGAGGTCTTCTATTACAGCACAAAATGAGATTTATAAAAAGACATTAAATAATCACTGTAAGACTTGGTTAATTAAAAAAAAACCAAAATGAGCAAATCTGATGTATACTGGTATGAATGTGGAAGACGTAAGCATATTGTGAGCAAATAACATTATAGGCCCTACTTTCTATGTTTGAAATGATGGAAGGAATAAACCACATAAGGTCCAGAGTTTTCTTAGTTCCTGGGATTTTAGTTCTATGTGATACTAAAAATATACAAGTATTGTGCTGGGTATTTTGGCACCTAGTCTTTCTAAATTTCTTATATATTGGTAAGATTCTGGCATGGAAACAGATTTAAAGACATGACCCAATACTGCATGATTTCAGGAAAGGTCAATTGGTACAAACGATAATAAGCACATTTTAAATGCTGAACAGCAAGAATCCTTTGCTAAGTGTCCAAGGAGGTTGATCATAACCCAGACATAGAAGTTGCAATTCTGCCAGGCTTGTGGCCTGGTAAAACTGCTTTTCGACACTCCTATGGAAGCTTCATCAGACTTCACGAAGCCAACGTGCTGGCTAACATGTACAACAAATTCCGTCGTGTCTAGGTTCCACTTCCAAGCAATGGCGTCAGGCACCCCAGTTTTATTGAAAGCAACAGTTGTTCCTATGACCATTGGAGTTTTTGAAGCACAGCTGCATTTTAGGACGATACTCCTCCAAATACAAAAGTTGCTTGCTGTTGAAAGCTCCACGCTGCTTTTGTCTTAGCAACTGTACTGCATCTTCATGTTTCATTCCACCTTCAATTAATGCTAGGGCGACAAGCACTGGACCTCTCCCAAGGCCTGCAACACGATGAACGGCAATACAACAACCAGGGTCTTCATGGAAGTTAATTTTCAGGAGACTTAACCAATCATCAACAGTCTGGTTAGATGGTGGTGCGCCATCATCAAAAGGCCAATTGAGAACATGGATGCTTTCTTCCTCCACAAGAGTAGTGTCATAAGTTGCTTCACATATTCTTGCTATTGTGGTAAATCCATGCTTCTTAAGTTCCTCTATAAATTTGTTTAAGGTCGCATTGGTTGGATTAAGAAATCTCATGTTCTTATAAGTGACTTCCACAGGAGCTGGGCGGTTCATTCGAGCCATGTTAATTTAGTTAAAAAAATACCCAGTAGGTTTATGAAAGAATTTAAAAACTTGAATACAGAAATGATGCAAAGAAACTGAGTCTACTTCAGTACACTCCACTTGAAATTCTCAGTGCTTTTGAGTATGAAGTTGAGAGTAATGGGAAATGAAATGAACCTCCTAACAAGAAACAGCAATTCTTCAATTCAGTGATACTGAGGCAATAGAAAGGAAGTGCACTGAGCTTTACCCCATCCAGGTCAGAACTCTTGTAAAAACTGCTCTGTGGATTTCAGTTCAACACTTCTGTGTCCAGGTTAACCACTCATATGGGAGCTTCTTGGTAGAGTAGTAATGAATTTCTACAGTTCATTTGTCTGCACAGAAGTTGTGCTGTGCCTGGCAGTAATCTCCACTGCCCTTCAGAAACTCCATAAATGTATGACCAAGGACACCACAGAACTGAGGAATATGTCTACTCATTGAAGATTGAGGCCTAATCATACAGCTGGTCCTGAGGTGGTGGTGGTGGCAGGGCCAGGGCGGCGGCTTTGCGGGTATCGGCAGGGTCACCGGACTCCCAGTTTCTTTTGCTGCTATTTTTTCTTCTATATATCCACAGGATATGATGAAAATATGTCTAAATAAGTCTAAAAGAATTGTCTTGATAAATCTAAAATGAAATTTCTAGGTAATAAAGTATAGCATCAGTTTAACTGGCAGGATATTTTTCTTAGATGTAGGTAAAACAAGGATGCATCTTAAAATAGGCGATATTTTTAGATTCAATGAAATGTGGGAGTAATAACAGTTTATTACAGTTTATAATTCTTGTATTTTCTGAATACATAGGTGTGTGTGAGTAAAGATGTTTTATTTTCCATTCCTTTTTGCCTCCTCTTTCTTTTTTGTTTGTTTTCTTTTTCTTCTACTTCACTGACTAATGCCTCTAGCACAGAGTTGCATGAAGGCATTGATAACAGACATCATTGTCCACGTGCTTTAATGGAGTGCTTCTAATATTTTATCATTAAGTATGATATTTTCGTGGTTTTTTTTTTTGGAGGGAGGAGATATTTATTAGTTTATGTTCTCTTTTACTTAGCATTTTAGAGTTTTCGTTGATTTTTTAAAATGTTTTTGCAGCCTCTATTCGTGTGATGAATTGTATTCATAGATTTTGTATTTTAAACTGTCTTTGGAGTTCCTGGATATTTGCATCCTTTTGTTATTGCCATGTACTTTTTCTTTTTATGCTAACTTCTTAAGATGTGTTGCGGAATAATTCTTCTCCTTTGAAACAAGTTGTATTTCATAGAGATGATCTGTTTCTGGAAACTTAGAAGTCATCTGTGAAACTGTCTTTGCCTGGTGTCTTTTTTTGTGAGTTGTTTTTTTTTTTTTTTTTTTTTTAAAGGATTTTTATTCTTATTTATTTATTTATTTATTTATTTATTTATTTATTTATTTATTTTTGGCTGTGTTGGGTCTTCGGTTCGTGCGAGGGCTTTCTCCAGTTGTGGCAAGCGGGGGCCACTCTTCATCGCGGTGCGGGGACCGCTCTTCATCGCGGTGCGCGGGCCTTTCTCTATCGCGACCCCTCCCGTCGCGGGGCACAGGCTCCAGACGCGCAGGCTCAGCAATTGTGGCTCACGGGCCCAGCTGCTCCGTGGCTTGTGGGATCTTCCCAGACCAGGGCTCGAACCCGTGTCCCCTGCATTAGCAGGCAGATTCTCAACCACTGCGCCACCAGGGAAGCCCGTGAGTTGTTTTTTGATTAATAGTTTGTTTCATGGTGATAAGTGTTTTTGGCTTTTCTTAAGTTGCTGTTATTTATACAAAATGAACTGTATTCTAGAAAAATATAAAATTTCAAATATATTGGTATAAAATATAGGCTACTCTAATGACTTTAAAATGTCTAATTTCATTAATTTGTTCCTTTTTTTTCTGATGAGTACTGCCAATAACTTGCCTATATTAAGGCTTTTCAAATAGTTCTTTTTATTGACCATTTCTCTTTCTGCTCCATGTGGTTAATATTTCTTTCTTTCTATTTTATTTGCATTTATTCTGACATTTAAAAAATTTAAGTTGGAAGTTTAGCTCATTAGTTTTAACATCTTTATTGGAGTATAATTGCTTTACAATGGTGTGTTAGTTTCTGCTATATAACAAAGTGAATCAGCTATATGTATACATATATCCCCATATCCCCTCCCTCTTGCGTCTCCCTCCCACCCTCCTTATCCCACCCCTCTAGGTGGTCACAAAGCACCGAGCTGATCTCCCTGTGCTATGCGGCTGCTTCCCACTAGCTATCTATTTTACATTTGGTAGTGTATATATGTCCATGCCACTCTCTCACTTCGTCCCAGCTTACCCTTCCCCCTCCCTGTGTCCTCAAGTCCATTCTCTACGTCTGCATCTTTATTCCTGTCCTGCCCCTAGGTTCTTCAGAACCAATTTTTTTCTTTTTAGATTCCATATATATGTGTTAGCATGCGGTATTTGTTTTTCTCTTTCTGACTTCACTCTGTATGACAGACTCTAGGTCCATCCACCTCACTACAAATAACTCAATTTCATTTCTTTTTATGGCTGGGTAATATTCCACTGTATATATGTGCCACATCTTCTTTATCCATTCATCTGTCAACGGACACTTAGGTTGCTTCCATGTCCTGGCTATTGTAAATAGTTTAGCTCATTAGTTTTTAATCTCTACTCTTATATGCTTTTAAAACTATAAAATTTCCTCTGAACTGTAACTGGTACTGTGAATTTTATGTGAATTGATTTTTTATTATTTAGTTCTAAATATATTGTGGTTTTTATAATTTTCCTATTGCTCATTGAATTATTGAGACTCTTCAAATTTAAGGGAATTTTTTTTGGGAGGTGTTATTACCTCAGTGACATTTATTTCTAATTTTACTATATTATAGTTGGGGGACATTGATTAATAATTTGTATTTCTCTATACTAACAACAAACAACTTGAAAATAAAATTTAAAAGCCAGTACATTTGATTGATTGTTTTATATTTTGTTTTAAAAGCTAGTAGTACAATTTATAGTGAGATCAGAGAACATCCAGTACCTTGAAATAAACCCAACAAAGCTTATTAAGACCTTTAGTGAAAGCATTACTGAGAGAAATGAAAGAAGAACTCATAAATGGGGAGAGATACGATGTTCATGGATAAGAAGTATCAATGTTATAAACATGTCAGTTTTCAACGAAGTCCCAATCAAAACCCCAACGGGCTTTTTTTTTTTTTTTTTTTTTTAATAGACCAGTTCTCAGATTTATATGGAAATGCAAAGGGCCTGGAATAGCAAAGGCAGTCTTGAAAAAAAAAGTTGGAAAACTTACACTACCATATATTAAAGCTTATTATAAAGATGCAGTGATTAAAATAGTGGGTGCAAGGCCAGATTGATCAATGAAACAGAATAGTGTCCGAGAGTAGACCTACATATATAAGGTCAATTGATTTACAACAAAAGTGTGTTGGGATTTTGATTGAATGTAGAGGTTAATTAAGAGAGAAGTAATACTACTGATCCAGTATATTCAAGAGCAAGATTGATTTCTCTGTATATTTGTATTTAAAAAATCCCACTTAGAGTTTTCAGTTACTCTTATTAATGATATTTTACATTTTTAAGTGTTACATAAGAAAGCTTTTGTCTTTAAAATAAAAAGCTTTTGCCATCAAGTATATTAATTTTATACCAGCACATTTTATGAATTCATTCTGATATTAAGATTTTAGTTGATTCTCTTGAATTTCCTGGATAAGTCATATATAAATAAATATAACTTCTTTCAATTAATAATTATATCTTGCATTTCATTATCTTATCTAATTGCATTGCTTATCAGTTCCCATACAATCTTAAATAATAATAGTGTTAGTGGGCATCCTTGTCTTAAGTTTGACTTTAAAAGAAATACTTTTAGTGTTTCACCTTAGTTTTAATACATGTCTTTTTGTTATAAAGTGATACTGATATCATTCTCCTATCTAAAAATATATGTTGTAACATGAACTAGTTTAAGATTTGCATGTGTGTTTTTTAAACCAGCTTTACTGAGAGGAAGTTGTTACAAAATTCACCCTTCAAAAGTGTACAATTCAAAAAAAAAAAAAAAAAGGTGTACAATTCAGTGGGGTTTTTTTTGGTAGATTCAGAGTTGTGCTACCATCACCAGTAATTTTAGAACATTTTTATCCCTCCAGAAGGAAACTCTGTACCCAATTAGCAATCACCTCTCACCCCCAGCCCCTGACAGTCTACTTTCTGTCTGTATGGATTTGCCTATTCTTCATGTTTCATATTTATGGAATCCTGTAATATGTGGCTTTTTGCATCTGGCTTCTTAGCATAAGGTTTTCAAGGGTCATCTACGTGATAGCATGTACTAAGATTTCACTCCTATTTATTGTATTTTTTCTAACTGTTAAAAAAAATGTCTTTCTCTTCCAATTTGACTAGTTTAAGTAAAAAAATAGATGTTGAATCTCAACTTTTCAGCATCTATTGAGGCACATCAGGATTTTCCTTTTTTGACCTCTTAATTTGGGCCATTATTTGGTTGCATCCTTGAATTCTAGAATAACCATACTTTGTCAAGGTGTCTGTGTGTGTATGCACGTGCACGTGTGTGCACGTGTGTGTGTCTATATATATTATATGATGGATCACATTTGCAAAAACTTGACTTGGGATTCGTAATTAACCATGTTTGTAGTTTGGTTACATTATTTTTGTTAGGTTTTCTAAAAAACGGTAAATTAGTTTTAAGTTATGAATTTTATTTTATTTTGTTTTTATACAGCACGTTCTTATTAGTTATCTGTTTTATACATATTCATGTATATATGTCAATCCCAATCTCCCAATTCATCCCACCACTATCACCACCCCCCTGCCACTTTCCCCCCTTAGTGTCCATACGTTTGTTCTCTACATCTGTGTCTCTATTTCTGCCCTGCAAACTGGTTCATCTGTACCATTTTTCTAGGTTCCACATATATGCATTAATATACGATATTTGTTTTTCTCTTTCTGACTTTCACTCTGTATGACAGTCTCTAGATCCATCCACGTTTCTACAAATGACCCAATTTCGTTTCTTTTTATGGCTGGGTAATTTTCCATTGTATATATGTACCACATCTTCTTTATCCATTCTTCTGTCGATGGGCATTTAGGTTGCTTCCATGACCTGGCTATTGTAAATAGTGCTGCAGTGAACATTGGGGTGCATGTGTCTTTGTGAATTATGGTTTTCTCTGGGTATGTGCCCAGTAGTGGGATTGCTGCATCATATGGTAATTCTATTTTTAGTTTTTTAAGGAACCTCTATACTGTTCTCCATAGTGGCTGTATCAATTTACATTCCCACCAACAGTGCAAGAGGGTTCCCTTTTCTCCACACCCTCTCCAGCATTTGTTGTTTGTAGATTTTCTGATGATGCCCATTCTACTTGGTGTGAGGTTTAATTACTATTATTATTCTTGTAATTTATTTTTAATGTATTTATTTATTTTTGGCTGCATTTGTCTTCGTTGCTGCGCGCGGGTTTCTCACTGTGGTGGCTTCTCTTGTGGCGGAGCATGGGCTCTAGGCGTGCAGGCTTCAGTAATTGTGGCTCGCAGGCTCTAGAGCACAGGCTCAGTAGTTGTGGCACACAGGCTTAGTTACTCTGTGGCATGTGGAATCTTCCCGGACCAGGGATCGAACCTGTGTCCCCTGCATTGGCAGGCGGATTCTTAACAACTGCGCCACCAGGGAAGCCCCCTCATTGTAATTTTGATTTGCATTTCTCTAATAATTAGTGATGTTGAGCAGCTTTTCATGTGCTTCTTGGCCATCTGTATGTCTTCTATGGAGAAATGTCTACTTAGGTCTTCTGCCCATTTTTGGATTGGCTTGTTAGTTTTTTTAATATTGAGTTGCATGAGCTGTTCATATATTTTGGAAATTAATCCTTTGTCCGTTGATTCATTTGCAAATATTTTCTCCCATTCTGAGGGTTGTCTTTTCGTCTTGTTTGTAGTTTCCTTTGCTTTACAGAAGCTTTGAAGTTTCATTAGGTCCCATTTGTTTATTTTTGTTCTTATTTCCATTACTCTAGGAGGTGGATCAAAAAAGATCTTGCTGTGATTTATGTCAAAGAGTGTTCTTCCTGTGTTTTCCTCTAAGAGTTTTACAGTGTCCGGTCTTACATTTAGGTCTCTAATCCATTTGGAGTTTTTGTGTATGGTGTTAGGGAGTGTTCTAATTTCATTCTTTTACACGTAGCTGTCCAGTTTTCCCAGCACCACTTATTGAAGAGACTGTCTTTTCTCCATTGTATATCCTTGCCTCCTTTGTCGTAGATTAGTTGACCATAGGTGCGTGGGTTTATCTCTGGGCTTTCTATCCTGTTCCATTGATCTATATTTCTGTTTTTGTGCCAGTACAATATTGTCTTGTTTACTGTAGCTTTGTAGTATAGTCTGAAGTCAGGAAGTCTGATTCCTCCAGCTCCGTTTTTTTTCCCTCAAGACTGCTTTGGCTATTCGGGGTCTTTGGTGTCTCCATTCAGATTTTAAGATTTTTTGTTCTACTTCTGTAAAAAATGCCATTGGTAATTTGATAGGGATTGCATTGAATCTGTAGATTGATTTGGGTAGTATAGTCATTTTCACAAGATTGATTCTTCCAGTCCAAGAACATGGTATATCTCTCCATCTGTTTGTATCATCTTTGATTTCTTTCCTCAGTGTTATAGTTTTCTGAGTACAGGTCTTTTACCTCCTTAGGTAGGTTTATTCCTAGGTATTTTATTCTTCTTGTTGCAGTGGTGAATGGGATTGTTTCCTTAATTTCTCTTTCTGGTCTTTTGTTGTTAGTGTGTAGGATTGCAAGATTTCTGTGCATTAATTTTGTATCCTGCAACTTTACCAAATTCATTGATTAGCTCTAGTAGTTTTCTGGTAGCATCTTTAGGATTCTCTACGTATAGTATCATGTCATCTGCAAACACTGATAGTTTTACTTTTTCTTTCCCAATTTGTTTTCCTTTTATTTCTTTTTCTTCTCTGATTGCTGTGGCTGGGACTTCCAAAAATATGTTGAATAATAGTGGCGAGAGTGGACATCCTTGTCTTGTTCCTGATCTTAGAGGAAATGCTTTCAGTTTTTCACCATTGAGAATGATGTTTGCTGTGGGTTTGTCATATATGGCCTTTATTATGTTGAGGTAGGTTCCCTGTATGCCCACTTTCTGGAGAGTTTTTGTCATAAATGGGTGTTGAATTTTGTCAAAAGCTTTTTCTGCATCTATTGAGATGATCATATGGTTTTTCCTTTTCAATTTGTTAATATGGTGTATCACATTGATTGATTTGCGTATATTGAAGAATCCTTGCATCCCTGGGATAAATCCCACTTGATCATGGTGTATGATCCTTCTAATGTGTTGTTGGATTCTGTTTGCTAGTATTTTGTTGAGGATTTTTGCATCTATATTCATGAGTGGTATTGGTCTGTAATTTTCTTTTTATGTAGTATCTTTGTCTGGTTTTGGTATCAGGGTGATGGTGGCCTCATAGAATGAGTTTGGGAGTGTTCCTTCCTCTGCAGTTTTTTGGAAGAGTTTGAGAAGGATGGGTGTTAGCTCTTCTCTAAATGTTTGATAGACTTCACCTGTGAAGCCATCTGGTCCTGGACTTTTGTTTGTTGGAAGATTTTTAATCACAGTTTCAATTGCATTACTTGTGATTGGTCTGTTCATATTTTCTATTTCTTCCTGGTTCAGTCTTGGAAGGTTATACCTTTCTAAGAATTTGTCCATTTCTTCCAGGTTGTCCATTTTATTGGCATAGAGTTGCTTGTAGTAGTCTCTTAGGATGCTTTGTATTTCTGCAGTGTCTGTTGTTAACTTCTCCTTTTTTTTTTTTTTTTTTTAATAAATTTATTTATTTATTTATTTGCGGATGTGTTGGGTCTTCGTCTCTGTGCAAGGGCTTTCTCCAGTTGCGGCGAGCGGGGCCCACTCTTCATCGCGGTGCACGGGCCTCTCACTGTCGCGGCCTCTCCCGTTGCGGAGCACAGGCTCCAGACGCGCAGGCTCAGCAGCTGTGGCTCACGGGCCCAGCCGCTCCGCGGCATGTGGGATCCTCCCGGACCGGGGCACGAACCCGTGTCCCCTGCATTGGCAGGCGGACTTCCAACCACTGCGCCACCAGGGAAGCCCAACTTCTCCTTTTTCATTTCTAATTGTATTGATTTGAGTCCTCTCTTTTTCTTGATGAGTCTGGCTAAAGGTTTATCAATGTTGTTTATCTTCTCAAAGAACCAGCTTTTAGTTTTATTGATGTTTGCTATTGTTTTCTTTGTTTCTATTTTACTTATTTCTGTTCTGATCTTTATGGTTTCATTCCTTCTACTAACTTTGGGTTTTGTTTGTTCTTCTTTCTCTAGTTCCTTTAGGTATAAGGTTAGATTGTTTATTTGAGATTTTTCTAGTTTTCTTGAGGTAGGCTTTTATTGCTATAAACTTCCCTCTTAGAACTGCTTTTGCTGCCTCCCATAGGTTTTGGATCATTGTGTTTTCGAAAAATGGTAAATTAGTTTTGTAAAAAGATTTGAGATGGGTTTCCTCCTGTGTTCAGCTAGCTTTGGGAAAAGCCTAGAGCTTTTTGAAAGGGTAACAGACATCTTTCTCCTCCCCCCCCCCCATTTTATGGTGATTGGGTTCTCTGTCTCTTATTGAGTTAATGCTTGTAAATTAACATTTCTTTTCAGTGTGCTAGCATAGAATTATAGACTGTTTTCTTACAAGTTTTTTACTTTTCCTGTATCTGTGTTTTTTTCTTTATTTCAAATTATGTATGTTTGTGCTTCCCCCCAGTTTCCTCCTTTCTTTTAGATTATTATCTAGTAGTAGTTTCCTATCTCCCCAAATCCCTGAAAAAAGCAGGCATGGATTTGGGCGGGGAGCGGGGGGGGGGGCGGGGAGTGCAGTGTGAATTAGCTGATTCCCTAGCTTTGCTCCAGAGAATGATCATGGAATTAATGCTGCTGATACTCTGCCTGGAGCTGATACTCAGTGGAGCATGCCCATTGTTGGTCATGTAAGAAACAGGTGGGGAGGGGAGGGGGGAATAGATGAAGGTAGTCAAAAGGTACAAACTTCCTGTTATAAGATAAATAAATACTAGAGATGTAATGTGCAGTATGATGAAGGTAATTAACACTGCTCTATGTTATATATGAAAGTTGTTAAGAGAGTAAATCTTGAGAGTTCTCATTACAAGGAGAAGAATTTTTTTTTCTGTTTCTTTGATGTTGTATTTATATGAGATGATGGATATTCACTAAACCTATTATAGTAATCATTTCATGGTGTATGTAAGTCAAATCATTATGTTATACATCTTACACTTATAGAATATGGAATGTCAGTTATATCTCAGTAAAGCTGGAAAAAAAAAAAGATGAGCAAACAAAGAAAAAAAGAAGCAGGTCTGCAGGTGTATTGCAAACCAGCCCTTTCATTGTCCAGCATGTTCTTTTTTTGTTTTATGTTTAAAGGATTTATTAAGTTATAGGTACAAAACATACTCCTAATAGTATTAGCAGAGGATCAATGTAAAAATGCTCCATAACTTTGCAAATGTCAATTTAAAAATTTTGTTACAGTTGTTGAAAGGCCTGATATTATATTCTTGCCAGTATTTAAAATGTACAGAGAACATTGTTAGTGTCAGCATTGAGTTTACAGAGCCTAACAGACCCAAAGTGATGTATTTAAGAAGAGCAATAATAGGAAGCATGTGTGTTCATGTAGGTGAGGGAAAGAGTAGGGTAAGTATTAGTCAGGTTACTGTTTTGGTGCATATATATGGAATCTAAAAAAAAAAAAAAAAGATTCTGATGAACCTAGGGGCAGGACAGGAATAAAGACACAGATGTAGAGAATGGACCTGAGGACACGGGGAGGGGGAAGTGTAAGCTGAGACGAAGTGAGAGAGTAGCATTGACATATATACACTACCAAATGTAAAATAGCTAGCTAGCTGGAAGCAGCTGCATCGCACAGGGAGATCAGCTCAGTGCTGTGTGACCACTTAGAGGGGTTGGATAAGGAGGGTGGGAGGGAGACGCAAGAGGGAGGGGATATGGGGATGTATGTATACATATAGCTGATTCACTTTTATACAGCAGAAACTAACACAACATTGTAAAGCAATTATACTCCCATAAAGATGTTAAAAAAAGAAGTTACTGTGTTGGTCAATTGGCAAAACAGTAATTTTAAGAAGTTTCCGAGTTTAAAAAGATTTAAAATAGTTTAAAAAACTGTAAAGCTGCAGTACATGTTTTTTACAACTGGTTATTAGAAAACTAAGGAAAGCCGTCATTAGCTTGAATAAAGTAACATGAAAGTGAGACTGCTTTAGTTTAGGGGAAAAAAACCCTGAAATTCCAATGCATTATCAGAAAGATTTTCCAATACAAGGAGACATGTTGCTCATTAAGGAGGAGTTCAATAAGAAAAGCACTTTTTTTTTGGCTGCACTGCGCAACATGCGGGATCTTGGTTCCCTGACCAGGGATCGAACCTGTGCCCCCCTGCAGTGGAAGCACAGAGTCTTAAACACTGGACCGCCAGGGAAGTCCCCTGAAAAGCACTTAACTAAATTAACAACTGTGGGAATGACCAGTTCAGAGATGAAGTAAATGCCTGATTTTGGGAAGGATGGCAAGTGCAAGAAAAAGATTAAAAAAAGTTTCTGATAATACCAACAATTCTTCATCATGTACTGCATTTGACAGAAATTAACCTTTTTTTTTTTTTTTTTTTTTTTTTTTTTTTTTTTACAAATTTGGACCTTATTTATTTGATCTTTTAAATAATTATTAGATTTCTATTTTAAATTATCTATGAAACAATGATAGTCACCATATAGAAAGTCTACTAACTACAAAATTGGCCAGTTCATTTGTGTGCTCCAGAATTTCCAAACCAGTAGTTAAGAAGTACTACAGTTTACATAGTAATCAAATTTAACTTTGATCAAAACTGCCAAGGACTGCAGACTCAGGAAGCATCCTGTAACATACATTTGCATTTTACATCAGATTTCTATTTTTTTCTGAAAAGTAGCTAGCATTTCTTCTTTTATAACTAAGCTATCTTTTAAAAGTAAAGTTAATAACAATGTGCAACTCAGACTTTTATGATCATCTCAGTAATACAGACTTTAAAAAACATAAGTCAAAGAATTAAGTCCTAATTCTAACCTATCAATCACAGCAAGAGGTAAAAAGATGGACCTAGAGTCTGTCATACAGAGTGAAGTAAGTCAGAAAGAGAAAAACAAATACTGTATGCTATCGCATACATATGGAATCTCAAAAAATGGTACTGATGAACCTAGTGGCAGGGCAGGTATAAAGACGCAGATGTAGAGAATGGACTTGAGGATGCAGTGAGGGAAGGGGAAGCTGGGACAAAGTGAGAGAGTAGCACTGACATATATACACTACCAAATGTAAAATAGATAGCTAGTGGGAAGCTGCTGCATAGCACAGGGAGATCAGCTCAATGCTTTGTGACCACCTAGAGGGGTGGGATAGGGAGGGTGGGATAGGGAGGGTGGGAGGGAGGCTTAAGAGGGAGGGGATATGGGGATATATGTATACATATAGCTGATTCACTTTGTTGTACAGCAGAAACTAACACAACATAACATTGAAAGCAATTATACTCCAATAAATATGTAAAAAAATAAAAAATAAAAGTAGTGACAGTTTATATTTGCTATTGTAACATTCAATTCACCTTTGAAAAATCATATTAAAGACAACTTGAGTATGCTTCGTGATCCTACTGTTTTACTCAGGAAAATATAGAAGAGAAACTCAGCGTTACTTTTCTTCAGAATCAAATTCTGGATTACCAAGTTAACCCAATGCTTCCTACCTTGCTATATAGATTGTACCACATTTTGTGTTGAATCACTTTGTGTCTACTAATGCTGTTTAAAAATAAGCCTACCATTTAATTCAGATTAAGGTTAGCCATTAATGAATACTGGCAAAGAAAATCTAATATATATACACGGTCTCTACTATCAGTTATTTAAGGCCTTTAAGTCTCACAGGCTTTAGGTTTATTTCCATACATATTTATTCCATGAACATTCCCTGTAGACTCTGTTTAAATATTCTCTATGAAGAAATCAGACTTTTCTGAGCAGGTGGACTATGTAAGCTGAATACACCACCGATTCAAATCACCCCCTTTTTAGTGACCTTTTGGCCACAGATGTCAAAATGTTTCCATCCCCTTCCAGACTCAAGAGACAGATTATTTCTGATAAACTCTAGTATTTATTAAATTATAAAGTCTGTAATCAAAAAGAAAAATGTGGATCAAGACACACCTCAAACTACAAGGACTAGACAGCAAAGCCTATGGGAACGCCATGAAGTGTGTTAGACAAGATTCTGAAACATAAGTTATAAGCTGTTTTCTTTACGTTTCCATTTCAGTAACTTTACTATTAAATAGTTGTTATTCTTCTATTTTAAAACCCCAAATTCACATCTATGCTCACATTAATTAAGCTTCTTGTTCATACTGATCCCAGACATCTCATAGGTGCCAAATTTTAGTAATGGTTTTTATGTCATTCCATGCAGAAAAATATGACAATGCAAGAGTCAGATGAGGATCGTTAATGCACAAATAATACACGCTGGCCAAAAGAACTGAAGATATTTAAAAAAACTATACAGACCTCAAGAAAACTGGGTTATTACTAAACAGCTCTCAACTATTAACACCCAAGTTCCTTATATTAAATAAATTTCTCAACAGAGACATGTTAGACATTTTAATTACAGGTCTATCCTTACCATACCCCTTCCCACCCCAACTCCCAAAATGCACTACTAGGGATGAGTATAATGTTATGTGGGCAGAAATGTACAGGTAACCATTTTTACCTTGAGCATGGATCTGAAAACTTTATTACTTAAACTTCAGTTACTGTGCACTGTCCATCAGGCCTTCTGGATCTGACACTGACACCCACTGTTGCACCCCCTGCCACGGATTGATCAGTTCCTGATAGATCAGATCGATCAGATACTGTCTGGTTGGGATTAGGAACCGAAAGTCTCTGTTGGGTCAAGGAGTGTTGCGCAACAAGCGCAGATCCATCCTCACTATCACTACTGGCATCTGATTCGGTTTCTTCAATGGAAGTGTCTGGTGCTGGTACCCTGCCTGAAGATGGTGACTCATGATCTTCTTCTCCTTCCCCCCTATGACTCCTTTCAGCTATGCTGTCTCCACCGAGTTGTAAATGTGCAAAAGAGTCTTCCAGAGAAGTGCTTGCATCAGGGGATGGTGTTGCAGGGCTTGTTAACTGCCCATCTACTGACGTCAGGGGCCTTACAGTAGACGACACCAGAGGCTGAACAGAAGCTCCACTCTGTGCTGGTACACTGTCCGCTCCATCAGCAGAGCTCTCTCTTGCTAGGTTTACGGTATTAGCATCACAGTCCAGCCTAAGTCCGGCTACTCCCTTCTTTGGTATATCTATTATATCCCGCTTAATCTTCCTGCGACGTCCATGTTCATTTCTCCTATATTGAACCATATTTTCAAGATCGGCAACATACAGAAACCCGGCAATTAACATTTCGGTGCTCTTTTTACCTTTGGAAAAAGCATCTTCCAGCTCTCTACTAGTACGCTCATCATACTGCCACCACCCATTTCTTCCTTCATAATACCATGCATAGTCACCATTTCCTCTACTTGCTGCCTTGAGTTCTTCTGGTGACAGTAAGGTTGGCTTATCAAGGAAATCCTCGGGAATTTCTTGTCGGCCTTTTTTTAAAAAAAAATAAATTTATTTATTTATTTAGGGCTGCGTTGGGTCTTCGTTGCTGTGCACGGGCTTTCTCTAGTTGTGGCGAGCGGGGTTTCTCATTGTGGTGGCTTCTCTTGTTGCAGAGCACGGGCTCTAGGCGTGCGGGCTTCAGTAGTTGTGGCACGCGGGCTCAGTGGTTGTGGCTCACGGGCTCTAGAGCACAGGCTCAGTAGTTGTGGTGTACGGGCTTAGTTGCTCCACAGCATGTGGGATCTTCCCGGACCAGGGCTCGAACCCGTGTCCCCTGCACTGCCAGGTGGATTCCTAACCACTGCGCCACCAGGGAAGCCCAGAAATTAACCTTTTAAAAATTTCCCCTGACGGTTTTATTTAGTTTAACTCTTCTGTGTACTGTGTAGTTTAAATTAATTTCCATATTATGTCAAAACAGTCTCCATCCTTTGATCACATCAAGTGTTTCACAAAGTCCACTCCAGTATACCTCAACTAAAGGTGGTTATTAGAGGAAATCATGTGAGTAGGATTTCTGTTCAGAGTGTCAAGAAAAGCTGATAAACTAAACTATTTTTTTAAAACTTCAAAATCAAAATGAGTCATCTAAAGAGATTTGTTAGACATTATGATATACAGTAGAGTTTTATGTAATGAACATGGATAAATTATTGAGTATATTAAATAGCAATATTTCATGAAGGAGGCTGTACTACTTTACATAACAAAAACTATGTAGAAAGTGTATGCACTTCCTGGGACTTCCCTGGTGGTGCAGTGGTTAAGAATCCGCCTGCCAATGCAGGGGACACGGGGTCAAGCCCTGGTCCGGGAAGATCCCTCATGCCGCGGAGGAACTAAGTCTGTGTGCCACAACTACTGAGCCTGCGCTCTAGAGCCCTCAAGCTACAACTACTGAGCCTGCGTGCCACAACTACTGAAGCCCGCGTGTCTAGAGCCCATGCTCTGTAACGAGAAGCCACTGCAATGAGAAGCCCTCGCACTGCAACGAAGAGTAGCCCCCACTCGCCGCAAGTAGAGAAAGCCCGCGCGCAGCAACGAAGACCCAATGCAACCAAAAATTAAAAAAAAAAAAAAGTATATATAAAGAAAAAAAGGGTATGTACTTCCTAACATCAAGCTACAGTCTTAAAGACAAAGGCATTTAAAAAGTGTAGTGCTTAGTGTTTGTAGCACGTCAATGCAACTAACTTCAGAGGGTGTTTTGGCAACTCTTTAAAAATTTTCTTTATATTTTTTATTTTTAAAGCACTTTGTTGAGGTATGATTGACATATAAAAGCTTTATACATTTAATGTATACATTTGATGAGTTTGGGGATAAGTATACACCTGAGAAATCATCACCACCAGCAAAGCCATAAACATTCATCACCTCACAAAGTTTCCTCCCACCATGTCGTCATCGTTGTCTTCTTCTTCCTATTCTTCCTCTTCCCCTCCTTCTCCCTCTCCTTCTCCCTCTCCTTCTCCGTCTTAGTAAGAACACTTAACATAAGATCTACCCTTTTAGCAAATTTTAAGTGTACAGCACAGTATTGTTAGCTATAGACACTGTGCCATAAAGAGGATCTCCAGAACTCTGTATCCTTTGAACATTATCTCTCCAACTTCTCTTCCTTTTTAACCCCTGGGAGCCACCATTCTACTCTCTGCTTCTCTGAGTTTGACTGTTTTAGAGTCCACATATAAGTGAGGTCATGCAGAATGTTTTTTTTTTTTCCCTGTATCTGGCTAATTTCACGTAGCATAATGTCCTCTTCCATCCATCTTGTCACAAACAATGGAATTTTAAGGCTGAATAATATCCCACTGTATGTATATATCACATTTTCTTTATCCATTCATCTGTCAATGGACATTTAGGTATTTTGGCAACTCTTAATCTGAACATGAATAGGGGCTTTGGAAAAATAAGACTTTAAGAAGGCTTGTCATTTTAGGTCCAAATTTTTTATTTCCTATTTAAAAGCTCTTTAAAAAAATTTTTTTTCATTTGAAGTATAGTTAATTTGCAATGTTGTGTTAGTTTTAGGACCAAATTGTAATAGATTTTGAAAGTTCGAACTCTTAGACTTTAAACAAACAAAACCTTGAAATTACTGATTGGCTCAAATGGTTTTATGGAAAAAACTAATCTGTAACAAAAACTTGGCATTGAATTTTTGAGCAAAGTGTACAAAAGTTCCAAGTAGGACAGGGCAAGGAAGGACGGGGCTCTGACATTTACAACAGGAAGCATTTTCTCTTCCTCTTCTTGGCACAGAGGGTGGGCAAGGTTTTTTGAAAATAAAATATTGTATTAGGGAGTAGAATTTGAATTAAAGCTATTAGCTTAATATTATTAATTATATATATCTCTTTCCTTATTTTTTGAATGTTTGATCTGTCAGGTGTTGATAAGAGTTGTAACTTTTCACTACTATTGATTTTTTTTCAGTTTCTATCATAGTTTTTTTGCTTTTACATATTTCCATTCTGTTTTGACACATACAAATTCATAATTACTTCAAATTCAAGATAGACTAGAGAAGACACACATTTATTTTTACTTCCTTTTGAAATCACATTGAGGAAGAAGTATAAAAATTCAGAGAAAAAAGAAAACCTGAGAGGTATGCCACTTGTAGACCAGAATATGATGAATTTCTGGTTGAATAAAGCAATTGGGAATCAATTAATGGCAAAGCCCTAGAGAGCTTAGTGAACCTGTGGCCCTATTTGGAAAGTTGGAAGGACCATCCCAAAATTGTCATTCTGTGTTTTCCCCAGTGTCAAAAGTGGGGACATCCGAGGAGAAAGAGCAAGCCATGGGCACAGCCAGATAATTAAAGTTATGGAAAGCCAAGCCTTTTACTTATCAGTATAGATATCTCTAGTGGTTTTCCTCCTGAGCTAATGCCAAAAATTTGGCTCTCTGAATTGCAAATTCATCCATAGGAAATTCCAAAGTGGGTACTGTGGGGAGAAAGTTAAGGACCGTGCTTTAGGTAGCTTGTAGTATCCTGAGGGATATTGGACCTCCAGTACCTGCAAGATGGGCTACTCATCCACCTTAAAGGAAAGCCTGGCTAGTTACATGGTTCCTTTCTCTCCCTTGACCTCATTCTAGACGGGACTCCTTTGGTCAGAACTTAGGTTCATTGCTAGGCAAACAGGGTTTCTCACTTGGGCTGAGGAAATACAGCCCAGCTATCAGAATGTAACTCTAGACCCTCATCTACAGATAGGAATGGACAACCTGTAAGAACCATGCTTTTGAGGAAAACCATCAGTCTGAAAGAGAGGCACCAAATTCAACAAACTGAATAATGAAACAGCAGAGGAGACAGGTTAATATAGGGTACAGAATAAACTTTAAATCCTCAGAGATATTTGAGAAGATGCAGTATCCACTGAAAAAAGATTGCTGTGAAAAAGAAACTAAGTTTATTTTGGAATTAAAACATGATCTTTTAAGTAAAAATTAAGTAGATGGAGTGAAGATCAAATTAGCTTAGAAGGAAGAGTTTAGGGATTCTGAGAATGTAATAGAAAGACAAAGATAGAAAATACAGGAGAAAAAGTTAAAGCAATATGGAGGCTAGATTTAGGAGTTCTTACATCTTATAATAGAAATTCTAGTAAGAATGAACAGAGAAAATGGAAGCAAGTATTGAAACAGAAGAAAATTTCTTGAGTTCAAGAAGGGCTCAAATCTTTTGATTGGAAGATTCCCACTGGGTTCTGGAAGTAAGACCACCAGAGCTTGTTAGAGTGGTAGCAGTGAAAATAAAGGGGACATGATGAATTTAAGAGTGGATGACTATGAGACATATAAGGGCTGAATTGGTAAGAGAAGTGAAATAGCATTCCAGATTTGAAAATTAGATATCTGAAGAAATGATAGCTGCATTTCCCACATTGAACAATGTGGGAAAGAACTGGGAAAGAAATTCATAGCTTAAGAGGGAAGATATTAATTAGGCTTTAAGTGTAAATTTTCACCAGTTCCAATTTCCGTCTAAGAAAAATTCTGTTACAGGTGGATCTGCTTTTGTTTCTGTTTCCTGTAGCTTGAGCAATTCCATCTAATCTGTACGATACAGTTTGGTTTTCTGAGCATGGCTTAGGGAGAGGAACTAGAGTCAAGTCATAAAATTAAAAGGCATGGAGTTTTGGGAAGACCAAAAGCAGACAAATGATTCTTGTATGCTTATGACAAAAAGCAAAGTGAAAATATAAGCACCTTCCCCGAGAGGGAGATCATGAAAGTGTCTAGGCATCAAAAGATATATTATCAGCTCGGTGGTTTGTGACCACCTAGAGGGGTGGGATAGGGAGGGTGGGAGGGAGGGAGACGCAAGAGGGAAGAGATATGGGAACATATGTATATGTATAACTGATTCACTTTGTTATAAAACAGAAACTAACACACCATTGTAAAGCAATTATACTCCAATAAAGATGTTAAAAAAAAAGAAATAAATTATATTCATTATCCCAGATTTAAGACAGATAAAATGCCACTGCTATACCTATTAACTTGGCATGGTATTTTTATTGCTTTATTTTGAAGAATTGAAGAAAATTATTGTGAATTTCCTGAGTTTCTCTCAAACCAATATTTCCCTTAAAATGGTACGTTTTTCTGTTGTGAATTCTTCCATAGCATTTTTAGGATCATGACTCCTGCATCTGGGAAGGGAATATTTTACAGAGCTTAAGGTGAGAGTGACGTCCCGGAAGTATTTTGAGGGCATTTGATAATCAGACTGAACATTAGTATGTGTTCGCCCAAAGTGTTAGGTTCTTGGTTCTCTGAACCGTTCTGCTTATTTGTCTTCAGATTCAACTGTTCTCTGGGCTTGGTTCTTGCAACAAAGGTAGGGGCACTTTGCATTACATCATCAGCCTGCGCTCCCCACCCTTACTTTATCACAATCCTGAGAACTTTCCTGAGTAGGTTCTATCCTAAGAACATTGGTTTCATTCTGGTTGTGAGAGAGATTTACTTCTAACCCCACAGGGGTTACAAAGTTGAAGTATAGTCATCTCTGCTTAGAAGTTCAAAACATGTTTTTTTCCTGATTTGAGTTTTTATAATGACAAAATAGAAGGAAAAATAACCAGTCAAAACTGTTTGTTGAACAACTGTTGCTTACCTGAGTCAAAATAAGGTGAGTGGACACCCTCCATTTGGGCCAGAATATCTGTTAGGAAATGGGTATGATGTGAAATGTTGGGAAATAAGTGTGTTATGGTAGCTTGGGTTAATATTTTAGAGCACCCTGAATTTTGGGGAACTGCTGAAGCTTTCTGAGCAGGGGAGTGCCGTGATCAAAGCAGTACTTCCGAGGATTAGTCTGCCCACAGATTGCAGGAATGCCCTGGCATTTGGCACCAGCCCTTACTTGTAGGTTCCTGGTCATTTGTTGTGGGAGTGGCAGAAAGCGAAAGGCCAGTTGAGAGGCTATTTTTGTTCCCTGGGGATCAGGAAATATGAAGCTGAGAGTGAATGGTGACAGTGGGAGTAAAAAGGGACAGATTCCTGAGAAGTTGTGGAGAAGGAAGGGACAGTCTGACAACCTGACCGAATATAAGCAGGGAAGAAGGAAAAGGCCTTAGTGGTCATGTCAGGAGAAAGCAAGGTTTTCTCCTGATGAAAATGTTCAGCATGGGACTTCTCTGGTTGTATAGTGGTTAAGAATCTGCCTCCCAATGCAGGGGACACGGGTTCGATCCCTGGTCCGGGAAGATCCCGTATGCCGTGGAGCAACTAAGTGCGTGCGCTACAACTATTGAGCCTGCGCTCTACAGCCCTCGAGCCACAACTACTGAGCCCACGTGCCACAGCTGCTGAGCCCAGGCGCTGCAACTATTGAAGCCTGCGCGCCTAGAGCCCGTGCTCCACAACAAGAGAAGCCACCGCAATAAGCCCACGCACCGCAACGAAGAGTAGCCCCCACTCGCTGCAACTAGAGAAAGCCCGCGCACAGCAACGAAGACCCAACGCAGCCCCCCCACTGCCCAAAAAAAAAAAAAAGATGTTCAGCAGACAGTGTGGTGGAAGTGTTAGGTACTACCCTGAGTATGTGGATTTGGGGAATCATCTTTGTGTAAATGCTAGTTGAAACCCTGGAATAAAGAAAAAGAAGAGAAGAGGGCTGAGTGTCCCACCCTGGGCGGGGTTGCAGTAGTGGGAGAGGACCAGCAGAGTAAACAGTGGTTGGGAAGATGGGAAGAGGACTAGGATGTCACTTAAACTGAGGTAGGAGAGAATTTCAAAATCGAGGGGATTATCCATCAAACTCTAGTAGTAAAAGCTGAGAAAAGGAGTTATTGTGCAGGTGGAGAATTCTTAGAGTTGATGGGTTTGGGTTTATGTAGGGAAATTGGGGAGAGGAGCCTTAAATACCTTAAGGAACCCCATTTATTGCCTTCTAAATTGGCTTGATTTCATGTATACTATGCCATTATGCTTAGAAAATTAGCTTATGTTTATCATTTTGTAATTACATTTTTAAAAGGAGAAAAAGAATTATGGCTAGAGGTGATTTTGATGGGGAGAGAGCAGTGACAGCTTGTTCAGAGCATGTACGTTTTCCATTTTTTATAGTTGAAATGTTTTTTGTTTTTTGGTCCTTTTGTTTGAAGCACTTAGAGTAAATAACGTGAAACATGCTCCTTCCTGAAAATGAATAGAATATGTCTCAGAGTTGACAAGCTGAAAATCTGTTTATTATATTAACATTAATTAAATGAGTTTCTCATGGATATTCCATTAAGGAGTATATATATGTATATAAATGCAAGTTTGGCATCTGAAAATAAGACATAAATAATCATAATTTACAGCAAACAAGTAGAGTCAGGGAAAAAGGAAAAAAGATAAAGTGCTATAGAAATTCAGAGGGGGGAGAGATTATTTTCAGCTTTTTCTTTTTTGTGTGTGTGGGGAAGGGGACTTGGGGGAAGATCCAAGCAGAGGTGATAGGGGAAAGGTGTTCTGGGTAGAAGAAACCCTGAGCCAAATACAGAGCTGGGGTCTTATGTGGATATGGGGCATTTTTGTTTGGTTGAAGTGTGTTCATCTGGTGGTCGGGCGAGGTGCTTGAAGGAGAGTTAGGGAAGATAATGAGAGAAAGATAGTTTGCAGCTGGAAGTTAGAAGATGGCAGGAATTTCAACTTTATTTGCAGGCAGCAGGGAGCCATTAAACATTTTTTGAACAGAGGCCTGATATCACCTGGCTGATGCTTTAGAAAAATGATTCTTGTTTTTGTTACTTGAAATTTTAGTAAGCAGCATGCAGCACTTATATCATCAGCAAAAAATGATAAAAGTAAAAGAAAGATGCATCTAATAGAACCATTTAGGTTGGATTAGAAAGTGAGAAAGTAGAGATAAGGAAACCAGTGAGGGAGGAGGTTTATGTAATACTTGCAACATGAGTAAGCCCTAATCCCTGATGTGTGCTCTTTTGAAGCAATGATTAGTACTAAGTAGTATATTATTTGATTGGTTTTTTTTGTTGTAAGTTTTTGGCTTAAGTAGAAAAGGAAGCATTAAGGTCATTGGGGTGGCTTGCAAAAACTCAAGGCAGACTGTAGCTGGACCTCAGAAAGGTCTAGAACCAGGAGCTAAAAAGCTATTATTGGTAAGCCTCCCTTCCCTGCTCCCTCTCCTCTATTTCTCAGGGCATTCACTGGATTCTTTTTATTATTCATTTGTAAACTTTATCTCACTAGTCTAAGCTGAAGTTGGAAAATGGCCTTCCTCACCTCCTATGTTCCAGCCACCAGGAGAGGAGAGGGAAGAGAGAGACAGAGGCAGAGAGAGACAGACAGACTAAGTGACCTTTGCTCATGGTTTCGATTCTCAGGGATAGGACTTTGATTTTATTGTGCTCAAAGATGAACTTATTTTTACCGTTTTATAGTTAGTGCCAATCAACTATGGCCAGGAGAGTATAAATACACTGCAGGAGTTTACTTTTCTAGATTGGGGGGTTAGTTTTTTGTGGGTTTTTTTTTTTTTGGTGGCTTATTTTTTTTTTTTTTAATTTCTTTGTTTTTTAATTTTTGGCTGCACCAGGGCTTCATTGCTGTGCATGGGCTTTCTCTAGTTGTGGCGAGCGGGGGCTACTCTTCGTTGCTGTGCGTGGACTTCTCATTGTGGTGGCTTCTCTTGTTGCAGAGCACGGGCTCTAGGTGCACGGGATTCAGTAGTTGTGGCATGCGGCCCCAGTAGTTGTGGCCCACGGGCTCTAGAGCGCAGGCTCAGTAGTTGTGGCACACGGGCTTAGTTGCTCTGCGGCATGTAGGATCTTCCCGGACCAGCACTTGAACCTGTGTCCCCTGCATTGGCAGGCAGATTCTTAACCACTGCACCACCAGGGAAGCCCGATTGGGGGATTAGTTAAGAGGTCATTGTAAGTTAGGCAGAAATCCCAAAGGGTGTTTACTATAATTTTGCACTTTGAATCTTTAACCGTTGTTTAATGTATTGGTTGAAAGATAGCAGACTACATTAAATTCAGAGAAGTAATATGAAAATTGTGCAGGAATTTCCTCCCGATAAGCTACAGAGTATAAATTGAACCTTTATAAAGCTGGTTACCCTTGTGGGAGTGAGGAGTATACAGAGTGAGAGGAGACTAGAGTGCTGGGGTGCTGGAAATGTTCTCTAGCTTGATCTGGGTAGAGTAGTGATTACACAGATTTATGCATGTGTCAGAATGCATCAAGACGTTTGCAGTATGTATGTATGTACGTATGTATGTATGATGTATGTAAGCAGTATCTCAAAAAGTTGAGGCAAAGCTGACTTATTTGATTTATCCACCTTTCCTTGTCATATAGATGCCCATGTATCATTATGTTTTTGGCAATTTAATTTTAACTTTTCCCTTTTATTTCAGATAGACACATTTTTTAAAAATTAATTAATTAATTAGTTTATTTATGGCTGTGTTGGGTCTTCGTTTCTGTGCGAGGGCTTTCTCTAGTTGTGGCGAGCAGGGGCCACTTTTCATCGCGGTGCGCGGGCCTCTCACTATCGCGGCCTCTCTTGTTACGGAGCACAGGCTCCAGACGCGCAGGCTCAGTAGTTGTGGCTCACGGGCCTAGGTGCTCCGCGGCATGTGGGATCTTCCCAGACCAGGGCTTGAACCCCTGTCCCCTGCATTGGCAGGCAGATTCTCAACCACTGCGCCACCAGAGAAGCCCTCAGATAGACACATTTTTGATAGATGTTCATCTGTCACATAATTTTTGGTGTCTCAGAAATGTAAATAGTATGATGACATTTTTTTAATACATATATTAAAAAGAGTAATACTTGGTTTACTTTTTCGCCTAATTTAGGAGCTGTGACTGATGAGAATTAAAGGCCATGGATGAAGATGGACTTGAATTACAACCACAAGAGCCAAACTCATATTTTGATGCAACAGGTATAACTACTTGGGTTGTTCCACTTCCCGCCTACCAGATTTGGAGTTGGTTGTCAAGTGGAAAAATTGCTAGATGCTGTCATTGATATTTACACTTAGGTATCTTGTTATCCTATCAAGCTTACAGATGTTAAAGTGAGTATATTATTATTCCCCTCCTTAAAAATTTGGCTCCCTCATAACCAACACTCATATTCTTGTCAGTAACAGCAACATTATCAAAACCTTAGTGTTTACTTCAGTCCTGTTAAAGTTCTCCCTTTGAAAATATTCCTTGCTTACATCTCTTCATTCTACTTTCTTCCACATAGACCATTATCCGGCAGGTAAAGTATAAACCTAAGGCCCTCCATGTTCTGACCCCATCCTACTTTTAAAATCCTCTCTCTCACAAGTTAACAAAAGGAGTCTTACCTCACTCCCCAGACTGTACAAGGAGAATTAAATTTATGAAGTTCTAAAAATGGGAAAAAAGTATTCACAATTTTGGATTACTCATGGTTCCAGTTATATAACAGTGAAGTGATTATGCTAGGTTTTGTAATATAAAATGGTTTTATATCACACTAACTAGCTACCTTATAAATAAAATGTTAATGAGTTTTCCATTGGACTTGAAATGACTGTATTTTATACTAAAGAAATAGCAATTAACTTTATCAGGAAATTAAATATTAGCGATTTTTAATTTTAACTTTTCTTTAATCTCTAAATCTAATGGTGGTTTGTGTATTTTTCTTAACAATTTGGGATAGTCTTTTGACTCACATTTGGTAATTTCAGCTTGATAATGATAAATGCAAAGTTATGATTCTTTCTTCTTTAGAACTTGAAGTATAATTAATGTGCTTGAAAGAGAGACTAAGCTCTTTCGAGAAAAACGCACACCATTTACTAGCTTAATGTTGCCACAAGCAAGCCTGGATCATGGGCTAAGGGGTAGATTGAAGGGCTGTTGCATTTTAGCCCTGATTGTTAACACTTATGGTGTTTGTTTATCTTTGAGCAAGTCACTTAATCTGCCAGGGCCTCCATTTTCATATGTCCTAATAATAATGAAACCTTTCATTACAGTTTTTCAGAACACTTCCCATATATTCCCATTTGATCATCACAGCAGTCCTGTGAGGTATGCATGGCAGATACTACTGTCCTCATTTCACTGATGAGGAAACCGAAACTCAGAGGTTAAATGACTTGCCCAAGGTCACAAAACTAATAAGTGTCCAAATCCTGCTCTCTGATTTAGATTTTTTTAAGCAGTACTCTTGCCACTAAATGCTTTCATCTTCATGTCTGCAAAATGGAGATTACAGTGATCTATTGCTTGATGTTAATATTGAGAATATTGAAAACAGTATAAAGCATTTTGTAGAAGTTCTGTGGGAATTAAAGCAAGCACTCTTTATTAGTTCTAGGTGTAAATAAAATGGATATTAACTGGCTTTAAGATTTCTTACATTTTTAAAGGTTCTTTGGCCCTTGTTGATTATTTGTGTTTGTTTAAAAAAAAAAAAAAAGCCATGTGTCTCTCTGAGGGCCTGGCCATTGACACAGAGTCATTGAGTTAGGCAGCTGCTTGGACTCAGCCTGGTCTGAGTCACATCCAGAAGCACTAATCGACTGAATAGCTTTTTAGGTAAGACTTTTATAAAATATTGTTTGCTTTTCTCTGGATCAGGAGCCAAGGTACCAGATTTGTTTTATTTTATCTTACATTATGTTTTTGGCAAGGATATCTGATTTTGATTCTCATTTGTGGCATTTATTCAGAGTAGTATTTACTGAGCACCATAACCTGTGCAAACTGTGTGATCTTGGTGAAGTCATTTAATCTCACTGGGCTTCAATTGATTCAACCCTCTACCTTCATTTGTTAACTGCAGAGTGGACTAGAGTAGGGTTTCTTATGTTCTGAGGAACTGCCAGGGGGATTGGCATATGGGGGGATGGGAGGAAGCTGAACGGAGGCGGACTACCCTGGTGAGGTTGGGGCAGGCCCCACTCCAACTAACCTCACCTTCCATTGCTCCAGAGCAACTGCACTTTTATTCATCTTATCTGTCCACAGAGGCTCCTTAACCAGTTGTCTTTCCTCTTTAACTGTGGCCTTCTAGCCCTCTTTTTATTTATGGCCCGATTCTTTTTATATTCTAGATTCGAAGGATAGTTTCTGAATTTCCATAATCATAAATGGAGGATATTGGTGGGATTTTGTTCTAGAACAAAGGAGGAGAAAGGGGAAATGAAGGGAAGTAAAAGAAAACATGGGAGAGATGGACAGGAGAAAAAAATATGAGTTGAAAGAGAGATAGAGCAAGAAGGGAAAGAAGTGAAAAACATATAATGAAGGAAAATGGTATATTTGCCACCTGAAGTTGCTTTACTTATTAATTTTTGTAATCATCCCTTAAGTACCTATGCATATGGGTTTAGTTTTAGTCAGCCTAGAATATTACTTTCATGAATATATTTTTGTGTGTGTGACTGCCTCAGTTACTTTGTTTTTCTTTTATTTCCTTACCTGTTAATTGATTTGGGATGAGTATAAAAGTTCTTGTATTAAGAATTTCTATTTCTGATATGATTCAAAAGTAGATTCTCTCTTTATTTCTTTAATCTATCTTAATGTTTGAGACAACTGAGGAGCTAGTCTGTTTTCCTGGTAGAAATTAAGTAACATTTACATTAATTGAGGTAGTCATGCATGTCTACCTGAAATTTGTGATTTTAATTTTTTTTTTTTTAAGGAGCTGATGCTACACACATGGATGGTGATCAAATTGTTGTGGAAGTACAAGAAACTGTTTTTGTTTCAGATGTTGTGGATTCAGACATAACTGTGCATAACTTTGTTCCTGATGACCCAGACTCAGTTGTAATCCAAGATGTTATCGAGGACGTTGTTATAGAAGATGTTCAATGTCCAGATATCATGGAAGAAGCAGATGTATCTGAAACGGTCATCATTCCTGAGCAAGTGCTGGACTCCGATGTAACCGAAGAAGTTTCTTTAGCACATTGCACAGTCCCAGATGATGTTTTAGCTTCTGATATTACTTCAGCCTCAATGTCTATGCCAGAACACGTCTTGACGAGTGAATCCATACATGTGTCTGATGTTGGACATGTTGAACACGTTGTTCATGATAGTGTAGTAGAGGCAGAGATCGTCACTGATCCTCTGACAGCTGACGTAGTGTCAGAAGAAGTATTGGTAGCAGATTGTGCCTCTGAAGCAATCATAGATGCCAATGGGATTCCTGTGGACCAGCAAGATGATGACAAAAGCAACTGTGAGGACTACCTTATGATTTCCTGTGAGTCTTGGGGTACCGTGATTGTCGAAGGTGGTTTTTTTTTAAAAAATTAATTAATTAATTTAATTTTTTTTTTTAGCTGTGTTGGGTCTTCGTTTCTGTGCGAGGGCTTTCTCTAGTTGCGGCGAGCGGGGGCCACTCTTCATCGCGGTGCGCGGGCCTCTCACTGTCGCGGCCTCGCCCGTTGCGGAGCACAGGCTCCAGACGCGCAGCCTCAGTAATTGTGGCGCACGGGCTTAGTTGCTCCGCGGCATGTGGGATCTTCCCGGACCAGGGCTCGAACCCGTGTCCCCTGCATTGGCAGGCGGATTCTCAACCACGGCACCACCAGGGAAGCCCCCTCAAAGGTGTTTTTGAAGGCTGTCTTTCCTAACTTATATCAGGGGTGAAATTTTCTTGACTTCTATAAAATTAAATCTCATAGACCTTCCTTCATTGTTGTTTCAGTTTGGAGCCTGTAAGATAACTCAAAATTAAGAAAAGTGGAATGGTACAGGGTAGAATCATTTCTCTGTAAGGACACAGTAGAAAGATGAGATTTCTTCAGTCTAGAGATCAAAGATTGAAAGGACTAGAACTGAACTTTGTGAAATCATGAAGGATGTGATTAGGCTGTTACCAGCCTTCAATAGAATTAGGAACCCTCTTGAAACTTAAAAGGAGTTCAACTTAGAGAAAAATGTATACCCAAACTACTTATATTCTTGTATATGGATGTACAGTACTACTTATGTAATACTATGTACTTATATAATATGTAAAATGCTCTTTATATAACAGATAGCATGGAAAAGAGCTCTGGCATAGTATTTAAACAAATATTCCAAAACATGATTTCAAGTATGATGGACTCATACTAGGTTATTGAAGAAAAGTAAGGTGTTTTGGAACTCACCTCTAACATCTGGGAGAATAGCTATGTCTTCTTACAATTTATTTCTTGGTACCACTTTCAGAGATCCTGAGGATCCTAATCCTCAGTTAGATAGACCACAGTTCTGACCCAGTATGGAAATTCTAATTATGCCTCTAGGAACTAAACTTCAAACAAATAAAGACTTACAGACTATTTGCTTATATAAATGCACGAGACCATTTGCTTTGCTTGAATACCTGTTATAAAACAGGAATTTAATATGAAATATTGGAGTCCACCAGCATTTTAGGAAATACCTTTTAAAAGTTCTTAAGATTCTGGAAATCAGAGAGTTCTTCGTGTAAAGAGGAGGAAAATGCCTTCATTCAACACGTGTTTACTGTGCCCCTACTATGTGTCAGACATTTTTTTAGATAGTGCAAATATGGATATGTGCTAAATAAAAATTACACAAAACCATTGTCCTTGGAGAGCTTACAGTCTACAGTGGGAGAGAAAGATGGGTTACACTGTGATGCAGAGGTGTGACTAAATTGCTGTGGAGACAGAATGGAGTTGCTGACCTTTGAACTCAAGGATGAGTTCCTACTTTTGCAGGATGAAGAAGGACATGGATAGGAGGGAGCCATTCTAGGCAAATGGTATATAGTATGTCAAAAAGGTCTTGGCTTCTGCTGGGAATAATGGGAACTTTAGGATGTACTCATATTTTTGTGCACTTTCTGTTTATTTACTTAAAATAAATTTCTAGAAATAATATTGCTGGATCAGAGGGTATACATATTTACAAGTCTGGTTATATTTGCTTCGGTATTTTGCCTAATAGAATTCCACCCACCAAGTTTATGAGAATGTCCCTTTCCCTACACTCTGACCAACATAGGGTATTGTTTTCCCTTTTAATTTTTGCCACTCTGACAAGGAAAAATGTAATATCCTGTTTCAAGTTTGAATTTATTTTAGGAAGGTAATCCTGGTAGTAATAAGGAATAAGAATAGGTGAGAAGAGATTAGTGCTAGAGAGAAGTTGGAATGGTTCCTCCATGAGATAAAGAAGATCCTAAGTACCTTCATAGTAATGGGAGTAGAGCAGGGGAGCTGGATTTAAGAGAGATTAGGAAGTAAAATGAATGCGATTTGGTGATAGATAGAATAGGGGTAAGGATTTGAGGGAGAAAGAATTCAAGGAGGACACTAAGGTTTCTGCCGTGGGAGATTGGGTGCCTGGTTATGCCATTACCTGGGAGGAGGAATAGATTTGGTGGAAAGAAAATGTTTCAGGACCTGTTGAAAGTTTAGGTTGCTTGCTGGGGACAATCTGGTGGATGTTTTCTGTAGGCAGTTGAAAATACGAATTTGGTGCTTTTGAGAGAGTTTGTGACTAGAGGAAGAAATTTGGGACAACAGAATATAGGTAGTACCCTATGTGGAAATGGGTGGTGGTCCCCAGAGAGTGCTTGTCAAATAAGAGTGTCAAGTATGGATCCTTTGGGCATTTAAGAAGTAGGCAGAGAAGAGCTCATGAAAATCAGGAGGTTTTAGGAAGAGGAGGAGGAGAAAAATCTTTAGAATGTTTTTAACACTGTGAAAGATAAGCAGAATTTCTAAGAGTGTTAGTTACTGAGGAGGGAGTGGGCTTTTTCTTTAGGCAGTTAGGAGGTCATTGGTATCTTTTTTTTTTTTAATTATCCTTTTTGTTTTATTTTTGTGGAAAGGCAACTTTATTTTTTTTAATTTTTAAATTTTTTATGATTAAAACTATTGGGTGTAATATAGGCTCAAGGATGTATTGTACAACATGGGGAATATAGCCAGTATTTTGTAATAACTATAAATGGAAAGTAACCTTAAAAAATTGTATAAAAAGTTATTGGTATCTTAATTAGAATAGTTTCAATAAAGCATGGGCCAGTGGAGAAGAGATAGAGGAGATAAGCTGTAATGGATTGAGAAGTTGGTGGAAGTGGTGGAATAGGTGAAGCAGTTTGTATAAATTGCCGTTTTGGTCAGTGAAGGGACAGAAGAAGCAAGAGTACAGCTTTTGATGGTTGAATGGATGGTGGAAGTGTGTTGAGCATATATATAGGTTTACAGGTGCAGGACACAAACAGTTGAACAGAGACTGAAGATATAGGAAGGACTAACAGTTGGAGCAGGTTCCAGAGAAGAGGAACGGAGTAGGGTCCAGGGCAGTGGTGGAAGGCTGGTAGGTGAGTCCTAGAGAGAAAGAGTCCCCTTCTCTGAGACAGGAAGGCAGTTAAGGATCAGGAAAATTGGAGAGCCTGGGACAGTAAGTTTAAAAGGAGTGTTTGAATGTTGGGAGCTATTTTCTCTGTGTAGCAAATTCACCTGCTAATATAGAAGGACTTGCAGAGGTTGGGTGGGAGCTGAAGGGTAGTGGCAAAGGGTTGAAAAGCCTATGTCGTATGGGGATGGGCCAGGGCAGGAAGCTGAGAACTTACAGATTGCTGAACGAACTGCAGGGGCCAGCTGAGATTGGGAGACTTAAGTTTGTATGTAAGATGCACTATTTAAATGAAAATGCTATTTTTAAATATAACTGCCGGATTTTCTATCCCATGACTAGGCAACCCAGGGGCAAGGCTGGAGAAAGGAGGGAATTGGGTTCATTGTGCTTTATGAGGGAGGAGGATCTGGTGAAATACTTGAGAAAGCACTCTCTGTTCTTGATTTCTCTTTCCCTTTTCTGTCCTTTCTGTCTTAAACTTGTTAGCTAAGGAGTAAAGTGCATGGCATTAGTTCGACCTTCAGCTGCACACTGTCTCTTACCTTTATTACTCTTTTAGGAAGTCAACCCTCCAAGAAAGTCATCCAAAAAACCAGACGTTTCGTTAGTAATGGTTGACATAGTGTAGTAGATTCTTGTATTAGAGCTCAGACTTACAAAATTTTTATTAAAAATTTTATTTATAGTCATCTTTTTTTTTTAGGCCCTGGGTTTGTGCTAATTGATATAGATTTTAATATTCCTGAAAAAGTAAATACAGATAGATACAAACTGCTATTGTACTGTATTTTAGTATATTTTATATATGTACGTAAAATATATATTTTAATAATACAATAATTTCTTCTGTTTTCTCCCTCCCTCCCTCCCTTCCTTCCTTTCTTCTTTCTTTTAAAAATGGAATATCACATCCAAGCTCAAAGAATACAAAGAACACATATACAAGTTCTTATCCCTCTATTTCACTATAGTGAAATGGTTGGATTGGTTTTAGGGATGGTGACTTTTGGTAGTATCTTTTGTCTTCTCTATTATACAGACACTTCTTCACTCTTTCCCCCCACTCCATACCATCATCCCCTTTCCCTTGAAAGTAATGATCATGTTTAAACTGTTGGCTTTGGAATCAGACCAGATGAATGCCTTGGAATTAACGAGCTTTTCTCTTGTCTGCTTCCCAGTAAAGATACTTCTTTTATGCTACATTTTAACTTAAAACCTATATTGATTTCAGAAGTTCAGGATTGAGAAGGGCTTTGTAGTAAGCATATAGGGGAACTATGGCCTGACTTTATCTGTGATAGAGAATGCTGAGATGCCATTATTAGCAGTCAACTTTAATGCTCTTCATAATATGATGAGAGATGGTAGTATCTCTGAATTCCTATGATATTTATTCATCACTTTATAGGTCAAAGACGAACATGAACAGATGTGCAAATATTCTTTTTAAAAATTTCAGTAAGTCATTGAAGCGAAGAGTCTACTAAACAGCTTTTATAAAGTTTTTAGAGTCCTTCTTGACAGATTTCTTCCCTCTGAAAGTCTCATTTAAAAAGATGATAAAGTAGCAAGTAGTAGTGTCACGGGCAGTGTACATTGGCACAAACATTCTTTGTCACAGTATAGCTGCCTTTGAGGTCAGGATGACCTCTTCATCTAGTCTTTGCTCTCTAGATGTTGTGATTGCTTCTAAATTGATTGTATGTTTCTTGAGGACAGGAACTGTCTATTGCATCTTAGCTACTTATGTATATTCCCCATCAAATCCTTTGGCATATTAGATGTGAAATATTTGTTGAATAAATGAATGCTATAGCTGAAAGTCTGTGGACATCATGCCTCATCCAAGGTATTAATGACACATTTCTTCCCTACCAGTAGCTGTGGCTGTTACTTGGTTCTGGTCAGGCTAGATATGGTAGCACTGCTTTATGGTACTTAGGAGTTTTCTGGCTCTCTGAAAGGTGGAGTGTTTGAATCGTCCACTTGTTACTCAGATGGTTTCTCAGTTCTCCATGAATCTGAGACAGCTGCCAGGCATCCTTGATTTCTTTGCAGTGGTCTTCACCCTCCTACAGTTTCACTTTTCAGCTGCATAGTCAAGATGCTATTTTGTCAAACATCAGTTTGTACAATAGGGAAAGTTGGAGAAGATCTGGTGATGATGAGTCAGGCACTGCCTTACAACAGCTGCGGGAAACAGAATATTCTTTGGGTGCCTCTGATACTAATATGATCAACGAAATGTCACTCTAGGTCTTGTTGACATCTCTCATGTCTTTTAATTAGGACAGTTAGGTAGGAGATGAATGGGAGTTAGGTGTTCCTTTCTAATCCTAGATTCTTAAGTTTTGAAATAAACTTTTTTTTTGGTAATAGCTTTTCATACACATACCATACTGTTCACCCGTTTAAAGTGTGCAATTCAGTGGTTTTTGGTATATTCATAAACTTGTGCAACCATCCTCATGATCAATTTTAGAAATTTTTTCATCTCCCCAAGGAGAAACCCCATATCCTTTAACTATCACTCATATTATCCCTCTCCATCCTCTCCAACTCTAAGCAAGCCCTAATCTACTTTCTGTATTTGCCCACTCTGGACATTTCATATCAGTGGTATCCTGTAATATGTAGTCCTTTGTGCCTGGCTTCTTTCACCTAGCATAATGTTTTCAACATTCGTCTATGTTGTAGCATGTATCAGTACTTCATTCCTTTTTATTACTGAGTAATATTCCATTGTATGGGTATACATTTTAGTCTGTTCATCAGTTAATAAACTTTTGGGTTGTTTCCACTTCTTGGCTGTTAGGACTTCAATATCAACATTTGTGTACAAGTTTTTGTTGGATATATGTTTTCATCTCTTCTGAGTATATATGTGGGAGTGGAATTGCTGGGTCATATGGTAATTCTATGTTTAACCTTTTGAGGAACTGCCAGACTGTTTTCTAAAGCAGCTGCACCATTTTACATTCCCACTAGCAGTGAATGAGGATTCCATTTTCTCCACATCCTCTCCAGTACTTGTTAATACTATCTTTTTGGTGATAGCCATCCTAGTGGATATGAAGTGTGGTATCCTCTTGTGGTTTTGATATACATTTCCCTGATGGTTAATGATGTTGAGCGTCTTTTCACGTGCTTATTGGCCGTTTGTATATATTCTTTGGAGAAATGTCTGTTCAGATCTTTTGCCCCCCCTTTTTTTAAAAATAAATTTATTTATTTATTTGGCTTTGTTGGGTCTTCGTTGCTGTGCGCGGGCTTTCTCTAGTTGCGGTGAGCGGGGGCTACTCTTCGTTGCGGTCCACGGGCTTCTCCTTGCGGTGGCTTCTCTTGTTGCAGAGCACGGGCTCCAGGCACGCAGGCTCAGTAGTTGTGGCGCACGGGCTTAGTTGCTCCGCGGCATGTGGGATCTTCCCGGACCAGGGCTCGAACCCGTGTCCCCTTCATTGGCAGGCGGATTCTTAACCACTGCGCCACCAGGGACGCCCATTTTGCCCATTTTTAAATTGAGTTATTTGTCTTTTTTTTACTGAGTTGAAAGAATTTTTGATATATTCTAGATGCAAATCCCTTATATATGATTTGCAAATATTTTCTCCCGTTCTGTTGGTTGTCTTCACTTTTTTGATAGCGTCCTTTGATGTACAAAAGTTTTAAGTTTTGATGAAATCCAGTTTATTTAAACAGGCATACCTTGGAGATATTGCAGGTTTGATTCCAGACCACTACAGTAAAGCAAATATCGCAGTAAAGCGAGTCACACGAATTTTTTTGGTTTCCCAGTTATGTTAACACTATACTGTAGTTTGTTACATGTGCAATAGCTTTAGGTCTTAAAAAAATGTACATATTTTAATTAAAAATATTTTATTGCTAAAAAACGCTAACCATCATCTGAGCCTTCAGTAGTCGTAGTAGTGACAGTAAAGATTACTGATCACAGTTCACTATAACAAATATAATAATCATGAAAAAATAATAATATTGTGAGAATTACCAAAATATCACACAGAGACTCGAAAAGAAGCAAAATATATGTAAGCAAATGCTATTGGAAAAATGGCGCCGATAGACTTGCTTGACCCAGGGTTGCCATAAACCTTCAATTTGTAAAAAACACAGTATCTGTGAAGTGCAATAAAATGAGGCATGCCTGTAATTTTTTTTGTTGTTTATGTGTTTGGTGTCATATATAATAAATTGTTGGCTAACCCAAGGTCATAAGGATTTACACCGTTTTCTCCTCTAAGAATTATGTAGTTTTAGCCCTTATGTTTAGGCGTTTGGTCTATTTTGAGTTTATTTTTGTACATAGTGTGAGGTAAGGAGCTAACTTTATTCTTTGACATGTGGGTATTCAGTTGTCCTAAGCACTTTTTGTTGAAAAGACTGTTCTTTCCCCATTGAATGTTCTTGGCACCCTTGTTGAAAATAATTGACGGTAAATGGTGAGGGGTTAATTGCTGTACTCTTAATTCTATTCCATTGATCTATATGTCTATCCTTATACTGTTTTCATGTTATCAGAAATGGGTAGTGAATTTGCAAAATTTACTACCCTAAATATTAAAGTCTGAATTTTAAAGGCCAGGCAAAAATCCATAAGTGAGTTTTTAAAGGTTTAGCAAAATTAATAAGTTATGGCAACGTAGTGTGTTCTTATGGAAAACCAGGATACTTGGGTATGTGTGCTTACTGTTGATAGTAACATCAAAGAAAACAACTAATATGCCTCTGGAGTATGGGGCTTCTCCTGCCAAAGCCCGATCACTTGGCAGAGAGTCTCTGTTCTAATGTAAACCTTTTATGGTGCTTCATTTCTAATACACATTTTAATAAAATATGTGCTTTCAGTTATTTTAAGCAGTTTTTTTTTGTTGTTGTTTTTAAATTTTATTTATTTATTTATTTTTGGCTGTGTTGGGTCTTCGTTTCTGTGCGAGGGCTTTCTCTAGTTGCGGCAAGCGGGGGCCACTCTTCATCTCGGTAAGCAGTTTTAAAGAAGACAAACATTAACAAAAATTATAGCAAATAATTTAATCTTGGAACCTTTAAACTAGTTGGGTTAAGTGAAAGTTTATCAACATTTTTAACATGTTTATTGTAAACTTGGAAATTTTACTTGGTGCAGACCATAACTTTAATAAAACTTTTTGATGACAGTGAGTGTGGAGTAATAACATAGCTGTGTTCTCTCCATTTAGTTGTTTTTATATTCTAAGGTCAAAGACCTTTTCACTAAGATAAGATTGTATTCAAAATACCATGTTCTGCAGTATGCAACTGCTTTTATAAAAGCTGAATGTTAATATATCATTAGATTGGTTAGTTCTTAACTAATGCTTATTAAACTATTTTGGTGTAGCATATATATATATATATATATATATATATATATAATTTAAGTCCATTTGAATTAATATTTCAAGAAAGAGTTCAGGTACTAATGTGTGCAAAATGCTCTCAGACCCATCTTCTAATGGCCCTCGAGACAATGGGAATTTCCATCAGAAGATATAATTAAGTTTGTTTGGTGAGGTTTGTTTTTAATACAGTTCTCTTTTTGGGGAAAAATGTTTAGGATTGTGTTTATGGTTTGATTGTTATCAAAGTCAATATGGACAGTTTTTAAAAATTTTTAAAACTTAAGCTTTTTTATCCCAAGAATTATTTAGTTGGAGATTTGTAACAAGTTGGTAACAATAAAAATAGGTAATAGTAAACCTTCAATAAATAATATCTTTGTGCCCGAACTTACTATATAATTTGTTAATTATAGCGACCGTATAATATTGGTGTTACCACTGTTTTACAGATTGGGGAACTGAGGCTCTGTTTAAGTAACTTGTCCAAAGTTACACATCCAACTAGCATTAGGGTGAACATTTGAAATCAAGTGTATTTTATTCCAAAGTGTCTAGTCCCCACTCTCATATTGCCCTTCTTCATATGTGTGTGTATATAAAGTTAATACTACAGAGCAGTAGAGTTTGGGATAAATAGTGCTTATTGGTGGACAGAAGAGGCAAATAGAGTTCCAGTGATTTACTAAAATTTGCAGTATTACTGAATACCCAATTTCAAGGACGTTAGGAAATAATTTAGAGGGGGCGTAAACATTTTCTTATTTAACCCATCATAGCAGAATCTACCCAGACAGCCTCCAAACCCTTTTCCATTGTTTTTCTACCTCAGAAATGTTACTTTTTTCAAATTTATGTTTACATGAGAAAAAGGAATTGTATATAAACTATTATTTTTATACTCTTGCCCATGTTTATTTTTTCTTGTATCTTTTTTTTTTGACTAATGGTATTTTTATTTTTATTTATTGTTTTTTTTCTTTTTTTTTATTTTTACACATCTTTATTGAAGTATAATTGCTTCACAATGGTGTGTTAGTTTCTGCTTTATAACAAAGTGAATCAGCTACACATATATACACGTTCCCATATCTCCTCCCTCCTGCATCTCCCTCCCTCCCACCCTCCCCATCCCACCCCCCCAGGCGGTCACAAAGCACTGAGCTGATCTCCCTGTGCTATGCGGCTGCTTCCCACTAGCTATCTATTTTACATTTGGTAGTGTATATATGTCCATGACACTCTCTCACCCTGTCACATCTCACCCCTCCCCCTCCCCATATCCTCAGGTCCATTCTTTGGTAGGTCTGTGTCTTTATTCCCATCTTGCCACTAGGTTCTTCATGACCTTTTTTTTTTCCCTTAGATTCCATATATATGTGTTAGCATACTGTATTTGTTTTTCTCTTTCTGACTTACTTCACTCTGTATGACAGACTCTAACTCCATCCACCTCACTACAAATAATTCAATTTTGTTCCCTTTTATGGCTGAGTAATATTCCATTGTATATATGTGCCACATCTTCTTTATCCATTCATCCGATGATGGACACTTAGGTTGCTTCCATGTCCTGGCTATTGTAAATAGAGCTGCAATGAACATTTTGGTACATGACTCTTTTTGAATTATGGTTTTCTCAGGGTATATGCCCAGTAGGGGGATTGCTGGGTCATATGGTAGTTCTATTTTTAGTTTTTTAAGGAACCTCCATACTGTTCTCCATAGTGGCTGTATCAATTTACATTCCCACCAACAGTGCAAGAGGGTTCCCTTTTCTCCACACCCTCTCCAGCATTTATTGTTTGTAGATTTTTTGATGATGGCCATTCTGACCGGTGTGAGATGATACCTCATTGTAGTTTTGATTTGCATTTCTCTAATGATTAATGATGTTGAGCATTCTTTCATGTGTCTGTAGGCCATCTGTATATCTTCTTTGGAGAAATGTCTATTTAGGTCTTCTGCCCATTTTTGGATTGGGTTGTTTGTTTTTTTGTTATTGAGCTGCATGAGCTGCTTGTAAATCTTGGAGATTAATCCTTTGTCCGTTGCTTCATTTGCAAATATTTTCTCCCATTCTGAGGGTTGTCTTTTGGTCTTGTTTATGGTTTCCTTTGCTGTGCAAAAGCTTTGAAGTTTCATTAGGTCCCATTTGTTTATTTGTGTTTTTATTTCCATTTCTCTAGGAGCTGGGTCAAAAAGGATCTTGCTGTGATTTATGTCATAGAGTGTTCTGCCTATGTTTTCCTCTAAGAGTTTGATAGTGTCTGGCTTTACACTTAGGTCTTTAATCCATTTTGAGTTTATTTTTGTGTATGGTGTTAGGCAGTGTTCTAATTTCATACTTTTACATGTACCTGTCCAATTTTCCCAGCACCACTTATTGAAGAGGCTGTCTTTTCTCCACTGTATATGCTTGCCTCCTTTATCAAAGATAAGGTGACCATATGTGCGTGGGTTTATCTCTGGGCTTTCTATCCTGTTCCATTGATCTATATTTCTGTTTTTGTGCCAGTACCAAACTGTCTTGATTACTGTAGCTTTGTAATATAGTCTGAAGTCAGGGAGCCTGATTCCTCCAGCTCCATTTTTCGTTCTCAAGACTGCTTTGGCTATTCAGGGTCTTTTGTGTTTCCATACAAATTGTGAAATTTTTTGTTCTACCTCTGTGAAAAATGCCAGTGGTAGTTTGATAGGGATTGCATTGAATCTGTAGATTGCTTTGGGTAGTAGAGTCATTTTCACAATGTTGATTCTTCCAATCCAAGAACATGGTATATCTCTCCATCTATTTGTATCATCTTTAATTTCTTTCATCAGTGTCCTATAATTTTCTGCATACAGGTCTTTTGTCTCCTTAGGTAGGTTTATTCCTAGATATTTTATTCTTTTTGTTGCAATGGTAAACGGGAGTGTTTTCTTAATTTCACTTTCAGATTTTTCATCATTAGTGTATAGGAATGCAAGAGATTTCTGTGCATTAATTTTGTATCCTGCTACTTTACCAAATTCATTGATTAGCTCTAGTAGTTTTCTGGTGGCAGTTTTAGGATTCTCTATGTATAGTATCATGTCATCTGCAAACAGTGACAGCTTTACTTCTTCTTTTCTGATTTGGATTCCTTTTATTTGTTTTTCTTCTCTGATTGCTGTGGCTAAAACTTCTAAAACTATGTTGAAAAATAGTGGTGAGAGTGGGCAACCTTGTCTTGTTCCTGATCTTAGTGGAAATGGTTTCAGTTTTTCACCATTGAGGACGATGTTGGCTGTGGGTTTGTCATATATGGCCTTTATTATGTTGAGGAAAGTTCCCTCTATGCCTACTTTCTGCAGGGCTTTTATCATAAATGGGTGTTGAATTTTGTTGAAAGCTTTCTCTGCATCTATTGAGATGATCATATGGTTTTTCTCCTTCAATTTGTTAATATGATGTATCATGTTGATTGATTTGCATATATTGAAGAATCCTTGCATTCCTGGAATAAACCCCACTTGATCATGGTATATAATCCTTTTAATGTGCTGTTGGATTCTGTTTGCTAGTATTTTGTTGAGGATTTTTGCATCTATGTTCATCAGTGATATTGGCCTGTAGTTTTCTTTCTTTGTGACATCTTTGTCTGGTTTTGGTATCAGGGTGATGGTGGCCTCGTAGAATGAGTTGGGGAGTGTTCCTCCCTCTGCAATATTTTGGAAGAGTTTGAGAAGGATAGGTGTTAGCTCTTCTCTAAATGTTTGATAGAATTCGCCTGTGAAGCCATCTGTTCCTGGGCTTTTGTTTGTTGGAAGATTTTTAATCACAGTTTCAATTTCAGTGCTTGTGATTGGTCTGTTCATATTTTCTACTTCTTCCTGGTTCAGTCTCGGTAGGTTGTGCATTTCTAAGAATCTGTCCATTTCTTCCAGGTTGTCCATTTTATTGGCATAGAGTTGCTTGTAGTAATCTCTCATGATCGTTTGTATTTCTGCAGTGTCAGTGGTTACTTCTCCTTTTTCATTTCTAATTCTATTGATTTGAGTCTTCTCCTTTTTTCTCTTGATGAGTCTGGCTAATGGTTTATCAATGTTGTTTATCTTCTCGAAGAACCAGCTTTTAGTTTCATTGATTTTTGCTATTGTTTCCTTCATTTCTTTTTCATTTATTTCCGATCTGATCTTTATGATTTCTTTCCTTCTGCTAGCTTTGGGGTTTTTTTGCTCTTCTTTCTCTAATTGCTTTAGGTGCAAGGTTAGGTTGTTTATTCGAGATGTTTCCTGTTTCTTGATGTAGGCTTGTATTGCTATAAACCTCCCTCTTAGCACTGCTTTTGCTGCATCCCATAGGTTTTGTGTCGTCGTGTCTCCATTGTCATTTGTTTCTAGGTATTTTTTGATTTCCCCTTTGATTTCTTCAGTGATCACTTCGTTATTAAGTAGTGTATTGTGTAGCCTCCATGTGTTTGTATTTTTTACAGATCTTTTCCTGTAATTGATATCTAGTCTCATAGCGTTGTGGTCGGAAAAGATACTTGATACGATTTCAGTTTTCTTCAATTTACCAAGGCTTGATTTGTGACCCAAGATATGATCTATCCTGGAGAATGTTCCATGAGCACTTGAGAAAAATGTGTATTCTGTTGTTTTTGGGTGGAATGTCCTATAAATATCAATTAAGTCCATATTGTTTAATGTATCATTTAAAGCTTGTGTTTCCTTATTTATTTTCATTTTGGATGATCTGTCCATTGGTGAAAGTGGGGTGTTAAAGTCCCCTACTATGATTGTGTTACTGTCGATTTCCCCTTTTATGGCTGTTAGTATTTGCCTTATGTATTGAGGTGCTCCTATGTTGGGTGCATAAATATTTACAATTGTTATACCTTCCTCTTGGATCGATCCCTTGATCATTATATAGTGTCCTTCTTTGTCTCTTGTAATAGTCTTTATTTTAAAGTCTATTTTGTCTGATATGAGAATTGCTACTCCAGCTTTCTTTTGATTTCCATTTGCATGGACTATCTTTTTCCATCCCCTCACTTTCAGTCTGTATGTGTCTCTAGGTCTGAAGTGGGTCTCTTGTAGACAGCATATATATGGATCTTGCTTTTGTATCCATTCAGCCAGTCTGTGTCTTTTGGTGGGAGCATTTAATCCATTTACATTTAAGGTAATTATCGATATGTATGTTCCTATTCCCATTTTCTTAGATATTTTGTGTTTGTTATTGTAGGTGTTTTCCTTCTCTTGTGTTTCTTGCCTAGAGAAGTTCCTTTAGCATTTGTTGTAAAGCTGGTTTGGTGGTGCTGAACTCTCTCAGCTTTTGCTTGTCTGTAAAGGTTTTAATTTCTCCATCAAATCTGAATGAGATCCTTACTGGGTAGAGTAACCTTGGTTGTGGGTTTTTCTCCTTCATCACTTTAAGTATATCCTGCCACTCCCTTCTGGCTTGCAGAGTTTCTGCTGAAAGATCAGCTGTTAACCTTATGGGGATTCCCTTGTGTATGTTATTTGTTGTTTTTCCCTTGCTGCTTTTAATATGTTTTCTTTATATTTAATTTTTGATAGTTTGATTAATATGTGTCTTGGCGTGTTTCTCCTTGGATTTATCCTGTATGGGACTCTCTGTGCTTCCAGGACTTGATTAACTATTTCCTTTCCCATATTAGGGAAGTTTTCAACTATAATCTCTTCAAATATTTTCTCAGTCCCTTTCGTTTTCTCTTCTGCTTCTGGGACCCCTATAATTCGAATGTTGGTGCGTTTAATGTTGTCCCAGAGGTCTCTGAGACTGTCCTCAGTTCTTTTCATTCTTTTTTCTTTATTCTGCTCTGCAGTAGTTATTTCCACTATTTTATCTTCCAGGTCACTTATCCGTTCTTCTGCCTCAGTTATTCTGCTATTGATCCCGTCTAGAGTATTTTTAATTTCATTTATTGTGTTTTTCATCGTTGCTTGGTTCCTCTTTAGTTCTTGTACATCCTTGTTAAATGTTTCTTGCATTTTGTCTATTCTATTTCCAAGATTTTGGATCATCTTTACTATCATTATTCTGAATTCATTTTCAGGTAGACTGCCTATTTCCTCTTCATTTGTTAGGTCTGGTGTGTTTTGACCCTGCTCCTTCACCTGCTGTGTGTTTTTTTGTCTTCTCATTTTGCTTACCTTACTGTGTTTGGGGTCTCCTTTTCACAGGCTGCAGGTTCGTAGTTCCCGTTGTTTTTGGTGTCTGTCCCCAGTGGCTAAGGTTGGTTCAGTGGGTTGTGTAGGCTTCCTGGTGGAGGGGACTAGTGCCTGTGTTCTGGTGGATGAGGTTGGATCTTGTCTTTCTGGTGGGCACGTCCACATCTGGTGGTGTGTTTTGGGGTGTCTGTGGCCTTATTATGATTTTAGGCAGCCTCTCTGCTAACGGATGGGGCTGTGTTCCTGTCTTGCTAGTTGTTTGGCATAGGGTGTCCAGCACTGTAGCTTGCTGGTCGTTGAGTGAAGCTGGGTCTTGATGTTGAGATGGAGATCTCTGAGAGCTTTTCACCGTTTGGTATTACGTGGAGCTTGGGAGGTCTCTTGTGGACCAGTGTCCTGAAGTTGGCTCTCCCAGGGACCTCAGAGGCACAGCCCTGATGCCTGGCTGGAGCACCAAGAGCCTTTCATCCACACGGCTCAGAATAAAAGGGAGAAAAAAATAGAAAGAGGATAAAATAAAGCTATTATAATAAAAAATAAGAAAAAAAATTATTAAGAATAAATGTATTCAGAAAAAAATTTTTTTTAATTTTTAAAAATAGATTTATTAATTTTTTATAGTAAAAAATAAGAAAAAAATTAAGAAAAAAATTTATTAAGAAAAAAATTTTTTAATTTTTTAAAATAAAAAATGAAAAAACTTATTAAAAATTTTTTTAATTTCTAAAAATAGAAAATAAGGAAAAAATTATTAAGAAAACATTTATTAGGGAAAAAAATTTTTTTTAAGTTAAAAAAAAAAACGCGGACGGACCTAACCCTAGGACTAATGGTGAAAGCAAAGCTATACAGACAAAGTCTCACCCAGAATCATATACATATACACTCACAAAAAAAAGGAAAAGGGGAAAAATTAATATATCCTGCTCCCAAAGTCCACCTCCTGAATTTGGGCTGATTCGTTGTCTATTCAGGTGTTCAACAGATGCAGGCACATCAAGTTGTTTGTGGAGCTTTAATCCGCTGCTTCTGAGGCTGCTGGGAGAGATTTCCCCTTCTCTTCTTTGTTCATACAGCTCCCAGGGTTCAGCTTTGGATTTGGACCCACCTCTGCATGTAGGTCGCCTGAGGGCATCTGTTCCCCGCCCAGACAGGACGGGGTTAAAGGAGCAGCTGCTTCGTTAAAGGAGCAGCTGCTTCGGGGGCTCTGGCTCACTCAGGCCAGGGGGGGGGGGGAGGGAGCGGTACGGAGGAGGCGGGGCGAGCCTGCGGCGGCAGAGGCTGGCGTGACGTTGCAGCAGCCTGAGGCGCGCTGTGAGTTTTCCTGGCGAAGTTGTCCCTGGATCACGGGACCCTGGCCGTGGCGGGCTGCACTGGCTCCCGGGAGGGGCGGTGTGGAGAGTGACCTGTGCTCACACACAGGCTTCCTGGTGGCGGCAGCAGCAGCCTTAGTGTCTCCTGCCCGTCTCTGGGGTCCGCGCTGATAACCGCGGCTCGCGCCTGTCTCTGGGGTCCGCGCTGTTAGCCGCGGCTCGCGCCCGCCTCTGGGGTCCGCACTGATAGCCGCGGCTCACGCCCATCTCTGGAGTTCGTTTAGGCGGCGCTCTGAATCCCCTCTCCTTGCGCGCCGCAAAACAAAGCGGCAAGAAAAAGTCTCTTGCCTCTTTGGCAGCTGCAGACTTTTTCCCGGACTCCCTCCCGGCTAGCACCGAAGCCCGAGCCCCAGCTCCCAGCCCCCGCCCGCCCCGGCGGGTGAGCAGACAAGCCTCTCGGGCTGGTGAGCGCTGCTCGGCGCCGAGCCTCCCTCCCGGCTAGCTGTGGTGCACTAGCCCCCTTCAGGCTGTGTTCACGCCGCCAACCCCAGTCCTCTCCCTGGGATCTGACCTCCGAAGCCTGAGCTTCAGCTCCCAGCCCCGCCCGCCCCGGCGGGTGAGCAGACAAGCCTCTCGGGCTGGTGAGTGCTGGTCGGCACCGGTCCTCCGTGCGGGAATCTCTCCGCTTTGCCCTCCGCACCCCTGTGGCTGCGCTCTCCTCCGGGGCTCCGAAGCTTCCCCCCTCTGCCACCCGCAGTCTCCGCCGTGAAGGGGCTTCCTAGTGTGTGGAAACCTTTCCTCCTTCATGGCTCCCTCCCACTGGTGCAGGTCCCGTCCCTATTCTCTTGTCTCTGTTATTTCTTTTTTCTTTTGCCCTACCCAAGTACGTGGGGATTTTCTTGCCTTTTGGGAGGTCTGACGTCTCCTGCCAGCGTTCAGTGGGTGTTCTGTAGGAGCAGTTCCATGTGTAGATGTATTTCTACTGTATCTGTGGGAAGGAAGGTGATCTCCGCGTCTTACTCTTCCGCCATCTTGCCCCTCCCTCTCTCTTGTATCTTTATTCTCAAACATTTATTGATAAACCACGATAAGCTAGGAACTGTGCTAGCTGTTAGAGATAAACAGTGGAAGTCTCTGACTTTAAAAGTTCACAGTCCTGGAGAGAAGACAAACAGAAACAGGTAATTACAGTTTAGTGTGAAAAGATATATAACTGGATGTACAAAGCATTTTGGAAGCACTAAGGGAAAAGATGTTGGGAAATTTTGGGTACACTAGGGTGAGCTAAATGCTATGAAAGTGTTATAAGCCAAAGTTCTGTGGAAGCTTGGTTGAAGACATAACTGAATTTATTTCATCTCTACTCCTGTGCATTTCCTTCCCTCTTATATTGTTTTGAAGCAAATTCCGCACGTCATTTCATTCATAAGTATTTCAGTATATAGTTCTGAAAGATAACGATTTTAAAAAAATGAAACAGTAATACCATTATCACATCTTTAAAAAATAATGTGGGGTGAACTTAATTTGAAGGGGGAATGAAATGTTCAGTGGGCAGCCGAGGAGGGAGGAATGGCAGAGAGGAGAGCATGTTTATTTGGAGGGAGCTGGGAAAGATCTGTGAGTGTTCAGAGACTTCTTCTTTGGGGTGCAAATAATGTCCCTGATGAGGTGAATGGAGGAAATGATGAGACGTGAGTGGCAAAATAGGGAAGGGCACAGTCATAAAGGCTCTTGAATATACTAAGAAACCTGCTCTGCCTTTTTGATGTGGGGAGTTGTTAGAGGGTTGTAAGCAGATTAATAGTAACATGCTTAGACTTACAGTTCAGAAAAGTAACCTTAACGGCGCTGTCGAGAGCAGACAAGGTAAGAGTAAAATCAGAAACCAAAAAGGTACACTATGGGAGGAGGTTGTAGTAGTCCAGCTGAGGAACAGATGTGAAATAAGGTTCTATCAGTAGAGTTTGACGGAAACTGCTTCATGACATACTTAGAAAGTAGGATTTGGATTAAATTTAGGGTTGAGGAAGAGGGAGGGTTTGAAGCTCCCTCTCAGGCTTGTGCAGCTGGGCAGATGGTAAAACCATCACTAGAGGCGGAGCACATTAGACAAGCTGAGGGTCTGTATGCATGGTTGCTGCCTGCCGCTGTCCACTGTACAGCCACAGTGCCAGCGGCACCCCGCGGATGCAGTGTGTGGTGGCCCTGGCCTTCTAGTTTAGGTGTTTTGACCAGTTGATCTGATGTTAGCTCCTAATTAAGCACAACTTTTGTCATAGTGTAGACATCCAATAAAAAGTTGTTCGGGGAATGAATGATAAATAAATCCAAATCTCTATATGTTTAATGCATAAACTCTGAGGATTAGTACAATCTAATGACTTGTTTATTGATTCTAGGGGCTATTAGTACAGGAGACATGGTAAAATATTTGTTTATTCCTTTGTTCTGTGGGCTGATTGTTGCATGTGTATGTATCTTACCATTTTTTTAATATATGCGCTCTATCAGTTTTCGTCCTTAAACCATTTGATAAACCACGATAAAATTTTAGAATTTAAAAAATACATATCCACATGGGAATATTTCTGAAATGTGAGAAAAGTCTTATTGAACTAAGACTATTTTAGAGAAGATGTCTAGCTTGTTCTGGTAAAATTCACAAAGGTTTGTGTTAATCCATCTAAAATTATTGTCTTTACTGTAGGCATTCTGAAATTTATTTAGAAATCAACACTAAAATTAGTGAATTAAGCTCTCAGTTTAACGTCCAATCGGGATGTCAGATTTATACTAAGAATAAACTGCTCAAATAAGGTAAAGATGTTGTAGTCCTTCCCTCTCCCCACGGCAAAAAAGATTGTGTTAAAAAGTCTACATCTTGTAAGTCTTAGAAGCAGTTGGAGCTTCAGATTGGCCTTGTGATTCATATTTACTGTTTATCTGCTTGAGACCTAGATAAAAATTGTCTGATAGCTTGCCCTTGGAACAGATCTCTGATTACTTGGTGGGATAATGGAGTTGGTCAGTGGAGAGAGAGGAGGAGAGAGGAGAGAGGGAGAGAGAGAACATGGCTGTCCTTTGATAGGGATCCTAGAGAAGCAACATGGTGTATGGAAATAGCACCTGTAGCTTAGAGTCAGCCAGCCTTCAACTTGGATGCCATTCCTGCTGCTCAGCAAGTTACTGACTTCACTTTGGCCTTAGTTTCCTTATTTGTGAAAAGGCAGTAATACTACCTGACCTAAAGAGTGGTTGTGAGAATTAGAGGTCATGCGCACCAGGCAGCCAGCACAAAGCATGCCTATCAGTAACTACTGGCCATTGGTGTTATCCACAGAGTCTCTCTGTTGGTGGCATCCATTGGGCTAGCAAGACTAACTCTGGACTGGCTTCATTCAAGACCTTCCTGTTGTCCCATCAGGGGATTTTGGGGTAAAGGCAGGCAGAGGGTGGGATTGTAATAGTCATTCCTTTTCCCCCTGAATTTGTTAAGAAGTCAGTTCTTGCTTAACTAGTTCTTAATCAAGTAGGGGTCTTAGACCAATTCAGTGCAATTTGGCAAATATTTTTCATTAATTATATCTCTGACACCATGCTGGAGATCACTGTAACTTAGGATAGGCACTTGAATGTCTCTGATGCTTTAATTCCCTGTCTACAGAATGAGGCTAATTTCATTAAGCCTTTGAACCCCTCTAGGAAAGTTTCAAGAATTAAAGGAGATCAGATTATAACCAATTCTTTCAAATCTTTTATAAGCTATATAATAAATTAAGATGAAATTTTAACTTCAGAAGGAGGGTTCTTGAAGAGGAAGGTAAGAGAGGGAGGTCTAAAAGTGAACTTTTAAGTGTGTTTATCTACTAGAGCACTTGCTGCCTTGGCAGAATGCTTCTTGCATGTTAGTCTTTTAGGTGCTCCGGTTTCACATCTGTAAAATGGAGATAAAACACTTAAGTCCTGGGGTTGTTGTCATTGATTTCATGATAAAATATAGCGAAACTACCCACCACAACGTCTGGGACATAACAGATGATCGTGAGCTTAGGTATCCTTCTAGGAGGAACTACCCATCCATGGTGTCTTCACTATCCAATACCACACGCCCACACCGGAACCCTAAGGATGTCGAATACCAAGTTTTTATTCTATAGTTTTTCTTTTGATTGGATTTTGGTTTAGAGGTTTTAAAAAAATTGAAGTGATTAGGTAGTAAGATGACTGTTGGACTCATCAGAGTAAGTTAGAATAGGCTCTTGGTTCAGAGAACCAAATTCTCTCTTCAGCAGCAGTACTGAGGTACGGTTTTATGAAAAGGCTTGGTTTCCCACCTAGGCATCCTAACATTTATAACCTGGCACTCTTGTTAAACCTTTAGAAAAGATGTGTGTATTCAGGCTGTCCCTTGAAGTAACTTATTTAGGAAGTAAAATCGTCTTTATTTTTCTTTCAAATTAAGAAAATAATCTGTTTCAAGATCTCTCAGGTAGCTTCCGGTTCTGAAAGGCTGGGGTTTACTGACTGATCCATGTCCTCCTTGTGGGTACTGGTCATATAAAGACTTCAAGCTTAATTAGACTTTGTCGTTGAGACTGATTATGCCCTTATAGCACGGGTTTTCTTTCTTAATTGTTTGCGCCTTCTAAGAAATACACTATCAAGTTTGACTTACTTCTCTGTCCAGTTTTTTTTCTTTGAGTTCTTCTTTTTCCAGTGACTCCCCTCTTGAAGCTTTCTGTCTTTCTGACCCATTCTGGATTAGTTGCTTTTTAGGCTTACTATAATGCAGACATTTTTCTAAAATTTTCCTTTTCTCATTTCCTGAGACTAATCCACTGTTTTCTGGATCCCTATACCACTTTCTTCCTTGATTTACTCCCTTATTTTACTGGACCACATATCGAAATAACTTCCTAAGGAGTCTAGATTTGTATACTAAAAGTATTTTTTCTACCCTTTAAGTTGATTGATAACTTGGTTAGGTACGGAGGTCTAGGTTGAAGTGAATTTTCCCTGAGAATTTGTGATGGCATGTTTCATTGTCATCCAGCATTTGGTTTAGAAGCCTGATGCCATTTTGATTCTCATTGCTTTGTAGATGTTTCTTTTTCTTCTGGAAGTTTTAAAGATCATCTCTTTATCCCTGTTGATCTGAAATATCATAGGGTTTTGTTTAGTTAGGTTTAGTTAGGTGTGGGTCTTTTTTCTTTTCTTTTCTTTTTTTAATATTTATTTATTTATTTGGCTGCGCCGGGTCTTAGTTGCAGCACACGGGATCTTCGTTGCGGCATGTGGGATCTAGTTCCCAGACCAGGGATCGAACCCAGGCCCCCTGCATTGGGAGCGTGGAGTTTTACCCACTGGACCACCAGGGAAGTCCTGTGGGTCTTTTTTCATGTGTTGTGTTATCATGCATAGTGAGCCCTTTGAAGATTCATGTTCTTCAGCTCTCGGAAATATTATTTTATTTAATATCAATATATTGCAAGATGAATTAAATATATAGTTTCTAAATTGCGCCAACCACATTTCAAGTGCTCAGTAGTCACATGTGGCTAGTGCAGATACATGGAACATTTCCATCATCGCAGAAAGTTCTCTTGGTTAGCACTGACCTGAAGCCTCAGTGAAATTGCAAACATGATCTCTTAAAACTCAGAGAAGAGATACAAAGGTTCAAAAAATGTATTACAAGACAATAGAGGCAGAAAACAAACTGACAGAATTCAGAAAGAAATTGAAAAGTAAAAATATGATCAAGATAAAAGCTACCACAGAAACAACTATAAGCATAAATATGCCTCAGTATATAACCAGGGGCAGAGGGACACCTGGCTTTAGAAAATCACAAAAATGAAATGGTTAAAAAAAAAAAAGATATAAATGATTATGGAGAAGATGGATAGATATGGGAGACAGATAAAGGAGACAAATGCATATAAGTGAAATTCCAGAAGAAGGGAATAACTGATGAATTAGAAAAATATTTATAATGGAAGAAATTTTTCTGAAATAAAGATTGGACTCTTCAAGGAACTTTCCTGAAATAAAGATTGAATCTTTCTTTCAAGAAGTTGACAGAATGATAAAACCACTAAGTCATAATCACAGTGATGTTTAGTGAACTTTGGGGATAAAGTATTATAGGGACATCCACACAGAAATACTCAGTGCTAGAAGACAGTGGAACAATCTCTACAAAGTTCTGAGAAAATGTAACCTAAGAATACGGTACGCCTGTATTTTGCTATAGTTTTGCTATTGATAATGAGATCGTTGATAAGCCAAATTTTTCTTCAGCTTTAAAGTTTAAAATACCAGATGAGATGTAAAGATGATTATTACATAAGGCTTGAGGAAACTGTGATGCCAATTTTTTTTTTTATAGAAAAAACTGGGAAGAAAATTTACTAACTAATGATGCAATATCTGGTTAGTGAGACTATTGGTGATTTTTTTTAATACTAAATTTTATACAGTAAACATATATTTCTTCAAAAATCAAAAGATGAAAATAGAGGTCTGAGTTCTAAAGACAGGCACCTCTTCACTCTCTCTCCCACCCCTCTCTTATTTACTGACTGGGCAAATCATGTATCATCTCAGAGCTTTCCTTTCTTTATCTGGAAAAGGTAAGAATCAAATGAAATAAAAGTACATAGAGGGGCTTCCCTGGTGGCGCAGTGGTTGAGAATCTGCCTGCCAGTGCAGGGGACATGGGTTCGAGCCCTGGTCTGGGAAGATCCCACATGCCGCGAAGCAACTAGGCCCGTGAGCCACAATTGCTGAGCCTGCGCGTCTGGAGCCTGTGCTCCGCAACGAGAGGCCCGCGCACCGCGATGAAGAGTGGCCCCCACTTGCCACAACTAGAGAAAGCCCTCGCGCAGAAACGAAGACCCAACACAGCCATAAATAAAAATTAAAAAAAAAAAAAAAAAAAGTACATAGAAATGCTAAGGAAATTGAAAAGTACATAGAAATGCTAAGGAAATTGCAAAATGCTATGCAAATGGTAGTTATTATTAGAAGTGGTCTTAATTTCCAGAAATTATACTCTTCTATTTTGGAGAGGCCTTATTCTGAAGCTTTAGTTCTTCATTACAGCATTAGAAGAAGGCACTTATGCAGAAATCATACCTATGATGACTCAGTTTTATCAAAGCCTTCTTTGTCTGTTTTTAGAAATTCATTTTTAATGAAACTTTAAAATCACAGTGAAATTTTTAGTACTTAACAGGACCACCAAAATGTTTTTTTTTAAATCACTTCTGTAATATTTCATATTCAGAATAATTTCATAGGTTGAGTTAGTGGGACACATTCTCAAGGTGAAAATCTGAAGGTGAATTCTACTTTTGTCTAATAATAGAATAGCTTTGCTAGGCTTTGGTAAGTCTGTATATTTCAGATGTGTTTCCCACACATGTATGAAAGCAAACAGAAATGTCTTACTCTAAGTTACAGGTAAATGCATGACATTTTGCAAGCTCCAAAATGGTTGGATTTTGGTCATCAGAGGTTTTATCTTATGAGTACCAACAAACTTAACATATGCAAAAACAGCTAGCCTGACTTTGTTCTTTGTAAACACAAGGACATTTGATTTTCCAGTACATGTTAGAATCAGTTTTGACAAACCTTGCCAAAAGAGGCCAAGCTTCATCAACAATATCAAACTATTCAGAGATGAGTTCTCTGAAGATGTACAGATTTATTCAGGACTCTCCTGCTAGTTTGGTGAGATCTTCAGCCTTCTAATGCCATCTCAGTTTGAAGTTCCAAAGCCACCTTTAAGAAAATAACAGTGGCCCTGTCAGCTGGGTATGTCATAGAAATATTTAGCTTTGAAAAAGGGTAAGTACACATCAGGCCAGAAATAAGGGCATAATGTCGATTCTTTCCCTCTACAAATCATTTTTATAAAGCATAGTCAAGATAACTTGAATTTAGGTAGTTATATTCAGTTCAGGGAACCTCTCTTTGTTCTTAAAAACCACAGAGGATTTAACCATCTGGTCTCTTTGAACCTTCATATCGGTAAGCTTGTCCTGGATCAGCTCATTTTCTCTAGCTTCTCAAGCTCTTAACCCATCTGCCATTCTCTTACAGGTGACCAAGGCCCTTGCCTCCTGTTTCATGTCCACAGTTGAAGCCACCAGCCATGAATTCTTCCAACTTTCTGCATTACAGTCTTCCTTTCCCATCTCTAAACACAACATAAGCTTCATTCTCATCCATGTTTACCTTCCCAGGTCTCAGAAGGATAGCGTATTTCTCCTCCTATTTAAGGAAAATTCCTTCATCTTTATGCCTCGTTTCATCTTCTCCCTGTTCTTCTGAGATCTTGATCCCAAAATTTCACCAGGTTCTCTGGCTTCAGCCTCTCACTTTTTATTGTATTTTCTCTCACAGATTGAGCATGCTCGAGTATTTTTAATCAATTAAACAGAAAAGTCCTTGATCCTGCGATGCATTCTAGTTTCTACCCTTTGTTCTCCATTTTTAAATTGGACTTTTTGAAGAAATTCACACCTTCCATTGAATCCTCAACCCACTCTAATCTGACCCCTATATAGCCTTCACTATACTGCTCTTCAGCAGGAACACCAGTGACTTCCAGGTTACTGTTGTCAGTGCAGACATTCCCCTTTGACTTGTGTGCATGCTGCATTATTGCCATGGGCCTTACTAGGATTCTTGGAACTTCTAACTCCCTAGCTTCCTTTATGACCTTCCACCAACCTGTCCAGCTTTCCCTTCTCAGGTTCCTTTGTGAACTCTTCTTCTTGTCCCTCCCTTAAACCGTGACATTCCCTAGGATATCCTCAGCCCACTCTTTCCTCACACTGCAGGTTCTCACTGTGTGATCTCAAGGCTTAGTTAACACGGAACCGATGGCTCCCAAATCTGTGGGTCAGCCTTCAGCTTTCAGATTTGAGTATCTAGCAACTGACTTCACATCTCAGTCATTCCTTGAATCATTGATTCATCAGTATTCTGAGTGTCTACTATCACCAGACTCTGTCTTAAAAGACTGAATAATGAAAATACAGATGCTGCTCTATCAGTGGGAAAGACGGGGGCAACACACCCCTAGTGACAACACAGTGAATCATATACTCTGCGAGAAACAAGCAAAAGGTTCTGTGATCACAGAGGGATAGGGACAGGCACTGGCTCTTAGAGCTTTTAGGGATGTTACCCTTGGACCTTAAGTTAATTAATTAAACATGCAGAAGAGAGATACTTTCTCTAATTTCCTTCCATTTCTTCCCCCAGTCATTCAGTCACCCATATCAGAAACCCCATGGTTATCCTTGGCTCCTTTTGTCATGTTCAGTTTTCAGTTGGGCACCAGGTTCTGCGATTTCAGTCCTAAGATACGACTCAAGTGTAGCCCTCTTCCCCATCCATACTACCTCTGTCCTAAGTTTTGAGGCCTTGTCATCTGTCACCTGCATTATTGCAGTAGACTCAAAAGTGATATCTCTGCTTTATGTTTTGATCCCTTTGAATCCACCTTTCTCAAGGCCAGCATGGTGTAGCAGAAATGGTGATCTGACCTTGTCACTGCTCTGTCTATGAGTCTCCCACCACCTACAGCAGAAGTTCTCAAACTGCTGATCAGAATCCCTGGGGCAGGGTTCCTCTAAATCTGTCTATCAGGCCCCACCCCTGCTAATTCTGATTCTGTAGAACTGCTTGGCGAGGGCCTGTGTTTTTAAGTTCCCTGAGAGATTGTGGCACCTGACCAGACTGAAAAACCTCCTGCCTACCAAGGTCAAGCATGAGCCCCTCTGCCTGGTTGTACAAAGCCCTCCGTGACCCGGCTCTAGCTTAGCAGTCAGCCACATTTCTCACCATGTGCTGCGTGTCTACTTGTTTAGGTAAAAATCATCCAATTTTATGTGAATCAAGTTAGAGATTATATTTGTAAAAAGGGCTTTTGAAAATGGTAACTTTTATTTAAATATATGCTATTATTATTTGTCATGTATTTCCTGCCTTTTTAGTGGATGATGCTGGCAAAATAGAACATGACGGTTCCTCTGGAATGACCATGGATGCAGAGTCGGAAATCGATCCTTGTAAAGTGGATGGCACTTGCCCTGAAGTCATCAAGGTGTACATTTTTAAAGCTGACCCTGGAGAGGATGACTTAGGTAAGAGGAAACCTTCAGCGTAGTATACCTCCTGATCAAACACTTCAACCTAATTATTTTTTGGTGGTTTAGACTGAGAATATTTGTAATCTTTTCTGAAGATAACATTTTAAGCAAGGGTTCCAATATAGCAGTAGAAAAGTATGTAAAATGTAGTAAGTGAAACAGGTGGAAATGAAGTCTTCACATAAATTCTTGGAGCCTTCATCTTCTCTGATAGGTGGCACTGTAGACATTGTGGAGAGTGAGCCTGAGAATGATCATGGAGTTGAACTACTTGATCAAAATAGCAGTATTCGTGTGCCAAGGGAAAAGATGGTTTATATGACTGTCAACGACTCTCAGCAAGAAGATGAAGATTTAAGTAAGTAGGTGGCCTTTTTGTGGGAGAGAATTTTATGTTCCTATAGCTCTTTTTTTAAAAAATATGGCCAGTATCTGAAGGAAACAAGTAGGATTATTGTAGAGATTATTATTCTGCTGTATTTCAAGGGAAACATCAATGACTTATTATGTGTGCTTAGAATGTTGCTTTAAAAACAAATTAAGGAACTATATTCAGTATCCTATAATGAACCATAATGGAAAAGAATATGGAAAAATAAGATTATTAAAAAAGCACATTATGGTAAAAGCCAAGAAATGTATGATTCATTCAATAAATATTTATTGAGTGCTTACTACGTGAAAGCTATGTTCTAGGTATATAACATGTGAACCTTCTTTCTACTTGTCTGTTAACTGAATTCAAGTGAAAATATCTTTTCCTGTGATCTCTGTAAACCTAGTCACACAAGTTTCTATAATTTTCTACTCAGATGTTGCAGAAATTGCAGACGAAGTTTATATGGAAGTGATTGTAGGAGAGGAGGATGCCGCTGCCGCAGCGGCAGCCGCTGCCGCGCATGAACAGCAAATCGATGACAATGAAATCAAAACTTTCATGCCAATAGCATGGGCAGCAGCTTACGGTAAGTCGCGTTGCAGCTCTTGGGATTGAATTGGTTCTTGAACATGAATTCATGATTGAAAACGGTTTCTCTGGTCTTAGGTTTCAGAAATCTGAAATACCAGTACCCTGTAAGGGTTATTTGATTTGCATAAGAGTAGAGGAAGATTATAAAGTCTACTTTTTGTCTTTATTTTTAACAGGAATTTCCTTCATGTGTATATTACGTAGAAGGAAGTACTGCAAGAAGTACACAGGCTTTCAAGCTGAAACTTTTCATCTTGATTATATGTGGCCCATGACTTTACAATTTTGGGAGACAACAAGGGAGTCCATGGCCATGGGGCAAAATGCTGACATGTGTTTTTTAGATTTGGAAGCTAGGCATTTCCTATGGTCTTGCTATATGATAAATGTGGTCATAAAACCCATTACCTAGAATGGGGAATTTCTGTCATTCATGAGTATCATGGCTAACTTTCGTTGTTATAGTTAATAAAGAGTCCCTAATTCTTTATAATTTATAATACTGTATAATTTTGTTTTTTAATGCGCATTGTTAGGTAATAATTCTGATGGAATTGAAAACCGGAATGGCACTGCAAGTGCCCTCTTGCACATAGATGAGTCTGCTGGGCTTGGCAGACTGGCTAAACAAAAACCAAAGAAAAGGAGAAGACCTGATTCCAGGCAGTACCAAACAGGTGAGGGCACATGAGTTCCACAGCGCAGCGTGCTTTGCGAGCTCTCAGATGAAACTCTAGTATGTATCCCCAAAGGTGTTGTGATGACATTTTAGCTGCTAGACCACATAGCGCTTTTGTGTTTTGAATTTGAAAATATAATTTTAAGAATTCAGTGATATTCATGAATGATTTCCTTGGACTAAAAAAAGAAAGAAAGGGGGAGCGGATAAAACATGGATGAAAAAATTCAAAACTCGGGTGATTTTTATGTGGATATGAAAAGAAATCCCTCAAATATGTTGGAAGCATTAACTTTTTTTAAAGACCAAATATATTTAAAGAATCTGATTATGTCAGCATAAAGCAGGAATACTTTACAGAGCAGCAAGGCAAGTACTTCAGTTCTTGTGACATATTCTTGTCTATTCTTGTATGCTGATTTGCATATTAAAATTCTGTAGACATATTTAAGCTTTACTGTAAATTGACATAAGTTATGTTGTTAGAATAACCAAAGCAGAAACTGTGATTATGAAACTTTGTTTTTATCAATAATTTCCCACCAATTTCTCAATTGATACAGCTGCAGTCACCAGTTGGTAGAAGTTACATATTTATTCATTTTTTTTTTTTTTAAACTGGAGGGAGTGAGGTTGGTACAGTCATACTGAATGGAGTTTCCAGACCAGGTTCTCTTTTTGATGAGGCTGCTGTATCTCTTATGTTGAAAAATTGTAAAAGGAATGATGCTAAGTAGCAAATAGCCTAACATGGGAGTACTTGCCCAATAATGTTCAGAACACATGCTTTAAATTCTTGAAGAAACCAAAACAGAACTTGGTTTGATCACTCATGCTCCTTTCTTTTCCTTTCTTAGCAATAATTATTGGCCCTGATGGACATCCCTTGACTGTCTATCCTTGCATGATTTGTGGGAAAAAGTTTAAGTCGAGAGGTTTTTTGAAAAGGCACATGAAAAACCATCCTGAACACCTTACCAAGAAGAAGTACCGCTGTACTGACTGTGATTACACTACCAACAAGAAGATAAGTTTACACAACCACCTGGAGAGCCACAAGCTGACCAGCAAGGCAGAGAAGGCCATCGAATGCGACGAATGTGGGAAGCATTTCTCTCACGCTGGGGCTTTGTTTACTCACAAAATGGTGCATAAGGAAAAAGGAGCCAACAAAATGCACAAGTGTAAATTCTGTGAATATGAGACAGCTGAACAAGGGTTGTTGAATCGCCACCTTTTGGCGGTCCACAGCAAGAACTTTCCTCATATATGTGTGGAGTGCGGTAAAGGTTTTCGTCACCCATCAGAGCTCAAAAAGCACATGCGAATCCATACTGGGGAGAAGCCGTACCAATGCCAGTACTGCGAATATAGGTCTGCAGACTCTTCTAACTTGAAAACGCATGTAAAAACTAAGCATAGTAAAGAGATGCCATTCAAGTGTGACATTTGTCTTCTGACTTTCTCAGATACCAAAGAGGTGCAGCAACATGCTCTTATCCACCAAGAAAGCAAAACACACCAGTGTTTGCATTGCGACCACAAGAGTTCGAACTCAAGCGATTTGAAACGACACATAATTTCAGTTCACACAAAGGACTACCCCCATAAGTGTGATATGTGTGATAAAGGCTTTCACAGGCCTTCAGAACTCAAGAAACATGTGGCTGCCCACAAGGGTAAAAAAATGCACCAGTGTAGACATTGTGACTTTAAGATTGCAGATCCGTTCGTTCTAAGTCGCCATATTCTCTCAGTTCACACAAAAGATCTTCCGTTTAGGTGTAAGAGATGTAGAAAGGGATTTAGGCAACAGAATGAGCTTAAAAAGCATATGAAGACGCACAGTGGTAGGAAAGTATATCAGTGTGAGTACTGTGAGTATAGCACTACAGATGCCTCAGGCTTTAAACGGCACGTTATCTCCATTCATACGAAAGACTATCCCCACCGTTGTGAGTACTGCAAGAAAGGGTTCCGAAGACCTTCAGAAAAGAACCAGCACATAATGCGACATCATAAAGAAGTTGGCCTGCCCTAACAATACTTCTACAGACTTTTGTAGAGATGTTGGCTTTGAAGCAGAAAATTCATTTTAAAGCCACAGTCTCGTTCACATACAATACTGTATATTGATTTATGCTGTGTACAAATAGAATTATTGCTTCTAGTTGACTTTTTTTTTTTACCATTTGTTCAATAGTGTGTTCTGAATTCTATTCAGTTTGTTTAATAAATGGGGAAAAGCAGCAACAAGCAAGTTGCAGCAACAAGCAAGTTGCAGCAGCAACAAGCTTTTAATAAAGTAATCCCTGATTCTATACTGAGTTTTTCTATCTTAGAAGTTTTATATTTATTTAAATATTTACCTTGCTTACCTTGATGGTACTCTTCTAAGACCATTTAACTTAAAGTTAAGGTAATTTTAGATTGGTAACTCTGAAAGTAATGTTGACTTATTTTTTTTTTCCCATAAATTTCTCACAATCAAATTGTCAGAGACATCTACTAATATAAATGGGAGATTTTATGGTCAGGTCTAATTATCCTAACATGGGAGTCATTTACTCATCTTGTTTTAATATTTTCAGACCACATGACAATGAAAGTTTCCATTTGAGCTTTTGTGTCCCTGGCATCGCTGAGTAAAGAGCAGTGGCTGGGTTTGTGTTTACCTTTCGTTTTGTTCAGCAGACAGAATATACTTTTGGGGGTGCTTTCTTTGGAGTATTTACATCTTTTGTCAGCATAGCAAACTTTTAGAAAACTTTATTGAAAAATTTTGCTTGATCCTGTTGTATTTTGTCTGTGCTACTTTGTGTTGGAATGGTTGTGTGCTACAGATGAGACTTACTGAGGACTGCATTTGGAATCTCCTAGAGGTAATTAATTCGTGGCTCGTAGGATCTTTTGCAACTTTATATATGTAAATGTACCCTGAATTATGTATATGCATATATATATAACATGTATCTGTGTGTATTGCTTATTTTACATATTTATACACACAACCCCAAGTAGTAGTTGTTGAAAATCTATAATGAAAAGTATTAAATTTACAATAACATGAAAGACGCAGGGATGCATGAGAGAGCATTTTGTAAATCATGCTCTTTGGAGAGACTACTCAGGTGAAGAATTAGAAGGAAAATAAGGACTAGTATTTTTAAAGAGTAAAGGTATTTTCTTTTAAATATCTTTGGTAACTGAAAAATAGAAGTTAAGATGTTTCTAGATAGAATGTTTTCATATAACTTCAGCTCCATGCCTTTATATTTTTCAGAAAAGCTAATGAGAATCCAGACATAACTCCCTCAGTTCTCTCTGAGAAGCTCATGAAGGGATTCTGTGTCCCCAAGTGAGGGGACTAAGGAAGCAGTTGCTCCATGTACCACAGAATGGGTGCTAATTACGACTTAAACTGGGCAAGTTCAGCCTGCTCTGTTACTTCTTCGTTACAGCTGGCAACCTTTCAAAAACTTAACACTCAAGCTGGCTTTGATTAGAAGATAAAGGTGTGTTTTAAGTGCATGAGGAAAATCTGAGGCCTTATTTGGAACATCACCAAGTCTTTCACAGTTTCGTTTTTCTTTGAAAGTTAACACTTTTTAACAGAGAGTTCTGAATCAGAGTCATAAATTCATAAAGTGAACTTGGTTAGTTAGAATTTGGTTATGTTAAGATGAATCTTGGAGAACTGAGAACAGGTTTTGGGATCCCTTAAATTGGCTGTCGGCACATGAGTATCTGGTACAACATGGGAGATTTTGGAGTTTTCTCCCCACTTGTTAGCTGCCTTGCCAGTTCTTTATGGTGTTCCATCCCCTTTGTGCTATTAGGTTTTTAGCTTTCATCTTTCTCTTTGCCGTTGATATTTGTATGCAAGAGTTATATTTATAGGGTTAGAAATCTAATATTTGGTGTTTGGCAAGCCTCTGAAGTGCTAGGTTGATTTAGTCCAGTTCTAAATCAAGTGCTTTAGGCTGGTATAACTCCATCCTGAATGCCAGTCAAAGCCAAGGCATAGGAATGCCTGTGCCCTCTTGGCCCCCGTAACGTGCTTTTTTTTTTAAAGTAACTTAACCATCGTGTGATTCATTGCCCTGCAGTACTATTGAAAGCTCTGTCTGTTTTTTTGTGAGAACCTTTAAAATCTCCCTTAATTTTTATTTTTCCCAGAAATAATATAAAAGAAAACACTTGAATTTGGAAATTTGTCGATTTTTAAACATCCATAAAAATTAATATAAAACATATAAGTAATTGGTCATGTATATTTTTTTAAATAAACTGAAAGATAAAGAACACAACAATTTACACACTTTATATTTCTCTTACATGGATGGTCTGGAATCATACACAGTTCTGTTCTTTTTAAAGCACAATATTGAAACCTTTAAAAGGTATTTAAGGGTTTGGTCAAGTGAATATGGTAAAATGTATTTGTCTGTATAAAGAGAAAAAAATTGTAGTCACTGTTATGTACTGACATTAGTTACAACTTAGTTTTAATTCTTAAAACAATTTTGATTAGCAAAGCTAAAAAAAAAATGGTTGTTTCAGTTAAATGTTTTAAAGAGGTACAGATTTTTACAAGGACATAATATAAGTTATTGTTCTGTAGAAATATCCTTAAATATTGTATGTCCCTCCCTCTGTACACTTTGTAAAAAAGGTAAAATACATAAAAAGAAAATCATATAGGGATGTGTGACATTATTGTAATTGTGTACTTGAGAATAACGTGCAAAAATAAAAATCAGAATATTTTCCTGTTAATGTTTAGTCTATTTGATACCAGTACTAAGTTAATGCTTTTTCTTAAGAAAAAAAAAAATGTACAGTTTTTGTAAACCTAATAAACATCAAAAGCAGTGGATTATTTTCATTTCCCCATTTCTTAATTCCTTATATGCAGCAGTGGAATGCGAAATGCTTGATCGCTTTGAATTTTGTGACTTGGATTTAAATACTAATAATATTTCAGTTCTGCGAATTTGCAAGTAACATTTCAGAGAAGTTAAGAGGTGATTGGTGAGTCCTTTGATGAGCATGTCCTTGAAATTCATTTTTTCTTTTATCTTCATAAAGGATTTGTTTTATTAGCATCTCTAATTCCCCTGAGATAAATTTTCCCATGCATAAAGTGGTTTTTGAGAGCACTTATTTCAGCATCAGTCCACAGCCCAGCCCTACAGCAGAAGCCGTGCCCTAGAGTTACCCCTTTGTGCCCAGTTTGGAGGGCTTTAGTAGACACTAACATACTAGAGAATGATCATTGTTATAATAAAAATCGGAAGTTAGGTAAAAGTTATCAGGACTCAGAAGAAAATAAGGAAATAGATTTGAGTCATCTTTGATTTTTAAAGATGAGATCCTGCAGTTATTTAACTGTTGGAACAAGTGTTTCCCTAATAGTTGAAACACTAAATAATCAAAATTTGAGGTAAACGATCAAGAAAACATGGTGAATGTCACTGTCCAGAGGCATAAAAAAGGCAAAACCACACCATGCTGAAAAACTTAACTGTAGTAGAACACCTGACAGATAACATCTTGCTGGTCTGTGATGCCAACCAGTCAGATAGTGTACTGCTCAGTACTCTGGGAATCTCGGTGTTAACAATTTCCTTTATTTCTCACAAATTCTAGGATTCATGGAAGGAAAAGCTTGACCAGTTGAAATCTTGAAAGGGTGATAGTTCAGGGCAGTGGTTTTCAAAGCCTGGCAGCAGCGGCAACATTATAATCACCTGGACTTTGTTAAAGATGCAAATTCTCAGCCCCACCTCAGACTCACTGAATCAGAAACAGGGTGTGGGACCCAGTGATCTGTGTCTTTACACCTCCTCCAAGTGACTGATGCATGCTCAAGTTTGGGAAGCACTGTTTTAGAGCACTTGAGGAACTTAAAAGATTACTGGTACATTCATTTTGTGTAGTAGACAAGACACACACACACACCCAAACCCCAGAAGGAAGCAGTGATGGTGAAATGTTACTCAGTTTATACCTTCACTTTCATATCACTTTACTCCTTTTGAAATGTGAGCCTGTCAGCCAATAAATGTATCTTTTAGTACACATGTAAATAGCCTGTATGTACTTCATAAATCTTGTATGACCTCCCCAAAGTTACATTCCCCAAAGGTAAACAGAATTCAGAGGAAGATTCACCAAGTAAAAAGGAAGGGCTGAAAAGTGTGTGTTGAAGTGGCCCAACATTACTTAAGTAATTCATATCTGAAAAACTATTTTGCCACATTCTGCAGCTGTTTAGATAAGGCCAAAATTAAGTTTGCCCTTTTGGATTTTGTTTTATCTTTTGTGTATGTATTGTTTGCCTTTTTCATAAAACAATTCTTGGATTTGTTATATATCGTTCCTGTTATTTTTGACATCTTTGCTATTGTAAATAAATTCCTATTTTGTTTTAAGTTACCCTAGTGGAGTGTTGGCTATAGACAAGGCATACACACACACACACATACATGGACATGAGGCTTAAATCACACAGTTAATAAATCCCCAACACGGTATAAGCTGGAAGTGATGTGACCCCTTCAGTAGTTCAGCACTTCTAGCACCAATGAAAGTATCACTGTTGCACGTAGATATAGCATCTGCACCTGCTCGGACTTTAAAATCATTTTAATGGCCCCTGAGATGGAAATTCTTAGTCAACCAAGTTTGAAGTCAAAGTAAAAAATCAAGAATTATTTTCCTTTACTTGGTTTTTCCTATTCTCTTGGTCTCTCGTGTTACTTGTGTTGCTGATATTGGTGAACACAAGGGATTTGGCGTTGTAGTGACGTGCTGGTGGTGTAAAGCCACTAGGATAGTTGGCTACAGAAAACCTGCATAGGACTTTCAGATGGCGTTCATTCATGATGTGAATTACCACAGAAATATCCAAACACATTGATGAAAACGGAATAGTTAACTAGACCTATATTATTTTACTTTTCAAGAGAGGCCAATTTCTGCTTTTCCTTCATGCTTGTGTTTGGCTTTAAATGCAGAGCCCATTTCCTTTTTTTTTTTTTTTTTTTTTTAGAGTCGTCGGGAGTCGTGTAGTGCAGTCCTCCCTTTTTTTTTTTTTTTTTTTTATTCTTTTATAGCTACTTTATTTATTTATTTATTTATTTATTTTTGGCTGTGTTGGGTCTTCGGTTCGTGCGAGGGCTTTCTCTGGTTACGGCAAGTGGGGGCCACTCTTCATCGCGGTGCGGGGACCGCTCTTCATCGCGGTGCGCGGGCCTTTCACTATCGCGGCCCCTCCCGTTGCGGGGCACAGGCTCCAGACGCGCAGGCTCAGTAGTTGTGGCTCACGGGCCCAGCTGCTCCGTGGCATGTGGGATCTTCCCAGACCAGGGCTCGAACCCGTGTCCCCTGCATTAGCAGGCAGATTCTCAACCACTGCGCCACCAGGGAAGCCCCCCATTTCCTTTTGCCTGAACTTTGAAATAAGGGGAGGTATTCCAAAGCCATCTGATGGGGTTTGGAAGGTTCTAATCACATCCGTCCTCCTCTCTGGTTTCTAACCACATTGAAAATAGACATAAGAAACCACCCACTGGGTGTGTGACTTAATATAGTAAAGCTGGATTGAGAGACCCAGAGGCCGAATTTCCCTAGGAGGGAAATGGATTTCCAGCCTAGGCCCTGACTGATGCAGCCAGTCACGAAAGTGTGGGGCCCACCTTACCCTCTGTGAGCTATAGAGAGACTGCTTGGTCTCCTACCAGAGAAATGGAGCAAACGGTTTCGAAGGGCTGCAGCATCCTCGCCAGCCCTCCCGGGGGAGGCAGAGGAGAGGTCCCTTAGGCCATTCTCATAAAAAAAAAATAAGGGTTAGTCCAATTCTGGGTTACCCTCTGGCATTGGCCCACTAGCAGAGATCTTTACCTTTGGCCTTGCATATTCGTGTCCGTTTTCCCCCTCTTGAGGTGGTGGTTGTGACAGACTTTCAAAGGTGTAGTTCCTGTTTCTCCCCGGGTAGTATGCTTCAGTTTTTCTTCAGAAAAAGTAACTTCTAAAGGGCAAATTTATTTAACTATACAAAGATGGAAATCTTGCAAGTTATTTTTATTGCATATTTTCATAACAAAATTTGGAAAAATGATGATCCGCGATGCCACTTTGCTTTATTAAAGGGCTTGTTCATCTTTGTTCTCTTCCAGTCTTAGTGCATACACATAAATCTTCTATGTGTCTTGTAACCACAGCATTGATTCTATTCTATGTTCAGCAATTTTCAAACATCAAGTATTTCTGAAACTTGTTTGACTTAAAAATTTTTTTAATTCACATTCTTTTTGGAGAGAATATGGAAAGTTTAGAATGATACAGAGAAGAAAGTAAAATGCCTTCCCCTCTTATCCCATTACCCGGAACATTATTATCCCTTAAAAAATATCTTTACTGAGTTTTATTAGATTTTTCAATTGTAAAATACATGTTATTGTAACATGCTGTACAATACAAAATAAGTATAAAGACAACTTAATTACTTCATCCCTACACTTCCTTCAAGCTGACTTCCTTGAGGTAATCATAGTTAACAGACTGTATGCCTTCCCTTCATGATCATACAAAACTGTACAAAGATAGATGCGTAAAGAGAGCAAGAGGACGTTTGGAGGAATGTAAATTTTTTTGACCAAAATGAGATTATGCATCTTTGCAAGTCACTTAATATATCCTATCCATCCCTTTGGGAAAGTAGACCAAACTCTTATCTCGTTCTCTTTAATAGCTGAAAAACTTGCCAGAGATTGTACGCATCATAATATAGTCAACCTAGATACTGTTAGAGCATAGAGAAATCTATTGATCTTTATATACTTTTCATGGACCCAGCTACTTTACCACGTAATCTTCCCAATTCTAATTTGCTTTAGTAGTCTTTTGAATTTCTGTGTGTGCAGTCATATTGCAAAAAGATGTCAATTATTTCCATTTTCTATTTTAGGTTAGCTAGAACTTCTAAAACAATGCTGAATAATATATATTATAGCAGGCATTTCTGTTACTCCTGCTTTTTTTTTCCTTTTTAAAATTTTTAAATTAAGATAATTGACATATTACATTGTATTAGTTTTAACTCCTGCTTTTAATGGCAATACTTCAGCACTTAACCACTTAGTATAATGTTGGTTTTGGAAAAGTAGTGTTTACCAAGGTTAGTTTCCTTCCACTATTATTTTATTTAGAGATTTTATTAGGAATGACTAATTAATGTTATCAAATGTCTTTTAGCGACCTATTGATATAATTGAGTTTCTCTTTGTTGATGTAATGAAGTATACTGAATTACATGGATGGGTTTTCTAAAGTTAAACCATATTTGCATTTCCAGGATAAAATCATGCTACTTAGGTAATTTTTATTGTTCTTTAAATATATATATATATTTTTAAATTAATTAATTAATTAATTTGACTGCGCCAGGTCTTGGTTGCGGCATGTGGGATCTAGTTCTCTGACCAGGGATCGAACCTGGGCCCCCTGCACTGGGAGCATGGAGTCTTATCCACTGGACCACCAGGGAAATCCCAGTTCTTTAAATATATTGTTGCTTAAATAGGCTAGTATTTTATTTAGAATTTTTGTATCTATGTTCATAATTCTGGTGTTTTCTTGTTTTGTACTATTGTCATCAGGTTTGACTATTAATGTAAAGCTAAATCCATAAGATAAACTTGGAAACTTTTCCATAATCTGGAATGGTTTAAAAAGCAGAGGCATTATCTGACTTTTGAGGATTAGATAGAACTCAGTTGTGAAAGCATTCGGGTCTGATGCCTCTTTGTAAATGGTAAGTTTTTACTTTAACGACCTCTTCTACATTAATTGGTCCACCAGCTTTCCTTCTTAAATAAATTTTCGTATCTATATTTCCCTTGGAAATCATCCATTTTTTCTAGATCAGTACTTCTCAAACATTAATGTGCATTCACATCACCTAGGGGAGGTTGTGAAAATGCTAATTCTGATTCCGTGGGCTTGATATGGGGTCCAAGATTCTGCATTTCTTGCAAGCTCCCTGGAGATGGTGATGCTGGTTCATGGACCATATGGTCCAAGCCCTCTAAGAATTCAGTGGTTCTCAATTTTGATCAAACATCAGAATCACGTGAGGCAGCCTTTGACCTGCCCAGTGCCCAGGCCACACCCCAGACCAACTAAATTAGAATCTCTGGGAGGGACTTAGGCATCAGTAATTTTCCAAGTTGCTCAAGTGATGACAGTGTGTGGCCAAGGTTGAGAACCACTTTTCTAGATCTTCTATTTATTGCCATAAAGATGCACAAAATATTATCTTATAATTATTTTATTCTCTTGCATTTCTGGTGATATCTCCTTTCTCATCCTGAATGTTGTATATTCTTTCTCTCATTTTTCTTTAAACAGGCTTCCATAGGTTTGGCTGTTTCATAGATAATATCAAAGAAACAGCTCTTAATTTTATTTATTCTTTATATTTTTTGGTTTTCTATTTAATCAATTTCCTCTTGCATTGTTATTAACTTTTTCCTATTTTCTTGTTTATTTTGTTATCTAGTTAAAATGTCTTATGTTTTATACCTCATTTATTGTCATTTCTTTTCAAACGAACTCCTTGAAAGCTGTGCATTTCTTCTGGTGTACAATCTTAGCTATGTCTGTTACATATGAATTTTTCTTTTTCATAGCTTTCGAGATAGTTCTACATATCACTTTTTATTTCTTCTTTACAATAGTGTTTAACTTCCGAGTAGTAAAAGTTTTTTTTTATTAATCTCTTTAGTGTTGATCTCTAGTTTTATTGGTTTGGGTTCATAGTATGGCCTGTATATCCTCTACATTTTTTGGAATTTTATAGTTTTCTTTTTGGACAAGGCATAATAAGATTTTGGGGGGGGGGGAATAGAATACAGGCATATTAGTATAATGTATATTTTTCCATTACTGATATAAATTTATAGATAAAATTGAGCTTATAGGTTATATTTTCAAATCTATATTCTTGCTACTTTTTGACTACCTGGTTTTTATTTATTTTTTTTGAATTTTATTTTATTCATTTGTTTTTTATACAGCAGGTTCTTATTAGTTATCTATTTTATACATATTAGTGTATACATGTCAATCGCAATCTCCCAATTCATCCCACCATCCCCCCTGCCGCTTTCCCCCCTTGGTGTCCATGCGTTTGTTCTCTACATCTGTATCTCCGTTTCTGCCTTGCAAACCAGTTCATCTGTACCATTTTTCTAGATTCCACATATATGCATTAATATACGATATTTGTTTTTCTCTTTCTGACTTACTTCACTCTGTATGACAGTCACTAGGTCCATCCACGTCTCTACAAATGATCCAGTTTCATTCCTTTTTATGGCTGAGTAATATTCCATTGTATATATACGCCACATCTTCTTTATCCATTCGTCTGTCGATGGGCATTTAGGTTGCTTCCATGACCTGGCTATTGTAAATAGTGCTGCAATGAACATTGGGGTGCATGTGTCTTTGTGAATTATGGTTTTCTCTGGGTATATGCCCAGTAGTGGGATTGCTGGGTCATGTGGTGATTCTATTTTTAGTTTTTTAAGGAACCTCCATACTGTTCTCCATAGTGGCTGTATCAATTTACATTCCTACCAACAGTGCAAGAGGGTTCCCTTTTCTCCACACGCTCGCCAGCATTAGTTGTTTGTAGATTTTCTGATGATCCCCATTCTAACCAGTGTGAGGTGATACCTCATTGTAGTTTTGATTTGCGTTTCTCTAATAATTAGTGATATTGAGCAGCTTTTTATGTGCTTCTTGGCCATCTGTATGTCTTCTTTGGACTTTTCTTTCGGTGACCTGCTTATTTATATCCTTTTTAAATTTTTGAAAAAATATTAAAATCTCCCATCATATTGGTGTTTTATTCAGTTTCCTTGTATTTCAAGTTTTGCATTACGTATTTTGCATCTGTACATTTTTGTTACATAGATATATGACATTTCTTCATGACTGTACAGAGCATCGATTTTTGTCCTCTTTAACGTTTGATCTTGAATTCTGTTTTGTCTGATACGTGTTTCCTATTTCAACAATCCTTTCTTATCGCTTATATTACAAATCCTCAGTCATGCTATCATAATCTGTTTATATGTAAGCGTACATTGCAGGATTCATTGCTACTGTTGTTTCTTATTCATCTTATCTTTCCCCATTTGACATCTCTGTGCTGAATAAATTGTCATTTGATTGGCACATACCAAATGTTTGTTCCCTCATGTCTGGTATGTGGGTGTATTATATTCTTTCTGAGGCCTTGACTACCCCAAAATATCTACTTTTGCCTTCCCAACTAAGACAAATGCTATCTTAGTTGGGAGGTATAAACTTTTCACAGTTGGTAGATGTTGTTTCACTGGTTCTCTTGTGTATGTTGCCTCTTCCTTTGTTTCCTAAAGTTTATATGGTTTTTAAAAAATCTGTGGAATTCAGAAATTTCATTACAATATATATAGAGAGAGTGTGTGTGTGTGTGTGTGTGTATGTGTGTGTGTGTGTGGTGTTTTAATCATGTCTGGAAGTTATTTGTTGAGCCTTTTCTTGCTGATGGGTCAAGTCTTTCTTTAGCTGAAGGAAATTTCCATACATTATGTGTGTAATTATTACTTCTCTGACTGGCATTTTGCTTCTTTGAGTATTCGTATCATTTACATATAAGATCTTCTGGATTTGTCTTATGGTCATAAAATGGCACCTAGAAGAAAGAATCTCTTAATTCCACATCCCACCATGTGATTATTATTGTACTGAAAAATTTTAATGTTTGAAACCTATGTCTCTTGAAGAAAGAAGCTAGAGAGTGGTAATGTTTGTAAATGTGTAGCTTGTCCTCATGGACTAACAGTGCTTCTGAGTTATTTTTATCTAGTAGAAGGAACTTCAGTCAGAAGTTTCCTGCCATAGAATAACAGCAGTCTGGGTACCCCTTTTGCCTCAACTTTAAATAAAGAAGCATGTGAAAAGATCTTAATTAAATGCTTAGCACATAGCGCTGGATAAGAGTTCCCCATATCCTTTCTCAGTATGTTATAAATCTTGTTAAGCTAGCAAGAATGAGAGCATTTATTGTCACAGACATTGCCATTATTTCTGAATATTTTTCTCACATTATTCAAATTTAACATGCAATGCCAACCTTTGTTTCAAAATGAACCCATTTACACTCTCACCAGTAAAATATGAAAATATTAAGTTTTGGTGACTATGTGTATGAGAAGTCCCATTGCTACACTTTCTCACCAAAGCATATTTTCAGACTTTTAAGTCTTGCCAACTTTGTGTGTGTAAAAAAATTACATTGAGGCTTTAACATATCCCTAAATATGAATAATATTGAGCATCTTTTCACATGCTTATTGATCATTCATGTTACCTCTTCTGTGGAAGCCTGTATAGATTTTTTTTTGCCCATTTTTCTGTTGGATTGTTTGCCTGTTCCTTGTTGATCCATACACATTCTTTATATATTCTTGATATTAGTCCTTTGTCAGTTATGTGTCATTTAGCAATCCCTGCAAATATCTTCTCTTGCTCTGTGGCTTGCCATTTTACTCTTTCTATTGTTTTGTTTAATGAACATAGGTCTTCATCTTAAAGAACTAAAATTGAAATATTTTCATTTTGTTTAGTGCTTCATGTGTCTTAGGAAAGCCTTCCCTTTCCTACAGTAATGAAGATACTCTCTGACGTTACTTTGAAAAGCTTTAAAGTTTGACTCATCACAACTAAGTCTTTAATCCACAGAATCAGTTTTAGGATATGTATGAGTTAGGCATCCAATTTAAGTTTTTTCAATTTCGAATTGATACAAGTTCAACTCTACTGAAAACCAATACTGTCTCCACTGATTTTCAGAGCCAGCTCTGTAATATGGAAAATATTCCTACATATGTGGGTCTGTTTCTAGGTTCTCCGTTTTGTTCCATTTGTCATTTGTCTTTTTCTGCAACTATACCACACTGTTTGAATTACTATAGTTTTAAAAAACATCTTTATTAAGATATAGTTCACATACTATAAAATCCACCCATTTAAAATATACAATTCTGTGCTTTTAGTATAATCAAAGAGTTGTGCAACCATTACCATGATCTAAGTTTAGAATATTTCATCGCCCCAAAAGGAGTCTTGTACCCACTAGCAGTTATTCTCTGGTCCCCCTCTCCTCCCAGCCTCTGGCAACCACTGGTCTATTTTCAGTGTCTATAGATTTGCTATTCTGGTCATTTCAGATAAATGGAATCATATAACATGGGCTCTTTTTGGCTGGCTTCTTTCATTTAGCATAATGTTTTCAAGGGTCATCTGTATTGTGGCATGTATCAGTAATTCATTCTTTTTTATGACAGAATAATATTCCATTGTATGGATATACAACATTCTGTTTATCCATTAATCAGTTAATGGACATTTGAGTTGTTCCACTTTTGGGCTATTATTTTTTTAATTTCATTGAAGTATAGTTGATTTACAATGTGTTAACTTCTGCTGTACAGCAAAGTGATTCAGTTATGCATATATATACATTCTTTTTCATATTTTTTTCCATTATATTTTATCACAGGATATTGAATATAGTTCCCTGTGCTATGCAGTAGGACCTTGTTGTTTATCCATTCTATATATAACAGTTTGCATCTGTTAATCCCAAACTTGCAATCCATCCCCCCCACCCTCCCTCCCCCTTGGCAACCACAAGTCTGTTCTCTATGTCTGTGAGTCTGTTTTGTTCATTTATGTTATAGTTTAGATTCCACATATAAGTGATATCATATGGTATTTGTCTTTCTCTTTCTGACTTACTACATTTTGGCTATTATGAATAATGCTGTTATAAGCATTTGTGTACAAGTTTTTGCATGTACGTGTATTTTCATTTCTCTTGGGTATATATACTTAGGAGTGGAATTGCTGGGTCATATGATAATTCTATGTTTAACATTGTGAGCAACTACCAGACTATTTTCCAAAGCAGCTGCATGAGTTCACATTCCCATCAGTAGCATATGAGGGTGCCAATTTCTCTATATTCTTGCCAACACTTGTTATTGACTGTCTTTTTGATTATAGTCATCCTAATGGATGTGAAATTTTATCTCATTGTGGTTTTTTTTTTTTTAATTTATTTATTTATTTATTCTTTTTTTTGGCTGTGTTGGGTCTTCATTTCTGTGCGAGGGCTTTTCTCTAGTTGCGGCAAGCGGGGGCTACTCTTCGTTGTGGTGCGCAGGCTTCTCATTGTGGTGGCTTCTCTTGTTGCGGAGCACAGGTTCTAGGTGCTCAGGCTTCAGTAGTTGTGACTCGTGGGCTCTAGAGCGCAGGCTCAGTAGTTGTGGCGCACGGGCTTAGTTGCTCCGCAGCATGTGGGATCTTCCCGGACCAGGGCTCGAACCCGTGTTCCCTGCATTGGCAGGCGGATTCTCAACCACTGCGCCACCAGGGAAGTCCCCTCATTGTGGTTTTGATTTGCGTTTCCCTAATGACTAAGGATGTTGAACATTTTTTCATATGCTTGCTGGCCATTTGTATATCTTCTTTGGAGAAATGTCTATTAACTCCTTTGCCCATTTTAAATTGGGTTATCTGTCTTTTTGTTATTGAGTTGAAAGAGTTCTTTATGTATTCTGGATACCAGTCCCATGACTTATATAGTTTAAGAATAATTCTTATATTTCTTAGGGCAAGTCTACCCATTTTGTTCTTCTTCAAGTGTGTCTTGGCTTTCTTGGTTCTTCGCAATGCCCATATACTATAAAGTTTGGGGGCTTATTATGTGCTTACAAATGTATCATTCCTAACATTTTCCTTTTTAAAAAATATTTTTACTTATAATCTTACGATGTCCTCATGCTTTAAAATGAATCTCTTGTAAGCAGTATATAAGCAAATTTTTAAAAATTCAATACAATTTTAGTCTTGTTAACTGTAATTGTTTTAATGTAATCAGTGATATATATTTGATATTTGTCTAACCTGCTGTATATTTTCTACATTTTTATTATAAAAAATTTCAAGCATAAACAAAAGCAGTCAGAATAGGATAATAGCCCCCCATTATCCAGATTCAATAATTATCAATATTTTGCCAGTCTCCTTTCATCTATCCCTCCCATCCCATTTTATGCTGTATTGTTTTAAAGCAAATCCTAGATATCATGTAGTTTCACTGATAAATACCCAAGTATGCTTCTCAAACAGATGGCATTAAAAAAAAATATAACTACTACACCATCATCAGATGTAGAAACATTTACAATAATTGCTTATCATATATTATCCAATCCATATCCAAATTTCCCTAATTGACTCTTTTATTCAAATAACAGAAGTTTGCTGAGTACTGCCTTATCTCCTAACTACTTTGGGACATTAGCCAAGTTAAAATCAATAAGTGCTATAAACCACTTTATGTTGTTCTTGTCAGATTTCACCACCAGGGTCATAGATGATCTGTGTTTCGAATGTATACACAGCTTGTGTAGAAAGGTTTGAATTAGCTTACAGCTTAAACCAATCCAAACAAGCCAAGTGGAGACTGAGTCCAGGTATGGACTCAGGAAGACTGGATACCTTCATGCTTCGAGAGTCACAGATTACTATCTACAACTTGGCCCTGAACTCATGGCAAACATTCCTGGCAGCAAATGCAAAAACAATAAATGTTGTGTACAACCATTAAAAAAAAAAAAAAGAGTTCTTCACTCACTCACCCACCCGATTTTATGGAATTAATTTTTCAGAGAAATCAGGTCGTTTGTTATATGGAATGTCTCACAGACTACATTTGGCTGGTTGCTTCCTCTTGATGTCATTTAACTTGTTCTTCTGTTGCTCTTATTTCTTGTAAATGGGTAGTTAGATCTGAAGCCTTGATTAGATTCATATTCAGTTTTTTTTGGCAAGAATACTTAATAGGTGGTGCTGTGTGCTTCACATTGCATCACATTCTTAGGCACATAAGATCTGGTTTTCCCACTTTTAGTGATTATTGAGTAAATTTAGATGCATATTTACCTTTCATCTATTTAATTGCTTTAATTTGGATTTGTTGTTTTTTACTACTCCATTTTTCCCCTTCTGTTGGTCTGCCAATAAAATAAATTTCTTTTACTGTTTTAATAATGGTTACCCTGGATGTTACAATATGGTTTCTTAACTTATCAAAGTCAAATGTTAATTGGTACTTTTATATTCTCTGAGAAAATGTAAGGACTATAGATTAGTCTCCCCAACTTAAATGCTACTGTTGTCATATATCTTAATTCTCTGCCTGTTTTAAACCCTAGATATAGAATACTAGCTTGGCAGTTATTTTCATTATATTGTTTTCTGGATTCCATTGTTCCCATTGAGAAGTCAGCTATTGACCTAACTATTGCTCCTTGGAAGGTAATCAGTTTTTTTCCCTTCTGTGTGCTTTCCCCACCCCTGTAATTCTGCTGTGATATGTCTAGGTGTGAATTTCTTTTCATTTATACTGCTTAGGATTTGTTGGGCTTCTTGAAACCAGAGATTAATGACTTTTGTGATCTCTTCAAATGTTGCTTCTTCTCCATTCTCTCTCTCCTCTCTTTCTGGGAGTCCAATGAGATATATTTTAGGTCTCTATATTGTATCCCCTGTGTCTCATTCTTTTTAAAATATATTTTCCATCCTTTAAGTCTCTCCATGCTTCATTCTGGATAGTTTCTTTTGACATACCAGTAATTCTATCATTGGCTGCATGTAATCTGCTCTTAACCCTACTATTCTTTTTCTTTTCATTTCTTTTCTCTGTCTTTCTTTTTCTTTTTCTTTTCTTTTTTTTTTTTTGGTCTTGTTTCTTTCACTCAGCATGACTGTTTTGAGTTTCATCCATATTGCAGCATATACCAATAGTTCATTCCTTTTAATTGCTGAGTGTTATTCCATTGTATGGATATACCACTATCTTTTTATACACTCACCTGTTGGTGGACATTTGGATTGTTTACAGTTTTAGGCTATTACAAATAAAACTGCCATGAACATTTATGTATTTGTGCAGACATATGTTTTCATTTCTTTTGGGTAAATGGAGTGATTGGTTTGTATGGTCTATGTTTAACATTTTAGACACAGCCAAACTTTTTTCCCAATGTAGTTGGACCATTTTACAATTCCACTAGCAGTGTTGAGAGTTCTGGTTGTTCCACATCCTCACCAATGCTTGTTGTGGTCATTCTCTTAGAAATTGTAGCCATTTTAGTGGTTATGTATTGATATTAAATGTTTTCTCTTTTTTAAAATTTTATTTTACTTTATTTTAAAATAACACAGTACAATTGACTTTTTGGTGTAAAAGTCTAAGAGCTTTTTAGAAATTAACATATAATAAGAATGATTCTTTTTTATTTTGGTGTACAGTTCCATGAGTTTTAACAAATGTATATATTTGTGTAACCCCTGCCACAAACTGGATGCAGAAAGATTCCATCATCCTAAAAATCTCTCTCAGCCTGCCCCTTTGTAATCCTACCCTCATGCCACCCCTAATCCCTGGCAGCCAATAATCTTCTCTATCACTATAGTTTTCCCTTTTCCAGAATTTCATATAAATGGAAGCATGCAATATATAACCTTTGAAAGTGGCTTCTTTCACTCAGTGTAGTGCCTTTGGAACTCATCCATGTAATAGTTTGTTCCTCCTTATTGCTCAGTAGTATTCCATTGTAAGGCTGTACCACAATTGTTTATTCATTCACCCATTAAAGGCCATTTGGGTTGCAATTATGATTTGAGTTGCTGTAGACATTGATGTTTTTGTGAATGTAAGTTTTCATTTATGTAAGGTAAATTACCTAGGAGTGAGATTCCTGGGTAATGTGGTAAGTGTATGTTTGTTTATAAGAAACTGTCAAAACATTTCCTGGAGTAGCTGTACCATTTTGTATTACCATCAGCGATGTATGAGACTTCCAGTTGCTCTGCATGCTTGTCAGCCCTTGGTATTGTAACTTTTCGTTTTTATTTTTTTAGCCATTCTATTAGGTGTGTAATGCTATCTCATTGAGGTTTTAATGTGTATTTCCCTAATGACTAGTAACTTTGGCCATCTTTTAATATGGTCATTTACCATCCGTATATCCTCTTTGTTTCAGTGTCTGTTAATGCATTTTGCACATTAAAATTTTTTTTAACTTCTAATTTTTAAAAATTGAAGTATAGTTGATTTACAATATTGTGTTAGTTTCTGGTGTACAGTAAAGTGATTCAGTTATACATATATATATATATATATATATATATATATATCTTCTTTTTCAGATTCTTTTCCATTATAGTTTATTACAAGATATTGAATATGGTTCCCTGTGCTATACAGTAGGACCTTGTTGTTTAGCTATTTTATATATAGTATTTTGTATCTGCTAATCCCAAACTCCTAATTTATCCCTCTCCCCCTCTCCCCTTTGGTAACCATAAGTTTGTTTTCTATGTCTGTGAGCCTGTTTCTGTTTTGTAAATAAGTTCATTTGTATCATATTTTAGATTTCACATATAAGTGATATCATATGATATTTGTCTTTCTCTGTCTGACTTACTTCACTTAGTATGATAATCTCTAGGTTTATCCATGTTGCTGCAAATGGCATTCCTTTTTTTATGGCTGAGTAATATTCCATTGTATATATGTACCACATCTTCTTTATCCATTCCACTGTCGATGGACATTTAAGTTACTTCCACATCCTGGCTATAGTAAATAGTGCTGCTATGAACATAGGGATGCATGTATCTTTTTGAATTATAGTTTTCATCTTTTCCAGATATATGCCCAGGAGTGGGATTGCTGGATTATATGGTAGCTCTATTTTTAGTCACCATGCTGTACATTAAATCTCCAGAGCTTACTCATCCTGCATAACTGAAACTTTGTACGCTTTGACTAACATCTCTCTATTTCCCCTACCCTTATCTCTTGGTAACCACCATTCTACTTTCTGCTTTCATGAGTTTGACTTTTTTAGATTCTACATATAAGTGAGATCATGCAGTATTTATTTTTGTGTGTCTGGCTTATTTCACTTAGCATAATGTCCTCCAGGTTCATCCATGTTGTTGCAAATGGCAGGATTTCCTTCATTTTAAAGTCTGAATAATATTCCATTATATATGCACATATCACATTTTCTTTATCCATTCATCCATTACGGACACTTAAATTGTTTCCATATCTTGGCTATTGTGAATAATGCTGCAATGAACATGGGAGTGCAGATATCTCTTTGAGATACTTATTTTGTTTCCTCTAGATATATACACAGAAGTGGGATTGCTGGGTCGTATGATAGTTCTATCTTTAATTTTTTGAGAAACCTCTATACTGTTTTCCATAATGGCTGCACCAATTTACATTCCCAGCACGAATGTACAAAGGTTCCCTTTTCTCTACATCCTTGCCAACACTTGTTACATTTTGTCTTTTTGGTGATAGCCATCCTAACGTGTGGGGTGATATTTCATTGTGGTTTTGGTTTGCACTTCCCTGATGATTTGTGATGTTGAGCACCTTTTCATGAACCCATTGTTCATTTGTATGTCTTCTTTGGAAAAATGTCTATTCAGATTTTTGTCCATTTTTAAATTGGGTCATTGGTTATTTTGCTATTGAGTTGTATGGGTTCCTTATATATACTGGATATTAACCCTTATCAGGTATATGGTTTGGAAATATTTTCTCCTCTTCCATAGGTAGCAACATTTTGTTGATGGTATTCTTTACTGTACAGAAGCTTTTTAGTTTGATGTAGTCTCACTTGTTTATTTTTATTCTTTTTGCCTGTGCTTGTGGTGTTGTATCCAAAAAATCATTGCCAAGACCAATGACAAACGGATTTTCCCCTATGTTTTCTTCTCAGAGTTTTATGGTTTCAGGCCTTACATTTAAATCTTTAACACATTTCAAGTTACTTTTTGTGTATGGTGTAAGATACAGGTCCAATTTCATTCTTTTGCATGTGGATATTCAGTTTTCCCAATACCATTTGTTGAAAAGACTATCCTTTCCGCATTGTGTGATGACTTCTTTCAGCTTTTGTAAGTCTGAAGTAGTCTTTATTTCCCTTCATTAAAACAAAAATATTTTATTTTTAAATTTTTTTTATTGGAGTATAATTTCTTTACAATGTTGTGTTAGTTTCTGCTCTACAACGAAGTGAATCAGCTATAAGTATACATTATGTCCCCTCCCTCTTGGACCTCCCTCCCATCCCACACCCATCCCGCCCATCTAGGTCATCACAGAGCATGGAGCTGAGTTCCCTGTGCTATACAGCAGGTTCCCCCTAGCTATCTATTTTACACATGGTAGTGTATTTATGTCAAACCTAATCTCCCAATTCATCCCACCCTCCTCTTCCTGCCCCACCACCCCTGCCCCCGTGTCCACACATCCGTTCTCTATGTCTGCGTCTCTATTCCTGCCCTGGAAATAGGTTCATCTGTACCATTTTTCTAGATTCCACATATATGCATTAATATACGATATTTGTTTTTCTCTTTCTGACTTATTTCACTCTATATGACAGACTCTAGGTCCATCCACGTCTCTACAAATGACCCAATTTCATTCCTTTTTATGGCTGAGTAATATTCCATTCCCTTCATTTTTTGAAAGACATTTTCACTTGGTATAGAATTCTAGGTTGACTTTTTTTCTTTTAATACTCTAAAGATGTTTCTTCACTGCTTGCATTGTTCCAAAGAGAAATATGATGTTCATCTGTTATAATACATGTTTTTTTTTTAAATTGTCTGGCTGCTTTTAAGATTTTCTCTTTACCACTGATTTTGAGCAATATGATTATGATGTGCCTTGGTATAGTTTTCTTCATGTTTCTTGTGCTTGGGATTCACTGAGCTTCTTGGATCTGTGAGTATATGGTTTTAATTATATTTGGAAAATTTTTGGCTATTACGGATCTGCTATTAATCCTATCCAGTGTAATTTCATCTCAGACATTGTAATTTTCATCTCTTGAATCTCGATTGAGTCTTTTTTTAAAAAAACATGTCTTCCATGTCTTAACTTCTGAGGGCATGAAATACTGTTATAACCCTTTTTAGTGTTCTTGTCTATGAATTCTAACACCTGTGTCATTTTGGGGTTGGTTTCATTGATTGATTTCCCCCCTCCTCCTTTTGGGTTGTATTTTCCTGCTTCTTTGCATGCCTAGTAATTTTTTTAATTGGACACCAGGCATTGTGCATTTTACCTTGCTGAGCTTTATTCTGTGACACAGTTCCTTGGAAACAATTTGATCCTTTCAGGTCTTGTTTTTAAGATTTGTTAGACAGGATCAGAACAGTGTTTAGTCTAGGGTTAATTATCCCCTCAACTGACCTCAGATTCCTCAGAGTACGCTGCCAAATTCCCTGTGAATTCTGAGGTTGTCCAGTCCGGTTAGTGGGAACAGGCAGTATTCTTGGCCCTGTGTTAACTCTGAGTACTGTTCCCTCTAATCTCTTCATTTGATTCTTTCCCTGGCCTTGGGCAGTTTCCTGACGTGCCTGTGCTGATTAGCACTCTGCTGAATACTCAAGTGAGGCCCTGTGCAGAGAGCTGGAGTTCTCTCTCTTTTTGCAGTTCTCTCCTCTCTGGAATTCATTCCTGAAGATTCTAGCCATTTTGATCTCCCCAGATTTTCAGCTCTGTCTCTTCAACTCGGGGAGGTCACTGGGCTATCTCTGAGTTCCCCTTCCCTGCTCCATGACGTGGGCACCAAAGGCAGTAATGTGGGGTGCTACTAGGGCTCACCTTGTTTGTTTTCCAGCTCTCCCCATCACTGTCATTTGTTGCCTAATGTCCAGTGTCTTGTAACCCAGTGTTTCATATATTTTTTCATCTTTTGGTTGTTTCAGATGGGAGGGTAAATTCAAGCTTCTTACTCCATCTTGGCCAGAATCCTCCTAATAATTTTTGATGGAATGTTTGACATATATATGAAAAATTATAGAGATAATTTGATTCTCTGTAAAGTGTTATTTTCTTATAGAATTGTTTTAATTTAGCTTTAGGCTGGCAGCTGAAAAAGAGGCAGTTCTCCTTAATATAATCAGGGATTAAACTGATTTGAAGCGGAGAGTAAGTCTTTTTGAGTGTGTTTATTCATTTCTGATTCATCCTTATTCCTAAGATATGGCCCTTCAGACCCCAGCTAAAAACACAGAGTATTTATCAGGGTCCCTTTTCCTTGGTGGACCCTAAACTCTTAATTTCCCCCCATCCCTTTGGGACTATTGGAAGCACTGCTCAGCTCCTCAGACCATGAGTCATTGCTTCTGCTAAGCTTCTCAGCTTTTCAGCTGCTGTTTTTAAAATCAGTAAATGCCTTGAAGGGAAAAGCAGCCAGCAATGAATGCTGGTCTCATCTTTGTGTGTTTCTCATCTTTTATCTTGCTCTCAAGACCTCATTGCATTCGCTCTGATACCTTCAAACAGATTTTTTAAAATATCTTACCTAGTTTTTCCGGTTGTGCTTGGTGAGAGAGTTGGTATGCAACAAGTTAGTCCACTATTGCCAGAAATAGAAAACCTACCTATCATTTTTTTGTTGGTTACTTTACTTCATCAAGGTGTTTGAAATTTGCATTGTATTGTATAATTACAATTTCCACTTGTTTCGTGTTAGTTCTAAATTTACATACATATGATGTTCATCACCAGTCGTTTCACCATTGCAGTGCCATTTTTGAGCTCTTTAGTTTGATTCAGCATTAGGTTGTTTGGATTCTATTCCCAAAAGTTTTTCTCTGGAAGCCTCCTTTCCCTGTTTCAACTGGCTTGGTTTCTTTCCAGGTCTATTTGTACAGCTGCTATCCTCGAATTATTTCTACTTACTATTTTCCTGATTATATGTACTCTTTCTTTAATATTATGTCTTTCTCTTTCTAGGCTTAAAAAATTACACAGTCACATGTTCTAAATTCCTGAAAAGTGTTTGGGAAGGTAAACTTTGAGTCCTTGCATGTCTGAATATGTCTTCATTCTGTTCTCAATTTTGATAGTTGGAGCTGTATTATTTCCTTTCATATAGCAGTTAGAGGCGGTGATGAGAATTCTGAGAATAATATTATTCTAGTTGCTTTCAAGGCAATATATTTTTCCTCTTTGGGAATTTGAAGAATTTTTTTCTTTATTCTTGGTGTTCTGAGATTTCACTGCAATAAGTCCAGATAAATATTAAAAAATTTATTGTACTTAGCATTTGACTGGCTCTTTAAATATGAAAACTGTGTCTTTTTTTCACCTCTGGGGAATTTTCATCTCATTTATTTTATTATAGTCTCCCCTCTATTGTCTTCAGCTATGCTGGAACTTTCATTTGATCAAAGCTGATACTTCTGGATCTGTCCTTGTTCTTTTAACTTTTCTTTAACATTTTAATCTCTTTTGTTCCCCATTTGCACTGTGTTCTAAGAAAATCACTCAGGCAAACTTGTTCTTCAGCTAGAGAGTTTTTTCCAGTCTTTAATTGGTTTGTTTTTTAACAGCCAGTTCTTGTTTTATGAATGTGATAGCCTCTCATCTTTCTCCAGATATTAATCATTAATTTAAAGTTATTTTGTGTATGCTGCATCTACTGTTAACAATTTTAATTTAAGTCAGGGCCTTATGTGATCCATTTATTGCAAGGCATCCATCCAAAGAAATCTAGGTCAGCAGCCAACATTCATGATGAGTAATTTACAGCTTTACTTGGTCTTTTGAGAAAAACCAAAGAGGAAATGCATTTTTAATACCTACCTAACATCTTTTAAAAAAAAATTATTTATTTTTTTGTTTTTGGCTGTGTTGGGTCTTCGTTGATGCTTGCGGGCTTTCTCTAGTTGCAGCGAGCGGGGGCTACTCTTCGTTGCGGTGCGTGGGCTTCTCATTGCGGTGGCTTCTCTTTTTGCGGAGCCTGGGCTCTAGGCGCACAGGCTTCAGTAATTGTGGCACATGGGCTCAGTAGTTGTGGCTCGCGGCTTCTAGAGCACAGGCTCAGTAGTCGTGGCGCACCGGCTTAGTTGCTCCACAGCATGTGGGATCATCCTGGACCAGGGCTTGAACCCATGTCCCCTGCATTGGCAGGTGGATTCTTAACCACTGCGCCACCAGGGAAGTCCCTACCTAACATCTTAAATATGCCTTTTCCCCACTGCTTCTTCCCCAATACACTTTATAGACTGCTGGTAAGAGAGCTCTGAACATCACCTTCCAACTGTCTCAAATCCCCTCCAATATCTGGTCCATACAACTTCTTTTTTGTCCCCCCTCTTTGCTCTTCTTCTTCCAACTTGGAATCTCTATGTTCTCTACTTAAAAAAAAAAAATCTCCTTATGCATTACCTGTGGATTCTCCACAACAAATGAAAACCCAAGAGCTGCAACATGCAGAAGAATCTTTCTCCATTAGAAACTGAACATAGAGAGGTAAGATTGTGAATACTCATACTCTAAGGCAATTCCCCGGCGGTCCAGTGGTTAGGACTCTGTGCTTTCACTGCCGAGGGCACGGGTTCAATGCCTGTTTGGGGAACTAAGATCCCGCAAGCTGTGCGGCGAGGCCAAAGAAAAAGAAAGAAAAAAAGAAATAAAATAAAATTGTTGTTCCTGTGACAGTTTTCCCGAGGAAGTATTTCAAAGTCTCTGTGAAGAGAATCCTGGTATTTAATAGTGGCACCCAGAGACTACTTCTCTCCCAGTTCAGTCTCCATCCTTCTCTGGGTGGTGGTAGTTTAGTTAGTTTTTTGGCTTCCTGGAGACCATGCCAGGCTGAGCCTGATTGAGTACATCATGATTCCTTCTCACAAACCTTAGAGTCAGGGAGTGGCACACTCCACAGTGTAATGTGAAAACGAGGAGACACTCACCAAGTAGATTATGTTTACGTTTGCAGGCTGTTGTTGGATGGCCATCCTCCTTAACAACTTGAAACAAACCCAAGCCATATAGTGATAGAATCTCCCAACGTTTAGAGATAGCACTTTCAAGTTCATTTCCATTTGTCTCCATTTCCAAAATGCCATGGTATGGATGGTCCAAAACTCACTGCCATCCCTCTTCTTACTCATCTTTTCAACTAAAGCAAATTAGTGGGTGTAGTCTCCCAACTGAACTCTTGGGAGGGAGCCCTACTCGTGTTTCAGACTCTGCTTTATCCAAACCACTGGGATCTTGCTTATCTTGGGTACAATTTCTTTTGCTTTTAATCTTTATTGGGGTATAATTGATTTACAATATTGTGTTATTTTAGGTGTACAGCAAAGTGAATCAGTTACACATATACATATATCCACTCTTTTTTAGATTCTTTTCCCACATAGGCCATTACAGAGTACTGAGTAGAGTTCCCTGTGCTATACAGTAGGTTCTTATTAGTGATCTATTTTATATATCAGTTTCTTTTTTTTTTTTTGGCCACACCGCGCGGCTTGCGGGATCTTAGTTCCCCAACCAGGGATTGAACCCAGGCCCTCGGCAGTGAAAGCACGGAGGCCTGACCACTGGACCACCAGGGAATTACCACAATTTCGTATTTTTGAATCATTTCTCTCCCCCAAAGCTACACTAGAATCTTTAGCCTGAGCTTTATTGTTTAATCTTGCTTTTGGTGAACATGTACGGTAACCTTTTTCTCTTCCTCAGATTAGCTTCACCAACAATGAGAATTCTGAAGTTTAATGAAATCTAAGATGGCTTAATAAATCTTGACTATAATTTAGGATTACAAGCCCTTAATTCGGGTCAGAGGTTCTCAACCCTAGTTGCATATTAGACTCACCTGGGATCGTTTAACGAGTTCCCCTGCACAGGACTCAGGCCAGGCCAATTGAACCGTGTACCTCTGGGGGAGGCGCCAAGGCATCAGGATTTTTAAAAAGCTCCCAGGTGACTCCACGTGCTGCTACGGTTGAGAACCTCTGCTCCTGGTGCCCCTGGCCCTTCTAGCCTTGCTGTCTTTCCCAGGAGACGCCTGCTGCAAAGAGGTGTTCCAGTCTGAAGAAGTAAGTAGTGCCTTTCCCCCTTCTCACTAATAGATTGGGCCTATGAATTGAGGCCGTTTTCCATTCTGCTGTTCTCTCTAGGGCTGTGAGGCAGCTCTCAAACACAAACAAGCAGACAAACAAACGATTTGGTGACCTAGGGTCCATGGACAGCCCTAACGTGGGAGTCATTTCCCTGATGCTCCGTTCTTGCAGCTTCTGCCCGGGTTCCATTTCATCAGCATCTCTAATCACAGATCAGTCTTTTGATCTGGTACCTTAAGAGGTACTTCTCACCAGCTGATCATGTTTCTGGTAGCAAGTACTCCATCCACATCAGTGATGTCAAAGCCTACATCATGACCAGCCTCAGAGGCTGCTAAGTCCCAGGGGCTGATGGCGTGAGTGGAACCTAGGGCCCTGAGCGAATACACTGCAAATGTGTCAGTCACAAGACCCCTGCCCCCATCCAGGAACAACTTCCATTTTTTAAGAAACTGGACATCTGTGGAGGTTATTATTTGTTTTAATTAATTAATTTATTTATTTATTTTTGGCTGCGTTGGGTCTTCGTTGCTGCGCGCAGGCTTCCTCTAGTTGCAGTGAGGGGGGCTACTCTTGGTTGCAGTGCGCGGGCTTCTCACTGTGGTGGCTTCTCTTGTTGCAGAGCACGGGCTCTAGGCCTGCAGGCTTCAGTAGTTGTGGCACGTGGACTCAGTAGTTGTGGCTCCCAGGCTCTAGAGCACAGGCTCAGTAGTTGTGGTGCACAGGCTTAGTTGCTCCGTGGCATGTGGGATCTTCCCGGACCAGGGCTCGAACCCATGTCCCCTGCATTGGCAGGCGGATTCTTAACCACTGTGACACCAGGGAAGTCCCTGTGGAGGTTATGTTTTAAGTGACATGTCATTTACAACTTCAGACTTTCTCCATTTGGTAGACTTACATAATGCTGCATATGTTTGGGTTTTCGTTCCAGTATATACACTTCTAACAGCATATTCTCCCCCAGATTTGCCACTCCGACTTCAGACCTCACCCTGGCCCTCTTTTGGGCCATCTGGAGTGAATGTCAGGTCTATCATGGCCTTGGTCTGGGTGACTCCTGTTCTTTATCATCCTTGATCTGATAGTCTAATGTTCATGGTGAAAATATTTTCTTGTTAAAGTTTAACACAAAAGTTTCAATCTGAAGCCCAGCTGGATATCACACCTTAAAACTCAAAGATGACTGATAGCACCCCAAATGTAGTTCAGTCCCTGTACCCCCTGCTATGCTGGGGAAGGGGCAGGACGGTCAATAACTGCCTCATGCATAACCCTTCCCTCTCTTTGTCTTCTCCTTGGGAGAAAGTGAAGTTTTGTAAGTGATCGGAGAGGTGAAAGATGTAGTATACCCACACCCTCAGCCAAGCAGACACGTGAAATCGGTTCTTTACTTCATAATCCAAGCCATCTGGAGTGTAAAGGAGAACTTGGCTGGTTGTCCTCATCCATTCAACTCATCTTGTGCACCTGTGTCCTGCTTCTGGTAGAGAGCAACCTCCTTGAACCATTTCCAACATCTTCGCCCCTTCCCCATATTCCTTGATCTTTTTAGTACCTCTGTCATGGGTTGTCACGCAGTTCCTCTTTTGGATGGGGGCGGGAAAGAAAACTTTAGGTCCTGAAGGTGGAAATGGACAGTGGAAGAGTTCATTGTGCTGCTGTGAACCGTAGGAGAAATAGTTCCAAAGCAATCAGATGTTCCTGTGGAGGATTACTTCCTGTTGGTGTACGTTTTGAACCGAATTATGCTGGAAGAGTTCATGGCTCCTTCTCAGCTTTTAATTACTTTTTTTTTTGCCGGGCCCAGCGGCATGTGGGATCTTAGTTCCCTGACCAGGGATCAAACCCGTGCCCCCTGTATTGGAAGCGCAGAGTGTTAACCACTGGACCACCAGAGAAGTCCTTTAATTACATTTTTAAAAAGGCTCCTCCTATTACCTCAGCCTTGAGACGTTTCAGGCTTCTCAAGGTGGAATGGAAATGAAAACACACACACACACACACACACACACACACACACACACACACACACACACACACACACACACACACACACACACCTATTCCTCCGTTAATACCAGAGGCAACTCTGGTATTTCTTGTGTTGGTTGAGCTTGGTGCCTGTTTTTTATGGCAATGAATTTCCTCAGATGTTCTGTGATTTTTGCGTGCTCATGTTTTTGTTTGAGAGATCCTGTTTGTATGGCTGTGATTATGGAGCTTGTTTCGAGTGTTATAGGGCCTCAGTGGAGTAGGGGATGTTTGGCTGTGTCTCTCTCTGTTGGGGATTGCTGGCTTCCCGGGGCAGTTTTAAGGAGAGACTACATGTTGCTGCTGTCCGCTGCTCAGCACAAGCCCTTGGAGAACACAGGATGAGAGAGAGAGAGACAGAGAGAGGAGAAAAACTCTCCATACGTGCACATGTAGTTTTCAGATTAGCCACCCAGAAGATTGTTCAGCTCCATGGGAATGTCCCATCTGATCCACTAATAATTCACACACTATAGGCTGAAAAACACTGGTAGATGACCCTTAATTTTTACAACAACCAGAGATTTTAATCTTCATGAAGAAAGATTTAAAAGTCAAGTGATGCATCATGATTGGTATGGCCATTTTCCTGGGAGTATAGTATCTTGTTAGGCACAAATGGCCACATGTTGTTGAATTTATCAGTTGTGATGCTCACTTGAGGTGCTCTTAGTTTAAAATGACTGCTCTCTTAGTAATACTCAGATCCTGGCTTACATGCAAAAACTTTACATGTCGTTATGATATAATTGGCCACCGTATGTGTCAAAATCTGCAACAAAATTTTAAAAAGAAAATCACAGAAATCACTTAGAGTTGTAGAATTGTACTATTTTTGTTGAAAATTAATAATCAATATTGTATATGTGATAATTCCCTATTAACAATATTCAATTGGCTTAAATCTCTTTATTCTCAGGACAGGTTGTGTCAGAAGGCGCTTTTCTCAGGGGAATGGGTATCAGCTCACGGGGAAGTGTGCCATCTACCGGAGTTGCTAATATGCCCTCTAACACCACCAGGAATTCTTTTTCAGGACTCTTTGGGATACTAATATTTCCTCCATTCGTGGGCACTCCCTCCTTCCCCACCAGCAGCCCCATTTTTACACAGCATAAACAGAGCACGGCGTTCCCATGCGGCCGTGTAGCAGCTTCTGAACTGAATCCCAATGATGCTTGTCTCTCTTGAGTGTGCGCTGCACTAGTCACTTGCTTCTAATGAATAGAATATGACAAAGGGGTTGGGACAGCCCTTCTCAAATTAAGTTACAAAAGAGTGTGACCTCTGTCTTGGTCACAAACTCTCTCTCTCTGGTGCCTCTTGCTTGTCATTCTGATGAAGACAGCTGCCATGTGTGAGCTACCTTATGGAGAGGTCCACATGGCAAGGAACCGGGGGCAGCCTCTGGCCAACAACCAGTGAGAAACTGAGGCCCTCAGTGGAACTGAGACCCTTAGTCCAACAGCTCGTGAGAAACACAATCCTGCCAACAATCATGTGAGTGAGCTCGGAAGCAGATCCTTCCTCCATGGAACCTTCAGATGAGGCTGCAGCCCCAGTCACCATCTTGATTGCAACACTGTGAGAGACCCTGGTTCCTGACCCACAGAAACTGTGGTGAAACAAATGTTTTGAACCATTAAGTTTGGGGATGATTTGTTATGCAGCAGTAGTTAACTAATTCAAGGGCCGATACTGACTCAGTAATTTTGATGGATTTTCAAAAGCTTCAGAAAGTTCTTGTTAGAATTGGCTTAATAAGCCTCATAAAGACACGCTCCTGTGCCTGGCTGGTTAGCCTGTTAGACCTTGCGTCTCCAGAGGAGCACTTCTGGAACTTCTGGGGTCACGCGGTCTGTAGTCCTACAAAGAGGATGTCACAAAAGACTGGTCTTTATCATACACCAGGTGAGTGAGCATTTTAAGGTAAGTATACTTTCCAGTGTAACATGTGTTGTTTTTATCATTAATTTTCAGTTGTGAGAATAAAACATGAACACATTCTCCTGGTGAAAATAAGTATGTTACGGATAAACTCCTCTTTGACAGTAACCTGATCTAGGTCCCTCTCCTCCCCACCTCTCCACTCTTTATTGTGAGTTTGGAGAAAATCTTTCTAGAACTTAAAAAAATTATATAAACATGCATGTGCTTGTTTTTACAAAAAATAACACTCTCTTGCAATATCATTCACCTTTTTCATTCCTCCTTGCTTTTTTTTCCCACTCAACCATCTCAACCAGTTTTGAAATCCCTGTTGATATATGTGGATCTAGTTCATTCTTAGCTATGAAATGGAAAACACCATATTTTACTTATCCATCTCGTACTGATGACCTTAAGTTGTTTCCAGATTTTCACTGTTATACACAATGCTGCAGTGAACATTTCCTACGTGTCTATGCCAGAGTGTGTTTTTCTGGGCCAGACACCTATGAGGGGAAGAGCTGGGTCATATAATATGCACATCTTTAGTCTTAGCAACATTGCCAAATTGCCCAAAAAAAATGGCTGTGTTAATTTACACTTCCTGTAGTAATGAATGTGACTGTTTGCTCTAAATCTTGCCAGAATGTCATATTTCCCAGTCTGGTGAGAGAAAAACAACTTCACGTTGTTTTAGTTTGCATTCTCCTAGTTATTAGTGAGGTTGAAAATCTTTTCATATATTTATTGGCAGGTTTTCTCCATTTTTATAGGGTTCCTATGAGAGCAGTTGTGTGTGTGTGTGTGTGTGTGTGTGTGTGTGTGTGTAGCAGGGGTTGGGGGAAGGGTGTGAATTTGAGCTTGCATGCCAGCTACCCAGGGGAGTTTCATTCCCGTTCTGAGAACATCAGCTGCCCACTGCTGATAGCACTGGGAGAGCTTGTGAGAAATTGAGATCATGTGCAGCCTCTCCCTTTGGGGTGAGATAGAGCCACTGGTTTCAGCTAGGACATTAATCTAGACAGCCCTGGGGGTTATCTGGTACTAAAACTGCTCGTCTCTTCCCAACACTGCTGTGTGAAGGCAAACACAAGGGGGTTATGATGTTGGCTTAATTAATTGCTTCTGATCAATGCAAAATAGGTTGCTGCCACACTATGGGGGCAGGGCAGAGGATGAATGGAACTCAGGAAGCTCTCCTCGGTACAAGTTAAAGACTACCGGATGCCTAAACAGGCAAAACTGACAAGGGCAAAGATGCTCAGGAATTAAAGTTTGGGATGCCTCACACCTGCAAGGCAAGAGGAGTTAGGATTGTATGATGGGGGAGGGACACCTCACAACTAGTGGCAAAAACAAAGCCTATTGCTGATCCTCAAGTTTTCTTCCTTGCCAAATATGTGTATTTATATATTTTAAAGAATTTCTCATATCTTTGACTGACTTCTCTCTCAATATAAATAAAGATGGATAAACTTGTGCTATTTAGACCATAGGTTCCAGAATTGTGTTGGAATTAGAAGAGGAACAGATTTGATCCAAAGATCTTTATCTTGCAGCTGGATGCAGAAACTGAGGAGACCTTGGTTTCTCTTTGGGAAGTGTGAGTTCATTTTATGTTGTAAGGGGAAACAATCACGTTATTTTAAACAACAGAATTTTTGGAAGCGTATATATGGGAAGATGGGTTATGTGAATAATTAGTGACCAAAGGGATGGGCTGTTTTGTGAGGAGGGGGGTACCACCCAACATTCATTCAGCCCTCCCAACGGCAATCATGATTACTTCTGGGCAATTCCCTAGGTGTGTACAATCTTGGTGGAATGATAAATTGAGGATCTGGCAGAACTCCTGCTACAGAGGCCCCTGAAGGCCCCATCTGCCAGATTCTTCCTCTAATTTCTGCAACAGAGCCAAAGTGTCAGCATGTTGCCCAAAGTATGTGAGGGTGACTCAGTCTTCTGGAACTTTTAATCCTTTAATCCTCAACAGAGTGAAGCAAATCAATTCATTCATTCCAGTGACTGTGCTGGGAAAGGTTGTCAACCTACTTCAGTTACAGAGACTCTCTGGAACTCCCTGGTTCTGTTTTGCTCCATTGCATGAATATACTTCAATTTATATATCTTTTCTCTATCAACATCTGGAGCTATCTCAAATATTGCCGCTGTGAGGATCCTTTTTTTTTCCCCATTAATTTTACTTCAGTAGCTTCAACTTTCTATCCCTAGCTAATGAATGGATAGATTTTTGTCACAATAGTGTTTTATTTATAATACATTTAAATACATACATATTAATTTCTTTTTATTGCTCTTACTAGATACATATATTTCTAGGAAGAGACAAAGTAAGCTTATACCCCCCCAAAAGAGAAAATATATCTATAGTTTAAGTAAAATAGAAGAAATACCAAGCTGTAAAAAATGCAAAGTTGGGAAAATTTTCTAATAATCATACCCAACTCCCAAATTGTCTTTCATTGCCAAACACTGCACCTAACTAAAACATTTAAAATTTAGTAATAGCACGATTACTTGATTAGTTTTATTTTGTTTCTGTAATTAATAATCTTAATATTAAGAAAAAGACAAAATTTGTATAAAGACAAAAATTGTAATGAAAATACACAAAGCAGGACTTCCCTGGTGGCACAGTGGTTAAGAATCCACCTGCCAATGAGGGGATACAGGTTCGAGCCCTGGTCCAGGAAGATCCCACGTGCCATGGAGCAACTAAGCCCGTGCGCCACAACTACTGAGCCTGCGCTCTAGAGCCCACGAGCCACAACTACTGAGCCCACGTGCCACAACTACTGAAGCCCGTGCGCCTAGAGCCCCTGCTCTGCAACAAGAGAAGCCACCGCAATGAAGAGTAGCCCCCGCTCGCTCCAACTAGAGAGATCCCGCACACAGCAACAAAGACCCAACGCAGCCAAAAATAATAAATAAATAAATTTTTTTTAAAAAAGGAAGAAAATACACAAAGCAATGTTGGAGTTAGTTTTATAGCTTGTGATAGCATCATAGACAAAAAAAAGAATCAATGTCCTTTGTTTTGTTTAGCGACTCAAAAATTGGGCCAAATGCATTGCCTTTGGAAATGTCTAAACTGTGTCTTTTCTATCTCTTTGCCTGTTAATTCAGGGTAAACTTAATCAGTATGTTTCTGATTTATTGTCACATAGGTCACTGTAAAGTTGTTTCTAAAATGTTAGTTCATAACAAATGAGCTTTTTGAACCATTTAAAAATACTTTCAGGGTCTTGTATTTAGAGACCAAAAAAGTCATGTTTCTCTAGATGTCATTGGACGGAAATCCCAGTGAGGAGAGGTTTAACTTCAGAATTCTAAAAGTCAGAATAGATTTTCAACTTGAAAAAGCACGTCTTCTACCACTATTCTCCAGTGTTATCCAAGCTTCTCTCCCATTCCATGGATCTGATATTTAAGAAATTGAACTTTGACTCCAATTTAAAGGCCATCCGAGTGCTTCTCTTTTTTAAAATTGAAGTACAGTTGATTTACAATATGGTGTTAGTTTCAAGTGTGCAGCATAGTGATTGAGGTTTTTTTGCAGATTATATTCCAATGTAGGGTATTATAAGAAAACGCTGTGAAGATTCTTGTGCTACATTTTTGATGTACAAGTTCACACATTTCTCTTCGGTATACTTCCAGGAGTAAAATTGCTGGGTGGTACTTGTAATAGAGATAAAACATGCATCTTTAATAAGTAAAAGTCTAATGTTAAATGATAATTTTGCCTCCTCCCAGGACCATGCAGGGACTGTAGAATGCCCCATTATACCCCCTCCTGGCCTATATGCCATTGTAATTATGTCTCTTAAGCCTTTCAAAACATTATTATTATTGTACTGTACAGTCAATTTTTTTTGCCTTCTTTTATTTAATTTATTTTTATCTATTTATTGAAGTATAGAGTATTTATAATGTTGTGTTAGTTTCTGGTGTATAGCAAGTGATTCAGTTATACATATACATATTCTTTTTCATATTCTTTTCCATTATATTTTATTGTAAGATATTGACTATAGTTCCCTGTGTTATACAGTAGGACCTTATTGTTTAGCTATTTTATACAAAGCAGTTTGTATTTGCTAATCCCAAACTCCTAATTTATCCCTCCCCCACCTTCCCCTTTGGTAACTATAAATTTGTTTTCTATGTCTGTGAGTCTGTTTCTGTTTTGTAAATAAGCTCATTTGTATCATAGTTTAGATTCCACATATAAGTGATATCATATGATGTTTGTCTTTCTTTGTCTTAGTATGATAATCTCTAGGTCCATCCATGTTGCTGCAAATGGCATTATTTCATTCTTTTTTATGGCTGGGTAATATTCCACTGTGTATATGTACCACATCTTCTTTATTCATTCATCTGTTGATGGACATTTAGGCTGCTTCCATGTCTTGGCTATTGTAAATACATTTCATATTTATTCTTGAAGGATACTTTCACTGAGTGTAGCTTGTCAGGTTGGCTGTTATTCTCTTTCAGCTCACAGAAATTAACTTCCTATTTTCTTTAGGCCTCTGCTATTTTTGTTGGAAAGTCCACTGTCAGTCTGTTTCTCCTTTGTAGGAAATATATCTTTCTGCAATTTCACTGGCAGTGTTGACCTTGATCACCTGGTTGACGTAGTGCTTGCTAGGTTTCTCCACTGTAAAGTTACTTTCCCCCCTTTTGATACAGTACTCTTTAGAAGCAAGACTAAGCACAGCCCACACTTAAGGGGTGAGGAGTTAAGCATCACCTCCTTGAGGGGGAGTATCTACATAAATTATTTGTAATTCTTCAGAATAGGAGATTTGTCTATTCTCCCCCATCAACTTTTTTTTCAGTTGTTTATATCAGTATGGACTCATGTATATTTACTTTATAAATATAACTTTAGGTTGTAGTTCAGTATTACATGATTTGTTTTGTTCCTCTTGCCCAAATTGTTCCAGCTTTGACAGTTGGTAGCTCATTCAGGTTTTCTCCTGTATTCCACTGACATACTCCCATCACTTTTTTTTTTTGAGCGCTTCCTTACTTTCTGGCACTTCAAGATGCTCCAGGCTCATCTTGTATTTTTCATGCGCCCGTTTTTTGTTGTCTTGTTTTTTTTGCAGATATTTTCAATAATGTATTTTATTTCTTTAAATAATGTAAGCATTTTTTTTCAATTAATCTCTGAAGTTTTGGTAAGTCTGATTCTGCAGTCTGTTGTTTCAACTGGTTCCCACTCATGGTGACTTGTTCTCTTATGTGTTTGGTTAGTTTTACTTTATACTGATTACTGTACTTGAAATTTTATTTTGAAGATTCACTGAAGCCTAGAATGAAGCTGCTTATCTCCAAAAAAAAGTTCTCCATTTGCTTTTTCTTCATGGGGTAGTCCCAATCTGGAACCACTTTAAATCAGGTACACAGCTCTAATTTCCCAGAACTACTCAGGCAATGTGAACCTAAGCTGTAAGTTCATGGTCACAACTTCGCAGGGAAGGAATTTTTTTCCTGCTCTAAATATCACCAAGCCAGTGGGGTCCCAGCTTAACATAGGAAAGGCCTCCTATTACTTTCTCTACCTTGGGTTGTTTTGCGTCCAAATTTCCCCATTAAGCTGCTAAAACTGAAGCACAAGTGTTCCTTATTAGCAAATCCCTTGGGGTAAAAGCGATTCTGGGCTTTGAAACTCTGTTTCTTTCTATAGACTCCTGCTTTCTCTTGGTTTTTGGCCTGGTATTTCCTTGCTTTTTCATTAGCTTTTAAATGCTCTTAAGGTTTAAAAAAATCTATTCATGTGTTTAGTTGTTTGTTAGTTATCCATATTTTAAAAAATCTATTCATGTGTTCAGTTGTTAGTTATCCATATTTTTAGTTGATTGGTACAAATAATACAGCCCATCTTTCCTAGAAATAACTTTTTCAATCTAGGGACTCTGTCTTTCTTCAGTTCTCTAAAATTCTCAGACATTATCTCCTTAAATATTGCCCCTTCCTGATTTTTTCTAGTTTTACTCTCTGGAACTTTCATTAAATAAGTCCTGGTGCCTCTCAACCTACTCTCTTAGCTCTTAATTACGTCCTCATATTTTAAATCTTTTTATCACTGTGCAGCCTCTGATGAGTGATTCCCGCAGCTGTCCTCTAATTCACAAATTCACTTTTTCCACCCATTATTTTGTTTATCTCAGCATGTTGGGCATTCGTCAGTTTGTTCTCAGATTGATTCCCCATCCTGTGATGCTCTGTTCCCTCTGTATTGCAAGGACCTTCATATCCCATGATCCCTTCTATGTAAGTTTGCGTATTTCTCTCCCTCTGTCTCGGCTTTGGGTAACGTCTCTGGAAGTGACTGTGTCTCCTCTTTGCCTCCATCTCCCGCCAGATAGCCGCACTTTTCAGGGCCGCAGCACCTGCTGTGCTTCTAGTTCCCATCAGCGGGCTCTAAATGCTGGGTTCTGCCAATACAACCTCTTTCTGTTCTCCCTTCAATCATACGGGCGGTAGCAGCTTCCTGCTGTTTTTAATCTCTGGGATGCCTCACCATCCCTACTTGGCTTCTCCGTTCCACCATCACCTGTGTCATAAATTCCTTGTATAAAGTTCCCTCTGTTGAGGGATTTTTCTTTTCCTGACTGGACCTTGACTAATATGCACACACACAAAAAATATGCACACATCTAAAAATTATTTGTGTATTGTTTTTATTTTTTAATATGTATTTATTTATTTATTTTTGCTGCAAAAAACTTTGTTGTTTCCATTTGGTCCAAGGCTTGGGAGAGGGCTCCAGGGTGGTTAAAAGCTGCCTAGTGGGGCTTCCCTGGTGGCACAGTGGTTAAGAATCCGCCTGCCAATGCAGGGGACACGGGTTTGATCCTTAGTCTGGGAAGATCCTACATGTGGCGGAGCAACTAAGCCCGTGCGCCACAACTACTGAGCCTGCGCTCTAGAGCCCATGTGCCGCCACTACTGAAGCCTGCACGCCTAGAGCCTGTGCTTCGCAACAAGAGAAGCCACCGCAACGAAGAGTAACCCCGCTCGCTGCAACTAGAGAAAGGCCGCGTGCAGCGATGAAGACCCAACGCAGCCAAAAATAAATAAATAAATAAATAAATTTTATTATTTAAAAAAAGCTGCCTAGTGGCTGCAGAGAGGGGCTTCAGGCAGAAGCCCTGACGCCAGAGGGGCTCCTCAAAGGCCGCTGGGCTCCGGAGGCTCCTAGTCGTGCTGGAGGGTGAGCCTTTCGACGAGGGACTCGCCCAGCCCCACCTGGGGACCAGCCGGCCTGCGGAGGTTGGTCAGGTGATCGCGCATCTTCTGGATGAGTTTCACCTGCTCATCTAGGAGGCGGCTCTCCGGGAAGTCACAGAGGCGGGGGTCTGCGCGGGCAGAGCCCAGCGCGTGCAGGTCCACAGGGGCCTGGTTCAGGTTCTGCTCCATGATAATGGCGGCTTCCACAGCGTCCTGGGTTTCACCCCACTCATCCTGAGACGCTTCTGCACGTCCTGGAAGAGGGCGCGGCTGCCGCGCTGTTTCTGCATTTTCAAGAGGCGCTGGGCGCCCTCACGCTTCCCCTCGGGCACTTCGCGGAGAAAGCGGCCCAGGCCCTCCAGAGCCGCGTCGTGGCGGTGGAACTAGGAGCCCAGAGAGAGGTAGGTGCGCGAGGCCCGCAGGTGCATGTTGACCAGGCGGTTGACGGCGGCCTCCACCTCGGCGGAATCGTTCTGACGAATCTGGGAGCTCGTGGTGGATCGGTAATACGGCGTTAAGCTCAAAATATGGTGCTGGCGGTCCCGGTGGCCGAGGACAGCTGAGCGGCTGGTTCCGAAGGTTGCGAGTGGAACACAGGTTGGAGGGGGTCGGAGGCGGGAGCGAGGGGCGCCCCTGGGTCTGTTCCGTCCACACACCGCCGTAGCAGGAGACAGAGCCGCGGGACTGCCCAGCGCACTGCCTGTGTGTTGTTTTTTATCCAGAATTCCATCTGTTCCTGATTCGTAGCACATGCTTTTGTTTGTTGATTTTAAATACACTTATTTTTAAATCCTTTCCAAATTGTTCTATTATTTCGACTTTCTTTTATATGACTCCTCTTAGATGTTGGCTTCCTTTTGCGGTGTTGGGTTTCATTGTGGCCTTTGTAGTTTTTTTTTGAACACTCATCGTCATGGAGGCTTTTTTTCTCTCCCATTCACTGTCCCTGGAAAGTGGTTTTACGATGGGCTTCAGCCCAACATCTTGAGGACCAAAGTCAGTGGCTCAGGGCTTTTGCTCTGTGGGCACATCACGCTTCCGAAGCAGGAGCTCACACAAAATGCATACCTGGTGGCTGACTGCGCAGTCTCTCCGCTTTCTTGCTCTATCAGGGGCAGTTTGTTTACAGTGGATAGGTGCGACTTGTTCACCTGCAGCTGTAGCCGGGGGACCGTGAGCGGTGTCCCCGCTGGGAATGGGGGGTGTGGGTGTTCCTTACTCCTTGGTTGGATTTGAAATTCCAGACTTGTGGTCAAAAGGTACCAACTTACAGTTATAAGATAAATAAGTACCAGGGAGGTAATGTACAACATCATGACCATAGTTAACACTGCTGTGTGGTATATTTGAATGTTGATAAGAGAGTAGGTCCTAAAAGTTCTCATGACAAGGAAAAACACGTTTTTCTTCTTTTTTTGTATCTATATGAGCTGATAGATGTTAACTTATTGTAATCATTTCACAATTATGTAGGTCAAGCCATTATGCTGTACACCTTAAACTTATACAGTGCTGTATGTTAGTTATTTCTCAATAAAACTGAAAAATGAAAATTAAACAATAGAACAAAATAAAGCAAAAAAAAATTCCAGAATTTACTATCTGGGTCAGGTTCTTCCTGGACTCTATGGGCCCACATGTTAAACTTGTCCTGACTGCTGTGGGTTTCCACTTCCCTTCCGGTCCACGATTTAAAAAATCATGTCCCTGAGTGTTTTTTGAAACACTGTATCTATCATTTTTACATTTTTGAAACCGAGTGAGGGAAGTTTAGCATACATTCACCCTGAGTCAACACAGTTTTTAACCACAATGTAGTTTAAAAAGCGTTGCTGCTCAAAGTGCCTTCTGTGGAGTGTGTTTTTTAATTTAATTTATTTTCACTATTTTATTTTATTTTTCTACAATTTTAAATGTTACTTTCCATTTAGTTATTCCAGAATATTGGCTATATTCCCCGTGTTGTACAATACATCCTTTAGCCCATTTTACACCCAATAGTTTGTACCTCTCACACCCCCACCCCATCTTGCCCCTCCCCCCGTCCCACTGGTAACCACTGGTTTGTTCTCTGTATCTGTGAGTCTGCTTCTTTTATGTTATATTCACTAGTTTGTTGTATTTTTTAGAGTCTGTGGAGTGTATTTTATTTTATTTTTCTGTTTTTTTAAAATTGAAGTGTAGTTCAGTTACAATTTTGTGTTAATTACTGCTGTACAGCAAAGTGATTCAGTTATACATATATATACATTATTTTTCATGTTCTTTTCCATTATAGTTTATCACAGGATATTGAATATAGTTCTCTGCTATACAGGAGGACCTTGTTGTTTATCCATTCTATATATACCAGTTTGCATCTGCTAATCCCAAATCCCCAATCCATCCCTCTGCCACCCACCTCCCCCTTGGCCACCACCGGTCTATTCTCTACGTCAGTGATTCTGTTTCATAGGTAGGTTCATTTGTATCATATTTTAGATTCCACATATAAGTGATATCATATGATATTTGTCTGACTTCACTTAGTATGATCATCTCTAGGTCCATCCATGTTGCTGCAAATGGCATTATTTCTTTCTTTTTTATGGCTGAGTAATATTCCATTGTATATGTGTACCACATCTTCTTTATCCATTCATCTGTCAGTGGACATTTAGGTTGTTTCCATGTCTTTTTTTTTTTTTTAATTTATTTATTTATTTATTTATGACTGTGTTGGGTCTTCGTTTCTGTGAGAGGGCTTTGTCTAGTTGTGGCAAGCGGGGGCCACTCTTCATCGCGGTGCACGTGCCTCTCACTATCGCGGCCTCTCCTGTTGCGGAGCACAGGCTCCAGACGCGCAGGCTCAGCAGTTGTGGCTCACGGGCCCAGCTGCTCCGCGGCATGTGGGATCTTCCCAGACCAGGGCTCAAACCCGTGTCCCCTGCATTGGCAGGCAGATTCTCAACCACTGCGCCACCAGGGAAGCCCGTGTTTCCATGTCTTGACTGTTGCGAATAGTGATTATGTGAACATAGGGGTGCATGTATCTTTTTGAATTATAGTTTTGTCTGGATATATGTGCAGGAGTGGGATTGCTGGATGATATTGTAGTTCTATTTTTAGTTTTCTGAGGAAACTCCACAGTGTTTTCCACAGTGGCTGTACGAACTTACATTCCCACCAACAGTGTAGAGGCTTCTCTTTTCTGTGGAGTGTATTTTAAGTGCAGAATCCCAGGCCCACCTGAGACCTGCTGAATCAGAAATGGCTCTTTAACAAAATGCCCAGATGAGTCGTATACACATTCAAGTTCGAGGAGCGCTCCTCTAAAGGTCAGTTAGTTTCTGTATAACCAACCTGGACAAAATGAGACCCTTAGAAGCTTTTATTTCCCTAAATTTCACCTCTTTCTTCCTGTCCCACCAATTCCATGTTGATATATCTTGAATTTTCGTTACAGTTTGCTGTTAAGGGACATAATTTTTATAAGCAATAATAGCTTAAATTGAGCACATATTTTACTGATTTCTTTGCTCTCCATTGCTTCTTGTATCCCATCACTTTTTTTTTTTTTTGGCGGCACCATGTGGCTTGCGGGATCTTAGTTCCCTGACCAGGGATTGAACCTGGGCCCTCGGCAGTGAAAGCACAGAGTCCTAACCACTGGACCACCTGGGAATTCCCCCATCACTTCTTTTAGTTTCATTTTTCTCCTTGGTGAAGTTCTCTTGGAGCTTCTGGTATGATAGCATTTTTGAGTCCTTGTAATCTGAAAATGGTCTTTATTTTGCCTTCATTCTTTGACAAAATGAATGGATATAGAATTCAAGGTTCAAAGATATTTTCCCTTGGCACTTTGCCGGTATTACTCTATTGTCTTCTTGCATCCATAAAGAAAAGAAAAACAGAGAAGAAACATTTTTATCATAAAAAATAATTTTACAGAAAAGTAGAGGGAATAATGTAGTCAACTCCCATGTATTTATCACTTGACTTCAGCGATTAACAATATTTTTTTTAATTTTTTATTTATTTATTTTTGGCTGTGTTGGGTCTTCATTTCTGTGCGAGGGCTTTCTCTAGTTGCGGCGAGCGGGGGCCACTCTTCATCGCAGTGCACGGGCCTCTCACTGTCGCGGCCTCTCCTGTTGCGGAGCACAGGCTCCAGACGCGCAGGCTCAGTAGTTGTGGCTCACGGGCCCAGTTGCTCCGCGGCATGTGGGATCTTCCCAGACCAGGGCTCGAACCCGTGTCCCCTGCATTGGCAGGCAGATTCTCAACCACTGCGCCACCAGGAAGCCCAATTAACAATATTTTTGCATCTGTTTTGCTGACAGGAAATCTCACATCAACCGCATTGTCATTTTTTTCAGATCTTTTTGTTCTGGTAGCTTTTAGGGAACTCTTCATCCTTCTAGTTCTGAAAATTTGCTACAGTGTCTAGATGTGCTTTTTATCATTATTACTGATTAGCACTCAGAGGTCTGTCTCAATTGACTTGTGTTTGGGTTCAATCCTGGGAATTTCTTGACTTATCTTTTGGATGTTGCTTCGATTATCTCCTTTTGGAAGTAACTTTTAGAGAACTCTTGTTAACTACTGAATCTTTCTTCCATGTGTCTTTGCAGTCCTCTTCATTCTTTTCATCCCTTTATCTCTTTGTTCTGTGTTCTGGGAAAATTTCTCAGTGTAACCTTTCAGCTTCCTAATTTAACCTTCAGCTGTGTGCAGGCAGCTCTTCGCTGTTACAATCAACAGCTACTTTTTTTGGTGCATCAGCTTTTAATATTTTAGGGTTACCATGCTTGGTTGTGGACTTCTGTCCTGTAGGAAAATCCTCCTGGGTGCATCCTGAGTGGAGATGGTTTTCCAGTGGGCCTAATTTGCAGAGGGGCTGGCCACGCAGGAGCATGGCGGCGGTAGTGCGACCCTGGCCTTCCAGTGGTGAGGGCCACCATCCTTCTTAGGTGAAGAGGGTCTTAGTTGTAACTGACAGAATCCAATAGCTACTTTAAACAGAAAAGGGCTTTTATTTCTACTTTTTGTTGGGAGATGAAATAAATTATTAAAGGGCACTAATACACTCTATACCTCGATTAATTTTTTTTTTTTAATTTTTTATTTATTTATTTATGGCTGTGTTGGGTCTCCGTTTCTGTGCGAGGGCTTTCTCCAGTTGTGGCAAGTGGGGGCCACTCTTCATCGCAGTGCGCGGGCCTCTCACTGTTGTGGCCTCTCTTGTTGTGGAGCACAGGCTCCAGACGCGCAGGCTCAGCAGTTGTGGCTCACGGGCCCAGCTGCTCCGCGGCATGTGGGATCCTCCCAGACCAGGGCTCAAACCCGTGTCCCCTGCACTGGCAGGCAGACTCTCAACCACTGCGCCACCAGGGAAGCCCTATACCTCGATTAATTTTTACATAGGTATACACTTGTGTAATCACCACCCAGATCAAAATATAGATTATCCCCAGCCTTCCAGAAGTTCTTCGTGTCTCTTCTCAGTCAGTATTCATACCATCCTCCCACCAGAGGTAGCCATTTCCTCTGTTTCCATTACCACTGATTAGTTTTTCCTGTTTTTGAATATTACAGAAATGGAATTACACCATGTGTACACGTCTGACCTCCTTTGCTGAGCATAATGCCTATGAAATTCATATTCATATGTTGTTGTATATATAAGTTGTTAGTCCTTTTATATTGCACTGTAACATTCTATTGAATGAAAAGATCACAATTTATATATCCATCCTCCTATTGCTAGACATTTGGTTTTTTTCCCGTTTCTAATTCTGCTGAATAAAGCTTCTATGAACATTCTCGTTTGTGTCTTTGGTGAACATATGCATTTATTTCCTTTGGGTTACAAACCCAGGAAAGAGACTGTTGGGTCATAGACTGGGCATACGTTTAGCTTTAGTCAATGCAAGCAATTTTTTTCAGAGTTGGTTGTGCCAGTTTACATGCCCATCAGCAACGTAGGAGAGTTCCAGTTCCCCCACAACCTTCCCAGTACCTGGCATTGTGAGTCTTTTTCTTTTTAGCCATCCTGGTGGGTGTGCTGAGGTGTCTCATTGTGCTTCTAATGTGCATTTCTCTGGTGAGTAATGATGTTGAGCACTGTGGCAGGTCAGATTTTCCAAAGTTTCCACAACAACTCCCATCCCACGTGATCTTACAATGGCACCGTGACACTTCCCATCAGAGGCGGAGTCCGTGTACTCCTCTTGAATCCTGTGACTATGGTGGAAGTGGTAACATGTAACTTCTAAGGGTAGTTCATAAAAGGCATTACAGGTGTACCTCTTTTTATTGCACTTTGTTTTACTGTGCTTTGGAAATTTTTTTTTTTTTTAACAAATTGAAGGTTTGTGGCAACTCCGCATGGTCAGATGATGGTTAGCATTTTTTATCAATAAAGTATTTTTTAAAATTAATTACTTAATTTATTGTCTGCATTGGGTCTTCATTGCTGCGCGGAGGCTTTCTCTAGTTGCGGCGAGCGGGGGCTACTCTTCGTTGCGGTGTGCAGGCTTCTCATTGTGGTGGCTTCTCTTGTTGTGGAGCATGGGCTCTAGGCACACGGGCTTCAGTAGTTGTGGCATGTGGGCTCAGTAGTTGTGGCACGCGGTCTCAGTAGTTGTGGCTCGCAGGCTCTAGAGCGCAGGCTCAGTAGTTGTGGCACATGGGGTTAGTTGCTCCGCGGCATGTGGGATCTTCCTGGACCAGGGCTCAAACCCGTGTCCCCTGCATTGGCAGGCGGATTCTTAACCACTGCGCTATCAGGGAAGCCCTAAAGTTTTTTTTTTTTTTTTTTTTTTTTTTTTTAGGATTTTCTTATTTATTTATTTATTTATTTATTTATTTTTGGCTGTGTTGGGTCTTCGGTTCGTGCGAGGGCTTTCTCCAGTTGCGGCAAGCGGGGGCCACTCTTCATCGCGGTGCGGGGACCGCTCTTCATCGCGGTGCGCGGGCCTTTCTCTATCGCGGCCCCTCCCGTCGCGGGGCACAGGCTCCAGACGCGCAGGCTCAGCAATTGTGGCTCACGGGCCCAGCTGCTCCGTGGCATGTGGGATCTTCCCAGACCAGGGCTCGAACCCGTGTCCCCTGCATTAGCAGGCAGATTCTCAACCACTGCGCCACCAGGGAAGCCCCCTAAAGTATTTTTAAATTAAGGTATGCACATTGTTTTTTTAGACATAACGCTATTGCACACTTAATAGACTACACTATAGTGTAAACATAACTTTTATATGCCCTGGGAAATCAAAAAATTTGTGTGACTAGCTTTATTGTGATCTTTGCTTTATTGTGGTTGTCTGGAACGGAACCCACAGTATCTCTAGGTATGCCTGTGCCCGGTTCTTTTGGGACACCCTCTTGGAGCCCTGAGCTTCCACATAAGCAGTTCAACTAACCTGAGGTCACCATGTTGTGAAGAAGCCCAAACTAGTCCATACAAAGAGACCATGTGGAGAGGTCCTGAGACTACATGAGAAAGATCCCCAGCCAGCCCCCGGCTCTAACCACCATTTGGCTGCAACCGCATGAGACACCCCAAGCCAGAACCTCCCAGTCAAGATATTCTCCAATATTTGATTGTTGTTCTCAACTGGGGGAGGTTTTGCCCCTAAGGGACATTTGGCAATGTCTGGAGACATTATTTTTAGTTGTCACAACTAGGGGCGGGGGCTGTTCCTGGCATCTAGTGGGTAGAGACCAGATGCTGCTAAACATCCTACAGGACACAGGACAGGCCCCCTCCCAAAGAATTACCTGGCCCAAATGTCAACTGTGCTTTGGTTGAGAAACCCTACTTTAAGCCACGTAATCCACTAAGTTTTAAGATGTTTTGTTCTACTGCAAAAGTACTGGAACAAGCACACAAGCAGAAAGGGAATTTATTAAAGAAAGTTAGATAGTTCACAGATCTCTGAGAGGACCAGAAAGATGGGCTTAAAGGCTATTCAGCCAGCAGTAATGGTCAACCCACACCACCAGGTGAAGACCCCTGGACATGGACCCAGAGTTTGCATCCGTGATGCCGAGGACCAGATACCAGGACCTCTGAATGCTGGAGGCCAGTGCCACCCTCACCAGAAAGTGGATCCCATATGTTTCCTGCTTCTTCACGTTGCTCACTTTTGAATCAAAGTCTTACTTTGGTATGTCTGATGGAAGAACCCTAGGTCACGTGTAAATCTGTCTGCAAGAGAAGCTGACAAAGCAAGTTTTCTGGCTTCTACAATGGAGGCAGGACCAACACAGGAAAGGTGTTCCAAAGATGCTGGGAAGCCACAACCTTGACAAAATTCCCTGATAATTTGTTGTTTTAAGCTTGTTGTAAATATGATTGATGATGGCTGTAGAATAGCACGTGATGACTCTACCATAACTTACCAATTCTTTTGTTAACACATTTGGACTATTTCTAGTTTTTTTGTTAACTTTAAATAATGCTGTGATATTATCAGACATTTGGGCTGGAAATTTTACTTTAGAGATTTCTTTTAATCCCAAAGAAATAACTTAAAAAAACCCAGTTTATTGTACAAAGGTACTTACGGCTTTATTATTTATAACTACTGAAAACTGCAAATAGCTCAAACATCTAAAACCATGGAACAATGGATTAATTTGTGATATGATAACAAACTTCTATGATTTCCTGGGATGGTATTAATTCCAAATATTAGGCCACGTTGTCTCCATCTGCTTGTTTATACACGGTCAGACCCTGTGTCCAGTTTACTTTGAAAAATGTAGTCACCGTGACTATGTAATTTTGTTATAATGGAATTTTACAATAAAAATAATGACTTTATGTTCTATTGGACTAATACGTAGAAAGTGGGTACAAAATGTTTTATGGAAAAACCAAAATATAAGCGTCTCGATATATTCATTACAGCCATGTAAAATCAGTGTTTGCATAACGTGAAGGGTCATGAGAAGGTTGCCTTTTGTTTTGGGTTTGTAAAGTTAAGTACAGAAAAATAAAAGGAAATTCCCCAGTGTTTGTATTAATCTCTCAGCATCTGAAGAGCTTGCCCAATAGGTGGCACTACTGGATAAGAGCAGATAGAAACTTTTCCAGGCTGCCTTTAAGCAGCGTTTCTCAAACTTCCATTGGCATGAGAATGACCTGGTTAAAACACAGCTTACTGGGCGCTTCCCTCAGAGGCTCTGATGTAGTAGGTCTCAGACGTGGCCTAAGAATTTGATTTCTAACAATTTCCCAGGTGAAACTGATGCTGCTGGTCCGGGGACCATGGGTGGGAAACGCTGCCTTCACGTGGAGCTCTTTGGAGTGTAGAACAGTTAGAACTGGCTTCTTCCCTCTTTCCTCATAGCAGTCCGCTGGCTCACCTCACTGCCATGGTCACCCCATGTCAACAGAGGAGTAGGGCGGCCACTCAGAGGTGGGGGGGCCCTGCTTGACCCTCTACATCCCATCTTCCATTTGAAGGGAGCAAATGGGCAAGGCGGAGGGAGGGCTCTTTGTCTCTTGCTTTCTGGAGGCACCGACAGACCTCACACTGGGGTCCAACACCGGCCAACGCAGCAAATTCCTGGTAGCCTCAGTTGCTACCCGGTGAACAGGATGGGGTACCTCCTGTCCTGCAGCAGGCATCTCGGGATCTTTTGCACCCTCCTCTTCCCCGACTTCTGTGAACACTAATCTTACCAAGAACCTAAGCTTTGGGTTAGCTCATTGCAGGCTTTGTGTGTCTTGTGCTCTAACTACCGAATAAAGAACTTGTCCCCCAACTCATAAGCAAAATTCAGCACTGTATTTTTGAAGAACTCCTCAAACTTTCAACCTCTCCTCCCCCTAGTTTCACTCTCTCAGTTGAGCTTGACCTTGCTTCCTACTTCACTAAGAACATGGAAAGAATTAGAACTTCCACGAGTTCCCAGCACCATAGCTACCCACCCCCCTGCATCTGGCCCCATTTACTCTGCTTCCTCTTCGGTAAGATAGATGACTTGTTGATGCTCCCAGCCAACAGCAGTCCCTCCACCTGTGCGCTAGATTCCTTTCCTTCTCAAGGTCATGGCTGCTGTCCTCCTCTCTCTACTGCATCACCAATTTACCCTTATTTACTGGACCGGTCTCGCCAGCATACACATGTACTGTTATTTCTTCTGTATTAAATAATAGAGTTGCTTCTGTTCACTGTCTCCAATTTCTCTGCTACTTTTCTCCCATGAGCCCACCCAGTCAGGTTTTGTCCCCACCTCTCTACCAAAACTGCCCTAGTCACAAATGACCCCCACTCGGCTGAGTCCAGCGGTCACTTCTCAGTCCTCAGCAGCAGCACTTGACAAGATGCTCACTTTCTCGAAACACTTTCTTCCTTGGCTCCCACAATACCCCACTCACCCCTTTGTCTTTTTTTTTTTTTTTTTCAAACAACTTTTTATTGAAGTATAGTTGATTTACAATGTTATGTTAGTTTCTGGTGTACAGCACAGTGATTCGGTTTTATATATATAACATTATATATATTCTTTTTCAGATTCTTTTTTATTATAGCTTATTACAAGATATTGAATATAGTGTCCTGTGCTATATTGTAGGTCCTTGTTGTTTATCTATTTTATACATAGTAGAGTGTACCTGCTAATCCCAAACTCCTAATTTATCCCTCCCTCCCTTTGGTAACCATAAGTTTGTTTTCTATGTTTGTGAGTCTATTTCTGTTTTGTAAATAAGTTCATTTGTGTCATATTTTAGATTCCACATATAAATGATATCATATGGTATTTGTCTTTCTCTGTCTGACTTAACTTCACTTAGTATGATAATCTCTAGGTCCGTCCATGTTGCTGCAAATGGCATTATTTCATTCTTTTGTATGGCTGAGTAGTATTCCATTGTATATATGTTCCATATCTTTATCCATTCATCTGTTGATGGACATTTATTGTCTTGTCTTTTCGATCACTCTTTCTCATTCTGTTTGCTGGTTTCTCTTTATCTTCCCAACTTCCAAGTGCTGAAGTGCCTAGCAGTTCAATCCTTGGACCTCTTTTGTATCCACTCTCACTTTCTGAGTGATCTCATTTAATGTCTCAGGGCCTTAAATACCATCTATATGCTGATAACTCTCCAATTTCTAGCTCCAGCCTGGACCTCACTCCCAAACTCCAGACCTGTATATCCAACTGCCCACATGATATCTCCACTTCAATATGTGTTAGGCACCCCCATTATCTGTCCCAAATAGAGTCTTTGATATACACTGACCCTACTCCAAGCTACTCCTGCAAACTTCACCACCTCACAGGCAGCTCTACTAGTTCATAGCCCAAAACCTCAGTGTCATCCTTGATTCCTTTCTTTTTCTCACAACCCATATCCAGTCTGTCAGCAAATCTTCTTGGCTCCGTCTTCAAACTATATCCAGAATTCAGCTGCTTCTCCTTGACCTTTGTCCTTGACCCTAGCTGCTACCATGCTGATCCCAGCCCCCAGCATCTCTCATCTGGATTTTTTTTTTTAATGCTTTCCTTTTTTAAAAAAATTTTTATTTATTTATTTATTTTTTATTTATGGCTGTGTTGGGTCTTCGTTTCTGTGCGAGGGCTTTCTCTAGTTGCGGCGAGTGGGGGCCACTCTTCATCGCGGTGCGCGGGCCTCTCACCATCGCGGCCTCTCTTGTTGCGGAGCACAGGCTTCAGACGCGCAGGCTCAGTAATTGTGGCTCATGGGCCCAGCTGCTCCGCGGCATGTGGGATCTTCCCAGACCAGGGCTCGAACCCGTGTCCCCTGCATTAGCAGGCAGATTCTCAACCACTGTGCCACCAGGGAAGCCCTCTCACCTGGATTATTGAAATAGCCTCCCAACTGGCCTCCTAGCTTCCATCCTTGCCCACCTGCATTCTCAACACAGCGGCCAGTAATCTCGTGAAAACCCAAGTCAGATCAGGTCGTTCCTTTGTTGAAACTCTCCCCTGCATGTTATTCAGAATAACACCCAAGTCCTTAGGAAGACCTACTAGGGCCCCACATGGTCTGCCCCCTGGAATTCTGATCTCTTCTCCATTACTCCTCCCCTTGTTCACTCCAGCAGCGTGCCTGCCATACTTCACTTCAAGGCCTTTGAACTTGCTTCTCACTCTACCTGGATTTCTCTTTCCTGGATATTTATTTGCATGGAGCGCTCTCTCTCTCTCCCTCTCTCTCTCGCTCTCTCTCGCTCTCTCCCTCTCTCTCTCGCTCTCTCTCGCTCTCTCTCACACATTCTGAAAAAATTTCCCCCAAACCCCCTTCTCAGTAGACTTTGAACAAAGCAGATTACCCCCCATAATGTGGGTGTGTTGGTTTACAAACTGGCCCCTGTACACTGAAGAAAGCGGCAGCCCCTCCAGATTAGTAGGTGGCAGGTTTAATGAGCAAGGGAACTTATCCACGAGGCTTGTCTTGGGTGCCACCAGATGAGCAGCTCTCTGCACCTGTCTACCAGAATCTTAAAAGTCGACATAGAGGCTGCAGCCTTGAAAGCAGCTCCTAGTATGAGAACGGTGGGCAGAAGGCACACTCCAAGGACAAGGAAGGGGGTGAGGAGCCTCTGACTGCCCAGGCCCAGCTCTGTGGCTCAGCCGGTGGTCACGTTCTCGCCATGACCTCCTGCAACAAGGTGGGCCTCATTTAATCAATTAAGGCCTTAAGTGAAAAAGACTGAGTTTCCCGGGAAGAAATCTGACTCAAGACTGCAACATCAACTCTTCCCTGCGTCTCCAGCCTGGTGGCCTGCCCTGCACATTTCAGACTTGCCAGCCCCCATAATCATGTGAGTCAAACTCCTTACACTCTCTTTCTCTCTCGTTCTTTCTCTCTCCATCCTGTCGGTTCTTTCTCTGAAGAACCTCGACTAATACAGATTTTGGTTCCTTGGCCAGCTTATCTAGAATTTTAATATCCATCCCCTAACATTTCATGCCCCCTTCCCTGCTTTATTTTTTATTCTTAGCATATATCACTATCTAAAACTACTACACATTTCATTCGTCTATTGTCTGTAAATGACTAGGATGTAAACTATTAGGAAATGTATCCATTTGGGGATATGCCTACCGCATAGCTGGTGCTAAATAAGTATTTGTTAAACAAACGAATGAATAAGTGAATAAATCAGTGTATAAATGATGGATTGATTGGATGAGTGAATGGCTGATAGTGAAGTGGTCCCCTGAACTGACCCCCACCCAAGCCTACAAAACTTTTGAGAATTTGGGGGCATGAGAAAATTCCCAATTCCGTTGCTGGGCTGAGAGGATTTGCTGCCATTGGGTGAAGCATGACATGACCTGTTGTGACTCTAAAGGCCCATCCTGAAGATGGAGGAGAACGTTGGCAGAAAAAACAGTTGCTAAATACGTATTTCCTCCTCTTGGGGGGCGATTTTAGAATCTGCTTTTTATCTATTCAGCTTCAACTGAGGGGAGTGAGGAACGCCCACGGTGCCAGTGGACTGGATACCTGGTATGGGCGGGGCAGGGGTAACCCTAAACTTGTAATCTTAACAGGCTGCACTTAGCCATCATGCACCCATGTTCCAGGAACGGTCCTAAGCACGTATTAACTCACTTAATCCCCATAACAACCCTAAGTGATAAGAACTGGTTTCATCCTCATCAGCCCCAATTCACAGGCAGGAAGCAAGAGGCTAGGAGCTTGCCTGAGGTCACACAGCCAATACTGACATAGAGGACTGAACCAAGGCAGCCCCGGGCCCCTGCTCTTTTTTTTTTTTTTTTAATTTATTTATTTTTGGCTGCGTTGGGTCTTCGTTGCTGTGCGCGGGCTTTCTCTAGTTGCGGCGAGCGGGGGCTACTCTTCGTTGCAGTGTGCGGGCTTCTCATTGCAGTGGCTTCTCTTGTTGTGGAGCACGGGCTCTAGGCGCGTGAGCTTCAGTAGTTGCGGCTCGTGGGCTCAGTAGTTGTGGCTCACGGGCTCTAGAGCGCAGGCTCAGTAGCTGTGGCGCACAGGCTTAGTTGCTCCACGGCATGTGGGATCTTCCCGGACCAGGGCTCGAACCCGTGTCCCCTGCATTGGCAGGCGGATTCTTAACCACTGCACCACCAGGGAAGACCCAGGGCCCCTGCTGTTAACCATGACTTTACAGGGTGAAGTGTCATCAGTGTGTCACTGCCTGAGGAAATAGGTCTGTGAGGGTCAGGGTGGGCAGAGATGGTGAGGATCTTGATTTTTTTTTTTTTTTTTGCATGGGAGTTGACTAGAGAATAGTAAATTTGCCATCTAGGCAATTAACAAATATTTTCTGAGTGCCCACTATGTGTTTGAGAAAAAGGAATAAGCATTCATTTAAAGCAGTTTACTAGCCCCTTCTATGCACTACACACCGCTGAGAATCAAAAGCGAGTGAAACGAGGCCCCTGACCTCAAGGAGCTTCCACTCTAGTTTGAAAGACAGAATCTACACAACAACCCAGATAATTAACAGTGCAAGACAGCAGTAATATTGGAGACAGCCCAACAAAGTGCAGCATCCACTTCTGTGTGACATGGTGAGTTCAGAAGCGATTGGTGTGGCAGGTAGAGGTGGCAGGATTGGGTCAGGGTGCATATGATCTGGGTGGGCCTGGGCCAGTCTGAGTCTGGAGCAGCTGGAGAGGCCGGCTGCGTGGAGAGAGGTTTTCTTTGAGCCAGTGTCCTAGACTAAAGCGAGAAAAGCAGCTGGGGCCAAAGTGAGGTTATTTCAGAATACAGCTCTGGACTATGATCATTCCTTTCAGGCCAGAGCCAGGAAAATTCAGAAGTTTTGGGCGGCCTATGTATTCTTTTTTTTCAAGAAGCATCACGGTGTTATAGGAGGCCCACTGAACTAAGGGTCAAAATAACTGACGTCAGAGCTTCAGCACTTATTAATTAAGTGATACTGGGCAGTTCATTTGGATTCACTAAGTCTCAGTTTCTTCATCTGATAAATGGGGAGAATAATGTCAACCACCTACCTTCTCGCAGGACTTTTGTGAGGGCCATACGGGATGATGCTTGTGAAAAACATCATAAATTCAAAGTTCTGTACAGCTTCTAGGGCTTACTATTCTCACTGTAACCAGCATGAACTTCTCCACAAACTTCAGGGTATAAGCGTGCCCCTTCTCTTTTATTTTTCCAAATTCAGTTAAGAGAGATTCAGGACCACATGTTCCAGGTGGGCAGGAAGTCCAGCGTCAACCTCTCAGGCTCCTCCACGGCCCTCCGGGCGGTCTGAGAACACTGGGCCTCACACAGTCCAAACGGAAGATCCCAGCTGCCTGTTGCCTGGGGCTGGCCTTGCTGTGGTGGGACTCACTGCCACCTCGTGTCACAGGGAACACCAGTCTTCCTTGGCTGCTGGCCCATGCTGCTCCTCCCCCCGAGGCCAGCGTGCTGCGCTCCCTTGGTGATTGGCTCAACCGGGTGTGCTCGGCTCCAGGCCTAGGCTTCCATAGGTCATAGTTTTTAGCGTCCCATCCCACCAGCCACACAAGTGGGTCCTCTCCAGTGCTCGGATGCCCTAGACGTGCTGGGCCCGGGCTGGCCCAGGTGTTCGTGCTTCGTGCAACTCAAGACTCTTGCTCTCTTTCCAGTCCTGAGGATCGCCATGGTGCCAGAGGGCTCCTCCTGTGTCCCCAAGGACAATGGAGGGGCCATACCCTCTCTCAACACCTTCACGTCGTCTTCTGCACCCCCCCAGCCCCACGCCACCAGGCAGTTTCACTCCTTTGACCCTTAAATGCAAGAGACTGATTACCCCCTTTTCTGGACACCGGCAGTTAGCTTCCTCCAACAAGACTCAGCCTCCCCCTCCCTGTTTTGAGAATTATCTTCCTGAAGGTGGCTAAGGGAACTAGATGACTGAGTCCAAAACTCAGGCTTATCCTCTTATAGGACATTGTGAGACACACACACACACACACATAATATTATATATAATATAGAAGTATATATATAAATTTTTTTCACAACTTTTCTCTCCTCCCTCCCTTGCTATTTCCTCTGACATTCTGTGCTCTCCCACAGATTTTGCGGCAGCCTTTCTTACTATAACAAAAGCAGACCCACTAAGAACCTGGTGTGAATTAACCTCATTTGTTACCTCTTCTTCAAGACCAGTGAAGTTTCAAAATTTGGCTCTAAAGGAAAAATCTATTTTCCACAGGGTTAAAGCATAGGCTTTAAGCATTTGTATATCGTACACTTAAAAAAATAACAGCTTTATTGAGATATAATTCACACAGCATACAATTCACCCATTCAAAGTGTACACAAGTCAGTGTTTTTTTAGTATATTCACAGATATGTGCAACCATCACTACAGTCAATTTTAGAACATTTGAATCACCTCAAAAAGAAACCCCAGGGACTTGCCTGGTGGCGCAGTGGCTGAGAATCCACCTGCCAATGCAGGGGACACGGGTTCAAGCCCTGGTCCGGGAAGATCCCACATGCCGCGGAGCAACTAAGCCCGTGAGCCACAACTACTGAGCCTGCGCGTCTGGAGCCTGTGCTCCGCAACAAGAGAGGCCACGATGGTGAGAGGCCCGCGCACCGCGATGAAGCGTGGCCCCCGCTCGCCACAACTAGAGAAAGCCCTCGCACAGAAACGAAGACCCAACACAGGCAAAAATAAATAAATAAATAAATAATTTAAAAAATATATATATACACACACTTGTTGACTCAAATTAACCGATAATGAGACCCAGATAAAACAAAGCCACAGTATTTTAATAGCAACAGCAGCAGATAAGAAAGCCCCAGACAAAAGACTACCCACCCATGAAGAAATGACAGTCCTAAAGAGATGAGTGGGTAACAAAAAGAGAAGTGTCAAAACATGCTATTAATAAGGAAAACATGAAAGGGAAGTGTCCAGAATCAGAAAACAAAAGGTTGTTGGTTCTAAGATATTAATTTTATTATTATGCTTTATAACTTAACTTTTGTAGCCCTAGATGCCTAGAGTAGAAAATAAGAAAGACTTAAAATTAATTAGCTAACTGTCCAACTTAAGAAGTTCAAAAAAAAGAAAGAATAAACCCAAGGAAAGTAGAAGGAAAGAAAAAATAAAAACAAGTGAGAGGGGCTTCCCTGGTGGCGCAGTGGTTGAGAATCTGCCTGCCAATGCAGGGGACACGGGTTCAAGCCCTGGTCGGGGAAGATCCCACATGCCGCGGAGCAACTAAGCCCGTGAGCCACAACTACTGAGCCTGCACTCTAAAGCCTGCGAGCCACAACTACTGAGCCCGCATGCCACAACTACTGAAGCCCGTGCACCTAGAGCCCATGCTCCACAACAAGAGAAGCCACCACGATGAGAAGCCCGCTCACCGCAACGAAGAGCAGCCCCCGTTCGCCGCAACTAGAGAAAGCCCACGCGCAGCAACGAAGACTCAACACAGCCAAAAATAAATAAAATAAATTTAAAAAAAAAAAAGAAACCCTGTGTCCTTTAGTTATCACCCTCCCCCCCCCACCACCATCCTTCTCAGCCCTAAGCAACTAATATTTCTGTCTCAATAGATTGGCCTATTCTGGATATTTCATGTAAATGGAATCATACAATATATAGTCCTCTGTGGCTTTTTGTTTTTTTTTTTTTTACTTAGCATAATATTTTGAAGGTTCATCCACATTGTGGCATGCCTCATTGCTTCCTTCCTTTTTATGGCCAAATAATATTCCATCGTATGGATAGATCACATTCATCTGTTGATGGACATTGGCCTGTTTCCACCTCCAGGCTATTCTGAATGGTGCTGCTATGAGGATTCACGTACAAGTTTTTGTGTGGACGTACGTTTTCATCACATGGCATACATTTTAACCCTTTAAATGAAGAGCTTTCTAAAACATACTCTGCCCAACTCCGTGTTCACAAACAGACAGTGTAAGAACTCACTTGCTGTCTGCTTCACGGCTTGGACTCTTTGCTCTTCAACAGTGGATGTTGTTTCCTTTTGTTGTCAGGTTGCGAGGAAATATCTCACAATTCTCGATCCATATCTCTGCCTTCTGCAGTCCTCTTCCAGCTCATATTCTGCTATTTTCTGTGAAACCGGATAACAAAATTTGTCAGAATTTTGTTTACAAAAGCATTAATAAGCATTTAGCTCAATATATCTTTGTTAAATAAGTGAAAGAATAAATGAACGGTCTCTTTGGTGATCTCTCAGGTCCTTTCATGGTGCATGAAACGTCGTGACAACAATTTCAGTGGCTCTGGGGCCTCTTTTGCCTCTGCCAGGGACAGTTGTGTTCCAGAAAGTTGAGTTTGCCAGGAGACTGGCTTTCAGAAAAGCACAGCATTGCAGTATCCATTGTTTTGCAAAAGGAAGAAGATTTGTAAAAAAATTAAAAAGACTGTTTTGGACTGGGAATCAGAGATAGGGATTCTGTAGACCGGCCAAGAGCTATCAGTGTGACCTTGGGAAGTCAACCACCTCTCTGGGCCTCCGTTTTCTGGTTTTCAGTAAAGTCAGATGGAATGAATGGTTCTTAACTATTTTTTGGTTTGCAAACTCCTTTGAAATTCTAATGAAAGAAATGAACTCTCTCTCCTTAGTAATACACAACTACACAAAAATCTGTGTATGGTTTTCATGGTCTCTCTGTAACCCATCCCCAGATACCAAAACTAAGACCCTAATATCATGCCCCAGATGATCACCATGGTCACTTCCAATTTTGAGTGATGGAAATTTCAGAAATTGTAATGCCTGATTTAGGGAAAATTTGAAGACTGTAAAATCATTCCCAGAACCCTTAAATTGTATGACCTCAAGAAACTATTCAGAAACCCTGTCCTAAATATGTTTTAAGTTTAAAATGGGAAGTATGTTTCTCTACTGTGAGCCCAGTTACAACTGTTGATCGTTTGAGGTAATTTTTACATGATAAAGAGGAATGTACAGCGTATTTTAAAATGGTGATTCTAGAATAATCTAGTTTACTTATTGTGCTTAAAAGAAAAACCGAATGATTAATTTACTTCTAAGGGGGTATGTTTCAGAACCGAGACAACTGAACAGGAGACTGTGAAGGTGACTCTGCGTGGCCCTCAATCCCACAGGCTTCTCGGTTCCTCGTCCATCCCTCCCAACCCCTGTCACCATCCCTCTCGCTGTCCCCAATGCTCCAAACTCAACTGTAACCCACTTCCGAGCGCCTCTCCAGGTTCACGGATCTAGTACTGCCTGAGATTTTATGATGCCCGCACCCACTGGGCCCCTAAACCAATCAGGTTTGACCAATGGCACCACTCAAGCAGCCTTGACCTCAACTCACATGGCACCTTCAGCTCTGGGGACAGTCCTTCTTGAAAGCTAGCGAGAGTCGTTTCCACGGGCTACCAGGAGAATCCGGCTTATTTAAGGCAGAATAAAGAATGGCGGTAGATAAATCTAGCACGTCCACTTCCAGACTGCAATGAGCAAATGGAAGCCACAGCTCCTGTCTTTGGACCACTGCAATGAAGACAAGAAAACAGAGTAACTGCAGAGCAGGAAGTGCCTGCGACTGGAGCAATTCCTCGGTATAGGCGTTAATCAGGGCGACGTTAGAAAGGAATAATGTGGAATTCAATAGAAATGTACATTACCTCTACTGGGAGCCAGATGACTTCATCACAGCTAATGTTATTACCATGAATATAAAAGGAATTAATGATTCACCATTGAGTTACTTTCCTCCCTTCCCCCAACACCTTTTCTTCGGCTTTAACAAAGTGGTCTGGAGCCAACTGCGACATCGGTTTAGTAACGAATTTAAGCACCATTTACGTTGCTATCATGGCAATTTAAATTGTCACTTTCTATTAAAAGGTCTACCTCAGAATGGTTTTAAGTGAAAGCGTTCCACACTGACAGTGCAATTAAACAAGAAGAAAACCTTTCTTGGGATGTCAGTGCAAACGCATTTTAAATAGTGGTTCAGCAGCGCCTTGCTAATTTAAACTACAGTATTGCTTTCTGTTAAAGAATAGAAACTGATTTAGGCTTTTTTCCCCTCCCCGTACTCTGTGACAGTTTGAATTGGCACGGTGTCCCAGGCAAAGCCATGATTTGCCAATGGGGTCCCTGAACCTTAAGTGTTCCCCTCCTAAGGCAGGCATTGAACAGAAATAATTTCCTCGTGCGATGGGGAAGCATCACCTTTCACAGCACTGGCTTTTAAAATTGCCCTTTTCTGATCCAACGTGCCTTTTTCAAACTGTGGTCCACTTGCTCATCAGGGAGAGAATTTTGAGTTACCGGGCTGTGGGAGGGTCGGGTGGGGAGGACAGCTTTATCAAGATGACAACTTCCTGATTCACAAATGGACCATTAACTCTAGAGAAATTTTAGTGTGGGAAATAATTCTGAGCACAGATGTGTGACGGTTTCTTTCTCTCTCAGATTTCTGAGTTGAGATCTCGAGGTGGTTTATGCATTTCCCCAACCTCTTCTTCAATTCAGCTGAGGAAAGACACTTCAGGCACTTTCATTTTTGAATACATTTCAACACAAACGGTAACGGGGCTCAAATGTTGAACGTGCCAGCACAAAAAAGACACATTTTATCCACCTCATTTGTCTTCTGGTAGCCCCAGTAGTCCATAATTCCTAAGCATTTGGCTTAGATAGATTCCAGCTATCAGAGAGAATAACACAGTTACATTCGTACGTGTTGGTGCCTTAAAGTAGAAGTTGAAGAATATTTGAACAGCAGGAATGACTGGCATTTTATTTTAATGGTCTTGAAGCGTTTCCAGCCTCTCTGCGAGTACCTTCTGTCATGAGCAATAGTCTTGCTCTGGAGCACATTAGCCTTCCCAGAAGTAAACGAGCCATAACATTTAAGTTGCTTCTCTTACATTCTCAATTGATATCATTATTGCTCTGAAGGACACCGAAATGGCATCTTGAGAAAAGTGTCCCAATGATGGTTATAGAGATGCAATTTTTTACGTCTACACAATTACATTTCTAACTTCACCACGTTCCACACTTGACTGCCATGGAAAAGATGATCGATGTAAACCCTGTCCTTACAAGAATAATACATAAGCTACTGGGATCGAAACTCATTTTTTATTTTACAAATTAGGCAAACTTTCTTTCAGTTCTATTTTCTTCCTGTTAATGTAACAGACATTTGTATTTAACCCTGGGGCAGCTGGAAACAGAAGAAATGGCCTGCTGATTTGGGGGCTGAGGTGGGGGGAGGAAAGAGTCACCTCAAAAAGAAGTATTATTGAAAGATGGAGAAAGAAGAAAAGATAGCTAGAGAAACTTTCTTTGGAGCAACGTACAGAGAGAAAGTGGCGAAATCATTAAAGACCCAGAGAGGGACATAGGGAACACCGGGGAGTTTTGGAGGCAGTTGAAGTCACAAATCTTAGGTGCACTAGTTCTTCCTGCTTCACTCACCACTCACACTGTCATCAACAAGATTCAGAGATTCTCGAGAGCAGATTCTGGGTCTTATTCCTCTTTGGACAGGCCCCAGCCCTGGACCAAGCGTGTGGCAGTATGCAAGATCAAAATAGCAGTTCTCAGTTGCCTTTTCTCCCTCTGTAAAAACGAGCTTCTGCCCCCTCTTCTTTGCAGGATGAACTGGAGTTGGACTATTTAGATTCTGTGGGACATAGAAATAAAAATATAAGTTTAAATAACAGTCTGGTGGTAATATATGTCCCAAAGTTTCGTATCCTGTTGTGACATTGTAGGAATAATTTCATGGAAAGTTTTACAACAGGGCCTCGAATGGCTTGCCAAAGTTGACCTGCAAAGAGAACGCTTAAATGCAAGTTTAGGCTTAAGGAAAGGGAAGAGAAAACAGTGGGGTTACTCCAGCCAATGATGACAGGGGGCTCAAAACTGAGCTAAGCCAAGATACAGGGTGATGTCCTGGCTGTATACTGAGGAAGTCATTGCATTCCAAATGAGGTGCTTCCAGATGCTGGGCAAAGAGCATGCACTTTGACGACAGTGACTGCCACTTCTCCCCGGTCCCCTTGGTCAGCTACATCTCCTCCTCCCGTGGAGAATTTGAGGGAGGGTGCTGGAGGGAGGGCCTGAATGTCTTATTTTCTTCTTTCCCAGCAAAGGATTCCTTTAAGCTTTCTAGCAGCATTTATAGGATGACATGCACAGGTTCTTTCAGGACCCTGGAAATGTAATTTGTTGAAGGTTAGAGGCCTAAACTTATTTAGAATGGCAGAGTTTCATTTGCTCATTTTCCTTTTTTTTTTTGTAAATTTTATTGAAGTGTAGTTGATTTACAAGGTTGTGTTAATTCCTTCTGTACAGCAAAGTGACTCAGTTATACATACATATACATTCTTTTTCATATTCTTTTCCATTATGGTTTGTCACAGGATATTGAATATAGTTCCCTGTGTTATACAGTAGGACCTTGTTGTTTATCCATCCTGTATATAACAGTTTGCCTCTGCTAATCCCAAACTCCCGTTCCTTCCCTTCCCTACCCCTCCTCCCCCTCCCCCTTGGCAACCACAAGTCTGTTCCCTGCATCTGTGAGTCTGTTTTTGTTTTGTAGATATGTTGATTTGTGTCATATTTTATATTCCACATATAAGTGATATCATATGGTACTTGTCTGACTTACTTCACTTAGTATGATAATCTCTAGGTCCATCCATGTTGCTGCAAATGGCATTATTTCATTCTTTTTGATGGCTGCATTTGCTCATTTTCTTTGCACAACTCTCACCACAGTCAATTTGAGAATATTTTTGTCCCCCTCCCCCCCGAAAAGGAACCCCGTACCCATTGGCAGTAATTCCCCAGTCCCCTCTCCCACAGTTCTAAGCAATCACTAATCTACTTTCTATCTCTATACATTTACCTATTCTGGACATTTCGTCTAAATGGAATGATACAATATGTGACTTTTTACATCCGGCTTCTTTCACTTAGCGGATGTTTTGAGGTTCATCCACGTTGTAGCATGTGTCAGTAGTTCATCCCTTTTTATTGCTGAATAATGTTCCATAATATGGTTATATCACATTTTATTTATCCATTCATCATTTGATGAATATTGTGAGTTGAATTGTGTTCCCCCCAAAAAAGATATGTTGAAGTCCTAGCCCCCAGTACCTCAGAATGTGACCTTATTTGGAAATAGGATCGTGGCAGGTATAATTGGTTAAGATGGGGTTGTGTTGGAGTAGATGGGCCCTTAAACGGTGTCCTTATAAGAGGAGAAGAGACACAGAGAACGCTGGGAGAAGGCCATGTGATGACAGAGGCAGAGGTTGGAGTGATGCAGCTGCAAGCCAAGGAGTGCTGAGGCTTCCCAGCCACCCCCAGGAGTTGGAGGAGGCAAGGAACAGTTCTCCCATGGAGACTTCAGAGGGAGCCTGGCCCTGCCAACACCTTGATTCCAGACTTCTAGAACCGGGAGAGACTGTATCCTTGTGTTTTAGGCCGCACAGTTTGTGGTATTCGTCACAGCAGCCCTAGGAAAGCAATGCAATGGGCCTGTGGGTTTCTTCCACTTGACTTTCAGTTTTAGTATTGTGTATGTAATATGCATAAAATAATGCTTTCAGCCCATGTGGGCTCACTGTCTCAGTTAATCCACACAACAAACTTGTGAGGCCGGTTGAACCCTTCCCATTTTTTGGATAAAGAAACTGAGGCTCAGAGAAGATGGGAAGGGACCAAACCAGGATTTAAACCCAAGTCTTCTCATTCCAGGCTCAGCAATCAATTAACCAGGATGCTGAGTAAGTAACTTCCAGCAGGAGAGACAGCTATGTCAAATAGGATATCTTTCCCTAAGAAAGCTATCACAGCAGTGACAATGGCTAGCGTTTACTGAGTATTTACTAAGGACCAGGCACTGTGCTCTCATGTGGCAGACACTGCTAGCTGCCTACACAGTATCTTCTTCCTCACTAAAAGAAACCTAATCTACCCAGGGTTGCAATGATATCGGCCGAAAATGACATTTCCCAGCCTTTACTGCAGGCAGGGATAATCAGGTACACAATAAAATTTCTGTAGAAGTCGCTCTGGATCTCCAATGTGACAGAGACAGCTGTATCCCCAAAGATCCATGCTCCCTTTCCGTGACGTAGAGGTGTTGCTGGGAGGAATTGTCCACTCAGGGACTATATTTTCTTGCTCCCCTTACATCTATGTGGACCCACTTGACTGAATTCTGGCCAATAAAATGTGAATAAAAATACAGTCCCTCGATTCTCAACCTGCTCCATAAACCTTCCTACGCAATTCCCCATATTCTCTTTTCCCTTGCCTGTGGGTGGGATATTCATGCCCAGTTTAAACCTGGAAGCCCTTGCACCCCACCCTGTCCCCACAACCCTTACCCTCTGCTATCAGTTGACCCTGGCAAGAGTGAGAAGTAAACTATTGTGCTAATCTGCTGATGAGTGGGGCTTGTTTGTTACAGCTGTTAGCCTGCCCTGACTTCAACATCTGGGAAAGTTCTTGCTCTCTTGATTCAATCATCACCCCTCCCTCCTTTCTGCTATTAGGAATATGGACATGATGGCTGAGGCTGCAGCAGCCATCTTGGGACCATGAGAGAAAGGTCATGGGAACTGCAAAGACCTCGGCTCTGAAATCTTTGAGCCCCTTTAACCAAGGCCAATGAGTGACTACCTACATCTGGGCTTCTTGGTGAGTGAGAAAAACTAATCCCCTGGTCTGTTGAAGCTACTGTTTAGTCATGGATTCTGTTGTTTGCAGTCTAGCAAAAGCCCTAACTGATACAATCCATTATTTCAAGTAAACCTCACCCAAATGCTATCACTACTCCTACTTTATGATAAGAAATTAAATATTTTGTTGAAGATCACACAGCTAGTAAAGAGGCAGAAACCAGGGTTTGAAATCACTAGGCCACAAAGCTAGAATATTGACCAGTATACCATATGGCCTTTGAGGAAACCTTTTTCCTAAATATGTCTGTTGTTCTATCTTGCGTGACATTGTTCCTTAAAAACTTAAAATCCTACTCCCAAATTCAACCACTTATTTTTTATTCAAATATATTGATGGGTCTGTTTTTATAGACTCAATCATCAGTGTTGGAAGATGATGCTTCATAAGGGACAGAGAAACAGGCTGCTTCATCAGTGCAGCGTTTAATCAGGAATACATCATCATTGGAACTTGCACTATTAGCAGTAAAGTAAGGTTGATCATATAACAAAAGAATCTCTTGGTGGCTGAGTCACTTGGTTTGAAAAAAATGACTCAAAGGCAACAACTTAAAATAATCCATCAAGCTTTCACGCTTAATATGTACTTATTCTTTTCTTAATCCAACTCTCCTCTTAGAAATCATTTGTCATGCCTTGATGCTTAAAATATACTTATTCTTTCCTTGATCTAATTCTCCTCTTTCTATGGCGTAAAGGTAATTCTCTTTTTCTCTTCTTTCTCTCCCATACAGGCCCAGTTCAACACCTGGCAGCCTCTGGGAACTAAAAAAATCAGCCCAAAGCCTGGATCCTCAAGAGGTAAACTAGTCATAGGGAGCAAACAGAAGAGACAGCCAGGAGGGGGTGAGGACGAGCATGTCCCAGCAGCTAACTTGAATTTTCTAGTGGATATATTTTGAGGTGTCTACCTAGCCAAAGACCAGTATTCCTCATGTCGTCAGGAATTGTCCCTCCAAATTCCCTTACCCTTGCTCCCATTTTTCAACGTGATCCCCTTGGAGGGAGTGTTTGTACATGTCTTCCCGCGTCATTGGCTGCATGTTATTGTCCGAGGCTAAGCACCTTACCTAGGGCAATCAGAATGTCTTTCTCAGGAAATTTGGAGGTTCAGTTCTGTGAGACTTGAGTTCCATCTGGGTTCTAGGACAGCAGAGATGTAAAAGCTCAGAAACTGTGAGCGGCAAGTGTGCAGAAAGTTGATCTGCAGAGAAAGAAGAAAGAAATAGTTGTGCAGAGAAAAACAGGGTTGGCGGGGGGGAGAGAGAGAGATCGAGCCCCAGCTTTCCAAGAATTTGAGTTCCTTGATTTTAGTCCCTTTCTAATCTCCACTTAGGTTCCATGAGGCAGGCCAGCAGCCTTATAGTGGATTCTTGTTTTGGTTCAGTCGGCTTTGGTTGGTTTCTGTACTTGTAACCAGAGCCCTCCTTGATGCACGTTACGAGAATGACTTGGGTGATGAATGTGTCAACAACAGCTAACGGCCACAGTGGACACGTTAAGTAAAAGCTGACTTTCCTTTTCTCAAAAGCTGCGGTCAACCCTTAATCATGCAGAGATGCGTGGTCTCCTCCTGCTCCTCTTCCCAGTTATTCATTCATTGATTCCACAAAGAGTTGATGTGATCCTACTACGTGCCAGGTGTACTGTTAGGTGCTGGGGACACAGTTGTGAATAAGAGAAAGTCCTTTTCCCCATGAAGCTTCAATTCCAATGGGGGGAGACAGAAAACAGGTAAATTAAATACTTACTAGAAAGGAAAGAAATAGAGCGCTGTGACAGAGCTGAAATCGTCAAGGAGGGCCTTTTTGAAGAGGGACGCTTGAAAGGAGACAAGCAGGGTAAGGGAGCCAGCCAGGCAAGTCACCAAAGGCAGCACCTGTTATGCTCCAGGAATAGGCAGAAACCAGTGTGAGTGGATCCTGCTGAGGGAGTTGGGGGGAGGGGGGAGGGGGAGGGAAAGGGGGGAGGGGGGAGGGGCACAAGTCTGGGTGAGACACAGCAGCAGCGGCCAGATCCTGGAGGCTAAGGTGAGGAGTTTGGATTTTCCTCCACTTGAAATGAGCGACTCTTGAAAGGCTTTCAGCAGGAAAGTAGCTTATACATCGCCACATGAAAGATTTTTCTGGCTGCTGGGCTCAGAGTGGCTTGAATGGGGTGAAAGCAGAAGGAGGCGGGAGGCATTTGCAGTCAGGGTGGGAGGTGTTAATAGTTGGAGCAGGCAGGTGGCCCCGGAGGTGGTGAGAAGTGGGTGAATGTGAGTTATGTTTGGAGGTTGAGGTGATTGAATGTGAGGGTGTGCAAGGGATTAGATGTGAAGGATGAGGGAAAGGAAAGGATCAAGGTTGAGTCCAAATTATTGGCTTAATAAAGGGGTGGGTTTGGGGGCCACTTCCTGAAATGGAAGATACTGGACAAAGACCGGTTTGGCGTATTGGGATATTAAGAGTTTCCTTGTAGGGCTCACATTTTGGTGATCTGAACTGGCCTCAGAGGTGTTTGGTCTCTGAAAGATGGTGTGGAATGAAAATTAGGCTGAAAAGGAGAGAGAGAGAGAGATAGAACAGAAGTGAATGTGAGGTTTGCCAAAGATTACTTGTCACGGGCTAATTTATCTCCGATTGAAGGAGAAGAAATTCTACTTCAAAGACAGGTCATTACATACTAAGTTGACTTATTGCAAAGTGCACAATCACAATTACACAACGTACAGGTTTCGAAGGTTGTTTGCAGTTGTGATTTGCAGAAAGCAGGGCTCCAATCGGCTGCATGTTAGAATCTCCTGGAGAGCACTTTATTTATTTTGATTTTGCTTTTATTGGAGTATAGTTGATTTGCAATGTTGTGTTAGTTTCAGGTGTACAGCAAAGTGATTCAGTTACACATATACATATATTCATTCTTTTTTAGATTCTTTTCTTATTTAGGTTATCACAGAATATTGAGTAGAGTTCCCTGTGCTATACAGTAGGTCCTTGTTGGTTATCTGTCCTAGTAGTGTGTGTGTGTTCATCCCAAGCTCCTGATTTATCCCTCCCCACCACCTTTCCCCCTTGGTAACCATAAGTTTGTTTTCCAAGTCTGTAAGTCTGTTTCTGTTTTGTGAATAAATTCATTTGTATATTTTAAAAAATCAGATTCCACATATGAGTGATATCATATGATATTTGTCTTTCTCTGTCTGACTTACTTCACTTAGTATGATAATCTCTAGGTCCACACATGTTGCTGCAAATGGCATTATTTCATTCTCTTTTATGGCTGAGTAATATTCCATTGTATATATGTACCACATCTTCTTTATCCATTCATCTGTCGATGGACATTTAGGTTGCTTCCATGTCCTGGCTATTGTAAATAGTGCTGCAGTGAACATTGGGGTACATGTATCTTTTCAGATTATGGTTTTCTTCGGATATATGCCCAGGAGTGGGATTACTGGATCATTTGGTAACTGTATTTTTACTGTTTTAAGGAACCTCCATACTGTTCTCCATAGTGCCTGTAGCAATTTACATTCCCACCAACAGTGTAGGAGGGTTCCCTTTTCTCCACACCCTGGAGAGCGCTTTAAAAAGACCAGTGCCTAGGTTTCACTCGAGATCAATGAATTACAGTCTTTGGGGGTAGGGTCAGTTACCAGTATTTTTTGGAAAGCTGTCCTCAGCAACAGGGTGAAGAATCATCAGTAAAAAGCAATTTAAACATGGCTGATGACATTTAAAAATGACCATTTTGGTAAGCAATGATTCTAAACTAACCAGTATCTTGCACCCAGATAAGGCACAATTCATCTTGATTTTCCTGAGTGCTTTTTCATACCACAAGATATTGTGTATCCATCATTCAGTGGCCTGTTTTCAGAAGGAAATGTCCCTAAAGTAAAACCCACCAGTCAGTTTGTGTCCAAAGTACCAGCTGATGGACGACTTAATGTATTACTTTTCAGCTGATTGATTCTATTAGAGATGGAACCGTCGCTACCCATGAAAAATTGACGAGCTTTCCTCACCACTGTGTCAAATGGAAGCTTCTGGTCGGCCTCAGTTTGGAACAGTCAGAGACTTGCAGAGCAAGCTGTTTTCATGGTCGAGTATTTCACACAGCTTGGGTCAGGTCAGAGCCACGTTCATGGGAACACTGCCGCTGCTGAACTATGAAATTTCCTGATTAAGGAAATGAGAGGAAAGAAGTCATTAACTAGCACCTACACACAGCACACCAACTCAGGGAGTTCTTTTTTTTTTTTTTTCTTCAGGGGAATTAAAAACAGAAGATGCTGCTGTTACAATTCCCTGAAGTAAGATGACAAAAACCAAGGATGAACATTAAGCAGCTGTTTTGGAACTGATTCTGGGAATAAACAAAATGCTGCCTATGGTTTCGCCACAGTTAAAAACACAGATTCTCTGTGATTCATCTGAGGTCTATAGCATGCAAGCTGAGCCAAAGAAATGATGCCAAGAAAAGACAATGACAAAGGGAGAGGCTTAATCATCATGACGGTTGCAATTATAATTAAATGTAAACTTGAGAAGAGGATTGCTTCACTCTGGTAAGAAGGCCAAGATTTAGGGGAAGTCTACAGCAAATGGACCAGAGGATGTTGTTCAGTTTCTCTCCCTACTCAGAGAACTTCCCACATTAAGTTATTATTAATATTTATAAAATACAAGAAGAGAAAATAATATTATTTTAATAGCTGGTATGAGAACTCTTAGAAGGTCGCAGTTCTTTCTTCCTTTTTCTTTTCTTCTTTTCTTTTTCCCCTTTCTTTCTCTTTCTTTCCATCCTTCTTTCCTCCCTCCTTCCCTTCCCTCCCTCCTTTCTTCCTTCCTTCCTTTTCTTTCTTTCTTTCTTTCTTTCTTTCTCTCTCCCTTCCTCCCTCCCTCCCTCCCTTCCTCCCTCCCTTCTTCCTTTCTTTCTTCCTTCCTTTCTTTCTTTCTTCTCTCCTTCCCTTCCCTCCCTCCTTCCTTTTCTTTCTTTCTTCCTTTCTTTCTTTCTTTTTCTTTCTCTTTCTCTCTTTCTTCTTTCCTCCCTCCTCCCTCTCTTTCTTCCTTCCTCTCTTTCTTTCTTTCTTTCTTTCTTCCTTCCTTCCTTTCTTTCTCTCTCTCTCTTTCTCCCTCTTTCTTTCTTTCTTTCTTTCTCTTTCTTTCTTTCTTTCTTTCTTTCTTTCTTTCTTTCTTTCTTTCTTTCTTTCTTTCACTCTCCTCCCCCTCTCTTTCTCCTTCTCTTTTCTCTTCTGTTGCCTGCCTACCTCCCTTAAATTTTAAACATAAGCCTGTTTACAGTAGAGGCTGAGATGGCAAAAGGGCCAGAAGTGTGAACAGAACTATAGAATGGCCTGGGATAAGACAAGGAAAGGAATTTGTGTTTTGAACCAGAGAGAGAGCGGAAAGGGAAAAGTGAAACGCGGAGAAAGTGGAGTGAGGCAATGGCTGAAGGCTGGGGGAATGTACTGTGTACCCCCCGAATCTTTGTAAAGTTCTAAACTTACGAAATGCTTGTGGTGGGAGGCGAGTTGGGAATCTTGTGCAGCATCTGGTAAAGGGTCTGACCTTTGGCAAGGAAAGGAATCAAGAACACACACAGGAACAACAAATCAGGACCATGAAGTAGAGAGCTGAGAATCTGCAGAAACTGTGGGGAGGAACTCTCATTGTGCAACTTGGTGTCTCAGCCAAGTTCACCTTAATCTCCCAAGGCCAGACAGCCTTCATCTGGGATCTATTTGCAAGGACTGGGAGAAGTTTTTTATGTAAGCTACGTGGCTGTGAAGCCATGAGTGGTTTTTCATTGAGTTCTGTGCACTGTATTTTAAAGTCCTACCTGGAGCAATTATGAAGTTTCTATGGGGGATGGGAATCCCTAATGCACACTTCCCAATTCTGACTGCATCAGGTGTCCATCCAACAGGTTAGACAATATCCATCATCTGACCAACCATCAGTCCATCCACCTATTAACTCAGTAGGCATATAGAACCCTTTCTATGTTTGTTTGTTTGTTTGTTTGTTTGTTGCTGCACCGTGCGGCTTGTGGGATCTTAGTTCCCCAACCAGGGATTGAACCTGGGTCCCAGCAGTGAAAGCGTCGAGTCCTAACCACTGGACCGCCAGGGAATTCCTGAGCCCTTTCTATGTTTAAGGCACTGTACTAGGCACTTGGGGGTAAACAAATATGAACAAGACATAGATCCTGATCTCAAGGAGCTTAGTCTAGTAGTGACAGCTGTAGTGGGTTGAATTGTGTTCCCCGACCCCATCGGGTGGGCCCTTTATTCAATGACAGTGTCCTTAAAAGATACAGAGAAGGAAAAGACACAGAAAAGACGGCCGTGTGAAGATGGAGGTAGAGAGAGGTTACACTCATGCTCCCACAAGGCAAGGAATGCCAAGGGTTGTCGGCAGCTACCAGAGGCTAGAAGAGAGCCGGGGGATGGCTCCTCCCTCAGAGCCTTTAGAGGGAACCAGCCCTGCCGATACCTTGATTTTGGATTTCTGACCTCCAGAACTATGAGAGAATACATTTCTGTCGTTTTAAGCCACTCAATTTGTGGTTATTTGTCACAGCAGGCGTAGGAAACTAATACAGCAACATGTACTAAAATAGCGAAGCACCGTTATCAAAAGAACAGAAAAGAACATGCGTCGATGAGGATGCAGAGAGTTGGAACCTTTGTGCACTGTTGATGGGAATGTAAAATGGTGCAGCTGTTACGGAAAATAGTAAGAAGGATCCTCAAAAAAGTAAAAATAAAAACTACCATGTGACCCAGCAACCCCACTTTTTGGTACACATCCAAAAAAATTCAAAGCAGGATTTTGCAGAGATAGTTGCACACCCATGTTCATCATAGCATTATTCACAGTAGCAAAGAGGTGGAAATAATCCACCCCAATGTTCGCTAACAGATAAATGGATAAAGAAAATGGGGTGTATATATACATATATATGTGTGTGTGTGTGTATACATATATACACACATGTGTTATTCAGCCTTAAAGAAGAAGGAAGTCCTGTCACTTGCTATAACATGGATACACCTCGAGGACATTGTACTAAGCAAAAGAAGCCAGTCACAAGTGGACAAATATTGTATGATTCCATGTATATGAAGTATCTAAAGTAGTCAAAATCATAGAAGCAGAAGGTAGAAATGTGATTACCAAGGACTGGAGGAATTGGTGTTTAATGCATATAAAGGTCCAGTTTTAATTTTTTTAGTTTGTTTTTTTAATTGAAGTATAGTTTATTTACAGTGTTGTGTTAGTTTCTGGTGTGCAGCAAAGTGATTCATTTATACACACATATATATATTCTTTTTCATATTCTTTTCCATTATGGTTTATTATAGGATATTGAATATAGTTCCCTATGCTATACAGTAGGATTTTGTTGTTTATCTATTTTATACAGAGTAGTTTGTATCTGTGAATCCCAAACTCCTAATTTATTCCTCCCCTACTTTCCCCTTTAGTAACCATAAGTTTGTTTTCTATGCCTGTGAGTCTGCTTCTATTTTGTAAGTAAGTTCATTTGTATCCTATTTTAGGTCCCACATATAAGTGATATCAAATGATATTTGTCTTTCTCTGTCTGACTGACTTCACTTAGTATGATAATTTCGAGGTCCATCCATGTTGGTGCAAATGGCATTATTTCATTCTTTTTTATGGCTGAGTAGTATCCCATAGTGTATATACACCACATCTTCTTTATCCATTCCTCTGTCAATGGACACTTAGGTTGCTTCCATGTCCTGGCTATTGTAAATAGTGCTGCAGTGAACATTGGGGTGCATGTATCTTTTTGAATTAGAATTTTCTCTGGATATATGCCCAGGAGTGGGATTGCTGGATCATATGGCAACTCTATTTTTAGTCGTTTAAGGAACCCCCATACTGTTTTCCATAGTGGCTGCACCAGTTTACATTCCCATAAAGATTCAGTTTTGCAAGATGAAAACATTCTAGAGATCTGTTGCACAGCAATGTGAATATACTTAACACTGCTGAACTGTACACTTAAAACGATTAGGATGGTAAATTTAATGTTATGTTTTTTTACCACAAAAAAATAGCTGAGTACCAGGCAGAAAGGGGTAAATGCCGCAGTAAGTATAATAAGATGCTTTGAAAATTTAGCTGGAGAAGAGTTGACTTAAAAGTTGGTGGGAGAGCAGGAGAGGAAGCAGTTCAGAGGTTTTATGGCAGTGGCAACATTTGTGATGGGTCTTCAGGAAAAAAAGATATGATTTTGACATTCAGGGATGGTGGTGGACATGGAGTAGGGAAAAGCACCTAGTGCAAATGACGAAGTTGAGTACCTGAGATGAGCGTGGTGCCCTGGACCGCTGCAGGCCATTTTGGCGCCTTTGTGCACAGTAGAAAAAGATGCTGCTTTCTCCTGAGGGCCTGGCTTGGCAAGCAGAGTGTGACTGGGTTTCAGCTGAGGTCCCTTTTGCAGTTCAAGTTCTGCAGAATGGAATTGGCTGTCCTAGGTCCACAAAGAGGTAAGAACTCAGCTGGGGAGAAAGATGATGAACTCAGTTTGGGGCATAGTGAGTTCCGTGGGTCAGCAGAACGTCCAGGCGGAAACAGGAAACATAAAACTAAAACTGTAGGACCAGTGTTTGGAGGAAAGTTTAGCATTCAAAGTGTAGACTTAGGAGTCACTTTCATGGTGTTAAAACTTTAATAAATTGTTCATATGGTACCGCTTAACTCCACTTAATTATAGAACATTGGAGTGGCCATCAAGGAGGCAGACAGCGCCCTCTGGTGGAAATACGAAAACACTCCTTATCACTACCATCCACAAAATAATTTTGAGCAAATACTGTTCAAGAGCATTTTTTTAAATTAATTAATTAATTTTTATTTTTGGCTGCGTTGGGTCTTCTTTGCTGCGCACAGGTTTTTTCTAGTTGCGGCGAGCAGGGGCTACTCTTCGTTGCGGTGCGCGGGCTTCTCATCTCAGTGGCTTCTCTTGTGGCGGAGCACGGGCTCTAGGCGCACGGGCTTCAGTAGTTGTGACTCGTGGGCTCAGTAGTTGTGGCTCGCGGGCTCTAGAGCGCAGGCTCAGTAGTCGTGGCACACGGGCTCAGTTGCTCCGCGGCATGTGGGATGTTCTCGGACCAGGGCTCGAACCCGTGTCCCCTGCACTGGCAGGCAGATTCTTAACCACTGCGCCACCAGGGAAGCCCCAAGAGCATTCTTTTGCTGCCTGGAGTGCCACATGGGTCTGTTTAGCCCTGGCTGTGCCAGACACTGGGACTCCCTTCTCCTCCCTGAAACTGTATTCCTGCTGAGCATCTGGGGCCAGTAAGAAATCATGTACACTGTTCACACTTTCTTCCACACTTTCTTCCACACTAACATGCTGAGGGCGGCTGGACCAAGCAGAAACCCCGAGAAGCCCTGTTACTCTGCCCCTTACAGCCTAGAGGCCAGCCAAGCTCAGGGAGGCAGTGACCTAGCTCCCTTGTTCCTGGGTCTCACCTGGTCCCTCCAAGGCACAGAGCCCCTCCCAAGAAGAAACTTCATCCACTCCCTCTGACCATCCCAAGGGGAGATGGGGAGAGAATCCACTTACAGAGAGAGAACTCTGACCCCTCCACTCCCTCGCCGGATGTTCTACATTCTACTCCCCGCGGGTAGAGGGTGAGTGAGGGACCCCATTGGGTCAGTTTTGCCCTGAATCCTGCCAGAGACCCTCCCTGACACTGAGGGCAGCAGGTAAGAGCAGAGGCTTGAAGACTGCATAGTGCCACTGCTTTACATTTAATATCCAACCCGGTCCTCACCAACAATTCTACAGAAGTATTATTGTTTCCCACTTTATAGTTGGGGAGACTGAAGTTCATAGAGGTTACATAACTTTTCAAAGGTCACACACTAGTAAGAAATGGACCCAAGCAGAACTGTTTTTTTTAAATTGAGGTTTAATTCACATACCATGAAATTCATAAAATTCAGTGGTTTTTACTATATTCACAAAGTTGCACAACTATCATCGCAATCTAATTCCAAAACATTGTCATTACCCTAAAGAGGAGCTCTCTGCCGAGTAGCAGTGACTCCTCATTCCCCGCTCTGCCAGTCTGCTTTCTGTCTCTGCAGACTTGCCTATTCTGAACACTTCACACAAATGAAATCATACAATATGTGGTCCTTTGTGACTGGCTTCTTTTACTTAGCACAGTATTTTCAAGGGTCATCCCTGTTGTAGCGTGAATCAGTACCTCATTCTTTTTTTTATGGAAGGATAATATTCCATTGTATAGAGAGACCACATTTTCTTTATCCATTCATCAGTTGATGGACATTTGAGTTGTTTTCACTTTGGGGTTATTATGAATAATGCTGCTCTGAACATTCATGTACAAGTTTTTGTGTGAACGTATGTTTTTATTTGTCTTGGGACTATACCTAGGAGGGGGATTGCTGGCTCATGTGGGAGCTCTCTGTTGAAGTTTTTGAGGCCCTGCCAGACTGTTTTCCAGAGTGGGTGCACCATCCTCCTCTCTCACTGGCGATGTGTCAGAGTGCCAATTTCTCCACGTTCTCACAAGCAAAACTGATTTTCAAGTTCATTTTCTTCCTCCCTCCCTTTCTCCCTTAAATATGTATTTATTGCTTATTGTGTACCCGGGACCATGCCCAGCACTGGGGATTCAAAGATAAATATGTCTCCACACTCAAGGAATCCTCAGCCCAGGGCAGACACCGCATATTTATCTTTGCACGGGGTCCCTGCCTTGTACACTTTGCATGGACGTCCCAGCCCCAGGTGTCACTTCTTCAAAAATATAAAGATGAATTGCAAAGTTTATGCTAATTTAAAAAATTTTTAAAACTTAGAATGACAGTAAATAGCAAATAAAAAACACCATAACAACAAAAAAAAAGAAAAAAACACACCATTACATGTTGAGAGACAGGCTGTGGAAGAAAGGAAAAGCTGTATATTTTAGTAGCTCTAACAGCACTCATTTGCTGCTTTTTGAATAAGGCTGTCCCACATTTTCATTTTGCACTGGGCTCTACAAATCCAGGCTCTGCACCTGGCTGAGTACTTCAGCAGGAAGGTGCTACCAAATTACGTGGCAAAGGGTGTGGACATGGGGAGGGGTGAGAAACTGGGCCCTCATGTGATTTACCACACCATGCATTCGATGACCTGGGAAGTTTTTTATTTCGTGAGGACAGCAGGGAGTGGAGGGTCTCAAAATGCTCAGATCTTTTAACGTTTTTTCTCAAGAGCGATAAAGGATGACGTTGGATTTAGTAGGAACCGTTGACCCTAAGCAGATTCCATTTTAAATTTATAAGTGAGATAGAATTTGGAGCCAGTTGCTAGTTTATCTCTCAACTTCAAACACAGGAAAGCCTTAGCTGGCCTTGCTCACTGCTGACACCCTAGAGAGGGTTGTTCTGCTAAGGAGATGGTGAATTACTCTGATCAGATAGTCCCTTGAGCAGCAGGGAAGGCTAGATAGAAGTGATGGTAGAGAAATGAACCAGAGAGAGTATCTGACTTCTTCCCTGTCCCATCACATTGATATTCTTCCTTTACGTGAAACTTCTTATCCAATTTCTATCATTTTTGTTATAAATGGACTCACAAATTTGGTGGAAAATGCAGACGTGCGCCCAAGGTCACTTAGCTACTAACCAGAACACCCAAGGTTAGAATCCATATCTCTGTACTTTTCCTTTTATTTGGGAAGAGAGTTGCTCTGTGTTTTTATAGACTCTCAAGTCATTTTTGTAAATATCATTTTGGGGCAACATATTTTTAATATTTTCGTCTTTTTTTCACTTTAATTACTGAGATACAAACGTCTCTCTGGCCTTCCAAAGTTTAGTTTGCACAAAAGCATTGTCATGGATCATGTTTAAGACTTTGAAAAAGTTCTTCATTGGCAATTCTATTAACCATCAGACAAGAAATGAGAGAAACAAACCCACTGTCTGCTTAATTCAGCTCTTCAAAAGAGTTTCACTTAGGAATATGTGTTTCCAGCCCAGAAATGATTAGTGGATGGTTAAATTACACGAGGAGGGAGAATTAACATTTTGAATGAAAGGGTATATAATGAGAGGGTTTGAAGTAGAAGAAAATTGCTTGCAAATAGAATAGGATTTTGAACAAGAGACAAACGGGTCCAGCTATTTATGTACATTACCCGTCCCAGTCATTACATTTTGGGTTCCTTTTCAGTTCTGGCAAGTCTTTCTTAACCTGCTGAAGGCTTAAACTTTACTGTCCAGAGTTACACTGCTAAAATTAGAGGTACGTTGTCCTGAGGAGGTGTGTGGCCAGTTTGATGGCACAGGAGCAGGATAAAGCTAGTCTGTCTGCCTTCTCTCTTTTGTCCGTCTTCTCATTACTGAGTCCAGAGAGGTCTGGTCTGTGGGGAGATGCATGTGCTGAGGGCTTTCACCCACAAGGACAGAAACAACCGTTCAGGTTCTGTGGCCCGGGAGAGGCAGGCAGAACTGTGCCTAAGGACTCGCAGAAGTTCTAAGAGGCCGAGGGTGTCATCTAGGTAAAGCCCGGTACGCCGGCTCAGGTGTAAGGTTTCTCAACGTGCTGATATGAGACAGCCACTTTGGGACTTGATCCTGCTAACACGGTGGTCATAGAAATCACTGAAGGGGACTTCCCTGGCGGTCCAGTGGTTAAGACTCCGCACTTCCAATGCAGGGATGCAGGAGGCGCAGGTGTGATCCCTGGTCGGGGAACTAATATCCCACATGCCGCACGGTGTAGCCAAAAAAAAAAAAAAGAAATCACTGAAAACTCTCAGCGGCAAAATGCCAGAACATTTTTTCCACTTGTCTATTCATCTCTCACATATCGAAGAAATGTTTCACGTCTGCCAGCCAGGGGACACCTATGGGGGCCGCTCAGTTATTCTGGCAAATTCACATACCTGGAAGGGTGAGGGACTCAGGGGTGACCCTTGGCTATGAGGATGGACCGGTGGGTCAAGAATTGCCTCTTCTGGGTCTGATGAAGATCTGATGGACGTGAAGATCTCAGGCGGATCTTCTGTAGGCCCTCAGCTGGGCCCAGTGTGGATGAGCCACCCTTGCTAAAAGGGATAACTTTCCACAGTGAACTACCTGTACACGTGCTGTCACCTCGGGATCTGCGCTTGGTAGTAGCTGAAGCTAAGACCCAGCATTTGCATTTGCATCTGTTCTGTTCAGAAAAACAGATGAGGGAAAAGGCATAACTGAAATGCAGGCACTATCAAAGGACACTGGCAGACAGAAAGCAGAAACAGCCTGTCAAAAACACATGGGAGTAGACTCCCAGGATCTCCTGGGGCATCCATGAACGACCAGATTTACTCCCTTGATGACTGATCCAGCTGTTCAAGGGTAGAATGTCCTGACTTGTGTGGATCTGGACTCCACAGATTAGCCTCCTGCGAGCTGCACTTGTCTGCCCTTGGCCAAAGGAGGGACTGAGAAAATGAAAAATAGCCCTGCTGGCAGCTAGGTTGTGATGTTCCCAACTGAAGATAAATAGTGCATGTGGAAAATAAATAATGTCCAGAGAAGGCCACTCTGACCATGTTTGGAACTAGAGAGAGCCAAGGCCACTCCTCAACTGGGAAAATAATCGATTAACAGTCCATCGCCTCCCTGGACTAACAGGACTCACTGTAGCTCCTTTACCAATGACAATTCTAGCCCCTTCTTAATCTTCCCACCTCTCAGAGAAAAATGAAGATGCCCACTTATTGTACTGCTACGGTCGTTGCTGCATGCAGGCTTTCTCTCTGGTTGCAGCGAGCGGGGGCTACTCTCCATTGCGGTGTGCGGGCTTCTCACTGCGGTGGCTTCTCTTGTTGCGGAGCACAGGCTCTAGGCACGTGGGCTTCGGTAGTTGTGGCACATGGGCTCAGTAGTTGTGGCACGTGGGCTCTGGAGCGCAGGCCCAGTAGTTGTGGCGCACGGGCTTAGTTGCTCCGCGGCACGTGGGATCTTCCTGGGCCAGGGCTCAAACCTGTGTCCCCTGCACTGGCAGGTGGATTCTTAACCACTGTGCCACCAGGGAAGTCCCCGCTAATTGGGTTTTGACTACAGGTGTGTTAGTGCCGATCTTCTGTTGATAGACATCTGCCCTGGCCTCTTTGCTGGCCGCCATCCGATTAGCATTGGAAGAGATGCTAAGGGAAAGAAAACAAATGCAACCATTTTCAAATGTCTTCCATTTCTTCTTCTCTCCTCTTTCTCCTGTCTTCACCTTTGTTAGCTGGAACCGATCTGTTAGTGACTTCTTTTGTATACGTGTGAAACACCGTGTTAACAGCTCCCTATATAGTGTGTCTCTGAGTCAGTTCGCACTGTGGGAGACGTTTTCTGAAGATGTGGCAGTAATAGCAGGGTCTCCATTGTGCCTCCATCTAGTTGATACCTTAAAGGGAAAACGTCTCCCACAGTGCGAACTGACTCAGAGACACACTCAGTTCCTTTGTAGCTCTAAGGGCTCATTAATGAATGAGAAATGGGAACTAAGGGAATTCCCTGGCGGTCCAGTGGTTAGGACTCAGTGCTTTCACTGCTGAGGGCCTGGGTTCAGTTCTTGGTCAGGGAACTAAGATCCCACAAGCTGCATGGTGCAGCATAAGGGAAGGAAGGAAAGGGAGGAAGGGAGGGAGGGAGGGAGGAAGGAAGCTGATTATCCAGTATTTGGGGAATAGTTAAGTATAGTGCATCAGCCTAGTGGACTATCTTGTGGCTGTTAAAAGAGGCAACTGAGGCAACCTAGAAACAAGGAAAATTGTTTATGAAACAATTGTTTATGAAAATTAAATATAATATAGTGAATAATGTGATTACAACTAGGTAGCAATCATCACTGTGTAGCTCAGGGCCTAAGCTGGGTACCGGGAGGGATTTACAGGTATGACTTGATGGCATGAGCAGTCGGCCCATCAAGGCTCTATCTGAATGAGGGATAGAGGAACCTGATAGAAAGGATCAGGGCTTGGGAATAGGGTGAAGTCAGCAAGGCACTTGCATGAAATTTAACAGAGTGCCAAACAAATAAACCAACAAAAAAACTTCGATAATCAAGATAAAAATATTTTAATGCAATATTTTAAAAAATCAGAAAAAAATCCATGATGGGACACAGTATCAAAAAAATTTTTTTCAGTATCAAAATTTTAAGTTAATGTTCAATCCTGCCCTTGCCCAACTGTGAGAGAGAACACCTCACTTGCCTCACCCTAGTCCAGCCCCGGTAAGGACAGTGACTAGCTGTGTGGGACCACCAGCTCTCTCCTACCTCTAGGACTGAACCCCACTGAGAATAAGGGCCACTCCTTGTTAACCCCAAAGGAGGGAGAGTCCAAATGCACACACTTGGTTAGGGAATGGTTGATCGGAGGGAAGATATTTCCATGTAGTCAAATGTCAAGTAGATCTTCCAGGGGCTTGGGCTGGGACAAGGAGAAACAGCAAACAAAAGTGCCCCCATCATGCAAATCTCCATAAAGAGCTACTCTATGAATGTAACCCAGTTGGGTGACTCGTGGAGATTCTTAGAGTGTGAAATGGAGGCATATCTAGGAGTCACAAGCAGCAAAGGACATCCCTATAACAACCTGGGTCCCTGGGGCACCACTGTCCTTGTAGGAGCAGAGGCTGAAGAGCCACATTATGTTTGTGCAAAAAATATATGTGGGACAAAGCAGAACCCCCCCCAAGGAGCAGGAAGGCAGGCACTTGACAATATTTCTGTATATTCTGAAGGTTGGGGGTGGGGGCTGATCTAATCGAGATTCAGTTTTGTAATTGTTGTAAACCTATTGGACAGCCAGGCTGGGGTGGCCTGTGTAAAATCAGATTCTATATGCAAATGTGCAAGGACTAGAGAGTAATGGCTCTGAACAAAGATGACTGTGTCAGAGAAATAGTGAGAGATAGTGTGATGGTTGTGTGAAATCTTTTCAAGTTTTTCTTAGTGTTTTCATGTGATCTTTTCAACTAATAACAAGGGAAATGAAGAAAGTATCATATCTATGAAATGACCTATGTAGAGCCTGGCACCATAGCTTGGAGTCCAGCAAACTTAAATTGTTGTCCTACCCAAGTTCGTGTGCCTGATGCACAGTGAGGCCAAACAAACCAAAATGCTGGAGTTTGGAGCAGAGAAAGGTTTATTGCAGGGCCAAACAAGGAGAACGGGTGGCTTATGCTCAAAAGGCCCGATTTCCCCATTGGTTTCAGGGAAGAGTTTTTTTTGTTTTTTGTATTTTAACCTATATTTTGGTCTTTTAAAAAAATTTTATCTTATATTGGAGTATAATTGATTAACAATGTGTTCGTTTCAGGCATACAGCAAAGTGATTTAGTTATACATATACATGCATCTATTCTTTTTCAACTTATTTTCCCATTTAGGTTATTACAGAGTATTGAGCAGAGTTCCCTGTGCTATACAGTAGGTTGCTGGTTCAGGGAAGAGTTTTTATACGCAAAGTTTTGGGGGAGATATGCAGGTATATGACCTTCCTCTGATTGTTGGTGGTGAGATAACAGGGTGGTGGTCCAGGAATCTCAGTCATCAGCCTTCTGGTTCCATCCAGTCTGGGGTCCACGTGCTTGTGCTCAGCCTGAAGTTACCATCCTCCACCTGGGTGGGGGCCTTAGTTCCTGCAGAAGAACTCAGAGATATATTGCTATGTATATCCCTTGAGGAGGAACCAGGACCCTGCTTTAATTACTACACTGTTGTTTCTTGACTGCTCCTCCTTTGTTTCTGTATTCCTTCCTTTCCCTAATTAGTAGCTGTTTGAATCTGCCCTTTGGAACTCAAGGAAGGTCTAGGGGGTGAAGCCTTTTCCCTACAAACAGGAAATGGGGGACATGGAAAGGCTTTTGTCCCTGGGAGGGCCCCATGAGCTCCTGCTTTGTTTCGAAATGACAATATTGCCCATGATTATCTGAGTATAAATATGTGAGGTTTTATTGATATCAAGAGCTTGGTTTTCCTAATGGTGTCCTTACTAGAAAACAGTAAGTCAAGTTTCTATGAAGATAAAGTGCCCATAGGATGAGGCCTAAAGTAAGCATTCTGTGTTAAAACAAACTAACAACAACAACAAAACCATGGCCAGTGATTCTAACATATAGCCAAGATTGAGAACTAATGAACCCAGTGCTGCCCTACAGAACTTGCTACAACGATGGAAGTGTTATACATGCACTGTCCAATAGAGTAGCCACTAGCCACATGTGGCTCTTGAGCACTGAAATGTGGTTAGTGTGACTGAATTTTTAATTTTGTTCAATTAAATTTAAACGTAGATGTAAACAGCCACAGGTGGCTAATGGCTACTGTGTCGAATAGCACGGCTCTCGTGCAGTGATGCTCAGACTTCGGCTGGTATCAGAGTCCCCTGAGCAACTTGGTAAAAATACAAAGGCCCAGGCTTCATCCTACTTCAACAAGCCTGGGTCTCTATTCTTTATTAGCTCGATGGGAGATTTTTCCATAGCAGCACTTTGCAAACTTTGGGGGGATCTTGACAAAATGCAGATTCTGATTCAGTAGGTCTGGGATAGGGTCCAGAGACTGCATTTCTAACAGGCTCCCCTGGAATGCCAATGCTGCTGTCCAGGGGACCACACTTTGGGTAGCGTGGCTCTAGATTTTGGTTGTATCTGTTTCTTTTTAAGGTAAATTCCTGAGCGGATGCTGTTAGCCATTTTCAAATGTTCTACTCAGTGGAAGTTTTTTAAAAATTTATTTTAAAATTTGAGATATAATTGACATATAACATGTGTAAGTTTAAGGTGTACCACACGTTGATTTGATGCACTTATATATTGCAATATAATTACCATAGAGTTAGCTCACACCTCTATCACGTCACATAATTAGATTTCTTTTTTGTGGTGAGAACATTTAAGATCTAGTCTCTTAGCAACTTTGAAGTATATAATACAGTACTGTTGTCTGTAATCACTATGCCATGCATTAGATCTCCAGGACTTATTTATCTACTAGTTACAAGTTTATACCCTTTAATAATAGCTCCCCAATCCCCCCACCAGGGGAAGAAGTGTTTGGGACATCAGCTGTTCTTTCACTTCCCTTTCCCTGTTCAAATCAGGCCAGCTACATTTTATCCTCCTGCCCCAATTCCCTACACATTGAAAATGCCAGCATCACCCTGAAGGCTAGGAAGAGGTAGAAATCCCAGGTAAGTGGCATCGTATCTGTATTTTGTACAGTGTGTTATTTTTCTTTCATAATTTACTGCCTGTTCCAGAAAAAAGAGAGCCTGTGTATGTGTGTTGAGAAGGGCGGTCAATATGCATAATGAGAGTGTTTTGAAAATTTATTGGTTGCCACACATTCTCATCACTGAAAAATGAAAGCTCTGCACAGCTTATGGCACAGAAATGGGACCTGTATTTGCCAATATTAACCAGTTGTATTTCCTATAGATATTAGAAAAAAATTCCCTAAAACTATTGCTAAAACTTGACAGTAAATATAGACTCCTGATTAGTCAACAGAAGAGAAAAGGGGATTTTTAGTGGGTCAGAAACAGTACATTGTCTTAACATGGACTGACTTTTTAAGTCTCAGGAAGTTAAATGGATCTTTTAATGGGAAATAATGGGCACCCTCTTTTTATTTCCACCACTGCTGTGTTCCACAATGTCACCCATACATTGGGCAGCTGCTCCTTTCTTAACAACACCCCAAGCCTACAAAACTCCCATTTAGATAAAAGAACCTAATTCTGCACTGTGCATCTCTGTTACAATCTGTTACAAATTGCAGATGCGGGAGAATGGAGGGTTGTGTGAAAAGGCCTGCGTCTCCTTCAGGCTGCCTGCAGGGAAGGGAATGTTTGTCCTCCAGGTTCTGTCTTCTCTGACCCTGGAGCTGGTGCCGGGTGGAGAGGCTGTCTGACCGCTGTGGCTGGGGTTGCCTTTACCTGTATGTAGGTTGAGACCTCAAGAAATTACATCACCCACCTTCCTGCTCTTCCTCTCCTTTCTTGGTCACTCCTTCTCAGCCTCCCATTCCAGCTTATTCTTTTTATTTATTTTTAATTTTTTTTGGCTGCACCATGCAGCATGTGGGATCTTAGTTCCCTGACCAGGGATCGAACCCATGCCCCTTGCAGTGGAAGCGTGGAGTCTTACCCATTGGACCACCAGGGAAGTCCCCAGCTTACTCTTTTCCCAACCTGTAAATGTGGGTATCTTTCGATACTCAATCCTAGGCTTTCTTCTTTATGTATTGAGCGTCTGTGTTGCTTGGAACATACAAGTTTTTGACACTTGCTTCTTAAACTGTGCCTTCTGTTGTTCCACAATGTCCCTCTTCAGTCTCTCGCAGGTTCTTTCATCTTCAGCTCCTCCTTTCCTGATCATAATGTTGCCATTTCTGTTTTTTTATGGCATTGGCCTTGCTCTCTCTCTCTCTCTCTTTTTCTTATAACTTATCATATAGCTGGGTTTGGTTTCGTTTTTTAAAACTCATTTTGACATTTTCAGTCTTTTCATAGAATTAAGTCCGTTTGCATTTACTGAAACGACTGGTATACTTGGTTTTATTCCTTCTGTGTTGCATTTATGCTATATCATTTGACTTTGATAGTTCTTCTTTTTACTATTTCTTTTCTTTCCGGTTTTATTAAGTTGCTCTCCATTCTATTTTTTGCCCTTGTTAATTTGGACATTCCATTGTACTTTTCCATTCTTTTAATGGCAACTTGTTATTCTCTAGTGTTCTTAATCAATTACATGTTTTGTTACCATTACTTGAAAACAAGACCCCTCAACTATTTTTCTCACTAAGGCAGTCTATCTTTCCCTGACTCCCCTACCCCAATAAGACGATATTGTTAGGCTATTTTAATTTCTCTTCCCCTTCCTGCTCTGAGAAATTTCAAATGCTCTTTTTTCACTCTACCTCCATGCTCACCACATCCAATGTCTAGGTTTTTCTGAAATAGTTTAGTTCTAAATTATTATTAAAATTGCCTTTGCAGCAACCTCTTTCATTTTAAGAATCCTTATCTAATACTCACATTACATATTCCAAGACATTTGTTTATGATTGGTTTAGATTAAACTACATATTACTTATTTTTAGAAATCCAATTATCCATTTAATTTAAACTTTAGTATGTGAGGCCTCTGTTTTTGTTCATTTATTGTTTGGTTAGGATGATTTTTTTTTTAATTGAAGTATAGTTGAGTTACAGTGTTTCAGGTGTACAGCAAAGTGGTTCAGATATGTATACACACACACACACACATACACACCCCTTCTTTTTCAGATTCTTTTCCCTCATAGGTTATTACAAGATATTGAATATAGTTCCCTGTGCTATACAATAGGTCCTTGTTGTTTATCTATTTTATATATAGTAGTTTGTATCTGCTAGTCCCAAATTCCTAATTTATTCCTCCCCCGCCCCCTTTCCCCTTTGGTAACCATAAGTTTGTTTTCTATGTCTGTGAGCCTGTTTCTGTTTTGTAAATAAGTTCATTTATACCATTTTTTATTTTTTATTTTATTTATTTATTTATTTATTTATTTTTGGCCACACCACGCGGCATGTCAGATCTTAGTGCCCCCTGCAGTGGAAGCACGGAGTCTTAGCCACTGGACCACCAGGGCAGTCCCTCTTTTTTTAGATTCCACATATAAGTGATATCATATGATATTTGTCTTTCTCTGTCTGACTTACTTCACTCAGTATGATAATCTCTAGGTCCATTCATCTTGCTGCAAATGGCATTATTTCATTCTTTTTTTATGGCTGAGTAGTTAGAATGATTTTTCTCGAATAGAGCATGTGGTTGTTCAATTTTTTTAATTCCTAAAAAATTAAAAAAAATTTTTTTTGCTGGGATGGATGAATAAAATACTGGCTGGGTATGGGATTCTTGGGTTGTAGTCCTTTACTTTCAGTAGTCTCCTAGTTGTTTTTTCAACATCTTCTAGCTTCCAGGACTTCCAGTGTTATATAAGAAAAGCCTAATACTTATCTTACTTTTTATTTGTAGACAACTTATTCTGACTAGAAACTTAAGATTTATTTTTAATTATTGAGATTTATAATTTTACCAGGATATGCCTAAGTAAAATTAGGCCTATCAGCTATTGCCACAGTAAGGCTGTGTAACAAACTACCACAAAAAGTTCATTGGCATTAAACAATAAGCATTTATTGGTCACTCACACATCTACAAATCTATGCTGGGCTTGACTCTAAGGTCCAAGTTGGGTCCAGGTCTGCTTGATGTATTTCTCATCCTCCTTGGATCAAGAGCCTCCCAAAGCATGCTCTTCTCAGGGCAGAAAGCAGAAGCACAGGATGGTGAACCCACTATGCAGGTATATTTCAAGTTTCTTCTTGTATCATATCCATTAATAGTCCATTGGCCAAAGTGAGTCACGTGATAAAACTCAAAGTCAAGAGTTAGAGAAGTATGGGGCTTCCCTGGTGGTGCAGTGGTTAACAATCTGCCTGCCAGTGCAGGGGATATGGGTTCGAGCCCTGGTCCGGGAAGATCCCACATGCTGCGGAGCAACTAAGCCCATGAGCCACAACTACTGAGCCCACGAGCCACAACTACTGAGCCCACATGCCACAACTACTGAAGCCTGCGCGCCTAGAGCCTGTGCTCTGCAACAAGAGAAGCCACTGCAATGAGAAGCCCATGCACTACAACGAAGAATGGCCCCTGCTCACTACAACTACAGAAAGCCTGCACGCAGCAACGAAGACCCAATGCAGCCAAAAATAAATTAATTAATTAAATAAATTTATTAAAGAAAAAAGGGAAGTGCAATTTGCTCCACGTTAAAGGGGAGGGAATCAATACTTGTTGAACAATAATTTAATCTACTATAATGGGTAGATTATCTACTGTGACTCTCATGGCTCCTACTGGCAAGTTGGTGTACTTTTTGAGTCTGTAAACTCGGGCCTTTGTTTTGTTCAGGGAAAATTGCATTTATTACTTGCTTAATCATACTTTACCTCCATCGGTTCCTTGTTCTCCTATTTTTGCTTGTTATGTCTCCTAGATCTATCCTCCAAGTCTCTTTTTTTTCTATAAGTTCCATCTTTTTATATTTTTGAGACATCATGCTTTGAGATTTTTCTTCCCCTTCACCCAGGTTACTAACTCCGGCCACAACAGTAGCTATCCTCTCCCTAAATTCAACTAATGTTTTTTTTTTTTTTTAATTGGGGTATAGTTGTTTTACAATGTTGTGTTAGTTTCTGCTGTACAGCAAAGTGATTCAGCTCTATGTACGCATATATCCCCTCTTTTTTGGATTTCCTTTCCATTTAGGTCATCACAGAGCACTGAGCCCCCTGTGCTATACAGCAGGTTCTCATTAGTTGCCTATTTGTTACATATTAGTGTATATATGTCAGTCCCAACCTCGCAATTCATCCCACCCCTCCTTTCCCCCCTTGGTGTCCATACATTTGTTCTCTATGTCTGTGTCTCTATTTCTGCCTTGCAAACAGGTTCATCTGTACCATTTTTCTAGATTCCACATATATGTGTTAATATACGGTATTTTCAACTAATGTATTATTTATTTATTTATTTTATTTTTTTTGGCTGTGTCAGATCTTAGTTGAGGCATGTGGGATCTTTTGTTGTGGCGTAGGCTCTTCATTGTGGTGCATGGGCTTCTCTCTAGTTGTGGCACATGGGCTCTCTAGTTGAGACACGTGAGCTCAGTAGTTGTGGCACGCAGGCTTAGTTGCCCCGCGGCATGTGGGATCTTAGTTCCCCGACCAGGGATCAAACCCACGTCCCCTGCATTGGACGGCAGGTTCTTTACCACTGGACTACCAGGGAAGTCCCCAGCTAATGTATTTTTAAGTTTAAAGCCATAGCATCCATTTACAGAAAGTTTGTGATGTTTTTTTAAAGGATCCCTGGGGGATCCCCTTCTTCTTGTTTTTTTTCTTTTTTATAAATTTATTTTATGTATTTATTTTTGGCTGTGTTGGGTCTTCGTTGCTGCGCACGAGCTTTCTCTAGTTGCTGCGAGTGGGGGCTACTCTTCATTGTGGTGCGAGGGCTTTCATTGCGGTGGCTTCTCTTGTTGCAGAGCACAGGCTCTAGGCGCGTGGGCTTCAGTAGTTGTGGCACGTGGGCTCAGTAGTGGTGGCTCGCGGGCTCTAGAGTGCAGGCTCAGTAGTTGTGGCGCACGGGCTTAGTCGCTCTGCGGCATGTGGGATCTTCCCAGACCAGGGCTCGAACCCGTGTCCCCTGCATTGGCAGGCAGATTCTTAACCACTGCGCCACCAGGGAAGCCCTGTGATTTTTTAAAAGTTGTCATCTGTCCTCCTCTAGCAATTCTGTTTTGCTGGGTGCCTGTTCTGTTTTATGTTCCTCCTTCTGGCTGCTGGGAACTCTTAGTTGTCTGTTACTTTTCTTTATCTACTGTACTGAGACCATTTGGGTATCACATGTTATGCACCAGGGCCTGGAATGAATCGAGTCATCAGCTTTATTGGGGGAAAGGAAAACTTAAAAGGGCAGGGTAGCAAGAGAAGAGAAGGCACAGGTCCCCTTCCTTCCATCATTCATTTGAGAAGAGGCCAGTGCCACCACACCCCCCTGGATACATAGCGTGGGTTCGCATTCTGGTAGAGGGACCTGCACCCTTACTGTTCTCCTTTTATAGAATGAGCATGAGAAAACAACTTTATCAATGAAGGGACACACAAACTGCTTGAGTGTTGCCATCTGGAGTTGGACACTAGCCACTTAAAGGACTTGTCTGGGAATTCCAGTTGCCAGCACCTGAAGTCTGGTGGGGGACAGTTCTCCATGTTTCCCTTGTTTCTGCATGTCTTGTGAGCAGAGACACTGATAGCCTTTATTCTGGACTAACTTTCCAGGAAGTTTGTATGGTAAACAGCCAGAGGAAATAGAGATAGTATCTCCCTAATGGAGCCAAAGACAAATTTGTTTCTTGACTGTCATAATAAAGATAATGTCTTTCTCTAGAGCAAAAATTAGGCAGGTTTGTTTGCAGCCCCTTTAAACATATTGTTATTTCCTAAGCTTGGGTTCTTCCCTTGTGACAGACATGTACTGCATGTGCAGTATTCACTCGGGCCCACCTCTCTGTTGTCCCCATGGGACTTGGGTGGGCAAGGGAACCAATGCACACATGAAATGCACGCTGCCTGTTGTGCTATGGGTAATAAAGTCCTTTGTCTCTGACCCAGTATTCTTGTCTTCTGCCAGCATCCATGAAATTAAGGCTAACTTGTTAGTTTTCAAGCAGCATAGAGTCTCAGACCCTTCAGAGTTCTCGACAGAGCTCATTAGAAGTGACGTGCCCTCCCGTCAGGAAGCTGAATTCAGTGGAAGCCCCGCTCTCCACTCTGCTCCAGCCCCAGCCGATTTGTGGTCCAGGCAGCCAAAATAAGGTCACTTTGGGATAATGCTTATTCGATACAGTGGATAACTGGCAACTACAGGGTGTTCAGTAATTCCTGATCTCTATATGGAAGAAGCCCTAGTCTACAGAAGGGTTGTCTTCCAATGATTTATTTAAATTTTTTTCTAGGAAAATAACTTTATAAATGACAGTTATACTTAGCCCCAGGTATTCTTAGACTAGCCCTCTAAACTTACTGAGCAGGTTCAGTTTAGTGGTTAAGACTGTGGGTTCTGGAGCCAGACTACCTAGATTCAAATGCTTACCCCTCCTCAGATGTGCGAACTTTGACAAATTACATTAACCTCAATTTCCTCACTTGAAAATGGAGTTAACAACATTAACTACCAATAGGGTCATTTTGAGGATTAAATGAATAATGTACACCTTGTAAGCAACTCCTTTCCAAGCTGCTGTGATAACCATTCAATAATCTGGTCACTATGTACAGTGGGAGCAAACTTGATCACCGGCAGGCTTGTTCATATAGCATATACTGCTGGAGATGATGCTTATTACCTACTTCTTTTTCTGGGGGAGGACGACCTTCAATTAGAGCAAGTATTCTTAACCTGGGGCTCATGGACACTTTTAGGGGATCCATGAACTTAATGAGAAAAGAAAATGCTTTATATACTTACATTCTCTGATCTCTAAGTAAAATATATTATTTCCTACAAATGAATATAGATAACAAACCACAGTAGTATTAACAATGTCTATGAATTTGTATTGAATAGAAATCCCAGATGTTTTCACATATTCCACTTATTGCAGGCACCTCAAAATATCGTTCATGCTCAGCACTGCTTTGAAATTATAGTAATTATTAGTTCCTCTGCTACATCTTATTATTTAATGCATTAACAAAGAAGCATATTTATTATTTATCATAAGTTTATACTTTCAGGGTTGTATTTTAGTGTAATGGGCTTCCTTTGTAATGCCATATATTTTACTTTATGCACATAAAAATGTCATTCTGAGAAAGGATCCATAGCCTTCACCAAATGCCATAGGCCCATCATCCAAGGATTAAGAAGCTCTTCAGTAAAGTAAAATTGGCCTTGCTCTGCCCACTCAATTCCCCCTGTAAGAGAGCCAGACCCACAGGGAGGGCTCTGTAGTTCTCTAGCCCTGCCTGTGAGTGAGTGGAAGAATCTCCCTAATACAGGGTGCAGCTATTAGAAAACCTGCTTGGTCCAGATCTAAATTGTGTCCTTGAATATATGAGCAGAACGTATAAAGAGAATATATTGACGTTCAGCTGTCTGAGTCCTGAATCTCTGTCAAATGGTTCCAAACTGTGGCAAAGATGTCAGTTATTAGCTCCTCTCAAACACCAAGATGTGGCTAAGTGACAGATTGTAATCTGTCATTTCATCCATACATCTTGAGGTCTTTCCAATCATACGATGAGTCCACTGGGGACAGGTCTATGTCTTGCCCTCAGTGAGGCAGTGGAGAGGGTAGTGTGGTAAAGGACATAGTCTCTGACCCCAGGAGGCTTGGATCCGAATCTGGGCTCTGATAGTTCATAGCTGGGTGACCTTGAGCAAATTATTTAAGTGCCCAATGCCTTGTTTCCTCATCTATAACTGTACCTTCCTTCCATGGTCCTTGCAAGGACTGAGTGAATTAAAATAAGCAAAAACAGAATAATGCCCAGCAGGAAGTGAGAACAGACGGAAAAATCCTGTATTTTAGAGCCTAAGTGTTTTTCAAAATGCAATTAAAGCAGCTAAGTTTTACATTTTCCCTGCAGGTCAAATACTGAAGTACTTGAGATGAAGGGTTATTTTATTAGACTTTATGGAAAAAGACATTTAACTATCTAAAACACTACTAAGACTCTGTCAAGGTTGTCCTCTCCCTTGCCAGAAAGAATGAACTCAGTTTTCTCTAAGGAACAGGTGGTCGTGGTGCTATTTCAGGAAGCAACACACAACAAAAACCAAAGACAATATCGGTATCTGTTGAGAGGTGGCAGAAGTAAGAACAGGATGTTGGAGATGGTCTGTCTAGCAAGGAACCTAACATGTTTCTGTCACTTTAAAGAAATAAACAAAAGTTTCTTAGGGGTATTTTCCCCAAGATTTTCTCAAAATAGCAATCTAGAATGGAATGATAGATTTTTTAACTTATCATTTATAAACAAGTACAAATTCTCTGTGCAGATACACATACCTGGACTTCATGAGCTGGGCAATATTTTCCCTCTGGAGTCCTATTTCCACCATCTCCTTGGTCTGTGTCCTGACCTCTGACTTGTGGCAGGGTGGTAAGCCACTAAAATCTTGAGTCTTCTGCTATTTCCCATTCTGTTGTGTACTCATCTTCAGATATGTAACATTCATTATTCTACTGAGACTTTATCCTACAGGGAATTTACCTTAAATTGCTGAAGGATAAAATTACGTGAATTTTGAATGAAATCTAGGTTGTGAAGAGGTATTTTACTTTTCTTTGGTATCTGTATTCTCCGCATCCCACCTAAGGCCTCACACAGTACAAGGCACGAGGGAAGTCCTCCCTTTACAGGTGTTTGAATGAATACAGACTCTGGGATTGTATTTCCAGGGGCACACTCTTTCTTCTTCATCAGTGAGGCAGTTGCTTCAATTACAAACCTTGGTGAGGATTATTAGGAGGAAATGAAGACCGACAAATGGTAATCTGAAACAAAGCTGCATTTATTTGCTTGCCTGGGAAGGGAGCACAACCTCAGCTGGTCTCTCCGTGCAGTCGTACTTGAAAGGATGAGAGTGAGCACAAAAAGGGAGAAGGTACACAAAACCTAGTGAGATTCAGAGTTCACTTGTCTGGTTGGCTCCCAAGGCTGAGTATAAACTCTTCTTTGCAATTGGTCGCTTCTTCAAAGTGCAGGCACCCTTCCTAAAGATGTCCAGGGTGGGCTACATAAAGCTCTACTGGGCTCAGTGTCACTCCGCTGGCATATCTGCGATGTTGGCTTCAAGCTGACCAAATCTTCCCTTAACAGGATCGGTAGCACGTTAGTACAGCCGGGTTAATGCACTAAGAATCACCGGTTACCTGCCTCTTCACTCATCTCTTTTGGAACTGCCAAACTTCCTTTTTTTGGTTGGGGCAAAAGGCAGGGAAACATACATGTGTACTTGGAAAAAATACTTTTATATACACAGGTTGTCCTTCAAAGTTGTAAGAAAATACGAGAGGCCTTCAGATACTTGTACACAACTGTTCATAGCCACACTATACACAATGGCAAAAGGTGGGACCAACTCAAATGTACATCAACAGATGATGGATAAACAAAATGTGGCGTACACAAACCAGGGAATGGGGCTTCCCTGGTGGCACAGTGGTTGAGAATCTGCCTGCTAATGCAGGGGACACGGGTTCGAGCCCTGGTCTGGGAGGATCCCACATGCCCGGAGCGGCTGGGCCCGTGAGCCACAGCTGCTGAGCCTGCGCGTCTGGAGCCTGTGCCCCGCAACGGGAGGGGCCGCGATAGTGAAAGGCCCGCGCACCGCGATGAAGAGCGGTCCCCGCACCGCAATGAAGAGTGGCCCCCGCTTGCCGCAACTGGAGAAAGCCCTCGCACGAACCGAAGACCCAACACAGCCATAAATAAATAAATAAATAAATAAAGTAGGGAAAAAAAAATTATACAAACCAGGGAATGTTATTCAGGCCTAAAAAGGAATGAAGTACCAATACGTGTTACGATGTGGATGAACCTCGAAAACATTATGCCAAGTGAAAGGGGCCAGACAGAAGAGGTCACATAGTCTCTGATTCCATTTTTAGGAAAAATCGAGATGGGGGAGTCCGTAGAGACAGAACGCAAATTGGTGGTTTCCTGGGCTGGGGGAGAGGAAGCTGGGAAGTGAGTGCTGAATGGGTACAGAGATTTCTCTTGGGCGATGAAAATGTTTTGGAAGCAGACAGAGGCTGTGGTCCCACAACATTCTAAATGCAGTAAATGCCAATGAATTGTACACTTTAAAATGGTTGATTCTTATGTAAATTATACCACAATAAGAAACGGAAAAAGAAAACAGAAAACTTCAGGGGTCTTCTGAGCCCCACTGAAACAAGAAAGAAGGTAAAAAGAGATGAGGAAGCAGGGACAGCTGACCAGTTGGTGATCGCTCAGCAAGGGAAGGGAAAAGAAGGAACGCGGGGGAGAGGGACTCCACTTCAGAACGTACCAAAGTTGAAAACACTTGAAAAACAAACTCATTTCCAGATGTTTAGATATTTACCTTCTGCAAATAACCCTGGGTCCTCAAAAATGTAAATGGTTTTATAAAGAGAGAAGACAACATCCCAGAAGTGCCCTTTCAAGGCCAGTGACTGCAGCCTAGAGGAGAAGAGCTGGGCTGGGAGGGAGGGGGAGGGAGGGGAGGGGCACCTTTTAAAGGGCTGGGGACATCCACGCAAGCAAGTGCCCCTAAAGCATGCTGCACACTTGGAGGTATCCCATGGCCTCAATATCAAGATGACAAGCATCAATTTTTGGTAGCGTTAGCTTGTTTTTGTTTTTTTCCCAAACCAAATGTATAAAAATTGCATTTCATACACTGGTGCAAAAAGCTTTTAAACTAAATAAACAAATAGGAAAGTGCACTCTCTTCCGAAGGACGTTTCTAATACTTCATAGGCCGCTTCAGTATATCTCATGTACACTGAAAGCACTTGTCAACAGCTACAACCTTCCTGTGGCATGCTAACATGGATGGACCTCGAGGACAGGACGTTAAGTGAAATGAGCCCGTCACGAAAGACAAATCCTGTGCGATCCCACTTCTACGAAGTATCTAAAGCAGTCACACTCAGAGACACAGAAAATAGAGGGGTGGGGGCCAGGGCTGGGGGCCAGGGAAACAGGGAGCTGGTGCTCACGGGGATACAGCTTCACTTCTGCAAGAAGAAAACAACCCTAGAGATCTGTTGTACAGCAACGACAAAAGTCCACTTAACGCTACTGAGCTGTACACGTAAAAGGGTGAAGCTGCGACAGTTATGTGTTAGTCACATCTTGTTAGAATAATACTAATTTTGACTTTACTGGTGTTGCAGTTTTATTGCTTGAGAGAAATTACAGGCTTCAGGAGTTTAAACTGACCCTAGTTTGGATCTGGATACACTTGAGAACATCGCAATAAAAACAACTGTCAACAGCCACCGCCCAAGCGATGGCTTCGGCGAAACCATGCCAGTTTAGTAAAGCACTTCCCCATCTCTATGTAAAAATCACGGGCTTGTGCCTCTGCAGAAAGTCTGTACGTCTAACAACGTAAAAGAGCGACACATTAAAAAACCCCCAAATGCGGGTGAAACTCGCAATGCATTTGGTCGCTGCTCTTGTGTTTTCAAAAAGAGAGGAAATCAGCCAGGCCTCAGGGCTTGGGAGCGGCTGGCGGGCCTCTATCCGCGGTCCCCGCGGCCTGGCTGCTGGGCTGCGGGCCCCGAGGGGGCGGCAAGTCGGCGCCGTGCACGGTGGAGTGCACCTGCGGCGGCGGGGCCGCGGAGGCCCGGCCCCTCTGCTGCAGGGGGCTCAGCCCGGGGCGGCTCCAGCCAGAGGCCGGCGGGGACAACAAGGGCACCCGGGGCTGCAGGAATCCGCCCACTGCACTGAGGTGAACGACCAAGGCTTGCTGGGCACGCACGACCCAGTTGGAAACGGCGGCGCCCTGTGAACCTGAAGCCTGTGCCCCCGGACCCTGTGCCCCCGGACCCCGTAACCCCACACCCTGTACCCCCGGACCCTGTACCCCCAGACCCTGTACCCCCGGACCCTGTACCCCCGGACCCCATACGCCTGGACCCCATACCACCACAGCCTGTGCCCCCGGACCCTGTACCCCCGGACCCTGTACCCCTGGACCCTGTGCCCCCAGACCCCATACGCCTGGACCCCGTACCCCCGGACCCCGTACCCCCGGACCGTGTGTCCCTGGACCCTGTACCCCCGGACCATGTACCCCCAGACCCTGTACCCCTGCACCCTGTGCCCCCGGACCCTGTATCCCCGGACCCTGTACCCCTGCACCCTGTGCCCCCGGACTCTGTACCCCTGCACCCTGTACCCCTGGACCCTGTGCCCCCGGACCCCGTACCCCCGGACCCTGTGTCCCTGGACCCCGTACCCCCAGACCCCGTACCCCCGGACCGTGTGTCCCCGGACCCTGTACCCCCGGACCCCGGACCCCCGGACCCCGTACCCCCAGACACTGTACCCCTGCACCCTGTGCCCCCGGACCCTGTACCCCTGCACCCTGTGCCCCCGGACCCTGTACCCCTGCACCCTGTACCCCTGCACCCTGTACCCCTGGACCCCGTGCCCCCGGACCCTGTACCCCTGGACCCCGTGCCCCCGGACCCCGTACCCCCGGACCCCGTGCCCCCGGACCCCGTACCCCCGGACCGTGTGTCCCTGGACCCCGTACCCCCGGACCCCGTACCCCCGGACCCTGTACCCCCGGACCCTGTACCCCTGCACCCTGTGCCCCCGGACTCTGTACCCCTGCACCCTGTACCCCCGGACCCTGTGCCCCTGGACCCCGTGCCCCCGGACCCCGTACCCCCGGACCTTGTGTCCCTGGACCCCGGACCCCCGGACCCCATACCCCGGGATCCTGTGTCCCTGGACCCTGTACCCCCGGACCCCGTACCCCCGGACCCTGTACCCCTGCACCCTGTGCCCCCGGACCCTGTACCCCTGCACCCTGTACCCCCGGACCCTGTGCCCCCGGACCCTGTACCCCTGGACCCTGTGCCCCCGGACCCCGTACCCCCGGACCCTGTGTCCGTGGACCCCGTACCCCCGGACCCCGTACTCCCGGACCCCGTGTCCCTGGACCCCGTACCCCCGGACCCCGTACCCCCGGACCCTTTACCTCCAGACCCTGTACCCCTGCACCGTGTGCCCCCGGACCCTGTACCCCCGGACCCTGTACCCCTGCACCCTGTGCCCCCGGACCCTGTACTCCTGCACCCTGTACCCCCGGACCCTGTGCCCCCAGACCCTGTACCCCTGGACCCTGTGCCCCCGGACCCTGTACCCCTGGACCCTGTGCCCCCGGACCCCGTGCCCCCGGACACTGTGTCCCTGGACCCCGTACCCCCGGACCCTGTGTCCCCGGACCCCGTACCCCCGGACCCCGTACCCCTGGACCCTGTACCTCCAGACCCTGTACCCCTGCACCGTGTGCCCCCGGACCCTGTACCCCTGCACCCTGTGCCCCCAGACCCTGTACTCCTGTACCCTGTGCCCCCGGACCCTGTACCCCTGGACCCTGTGCCCCCGGACCCCGTGCCCCCGGACACTGTGTCCCTGGACCCCGTACCCCCGGACCCCGTACCCCCGGACCCTGTGTCCCCGGACCCCGTACCCCCGGACCCCGTACCCCCGGACCCTGTACCTCCAGACCCTGTACCCCTGCACTGTGTGCCCCCGGACCCTGTACCCCTGCACCCTGTGCCCCCAGACCCTGTACTCCTGTACCCTGTGCCCCCAGACCCTGTACCCCTGGACCCTGTGCCCCCGGACCCCGTGCCCCCGGACACTGTGTCCCTGGACCCCGGACCCCCGGACCCCGTACCCCCGGACCCTGTGTCCCCGGACCCCGTACCCCCGGACCCCGTACCCCCGGACCCCGTGCCCCCGGACCCTGTACCCCTGGACCCCGTACCCCCGGACCCCGTGCCCCCAGACCTTGGGATGCCGGCAGCCGAGGAGGCGGGGCGCAGGGCCCCTGCGGGGGCCGCTTGGGAAGCAGCTGGGAGAGGCGCGGCTGCGGGGCCGGCTGCTGGCTTCTCCCCAGGAGAAAACCGTGGGGCAGCTGCACCACAGCAAAGGGCCCGAGACCCGAAGCGTCTTTCAAAAACAGCTGAACCTCTACCGGACGAGGAGGAGGTGGAGGAGGAGGAGGAGGAGGAGGAGGAGGAGGAGGAGGAGGAGGAGGAGGAGGAGGCGGAGGCGGAGGCGGAGGAGGAGGCGGCGGCGGAGGCGGAGGAGGCGGCGGCGGCGGCGGAGCTCCTGCGGGCAGGTGGCCCGGCTGCATCCCCCCGGGAGCTGGGGCCCTGGTGGCACAGCCTCTCCCCGAGGCCTGGCCTCTGCGACTGGGGCCCACTACTCTGATGACCTCCACGCCAACGGACCTGACCGTGACCCGGGCATCCGGGGTCGTCTGTGATGAGCCCGCAGTGGACAGGGCGGTGGCAGGAAGCGTGCTAACCGGGCTCAGCTCCACAGAGGATTTCTGGGAAAGACCTGGTGGCTTAGGAGCAGGGCCAGGAGATGGACATGGCTGAGAGCTCCCTGCCTGCTGTGAAGTGAGGCTGTCACCCCAGGAGCTCCTTCCTGAGCGCCCAGGAAGTCTCATGGGTGGAGCTGGATGTTTGGCTCCTCTGCCGGGCACTGAAGACTGAACCCACCCAGTCTTAGGCTGTTCTGGTTCTTTCCCTGGAGAAGGCTGCCCGAGACCGGCGGAGCCACTGGAGCTGTGTGACATCTGCACTGGACGCTGGGTGCTCTTCTGGACCGACTCCTCGGGCCGACTGACCACTCTCCCAGCATCAGTCTTTGGCCTGGGCAGGAAACTGCAGGGATGGCCAGCTGCGGAGGGGTGGGGGGGAGACAGCTGTCTCTCCCACGTGGCTTCTTTACCGGACCCTTTTCCAGAGGCAAGTGAATTATCAGTCAGCTGCCTGACGGTCGGCCTTGTTGCCTGGGGCTGGTAGCCAGCCTCACATCCAAATGCAAGACCACCTTGTACCTCATGCACGGGCCAGACTGTTGGTTGTGAATCATCATATCTGACAGACTTTTTCCCTTTAGCATATTTCTCCACGTCCACTTGAGAAGGTACGGCCAAGTCACAGGGTCTCTGTTTCCACGTATCTACACAACTTCCTGCTTTAAAAGTTTTGAGGCCGGAATCCCCACCTGTTTTACTTTCTCTTATTCTTTTGCAGGAAGTCGGGGCTCTTAGCTCAGGAGGAGGTGGACGAGACAGCTCCTGCTGCCGATTCAGAGAGGCCATAGAATACCTCTTGAAGTTCCTTTTCATGGGAAGAGTGTTCAGCTTTTGTTTGTTATAGAGCAGTCTGTTTTCAGTGCAGACCACTGATATAGAAGGGTCTAGACACAGTGGTTCAGCTGTAGCTAAGATCAGTTGGCTCTCAAGCAAAAGTTTGTCCTCCTGGGTCCAATTCGGATTATCGCTGGCTATGGCCTCTACATCGCAGGCTAAAGTCTGCATCGTGGGACGTAAGAGAATATGCCTGCTTTGGTAATGGGGAGGTTCCCCGCCGCTGGACTGCCTGTAGTCCCGTATTTCTGCTATGACACACCCACGATGAAAAACGTTAACCTGAGACTTTTCCAGGAAATCCACCAAAACAGGAGGTAATTCTTCTGCATCCAAGTATTCGAGCAATTCCCCTTCTTCATAGGGCAGTCGAGTGGTCTCTGCAGATGATCCATGTTCCCCCTTGAGCATCAGCGAATAGCCCTCTTTTCCTGGGTACAGGTTGACCACCAAACACGGCAACGACTCTCTCCTAAGAAGCTTCTCTAACAGGTTCACATTGTTTCTTAATTCCTCCGTAACCTCAGGCTCCTTTTCACATTCTTCAACATAAATGTCATAAAGTTTTTCATAGAGAGACTTCTCCCCATTAGATGGGTATTTCCTTTCCGGAGGTCTCTGTTGGGCACTTGCAATGACATACTCCGCACGATCCAAAGCTCTTTCTAGAGCCTGCTGCATTGCGGTACAAAACAAAATGGGGGCCCTAAGAGAAGAGAAAACCTAAGTGAGCGGATGAACCGGGTGAAAACCCTGTCTGCAGTATCGACGAGCATTCTTGCAAACGCGGCCACTCCACAGTGGCGCGACCAGCCTCACCTCAAAAAGGACACCAAGACACCCGCCCCCGAAGAAGCAGCCGGCAAAGTACCTGCGTTTAGGGAAAGACCTAACGGTGTTCGAGCGGCCACCGCGCTGGATCTCGCTCGCCTCGCGCTGCAGCGGATGGCCCGGATGTGAATGTAACCGTTTCCCGCCCCCCCCACCCCGCCCCGCACGTCCTCCCCGCAGGCGCGCGCATCCGCGTGTGCGCCTGCGCAGATCGTAGGCTCAGGCCTCATCCTTCTATTGCCTGTTGGGCGCAGGCCCGCCCCCCTCACTTCTGGTTCTCGGGCCCGCACTTCCACCAAGGGCTGGGCTTCGCCACCCCTTCTTTTCTTGGAACCTTGAAAAGCACAAGCAGGCAACCAAAAAATCGATCATTTTTTGGTGCGGCTTTAATACACACCAATTTTCGTGGTACTGCAGTTGCCGGGAAGGTCATGAAAGGTGGTCATTTCTTGGCGATCACTTCACCAAGCATTATTCACTGTTTTTGGAATGTCTGGTCTGTTCCCAGTGGCAGGACTGCTCCTGGTGTCCGTCGCCAATTTAACACACCCAAAGAGTCCCCGTACATAGCTCTTGCCTACATGGAGGCTCGCTGTATTTGGTGCAAGCATCAGAATTCTTCATTGATTCTTCCAGTGATCTCCTGCCTAATGGTTTTCAGAGAGATGTGCACGTAACATGACATTCTTTTACAGAAGTACTTACCTTTTATTTCTCTAGGTATTTCAGAAAGGGCTTTATAGTCTTTTTCAAAGTATGTGGGAGATATGTTATATCGTCTAAGAATTACATTCAGGATTAAATTGTTTGTTTTAAAAGGTGGTTTGCATCTGATAGGGTTGAGAACTGTTGTTCCAGGTGATGGCAGTACAGTTTAAATGGTTACTCTAACTGTAGACCACAGCTACAGTCCTAGTGGTGGTTTGGAGTGGTATGATTGAGTCCTAGGTAATTTATGGGCCATTGTTTTCCATTAATATTGTTGCCTTGCAATCTGCCAGCCTTTTTGGACAGGTTTTGTTTTGTTTTGTTTTGTTTTAAAGAATCTCTTGATGTTTAGGTGTAGACATAATGATAATACAATATTCATAGTGAAGTCACAAATGAGAAGAATCCAAGATAAACTGGTGAAATTCCTGAATTACAGACTACCATAAAATAAATGTGTTTTTCTAACCAATAGCAATTACGATAATTACATATTACAGTAGATACAGTCTAGTGAAATAGGATTAAAAACTCCTTGACTAAGAGTTCCTTAAACATGTCCCTCGTTCAGGAATAGACAAGAATAATTTTCTCCTGGCATATCAGTTGTCTTGGGGCAAATGTATACAGTCATCCCTCGGTATCAGCGGGTGATTGGTTCCAGGACACCCGCCCCGCTCCGCCCCGCCTCAAGGATGCTAAAATCCTCAGATGCTCAAGTCCTTACAGTAGGCCCTCCGTATCCCCATCCCTGGTTCTCCCTCTGCAGATCTGATTATGTTTGATCCGTGGTGGGTTGAAACCGCAAATGCGGAACCCGCGGATGTGAAAGGCCAATGTGAATACTTGTGGATGCCTCAGGGGGGGCTTGAAATCGGTTTAGTTTCTTAGCTCTTTTAAGCATCCTTCCCTGTCTCTCTCTTTTCCCCTCCACATGCCCACCTTTAGGCTAAGTGTAAGACTGGATAGTTAAACCATAGTTTGCTATCCAGTCATCCAAATATCCAACTTTAATCCAGCCCAACTGAATGAGGTGAACAGGAGCTCTGACCCTCACTCAAAGCACTGCCTGTTCTTCCAACCTGAACAGATGAACTTAGCTGCCTGCCAGACTCTTGCAGGCTTCTCACCAACCATGATCCCGTTCACCTTCTGTCCTCAGGAATTTGCTGTGTGCTGGGTCTGAAAAAGTACCGGTCTGGGACAGTATTCCGTTTAGGTGGAGAGGCTAATTAGAAAGGGAAAGCTCTGCTTTCTTGGGGGTCTGAAGTAGAATCTGTTGGAGGGGAAGTGGCACAGTGGACCTGTGTTTGAGTCAGGTTATCCTTCTAAAAAGTAAAGGAGTGCAAGATTTCTGGGGGCTGCTCCCAGCCTGCAGACCAGGCCCCGTAGCTTCTCAGCATGACAGGGGAGGAGGGCTGGGACTAGGGTGAGGCAACCAGGAGCCTAGGGCGTAGGGTGGAAGGAGACAGCCACCCTCGGCTTGTGCAGGTCCCAACAGGGCCGGTGCCCTGGATGCCTGGCTGGCTCACCTTGTCCCAGCCCTGCAGACAAGGCCCCTCACCACCCGGCGCCTGTCTCCTCCCCACCTCTTTCCTCTCCTCTCTTTCCTTTGCTTTCTGTGCTCTGAGCGTAGTCACGGGGCACCGACAGGCCCACCCCTTCAGGGCTCTGTGCCCTCTCTGCTTAGTCACCTGCCGATCTCCACCCATCACCTCAAACATCCCTTCCTGACTTCCAAGGAGCTCGCCTCCTTGTCTCTGCTGTTCTGCCGAAGCACACGTACCACACGCCATATCAGAGCCAGGCTTCGCGTCGGAAGGGAATCGAGTGTTTGCACCGTTCTCCACACCCAGCCTCTGGATTCTCTGAGGGCAGACACGATGCCTTTCCCATCTTTGTCTGCTCACCAACTTGGTCATTACTTGGCACAAAGTTGGCACAAGAATGAAGGAACGATTGAGCCCCTGCTCTAGTTACTTTACTTCAAGACTCGTGTGAAGAAATATTTCATCCCCTTTCTAGAGGTGAGAAAAGTGTCCCGAGCCGGGTCTTCTGAGTGCTGTGCTGTAGAGCGCCAGGGTGCCTGAGCCTTGGCACTAGTGGCACTTGTTAGGGGGCATTTTCCTGTGCACGGTAGGATGTTTAGCAGCATCCCTGGCCTTACCCGCTAGACGCCAGCAGCACTCGTCCCCCGTTGTGATAACCCAGAATGGCTCTAGATATTGCCCAACAGGCCTTGCGGGGGCAAAATCATCCCCCTGGTTCGGAACCCCTCCACTACCCTGCTCTGTAAACCATGAGCTTGATCCAAATGCAGCCCCTAAGCTGGCGTCCCCGGGTACCCCTCTCTCAGTAGAGAGGTGTATCTGCCCACTCTGTCATGGGACGGACTAGATGTTCACTTGTCGTCTTGACTGTGTCTTTGGTTGGGTTCCCCAGAAGCAAACCCTGACAAGAGGATCCGAGTGCAAGGAGCTTATTTGGGAGCTCATCCCGAGAAACACTGGTCAGGGCAAGGGCAGCTCGGTCAGGGATGGACAAGAAGGTGATCAAAGGCCCAGTCATGAGCAGAAGCCTGCTGTGGACAACTGGTCCCTGCTGGGCCCTTGGGAGACAGTACAGGACAAGCTCAGGTGGTTCCACCCTAGAGGCAAGGAAGCTGGGCTGTTTCTCCATCCACTCCTCTCTCTCACCTGACTGACGACAGTCCTGAGGGCATTATTTCCCGTCACTCTGGGTTGCCACATGTGAGAGCCACTCACGCTCCTGTGGCCTGGATGCCCTCAGAGAGAGCGTCAGGAGTGCTTGCAGTAACACTCAGTCCTCGTGTACAGGATGGCAAGTACCCCGGAGAGATGGGCAGGGCCCCGGCAGCATCGGCTACACCTGTGGCTGAAGAGCCATGGGAGAATGCGGCCACTCACTCTTGGTGATGGAGAGAGTGTGCTCCGTAATATATCTGGGCGTGTGGAGAAGTGAAACTGTACTCCATCCGAGTGAACTGGGCGATTCCATGTGAGGTTTTCGTCAGCTACTACAGCCCACAATGCCAGCAGTGGAGAGTGTGGCCCACGCCTTACTCTTCCCCGGGAGGACCCCCAAGGCAGTCTGGCCACACGTGCACTGGCTGAGGCTCTGTCCCTGGCCGTGCGTGTATTCCAGCGAGCTTTAGTTGGCCCGACAGCGCTTACCATGGCTCAGCACCCCCTGCACTTGAGCTCCCTAATCGCCTGGCTTTCCACAGGATGAGGCCTTTGGAAAATGTTCTCAGTGCCCACCATCTTTGGGGCCTTCCGAGCACACCACCGAGCACGCTGGCTGATTCTAAGGAGTCCAACTGCTGCCGTCCCCTACAGCAGCTCGACAGAGATGCACATGCTGAGAAAACCCATGGCCAGAAAAGACACGCTAGAGGAGGCAGAGAACTGAATTAATTGCAAGATGATTAACCTAATTTACAGTAGTCAATTGGTTCATTCTCTACCCGCTGAGGTCTAGATCTAGGTTTTTGCCACCTCTCTTTCTGCGGGTAATTAGAGGGACCAGCCACAGCCTTGGAACTGCAGGGATCACAGACTGGGGAAGGTAAAGAGTCATTGCTTGTTGGTCTCATCTCGGGTTAACCCTCCATCACTGGCATTGAGACTTAATGTGTTACTCCTGTGATCAGGCCCCAGATTCAGTAAAGCAAATCCCAGGGAACGTTGTAGCTCTGTGAGATTATGTGAGCGAAGATCACTCCCACAGCCTGTTACGTCATTCTGTGCTGCCACATCTACTAGTTGTTTATTGAATCTAAGAACTTCTCAGAGCCCGTAAGTGTTGCACTGCATATTTATTTTCCTCTTTTCCCCTTTTCTTGAACTGTGTCTCCCCTCCACCTTCTTCCACTTGTGCACCTTTTTTATCATTTTACTGAAAAATAAATGAAGTCGGATGTTTTTCTGGTGTTATTGCTCTGTTATAAACTCCCTGAGATAAATAGCCGTAGCCTGAGTCAGGGTTTCTCAGCCTCTGCTTGTTGACATTGCTGTGGGCGCTGTCCTGCGCAATGTAGGGTGTTCATTAGCATCCCTGGCCTCTACCCACTAGACGCCGATAGCAGCCCTATCCCAGTTAAGACAACCAAACACGTCTATGGACATGGCTAAGTGTTCCGTGGGGGCGCAAATTTATCCCCAGCTAAGAATCACGACACCATGGCATCACAAAATAGCTGGGTTTAGAGAATGGAAGCAGCAATCTACAAACCACAAAACACTTTGCACCTTAATTTCTAGGACAGTTCCAATGATTAGGTGTGACTTTTACATTTTTTGTTTGTTTTTTGCTGCAATTACTGCTAAGGTTGGCCCTGAATTATCTTGCTAATGCTCTAAAATTTCCATTGGACCTGATTAATAAATAGAGTCTGGCCTGTAGGAGAGATGCAAACAAAAATATCATTAAATCTTTAGAAAGTAGCTTTTCAGAAATATACTAGCAGAGATTTTCTTTTTTTAATTCATCTGCCTGATAATAGTCACTAACGATTTCCAGATTTTCCAAGTTTATTCAACAATTGAGAATTTTTGCTCATTTCAATAATTTTTCTTTAATCTTCATTCAATACTTGCTCTTTCAATGTATGTTCTCTGCACTTTATTTTGCTTTCTTAATGTCAGACTGTCCCTGGACTCACTCCTTCTCCCACTTTTCTCTATTTACAGTCAATCCTTCAATGACTTCATCTAGTCTCATGGCTTTAGGTACCATCAATACATAGATGGTTCCTCAATTTATATCTCCAGGCTGGACCTCTCCCATGAACTACTCATAACGTCAACCTTCCTATCCAAAAATCTCTACCTGGGGATTTCCCTGGTGGTGCAGTGGTTAAGACTCCACGCTCCCAATGCAGGGGGCCCGGGTTTGATCCCTGGTCAGGGAACTAGATCCCATATGCATGCTGCAACTAAGAGTTCGCATGCCACAACTAAGGAGCCTGCCTGCCACAACTAAGACCCAGTGCAGCCAAAAAAAAGGTAATAAATAAATAAGTAAATAAAATAAAATGCTATGATGAATGTGGATAACTGAGAGCTATCAACTATCTGTAAAACAAAAAAAATCAGGACTTCCCTGGTGGCGCAGTGGTTGAGAATCTGCCTGCCAATGCAGGGGACACGGGTTCGATCCCTGGTCCAGGAAGATCCCACATGCCACGGAGCAACTAAGTCCGTACGCCACAACTACTGAGCCCGCGAGCCACAACTACTGAAGCCTGCGCGCCTAGAGCCCGTGCTCCACAACAAGAGAAGCCACCGCAATGAAGAGTAGACCCTGCTCACCGCAACTAGAGAAAGCCCACACGCAGCAACGAAGACCCAACTCAGCCAAAAAAAAAAATCTAGTTTTTAACTAGGAGACCCATGGATGGGTTTCAGAAGGTCTTTGAACTTTCTAAAATAGTAGATGAACTTCAGATCATTCCTGAGAACCTGTATGGTGTTTTTGGGTTTTTTTGAAGGAGGAGAGAAAGCATAGGGTGGCTGAGGGAGGTGAGAAAAAGACCAGAGACTGGTGGGGCCAGGAAGACATATTTCAGCTACCCTACAACTTTCTCATGAAGTGGAGGAAAAGTCACCACCCAGGAAGAGACCACTGTGTGTGTGCCACGTGGGCGGGTGGGACAAGCTGAGCCAGCCTGTGGGACTCATGGGCTATGGCCTAAAACATTACCCCTGGGAAACTGTGCACAATAAAACCACCAAGGGAGTTAAAACACTAAAACCAACTGTTCAAGAACGGCCTTTTCCTTCCTAAACCCTGTAGGCCAGATGCCACTTCCCAGCTGTTTCCTTTCATAGTTTCTCTGCTTCTGTGGATCCCTCAGGGGCCTGTTGATGAGTAAAGAATGTGGAGATCAAATGATAGCCCAGCCCATTCGAAAAGGGTAATTCAAGAAGAGCACAGGTCCCCATTGCTGCTGCTTCTGTCTGCCCAACCTACCAATCACCAGGTGAGTTTCCTTTGGAAAGCCGCAGACCTAACAATAAGGGCCGATGAAAACCATCCTGGAATTCATTTTAGAAAGAACCACTTTCTCCAAGTGATCTCTTCAGTGAGTTTCCCCAATCCCTGCACAAGTGTCCCCTCATCACAAAAATGTTCACTGGTCCTTCTTATTCTGGACAGTGATGTCAGCATTGGCAGTGAGTTTGTTTTGAACTTCTTTCATTAAGCTGAGAGTTTTCTTCCTGAATTATAGCAGATTATTTAATGTAGACAAAGACCTTAGAATCATCATAGTAGACACTCCATAAATAGGGCCTATGTGCCACATAAAATAGGTGATATGCTTCCCAGTTTATAGGCAAGGAAATAGGTGCCCGGAGACTAATCAAAATCATCCTGGCTGACGACGGTCAGCCTTTAGAGCAGAGGTTTGTACCTGTGGCTATTCATTAAAGTCACCTAGGGAGATTTTAAAACTAGCAACACATGGAACCACCCCCAGAGATTCTGTTTCATTGGTCTGGGTGGTACCTGGGCATCCTTCACTTTCAAAAGCTTACCAGAGGATTCTAATGTGTAACCAGGATTGAGAACCAATACTTTAAAACTTCACTCTAGTCTACAAGCTCTATTTGCCTCTTCCAGACAGCATTTGGTCCAATGGCACAGTTTCACAGATGAGAACACTGAGGTCCAGGGGAGATGAATGATTTTCTTAAGGCATCAGAACTGGAACTAACCATTAAAAAAAATCACAATGTATAACCCTTCTTTGCCTCTGCATCATCTAAACGCAAACTTGGTTGAGCATAAGAATCACCTGATTGCTTGTCAAAAATAAAAACTCCCATGTTCCTCCCCTGGATATTATTATTAAGTAGATCTGTGGTAGGGTCCAGCTGTCTGTAATTTAATAAGTATCCCAGTGGTTAATATAATGTGGCCAATTTGTCGGTTCTGTATCATTTTTGTTTAAGATTCCACATATAAGTGATATCATGTGATATTTGTCTTTCTCTGTCTGGCTTACTTCACTTAGTTTGATGATCTCTACGTCCATCTATGTTGCTGCAAGTGGCATTATTTCATTATTTTTTTTTTTAAATTTTATTTCTTTTTGGCTGTGTTGGGTCTTTGTTGCTGCGTGCGGGCTTTCTCTAGTTGTGGCGAGCGGGGGCTATTCTTCTTTGCGGTGCTCAGGCTTCTCCTTGTGGTGGCTTCTCTTGTTGCGGAGCAGGGGCTCTAGGCGCGCGGGCTTCAGTAGTTGTGGCTCGCGGGCTATAGAGCACAGGCTCAGTAATTGTGGTGCACAGGCTTAGTTGCTCCGCGGCATGTGGGATCTTCCTGGGCCAGGGATCGAATCCGTGTCCCCTGCATTGGCAGGCAGATTCTTATTCACTGCAGCAACAGGGAAGTCCCTATTTCATTCTTTTTTTTTATGGCTGAGTAATATTCCATTGTGTATATACACCACATGTTCTTTATCCATTCATCTGTTGATGGACACCTATGTCGATTCTGAACTAATGTGACGGTATTTTCTTTCTTTCTTCCTTCCTTTCTTTTTTTTTTTCCTGCAAAAAGCTTTATTGTTTCCATTTGGTCCAAGGCTTGGGAGAGGGCTCCAGGGTGGTTAAAAAGCTGCCTAGTGGGGCTTCCCTGGTGGCGCAGTGGTTGGGAATCTGCCTGCCAGTGCAGGGGACGCGGGTTCGGGCCCTGGTCCGGGAAGATCCCACATGCCGCGGAGCAAATGGGCCCATGAGCCACAATTACTGAGCCTGCCCGTCTGGAGCCTGTGCTCCGCAACAGGAGAGGCTGCAATAGTGAGAGGCCCGTGTACCGCGATGAAGAGTGGCCCCCGCTTGCCGCAACAGGAGAAAGCCCTTGCACAGAAACGGGGATCCAACACAGCCATAAATAAATAAATAAAATTTAAAAAAAAAAAGCTGCCTAGTGGCTGCAGAGAGGGGCTTCAGGCAGAAGCCCTGACGCCAGAGGGGCTCCTCAAAGGCCGCTGGGCTCCGGAGGCTCCTAGTCGTTCTGGAGGGTGAGCCTTTCGACGAGGGACTCGCCCAGCCCCGCCTGGGGACCAGCCGGCCTGCGGAGGTTGGTCAGGTGATCGCGCATCTTCTGGATGAGTTTCACCTGCTCATCTAGGAGGCGGCTCTCCGGGAAGTCACAGAGGCGGGGGTCTGCGCGGGCAGAGCCCAGGGCGTGCAGGTCCGCAGGGGCCTGGTTCAGGTTCTTCTCCATGATAATGGCGGCTTCCACAGCGTCCTGGGTTTCACCCCGCTCATCCTGAGACGCTTCTGCACGTCCTGGAAGAGGGCGCGGCTGCCGCGCTGTTTCTGCATTTTCAAGAGGCGCTGGGCGCCCTCACGCTTCCCCTCGGGCACTTCGCGGAGAAAGCGGCCCAGGCCCTCCAGAGCCGCGTCGTGGCGGTGGAACTAGGAGCCCAGAGAGAGGTAGGTGCGCGAGGCCCGCAGGTGCATGTTGACCAGGCGGTTGACGGCGGCCTCCACCTCGGCGGAATCGTTCTGACGAATCTGGGAGCTCGTGGTGGATCGGTAATACGGCGTTAAGCTCAAAATATGGTGCTGGCGGTCCCGGTGGCCGAGGACAGCTGAGCGGCTGGTTCCGAAGGTTGCGAGTGGAACACAGGTTGGAGGGGTCGGAGGCGGGAGCGAGGGGCGCCCCTGGGTCTGTTCCGTCCACGCACCGTTGTAGCAGGAGACGGAGCCGCGGGACTGCCCAGCGCACTGCCTGTTGATATTTTCTAAGCTAAAGAAAATGTTAGCTCTTTCACGGTGGTACAAAAAAGAACTTAAATATCATTTTAATGATTTCCCCTGTGTGAAGACATTAAGAAAAGGTAACAGCCCTGCTTTATCAAACTCTAGGCTTTAGTTACAATTCCGTAATTCTTATTTTGTTTGGTTGTTGTTGTTGAAGTGGGTAGTTCTTTACGCAGAAGAACATGGATATTCGTTTCAGTTTGTAATGAGTTGTGAGCTGAACTCAAATGGTTATAGCTTCCGGAACAGAGAATAAACTGGCTACTACTGTGACCAATTATAATGACACATGCCACTCTGTTCTCTGCTCCAAGTTTGGTGGTTTCCAGTCAGGAAGGGTGAAGCAGCCGTAGTCTTAGGTGGCCAAGCGAAGAGTGCAGCTCAGCAACCATTTGTCGTAGGACCCCTGATGACCATGTGACTCCACAGGAATGCCCTTAAACTCCACTCTTCCAGGCAGCTTTACTAAGAGGTGGGGTGGAAAGAGCCCTGGAATCCAACTCTGAAAACCTAGGTTCTGAAATATTGTTCTCCCACCTACTTGCTCTAGAACTATGATCACATCATTTGACTTCTATGAGGCTCATTTCCACATCTGTAAAGAGAGGATAATGATATCCGTTCTACTTATCTAGTGAGGGATATTTGAGTATTATATTAGCTAACATATTAGTTAGCATTTGCCTTGTAACAACCACAAACCTCTGTGGTATATGACAATAAATATTTATTTTTCATAGATCTACAGGTTTTAGTTAATCTAGGCTGGGCTTCCTGGGCAACTCTGCCGATGTTGGCTGGATTCACATGCCTGGAACGTTGACCGATCCCCCCGGGGCTGCACAAGGGTGATTAACCCAGATATATCCTTCTCATGGAAATGGCAGGAGTGCAAGATTGCAAGAGAACAAGCCCCATTGTGGAAGCACTTTTACAAGCCTCTCCTGTGTCATATCTACCATTGGTCAAAGCAAGCCACATGGCTGAACTGAAACTTAAGGAGTGGGCTTGTATACCTGGCCTTTTGATGGAAAGATGTGTAAAGTCACACAGTAAATGGTATGGTTACTGGGAAAGATGAAGAAATTGGGTTATTAATGCAGTCTAACACAGCTGATGCTTATAAAGTGCTATGCAAAATATATTAATGTAATGAAACTTCTGTGATCCAGAATATGTAAATTAATCATATGTGAACTAACTTGTGAGTAACTTTTATGGATAGAAGAGAGTATAACTCAGTTTATATTCCAAATATTTTCCGTTTTAGTGGGTTTATAGGTAGCGTTATATATAGTGCCTTTGTCAATTATTGTGCTGCTTGATTGGTAGTATGGGACACAAGTTTAAATGACTTGGTTGTCTGAGAGAATTTTTTCTTTTCTCCTGGATTAAGATCTTGAAGAAAGCCAGTTGTGTATGTCAGAGTTTCATTTCACAGTTTAAAACTATGTGTCTCTGGCTGATTCCAGGGAAGGAGCAAGATCGATTCAAGAGGAGCATATGGAATATCATGATATGTCAGGAAGTAAGGAAGTGATGAGAAAAATGTTAGGGACATGCCACAAGTACAGAGGGGCCAGCCTGAAGGGGCTTCTGCTGGCTAAATCTTGGACAATTTGAGCACCAAAATAATTAATTACAGTATTGAATTATAAACCAATGGAAAAACAGGTATATAAATGGATAAATGGGGGAGAGGGGTGGTGGGCTTTTGCTTACAAGTACAATGCCAAGGGTCAACGTGGAGGCAGCCCTAGAGTTGGAAGATTATCATTTTGCAACCATCATAATAAAGCCTCGGTCAGGCAAAAATCATCAATGGATACTAAATGTAGGGGAAATTTTGATGGGCAGGATATTTCCATGGTTGTTAAGTGTCTCCCCAGAGATTGCTCATTAGTAGCAAGGGAAGGAAAAAAATAGTAATTATACAATGGAAAAATTGGACAACACCTAGACCAGGTGACCAAAATTAACATCACCAGTGAAGGAGAGATGGACATCATGTAGCTCCAGAGGTGATACCCTGAAAAGGATACATGTGACCTATGTAGTATTTTGACTGAGAATGTATAATCTGAATCTAATCCTGAGGAAATATCAGCTGGACACAAAACAAGGAAAAGGAGGTGGGTCAGTATTCTTTCAATGTCAGTGTCATAAAAGACAAAGAAAAGCTGCAGAAATGTTTGAGATTAAAGGAATCTGAAAAGATATGACAGCTAAATGGCAACACCTGAGCCTAAACTGAACAGTATACTGCAGGGGAAGTGAAAATACCATAAAGGACATTATTAGGTCAACTGACAAAATTGAAATATGGACAGTAGATTAGACAGAAACATTGTTCTGACCATGATGAAGTAACAGGGACCAGATTTACCCTCCTACCTTAAACAACTAAAGAACCAGATAAAATGTACAAAACGATGGTTTGCAGACATTGGACAATAGGCAGCACAGGACAGAGATCCCTAAGAGAAGAGAAACAAACAAGGTGAACCCTATAATTGCCCCTGTTTACTGCCTGGAGCCAGTTTGCAAGCCTCAGTGCAGGGACGGGAAACGCAAACAGAACCCCCAGGTTTCCTGAGTTGAGGAGACATAGTTGAGAATTTGGAGAGGCCACGGTGGCTAGGATTTGCAGGGCAGGGGACCAGAGAGGAGAGCGCTGCCTGGAGATTGAACTCTGGAGGTCTGCAGAGGGGCTCCCTTGAATCGTCATCTTAGTGCTGATCTGTACCTGAGTTGTTTTTTTGTTTTTTTTGTACATGAGTTTTTAAGGAAACTAGCTGAGGCCAGGGAAATAATCTTCCAAAAGTATCAAGTGGAAAACTTCTTGGCCATCACACAGGTTTGGGAGTAGTTCATCTTCCCTTTAGCTAGACTGGAGAACCCTCGTACTATGTGGGCATTAGGTAGAGTACTTAGAAAGGTGTTATCTCAATAGTGGGATCAAGCTAGGCCTAGACTAAAGGCTGCTCTGGTCTGATTCAGCCTAACAAAGCTGAAAAGCAAGATTTGAAAGAATCAAATTATTTCCAAGTAACTTAACTGCATCCCAGAGGAAAGCTCAAAATTATTTACCAAGAATTACAGAATATTACAAAAATTACTTTTAAAAAACCCAGCAGCTAACAATGAACCCAATGTCTGGCATCCAATTAGTCTGTAACTGTACTGTGGTTATGTAAGAGACTATCTCTACTCTTAGGAAGTATACACAGAAATATTTAGGGATCAAGGGCCATGACGTATGAAATTTGCAAAGAGAGAGGGGTGGAGAATAGGTGAATCTGGGTAAAGGATATACAGGGTTCTTTGTACAATGTTTATTTTTACAGCTTGTGTATTTGAAATTATTTCCAAGTAAGTTAATTCAGAAAAGAAATATAAAAACGGTGTTTCTTATACCTCAGAAACCAGCAGAATCCTATTTGGATAGTGCTATGATGGTGCTCAATCAATCCACAATACTGTGTATAACTTTCAATTATCAACTGCTACAGAGAATTCAAAATAGCATTTAGGGGGGATCCTGCAAAGGCAGCAAATTGGGGGAAAAAAGAAGAGAAATATAACAAATAGCTATTTGTTACCATGATGGGCATTTGGAAATTCTTTAAGTGTTGGCTTTTTCCCCTCATCAGCCAATTCCTATATTTTGCTGAAGTGAGGGATTTTCCAATTTGCTTTTCTCCACCCTGTCCTGACATTGCTATCTATTGCATTCTGGATGAATGGAATCTAGAGCCTTTCTGATGTAGGTGCTGAGGCAATCTGACTTACTGCGCAAGGAAGGAACAGCTTCTAGTATGAGGCAACCAGCGACAGGGAGACCAGTTCCTGGTCTCAGTAGAACACAGCAGTTCCAGGTGGAGCCAACAGTTTTCTGCAGCACTTGATGCTACAGTGTTTCCACATGTTCAGTCAAAGGTGGGGGCATGTGAGCATTCTGATGGGAACTGGATTTGTCAGAACAATAGGAAATAGACTTAACCAGAGAATTCTGGTTCCTTCTCTTCCTGGATAACCCTTGAGGTCCTGCAATGTGGGTCTAATGTTCTGTTGAGGTCTTCATTGTTCTTGTCCTGTGACCAGTTAGAATTATTTTTCTACATCGTGTGATCCTCAGCTGCAAGAAGAAAATCCCTAAGTTTATGCTGCATCAAGGTGATGAATGTAAATTCCCTGATCAGTTTGGGTTTTGTGGCATCTGTAATATACTAGCATTTGGGCCTGAGAGAGAGGAGGAAGTGTCACAGGTTTTGAAGCCAATGGAATAGTCCCTATTTCTGATATTTGGGAATAAATTAGACCAAAGGAAATAGGTTATTAGTGGTGTGTGTGTGTGTGTGTGTGTGTGTATGTATGTATGTATGTATGTGTGACAGTCCCTGTCTTTAATAGCCCAGGAACTTACCCCTCTAAGATACCCAGAGAGGTGTTCATTGACCATTTTTCTGTCTCATGGTCTATTGATTTGCTTTAATATGAAACTTCTATTCCCATGTTGGGTCTTTCCTAATCAGAAACATTAAGCAAGCATAAAGTATTAAGTAATTTTATTTTGGGAAACCATGAAATTTAGTCTCATCCGTAACTAATGAAAATTTATGATTCAGACAATCTCTAAAAGTTCCGAAAACCATACACAAAAATCACTGACTAAGAACAAAATGGTCAGCCTGGCAGATAAAGAGGATGTTGAACGGCATTTATCAGATTCTATGCTGTATGAAGCCCAGGGGGATCTCAACTCTGGCTGCACATTAGAATCATTTGGGGAGCTTTAAAAATTCTATGACCAGAAAGCCAAACACTGGATTGATTAAATCAGAATCTCTGGAGGTGGCTTGGGTATTAGGAGCTTTTAAAGCTCCGCAGTTACATGTGGAACTTAAAAAATAAAACAAAACAAATTAATGAATATAGCAAAACAGAAACAGACTCACAGATGTAGAGGACAAACTGTTGGTTACCAGTGGGGAGAGGGAAGGCGGGAAGGACAAGATAGGGGGAGGGGATTGAGAGACACAAGCTACTATGTATAAAATAAATAAGCTACAAGGATATATTATACAGCACAAGGAATATAGCCAATATTTTATAATAACTATAAATGGAATATAACCTTTAAAAATTGTGAATCACTATGTTGTACACCTGAAACTTACATAATATTGTACATCAACTATACCTCAACTAAAAAAAATAAAGCTCCCCAGTTGATTCCCACGTGCAGCAGCAAGTATTGAGAACTACTGACCTAGAGTGATATCTGATTTTCACCTTCACCTTGCGGCAGGTATTTCAAAGAAGAAAACCCAGGGGATGATTTTCAGTTGTTCTACATACATGTATCAATTATGGCTATTTGTCCAAACTATAAACCCAAATTCCATTCTGTGCCTATAAGCAATTTCATCTTCATAGATTACTTTTTAGGGGATACAGAGACCACTATTTTACCACTATCTATAAATTTAAGGACCCATACATGAAAAATGAACGAATGGATGGAGATAATGCACATAAAGTGCGTAACAGGACATGTTATTAATACACTGCATTAACAGTTAAAATCAAGGAAAAGTCTGTCTTAATTTCAGCCAAGAATTAACCAATAGAGAAGGCTTTAAAATAATGTTTCTTATCGGGTGTCTTAGCCCATTCACGGAAATGTAGGCTTTTTCTAGCGTGCACCTCAAAACTCCTCTAGTTATTACCCTGTTCCAATGCCGCTTCCACATTTTTATGTATTCTTTTATAGCAGCACCCCCATTTCTTGGTACCAATTTCTGTCTTAGTCTGTTCAGGCTGCTGTAACAGAATACCATAGATTGGGTGTGAGAAATAAAATACTGCCTGCCTATCAGTAAACAAAGCATGTCACAGTCACCTCGGAGGTGAGCTGGTGAGCCCTGAGGGAACTCCGGAAGGAAACAAAGAATACCTGGATGTGAAAACACAGGATACTGGCCCCAGATAGCTGAGGTGCATATCAAAGGAATGGTTTCAGTGAGCCCAGACTCTTGCATCTTCCCATACAAAAGAAAAGTGCTAAATTCCTTAACTTGAGATTTCTAGCTTTCTTTAATTAACAGTAATCTTTTGTTCCTACTACCTGCCCTTTGTTGCAAAACTATTCTATATCCTAGCTCCCCACTCGCCTCCTCAGAGCAGTTTTTTCAGGGTTACCTGAGATGCTGCCTCCGGGTTTGAAGTCCTCAGTATGTCCCCCGAATAAAACATAACTCTCAACTTTTAGGTTGTGCATATTTTTTTAGTTGACAGGTGGCTTATAAACAACATAAATTTATTTCTCACAGTTCTGGAGGCTGGGAAGTCCAAGATCAAGGTGCTGGCAGATTTGGTGTCTGGTGAGGGCCTGCTTCTTGATTCGTAGATGGCCATCTTTTCACTATATCCTCACGTGGCAGAAGGCGCCAAGGAGCTTTGGGAGTCTCTTTTATAAATGCACTAATCATATCCCAAAGGCCCCACCTCCAAATACCATCTCAGTGGGGATTCAGTTGCAACATGAATTTTGGTGGGGCATAAACGCTCAGTCTATGGCACTGGGGATGAGAGGAGGGAAGCAAAGGAACGTCAGAATCACCTGAAAAGTTTGTTCAAACCATACATACTCCTGACCATCCTAGATTAATTCATTCCCTCCTTTTGGAATCACTGTCAACATTCAATCTTGGAGAAAAGTGTTAAGGATGGTTATATCAGTAGGTTGCTTTTGATAGCAAGTGACAGAAAATGTAACTCAAAATGGCTTAAATAATGAAGGGATTTATAACCCATGCAGGCAAAAAGTTTACAGACTAGGTTGGCTTTTGGAGAGCCTTGATCCAGTAGCCTAAATACATCAGCAAGGATTTTGTCTCTCCACTCTGCTTTTTGCAGAGTCATTCAACCTAAAGATACATCCTGTTGCAGTCTCAGGATGGCTGCAGGCAATACCTAAGGTTCCTTTTTCTTCCTTCACTTCTAGCAGGAGAAAGAGAACTTGCTGCCTTCCCAGCAGCAGTTCTAATATTCACTCCGATTGGCCTAGAGCATGCCACATGCCTACCTCTGAACGAATCATCGTATAGAGAGATGGAGTGCACTTACGGGCTTAGTTTTGCTCAAATGCTCCACCCCTGAGAAATTGATGGCTGTTGGAAGGGAAAGTTGGGGGGTGGGGATGAGGAATTGATGTTGGCAATGCAGCCAACTGAGGCCATGGGATGGTCTCAAAGGTTAAGTGTGAATATACTTCAGTAATAAAAAAAAATAATGAGACTCATTTCACCCATCCTTACCACCAGTCTTGATAGTTTATAGCAGGAGTTCTCAACCTTACAACTATTGGCATCTGGGGCTAGATTTTATTCTTGCTATGGGGGCTGTCCCATGCGTTGTAGGATGTCTAGCAGCATCCCTGGCTTCTCCGCACAAGATGCCAGTAGCACCCTCCACCATCACCACTCTCCCACATGTGGCAACCGAAAATGTTTCCAGACATTGCCAAATGTCCTCTGAGGGACAAAATTTCTCTCTTTTCAAACCACTGTTTTATTTATTTATTTTTTATTGAAGTATAGTTGATTTACAATGTTGTGTTAATTTCTGCTGTATAGCAAAGTGACTCAGTTTTATATATATATATAGACACACACACACACATTCTTTTTTATTTTCTTTTCCATTATGGACATTGAATATAGTTCCCTGTGCTATTCAGTAGGACATTCTTGTCCATCCATTCTATATGTAATAGTTTACATCTGCTAACCCCAAACTCCCAGTCCATCCCTCCCCCACCCCCTTGGCAACTACAGGTCTGTTCTCTATGTCTGTGAGTCTGTTTCTGCTTTGTAGATAGGTTCATTTATGTCATATTTTAGATTCCACATATAAGTGATATCATATGGTGTGTGTCTTTCTCTTTGTGACTTACTTCATTTAGTATGATAATCTTTAGACCCATCCATGTTGCTGCAAATGGCAATATTTCATTCTGTTTTACGTCTGAGTAGTATTCCATTGTATATATGTACCACATCTTCTTTATCCATTCATCTGTCGATGGACATTTAGGTTGTTTCCATGTCTTGGCTATTGTGAATAGTGCTGCTATGAACATAGGGGTGCCTGTATCTTTTAAACCACTGTTTTATGGTTGAACCTCCTAGATAAAAATATTGCAGAAGCAGAGATCAGTTTTCCTCTGTTTCTCCAAGGTTTAGGAAAATAATTTAAACTATAGCATGAAGAAATAAGTTAGATATAAAGCAGAATCCCACCATTACACATGTGCATTAAATATTAAATTTATTCCTGTATTGCTATGTTATTCTTTACTGGAATTCTTTTTAAAAATGTTCTCACATGTTTGAAGTGAAGCCCATCTAAGATGAAAAGTGTTACTAGATCACTTTTCAGGATTCTTCCTAAGCATCAGTTTGTAAGATTTCTCAGCCTCTTTCAGAGGAGAAGCATTGCACTGAATATTTGGAAATATAAATATTTGTAAATATTATAAATGTGGATGCTTCATTTTGGGTCACACTTTGAGTAGCAAAAAACTATAATTTGGCAGAATTCATTTGGGGACCTTTGGGCTCTGTTGGGCTCAACTTAGCTCCATGTGTCTTCTCATTCTGGAACCCAAGCTGAAGAGCAGATACTATCTGGAGCTCTTCTCATGGTGGAAGGCAGAAGGTCAAAAAGGGGAACAAAGCCATATCGAAAATAGCATGAGAGCTTGTATTAGGATGTGGTATAAGTCATAAATGTCCATGTTCCATTGGCTAAAGCAAGTTACATGACCAAGCCCCAAGTCTGTGGTGTGGGAGAATTCCTACATGTTAGAAAACACAGGGTGATAAGTGCTGCAGAGCATACACAAGTGGCTCAAAGGAGATAGTTCTACCTGGGAGAGTCAAGGAAGACCTCAGAGAGAATATGATGGTTAAGCCAGATTTTGAAGTATAAGTAGAAGTTCCCAACAAACCAGGAATGGGGACCAAGGTGGGAGAGAGCATAAAGCAGAGAGGTACCTGTTCTCCAAAGAAGATCTCTATAATCACATGGAAGTATGCTCAGCATCATTAATCATCAGGGAAATGCAAATCAAAACCACAATGTGATACCACTTCACCCCCACTAGGATGTCTCTCATCAAAAAAACAGGTAGTAATAAGAGCTGGTGAGATCGTGCAGAAATTGGAACCTTCATACACTGTTCTTGGGAATGTAAGATTATATAGCTACTTTGGAAAACAGCCTGCTAGTTCCTCAAAAGGTTAAACATGGAGTTACCATATGATCCAGCACTTCCACTCCAAGATACAGGCATACCTTATCTTATTGTGCTTTGCTTTATTGCGCTTCACAGGTACTATGTTTTTTACAAATTAAAGTTTGTGGCAACCCTGTGTTGTCAGATGACGGTTAGCATTTTTTAGCAATAAAGTATTTTTAAATTAAGGTATGTACATTTTTTTAGACATAATGCTATTGTGCATTTAATAGACTACAGTATAGTGTAGACATAACTTTTATATGCACTGGGAAACCAAAAAATTCATGTGACTCGCTTTATTGTGGTATTCAATTTATTGTGGTGGTCTGGAACCCAACCTGCAATATCTCCAAGGTATGCCTGTATATACCCAAGACAACTGAAGACATATTTTCACACAAATATGTGTACATGAATGATTCATAGCTGCATTATTCCTAATAGCCAAAAAATAGAAACAAGCCAAATGTCCATCAACTGATGAATGAATAAATACAATGTGGTATATCCATACAATGGAATATTATTTGTCAATAACAAGAAATAAAGTACTAATACATGCTATATCATTATGCAAATGAAAGACACCAGACACAAAAGGCTAAATACATGATTCCATTTATGTGAAATGTACAGAACAGGCAAATCCATAGAGACAAAATGTATATTGATGATTGCCTAGGGCTGAGAGGGGATTGGAGAGAAATGGGGAGTGACAGCCAATGGGTAAGGGGTTTCTCTTGGGGCTGATGAAAATGTTCTAAAATCAATTGTGACAATGGTTACACAACTTTGTAGACATACCAAAAACCATTGAATTATACACTTTTGTGGGTGAATTGTATGGTATGTGAATTATATCTCAGTAAAACTGTTAGCAAAAAATCTTCCACGTGGTAAGGCACAGAGGCACAGGAGCATAGTGTAGTCCAAGAACCTAAGCAGATTGGCATAACTGTTACAGAATGGGAATGGATACATCTAGGAAGGCAGGTAAGGATCAGATCATAGAGGATCTGAGGGCAGCTTGGAGCAAGAAGAACATTTTAGGAATATTAATTCATATGTGGAGACTGGGTTTGAAGGAAAAGGATGCAAAGAGGATGGGTAGTTAAGACTACTGCAGTAGATCCAATATTAGTTCACCAGGGCTGAGTCAAAATGATGGTGGCAGGGATGTAGAAAGGGAAGAGAGAATCCAAGAGATTTTTAAAAATATTTATTTATTTATTTATTTAGGCAGACTGCACCAGGGCTGTGTCAAAATGATGGTGGCAGGGATGTAGAAAGGGAAGAGAGAATCCAAGAGATTTTTTAAAATATTTATTTATTTATTTATTTAGGCAGACTGCGCCAGGCCTTAGTTGCGGCATGTGGACTCTTAGTTGCAGCATGCATGCGGGATCTAGTTCCCCGACCAGGGATCAAACCCGGGCCCCCTGCATCGGGAGCTCGGAGTCTTACCCACTGGGCCACCAGGGAAGTCCCTCCAAGAAATTTTTATGAGGCCAAAATAATAGGATTTTGTGGGCAGGGAAGAAGGAAAGGAAGGATCTTTCTTACACATTTTTTTTGTCCCCAACAACTTAAAATGTCTCACACAAAACAGTGCCCAATAATGTTTAGTGAATTAATGAATTAATGGAGTGGATGGTTACAATTTCAGAGTTTCTGTTACCAGATAGAGAACTTTGGGACACAGCAAGGTATTTTTTGGGGTGAGCTCAGGACTGTAACATTTAGAAAAAGGATACTTTTCATATGAAGGGAATGGCTATTTCAGGGAGAGAAAGAAAATAATGGTAGATCCAAAGGTACACTTCATCTCTCTCAGTTTTGCCTACAGCCAGCCTGCTGTGTGCCTGTGGAATTTTTTTTTTAATGAAGAATTATAAAAAGCCAGTAAACTCCACCTAACTCTGGTGCCTTCAGGCTTTTGTACCCATTAGCCAAGTAGACAAAATCTACTCCCACATGTAAGACAGAACACAGCATGCTTTACAATATGTGTTGACCAGATAAATATTTTAATGAGGCTTAGTAACTAAGATACAACCACCAGAAACCACTTAGATAATTTTATTCATTTCCTCCTGGTCAGCTATGGCCACCTACTCCACTATGATACATCCTTAGATGCTCACACTGGCAGATCTAGCTTTCATATACTATAGCTTTGAGTTAAAAGTTGTGACCTAATTTCCAAGCAGAGCAGAAGAATCCTCTCTGGAGATGGATTACCTACAAGGAGATGAAGTGTTTATGTTTGTAATAACAGCATGCCTCCACCGAAGACTATGCTCTATCTAATGATCGAAGAACAACTTTTATTTGTGGATTTGCAGGGGTAGGGTGGGGAGGATTGCACATTTGCCTTATTCTGAGCCATCGTCAACCTATTGGCTATGACAAGGTGACTTCCTATGGACTTCCTTTCCCTGCTTCAGTAAGAGAAGCTTGTGGATGAGTAATGGAAAATCCTGCATTTGCCTAGTATTTGAAGTATTGACAAGGTAGTCCTGGGTCTAAGCTTGTGGGTAGTACTTGGGCTTACTTATGGCAAAAGGAAAGAATGCAAGGAGTATCTGGGGGTCTCCCTAGGGACCAGTTGCTAATTAAAGTGATTGAAACCAAGCACGACAGTCAGGGACATTGTAGAAGAGGTGACTTTTGACCAGGTAAGCCTTCTGAAGAAAGATTTCTTCTTTCTTTTTCTATCAAAGGGTCTTTAGTTAAAGTACCACCAGCAAACTTGGAATGTGAACCAGGGTGTGGATTTGAGTAGTAGTGAAAAATAATGTTGCGTCTTTTCTAGGGCTAAGGTTCTGGTTCAAGAACTTGTGACCATCTAGAAAGACCTGTCTATCTCTCAGTGGAATCATCCTGTCCCCTTTGGGAAATGAAACCCCATCTGGAGTGACTCTACCCTAATTTGGGCTATTCATGTCTTTGGAGCTCCTGGGGTGTCCCCTGATGTGGCTCAACCCCTAAGGGTTGTGGTCTGAAGATGTTTTCACGTTGAGTGTGCTCCTTGGACACCCCAAAAATTCAGCTATACTTATTGCTATATACCCATCGTTTCTGAGCTAACACAGGGATCAAATTGGCAAATCAGACTTACAAGAATCACACATCTTACCCAGCATCAAGCTTTACTGATAATTTCAAGGGTACAAGTAATGAGCACAGACGAAGCGGGGAGAAGTCAGGGACTACCAGTGCAGCTCTCCTGGCCCTTTCTTGCCACATTAAGACACATACCAGGTCCGATTTAACATATAAGATCTTTTTTTTTTTTTTTTTTTTACTTCACAGACACACACTGTATTTTATTTTTACAAGAGATAAATAGACTGACACCAAGCATTGTACATGGATGACCACAACAAAAGCAACAATGATTGCAATTACCAAACACGAAACACACTCATACTATGTCATAATATTGACATTCAGTCCAGTAATCCTCCACTGTAACAGCTCCTTTACTTTGAAGTGAAAATTGATTTGTATATTTTTTGCCTCTGAGTCCTTGTGGGATTTTTTTTTATTCAAACAGAATGTCACAAAAATTATAATCATCCTCATCAGTTCACTCAGTCCCATGTAATTAATTTTTTTTTATCTTGATCTTTTGTTAGCACTTTTATGAGTTCATCACTTTTTCATTAGAGTTCTGAAAATGCTTATTCATTCAGTTCAGCAGCACAGTCAGATACCAGAAACCTGTACTTGTCAGAGTCTTGTCCATGAATTCCTTGAAGATGAAACCCTTTTGTAGGAACATATTTGCAAAAGCATCAGAGTACACCCAGAACTGTCTGTAAATGACAAAAGACTTAAAAATGACCATGGTTAAAGATTTGATGAAAGTCCATAATAATGCAATTGACAAGGAGATTTAGTTATTTCTGAGATATACATTTTAAAGTAATAACTAGAATTATGACTTATAACATTATACCAGAACATATAAGATTTTTAGAAATTTCATGTAATGTCTGAAACATTTATATTAACATATTTCCATACAAATAACCCAATGAAAGTTTAGTATTAGTTGTTTTATTTGTTTGTTTTTTTATACAAAAAAAAAACCATATAAGATCTCTAAGCAATGTATGCAGTCATCACTTACAAGAAAAGAAAGCTACTTTGGTGATGGTATGTCTCCATTTTTTCTACTCTGATTGTTACATAAGTTACATTTTCCAGGGAGCCATGCCCCATAACTACGTATGTTCCAGGTTTGTTTACCACACACAATGCCAGACAAACCAAGTACATCCTCCTCAAAGTATTCCATAGATAAAGACTCTCCTACTAGTTAATACTATTAGAGTGTTTGCTAGGAGGTCGGTCATTAGCATGTGTACAAGGAGATCTGACTGGCTCAATTTCTTTCCTTCCCAGGCAGTAGTCCTTCAATAGAAGGAAAGACTAGAGTGCACTCTTCTGCTTTCCTTCCCAGATTCCAAGGGACAGGAATGGGAGGCAGAGTGCCTTCTGTGTCTGTTTATAGCTGCCCAGATTGTGGAAGGTCTGGGGCACTGGGGGAAATGCATGTTTTGAAGTTGGACATATAGACGAATGAAGCGCAAATCTCAGTACTTCCCCTTTCTGGGTTACGTTAAAGAAGTCATTACAGCTCAGTCACTTCATCTGAGGACTGGGAATATTATCTACCTCACTGGTTTGTTGTTATACCTACATGAGTCTTTTTGTGTGAAAATACTTCTTAAACCATAACAGGCTATGTCCATGTACTGTATTACTGCTGTTATCAGTGAGAGTCTGCAGTCCTTTCTGTTTGGGTGTTCATTTATGACCTGTGCCGAGGTTGGTGGCTCTGGGCTCTGAGTGCAAAGCCTCTTAGTGGTGAATGCGCTGGGCCGGCATCATGGCGTCCTGGATGACAGGAATCCTTTGTTTTGAAAACCTAACCCGGATCCTGGATCCACTCTTATAGCACCACATTTTTCCCTATATTTCTTCTCACAGTGTGCAATTATATATTTGTATAGAAACAGTAACAGTTAACATCATTGAGCATTTACTACATGCTAAGTACTCTTCTGTGCACTTTAAATGTAATATCCCATTTAATCCTTCCAACAACCCAATGAGGTCATTATTTTTCCTTTTTAATAATAGATTTTAATGATTACAGAAATAAAGTTGTAGTATGTGTTCAAAATGCTATGTTCTGTTTTGATCAATTAGTAATAGATTGTGAGAATTTTTCTGTTACAGTCACCGTGGTTATCTTTTAAAAAGCTGTTGGACTTTTAGGCTGTCTCTAATTTTTCATAGGGATAAATAAAACTATAAAGAACATGTTTGTGCATAAAAATTGTCTTTTATCTAAATCTGTCTTTTTTAAAAATAAATGTATTTATTTATTTATTTTTGGCTGCGTCGGGTCTTCGTTGCTGCGCGCGGGCTTTCTCTAGTTGCAGCGAGCGGGGCCTACTCTTCGTTGCGGTGCACAGGCTTCTCATCGAGGTGGCTTCTCTTGTTGTGGAGCACGGGCTCTAGGCGCGCGGACTTCAGTAGTTGTGGCTCGCGGGCTCTGGAGCACAGCCTCAGTAGCTGTGGCGCATGGGCTTAGTTGCTCCGCGGCATGTGGGATCTTCCCAGACCAGGGTTCGAACCCGTGTACCCTGCATTGGCAGGCGGATTCTTAACCACTGCACCACCAGGGAAGCCCTAAATCTGTCTTTTAACTTTGTTCCTATAGTTTTTTCCCAACTTTTTATGGAAATGTTACCTACATGTAGAGGAGTTCACGTGAATGTTCAGCCCAATGAATTTTCACAAAGTGAGCACATTCGTGTAACCAGCAGCCAAAGAAGAAACACAGTATTACCTGAACTCTGGAGTCCCCCTCATGTCTCCTTCAGGTAATCACACCCTCACTCCTCACCGAGGGTAACCACTATCCTGACTTCTGACCCCATAGATTTCATTTTCCCTCTTTTTGAACTTTATGTAAATGGAGTCATACAGTGTGTACCCTTGTGTTTGGCTTCTTTCATTCAACATTCACCCATGTTGTGTGCAGTTACAGTTGGTTCATCTCAAAGAGGGTCGGTATTATTATTAATCCTACTTAATAGATGAGAAAACTGAGTCCCAGAGAGGTTAAGTGAACTTGCTCAGAATAGCAAGTGGCAGAGCTAGAATTTGAACCCGAGTAGTTTGAAGCCACTCTACTAACCATTATGTTATACTGCTCCTATTTATTTAATGTCCATCTCCTCCACTATACTGTAAGCTCCATTTTTTACTCAGCACCTAGCATTTAGCACATACCACATAATCAGTAAATATTTCCTGAGTGAATGAATACGGATGAATGAATGAATGAATATCAGATAGGGCTGCTTCTGCAATTCAGTGTTTTTGCCTAGGTTGCTAGAAGTGCGTGAGAAGGTTCTGTATCTTCCTTTCGTTCACCTTGATTATGGACATCTTCTCAGAGTCACTCCCACCACCTGTGGTCTTGGCCCCCTGTTATCCATTCTGCAGCAGACCCCTGTTGAAGAAAGATTTGCTTCTGTGTCTCGAGCTTGGAGAGTTCCTGGGCCTCATCTTGTCTTCCCACATGAGGGAGACTCAAGGGTAGTACCACTTGAGTGCTGCTCTGGGAGTTGGAATGACCCCTCTACAAATTGCTGCCTCTACAAGTCCCAGCGCAGTTAGAAATGATTATTGCACTTTTTTTTTTTTTTTTTAAAGACAAGTCAAGAGAGAAACCGTGGAAGAAAGGAAAGCTTGGTTTTGTTTTTTTTTTTAGAAATTCACGTTCTTTTATTTATTTATTTATTTATTTATGACTGTGCTGAGTCTTCGTTTCTGTGCGAGGGCTTTCTCTAGTTGCGGCAAGTGGGGACCACTCTTCATCGCGGTGCGCGGGCCTCTCACCATCGCGGCCTCTCTTGTTGCGGAGCACAGGCTCCAGACGCGCAGGCTCAGTAATTGTGGCTCACGGGCCCAGTTGCTCCGTGGCATGTGGGATCTTCCCAGACCAGGGCTCGAACCCGTGTCCCCTGCATTGGCAGGCAGATTCTCAACCACTGCGCCACCAGGGAAGCCCAATTATTGCACTTTTAACCCTAAGCTTCCTGTGCAGGATTTTTTTTTAATTAATTAATTTATTTATTTTATTTTTGACTGTGTTGGTTCTTCGTTTCTGTGCGAGGGCTTTCTCCAGTTGTGGCGAGCAGGGGCCACTCTTCATCGCTGTGCGCGGGCCTCTCACTGTTGCGGCCTCTTGTTGTGGAGCACGGCTCCAGACGCGCAGGCTCAGCAGTTGTGGCGCACGGGCCTAGTCGCTCCACGGCATGTGGGATCTTCCCGGACCAGGGCTCGAACCCGTGTCCCCTGCATCGGCAGGCAGACTCTCAACCACTGCGCCACCAGGGAAACCCTCCTGTGCAGAATTTTGATGTCCATGGACAGTTGGTCTCCTGAAATTCACAATAACTTTTTTGGTCTGGTTTTCTCTTTCCTTGTCTATCAGTAAATCTTGTCCGTATAATATCCTTGAGGCGGGGACATTTAGAAACTGCTTTCAGCTGTATTCCATCCAAAACAATGTGAGGTTGACCATAGGGTTTGTACATCCCAAGCTTGTGCTTGATCAGGATGAGTGGTAAGACTTCAAGGAACAGCCTACCCTCTCCTCTGAAAATTGCCTTCACAGAAATTATTTTAAACCAACTGTCTTAAAGCCCATAAATGATCACTAGGGAATTTCCAAAACCGAGAGAAGGGGTCACTTTCGCCAATATCAGATTTCTTCTAGCACTCTGAAGCCTGGTGCTATAAAATAATAATAAAAAAATAAATATAGCAACAATTCTTTGTATTATTGGAGAACACTATTTCTTAGAACATTTTAGCCATTATTGTGACAATTCTGTATACTGGGCAGAAGTAAACTACTTAGATGGAGAAAACCATCCCAAGAGTTAATACCCATCTAGTGGTCTTATTCTCAGTGTTTTCTCCTTATTAGATGAACACTATATTCAAAACAGGAAATACATATTTTGAAGAACATACCTGAGAGTATTAAAAGAAAGCTGATTATTTGCACTTCTTATGGTCTAGGATGGGGGTCAGCAAACTTCCTCTCCGAAGGACCAGATAGTAAATATTTTAGGCTTTGAGGCCCGTAGAATCTGTCACAACTATCCTAGCCTGCCCTTCTAGTGTAAAAGCAACTGTAAACAATATATAAATGGATGGGCATGGCTGCGTTCCAATAAAACTTTATTTACAAAAGCAAGGGCAAGCTGTATTTAGCCCACAGGCCATAATTTGCTGATCCCTTGTCTGGGAGATCTGACAGAAAAAATTAATCCAGGGAACAAAATCTTTGTAAAACTTAAGTGGAGAAGTAGATATCTTCCTTAAAATTGATAAATCTTTTATAGAAATATTTATGTTGTCCATGGTACCCTAAATAAAACAGTTGAACATGATAAAGAATGATTTCAAATGAGGATATGTGCAGAAAAGAGTTCACATAGCAGGCCTGACTGCAATCCTTTGAAAAGCCTGCTTATGTTGGCAGCTTAGGTTGCCTGCTAAAGGCCTGCTTAGGTTGGCTGTTGACTGGCATCTGGAAACTTCGATTGTGGAGAGAGTTCCCACTCTTAGCTGATAAGACTAGCTCACTGTGCCTGCACTGTACAAACAATATGGTTTATGCTGAACACCTGCTTTCCTTCCAAGAATCTAGAATTTTTATACATGCTAGGCAGAGGCTGCCTATGTGACCAGCCTCCAGTTAAAAAACCAGCTTCCAATAAAAAAAAGTTCTGTGAGTTCTAGTGAGTAATCAAACCTAGGGGTGGTCTTGGGTACCTCCCAACACAGATACATTCTTTTCTACCTTGTCCACTTAATATATTCTCCCTTCAGATATGAATCATTGTTAAAGAAAAGTATATTCAAGACCCTCATGATAGGTATAGGGCCCACTGGAGGAGAGAGATTGGATTCCACTCCAAATATGGCATGGGCAAGTGGGAATTTATAGCCAAGGAGCAGGGTGGGAGGTCAGTGGATAGAAAATTACTAAGGGAAAACATCAGGGGTAAGGGGGGGTTCTAGCTAAACTGACCTAACAGGATTCTTTACTGAAAACAAGGCAGGGTGGTCAGACATTACCTGGGGGATGGTGGAGGATGAGGAACCTGATCATATATTGAGGGCGATCAGATATCCAGGGGAGGGAGTTCTGGTTAAACTGATTTAGCAGGGTTCTTGCCAAAAATAGATTCTACAAGAAAGTGTGCAGATGGGCCTAGGAGAAGGTTCAAGAGCCTGACTGAAGTTTGGTCAAGCAAAGAATGTCTGTCACCATCAACTTTTAATTATGGAGATGTTCCTGATCACAGTGACAAACCCTGGGTTTAGCAAAGTAGGAGGTTTGCAGAATCCTGAGCCATGAGGGTATGAGAAATTGCAAGACAATGTGTGGTCAGGGCCCCACTAAAAGGAACTGAGCAGCCACTTACTGGAAAACTGGTCCAAATCAGCAGAAAAATGGCTTCATGATGCAACTGTGACTTTTTGCAGCCTATATATAACTCAACTGCATATCTGGGGTCAACATAACAGACTTGATGGGTAAACACAGTTCCTAAAAACCACAACCAGACTTGGGGTTCCGTAAATGGCCTGTGCCCGGCTTCATTACAATGAACCAATCTTGAACTGACAAGCTTGGTCTTGTTCAACCAGTCATCCTTTATGAAACTTTCTAGGTTTGATTTTTATAAGTCCCACCCTTGCTTTTGGTCTGAGAGGGTCTCCATGGCAGCTGTACTCCCTTGTGTAGTCCCTAAATATAAGTAAATCCTCAATACTTTAATTGTCTCTGAATTATTATTTGATAGTTAGTTTGAAGACTCCATCCCATAGGACCTAATCCTGCTGTGTTCGATCAGGTTTTCCCTCTCTTGTTCAGAAGTAAATTCACCTTAATACTATGTCTCAGAACTTCCCTGGCGGTCTAGCGGTTAAGACTCCGCACTTCCAGTGCAGGGGGCGCGGGTTCAGTCCCTGGTCGGGGAACTAAGATCCCACATGCCGCATGGTGTGGCCAAAAAAAAAAAAAAATACTATGTCTCAAAGTCTTTATATTTCCTTTATCATCAATTACCTCAAAGGTTGGGTACAGGGAAGCCAGGGATGATCTGAATCATGCAGATATCACTGACTGGAAAAATCAAGGAAACCACCAAGATGAACATATACAACAAAAGAGAGGAAGACAAAATCCAAAACTTGTGAAAAAAAACTAAAGGTGTTCTTTTCCACATCTTAAGATAAAAGCTGTTTCTCTAGGACCCAAGAAAATATTGCAGGGAGAGAGAAACTTTTCCTATATGCTTTTATGTTCAGTAACTGGGGCCTGCTAATTAAACTGACAATAAACAGATTAACAGGAGAAAAGGTTTATTACATATGCACATGAGGGCCTCACAGAAAAGGAAGTAAAGACCCCAACAGGCACTTAGATCCAGGGGCTTATATTCCATTTTAACAAGGGGTGATAAGTTTGTGGAGAAGTGATAAGACAAAGAACAAGGGGTTTGGGATTCCAGGGGCAGTAAATTGTGGGAAGGTAAAATATATGGGAGAAACAAGTGGAAGATAAAAGCTGTTTAGTAAGGTTTGTTATGCAGACCCATCTTGGGACTGAGGTTCTGTCTCAGGTGATAATGGTGGTTTTCCTCTTCCTGGTGTGGGAGAGGGGAGTGGGAACACTTTTACAAGGAGAAATTTGTGCTCTGCTTCTAGGCAGATAGGAGGAGGGCAGAGAGTTCTTTCTGCATTTGTTGCTTCTTAACTGCCTTTAGCTCAAAATAATCCTTATGTCAAGGTGGCATATTTAGGGGTGGCATTTTCTTTTTCTTTTTCTTTTTAATATTTATTTATTTGGCTGTGCCAGGTCTTAGTTGCGGCCCGCGGGATTTTTAGTTGCAGAATGCGAACTCTTAGTTGGGGCATGTGGGATCTAGTTCCCTGACCAGGGATGGAACCTGGGCCCCCTGCATTGGGAGCGCGGAGTCTTAGCCGCTGGGCCACCAAGGAAGTCCCACAGGTGTGGCATTTTCTGATCCCCTTCTGCTTATGAATTAGCTGTATGTCTTCACTTCTGGAAGGTGATTTAAATTGAAATTTTACATTTATGCCTCTTAAGATAAATGGTCCTTAACTTAAAACTCCCTTTCTAAAAAACCAGATGACATTCCTCATCTCCCCATCCCCAACGTATTTGCTTGGCAAAGGTCTCGAGCACCCCACCCCAAACCCACTTTTCTTTATGTTTGCTCTGCTCCCCACAGCCCTTTTATACTCAGTCTTCAGATTTCACATCCCTCCCCTCAAAACTTGCCCTGTCCTCCAAATGGAGCTTCACAAAGGGTTTGAGAGCCCAGGAAATGGCATAAATTCCTTACAGTAAAACAATAGATTTTAATGGAAAAAATGTTATTTTCTGGGGTCTGAAAAGCAACCACAGACCTCTCCTTTGTGAGACAAAAGCAATTTAAGATTCCAATTAAAGACCTTTCTAGTCCATGAACAGATGAATGGATAAAGAAGTTGTGGTATATATATGCACAATGGGATATTATTCAGCCGTAAACAAGAATGAAATCCTGCCATGTGCGACAACATGGATGGAACTGGAGGGTATTATGCTAGGTGAAATAAGTCAGACAGAGAAAGACAAATACTGTACGATTTCACTTATATGTGGTATCTAAAACAAACAAACAAACAAAACAACCTAAACTCATAGAAAAAGATATCAAATATGTGGTTACCAGAGTGGGGGATGAGGGGAGGGGGAATTGGAGGAAGGTGGTCAAAAGGTACGAACTTGCAGTTATAAGGTAAAAAGTACTAGGGATGTAACGTACAACATGATGACTATAGTTAACACTGCTGGGTGGTATATAGGAAAGTTGTTAAGGGTAAATCCTAAGGGTTCTTAACATAAGGTAAAAAACCTTTTTTTCCTTTTTCTTTTGTACCTATATGAGCTGATGGATGTTAACTAAAATTATTGTCATATGGACCCTGTTCGGGTCCTATCCTGGGTCAAGGCTCTCTGCCTCAGCAGGGGAGGGTTCTTTTTCCGTTCAGGTTAGAGCAGCCGAGTAATAACAAAACTGAGCTGAGATCGACTCAGCACAAGCTTTATTCAGCCGCCAAAGAATGGAGAAGGGGAACTAAGTTCACAGATCATCTTCTTGCCCACCTGGTGAGAGGGATTTAATTTTAAAGAGTGAAGACAAAGGGAGGAGGAGTGAGGCTAATGGTGGGGAGGCATATGCATTAGTCTACTGGGGAAGGGGCAGGGCTTTTTCCGAGGGAGTGGGGTGCCACCCCCTTTGTATCCTTTTTTGATCCTTAATGTCTGGTCATGGCCACCAGTAGGTGTGTCATTTAAATATGCTAATGTAGTAAAATCAGCAAATAATGAGACTCAGGGTCTGTTGGAGGTCAGCTTCGTTGCTGTCTTGGTCCCAGCTGGTTCCATCTCGTGTTTTTTGTTTGTTTGTTTGTTTTTGTAGCTTCCTTTCTTATCTCTGGACCCTTTAATTTAAAGATTATGTTAACTCCTGCTAAAGGCAGTGGTTGGTGGGTTTTGAGCAAAGACCTGGAACAGCTCTGGCAATAATTTCACAATATATGTGAATCAAATCACTATGCTATGTACCTTAAACATATACAGTGCTGTATGTTGATTATATCTCAATAGAACTGGGTAGGGGAGGAAAGAGTTTACACTCTGCAAGCACCAAAAACAAAAAACAAAAAAGGACCTTTCCTTTGTAAAATGTTTCCACTGTTGTCACCCTACCCTACCACTTTACCACAAAGTACTTTTGGGTCTACCTGGATTTTGTTTAGAGCTGCCTTGAGTCACTTATGTAAATGGAAGAACCTAACCCTCAATCCTAATCCCAGGGCTTTCCTCTAGTTAGGAATTTACTACATTATTTTGATGCCTCGTTCCTTTTTACTTATTCAACATGTAAGAAATGTTTATTGATCACCTAACTGTGGTACAGTCATTAGAGATGCAGAGGTGAACAAGAAATAGTCCCTGTCTTTGAGATGCTTCCAGTATAGGGACAAAAAAAAGTAAGCAAGTTTGACAGTATGTACACTAATGGGGTAATTCAGTCACGTTATAAGAGCACACTGGAGGAGCGCTCACCTCAATATTAGGCACTGCTAAACAGTCTAAAGCAGAGAAACTTGCTTCGTTTCCATTTTTCAAAATCACTGTCATGAAGACCACTATATTTGGCTGACCTGATTCATTGTATTCTAGTACATCGTAGATGACTTCTTCCATGACTCCTAGACCAGTGAATAATGGTGGATGCAGTAGTTCACAGAGGCTTCTTTGTTCTCAGAGTTCCCCTCGTTCTACTCATCCTTTCTCCTTGCCATAGATGATTGCATCGAGGATTGAAACTCCTTAGTAACAGCCAATCCTACTTTCTCTCCTGAGAATTTGAAAAAACGTTTACAGAGATTAAAGACAGAAGATGCCTGACTTGACCAAAGCAGTGGTTCTCAGCTTCGAGCATGCCTCAGAATTCCTGGAGGGCTTCCAACCCCAGAGCTTCTGATTCACTAGGTGTCAGGTGGGGGTCAGAGCATTTGTGCTTCTAACCAGTTCCCAGATGCTGCTGCTGGTGGTCCTGGCACCATAGTTTGAGAATCACTGGACCAGAGAAAAGAGATGTTTTTTGTCAAGGCCCCTGTTGAGTCGTTGTATTACTGAAAATGGCTCTCAGGGTAGATGGCTTGTTCTTTCACAACAGCATGTGATGGACTTACTTCCTGTGTATGGTTGGCACCCGGGCAGGAGGTAGAAGAGGGGAAGAGAATCAGCTTGGTCAATTATAGAATCTAATTTTGGGTAGAGCACCTCTTTGCAAGTTGTATTGCTTTGGGGAAAGTTTGTCCTCTTTAATCGGATTTAAATTTGTTGCTGAGAATGATTTTTTTGTCCTTGGGGCAGATGTTTATTTGGCCCAGCATTTACCCACTGCGGACTGGAGCAGTATAGTGGCACAGTTTCATCCCACACTGATGGGGAGAGAACTCAAAAGGATTTGACTTATCACACCAGAGACCCTGGGCTGTTCTGCTGCACTTTGGGAATGTACTGCCTGAGAATTATAGAGCCTTTGACTACACTTAAAAATGGGTAGAAAGGTGCTGCTTTAGGTTGGTTCCCGAGAAGAAGACCCTGAGATGAGGATTCGTATGAGAGTGATTTTTTTAAAGTAAGTGCTTCCAGGGAGACCTTTAAAGGGGTGAGAGAAGTGGGGGACTGGGAAGGGGAGGAACCCTGCGGGTGTGATCTCAGGTGAAGAGCCAGCCTCAGCCTGACCCTGCTGGGGAGCTCTGGAGTATGTCACGCCTCTGAGTTTGTCCCAACTTCAGGCCAGGGAGCTGGGCTTTCACATTCCTGTGCCTGCCTGTCCCTGGCTCTGGCTCTTTAAAGCAGTTCAAAGAGTCTCAAATTTAGACCATTAGAAGCAAAAGCACACAGAAGCCTCGAGAGGAGCGTAGAGAAACCGTAAATGGGATCCAAGAGGCCCTGGATGGGGCCCAAAGAGTGCCCACCACAGAAGATGATCAAGCCAGCACAGTGCTAACCCCTGAGGAGAGTGAGTGGAGTTTTCCTATAATGGAGTGAAAACTGTACACTGAACACATCTGAAGAAGGGGGCTCCTCCTCTCTCTCTGGAAGGGTCAGAGGAGAGGGGGCCTGGGAGCAAGACTGAAAACTGGGATGTACCGTCAAAAGGACCCCACCCTCCTCAATGCAGTGTTTAATGTCCTTTGTTCTTTTCCTTTGGATTATGAGAGAATTCATATTTAGCATCCAGTTAAAAAGTACTTTCTACCCTGTACTATCAATAAGTTATCCCCAACTGGTCAGTAAAGTTTTAAACACATTCTCACCTGCCGTTGTGGGGGAATGGAGGGCGGGCCACCATAGGGCGCGCGGCCCACCCTCCCTGCCCCATGACAGCCTGGTCACAGGGGAGGGAAGGGCTGCCTGGGCTGGGCCCCGAGCAGGCGCTCACAAAGCGGAAAGGGAGGTGCCAACTGAATGACTCTGGAGCAGTCAGATGACAAACCCCTTTTTCTCCAGACATAATAGAAAAGAACATCACATTTGAAGAGAGTAGGGAGAAGCTAAGGCTTGGGTTACACTTAGAGTTTAAGTGTCACACCGGATGTGAGAGGTTCTTACAAGAGATGATACCTTCATACCTTGGCCTTGTAAAGACTAGATTGTTATCAAAATGGTGATGACACAAGGCATTGAGTCTCTGAGACAGATGAACAGATAATGAACGATATTTCCAGAAAAATGTAGGCCAGGAGTCATATCTAGCTTTTATATATGACAAAACTAAAATTATAGTTGGGTTGTCATCTTTTCTTAGTAATGCATTTCAACTGTAATTTAGTATTAGACAGTGTTACATATTTAGTAACATTAGTCAGCCATATTAAAATGGATCTGATGACAATCTTTTTTCTTTTAAAAATATATTAAGTTTTTACTCTTTTCAAAATGTAGGGTGACGAAAAGTCGGAGGTACTTTGTCTGTAGGGACTTCTTTGGGTAAGGTAATGTGGTGACCTTGAATATACACATAATTTTAATATATACATGTATTATATAAATATTAACATTATATATACCAAAACCTATTTTCCCTTATATTTTTGTATTTACCACATCTATTTATATACCTTATATATTTGTATGCTATTTAAATAATATTTAAATATGGAGTTTTAGCATTTATAAAATTATAAAGTATATACACACATATATACAGATATATTTTTATTTTTCTGAGCACCAAGCATACTTTCCATTTTCTGAGCTACATTTGGTAATTCTTGTAAAAACATGCAATCTGTGGACTGGCTTAGGGATTAGAGTGTTGTGGATAATGAAAAAGGTTTTTATGTTGTTTTTTTTAAATTAATTTTTTATTGGAGTAGAGTTGATTTACAATGTTGTATTGGTCTCTGCTCTACAGCAGAGTGAGTCAGTCATACATGTACATCTATACACTCTTTTTCAGATTCTCTTCCCATATAGGTCATTACAGTGTATTAAACAGAGTTCCCCATGCTATACAGTAGGTTCCCATGAAAAAGGTTTTGGTTTTAGCCCCTGTCCTTGGAAACGCTTCCAAGTGGCAGCAGGAGTCCACTTTCTGACCTCAGCAGGTGTGGTGTAGTGGGTGTAACTGAGTCTTTGTGTGATGCTGCCGATCTTGCTTTGCCTCCAGATCCTGATCCTGGATGTTCTTTTCATGATAAGTCTCCTGGGAATGAATCCATTTTGGATCTGCTCATTTTCTTGTGATGTTCCCCGTTCCAGTGTCTTGAAGTTCTGCTAATTGAGGCTCTGATGGACTGTAAGCCTCACCTGAATAAATGCTTCACCTTGGAAAGAATTAGAAATAGGGAAAAAAAAATAGAAGCTGTGATTCCTAAAGTCCTTGCTAGAGTATCTGCCATTTTCCATATAAATGTTAGGCAGCCCAAAGGCTTCTAGGCAGTACATTTTAATTTCAGGGGAAAGATAAAGTTTGTCTTCTAGGAAAAACCATATATATTCCTGGATTTGCTCTAATTATGTGAGCTTTGACGAGTTTTAAAACCTTCTGGGTCTCTATTTCCTCATCTGTAAAACTGAGACTATAGTAGGCTTTGAGAGATTAAGGCATGCAGACACTGTACACTGTGAGCACTCAATAACTGTTAGCCATTGTAATTCTATAAAGCTAAACAGAGCTAAAGAACAGGTGATCTCTGTTTACATTAAAAACTCAGTTTACATAATCTAGGTTTACATCATGGGGTTATCCCTGTCTCTGGTTACACCCAGGGCAGGGAGCTGGATTTGTTGAGCGTAAACTGTGAATTGAGGTCAGAAAGGGGCTGGCAGTGTATGTGCTGAGAAAGTGACCAGGCCAAAAGGCCTGCAGAAATGGAACATTCCCCTGCAGTCCTCCGAGAGGAAAATGGGGAGCTGGTGGCCTCTTCCTCCACGATGCAATCAGCAGTGGCCTGGGAGAAGCACACTTGGAAACAACCCGGTTAGCAAAATATGCCTCTTGGTTTTGGTTTTTCCTGGTTTCAGAGCCTGAGTTCCTACCACTGTATTGTTCTGGTTGGGTTTGTTCTGCACTCCCCAAAGACACTAAGCCTCTTACTTGTTTCTGACATTTGGGATCTTGGAAACAAAGCATTTTATAAAATTAAAGAAGGATGACAGTAGATGTTCTGGGAAAGGCTGCATGCATCTTTTTTCCCCCTCGATTTTTTTTTTAATTTATTTTATTTATTTATTTGGCTGTGTTGGGTCTTCATTTCTGTGCGAGGGCTTTCTCTAGTTGCAGAGAGCGGGGGCCACTCTTCATCGCGGTGCGCGGGCCTCTCACTGTCGCGGCCTCTCTTGTTGGGGAGCACAGGCTCCAGATGCGCAGGCTCAGTAGTTGTGGCTTACGGGCCCAGTTACTCCGCGGCATGTGGGATCCTCCCAGACCAGGGCTCGAACCCGTGTCCCCTGCATTGGCAGGCAGATTCTCAACCACTGCGCCACCAGGGAAGCCCCTTCCCCCTCGATTTTAATCAGATATTAGACAACCAGGTGGTACTCTTGTTAGAGAGGCATGAGGTTCTGCAAACCTGGATTCAGTAAACTACAGGCAGCAGTATTCAGGTCTTCACTATTTCTCAACACTGTCTATCACATAAAACATATATTCATTTTCTAGTGCTGCTATAATAAATTACCACAAATGTAGTGGCTTAAAACAACACAAATGTATAATCTTATATTTCTGGAATGCAGAAGTCTGAAATCGATCTCACTAAGAAAAAATTAAGGTGTTGACAAGGCTACATTCCTTTTTGGAGACTCTAGGGAGGATTTGTTTCCTGGCCTTTTCCAGCTCCTAGAGGCCATCTGCATTCCTTGGCTTATAGCTCTTTCTTCCATCTTCAAGGCCAGCAGCGAAGCGTCTTTCAATCTCTCTCTCTCTCTGACTTCCCTCCCTCCCTCCTTCCCTTATAAGGACCCATGTGATTATATTGGGCCCACCCAGAGGGTCAAGGATACTATCCTCATCTCAAGCTCCATAGCTTAATCATACCCTCAAAGTCTCTTTTGCACTGGAAGGTAACATAGTCACTGGTTCCAAAGAGTAGGATTGGACATCTTTGGGGGGGCGCATTATTCTGTCTACTGTGAGTACCTAGCAAGGCATTGTGCTATGCCCTAGGTAAGCAGTAGTGAGAAAAAATAGCAGTCCCTGCTCTTGTGGCAGTTTACAGTCTAAAGAATGCCACCATTCCCCAACTTCCTACAATCTTGACCCCCCCAAAAGATTGTGAGTTATATGTGATACCATATAAGTTGCCACAAGCCACTCAGTCTCTTAAAGCTAGCGATTCTGAGTCAAATTCAACTTTCCTTGTTTTCAACTCCTATAACCAATTACTTATCAAGCCCTGCTCAATCTACCTGAGAAGTGATTCAAGTATTTCCTTCACATCTTCACTAACATTGACCTCATCATTTGCCACTGGGATATTGCAACCACTTCTGAACCTGTTTTTCCTGCCATCAGTCTCACCCTATTCCAGTCCATTGTCCTCACCATGGTGCCCCACTGTCTTAAAGAAATAAAAGAAAAGGCAATCGGAAGAGCGGTGGTGAGGGAAAAAATGGCTAACCTTTAATGAGTTCTCACTATGTCCCAGGCATTTTTCTACGGATATGGTTTATATGGACTATGTCACTTAAACTTCAAAACAATTAAATGAAGTAGACATCATCATCATCATCAACCCAATTTATAAATGAAGAAACAGGGGCACAAGAGAATCAAGTAACTTGCTCAAGGGCACACAGCTAATTAGTGGAACTACGGTTTAGACCTGACAATCTGTAGAAATTGACAAGATGATTCTAAAATGTATGAAAAGACAAAAGGACTAGGATAGCCAAAATTACTGTGCAAAAGAAGAACAAAGGTGGAGCTTTATCACTACCTGGTGTCAAAATTTATTATAAAGCTACCGTAATTAAGACACAGTGGTATTGGCACGGAGATAGACAAATAGATCAGTGGATCAGAATTGACAGTTCAGAAATAGGGCTTCACATATATGGTCAATTGATTTTTTGCAAAGGTGGGAAGGCAGTTCAATGGAGAAAGGACAATCTCTTCAACAAATGATACTGGAACGCTTGGACATCCATATGTAAAAAATGAACTTTGACTTATACTTGACACCTTATACAAAAATGAACTCAAAATGGATAATAAACCTAAATATAAAGCTTACTGCTATTAAATTTCTAGAAGAAAACATAGGAGAATAGCCTTTTTTAAAACAAAAAATGTATTTATTTATTTGGTCGCGTGGGGACTTAGGTGTGGCAGGCGAGATCCTTAGTTGTGGCATGCGAAATCTTAAGTTGCAGTATGCATGTGGGATCTAGTTCCCTGACCAGGGATCAAACCTGGGCCCCCTGCATTAGGAGCACAGAGTCTTATCCACTGCACCACCAGGGAAGTCCCAGGAGAATAGCTTTGTGACCTTGGGTTAGGCAAAGATTACTTAGATCTGATACAAAAAGCATAACCTAGAAAAGAAAAAAGTGATCAATTGGACTTCGTAAAAATTAAGAAATTCTGCTCTTCAAAAGGCACTGTTAGGAGAATGAAAAGACAGGCTACAGACTGGGAGAAAATGTTTGCAAAACACGTATCTCCTAAACGACTTGTATCCAGATTGTATAAGGACTCTCAAACCTCAATGATAAGAAAACAACCCAATAAAGAATAGGCAAAATATTTGAAGAAACACATCAACAAACATATAAATGGAAATAAGCTCATAAAATGGTACTCAGTATTACTAGTCATTAGGGAAATGGAAAATAAAACCACAATGAAATACACTAGACACCTATTAGAATGGTTTAAAACAAAACGAACCTGTCAATACCAAGTGCTGACAAGGATGTGGAGCAACCGAGACTCTAAACATTGCTGTTGGGGATACAAAATGGTACAACCACTTTAAAAAACAGTTTGACCGTTTCTTATAAAGTTAAATGCAGACTTACCACATGACCCAACATTGCCATGCCTGGATATTTACGCAAGTGAAATGAAAACTTATGTTCACAGAAAATCTTGTTTGCAAATGTTTACACTGACTTTGTTCATAATCACCCCAAAGTGGAAACAACCAAAATATCTTTCAACTGTTAAATGGGAAAGCAAACCCTGGTACATCCACATGATGGAATACTATGCAGCAATAAGAAGGAACAAACTAATAATAAAAGGAACAACATGGATGAGTCTTAAATGTAGGTATGTTAACGAAGCCAGTTCCCAAAGCTATATGAATTATGACTCTATTTATATGACATTCTGGAAAAGGTGATATATAGGCACAAAAACATTGATGGTTGCTAGGAACTCTGGATGAGGGAGGAATTGACTCCAAATATGGATGAGGGAATTTTTATATAGGGAACAGTTTTATATTTTGATGTGGTGCCTGCATGCTTGACAACATTTTTCAAACCTCCCAGAACTGTGCACTGAAAATGGTAAATGTTACTCTATGTATATTATAACTAAAAAAAGTTTCACGCTTGACTCAGTGAATATGGAACAAACCGGTTGACTACTGTAAATTAGGTTAATCATCTTGCAATTAATTCAGTTCTCTGCCTCCTCTAGCGTGTCTTTTCTGGCCATGGGTTTTCTCAGCATGTGCATCTCTGTCGAGCTGCTGTAGGGGACGGCAGCAGTTGGACTCCTTAGAATCAGCCAGCGTGCTCGGTGGTGTGCTCGGAAGGCCCCAAAGATGGTGGGCACTGAGAACATTTTCCAAAGGCCTCATCCTGTGGAAAGCCAGGCGATTAGGGAGCTCAAGTGCAGGGGGTGCTGAGCCATGGTAAGCGCTGTCGGGCCAACTAAAGCTCGCTGGAATACACGCACGGCCAGGGACAGAGCCTCAGCCAGTGCACGTGTGGCCAGACTGCCTTGGGGGTCCTCCCGGGGAAGAGTAAGGCGTGGGCCACACTCTCCACTGCTGGCATTGTGGGCTGTAGTAGCTGACGAAAACCTCACATGGAATCGCCCAGTTCACTCGGATGGAGTACAGTTTCACTTCTCCACACGCCCAGATATATTACGGAGCACACTCTCTCCATCACCAAGAGTGAGTGGCCGCATTCTCCCATGGCTCTTCAGCCACAGGTGTAGCCGATGCTGCCGGGGCCCTGCCCATCTCTCCGGGGTACTTGCCATCCTGTACACGAGGACTGAGTGTTACTGCAAGCACTCCTGACGCTCTCTCTGAGGGCATCCAGGCCACAGGAGCGTGAGTGGCTCTCACATGTGGCAACCCAGAGTGACGGGAAATAATGCCCTCAGGACTGTCGTCAGTCAGGTGAGAGAGAGGAGTGGATGGAGAAACAGCCCAGCTTCCTTGCCTCTAGGGTGGAACCACCTGAGCTTGTCCTGTACTGTCTCCCAAGGGCCCAGCAGGGACCAGTTGTCCACAGCAGGCTTCTGCTCATGACTGGGCCTTTGATCACCTTCTTGCCCATCCCTGACCGAGCTGCCCTTGCCCTGACCAGTGTTTCTCGGGATGAGCTCCCAAATAAGCTCCTTGCACTCGGATCCTCTTGTCAGGGTTTGCTTCTGGGGAACCCAACCAAAGACACAGTCAAGACGACAAGTGAACATCTAGTCCGTCCCATGACAGAGTGGGCAGATACACCTCTCTACTGAGAGAGGGGTACCCGGGGACGCCAGCTTAGGGGCTGCATTTGGATCAAGCTCATGGTTTACAGAGCAGGGTAGTGGAGGGGTTCCGAACCAGGGGGATGATTTTGCCCCCGCAAGGCCTGTTGGGCAATATCTAGAGCCATTCTGGGTTATCACAACGGGGGACGAGTGCTGCTGGCGTCTAGCGGGTAAGGCCAGGGATGCTGCTAAACATCCTACCGTGCACAGGAAAATGCCCCCTAACAAGTGCCACTAGTGCCAAGGCTCAGGCACCCTGGCGCTCTACAGCACAGCACTCAGAAGACCCGGCTCGGGACACTTTTCTCACCTCTAGAAAGGGGATGAAATATTTCTTCACACGAGTCTTGAAGTAAAGTAACTAGAGCAGGGGCTCAATCGTTCCTTCATTCTTGTGCCAACTTTGTGCCAAGTAATGACCAAGTTGGTGAGCAGACAAAGATGGGAAAGGCATCGTGTCTGCCCTCAGAGAATCCAGAGGCTGGGTGTGGAGAACGGTGCAAACACTCGATTCCCTTCCGACGCGAAGCCTGGCTCTGATATGGCGTGTGGTACGTGTGCTTCGGCAGAACAGCAGAGACAAGGAGGCGAGCTCCTTGGAAGTCAGGAAGGGATGTTTGAGGTGATGGGTGGAGATCGGCAGGTGACTAAGCAGAGAGGGCACAGAGCCCTGAAGGGGTGGGCCTGTCGGTGCCCCGTGACTACGCTCAGAGCACAGAAAGCAAAGGAAAGAGAGGAGAGGAAAGAGGTGGGGAGGAGACAGGCGCCGGGTGGTGAGGGGCCTTGTCTGCAGGGCTGGGACAAGGTGAGCCAGCCAGGCATCCAGGGCACCGGCCCTGTTGGGACCTGCACAAGCCGAGGGTGGCTGTCTCCTTCCACCCTACGCCCTAGGCTCCTGGTTGCCTCACCCTAGTCCCAGCCCTCCTCCCCTGTCATGCTGAGAAGCTACGGGGCCTGGTCTGCAGGCTGGGAGCAGCCCCCAGAAATCTTGCACTCCTTTACTTTTTAGAAGGATAACCTGACTCAAACACAGGTCCACTGTGCCACTTCCCCTCCAACAGATTCTACTTCAGACCCCCAAGAAAGCAGAGCTTTCCCTTTCTAATTAGCCTCTCCACCTAAACGGAATACTGTCCCAGACCGGTACTTTTTCAGACCCAGCACACAGCAAATTCCTGAGGACAGAAGGTGAACGGGATCATGGTTGGTGAGAAGCCTGCAAGAGTCTGGCAGGCAGCTAAGTTCATCTGTTCAGGTTGGAAGAACAGGCAGTGCTTTGAGTGAGGGTCAGAGCTCCTGTTCACCTCATTCAGTTGGGCTGGATTAAAGTTGGATATTTGGATGACTGGATAGCAAACTATGGTTTAACTATCCAGTCTTACACTTAGCCTAAAGGTGGGCATGTGGAGGGGAAAAGAGAGAGACAGGGAAGGATGCTTAAAAGAGCTAAGAAACTAAACCGATTTCAAGCCCCCCCTGAGGCATCCACAAGTATTCACATTGGCCTTTCACATCCGCGGGTTCCGCATTTGCGGTTTCAACCCACCACGGATCAAACATAATCAGATCTGCAGAGGGAGAACCAGGGATGGGGATACGGAGGGCCTACTGTAAGGACTTGAGCATCTGAGGATTTTAGCATCCTTGAGGCGGGGCGGAGCGGGGCGGGTGTCCTGGAACCAATCACCCGCTGATACCGAGGGATGACTGTATACATTTGCCCCAAGACAACTGATATGCCAGGAGAAAATTATTCTTGTCTATTCCTGAACGAGGGACATGTTTAAGGAACTCTTAGTCAAGGAGTTTTTAATCCTATTTCACTAGACTGTATCTACTGTAATATGTAATTATCGTAATTGCTATTGGTTAGAAAAACACATTTATTTTATGGTAGTCTGTAATTCAGGAATTTCACCAGTTTATCTTGGATTCTTCTCATTTGTGACTTCACTATGAATATTGTATTATCATTATGTCTACACCTAAACATCAAGAGATTCTTTAAAACAAAACAAAACAAAACAAAACCTGTCCAAAAAGGCTGGCAGATTGCAAGGCAACAATATTAATGGAAAACAATGGCCCATAAATTACCTAGGACTCAATCATACCACTCCAAACCACCACTAGGACTGTAGCTGTGGTCTACAGTTAGAGTAACCATTTAAACTGTACTGCCATCACCTGGAACAACAGTTCTCAACCCTATCAGATGCAAACCACCTTTTAAAACAAACAATTTAATCCTGAATGTAATTCTTAGACGATATAACATATCTCCCACATACTTTGAAAAAGACTATAAAGCCCTTTCTGAAATACCTAGAGAAATAAAAGGTAAGTACTTCTGTAAAAGAATGTCATGTTACGTGCACATCTCTCTGAAAACCATTAGGCAGGAGATCACTGGAAGAATCAATGAAGAATTCTGATGCTTGCACCAAATACAGCGAGCCTCCATGTAGGCAAGAGCTATGTACGGGGACTCTTTGGGTGTGTTAAATTGGCGACGGACACCAGGAGCAGTCCTGCCACTGGGAACAGACCAGACATTCCAAAAACAGTGAATAATGCTTGGTGAAGTGATCGCCAAGAAATGACCACCTTTCATGACCTTCCCGGCAACTGCAGTACCACGAAAATTGGTGTGTATTAAAGCCGCACCAAAAAATGATCGATTTTTTGGTTGCCTGCTTGTGCTTTTCAAGGTTCCAAGAAAAGAAGGGGTGGCGAAGCCCAGCCCTTGGTGGAAGTGCGGGCCCGAGAACCAGAAGTGAGGGGGGCGGGCCTGCGCCCAACAGGCAATAGAAGGATGAGGCCTGAGCCTACGATCTGCGCAGGCGCACACGCGGATGCGCGCGCCTGCGGGGAGGACGTGCGGGGCGGGGTGGGGGGGGCGGGAAACGGTTACATTCACATCCGGGCCATCCGCTGCAGCGCGAGGCGAGCGAGATCCAGCGCGGTGGCCGCTCGAACACCGTTAGGTCTTTCCCTAAACGCAGGTACTTTGCCGGCTGCTTCTTCGGGGGCGGGTGTCTTGGTGTCCTTTTTGAGGTGAGGCTGGTCGCGCCACTGTGGAGTGGCCGCGTTTGCAAGAATGCTCGTCGATACTGCAGACAGGGTTTTCACCCGGTTCATCCGCTCACTTAGGTTTTCTCTTCTCTTAGGGCCCCCATTTTGTTTTGTACCGCAATGCAGCAGGCTCTAGAAAGAGCTTTGGATCGTGCGGAGTATGTCATTGCAAGTGCCCAACAGAGACCTCCGGAAAGGAAATACCCATCTAATGGGGAGAAGTCTCTCTATGAAAAACTTTATGACATTTATGTTGAAGAATGTGAAAAGGAGCCTGAGGTTACGGAGGAATTAAGAAGCAATGTGAACCTGTTAGAGAAGCTTCTTAGGAGAGAGTCGTTGCCGTGTTTGGTGGTCAACCTGTACCCAGGAAAAGAGGGCTATTCGCTGATGCTCAAGGGGGAACATGGATCATCTGCAGAGACCACTCGACTGCCCTATGAAGAAGGGGAATTGCTCGAATACTTGGATGCAGAAGAATTACCTCCTGTTTTGGTGGATTTCCTGGAAAAGTCTCAGGTTAACGTTTTTCATCGTGGGTGTGTCATAGCAGAAATACGGGACTACAGGCAGTCCAGCGGCGGGGAACCTCCCCATTACCAAAGCAGGCATATTCTCTTACGTCCCACGATGCAGACTTTAGCCTGCGATGTAGAGGCCATAGCCAGCGATAATCCGAATTGGACCCAGGAGGACAAACTTTTGCTTGAGAGCCAACTGATCTTAGCTACAGCTGAACCACTGTGTCTAGACCCTTCTATATCAGTGGTCTGCACTGAAAACAGACTGCTCTATAACAAACAAAAGCTGAACACTCTTCCCATGAAAAGGAACTTCAAGAGGTATTCTATGGCCTCTCTGAATCGGCAGCAGGAGCTGTCTCGTCCACCTCCTCCTGAGCTAAGAGCCCCGACTTCCTGCAAAAGAATAAGAGAAAGTAAAACAGGTGGGGATTCCGGCCTCAAAACTTTTAAAGCAGGAAGTTGTGTAGATACGTGGAAACAGAGACCCTGTGACTTGGCCGTACCTTCTCAAGTGGACGTGGAGAAATATGCTAAAGGGAAAAAGTCTGTCAGATATGATGATTCACAACCAACAGTCTGGCCCGTGCATGAGGTACAAGGTGGTCTTGCATTTGGATGTGAGGCTGGCTACCAGCCCCAGGCAACAAGGCCGACCGTCAGGCAGCTGACTGATAATTCACTTGCCTCTGGAAAAGGGTCCGGTAAAGAAGCCACGTGGGAGAGACAGCTGTCTCCCCCCCACCCCTCCGCAGCTGGCCATCCCTGCAGTTTCCTGCCCAGGCCAAAGACTGATGCTGGGAGAGTGGTCAGTCGGCCCGAGGAGTCGGTCCAGAAGAGCACCCAGCGTCCAGTGCAGATGTCACACAGCTCCAGTGGCTCCGCCGGTCTCGGGCAGCCTTCTCCAGGGAAAGAACCAGAACAGCCTAAGACTGGGTGGGTTCAGTCTTCAGTGCCCGGCAGAGGAGCCAAACATCCAGCTCCACCCATGAGACTTCCTGGGCGCTCAGGAAGGAGCTCCTGGGGTGACAGCCTCACTTCACAGCAGGCAGGGAGCTCTCAGCCATGTCCATCTCCTGGCCCTGCTCCTAAGCCACCAGGTCTTTCCCAGAAATCCTCTGTGGAGCTGAGCCCGGTTAGCACGCTTCCTGCCACCGCCCTGTCCACTGCGGGCTCATCACGGACGACCCCGGATGCCCGGGTCACGGTCAGGTCCGTTGGCGTGGAGGTCATCAGAGTAGTGGGCCCCAGTCGCAGAGGCCAGGCCTCGGGGAGAGGCTGTGCCACCAGGGCCCCAGCTCCCGGGGGGATGCAGCCGGGCCACCTGCCCGCAGGAGCTCCGCCGCCGCCGCCGCCTCCTCCGCCTCCGCCGCCGCCTCCTCCTCCGCCTCCGCCTCCGCCTCCTCCTCCTCCTCCTCCTCCTCCTCCTCCTCCTCCACCTCCTCCTCGTCCGGTAGAGGTTCAGCTGTTTTTGAAAGACGCTTCGGGTCTCGGGCCCTTTGCTGTGGTGCAGCTGCCCCACGGTTTTCTCCTGGGGAGAAGCCAGCAGCCGGCCCCGCAGCCGCGCCTCTCCCAGCTGCTTCCCAAGCGGCCCCCGCAGGGGCCCTGCGCCCCGCCTCCTCGGCTGCCGGCATCCCAAGGTCTGGGGGCACGGGGTCCGGGGGTACGGGGTCCAGGGGTACAGGGTCCGGGGGCACGGGGTCCGGGGGTACGGGGTCCGGGGACACAGGGTCCGGGGGTACGGGGTCCGGGGGTCCGGGGTCCAGGGACACAGTGTCCGGGGGCACGGGGTCCGGGGGCACAGGGTCCAGGGGTACAGGGTCTGGGGGCACAGGGTACAGGAGTACAGGGTCTGGGGGCACAGGGTGCAGGGGTACAGGGTCCGGGGGCACACAGTGCAGGGGTACAGGGTCTGGAGGTACAGGGTCCGGGGGTACGGGGTCCGGGGGTACGGGGTCCGGGGACACAGGGTCCGGGGGTACGGGGTCCGGGGGTACGGGGTCCAGGGACACAGTGTCCGGGGGCACGGGGTCCGGGGGCACAGGGTCCAGGGGTACAGGGTCCGGGGGCACAGGGTACAGGAGTACAGGGTCTGGGGGCACAGGGTGCAGGGGTACAGGGTCCGGGGGCACACGGTGCAGGGGTACAGGGTCCGGAGGTACAGGGTCCAGGGGTACGGGGTCCGGGGGTACGGGGTCCGGGGACACAGGGTCCGGGGGTACGGGGTCCAGGGACACAGTGTCCGGGGGCACGGGGTCCGGGGGCACAGGGTCCAGGGGTACAGGGTCCGGGGGCACAGGGTCCAGGGGTACAGGGTCTGGGGGCACAGGGTCCGGGGGTACAGGGTGCAGGAGTACAGGGTCCGGGGGCACAGGGTGCAGGGGTACAGGGTCCGGGGGTACAGGGTCCGGGGGCACACGGTGCAGGGGTACAGGGTCTGGAGGTAAAGGGTCCGGGGGTACGGGGTCCGGGGGTACGGGGTCCAGGGACACGGGGTCCGGGAGTACGGGGTCCGGGGGTACGGGGTCCACGGACACAGGGTCCGGGGGTACGGGGTCCGGGGGCACAGGGTCCAGGGGTACAGGGTCCGGGGGCACAGGGTCCGGGGGTACAGGGTGCAGGGGTACAGGGTCCGGGGGCACAGGGTGCAGGGGTACAGGGTCCGGGGGTACGGGGTCCGGGGGTACAGGGTCCAGGGACACAGGATCCCGGGGTATGGGGTCCGGGGGTCCGGGGTCCAGGGACACAAGGTCCGGGGGTACGGGGTCCGGGGGCACGGGGTCCAGGGGCACAGGGTCCGGGGGTACAGGGTGCAGGGGTACAGAGTCCGGGGGCACAGGGTGCAGGGGTACAGGGTCCGGGGGTACAGGGTCCGGGGGTACGGGGTCCGGGGGTACGGGGTCCAGGGACACACGGTCCGGGGGTACGGGGTCCGGGGGCACGGGGTCCGGGGGTACGGGGTCCGGGGGCACGGGGTCCAGGGGTACAGGGTCCGGGGGCACGGGGTCCAGGGGTACAGGGTGCAGGGGTACAGGGTGCAGGGGTACAGGGTCCGGGGGCACAGGGTGCAGGGGTACAGGGTCCGGGGGCACAGGGTGCAGGGGTACAGTGTCTGGGGGTACGGGGTCCGGGGGTCCGGGGTCCGGGGGTACAGGGTCCGGGGACACACGGTCCGGGGGTACGGGGTCTGGGGGTACGGGGTCCAGGGACACAGGGTCCGGGGGTACGGGGTCCGGGGGCACAGGGTCCAGGGGTACAGGGTGCAGGGGTACAGAGTCCGGGGGCACAGGGTGCAGGGGTACAGGGTCCGGGGATACAGGGGCCGGGGGCACAGGGTGCAGGGGTACAGGGTCTGGGGGTACATGGTCCGGGGGTACAGGGTCCAGGGACACACGGTCCGGGGGTACGGGGTCCGGGGGTACGGGGTCCAGGCGTATGGGGTCTGGGGGCACAGGGTCCAGGGGTACAGGGTCCGGGGGTACAGGGTCCGGGGGCACAGGCTGTGGTGGTATGGGGTCCAGGCGTATGGGGTCCGGGGGTACAGGGTCCGGGGGTACAGGGTCTGGGGGTACAGGGTCCGGGGGTACAGGGTGTGGGGTTACGGGGTCCGGGGGCACAGGGTCCGGGGGCACAGGCTTCAGGTTCACAGGGCGCCGCCGTTTCCAACTGGGTCGTGCGTGCCCAGCAAGCCTTGGTCGTTCACCTCAGTGCAGTGGGCGGATTCCTGCAGCCCCGGGTGCCCTTGTTGTCCCCGCCGGCCTCTGGCTGGAGCCGCCCCGGGCTGAGCCCCCTGCAGCAGAGGGGCCGGGCCTCCGCGGCCCCGCCGCCGCAGGTGCACTCCACCGTGCACGGCGCCGACTTGCCGCCCCCTCGGGGCCCGCAGCCCAGCAGCCAGGCCGCGGGGACCGCGGATAGAGGCCCGCCAGCCGCTCCCAAGCCCTGAGGCCTGGCTGATTTCCTCTCTTTTTGAAAACACAAGAGCAGCGACCAAATGCATTGCGAGTTTCACCCGCATTTGGGGGTTTTTTAATGTGTCGCTCTTTTACGTTGTTAGACGTACAGACTTTCTGCAGAGGCACAAGCCCGTGATTTTTACATAGAGATGGGGAAGTGCTTTACTAAACTGGCATGGTTTCGCCGAAGCCATCGCTTGGGCGGTGGCTGTTGACAGTTGTTTTTATTGCGATGTTCTCAAGTGTATCCAGATCCAAACTAGGGTCAGTTTAAACTCCTGAAGCCTGTAATTTCTCTCAAGCAATAAAACTGCAACACCAGTAAAGTCAAAATTAGTATTATTCTAACAAGATGTGACTAACACATAACTGTCGCAGCTTCACCCTTTTACGTGTACAGCTCAGTAGCGTTAAGTGGACTTTTGTCGTTGCTGTACAACAGATCTCTAGGGTTGTTTTCTTCTTGCAGAAGTGAAGCTGTATCCCCGTGAGCACCAGCTCCCTGTTTCCCTGGCCCCCAGCCCTGGCCCCCACCCCTCTATTTTCTGTGTCTCTGAGTGTGACTGCTTTAGATACTTCGTAGAAGTGGGATCGCACAGGATTTGTCTTTCGTGACGGGCTCATTTCACTTAACGTCCTGTCCTCGAGGTCCATCCATGTTAGCATGCCACAGGAAGGTTGTAGCTGTTGACAAGTGCTTTCAGTGTACATGAGATATACTGAAGCGGCCTATGAAGTATTAGAAACGTCCTTCGGAAGAGAGTGCACTTTCCTATTTGTTTATTTAGTTTAAAAGCTTTTTGCACCAGTGTATGAAATGCAATTTTTATACATTTGGTTTGGGAAAAAAACAAAAACAAGCTAACGCTACCAAAAATTGATGCTTGTCATCTTGATATTGAGGCCATGGGATACCTCCAAGTGTGCAGCATGCTTTAGGGGCACTTGCTTGCGTGGATGTCCCCAGCCCTTTAAAAGGTGCCCCTCCCCTCCCTCCCCCTCCCTCCCAGCCCAGCTCTTCTCCTCTAGGCTGCAGTCACTGGCCTTGAAAGGGCACTTCTGGGATGTTGTCTTCTCTCTTTATAAAACCATTTACATTTTTGAGGACCCAGGGTTATTTGCAGAAGGTAAATATCTAAACATCTGGAAATGAGTTTGTTTTTCAAGTGTTTTCAACTTTGGTACGTTCTGAAGTGGAGTCCCTCTCCCCCGCGTTCCTTCTTTTCCCTTCCCTTGCTGAGCGATCACCAACTGGTCAGCTGTCCCTGCTTCCTCATCTCTTTTTACCTTCTTTCTTGTTTCAGTGGGGCTCAGAAGACCCCTGAAGTTTTCTGTTTTCTTTTTCCGTTTCTTATTGTGGTATAATTTACATAAGAATCAACCATTTTAAAGTGTACAATTCATTGGCATTTACTGCATTTAGAATGTTGTGGGACCACAGCCTCTGTCTGCTTCCAAAACATTTTCATCGCCCAAGAGAAATCTCTGTACCCATTCAGCACTCACTTCCCAGCTTCCTCTCCCCCAGCCCAGGAAACCACCAATTTGCGTTCTGTCTCTACGGACTCCCCCATCTCGATTTTTCCTAAAAATGGAATCAGAGACTATGTGACCTCTTCTGTCTGGCCCCTTTCACTTGGCATAATGTTTTCGAGGTTCATCCACATCGTAACACGTATTGGTACTTCATTCCTTTTTAGGCCTGAATAACATTCCCTGGTTTGTATAATTTTTTTTTCCCTACTTTATTTATTTATTTATTTATTTATGGCTGTGTTGGGTCTTCGGTTCGTGCGAGGGCTTTCTCCAGTTGCGGCAAGCGGGGGCCACTCTTCATTGCGGTGCGGGGACCGCTCTTCATCGCGGTGCGCGGGCCTTTCACTATCGCGGCCCCTCCCGTTGCGGGGCACAGGCTCCAGACGCGCAGGCTCAGCAGCTGTGGCTCACGGGCCCAGCCGCTCCGGGCATGTGGGATCCTCCCAGACCAGGGCTCGAACCCGTGTCCCCTGCATTAGCAGGCAGATTCTCAACCACTGTGCCACCAGGGAAGCCCCATTCCCTGGTTTGTGTACGCCACATTTTGTTTATCCATCATCTGTTGATGTACATTTGAGTTGGTCCCACCTTTTGCCATTGTGTATAGTGTGGCTATGAACAGTTGTGTACAAGTATCTGAAGGCCTCTCGTATTTTCTTACAACTTTGAAGGACAACCTGTGTATATAAAAGTATTTTTTCCAAGTACACATGTATGTTTCCCTGCCTTTTGCCCCAACCAAAAAAAGGAAGTTTGGCAGTTCCAAAAGAGATGAGTGAAGAGGCAGGTAACCGGTGATTCTTAGTGCATTAACCCGGCTGTACTAACGTGCTACCGATCCTGTTAAGGGAAGATTTGGTCAGCTTGAAGCCAACATCGCAGATATGCCAGCGGAGTGACACTGAGCCCAGTAGAGCTTTATGTAGCCCACCCTGGACATCTTTAGGAAGGGTGCCTGCACTTTGAAGAAGCGACCAATTGCAAAGAAGAGTTTATACTCAGCCTTGGGAGCCAACCAGACAAGTGAACTCTGAATCTCACTAGGTTTTGTGTACCTTCTCCCTTTTTGTGCTCACTCTCATCCTTTCAAGTACGACTGCACGGAGAGACCAGCTGAGGTTGTGCTCCCTTCCCAGGCAAGCAAATAAATGCAGCTTTGTTTCAGATTACCATTTGTCGGTCTTCATTTCCTCCTAATAATCCTCACCAAGGTTTGTAATTGAAGCAACTGCCTCACTGATGAAGAAGAAAGAGTGTGCCCCTGGAAATACAATCCCAGAGTCTGTATTCATTCAAACACCTGTAAAGGGAGGACTTCCCTCGTGCCTTGTACTGTGTGAGGCCTTAGGTGGGATGCGGAGAATACAGATACCAAAGAAAAGTAAAATACCTCTTCACAACCTAGATTTCATTCAAAATTCACGTAATTTTATCCTTCAGCAATTTAAGGTAAATTCCCTGTAGGATAAAGTCTCAGTAGAATAATGAATGTTACATATCTGAAGATGAGTACACAACAGAATGGGAAATAGCAGAAGACTCAAGATTTTAGTGGCTTACCACCCTGCCACAAGTCAGAGGTCAGGACACAGACCAAGGAGATGGTGGAAATAGGACTCCAGAGGGAAAATATTGCCCAGCTCATGAAGTCCAGGTATGTGTATCTGCACAGAGAATTTGTACTTGTTTATAAATGATAAGTTAAAAAATCTATCATTCCATTCTAGATTGCTATTTTGAGAAAATCTTGGGGAAAATACCCCTAAGAAACTTTTGTTTATTTCTTTAAAGTGACAGAAACATGTTAGGTTCCTTGCTAGACAGACCATCTCCAACATCCTGTTCTTACTTCTGCCACCTCTCAACAGATACCGATATTGTCTTTGGTTTTTGTTGTGTGTTGCTTCCTGAAATAGCACCACGACCACCTGTTCCTTAGAGAAAACTGAGTTCATTCTTTCTGGCAAGGGAGAGGACAACCTTGACAGAGTCTTAGTAGTGTTTTAGATAGTTAAATGTCTTTTTCCATAAAGTCTAATAAAATAACCCTTCATCTCAAGTACTTCAGTATTTGACCTGCAGGGAAAATGTAAAACTTAGCTGCTTTAATTGCATTTTGAAAAACACTTAGGCTCTAAAATACAGGATTTTTCCGTCTGTTCTCACTTCCTGCTGGGCATTATTCTGTTTTTGCTTATTTTAATTCACTCAGTCCTTGCAAGGACCATGGAAGGAAGGTACAGTTATAGATGAGGAAACAAGGCATTGGGCACTTAAATAATTTGCTCAAGGTCACCCAGCTATGAACTATCAGAGCCCAGATTCGGATCCAAGCCTCCTGGGGTCAGAGACTATGTCCTTTACCACACTACCCTCTCCACTGCCTCACTGAGGGCAAGACATAGACCTGTCCCCAGTGGACTCATCGTATGATTGGAAAGACCTCAAGATGTATGGATGAAATGACAGATTACAATCTGTCACTTAGCCACATCTTGGTGTTTGAGAGGAGCTAATAACTGACATCTTTGCCACAGTTTGGAACCATTTGACAGAGATTCAGGACTCAGACAGCTGAACGTCAATATATTCTCTTTATACGTTCTGCTCATATATTCAAGGACACAATTTAGATCTGGACCAAGCAGGTTTTCTAATAGCTGCACCCTGTATTAGGGAGATTCTTCCACTCACTCACAGGCAGGGCTAGAGAACTACAGAGCCCTCCCTGTGGGTCTGGCTCTCTTACAGGGGGAATTGAGTGGGCAGAGCAAGGCCAATTTTACTTTACTGAAGAGCTTCTTAATCCTTGGATGATGGGCCTATGGCATTTGGTGAAGGCTATGGATCCTTTCTCAGAATGACATTTTTATGTGCATAAAGTAAAATATATGGCATTACAAAGGAAGCCCATTACACTAAAATACAACCCTGAAAGTATAAACTTATGATAAATAATAAATATGCTTCTTTGTTAATGCATTAAATAATAAGATGTAGCAGAGGAACTAATAATTACTATAATTTCAAAGCAGTGCTGAGCATGAACGATATTTTGAGGTGCCTGCAATAAGTGGAATATGTGAAAACATCTGGGATTTCTATTCAATACAAATTCATAGACATTGTTAATACTACTGTGGTTTGTTATCTATATTCATTTGTAGGAAATAATATATTTTACTTAGAGATCAGAGAATGTAAGTATATAAAGCATTTTCTTTTCTCATTAAGTTCATGGATCCCCTAAAAGTGTCCATGAGCCCCAGGTTAAGAATACTTGCTCTAATTGAAGGTCGTCCTCCCCCAGAAAAAGAAGTAGGTAATAAGCATCATCTCCAGCAGTATATGCTATATGAACAAGCCTGCCGGTGATCAAGTTTGCTCCCACTGTACATAGTGACCAGATTATTGAATGGTTATCACAGCAGCTTGGAAAGGAGTTGCTTACAAGGTGTACATTATTCATTTAATCCTCAAAATGACCCTATTGGTAGTTAATGTTGTTAACTCCATTTTCAAGTGAGGAAATTGAGGTTAATGTAATTTGTCAAAGTTCGCACATCTGAGGAGGGGTAAGCATTTGAATCTAGGTAGTCTGGCTCCAGAACCCACAGTCTTAACCACTAAACTGAACCTGCTCAGTAAGTTTAGAGGGCTAGTCTAAGAATACCTGGGGCTAAGTATAACTGTCATTTATAAAGTTATTTTCCTAGAAAAAAATTTAAATAAATCATTGGAAGACAACCCTTCTGTAGACTAGGGCTTCTTCCATATAGAGATCAGGAATTACTGAACACCCTGTAGTTGCCAGTTATCCACTGTATCGAATAAGCATTATCCCAAAGTGACCTTATTTTGGCTGCCTGGACCACAAATCGGCTGGGGCTGGAGCAGAGTGGAGAGCGGGGCTTCCACTGAATTCAGCTTCCTGACGGGAGGGCACGTCACTTCTAATGAGCTCTGTCGAGAACTCTGAAGGGTCTGAGACTCTATGCTGCTTGAAAACTAACAAGTTAGCCTTAATTTCATGGATGCTGGCAGAAGACAAGAATACTGGGTCAGAGACAAAGGACTTTATTACCCATAGCACAACAGGCAGCGTGCATTTCATGTGTGCATTGGTTCCCTTGCCCACCCAAGTCCCATGGGGACAACAGAGAGGTGGGCCCGAGTGAATACTGCACATGCAGTACATGTCTGTCACAAGGGAAGAACCCAAGCTTAGGAAATAACAATATGTTTAAAGGGGCTGCAAACAAACCTGCCTAATTTTTGCTCTAGAGAAAGACATTATCTTTATTATGACAGTCAAGAAACAAATTTGTCTTTGGCTCCATTAGGGAGATACTATCTCTATTTCCTCTGGCTGTTTACCATACAAACTTCCTGGAAAGTTAGTCCAGAATAAAGGCTATCAGTGTCTCTGCTCACAAGACATGCAGAAACAAGGGAAACATGGAGAACTGTCCCCCACCAGACTTCAGGTGCTGGCAACTGGAATTCCCAGACAAGTCCTTTAAGTGGCTAGTGTCCAACTCCAGATGGCAACACTCAAGCAGTTTGTGTGTCCCTTCATTGATAAAGTTGTTTTCTCATGCTCATTCTATAAAAGGAGAACAGTAAGGGTGCAGGTCCCTCTACCAGAATGCGAACCCACGCTATGTATCCAGGGGGGTGTGGTGGCACTGGCCTCTTCTCAAATGAATGATGGAAGGAAGGGGACCTGTGCCTTCTCTTCTCTTGCTACCCTGCCCTTTTAAGTTTTCCTTTCCCCCAATAAAGCTGATGACTCGATTCATTCCAGGCCCTGGTGCATAACATGTGATACCCAAATGGTCTCAGTACAGTAGATAAAGAAAAGTAACAGACAACTAAGAGTTCCCAGCAGCCAGAAGGAGGAACATAAAACAGAACAGGCACCCAGCAAAACAGAATTGCTAGAGGAGGACAGATGACAACTTTTAAAAAATCACAGGGCTTCCCTGGTGGCGCAGTGGTTAAGAATCTGCCTGCCAATGCAGGGGACACGGGTTCGAGCCCTGGTCTGGGAAGATCCCACATGCCGCAGAGCGACTAAGCCCGTGCGCCACAACTACTGAGCCTGCACTCTAGAGCCCGCGAGCCACCACTACTGAGCCCACGTGCCACAACTACTGAAGCCCACGCGCCTAGAGCCTGTGCTCTGCAACAAGAGAAGCCACCGCAATGAAAGCCCTCGCACCACAATGAAGAGTAGCCCCCACTCGCAGCAACTAGAGAAAGCTCGTGCGCAGCAACGAAGACCCAACACAGCCAAAAATAAATACATAAAATAAATTTATAAAAAAGAAAAAAAACAAGAAGAAGGGGATCCCCCAGGGATCCTTTAAAAAAACATCACAAACTTTCTGTAAATGGATGCTATGGCTTTAAACTTAAAAATACATTAGCTGGGGACTTCCCTGGTAGTCCAGTGGTAAAGAACCTGCCGTCCAATGCAGGGGACGTGGGTTTGATCCCTGGTCGGGGAACTAAGATCCCACATGCCGCGGGGCAACTAAGCCTGCGTGCCACAACTACTGAGCTCACGTGTCTCAACTAGAGAGCCCATGTGCCACAACTAGAGAGAAGCCCATGCACCACAATGAAGAGCCTACGCCACAACAAAAGATCCCACATGCCTCAACTAAGATCTGACACAGCCAAAAAAAATAAAATAAATAAATAAATAATACATTAGTTGAAAATACCGTATATTAACACATATATGTGGAATCTAGAAAAATGGTACAGATGAACCTGTTTGCAAGGCAGAAATAGAGACACAGACATAGAGAACAAATGTATGGACACCAAGGGGGGAAAGGAGGGGTGGGATGAATTGCGAGGTTGGGACTGACATATATACACTAATATGTAACAAATAGGCAACTAATGAGAACCTGCTGTATAGCACAGGGGGCTCAGTGCTCTGTGATGACCTAAATGGAAAGGAAATCCAAAAAAGAGGGGATATATGCGTACATAGAGCTGAATCACTTTGCTGTACAGCAGAAACTAACACAACATTGTAAAACAACTATACCCCAATTAAAAAAAAAAAAAAACATTAGTTGAATTTAGGGAGAGGATAGCTACTGTTGTGGCCGGAGTTAGTAACCTGGGTGAAGGGGAAGAAAAATCTCAAAGCATGATGTCTCAAAAATATAAAAAGATGGAACTTATAGAAAAAAAAGAGACTTGGAGGATAGATCTAGGAGACATAACAAGCAAAAATAGGAGAACAAGGAACCGATGGAGGTAAAGTATGATTAAGCAAGTAATAAATGCAATTTTCCCTGAACAAAACAAAGGCCCGAGTTTACAGACTCAAAAAGTACACCAACTTGCCAGTAGGTGCCATGAGAGTCACAGTAGATAATCTACCCATTATAGTAGATTAAATTATTGTTCAACAAGTATTGATTCCCTCCCCTTTAACGTGGAGCAAATTGCACTTCCCTTTTTTCTTTAATAAATTTATTTAATTAATTAATTTAACCTCACCAAGGTTGGTACCTGATACAGGATCCCTTTTGAGCATATTAGCTGTCTGTGTTATGTGAATATACTTTTCACTGATTTTAGTATCATGAGAACCTGGAGCCTCTCCCCTAACCCAGGTCAGATCCATGCACTTCATCTGAAATTAGTTTCCTGCAGGCTGTGTCTTCACGACTTAGGCTGACCGTTCATAGTGAGGTGGTTGTGTGAAAGCAGATGGCCTCAGAATTTTCCCATAGACAGCAGAGAAACTGACCCAGGTGATGATCATACAGGAAAATCCAGGTGGAGCCGGTACAACCTAACCTGTTTTGCAGAGTTGGGGCCCTTGTCACAGGAAGGGGCTTTGGGATCAGGATTATATTCCTTGAGGATAGTATCAAGTGAAGAGAGGACACTGGTTCTAGGTCAGCACTGTCTGAAAGAAATAGACTGTGAGTTCTATATGTTTAGAATTTTCTACTAGCCACATTTTTTTTTTAAATATTTATTTATTTATTTATTTATGGCTGTGTTGGGTCTTCGTTTCTGTGCGAGGGCTTTCTCTAGTTGTGGCAAGCGGGGGCCACTCTTCATCGCGGTGCGCGGGCCTCTCACTATCGTGGCCTCTCTTGTTGCGGAGCACAGGCTCCAGATGCGCAGGCTCAGTAATTGTGGCTCACGGGCCTAGTTGCTCCGCGGCATGTGGGATCTTCCCAGACCAGGGCTCGAACCCGTGTCTCCTGCATTGGCAGGCGGATTCTCAACCACTGCGCCACCAGGGAAGCCCTAGCCACATTTTAATAAGTAAAAAGAAGCAGGAGAACTTACCCTTAGTAATTTATCTAACCAAATATATCCAGAGGATTATCATTTCCACATGTAATCAATATTTTAAAATTCTTAGTGAGACATTTTATATTCTTTTATTTTTACTAAATCTTCAAAATCCAGACATTTCCAGCCTGTCTAAATTTGGATGCAAAATTTTTATCAGAAATCCTGGATCTGTATTTAGATTTTTACATAAAATTTACAGTTGAAAATGTAGATTCTTCTTCCAAATGTAGTTTTCCAAAAATTGAATTAAGTACCAGTTTAAAAAATTTTATTTATTTATTTATTTATTTTTGGCTATGTTGGGTCTTTGTTGCTGCACGCGGGCTTTCTCTAGTTGTGGCGAGCGGCGGTACTCTTCGTTGTGGTGCGCGGGCTTCTCATTGTGGTGGCTTCTCGTTGCAGAGCATGGACTCTAGGCGTGCAGGCTTCAGTAGTTGCGGCTCACGGGCTCAGTAGTTGTGGCTCACGGGCTCAGTAGTTGTGGCTCGCAGGCTCAGTAGTTGTGGCGCACGGGCTTAGTTGCTCCGCAGCATGTGGGATCTTCTCAGACCAGGGCTCGAACCCGTGTCCCCTGCATTGGCAGGCGGATTCTTAACTACTGCTCCACCAGGGAAGCCCCAAGTACCAGTTTTTAAATTTAAATTAGTTAAAATTAAAGTTTCTTCCTCAGTCTCACTAGCCATGTTTCAAGTAGTCAGCAGCTGCCTATGGCTATGGAGTTGATCAGTGCAGTTCTGGACGGAAGAGCAAAGCAGATCATAGAGACAGAGCCTCAGGCATGATCTGGATACCGCTTCTGGAGGTAAGGCAGGAGCCGATCATCAGAGCACAAGGTTGGAGTGGGAGAGGTGACACTGGTTCCATGTGCTGTGCAGAGCTCCCAGGAATCCCCACTGCCTGCTGTCACCTGGGCCTGGACTTGCAGGTAGAGGTCAAGTGGTCACTGGAAAACAAGGCTCAGCCTTTTGCTAATTGTATTCAAAATGGCGATGCAGAGGCCCTAGCCATCCCAGCAATGAATTAAAACTCACCTATCCCACGTGTACCCTGAGGAGCTTGGAATCTGGGGGAATTCGAGAGCGGAGATGCACCATCAGCTCTTTCCTTTTCCTGTCACTCCTCCTCCCTGTCCAGCTTTGGGGTCTCTAGCTCCTTGGCACAGATGAAACCAGAGCGACCATGAGCTGGGTGATGGGTATAGGAGGCTCATTCTTCTTCTTCTCTCTACTTTGGTGTATATTTGAAATTGGCCATACAGGTGTAAATCGTTTTATTGCGTCGTGACTAATTTAAGGTTTGTGGCAACCCTGCGTCAAGCAAGTCTATCGGCGCCATTTTTCCAACAGCATTGGCTCACTTTGTGTTTCTGTGTCACATTCAGGTACTTCTCGCGATATTTCAAACTTTCTCATTGTTATTGTATTTGTTATGGTGATCTATGATCAGCGATCTTGGATGTTACTGCTGCAACTTGCTGAAGGCTCAGATGATGGTTAGCGTCTTTTAGCAATAAAGTATTTTTAATTAAGGTATGTACATTTCTTAGACGTAATGCCATTGCACACTTAATAGAATACAGCATAGTGTGAACGTAACTTTTATATACACTGGGAAACCAAAAAATTCGTGTTACTTGCTTTATTGTGATATTCGCTTTATTGTGGTGGTCTGGAAGTGAACCTGCAGTATCTCCGAGGTCTGCCTGTATGTATCTATTTGAAATCAAGTTCCTGATGTTCCTGCAGCCCCATTTCACACCTTGCCTCATCCTAACCTTCATCTTGCACCCAAAGTCCTGCTGGGCCCTGGCCCTCGGCTTGCCCTTCCTTCTTCCTGGCTTTGCTGCCGTAGCCGCAGGCAGCAAAGAGTGTACAAGTTAATTGTTAAATTCAGTTCAACAAGTTCCTCATTAGGTACAAATTACCTGAGTTTGAAATCTGCTAATTTTCCAATCAGAGTGAGTGTTTGCACTTGTGATTTGGAAATAATTACCATATGGTAAAAAGCAAAACCTATGTGGGGATTAAAGTAAAGGTGAGGGAGGACAGGAACTTATTTCAGTACCTTCCCCAGGAGCTCGTGGTAGCAAGTGCAGATTAGTGAAGGTGCCTCTGGGGTTGGGGTGGGACAGCTCACCTGTAGCACCATTTTGTAAAGGCTGTTTGCTTCCTGGGCTAATACCCCTGAAATGTGACCTTGGTCTTGAGGGGAGAGCTCTGTGGCCTTCACAGGCCTGAATTGGGTCTGGAAAGGGAAGAGTCCTTTCAATTTAGCTCTTTCATCTAAAAATACATCTCTACTTTTGCTTAGATCTGTCCTCTGCCTAAAGCTGCTGCATGAGTTACAAATAAAAACATTTGCTTGGGGGTGGAAGTGGTGACTTTAAATGCCCTTTGTGTGATCTTACAATGTATGTGTTAGGGAAAGCTCATCTGAGAGAATTTGAAGAATTGTGGGATAATAATTGCTGCAGAATACCACTGTGATCCAAAGTGTAGAAATCTGGGTCATTCACCTTCAGAAGTTTGTTCCAGTCCCAATTACTGTATTACTAGTTCTAAAGCTTTGGAAACGCATGGTAAAGAATAGTCAAGGTTTCAGGTAATTTACAAGCCAATGTAGAAAAACTCCTCCTGAGATAACTGCTTTTGAAATTTGGAACAAGAAAAGCTTTTCACCCCTGAGAAGGTAGTACCCCTCCTCCTTTCAGATAACTGGAATTGTACACGTTCTCAGGTTTCCTTTTGCACCTTGGCTGCCAGGAAACTCAAAACCAAATTTGAAATAGAAATTGCCAAGTTTATATTTATGGTTAGTATCTCAGCGTTCCTTGCTCCTTATTGTTTATTTCTGTTGTTTTTTGTTGTAGACTATTTCAAATCTTCTGTCAAAGGAAACTGGGAACAAATGGCTCCGTACATGCATAAACGTGCATTAATAAATAGTAGCTTCTGTTCGTCTATATATACACTGCCTCTAATCTTTTAATAACCTTGCCTATTAGGTATTACTGTCCTCTTACAAATGAAGAAACTGAGGCTCATATAGGACTTGCCTGAGGCAATAAAGCTATTAAGTGGTGCCCATGGTATTTTCTGTCTTCTTCTGAAGTCCTGTGCCTGGGTACATGTAACTAATGTGTTGACAGGTCTGGATTCAGTGGCGGACTGTATAAATGGAACTCTTTTATTTTTTCCAATCACTGCTTTCAGTGCAGCACCAAGCCCCTTTTCCCATTCTTTAATGACACCTTGGGCAGATCTCATAACTTTCTGGGTTATCTTGGTTGGTAAAGCTGACCAGTCCCAATTACAAATTCACCATGGCATCCTCTGGTCTGGGGAGCAGAGAGGCCAGACGTCTTCTGTGGATATGGTCCTTTTCCAGGTCTGATGCTGTGATCTGCTGAGGGGGGGGAGGGGGGGCGGCTCCGCACAGGGGGCTGTTCGGTTTTGCACCTGGGCTCCTCCTCCCCTGGGGCCTCCCTCAGAGAAGAGCAGCTTTGCCTGCTGACTCCCACCCCCTTCTGCAGGTTCTATCTCCCATCTCTTGGACAGCCCTCTAAGTAAGCCCTGTGTTCCTCCATATGCAGCTTTGGGAATTGCTGAGGTCCTTTTTTTGAACTCTGAAGGCTGTGGGGTCATGGATCAAGGTGGGTGTGAGGTTCTCGTTTTCTTTCCAGGCATACTACCCCTCAGTATCTTTGGAGCCGCTCTCGTTCAGATATCTCTCGACCACAAGGGGGCACCAGACTCCAGGTTCACACGCAACACGCAGCACGGGGAGGATTCGTTAAGCTCTGGCAAGAATTCCCTCCCCAGCAGCTCCCCAGGCTGCGGGGCGGGCAGCCGGGTCTGTGCAGCTCACCCGGAGTTCCGGCAGGAAACTGAATGCCCACTTTCCCTTCGTGCGGACCTGCCCCTCTTCTCGAGCAGCTCTCTTGGAGTTCTCCCTTGCGCGTCTCGGTTTGGGGGAGCCGGGGGCACCCCTACTCCTCCTCGCTCCCCTTCCCACTCGGCCCCAAGAGAAAGCAGTCTGTCACCGGGAGCCCTTGGCTCTCTTCCCTCACCTTTCCGGTCCTCCCGTATTTACACAGGGTGGCGCATGGCGGTTGCAGGGAACCACCACGTGGCCCAGGTGTGATAGGGCCACGTGTACCAGTCCTTAGCACTCTCTCTGAGAGGACGTGTTGGCTGGCTGTTTGGAGTCTTTCTTCAGGATGTGGGAGCCCCTGATGCTTTTCGTTTCCAGCTTTGAGTTAGCAACTCTGGGACAACAGGAAAAGACCCACTGCATACACACAGAGACACACACAGACACACAGACACACACACAGACACACACCCACACAGAGCGTCCCAGCCTTCTCCCATTCTTGTCTATTTAAAAGCTCTGGCTTTGCCCTCCCATTTTCCAGTGGCATAGGGCAGAGGCCTATGGCTGGTGAAACCATTTCTCAAAGGACTGTTTTGGGTGAGTTTTCTAGAGTTTACTGTAAGACTTGAATAAGAAGTCATTGGGGAGGATGGGGTGCTGCTTGGGAAGCTTTAGCCCTCCACCCCTATAGTCACTATGGGGGACATTCTTTGATATGGAAAAGTGACATTCTCTCAGGATTGTGTAAAGAGTTATGCAAATATAGCTTGGAAACAAATCCCCTCATGCCTGTCCCCACCCAGCAAGATTCCTCTTGGGTTCTAATTGGCTCCTGTACAGAAGTGTGGTAACTTCTACTGGAAGTAAGAGTTGGAGAGGAAAGGGGATGCTTTTAGGAAGTGTTATTTGGGGCTATGAATCTTCTTCATGCCCTTCGAGAAAGCAGAGTTTTTTTTTTCAAGATTTATTGATTGATTGATTGATTGATTGCTATGTTGGGTCTTCGTTTCTGTGCTAGGGCTTTCTCTAGTTGCGGCAAGCGGGGGTCACTCTTCATCGTGGTGCGTGGGCCTCTCACTATCGTGGCCTCTCTTGTTGCGGAGCACAGGCTCCAGACGCGCAGGCTCAGTAGTTGTGGCTCACGGGCCTAGTCACTCCGCGGCATGTGGGATCTTCCCAGACCAGGGCTCGAACCCGTGTCCCCTGCATTAGTAGGTAGACTCTCAACCACTGCGCCACCAGGGAAGCCCAGCAGAGTTATTTTGAAGTTATTTTTTTGGCATTGTTTGGAGAGTGGGGCATTTGAAGCTGAGATTATGGAGGCCTATGGTTATTGTGGAGGTTTTTGGTCTCAGGTAAAACTATGGGAGTGTCTGCCTGTTGGAGGTGGTGAACACAGTCATTGGAAGAGAGAAGGTCAAGGAGACCAGGGGCTAGGCTACCGGAAGGACCATCTGTGTGGATACTGAAATCAGCAAGAAGTGTTACAAAGTGTTGGAGAGTGACCATGAATCAGGCCCTAGAATCTTCAAGGTGTGCGGGGGAGTTGAATTCCCACAGTGGGGAAGAAGACTGGTTTGGTTTTTTTTTGTTTTTTTTTTTTTTATAAATTTATTTATTTATTTATTATTTTTGCTGTGTTGGGTCTTCGTTTCTGTGTGAGGGCTTTCTCTAGTTGCAGCGAGCGGGGGCCACTCTTCATCGCGGTGCGCGAGCCTCTCACGGTCGCGGCCTCTGTTGTTGCGGAGAACAGGCTCCAGACGCGCAGGCTCAGTAGTTGTGGCTCACGGGCCCAGTTGCTCCGCGGCATGTGGGATCTTCCCAGACCAGGGCTCGAACCCGTGTCCCCTGCATTGGCAGGCAGATTCTCAATCACTGCGCCACCAGGGAAGCCCCAGACTGGTTTTGTTTTGTTTTGCAGGTCAATTAGATCAAGATGTCCCTTAATGTTGGTTGTGGGAGACTTCCTCAATGTTGTCTTTTGATTATTGAGAGCTTGCTTGCATGCAAGGCCTTTTGCTCGGTACTTGGAGGAGGAGTAAGGTGCATTCTCTGTCTTCAGTGGGATTAAAGCCTACTCAGAGAAAACAGATTGTAACTATGTGAGGTGGTAGACATTACTTAAACTTATTGTGGTAATCAGCCATTCATATATATATATATATATATATATATATATGTCAAATCATTATGTTGTACACCTAAAACTGATACAGTGTTATATGTCAATTATATCTCAATAAAATTGGAAAAAAATAAAGCCTACTCAGAGAGAGAAGGGAAGTATGCAAATGACTACAAATCAAGGGCACTGTGGCAAACACTGTTAAAAATCAATCTTACTGGATCTCAGATGGAGAAAGACAAATACTATATGATATCACTTATATGTGGAATCTAAAAAATACAACAAACTAGTGAATATAACAAAAAAGAAGCAGACTCACAGATATAGAGAACAAACTAGTGGTTACCAGTGGGGTGAGGGAAGGGGGAGGGGCAGAATAGGGGTAGGGGATTAAGAGGGGTAGGGGTAAGGGAGTAATAAACTACAAGAATATATTGTACAACACGGGGAATATAGCCGATCTTTTATAAGTATAAATGGAGTGTAACCTTTAAAACTGTGAATCACTATACTGTACACCTGTAACATATAATATTGTACATCAACTATACTTCAATTAAAAAAAAGATAAATCTTACTGGATGGACTTGGGGAAGGCCTCACAAAGAAGGTGACCTTTGGGTAGATCTTGGCTTGGATTTGGTAGGTTGAGATGGGTGTGGGAAGAGGGTGTTCTAAGTAGGGGAACAGCACTAGCTAAGGAGCGGTGGAGGCTGATATGTGCAGAAGAGGAGCTACGTATATAGCTATGTGTATAGCATGGTGTATGAGCAGAGCGGAAGGGAGGGATAAGGCCAAAATGACCCTGGCTCACACATGATGGTTGGCTCCACATCATGGATCTTCTTGGTAATTTAAATGAAACAAAGACTCCGCTGTTTACGTAAGGAATGCAGCAGAGTCACAACAGGACTTATAACACTTTCGTGCCTAAAGGGAGACAAAGAGATTCCAAAGTTCTTCTTCCACTTAACAGAGAAATCTGTTAGATATATTTGTTCCCTTATGGAAAGCAGAACTGACAGTTTAAGTATTACTATTACCAGAGCAACACATTCAACGACATGACCAATCATAGTTGCAGACCTTTAGGTGTTACAGTTTCCATTTTACAAGGCGTAGCAACAAACTCTGATATTCAGGTATCTTAAGAGATATATTTCTTTACAGATAACACTCCCAAGGACAGTTTTATAGTAACAGAGAACAAAACAGGACCACAGCCTTTCACTCAAACCTCCACACTGGCCAGGAGATGAGGACAGACAGATCCTTGAGTCAATGTTCCCAGTTCTAATCTTGTGACACAGAACTGGCTTCACACCACACAATGGTGTCTCTGCACCTGTGGGGGAAGAGGGAACATTTTCTCTTTATCTTTCTGAGGTTATCCGCCAACAACTGGGGCTGGCAGTTTTAAGATTAAGCATTAAAATTTTGAGAAGCTTAAATCTTTACAATATGGAAACAAAAAAAGGCTGTAGAGAATTTTAACAAATTAAATATGAGATAGATAATATTTGGTTGAACCGTATGAAATTGCTGATATTTGGCCATTTTTGCCCAGTTAAAATGGCAATTTCATACGGTTCAATCTAACAGCTAGTTTGTCTTGAATGCCAGGTGAGATATATGAAGTTAATTTGGTAAATATTGGGGAGGCAGCACTGGGGGAAAATGGTCTCATTGGAGCTGTGGTTTAGCACAGTTTATGTGGCAGGAGTGTGAAGGAGAGACTGGAGAACGCAGCCTGCAGATTAAACCTTAGCTTCATACTCATCGTACTTGAAATATACCCCTAGATCCATATCCATAGTATAAATCGATTAAGAAATGCAATTAGCCTTAAACTTAAGTTAAAGGTTGAGAGTTTAAATTTCTCCCCAATGATAGGCTACAATGGGTGGACTGTAAAAATGGGCTTTTATGCCCCAGTAGATCCAAATCTTGGCGAACTGTTCTACCAACTTGATATAAAAAACACTCACTCGGGACTTCCCTGGTGGTCCAGTGGTTAAGACTCCATGCTCCCAATGCCGGGGGCCCGGGTTCCATCCCTGGTTGGGGAACTAAGATCCCACATGCCGCAACTAGAGAAGCCCATGTGCTGCAATGAAGACCCGGCGCAGCCAAAATGAATATATAATAAATTTTTAAAAAAAACCACTCACTCATCTACCTCCATCAAGGGGGAAAGGAGGCGTTTGGAATATTCCATGCTTCTCCCCACTTGCCTTCACACAACCACAGATCCCACACAGCCTGTTGTGACCCTTCCCTCAAACGAATCCTCTTGAGAAACACAGATTTATATCTACACAGTAATACTGTAAGTGGCATTTATCATTTTAAATACTTTTTTGAGAATAAGGCAGACTGACAAAGGATTAAGGTCCATGGGCTTATAAACTACTCTCAGGGCTTTGGGGGCAGGCCTGTGGTAGCTGTGTGGCATTTCAGAACAAAGCCAAGTCACAGAATAGGCTCGCTAGCAGGTAATACCCTTATTGTTTCTCAAAATGTAGTGTACACCAGAATCACCGGGGGATGGGGGTGGGCGCCTGAGAATGTGCGCCTCTAACAAGTTACCAGGTACTGATGCTTCTGGCCCTGCTGACCTCTGGAGTCCTCGGCCTGCAGCGGCTTGAAGCAGGATTTCGGTTCCTGGCCAGAGATTGAAGTCAGGCCGTGGCAGTGAGAGCGCTGAATCCTCGCCACTAGACCAGTGGCCAGCGACAAGGCCCTGGGCTGTCAGCTGTGTAGAAATGAATTTCCACAGAGAGACAGAAAGTAGTGAAGCAAGTAAAGTGTTTACTCGGAGGAAAAGGGTATGTGTGGGTAGACGCAAGGGCGGGCTTAGTGAGAGAGCCCGCCCCCTCGTGGTAGTTTGAATCATTTATGTGGGACGTTTCTTCCGGGTTTCCTTTGGCCAATCGTCTTGCTTTGCCTGGTTCTGAGTCCGTTTGGTTTATCTGAGGGTCCTCCCATGTGTGCACACGCATCTCTTAGCCAAGATGGACTCTGGCAAAGACGCCTATGGATAGGTTGACATCACACCCTTTTTGACCTCCAAGGAGCCTTTCTGCGCGTGTGTAGTCAGGAAGGTCTCCTTGACCTGGAGAATGAGAAACATGTGGTCTCTTCTCTGGGCAGGGCTCAGCTCCTCTCTCGCTCCTGCTATCAATATTTTGGAGGATCTGTCCACAGGGGACGAACTCCAGCTGCTCAGCCTGGGGCCCATCTATCTCCTGCCTCACTGGGACCACACTTTGAGAACCACTGCTCTCTTCCATGGGGAAAGGTCTGAATATGCCAGTGAGAAGGGTTCTCTGCTTCTGAAGAAAGAAAGAGAAACATAAAAGGTTAAAAAAAAAAAGGCTAGAATACTTAGGTAACTGAAGTCATCCAGCTAGGTCTACAGAGTGAGCCCTGAGAATCAGCATTTCTAAAACTCTCAGCTGCTGCTGCTGCTACTGCTGGGCCAGGGGCCAATCACACTTTGAGGACTACAGTCTGTGTGCCAATCACACCCGCCCTCCAGGGCGAGTGCCCTATTTCCAAATGTAAACCTGAGCTATACTTAGGGGAAATGCAGGTTCTCTGGGCAGAACGCCATTGTGTTCCAGACCCAATACCTTTTCTTAGGGAAATGGGTAGAAAAGACAGAGAGGGAACCTGTGGGAGGGGGAGGGGGGAGAGGACAACTATTGCATCACCTAATAATCTCTTGCTAGAGAGACCCATTGGTTCCCAAGCTGCCAGATCTCCAAAGCTAAATATAGATCCATGTGAGTATTGTAAGCAAGGGAGAAAATAGGAAAATATCAAAGGTGATGGTCTAGACACAATGTTATTAAGATTCATTTTTAAGCCTGCTGGCTATGTTTGTTACATTAAAACCTTTTGAAAGAGAAAAACTACAATCATTACTCTTTGACCTGGACATTCTTGGAAACTGGAGGGCCTTGGTTTTATAAGAATCAACCTGTCTTCTGGAATGCCATTTACTTCATAAAAATACCATGTTTGCTTTCTTTGCTATTCCAATTTTAAAATCCTTTCCTCTAGTTAAGAATGTTATCAAATATCCACTTAATAAGTTACTGTAAAATAATACTTTATTATATCAAGGATGAGCTTGGAGGCCTCAAGAACTGGTTTCTTATCAATGCCAAAGAGGAGATAGTTATTGGCAGAGAGTGAGGCCTACAGTGAATGGAGGTATAAGGGCACCTCTATTTGATCACATCTTGAAATTATAGGGTTGTTGGGAACGTATTATCAAGTCTCCCTGAGAACTGGCAATGTTCTAGTTGCTATACTTTTTGTTTTGTTTTTGAAGCAAAGCATAAATACAGTCATAAGAAAAGAATCTGGGTCTTGTTTTTTCCACTTCCTATGATGACTTTAATGTGGTAGTCACTCATTGATGTAAGAAAGGGATTAGACAATTAAGGAAGGAAGGTTTGCTTTCTAATCAGTGACATGACCCACAAATACCACTTCTCCCTGCTACAGTCCTAGTACTTAGGACCATCACAGCCTGTCTATGGAGGATGGATTCAGTTGCAGAGAAATTAGTATGACTCTATGAATGATAGTACAATTTTCACTTTTTAGTCATCATTTATATTGATTTTCCCAGACATTATTCCTCTGAAAATTGTCTTCAAAAAAGAACAACAGCCAGGCGCCCTTTCTGGCCAAGATAAGGTCAAATCTGCTTCCTCTGGTCATGGGTAGAGAACCTTTGAATCAAACTCTCTATTGGAGGAGGCAAGGTCAATGTTACTGGGAATCTGTAACTAGGGTTGCCAGATTTAGCAAATAAAAACACAGGACACCCAATTAAATTTGAATTTCAGGTAAACAACGAAAAAATTTTTAGTATAGCTATGTCCCACATGTGGCTATTCAAATTAAATTAATTAAAATTAAATAAAATGTAAAATGCAATTCCCCACTTGCACTAGCCATATTGTCAAATGCTACATGTGGCTAGTGGCTACTGTATGTACTGGACAGTGCAGATCAGTGTGGATTAGAGAAAATTTCCATCATCAGAGAAAGTTCCGTTGGACAGTGCTGCTTAGAGCAAACCAGGAAGATGGAGCCGGGTCCCCAGGTAGATAGGCTAGGCTAGCAGGCTCTTGACATGCCATCTCTTCCTTCTTCACATATACAAATGCAGGGGATCCCCAAAGACCATAGGGAAAGGGATAGTCCAACTCCCTGCCTATTAGCAGGGCTGATAACTCAGGATCTCAGCAGAACCGGTTGTTAAATTCTCTGCCTAGCTGCTTCTGAGAGAAATAAATCCTTTATGTTTGTATAGGGCTTTGCAGAAAACAGAGCATTTCCAAGTCCACACAGGATTTTATTCCTGCAGTAACGGTGGGTGGTAAGCGGGCCCATGAGAGAAATGAGAACATGCAAGGAAAACCGGTGCCAGAAGCAATTGCCTCATGCTACAGTGGGGTCCTCACATTTGAGCATGCATCAGAATCTTCTGGAGGGCTTGTTAAAACACAAATTGCTGGCCCGCAGCCCCAAAGCTCCTGGCTCAGTAGGTCTGGGCTGGGGCCCAAAGATTTGTATTTGTCACAAATACCCAGGTCAAAAATGCCAGTCCGGGGACCACACTTTGAAAACCACTGCTACTGTGTCATGGCCCTACCCCAGCCTAATGATGCAAGGAGTTTGGGCTTTTTGTTCCTCTGACCCTGTGGACAGCTTACTCTACTAGGGCTGCTTTGACAAACTACATCTGTTCACTCATTGGGATCATTATCACATTTATTATCCTTTGTGCAGCTTTTATCCATCAGCTGGTTTGATAGTAAATTGAAGTGAAAGCAATGTCTTTGCATCTGACTGTGGTGTGCCCACATCGTGGTCTGGCCAAGCTCACTGGGTAGATGTTTTAAATCCTCATTTATGTATATACAAACTGAGCTTCAGAAAAAGAAAAAGGAAATCATTCACTCAGGGTCACAGAGCTAGTGAGAAGTGGAACCAGGATATGAATCCAAGATTTCCAATTTCAATTTTGGTATTAAGAATGCCCAGGGGGACTTCCCTAGTGGCACAGTGGTTAAGACGCTGCGCTCCCAATGCAATGGCCCCGGGTTCAATCCCTGGTCAGGGAACTAGATCCCATGTGCATGCTGCAACTAAGAGTTTGCATGCCACAACTAAGGAGCCCTTGAGTCACAACTAAGGAGCCTGCCTGCCACAACTAAGACCCAGTGCAACCAAATAAATAAATTAATTAAAAAAAAAAAAAAAGAATGCCCAGGGATTTGTGAAGTGTTCTGAGGTTCATGATATTTAAAAATGATAGTGAAGTCTGTTCTAATTTCAGTTGTAAAGGCCTCCAAATGTGGAATAGGTGTCTGGGGCAGTGAGTGGAGATCAGCTGGGCCTGTTTCAACATCAGCTATTTTGTTGTTTTATCACTCAGCTGACTATTTCACCTGCTACAATGGTGGTTTTCACCATTTTATAGCTTTCAATTTTTAAAAAAATTATTTATTTATTTATTTATTTTTGGCTGCGTTGGGTCTTCGTTGCTGTGCGTGGGCTTTCTCTAGTTGCGGCGAGCGGGGGCTACTCTTCCCTGCAGTGCACAGGGTTCTCATTGTGGTGGCTTCTCTTGTTGCAGAGCATGGGCTCTAGGGCACATGGGCTGAGTTGCTCCTCAGCATGTGGCATCTTCCCGGACCAGGGCTCGAACCCGTGTCTCCTGAATTGGCAGGCGGATTCTTAACCACTGCACCACGAGGGAAGCCCCAGCTTTCAATTATTCTTATTCCACTGTTTTTTTTTTTTAATAGGGAGCATTTTCTTTTTTCAAATTTTATTTATTTATTTTATTTATGGCTGTGTTGGGTCTTCGTTTCTGTGCGAGGGCTTTCTCTAGTTGCGGCAAGTGGGGGCCACTCTTCATCGCGGTGCGCGGGCCTCTCACTATCGCAGCCTCTCTTGTTGCGGAGCACAGGCTCCAGACGTGCAGGCTCAGTAATTGTGGCTCACGGGCCCAGTTGCTCCGTGGCATGTGGGATCTTCCCAGACCAGGACTCGAACCCGTGTGCCCTGCATTGGCAGGCAGATTCTCAACCACTGCGCCACCAGGGAAGCCCTATTCCACTGTTTAACACAATGGCTTATTGGTTAAAGAGAGGCTCAAGAATACTGATTTAGTGAACAGAATGAGCTACTGAACTGTGCACTTAAAAATGGTTAAAATGGTTAAAAAAAATAGAATGAATGAGCTAATGAGGGACATAAACACCGTCATTCTGGATTTTGACCTCAGACCTGTAAGGTATATTCATATCATTGCTTAGTACATCAGGATATCTCTAGTTCTTCAGAACAGAAGTTAAAAGGAGAAATTTTTATCCAGTTTGGCTTTTTCTTTATGGGTAATAAAATTATCCAAACCCACAGAGTGTTATTTCTGGAGAAGTACTTGCAAATAGCAGCCAGAAAGTGCTCATGTCTCCTCTTTTAGAAACAAAACATGAAAATTATAATAATAAGGTAATTGATTTTTTTATAGTGCAAAATTCAAGAATTCCAAATATCAGGTCATGGAAGCAGTTTGGAGGGTTGTAACACATAGTTAAATTTCAATCTACATATTAATATGCATTTGGTCCCCAAACACAATATTATTATGTCATTTTGAATTTGTAGATAAACCATGCTCCTTCTTGCATACTTTTTTTCTTCTTGCCTACTTAATTTAAAATAAGTTAAGCAGCAGGCATCACTTGTTAAATGGGAAAAACTCGAACTTTGTCCTTACATGTTATGAATATTACTAAACAATACATTAAAATGGAAATTATAATGCGATCTTTAATAGTACACTGATCTAAATTCATTTTTTTAAACTTAAAGTTGCTTCCTCTTATACTCCACACTAAAATAACACAGTCATTTAGCATTTCCATGGGGAGTTGCTGAGATTACAGGTTTCTGTGAATGTAGTTTATAAGGGTGGAGAGTGGAAGTGTGTGGGGTGACTACCGTGGAGAGGGTAGGATAGGTTGGTGTGTGTCTGAGTGTGCATTTTCCGTCAGGGCTTGTGTGCGACACCATTTCTAGTGTAAGTAATAGAAATCCAATTCAAGCCAGTTTAAGCAAACAGAGGGATTTACTGGCTCAGGAAACTGGCATATCCAGAGGTAGAGCTTGTCTCAGGGACTCTAAGGTGTCAAATGACATCATAAGGGCTATCTGTCACCCCTTCTCTCCCCTCAACTCTGCGTTTCTCTTTATATTGGTCTCTTTATTGCCTAAATATTCTTCCATGTAGTGGGGGAAGAAGGCAAACTCATGTCATCCCAGCTTAGTTGACCCCAGAGATGAGAGCTTCTCTCTTCTACAATCCATAGGTGGATGGACGACCAGATGATAGGAAGGAAGCAAGAAAGGACAGAAGAAGGAGATAAAACTCCAGGGAAGAATCCCATTGGGCTCGACTTGGCTCATGCTCCCACCTCCAGTGACTGGGGAGATGGAGTGTCATGATTGGCCAGGCCTTGAGGACATGCCACCCTTGTCGTGGGATGGGGATAGAGAACCACACAAGTAGGAGAAAGGCAATTCCACATAACAAAGCAGCTTCTGTTACCAGAAGAAAGAGGGCTGAGGTGCTGGACAAAGACAAGCTACAGGGACTTCCCTGGTGGCCTAGTGGTTAAGAATCCGAGCTTCCACTGCAGGGGGCATGGGTTCGATCCCTGGTCGGGGAACTAAGATCCTGCATGCCTTGAGGCAAGGCCAAAAAAAAAAAAAAAAAAAGACCAGCTACAGACAGTGGCTCTGGTGTGTGTGTGTGTGTGTGTGTGTGTGTGTGTGTGTGTGTGTGTGTGTAAGCTAGAGGTCTTCAGGATCTCCAAGTAATAGCTTGGAAAACAGTTTGAGCTCCTGGGCTGGATATTCTCCATTTGTCTCTCCAGATCCCATCTGAAGGGTGGCTCCTTCTGTTGGGTCCAGTCAATGGGGACACTGGCAGGAAATTGGAGGCAGGAAGAGAGGTCGGGGTATTTACTCCCCCAGCTCCTGCTTGCCTGGCTGGGCTGGACAGCAGCTGTTTTTCTCTAGTGAAGGCCACACCTGCTACCAGGCAGCCCTCTCCCCGAGCTACAACTGCCACGAGCTACAACTGCCACCACTTTCGGTGACTACTCCCTCCTCTTGCCCCTTCAGGCCTAGGTGTGAGGCTGCTTCCTCCTCTTGCCCTGGTGTGTTTCCCCATCCCTTGTTGATTTCCTCTAACCCTGCGCTCATTTTGTACTTCGTCTCTTTATTAAACTCTCTCCACTTCCACTTTTTGAGCATGCCATCTCTTTCCTGCAGGGACCTGCTTGGTACTCTGCCCATCTTCCACACCACCACCGTTCCAGTCCTCCCAGATTCCCTCTTCTAAATATTTCTGCGAGAGCTTTGCTGAAGGCTCCTATACTCCCACAGATCATCCTGGTCAGGGCTGTCACCTCAGCCAGCCTGTGTCTGCAGAGGTTTAGGGTCAGGGGATTTTTGCCCTCTGGAACTTTGCTCCCAGCAATGGACGCAAGCCCCTCCTTTAATTTTCCAAAGACAAACTCACAATATTTGACAAACATTTACTGATGGTGTAGGGAAAACATAAAGAAATAACAAGGTAGAAAAGGAAAGCAAAACTGAGTCTGAAAGCTCCGGGGTCACGAGTCTCCTTAGAGAGCTGTGTGTGCCCTTGGGAACTGCTCTCTAGTTCCTGGGGCCCTGAACAAATCCCTTTTAATAGGCCAGTTTGCACCTGGCAAGAGACGTTGTACTGATTCCCTGGGAATGTGCAGAAGGTCACTTCAGTAGGCCTGATCAGCATAAGCAAGTTCTTTGAGGTGCAGATGGAGCTGGTGTATTGGCAGGAACTGACTACTCAAGTGGTCAGGACTTTAATTGATTTTAAGAGCGGGGTTGACAAAACCGCTGCTGTCCTTTGCTGCCTAAAGGCAGAAAGAATCCAAACAGTTAAAGAATGTCAGCTGTGTTAGTTATAAGAAAATGCATTTAACGTGTGAAAATTTTCTGGATCCCTCTGTAGCCCTGGAGATGGATGCAGACAAGGCTCATGGCCCCCATTTGGTTTTTAACCAGAGATTTCAACAGTGAGAGGAGAAAAGTGTGTTGTGTAGTTTTGTTACCAAATCCAAGCTCGGTCTGCTCACTGCACAGCAGGCCAATAATAGGGAGGTGAGGTGTTGAGGCAAGGAATAGCGACTTTATTCAGAAAGCTGGGTGTCCGAGAAGATGGCGGACTAGCATCCCAGAATACTATCTTATGGGGTCTGGATATTAGTTTCTTTTACAGAACAGAGAGGGGGAGAAGGTGAGGAAGTAAAGTAAAAAGGCCGTTAAGTCTTGCAAAACATCTCCTGGTTTGGCCAGCTTCAGGGAGGGGATGTGTTAATTTCTTCTTTTCTGTAGCCATTCACAGGTGGGCAGGGTCACCGGGTGTTTTCCTGTGAGCTGAACAAAGGCACTTTAGTTTAATATTCAGGCAGAGGGGCACAGGTTCCCTGAGGGAGGCCATTATGTATGCTTAAGGCTATAGACAGCAACCTTTTAGTGATTATAGTAACAAAAGCAATGAAAAGCAAAGGTTAAAGTAAAAGAAACAGATCCAACACGGAGTCAGATTTTGCTCTTCCCTGTTGCAGTTTTGTGTTAAAAAGCTTTACATTCCCAAGTGTTTTGAGGACTGGAGACTCAGGGGAGGTGGGGCTGGCAAACGAGAGGGGATGTACTTGAATGTCCCCTAAATGAAGAAGCAAGGTTGCAACCTGCAAAACTCGAGGTGCCGCCGACATTCTCTGGGACCCGGGGGATCAGGGAAGAGGTTACCTTCACCCCCATCCTCCAGCCTGCGTCTCAGGCAGCATATGAGTAACCCTGTAAATTAGGGCAGACATGAATGGGATTTTAGTAGCGATGTGTGGGAGTCTATAGAATCTGGCAAAAGAGAAATAATTTTATTTAGTCTTCAAGAGAAAAATCAGCTATGCTAGCCTCTGAAGTAGCACTCACTATCCAATAGGACTTCCTGTGGTGTCGGCTGGGAAAAAAAAAGCACGATGCGAGAGTTGTGACTTAAGTTTTATTTGGGGCAAAATGAGGACTATAGCCTGGGAGGCAGCCTCTCAGCTAGCTCTGAGGAACTGCTGCAAAGAGGTAGGGGGAGAGGTCAGTATTATATATGATTTTAGTGAGGGGGGTACATGCAATCAAGCACACATTTTGGCAGAAGGGTGCTGCCAGTTATGAGGAGCAGATGTCTCTGTTCGTGATTTTAGTGCTTTTCTAGATATGAGAAGATGCAAGAAATTGGGCTCATAAAATCTTCTCCTGAAAATATCTATCTGAAGCCCTGTTCTGCCAGTTCTTCCCAGAGCACAGAGTGCCTCATTCCTGGTCTCCACCCTGTACTCTTTTCAGGCAGGTGTTGAAGGTCAGCCACTGCAGTGGCTAGAGACTTTGTTCTTGTAAAACCAGGTGGAGAGCAACAGTTTTTAGTTGGCAGTGTAAATGTTCTGTATCTGTGCTGTTCCATTCTGGTAGCCACTAGCCACATGTGGCTATCGGGCACTTGAAATGTGGCTAGTGGAACTGAGGAACTGAATTTTTAATTTAATTAAATTTAAATAGCCACATGTGGCTAGAGTCTACCAACTTAGACATCATAGCAAAGTATGCAAAATACATCTTGATTTGGGGCAGAAGACTAGGAGATTTATATAGGCTTAGGTTTGACTAATAGTCACAAAGTTAGCCTATATACACACAATATTATATATTGTATAATAAAGATTTAGACAACCTACTGGTCATGCCATGTGATGGTGATGGAACAGGAGGAAGAGAAGAAAGCCTGGGTCTGTAGCCAGAGGAGGTGGTTGAAGAAAAAGGACCAAGGCCTGGGTGGGAGGAAATTGGTGAAGAACATGAGGAATCAATATACAAGTACATACGGGGGCCTGGCCTTGCCAAGGGAGAAGCTGCAGGTGTATGGCCAGTTGGTCCCACCCTCAAGGGGCTTACCATCTTTGGAGTTGAGACAAGATCTATCCACATAAAATGCACAGTGAGTGGGCTTCCCTGGTGGCGCAGTGGTTGAGAATCTGCCTGCCAATGCAGGGGACACGGGTTTGAGCCCTGGTCTGGGAAGATCCCACGTGCCGCGGAGCAGCTGGGACCGTGAGCCACAGTTGCTGAGCCTGCGCGTCTGGAGCCTGTGCTCCGCAACAAGAGAGGCCATGATAGTGAGAGGCCCGCGCACCGTGATGAAGAGTGGCCCCCGCTTGCCACAATTAGAGAAGGCCCTGGCACAGAGACGAAGACCCAACACAGTCATAAATAAATAAATAAACAAATACTTAAAAAAAAAAAAAGCCCAATCAATACCCACCTCGCCTTGGCATTATTTAAAAAAAAAAATGCACAGTGAGCAAGACAGGCCATAATGCCAGTTATGCCAAACAAATACATACATATGTAAATATGCAAATACACAAATAAATATGTAAATATATAAATACAGTGTGGGTCTGAGAAGGGAGAGAGATCTAGGTCAGCCACAGATGTTAGGACCAGATGGCCTGGATTAACTGCTGGCTCTGCCACTGGTTGTGTGACCTTGGGCAAGTCCTCTACTATCTTTGTGCTCTGATTCCTCCTCAGAAAATGGAAATGATAAAAGTGTGACTATCAAGGGGTTGCTGTGGGGATTAAAAGACATACTAGACATGAAGTGCTTAGAACAATGCCTGGAAAGCAGTAAGTGCTCATGAAGTCTCAGCAATGACTGAAGGGCAGAGGAAATGGCAGAGTAGGGAAAGGGGCACTGGCTTTCGTGACCTCCATCCACGAAGGCACCTCCTTTCATTGTAACTGAAACTGCTTGTGAACAATTTGATACTGAGCAGAGTTATTTATGGTGTAACGAGCTATTTTCAAGTTCACTCACATAGCAAAAGTCAGGGAAAAATAAGTAAAACAGGTTTGTAGGTAAAAGTCCCCAGGAGCAGAGCCTGAGATGAGGATTCAGGTTTCTTCAGGAGGAAGGGCAGGGCGGGAGCAGGACAGGGAAGGGGAGGAAGGCAAGCAAAGGGTGATCTTGAGCGAAGTCCCAGTCGAGGCCAGATCCCCAGGGGAGCTCTTGAGGGTAAACTCACCCCAAGAGTTTGTCCCAGATCCAAGCCAGGCAGCTGGGCTTTCAGATGCCCATGCCTGGCAGTCATTGGCTGAGTTCTCCCCCAGGAAGCCTACAACCCCAGGCACGTGTCTGCCCTCTGCACTATGGGCAAAGCAGTGTCAGAAGCCGAGAGGGCAGGAAAAACACACAAAACTGCCCAGAGGGTCACACAGAAACGGTAAAGGGGATGAAGCACCTGAGCTTGGCTGCTGAGTGCTGTGGGTTTTGCTGGAGGAGGCTGGGCTGGGAACTCATTACGGTAAATTGATGACGCTGATTGCTGAAGGCTCACGCTTCCGAGCAGCTGATTTCAAAGTTCAGGCTGTATAAGATGCCTGGAGGAATTGCTTAGAATGCAGATTCCCGGGCCTCGCCTGCAAAATTCTTTTTTTTTAATTAATTAATTTATTTTTGGCTGTGTTGGGTCTTCGTTTCTGTGCGAGGGCTTTCTCTAGTTGCAGCGAGCGGGGGCCACTCTTTATCACGGTGCGCGGGCCTCTCACTGCCGCGGCCTCTCCTGCTGCGGAGCACAGGCTCCAGACGCGCAGGCTCAGTAGTTGTGGCTCACGGGCCCAGTTGCTCCGCGGCATGTGGGATCCTCCCAGACCAGGGCTCGAACCTACGTCCCCTGCATCGGCAGGCAGACTCTCAACCACTGCGCTACCAGGAAAGCCCCAGCCTGCAGAAATTCTGATTCAGTTGGTAGTGTCCAGGAAAGCTCATTTCCAACATGCTCCCCAGATAACACGGATGGGGGGGGGCGGGGATACTCGGGCCATGCCCTGAGCACCACTGCTTAGGGGACTGACTGTTGGAGGCTGGCGAGGGGGCAGGGAGGGCGAGTAGGGGGCAGGGAGGGCGAGTAGGGGGCAGGGAGGGTGAGTAGGGGGCGGCTTGCGGGGGCCGGGTTCCCAGGAGCGCTGAGTCAGTGTTATCAGGAGCTCACTTGTGAACCCACGTGGAAAAGCGCGGAAACAGCCTCGTGAGATGCCTTCCAGGGGTGGCTAGTCAGGGAGAGGCTGCTGAAGCACACCACCCGGGAGCGGGAGCGCTCATTATGTGAGCCCTGAGGGCAGCTGGGGGATGTGATTTAGGGAACTACAATCAGGTGTGTCTTAGCACGAGTCCCCCTCGAAGCCCGGAGACTAGGATTTGAGCGCAAGCAGTTTACTTGGGAGGTGAAACCAGGAAGCACCAGCAGGAAAGTGGGGGAAAGAGGAGGGAAGGCAGTCAGGACAAGTTATTGGTGTCAGTGAGCAGGTGACGACTGGGGACAGCAGGCAGCTTGGGTAGCGCGCATCTCCAAGTGGCCCCGTTTGGTGGTGAGAAACTGGGATGTTGTGCGGCCGGGTCCCTTTCATCAGCGATTGAGGACTGCTCCCTGGAACTCCTGGCTGCCCTGGGTGTGTGGTGCACGCTCTGCAGAAGCTGGTGGTGAAAAGCTGTCAGCCTGCGTGGGACTGAGCGCTGAGCCCACACAGGTGGGACACCAATGGTGCTGCCAGGGCGGCTGGGAATTGCTCACCTCGCAACAAGGACAGTCTCTTATGAAATCGCCTGCCGCCCGCAGGGTTGGTGTTAGGTGGGCCTGCTGGTCTGCAGCCGGAGGGCAGGCTTCGCCTGCGGGTCCTCATCCCTCAGCTGCGGGCTTTGAGGCCGTCAGTCGGTCTGTGCAGCCTGGCTGGATTTCCGGGACCGCCTCGGCCTAAGGATGGTAAGAGGTCCACGTCCTGCAGATCATGAGGTTCCAGAAGACTTACGCTGCTTCTGCTCTGGAATTAGCATCCCCAAGGTAAGGAGGAGGCAACAGCGTCCACCCACCCTTGCCTAGTATATTTTCTGTTTACTCCGTTGCTGGATCTTGGAGCCACGCTGGGTTCTCTGAAAATCCACCCCTTCCCCCATTGCACCAGGCTGAGCCTGAGAGCAAAGCTGTGAAAGGCAGCCAGCATTCGTGGAGTTCCTTCTTGAACTGCCTTGTCTGTCTGTTTCTTCCTGGTTTAATCTCTGGCCTTGATCATGTGCCACTGTCTTTTTTTTTTTTTCCCCCACAGTTGCATTTTTAATTAATTAATTTATTTTTGGCTGTGTTGGGTCTTCGTTTCTGTGCGAGGGCTTTCTCTAGTTGTGGCGAGCGGGGGCCACTCTTCATCGCCGTGCGCGGGCCTCTCACTATCGTGGCCTCTCTTGTTGTGGAGCACAGGCTCCAGATGCACAGGCTCAGCAGTCGTGGCTCACGGGCCTAGTTGCTCCGCGGCATGTGGGATCTTCCCAGACCAGGGCTCGAACCCGCGTCCCCTGCATTGGCAGGCAGATTCTCAACCACTGTGCCACCAGGGAAGCCCTGTCTTTTTTTTTTTTAATACAATAGTTTGGTACAGTGCCCGGTACAAGGTAACTGATCAGCAAATGTTATTTTTTTAATTATTAAATTTATTTATTTATGGCTGCATTGGGTCTTTGTTGCTGCGCACAGGCTTTCTCTAGTTGTGGCAAGCAGAGGCCACTCTTCGTTGAGGTGCGTGGGCTTCTCATTGCGGTGGCTTCTCTTGTTGCAGAGCACAGGCTCTAGGCGTGCAGGCTTCAGTAGTTGTAGCACGTGGGCTCAGTAGTTGTGGTTCACGGGCTCTAGAGTGCAGGCTCAGTAGTTGTGGCTCATGGGCTTAGTTGCTCCATGGCATGTGGGATCTTCCTGGACCAGGGCTCAAACCCGTGTCCCTGCATTGGCAGGCAGATTCCTAACCACTGCGCCACCAGGAAAGTCCCCCACTGTCTCTTTTGTTTACCTTTCTTGCCTTACGGTGTTGATGAGAGCGTAAGGATAATGCTGCACCCATCCTAATCATCACCCATGAGGTGACAGTGGGAGTGATGGGAAATAGGAGAGAATGACAAGGACAATTTGACCTAGCCAAGAAAGGGATCCCCAGGCATGTGTCCAGAGTTTAGGAAAAAAGATTTTTAAAAATCTACCAAAAATATGGTCATGAGCTCATGGTCAGAGAATCCAAAAGATAGAGATGAGCAAGAGAAAATGGTTGCTAAGAAAAACTGTTCATGATACATCACCACAAAGGAGGCTGGAGAAGAGAGAAAATGGGGCAGATCTAAGGAAACCATCAAGGCTGCACAGAGGGCTCTTGATAGCTTTGATTTTAAAGGGATATGTACAAAACCAGAAATCTGGCATCATTAAAGGCAAAACACAAAGCATGTCATAAATTTCTCAGGATGGAAATCAAAAGACCAGAATAAGCTCAGATTTGAGAACAATAGTAATGATAGCAATAAAAAAGCTTTTATGTTCTATTTGAAACAGGAAGAAGGAAAGGATGGGTCTGCTTGGGGCGAGTGAAGTGATACAAACAATGGCAGAAAGAAGAAGCACACAGCTTCTGGTTTGTTTGTCCTTTATCTTACTGTTTATTAAGGCCAGTGCTCTTTAACCTGGAAAGGGTGAAAAACTCTTGGTTAAACTAGAGGTCGGTGTAGAAATTAAAAAGAGACCTTGGGTGTTTGGAACAAGTTCAAGTCAGGCACTCTGTAGGTGGAAGGGGTTGTCATGGGGGGTAGGGCGTTCTGTTTTGTACGTCAGGTTGTCAATGTCAAAGAAGTGTTGTCTCACAAAAAGAGAGGGGGAAATGAAGGATCTGAAAACCATGGCAAATGAAAGGTTCTAGGTGGGTTTAGCCTGGAAAGGGGGAGACTTGCAGGAAGGCCATCCAAGCTTGGAGAAGGACTAGAGCGCGCTGTAATAGGATGGAGAGAGTAGCTGAGCCCAGTGGGTTGACATTCTGGGGAAGTCCAATTCAGTATTAAAAGTTCCGAAGGCTTCGAAGTAATTACCATTGACTAACTGCCTCAAAGCAATGATGTCTCCATAACAGTAAAGTTCAAACCGAGAGTAACTGAATTTGTCGAGACTGTTGTGGACAGAATTTTCTAACAGGGTATGAGGTTAGGTTAGGATCCCAGGCATTTGTTCTTAGCTTTTTCTAGGCCACGGACTCCTTTGAGAACCTGATAAAATGCCCTTTATGTTAAAATGCCCATCTGTGCCAACACACCACTTTTTATGTTCAAAAGCAAGGAGTCCACTTTCCCTAAAATAGGATTGTGGTCCCCAGGTTCAGAAGCCCACAGCTGAAGGGATTCTTCTCTCTCTAAAATGCAGCAATTCTAAGCCCTTTCCCTAGAAGTTGCACTTTCACGAATCTCTCCCCAGAGGTCTTTTGTAAACATTTTCATGGCTTGATTAAAAAAAAAATGGACAGGGCGTTCACCTAATTCATGAAACCAGCTGAGTGTTCAGGCCGACCCAAAACTTTGTTTCTTAATGTATGATTTCTGTCATGTGGCAGCACTTTCTCTCAACACCTGTGTGTTTGACACTTGCCACACACGATCCAATGCCAAATCACAAAGGTTCGACTTTTTTTTAAAAATCATGAAAGGATTAATTCCAAGTTGTTTGCCCTTTGCTTTCCCTGTGTCTGCGTCAGGTCAAAGCCATGTTGTAATACACAGAAGTACCACCAGATGGCACCATTGGGAAAGTCTTGCTTTGCTAGTTGGTTTCCCAGCTCTGACGTCTATTCTAAACATAGCCTGGTAAAATGCTTATGGAAGAGGGAAGAGAATCTATTATGGGGGAGGAAAAACACCAATGACAAGACAGCCCTGGCACTTTCCTGGATTTTGGTATACAGAGTCAAGCTTTGATTACTTCTACTTCTTAATTGTCCACTTTTGGAGGCAGATGCATAGATTTATATAAAATGTAAGCATTTCATCCATCCACATACATACATATTCTGCCTCTGCTAATGCTCTGTGTGATTTAGAAGCTGCTCATAAGTTGGGGGAAGAGCCTCTTCTTCTTTTGGATTGTAAACTTGCACATTCATTCTTTTATTGCGTCTGTCCCCTACTTCACTTCCAGTAAGTTTATTCGGTTTGCATGGAAACATCACAAAAGGCCTTTCTGGGAAAGGAAAATCTCGGTTACATCAGCTCTCTCTGCTGTGAACATCTGGCCAATTGGAAAGATGAAAGGGAAAGGAGAGGACAGAAGTGAGCATGGATGGAAAGCAGGATTATCCCTGAAATTAACATGTCTGTTCGATCCTCTCTTGCTCCTTCCAACTTTTTCTTTTTTTTTTAAATTTTTATTTATTTATTTATTTATGGCTGCGTTGGGTCTTCGTTTCTGTGCAAGGGCTTTCTCTTGTTGCGGCAAGCAGGGGCCACTCTTCATCACGGTGCGCAGGCCTCTCACTATCGCGGCCTCTCTTGTTGCGGAGCACAGGCTCCAGACGCGCAGGCTCAGTAATTGTGGCTCACGGGCCTAGTTGCTCCGCGGCATGTGGGATCCTCCCAGACCAGGGCTCGAACCCATGTCCCCTGCATTGGCAGGCAGACTCTCAACCACTGCGCCACCAGGGAAGCCCCCCAACTTTTTCTTAAAAAATAATTTTTCTCAAAACCCATGTTCGTGCTACATTAAGCCTCATGTTTCTATTTCTCATTTTACTGCTTGGGATGGCATTTGCTGCCACTTGGTAAGCTTCCTTAAGAGAGGGACTGATGTCGATTAGAGTATAGTTATCTGTGTTGAGAAAGGACCCTCTATTGTTTAGTGGTCTTTGGCAGGCAGCTAGCAGATGCCATGTCTCTTTGGGGCCTGGCTTTGCCCAGCCTTCTCTTCATTTTTATACCTGCAAGTGGAAAATCACCACTTTATTTTTTTATTTTTTATTTTTTTTAATTAATTAATTTATTTATTTATTTATTTATTTTTGGCTGTGCTGGGTCTTCGGTTCGTGCGAGGGCTTTCTCTAGTTGCGGCAAGTGGGGGCCACTCTTCATCGCGGTGCGGGGACCGCTCTTCATCGCGGTGCGCGGGCCTTTCACTATCGCGGCCCCTCCCGTTGCGGGGCACAGGCTCCAGACGCGCAGGCTCAGCAGCTGTGGCTCACGGGCCCAGCTGCTCCGTGGCATGTGGGATCTTCCCAGACCAGGGCTCGAACCCGTGTCTCCTGCATTAGCAGGCAGATTCTCAACCACTGCGCCACCAGGGAAGCCCAAAAATCACCACTTTAATGAGCCACATACTCTGTGGGAAAAAATGTTTGCAATTACCCAACAGAGGAAAGCACCCTTTCTAAGATCTTTGAGCAGAGGTACTGCAGACCGCCCTCCACCCCCCCCCCACCAAATTCACAATGGGGGAATTCTTTTCACCTTACATTCTATTTCAGAGATAGCTCTGCTAGAATCCTGCATTTCTGAGCAAAGAGTTGTGAAACAGAATTCTGGAGTGGTACAGCTGGGAGAAGCCAGGCGTATTGGCATTGAGGAGGCATCTTCCTGGTCTGGCTCTGTGCTGGGTGTTCCAGGGCATGCAGAGAGTAAAGAGATTCTGTTCCTCTCCTCCAGGAGCTTCCAACCTAGTGGGAAAGACAAACATACAGAGACCCTATGTTATGCCTGGAATTATAGTTGAGTGCCAAGAGCAAAATAAAATCAAAGTACAGTTCTGCTTGGCTGGGCAGGGCTGCAGCAAGTGAAAATCTACTAAAATGCAGACTGTTAGCAAAGTCAAATTATCCTTTGTCCTCAAAATGTAAGTAACTGGATGGATGTGGGCTATTTTTATCCTTTATACTTTTCTGTTCTTTGTAAAATTTCTAAAATAAGCACGTTTAGGTTTTTTGCCCTCATTATAAAAGTAAGTGGGAGTCTGAAGAGGAAAACGTACACTTTTTTTTTTTGGTAATAGTCATATTAATGTTAACAAAAGTGAACACTTATTTGGTGGTTACTATGGTGCCAGGTACCATTCTAGGTGCTTTTATATATTAACTCATTTAATCTTTCTAGTCACCTTATGAAAGAGCTGCTGTTATTAAACCCATTTTATAGAGCAAGCAGTTGAGGCACAGAGAAGTTACGTAGCTTGCCTGGGTTGCACTAGGATTTAAGTGGCGGGGCAGGCTGGCTCCAAAGTTGGAGTTAAACTAAATAAGTTTACTGAACATTATGAAGGAAGAGTTTTTCCTCCTGAATTAATTTCCCAGAGAACTGAAGCTGGTCATCCTGTCTCAGGATTGGGCTGGGGAATGACATGTTCCTGGAGCAGGATGGGTCAGTAAGGGCGATGCTGGGATTGGAAGGTCAGGCCTAAGAGGCTCAGTTACTTGGGGGAACCTGCAAGTATAGACCAAAGAGTTTCCAGCTGGTTGGCCTAGCCTGGCCTAAAGGGTTGTGGGAAATAGCAAGTCCTTCTCTAGAAAAGCTGCTCCTCCTGGGAGGGAGCGTGGCGGGGATGGGGTGGGGTGGGGTGGGGTGGGGGAGGGGCGGAGTTGTGGCTGGTAAGCAGAGTGTCATGGAGAAAGGGACTGGGGTTTGGGTCAGGGGTTAGCTTTACATATTGGGGTTAGGGTTAGGGATTAGAGTCATGTGATAGGGTTTGGGGTGAGAGGATTGTGGGTAGAGTCTGGTACTTGGCTTAGGGATAAGGATTTGGGTAACCATCAGAGTTAGGATTTGGGGTTAGTGTTAGAGGTTTGGATTAGGGTTAGCTGTTAGAAGTTAAAGTTAGGTTCAGGGTTAGAGGTTAGACATCAGGTTTAGGAGTTAAGGGCATTATAGAAACAGCTGGGCTGATGAAAGAATAAAGAAGCTGTGGTACATATATACAATGGAATACTACCCAGCCATAAAAAAGAATGAACTGATACCATTTGCAGCAACATGGATGCAACTAGAGATTACCATACTAAGTGAAGTAAGTCAGACGGAGAAAGACAAATATCATATGATATCACTTATATGTGGAATCTAAAAAATGATACAAATGAGCTTATTTACAAAACAGAAACAGACTCACAGACATAGAAAACAAACTTATGGTTACCAAAGGGGAAAGGGGGGAGGGATAAATTAGGAGTTTGGGATTAACGGATATACACTACCATATATAAAATAGATAACAAGAACCTACTGTGTAGCACAGGGAACTATATTCAATATCCTGTAATAAACCATAATGGAAAAGAATAAATAAAAGAAATAGCTGTCCTATAATTTAGTTTAAAAAACAAACAAAGGGATTCCCCTAGCATTGGTATGTATGTAAACGCGTGGTCCTTTTGGCTACGAAAGTGATGCTCTGGAAGGACTGTTGCGTCTCATCACAGTGCAGGAGGCATCACACACACGTGTGCACACCATTAGACACTTATTGTCATGTCCTGCTCATGTCTGGATATCCTCATGTATCAGTCAGCTAGTGCCACAACTGTGTTGTATAATAAACCACCCAAACTCATTCATTGTGTTAAAACAACAATTATTTATTCTTCCTCATGCACCTGGGGATTGGCTTATTCGGGCTAGCCTTGACTAGGCTTGGTTGTAAGGTATGGTTGGGTCTAGGTCTACTCCAAGTGCTTTTCCTCCTCTTTGAACTGGCAGGCTAGCTGGGACGTGTTCTGCTGGCAACAATGGCAGAAACACAAGAGAACAAGCCCATCTGCAAAGGTGCATTTCAAGCCTCTGCTTGCATCACATCTGCTAATATCCCATTGGCCAAAACTTGCCACATGGCCAAGTCCAATATCAGTGGGATGGGGAAATCTACTCTGCTTCTAGTGAGAGGGATTGCAAAGCCTTAATTAAAAGGGTATGATGTGGGGAAGGGTCAGGAATTGAGGATAATAATGCAATCTGCCATACCACATGTTTACTAAACTGAATCACCTGGGGATGAGCTTTTGACCCTAAACTCATTGTTCAAATCTGCTGAGCTAACAAGCTCTGAACAACATAGGCAGAGAAGGAGGAGAATTTCTCTTCTTTATTATTATTTTTATTGAAGTATAGTTGATGTACAATGTTCTGCCAACCTCTGCTGTACAGCAAAGTGACTCAGTTTTACACATATATACATTATTTTTTAAGATATTCTTTTCCATTATGGTTTATCCCAGGAGATTGGATATAGTTCCCTGTGCTATACAGTAGGATCTTGTTGTTTAGCATTGCTATTCTAATATGCAATACCACAGAAGACACAGCTCCTCCAATCTGGGCTCTCAGTGTAAACCTTTTCCAGCTTTCTTAGGCTTTGTCATATCTGGGAATATGTGGGAGTAGCCCCTTCCTCAGTTCTCCATCATTGCTCGGCTATTCACTGGTCTGGCCATGTTTTCCTGTGCAATTCCCTTGCCATACTTAGATATACACCTATCATCTATCTTTCTCCATCCGCTATGGCTGCTACCACCTCCATCCCAAGGGGTGACAATGATTCTTTGACCAAACTTGAGTCAGTTTCCTCTGAGTTCTCTTTCTGACTATGCCTCAACTGTAGGCTTGGTTCTTGGTCTGCTTACTTCAGTTTTAGCAAGACTCCTCCTGAGTCAGTTTAGTGAAAACCCCCATCCTTGATATCTGATCAAACTTCTCGATCCCCACCCTCAATATCTCTTATCACCCTGGCCTACCTTCAGCAAGAATCCTGTTGAGTCAGTCTAGCAAGAACCCCACTAGCCTTAATGTTTCCTCTTAGTAATTTTCTGGGCGCCGCTCCCACCCTGCTCCTTGGCTATAAATCTCCACTAATCCTCGTTGTATTTGGAGTTGAGCCCAATCTCTGTCCCCCATTGCAGTAGTCCCCTTCTTGAACTGTCTTCCTTACCGTCTTTTACAAGTATCTGAATAATTTTTTATTTGACAGGGGTGAAGGGAGAAAGCAGGAAACCCTAGGTGCTGCGGTGTCACGGGATAGTGGACACACACAGGCTTGGCAGACCTGGGTTTGAAATCTACACGTTTTGCTAACTAGTCCTGTGAATTTGGGGAAGCTTCTTTTACTTTCAGTTCCCTCATTCACCAAGTGGAGATAATTCTACCTATCTCACAGGATGTCGTATGGTTCAAACGATCAAGGTTGTTAACACCTAATGTGATGTCCAGCACATAAAAAGCACTTGATAACGTTTTTGTTTGGAAGACCATGTCACCATCATTATCACATGTCACAGTGCCACAACATCATATCTTGGATACATTTTCAAACATAGATTATAACTTCAAAACCTGTAGAGATGCATTAAACTGTAAGCTATTTTCTGCCAAATCTGGAACGAACCCACCTTCCACCACCTTTAGGTATAATTGTGCTTTATTAAAATATTATATCGATACTTGATCTGAAACCAAGGACATTTGAATAACCCTTGTCTCTCCAACCTTGACTGCAATTCAACTCAATGAACACTTATAGGAACTCTTCAATGACAGAATTGGAGATCCAAAGAGAAACAGGGATGAGAAGAATGGTACAGTGAAGAAAGGTCTTTGGGCTTTTCAGAGGTGGTAAACCCAGCGGCCAGGGGAAAATAACTGTGGAGAAGAATATTCTGTGCATCATCCCACCTTGGTATTTCTACCTGACGCTACCTCCATTCTACCCCTTTGACTAAAAAAAGAGAGAAGGGTTGTAATTGAGTACCTGGTCAATTTTCCTTCTTATTTCTCCTTCAGCAAATTCATGATATACAGAGTTTGAGGGTTGCTGGCAGAGGGATGGGAAAATTAGCATGAGAAGGCCAAGGGCCTTCTGGAAGGGATGGCACTGTCAGCACCAAGCCTTCTCCCTAAGATTCAGAGATGAAGTCTGTTGCAGTGAACCGAGGCAATGCAGACCACACACTGGAGGTAGGGACCGGCAATGCAGTGCAGTTACTATCTGCGGGTAGCTGAGACTGGAGCAGTGGGCTGGCTGTAGCTTTGGATCAGAAGTGGTATTCCAAGGTCTAGAGTATGGGGCACCAATGAACTTGTCCCAGTGCAGTCCTCCTGGGGACAGGCTTGGCCTGGTACAGTGGCCATGTGGATGGGTCCAAAGAGCCCTGGCATCAGCTGCATGTTCTCCTGGCCTGGTTGCCTGATGGCCAACTGGTGGTGATTGTAGTGTTCTTTAATGTCAAGAGGGTTCTGACTCCCACAAAGAGTGGCAGGAATTTTCAGGCTGGACACTAAAAATCACAAGGGATTCTCACCATACAAGGGGATGGCAAGAGAGTAGGAATAGATGGACTTCTACTAGTCTGGGCAGGTAAGGGCTTCAGCGTTGCGTTCTGAACAATTCCGGGGGTGGGGGGCGGGAGGGAGGGATCACTTGAATTGGAAAGCAAAGTCTGATACCTCAGTTACAGAGTAAATGTAGGGCAAGAAAATACAATATGGAAATATCTTTGCATTCTCAAATGCTAATGGGATACATTCTTATGGTAGAAGTCTCTGGATTTGAAACACACCTTTATGTTTTTTTGAAGCACAGAGTTTTTTGGTCTTTTTTATTATGGTAAGACATATGGTCTAGAAACATAAAATTTACCATCTTAACCATTTTTAAGTGTGCAGTTCAATAGTTTTAAATGTATTCACATTGTTATGAGTCAAGTTCTCTAGAACTTTTTTTTTAACATCTTTATTGGAGTATAATTGCTTTACAATGGTGTGTTAGTTTCTGCTTTATAACAAAGTGAATCAGTCATACATATACATATGTTCCCATATCTCTTCCCTCTTGCGTCTCCCTCCCACCCACCCTCCCTATCCCACCCCTCTAGGTGGTCACAAAGCACCGAGCTGATCTCCCTGTGCTATGCGGCTGCTTCCCACTAGCTATCTATTTTACGTTTGGTAGTGTATATATGTCCATGCCACTCTCTCACTTTGTCCCAGCTTACCCTTCCCCCTCCCCATATCCTCAAGTCCATTCTCTAGTAAGTCTGTGTCTTTATTCCCGTCTTGCCCCTAGGTTCTTCATGACCTTTTTTTTTTTCCTTAGATTCCATATATATGTGTTAGCATACGGTATCTGTTTTTCTCTTTCTGACTTACTTCACTCTGTATGACAGACTCTAGGTCCATCCACCTCACTACAAATAACTCCATTTCGTTTCCTTTTATGGCTGAGTAATATTCCATTGTATATATGTGCCACATCTTCTTTATCCATTCATCTGTTGATGGACACAAACTGAAACACTATACCCATCAAAGAACAACTCTCCTTCCCTCCAGCTTCTGGTAACCACCATTCTACTTTCTGTTTCTATGAGTTTGACTACTCTAGGTACTTCATGTAAGTGGAATCATAAAGTCTTTTTGTGACTGGCTTATCTCACTTACCATAATTACCTCATAATGACCACAGGGTTCATCCATGTTGTAACATGTGACAGGATTTCCTTCCCTTTTTTTTAATAAATTTATTTATTTTATTTATCTATTTTTGGCTGCATTGGGTCTTCGTTGCTGTGTGTGGGCTTTCTTTAGTTGCGGTGAGCTGGGGCTACTCTTCGTTGCGGTGCACGGACTTCTCATTGCGGTGCACGGACTTCTCATTGTGGTGACCTCTCTTGTTGGGGAGCATGGGCTCTAGGCACGCGGGGTCAGTTGTTGTGGCACGCAGGCTCAGTAGTTGTGGCTCGCGGGCTCTAGAGTGCAGGCTCAGTAGTTGTGGTGCACGGGCTTAGTTGCTCCGTGGCATGTGGGATCTTCCCAGACCAGGGCTCGAACCCATGTCCCCTGCATTGGCAGGCGGATTCTTAATCACTGCGCCACCAGGGAAGCCCTTCCTTTTTAAGGTTGAATAATATTCCATTGTATGTGTATACTTTATTTTGTTTATCCTTTCATTTGTCAATGGATATTTGGGTTGCTTCCACCTCATGGCTCTTGTGTGAGTAGTGCAGCTAATTTTTGTGTGTTCATTTTGTATCCTGCAACTTTGCTGAATTTATTAGTTCTAACAGGTGTTTTTTGGTAGACTCTTTGGGGTTTTGAAGTACAGATTTTTTAAAAAGCAGCCTCAGTGTAAGAGCAAAATATTAATGTATGGTTGAAATTATGAGTGTCTAAATAGTTCTTGACAAAGTAAGTTGAAACTTCACCTGAGAGAAAATTTATCCAAATTCCAATAAATCTGAAATTCATGGCACCATCAGTTTTCCCCCTTGACATAAAACAAGAGTAATTGTATAATAGTTCCCTTTGTCCATTACATAATGGAGGGAAGTGGGCAGCTTTGTCAGTTAATCTGTTATAATATTCATGCCTGTGACATTTTTGTTTTCAGTGACATTTCTATTCCCTTATCCTTCTAGGGAGATTTCTGATAACCATAAATAGTTTCATAATGCCAGTGCAGAGCATAAAGCACTGCGTTAGGGCTTCTGGAAATTTCTGATTACAGTGAGTATATAGTCCATGGTGTTTCAGCTTCACGATTACGAAGTTCACAGTAAGAGATGGTGGTGCTAGTAAAGGAAAAGGTCTGACTTTGAGGTTCACCTTATAGGTCAGTGCTAGGCATCTTCTAATGAGGCTCTTACACATACTGTAGAAGAAATGTATTTGCAAAATCCCACTGCAAAGTAGGACTCTGTTTTTCAACAGATTGTTCGCCTATGGCCGTTCTTCAGTTTGGAGATTGTCGGCATTCTTGGAGGTAAATGCACATGTGGTAGAACCAAAAGCATTCTTATTTTGCTACGATTTGAAAGAGTTACTTTGACTTTGAAAAAAATATTCTGAGACATTGATTCTGAACATTTTGGGACTTGTGGCAACATTATTGGGTTAATTTTAAACGTATCCTATTCTGAATCCATCAGAGTTCTTAGTTGCCAACATCAGAATCTACTCTAGTTAGTTTAAGGAGTTTATTCAAACTTTTAAATAGCTTTTGGAGTCTTGGGGAGGGCCAGAGAGCCGGGCTTGGAGGCTACGCAGCTGGAGAAGCAGGCAAAGCACCCAAATGTCCCATAGGACTGTTCCAGAGAAAGCTCCCTGCCTCGGTACTTACGATCCTGGAGGCACCATTCAGCTCTGAGTCCGTGCAACCAGCTCACTTTATCATTATTTTAAAAAATCAACAAATTTGGATTTGAACATCTTATAACAGTCTTTAATATGTAATGGACGATGACATTCCCTTACTGATTGAGTCACTTTGAGTCAGGCCAACCCCTCATTTTCAAAAGGAGGAATGGAGGCCTAACAAGATGATATGACTTGTGCAAGGTCTTCTGACTCTCAGGCCATTATAGAGGGTGAGGACGGGGCGGGGACGGGTCTGCTCCAGTCTGTCAAGAGTGTTGAATTAAAAAGACATTGTTGGGCTTCCCTGGTGGCGCGATGGTTAAGAATCCGCCTGCCAATGCAGGGGACACGGGTTCGAGCCCTGGTCCGGGAAGATCCCACATGCCGCGGAGCAACTAAGCCCGTGTGCCACAACTACTGAGCCTGTTCTCTAGATCCCGTGAGCCACAACTACTGAGCCCACACGCTACAATTACTGAAGCCTGCGTGCCTAGAGCCCGTGCTCTGCAACAAGAGAAGCCACCGCACTGCTCCCGCTCGCCGCAACTAGAGAGAGCCCGTGCGCAGCAACAAAGACCCAACACAGCCAAAAATAAATAAATAAATAAATTTTTTTAAAAATTAAGAAGAAAGAAATGGTAAAATTTATTTTAAAAAGACATTGTTAAAAAATTTAAAAAACTTTTTTTGGACTCCCCTGGTGGGTCCAAGGGTTTGGGGTTTTTTTAATGATTTAAATATATATACTTTCTAAAGTGGTTTTAATGTCACAGAGGTGGCTTTTAAGTGTACAGCAAGAGAAAACAGAGGTAGCTAAGAAAGGGCCCCAGTAGCCTCACGTCTCCTGAGCCTGTGGAAGGCCAAGGCAAGCTGAGCCCTGACCAGCAGGTTTAGCAGCCATGAGAAAGGCCCGAAGCTCCTCAGGAAGAGCCAGGGGGCAGTCCCCGCCCCTTGGAAACCTGGTTTCCTGAGGGGGTACAGGCACCTCTGGGCCCCCGGCTCACCGCTCCAGTGAAAATCCCCTCATTGCCCATTCATTTAATGCCTCCTAGGGAAGCGCGGCTCTCCCCAGCAGTCAGGCTAGGGGGCTGAGGCAGCCTGCCTTTGCTGCAGGTCCTGGGGGACTGGGGGTGGGCCTGGCCACGGGAAGGGCTCAGTCAGCAGGCTTATCTTCTCGAAGGAGGGGAGGTAGTGCTGGCCTCCCTCACAGAGCAGGCTGTGTTCAGCCCAGCACAGCACGAGCCAGCGTGGCCCCAGCGGCTCCTGCTTGCTCACCAGGGGGAGGAGTTCGGCCATCAGGACCTTTCCAGGTGGATCTGCTGGTGCAGCTTGGCCCCCCGCAGCCCGAGGGCCGCCGGGGTCTGCAGCTCCTGGGTACTGTGCACCGCTCCCGCAGCCGGCGGAGACGCTGCCCCGCGCTGGCCTGCAGCCCCTCCGGGGTGAGCAGGCAGCGGTACTCCTGCATCCGGTCCTTGGGCTCTGCCGTGAGCTCTTCCCCATTCGAAGTCTTAGCAGCAAGCAGGCCTCCTGCAGGTGCCGCAACTCTGCCTGCACCTCGGCGGCGCTGAGCCTAGAGCTGGGCCAGCTTGAAGTTGTCTGCGTTTTCTGCAGGGACTGGGTTTTGGCGGTGGTAGCAGCATCCACAGAATCACTGGTCTCTGCAGAGCTGAGCTGGGCCCACAGGCTGGGATGCACACGTGCGCAGCCCGCAAACCAGAGAGCAGTGTGGTGACTCCAGCCAGCTGGGCTGGGCCACGAGAAGTAGGCAAGGGCCAGGGTAACGGCCCCAGCCTGCGCTGTCTGGCTCTGCTGAATGTCAGGAGGGGCCTTTGGGGGTCCTGGGGAACCGAGGGGACACTGTCCGTGAAAAGGGTGACAGAGCTGACCCACTCTGGGAAGTGCTAGGAGAGAATTCAAGGAAAAAGGGGAGAGGAGCCAGCAGTGACCGGTAACCAAGATGTGTGGTGAGAGCTCTGGATGCTGACTCTGTACCAGGCACAGCATAAGCGCCCGAAAGGCACCGCCTCGTTTAAGCCCTACAGCACCTCTAGAAGCTGCTACTATTATTGTCATCTCCACCAGGAAGACAGATGGGGACTTGGAGACGCTAAGTGCCTTGCTCAAGGTATCACAGCTTGAGAGAGGCTGAGCTGGGGGCCTCAGAGGCCGCTGGCTGAGTCTAAGGTGACTACAGCGGTCCTAGGGGCGCTGACTCTCCTAACGCGGAGAGTGTCGCCACCCAGCAGAGAAAGCCGAGGGACCCGTGGGAGAAGTCTTACCAGCGGGAAGCCTCAGCCTCCCTGCTCTCCACACTCCCCGGTCTCCCCTCCCCCACCCCAGCCTCGAGGCCCAGCCTCGCCGGGAATTCCGGGAAGCCTCGGGCAGCCGCAGCAGGATCCTGTCGGAGAAGCTGGTGCCCAGGGCAGCTCTGTGTCACTCTGGGGGCTGCAGGCCCCACTCCCTACTCAGAGCCCAGTGAGGGATGAGGCTCACCCACCCCTCAGGCAGGGCTTCCAGGGTGACCCCAGGAGCCGGCCCAGTCCAGGTCCCACCTGGCAGGGAGAAGAGAAAGCAGAGCCCAGGCCTTCGAGAGCTCACGTGGAGCCCCGGGGCCGGGTGGGTACGTGGATAGGGCACAGGACAGGCCCCAGTGCACCAAACGTGGCACCTTCACAGCCAGCTGTTCCACTCTGCCAGCTTCCGGGCTTGGGCCTCATGGGGTGGCATCCTGGGGCTCCCCTGGCCCACATCCAGCTCAGTGCCCTGCCATCCCTGTCACCCCAAGCCCAGACTCCTGCTGCTGCCTGGGATCTGATCAGGTAGAGACAGTAGTTCATCCAGTGAGGGTCTGGGAAACCCACCCCTTATCCTTGAGTGTAAAAGCTTCTGGGGCCTGAGGAGCAGCCAACGGGACTATTTGTTGGTCCCTGCGGCCGGGTTCAGGCTTGGTGGCTCTGGCCCCTTCCCCATACAGGCCTGATCCCCCACTGACAGAAGCCTGCGCTCAGGGAGGTCCTTGGCAGGCACCCTGGTTTGGCGGATGCCCCTGGGGGGTTTTGTCTCTGATTCACGGCTACCAGCCCTGCGTGAGGCGCTGGGGGGGAGCAGAGGCTCTGGTGGCAGGGGAAGCGGCCATGGACGCAGACTTCAGGCTGGAGGCCTGCCCTTGTCTCCTTCTCCAGCCTTTGAGATGCCTTTTCGCACCCGTACAGCCTTCTCCAGTGCGTGGGTCAGAAGCTCCAGCTCCGTGAGGTCTGCGGGCTGGGTGTGCATGCTGCAGATGGGGCCTCTTCGTTAGTTTCCGGCCCTGTGGTTGGCTCCGGAGCCGGGGTCTCGGCTGGTTCCCAGGCACGCAGCAGCCGCCGGGAGACTCGCAGGCTCCGCTCCAGCTGCCGCTGTCGCGTGGCGCAGGAGTCCAGGGCGTCATGCAGCTCGGCCACCAGCCTGGAAGGGACGCACCCGAGGCTCAGCAGCCTCGGGCTGCGCTGCCTCCTGCCCCCTCCAGGGCGCGGGATCCACCGGCGCGAGCAGCCGGCAGGGTCCAGTGGTTAAGCCTCTGAGCTTCCACTGCAGGGGACACGGGTTCGATCCCTGCTCGGGGAACTAAGATCCCATATGCTGCACGGTGCGGACAAAAATTTAAGAGAAAAAAAAAGGCATTTTTGGTTGGCATGGATATCATCGCTAAGCTCCTTTCACTAATTTGTCACTGAGACAATGAGGTTTCGATCTCTCCCCTACTTCGACCTGACTCTGGCACCTTGGGCCACCCCTCTGCCTTCAGTATCCTTATCTCTAAAATCCCTGGAGAATTGATCTTGCGCCTAATAACAAGCTACCATTTATTGAGCGCTGTGCTAAGTGCTGCGTGTGCGCTGTCTCATTTAGTCCTTACATCCACACAAAGAAGCAGATACTTTCATTAGTTTCATTTTATGGATGGGGACACCGGGCCTAAAGGGGTTCAGAGCCTTGCCCAAGGGAGTGAAAAATCTGAGCTGCCATTCAAGTAGAGCACTGGCTAACACCAGAGCACTGGCTCTTAAACACTGCCTCTCCATCTTTATGGAAAATTCTAGCTTTAATACTCTACTGTCCTCTGATTCAACCTTGATACCTCAGTGGGAAACGAGTGCCCTGTTGCTCCTGTAAGACCTATGATCGCCCACTGAACCACACTCTTTCTGGTTTTGGCCTAGCATGATGTAATGGCACTTGTCTCTGTTTAATAGGGAAGAGGTGAAGATGAACGACGTGATGATTGGTAAGTGTTTGGAGCCTGTTGAAGAAAAGCTTGGTGTTGTAGGCTTCCACATGGGAAAAGAATTATTTTTAATAGGAGTGAGAAACTGATGAGAATTCAGTAGCAAGAACCATGTTGTTTTTAGGTGATGGTCTCTTAAACGAAGAGCTGTAATTTTGTTTAATGATTTCCAACCTGAATAAGCAGTATAACAAGTGAGCCTCAAAATCAGTCAGTCAACCAAAAGGCAAACATTTTTGTAGCCAGGAGATAGGGGAGCTTTACAGCCTTTAAACAATATAATCTGAGAGCACCCCTGCCATTTTACCAACTGGCAACACAAAATACGTGGATTTTAATCATTACACTGTGATAGCTGAACAGCCAGCTGATAGGAAGCTTAACTCTGCTATATTCCCAGGGGAAAAAATAAGTTTAGAATCATGTGCTGTGTTTATTTTTTTTATGTTTTCAAATTGACTGCAAAGTATTTTTCAAATGCTATAAACATAGCAGTCAAGTAACACCCTCTTTTTTTAAATTTTCTTATTTATTTTATTTTTTTGAATTTTATTTTATTTTTATACAGCAGGTTCTTATTAGTTATCTATTTTATACAATTAGTGTATACATGTCAATCCCAATCTCCCAATTTATCACACCCCCACCCCCACCCCGCCACTTTCCCCCCTTGGAGGCCATACGTTTGTTCTCTCCATCTGTGTCTATATTTCTGCCCTGCAAACCGGTTCATCTGTACCATTTTTCTAGATTCCACATACATGCGTTAATACACGATATTTGTTTTTCTCTTTCTGATTTACTTCACTCTGTATGACAGTCTCTAGGTCCATCCACGTCTCTACAAATGACCCAATTTCGTTCCTTTATATGGCTGAGTAATATTCCATTGTATATATGTACCACATCTTCTTAATCCATTCGTCTGTTGATGGGCATTTAGGTTGCTTCCATGACCTGGCTATTGTAAATAGTGCTGCAATGAACATTGGGGTGCATGTGTCTTTTTGAATTATGGTTTTCTCTGGGTATATGCCCAGGAGTGGGATTGCTGGGTCATATGGTAGTTCTATTTTCAGTTTTTTAAGGAACGTCCATACTGTTCTCCATAGTGGCTGTATCAATTTACATTCCCACCAACAGTGCAAGAGGGTTCCCTTTTCTCCACACCCTCTCCAGCATTTGTTGTTTGTAGATTTTTTGATGATGGCCATTGTGACTGGTGTGAGGTGATACCTCACTGTAGTTTTGATTTGCATTTCTCTAATATTTAGTGATGTTGAGCAGCTTTTCATGTGCTTCTTGGCCATCTGTGTGTCTTCTTTGGAGAAATGTCTATTTAGGTCTTCTGCCCATTTTTGGATTGGGTTGTTTGTTTTTTTGATATTGAGCTGCATGAGCTGTTTATATATTTTGGAGATTAATCCTTTGTCTGTTGATTCATTTGCAAATATTTTCTCCCATTCTGAGGGCTGTCTTTTTGTCTTGTTTGTAGTTTCCTTTGCTTTGCAAAAGCTTCTAAGTTTCATTAGGTCCCATTTGTTTATTTTTGTTTTTATTTCCATTACTCTAGGAGGTGGATCAAAAAAGATCTTGCTGTGATTTATGTCATAGAGTGTTCTTCCTATGTTTTCCTCTAAGAGTTTTATAGGGTCCAGTCTTACATTTAGGTCTCTAATCCATTTTGAGTTTATTTTTGTGTATGGTGTTAGGGAGTGTTCTAATTGCATTCTTTTACATGTAGCTGTCCAGTTTTCCCAGCACCACTTATTGAAGAGGCTGCCTTTTCTCAATTGTATACTCTTGTCTCCTTTATCAAAGATAAGGTGACCATATGTGCGTGGGTTTATATCTGGGCTTTCTATCCCATTCCATTGACCTATATTTCTGTTTTTGTGCCAGTTCCATGTTGTCTTGATTACTGTAGCTTTGTAGTATAGTCTGAAGTCAGGGGGTCTGATTCCTCCAGCTCCGTTTTTTTCCCTCAAGACTGCTTTGGCTATTCGGGGTCTTTTGTGTCTCCATACAAACTTTAAGATTTTTTGTTCTACTTCTGTAAAAAATGCCACTGGTAATTTGATAGGGATTGCCTTGAATCTGTAGATTGATTTGGGTAGTATAGTCATTTTCACAAGATTGATTCTTCCAATCCAAGAACATGGTATATCTCTCCATCTGTGTCATCTTTGATTTCTTTCATCAGTGTCTTATAGTTTTCTGCATACAGGTCTTTTGTCTCCCTAGGTAGGTTTATTCCTAGGTATTTTATTCTTTTTGTTGCAACGGTGAATGGGATTGTTTCCTTAATTTTTCTTTCTGATCTTTCATTGTTAGTGTATAGGAATGCAAGAGATTTCTGTGCATTAATTTTGTATCCTGCAACTTTACCAAATTCATTGATTAGCTCTAGTAGTTTTCTGGTGGCATCTTTAGGATTCTCTAAGTATAGTATCCTGTCATCTGCAAACAGTGACAGTTTTACTTCTTCTTTTCCAACTTGTATTCCTTTTATTTCTTTTTCATCTCTGATTGCCATGGCTAGGACTACCAAAACTATGTTGAATAATAGTGGCGAGAGTGGACATCCTTGTCTTGTTCCTGATCTTACAGGAAATGCTTTCAGCTTTTCACCATTGAGAATGATGTTTGCTGTGGGTTTGTTGTATATGGCCTTTATTATGTTGAGGTAGGTTCCATTATGCCCACTTTCTGGAGAGTTTTTGTCATATATGGGTGTTGAATTTTGTCAAAAGCTTTTTCTGCATCTATTGAGATGATCATATGGTTTTTATCCTTCAATTTGTTAATATGGTGTATCACATTGATTGATTTGCGTATATTGAAGAATCCTTGCATCCCTGGGATAAATCCCACTTGGTCATGGTGTATGATCCTTTTAATGTGTTGTTGGATTCTGTTTGCTAGTATTTTGTCGAGGATTTTTGCATCTATATTCATCAGTGATATTGGTCTGTAATTTTCTTTTTTTGTGGTATCTTTGTTGGGTTTTGGTATCAGGGTGATGGTGGCCTCATAGAATGAGTTTGGGAGTGTTCCTTCCTCTGCAATTTTTTGGAAGAGTTTGAGAAGGGTTGGTGTTAGCTCTTCTCTAAATGTTTGATAGAATTCACCTGTGAAGCCAACTGGTCCTGGGCTTTTGTTTGTTGGAAGATTTTTAATCACAGTTTCAATTTCATTACTTGTGACTGGTCTGTTCATATTTTCTGTTTCTTCCTGGTTCAGTCTTGGAAGGTTATACCTTTCTAAGAATTTGTCCATTTCTTCCAGGTTGTCCATTTTATTGGCATAGAGTTGCTTGTAGTAGTCTCTTAGGATGCTTTATTGCTGCGGTGTCTGTTGTAACTTCTCCTTTTTCATTTCTAATTTTATTGATTTGAGTCCTCTCCCTCTTTTTCTTTTTCTTTTTTTTTTAAAGAGCTCCTGACTTATTTATTTATTTATTTATTTAATTTTTTTGGCTGTGTTGGGTCTTCGTTTCTATGCGAGGGCTTTCTCTAGTTGTGGCAAGCAGGGGCCACTCTTCATCGTGGTGCGTGGGCCTTTCACTGTCGCGGCCCCTCTTGTTGTGGAGCACAGGCTCCAGATGCACAGGCTCAGTAGTTGTGGCTCACGGGCCTAGTTGCTCCGCGGCATGTGGGATCTTCCCAGACCAGGGCTCGAACCCGTGTCCACTGAATTGGCAGGCAGATCCTCAGCCACTGCGCCACCAGGGAAGCCCTCTCTCTTTTTCTTGATGAGTCTGGCTAAAGGTTTATCAATGTTGTTTATCTTCTCAAAGAACCAGCTATTAGTTTTATTGATCTTTGCTATTGTTTTCTTTGTTTCTATTGCATTTATTTCTGCTCTGATCTTTATGATTTCTTTCCTTCTACTAACTTTGGGTTTTGTTTGTTCTTCTTTCTCTAGTTCCTTTAGGTGTAAGGTTAGGTTGTTTATTTGAGATTTCTCTTGTTTCTTGAGGTAGGCTTATATTGCTAGAAACTTCCCTCTTAGAACTGCTTTTGCTGCATCCCATAGGTTTTGGATTGTCGTGTTTTCATTGTCATTTGTCTCTAGGTATTTTTTGATTTCCTCTTTGATTTCTTCAGTGATCTCTTGGTTATTTAGTAACGTATTGTTTAGCCTCCATGTGTTTGTGTTCTTTACGTTTTTTCCCCTGTAATTCATTTGTAATCTCATAGCGTTGCAGTCAGGAAAGATGCTTGATATGATTTCAATTTTCTTAAATTTACTGAGGCTTGATTTGTGACCCAAGATGTGATCTATCCTAGAGAACGTTCCGTGCGCACTGGAGAAGAAAGTGTAATCTGCTGTTTTTGGATGGAATATCCTATAAATATCAATTAAATCTATCTGATCTATTGTATCATTTAAAGCTTGTGTTTCCTTATTAATTTTCTGTCTGGATGATCTGTGCATTGGTGTAAGTGAGATGTTAAAGTCCCCCACTATTATTGTTACTGTCGATTTCCCCTTTTATGGCTGTTAGTATTTGCCTTATGTATTGAGGTCCTCCTATGTTGGGTGCATATATATTTATAATTGTTATATCTTCTTCTTGGATTGATCCCTTGATCATTATGTAGTGTCCTTCCTTGTCTCTTGTAACATTCTTTATTTTAAAGTCTATTTTGTCTGATATGAGTATTGCTACTCCAGCTTTCTTTTGATTTCCATTTGCATGGAATATCTTTTTCCATCCCCTCACTTTCAGTCTGTATGTGTCCCTAGGTCTGAAGTGGATCTCTTGTAGACAGCATATGTATGGGTCTTGTTTTTGTATCCATTCAGCAAGCCTGTGTCTTTTTGTTGGAGCATTTAATCCATTCATGTTTAAGGTAATTATTGATATGTATGTTCCTGTTACCATTTTCTTAATTGTTATGGGTTTGTTTTTGTAGGTCCTTTTCTCCTCTTGTGTTTCTCACTTAGAGAAGTTCCTTTAGCATTTGTTATAGAGCTGGTTTGGTGGTGCTGAATTCTCTTAGCTTTTGCTTGTCTGTAAAGCTTTTAATTTCTCCATCGAATCTGAATGAGATCCTTGCCAGGTAGAGTAATCTTGGTTGTAGGTTCTTCCCTTTCATCACTTTAAATATATCATGCCACTCCCTTCTGGCTTGTGGAGTTTCTGTTGAGAAATCAGCTGTTAACCTTATGGGAGTTCCCTTGTATGTTATTTGTCGTTTTTCCCTTGTTGCTTTCAATAATTTTTCTTTGTGTTTAATATTTGTCAGTTTGATTACCATGTGTCTCGGCATGTTTCTCCTTGGGTTATCCTGACTGGGACTCTCTGCGTTTCCTGGACCTGGGTGGCTATTTCCTTTCCCATGTTAGGGAAGTTTTCGACTATAATCTCTTCAAATATTTCCTCTGGTCCTTTCTCTCTCTCTCTTCTCCTTCTGGGACCCCTATAATGTGAATGTTGTTGTGTTTAATGTTGTCCCTGATGTCTCTTAGGCTGTCTTCATTTCTTTTCATTCTTTTTCCTTTATTCTGTTCTATGGCAGTGAATTCCACCATTCTGTCTTCCAGGTCACTTTTTTTTTTAAGCCCACATTTATTTTTTGAAACTAGATCTCCCAAAGCATAGAATTAACCTACTTATTTTTTTTACAGCTTTATTAAGATATATTTCACATACTGTATAATTCACCCATTTAACGTGTACAGTGGGCTTTAGTAAATTGACAGAATTGTGCGATCAATTCATGTGATGTTCAGTTTTACGTGTCAGCTGGGCTAGGCTACAGTCTCCAGTTATTCAATTAAACGCTAATCTAGGTGCTGTGTAAAGGTGTTTTTTTTTTTTTTCCACACACACACACTGTATTTTATTTTTACAAGAGATAGATAGACTGACACCAAGCATTGTACATGGATGACCACAACAAAAGCAACAATGATTGCAATTACCAAACATGAAACACACTTATACTATGTCATAATATTGACATTCAGTCCAGTAATCCTCCACTGTAACAGCTCCTTTACTTTGCAGTGAAAATTGATTTGTATATTCTTTTCCTCTGAGTCCTTGTGGGATTTTTTTTTTAATTCAGACAGAAAGTCACAAAAATTATACTCATCCTCATCAGTTCACTCAGTCCCATGTAATTAATTTCTTTTTTTTCATCTTGATCTTTTGTTAGCAGTTTTATGAGTTCATCAGTTTTTCATTAGAGTTCTGAAAATGCTTATTCATTCAGTTCAGCAGTATAGTCAGTTACCAGAAACCTGTACTTGTCAGAGTCTTTTCCATGAATTTCTTGAAGATGAAACCCTTTTATAGGGACATATTTGCAAAATCATCAGAGTACACCCAGAACTGTCTGTAAATGACAAAAGACTTAAAAATGACCATGGTTAAAGATTTGATGAAAGTTCATAATAATGCAGTTGACAAGAAAATTAGTTATTTCTGAGATATACATTTTAAAGTAATAACTAGGATTATTACTTATAACATTATACCAGAACATATAAGATTTTTAGAAGTTTCCTGTAATGTCTGAAACATTTATATTAACATATTTCCATACATATTTCCATACAAATACAAATATAAGATTTTTAGAAATTTCATGTAATGTCTGAAACATTTATATTAACATATTTCCATACAAATACAAATATAAGATTTTTAGAAATTTCATGTAATGTCTGAAACATTTATATTAACATATTTCCATACAAATACAAATATAAGATTTTTAGAAATTTCATGTAATGTCTGAAACATTTATATTAACATATTTTCATACATATTTCCATACAAATACAAGATTTTTAGAAATTTCATGTAATGTCTGAAACATTTATATTAACATATTTCCATACATATTTCCATACAAATACAAATATAAGATTTTTAGAAATTTCATGTAATGTCTGAAACATTTATATTAACATATTTCCATACAAATAACCCAATGAAAGTTTAGTATTAGTTGTTTTGTTTGTTTTTTTATACTGCAGGTTCTTATTAGGCATCAGTTTTATACACATCAGTGTATACATGTCAATCCTAATCGCCCAATTCAGCACATCACCATCCCCACCTCATCGCAGTTTTCCCCCCTTGGTGTCCATATGTCCATTCTCTACATCTGTGTCTCAACTTCTGCCCTGCAAACTGGCTCATCTGTACCATTTTTCTACGTTCCACATACATGCATTAACATACGATATTTGTTTTTCTCTTTCTGACTTACTTCACTCTGTATGACAGTCTCTAGATCCATCCACTTCTCAACAAATGACTCAATTTCGTTCCTTTTTATGGCTGAATAATATTCCATCGTATATATGTACCACAACTTCTTTATCCATTCGTCTGTTGATGGGCATTTAGGTTGCTTCCATGACCTGGCTATTGTAAATAGTGCTGCAATGAACATTCGGGTGCACGTGTCTTTTTGAATTACGGTTTTCTCTGGGTATATGCCCAGTAGTGGGATTGCTGGGTCATATGGTAATTCTATTTTTAGTTTTTTAAGGAACCTCCATATTGTTCTCCATAGTGGCTGTATCAATTTACATTCCCACCAACAGTGCAAGAGGGTTCCCTTTTCTCCACACCCTCTCCAGCATTTGTTGTTTGTAGATTTTCTGATGATGCCCATTCTAACAGGAGTGAGGTGATACCTCATTGTAGTTTTGATTTGCATTTCTCTAATAATTAGTGATGTTGAGCATCTTTTCATGTGCTTCGTGGCCGTCTGTATGTCTTCTTTGGAGAAATGTCTATTTAGGTCTTCTGCCCATTTTTGGATTGGAGTGTTTGTTTCTTTGATATTGAGCTGAATGAGCTGTTTATATATTTTGGAGATTAATCCTTTGTCCGTTGATTCATTTGCAAATATTTTCTCCCATTCTGAGGGTTGTCTTTTCGTCTTGTTTATGGTTTCCTTTGCTGTGCAAAAGCTTTGAAGTTTCATTAGGTCCCACTTGTTTATTTTTGTTTTTATTTCCATTACTCTAGGAGGTGGATCGAAAAAGATCTTGCTGTGATTTATGTCAAAGAGTGTTCTTCCTATGTTTTCCTCTAAGAGTTTTATAGTGTCCAGTCTTATATTTAGGTCTCTAATCCATTTTGAGTTTATTTTTGTGTATGGTGTTAGGGAGTATTCTAATTTCATTCTTTTACATGTGGCTGTCCAGTTTTCCCAGCACCACTTATTGAAGAGACTGTCTTTTCTCCACTGTATATCTTTGCCTCCTTTGTCATAGATTAGTTGACCATAGGTGCGTGGGTTAATCTCTGGGCTTTCTATCTTGTTCCATTGATCTATGTTTCTGTTTTTGTGCCAGTACCATATTGTCTTGATTACTGTAGCTTTGTAGTATAGTCTGAAGTCAGGGAGTCTGATTCCTCCAGCTCCATTTTTTTGCCTCAAGACTGCTTTGGCTATTCGGGGTCTTTTGTGTCTCCATACAAATTTTAAGATGATTTGTTCTAGCTCCGTAAAAAATGCCATTGGTAATTTGATAGGGATTGCATTGAATCTGTAGATTGCTTTGGGTAGTATACTCATTTTCACAATGTTGATTCTTCCAATCCAAGAACATGGTATATCTCTCCATCTGTTGGTATCATCTTTAATTTCTTTCATCAGTGTCTTATAGTTTTCTGCATACAGGTCTTTTGTCTCCCTAGGTAGGTTTATTCCTAGGTATTTTATTCTTTTTGTTGCAATGGTAAATGGGAGTGTTTCCATAATTTCTCTTTCAGATTTTTCATCATTAGTGTATAGGAATGCAAGAGATTTCTGTGCATTAATTTTGTAACCTGCAACTTTACCATATTCATTAATTAGCTCTAGCAGTTTTCTGGTGGCAGTTTTAGGATTCTCTATGTATAGTATCATGTCATCCGCAAACAGTGACAGTTTTACTTCTTCTTTTCCAATTTGTATTCCTTTTATTTCTTTTTCTTCTCTGATTGCCGTGGCTAGGACTTCCAGAACTATGTTGAATAATAGTGGTGAGAGTGGACATCCTTGTCTCGTTCCTGATCTTAGAGGAAATGCTTTCAGTTTTTCACCATTGAGAATGATGTTTGCTGTGGGTTTGTCATATATGGCCTTTATTATGTTGAGGTAGGTTCCCTCTATTCCCACTTTCTGAAGAGTTTTTATCATAAATGGGTGTTGAATTTTGTCAAAAGCTTTTTCTGCATCTATTGAGATGATCATATGGTTTTTATTCTTCAATTTGTTAATATGGTGTATCACATTGATTGATTTGCGTATATTGAAGAATCCTTGCATCCCTGGGATAAATCCCACTTGATCGTGGTGTATGATCCTTTTAATGTGTTGTTGGATTCTGTTTGCTAGTATTTTGTTGAGGATTTTTGCATCTATATTCATCAGTGATATTGGTCTGTAATTTTCTTTTTTTGTAGTGTCTTTGTCTGGTTTTGGTATCAGGGTGATGGTGGCCTCATAGAATGAGTTTGGGAGAGTTCCTTCCTCTGCAATTTTTTGGAAGAGTTTGAGAAGGATGGGTGTTAGCTCTTCTCTAAATGTTTGATAGAATTCACCTGTGAAGCCATCTGGTCCTGGACTTTTGTTTGTTGGAAGATTTTTAATCACAGTTTCAATTTCATTACTTGTGATTGGTCTGTTGATATTTTCTGTTTCTTCCTGATTCAGTCTTGGAAGGTTATACCTTTCTAAGAATTTGTCCATTTCTTCCAGGTTGTCCATTTTATTGGCATAAAGTTGCTTGTAGTAGTCTCTTAGGATGTTTTGTATTTCTGCGGTGTCTGTTGTAACTTCTCCTTTTTCATTTCTGATTTTATTGATTTGAGTCCTCTCCCTCTTTTTCTTGATGAGTCTGGCTAATGGCTTATCAATTTTGTTTATCTTCTCAAAGAACCAACTTTTAGTTTTATTGATCTTTGCTATTGTTTTCTTTGTTTCTATTTCATTTATTTCTGCTCTGATCTTTATGATTTCTTTCCTTCTGCTAACTTTGGGTTTTGTTTGTTCTTCTTTCTCTAGTTTCTTTAGGTGTAAAGTTAGATTGTTTACTTGAGATTTTTCTTGTTTCTTTAGGTAGGCTTGTATAGCTATAAACTTCCCTCTTAGAACCGCTTTTGCTGCATCCCATAGGTTTTGGGTCGTCGTGTTTTCATTGTCATTTGTCTCTAGGTATTTTTTTATTTCCTGTTTGATTCCTTCAGTGATCTCTTGGTTATTTAGTAACGTATTGTTTAGCCTCCATGTGTTTGTCTTTTTTACGTTTTTTTCCCTGTGATTCATTTCTAATCTCATAGCGTTGTGGTCAGAAAAGATGCTTGATATGATTTCAATTTTCTTAAATTTACTGAGGCTTGATTTGTGACCCAAGATGTGATCTATCCTGGAGAATGTTCCGTGTGCACTTGAGAAGAACGTGTAATCTGCCGTTTTTGGATGGAATGTCCTATATACATCAATTAAATCTATCTAGTCTATTGTGTCATTTAAAGCTTCTGTTTCCTTATTTATTTTCATTTTGGATGATCTGTCCATTGGTGTAAGTGAGGTGTTAAAGTCCCCCACTATTATTGTGTTACTGTCGATTTCCTCTTTTATAGCTGTTAGCAGTTGCCTTATGTATTGAGGTGCTCCTATGTTGGGTGCATATATATTTATAATTGTTATATCTTCTTCTTGGATTGATCCCTGGATCATTATGTAGTGTCCTTCCTTGTCTCTTGTAACATTCTTTATTTTAAAGTCTATTTTATCTGATATGAGTATAGCTACTCCAGCTTTCTTTTGATTTCCATTTGCATGGAATATCTTTTTCCATCCCCTCACTTTCAGTCTGTATGTGTCCCTAGGTCTGAAGTGGGTCTCTTGTAGACAGCATATATATGGGTCTTGTTTTTGTATCCATTCAGCCAGTCTATGTCTTTTGGTTGGGGCATTTAATCCATTCACGTTTAAGGTAATTATCGATATGTATGTTCCTATGACCATTTTCTTAATTGTTTTGGGTTTGTTTTTGTAGGTCCTTTTCTTCTCTTGTGTTTCCCACTTAGAGAAGTTCCTTTAGCATTTGTTGTAGAGCTGGTTTGGTGGTGCTGAATTCTCTTAGCTTTTGCTTGTCTGTAAAGCTTTTGATTTCTCCATCAAATCTAAATGAGATCCTTGCTGGGTAGAGTAATCTTGGTTGTAGGTTCTTCCCTTTCATCACTTTAAGTATTTCATGCCACTCCCTTCTGGCTTGCAGAGTTTCTGCTGAGAAATCAGCTGTTAACCTTATGGGAGTTCCCTTGTATGTTATTTGTCGTTTTTCCCTTGTTGCTTTCAATAATTTTTCTTTGTGTTTAATATTTGTCAGTTTGATTACCATGTGTCTCGGCATGTTTCTCCTTGGGTTATCCTGACTGGGACTCTCTGCGTTTCCTGGACCTGGGTGGCTATTTCCTTTCCCATGTTAGGGAAGTTTTCAACTATAATCTCTTCAAATATTTCCTCTGGTCCTTTCTCTCTCTCTCTTCTCCTTCTGGGACCCCTATAATGTGAATGTTGTTGTGTTTAATGTTGTCCCTGATGTCTCTTAGGCTGTCTTCATTTCTTTTCATTCTTTTTCCTTTATTCTGTTCTATGGCAGTGAATTCCACCATTCTGTCTTCCAGGTCACTTTTTTTTTTAAGCCCACATTTATTTTTTGAAACTAGATCTCCCAAAGCATAGAATTAACCTACTTATTTTTTTTACAGCTTTATTAAGATATATTTCACATACTGTATAATTCACCCATTTAACGTGTACAGTGGGCTTTAGTAAATTGACAGAATTGTGCGATCAATTCATGTGATGTTCAGTTTTACGTGTCAGCTGGGCTAGGCTACAGTCTCCAGTTATTCAATTAAACGCTAATCTAGGTGCTGTGTAAAGGTGTTTTGTAGATGTGATTAAAGTCCACAATCAGTGAACTTTAAGTAAGGGAGATTATTTTAGATAGTCTGGGTAACCCTGATTCAGTCAGGTGAAAGGCCGTAAGAGCAGACCTGGGGTTTCCCAGGAGAAGAAGGAATTCTGCCTACAGACTGCAGCTTTAGCTCGTGCCCGGGAATTCCAGCCTGCTCTTCCTGATGGCAGGCCCTATGGATTGCAGACTTGCCTAGCCGGCCCCACAATCGCATAAAGTAACTCTTCATGCAATTAGAGTCCTAACCACTGGACCACTAGGGAATTCCCTAAATCTCTTAATATATGTCTCCTATCATTTATATGTCTCTGGTTGAACCCTGATTGATACAAACCCACTTTGAAAATACAAGAACAAATTTCCATTTTCCATAGGAGCCTGCTTTTCTTTTCTGGGATCTCTTGCAATCTTCTACCCTTTTGCTCTGTGTTCTTAAGGGTGTTTCTATCTTCCCTCCTGCCCGCAGGGGCTAAGTCTTGGATTTAATCTTCATTGTATATAGGTACGGTCAAAGAAATTTTCACCACCACCAGAACAGTTTGTTCGGACTCTATTTGAAATCTTGCCTGTTGCGATTTCCACTAGAAGGTAAATTCCATGGGGAAGGGGGAAGGATCTTAGTCTGCTCTGCTTATTAAGATACCTCAAGAGCCCAGAACTGTGCCTGACACATAGTAGATGCTCAGTAAACATTTGTTGAATGAATGAATGCCCACAGTGACTTGTAAACTTGAAAGGAGAGGGTCTTCTTTTACATCCTCCATAAAAGCCTAACAGTGTAGAAGCATCGAGGTACTTGTGGTAAATTACAAAAATGACCACAAATCCTTCCCTTCTCCTAAAAGCTGGAGTCTATTTCTCCATCTCTCAAATCTAGGCTTGGCTATGTGAATTGCTTTGGTCAATAGGACATGAACAAATATGATATACGCAGAGACTTGAAAAGCGCTTAGGTATTGGAACTCTAACACTACCATGAGCTAGCCTGCTAGCGGGTGACAGGCTACACAGAGAACCAAGGCATCCCATCTGACAGTGTACCAACCACCAGACATGGGAGTGAGGCCATTCTAGATCATTCAGCCAGCTGCCAAGCTATAAGCTGAACACAGACACATGAGCCAGTCCAGATCAGAAGGACTGCCCAACTAACCCATTGGCTCATGAGCCAAATAAAATGTTTGTGGTTTTAAACTGCTAAATTGAGGTCATTTTTTACACAGTAATAGATAAACGATACAGTACTCAATAAATTCCCAAGTTCAGATAAAGATACGTCATCCCAGTTCGCAAATATTGTGTGCCTGCTATATGCCAGGCTCTGTGCTTGGCACCAAGAATAAGAAGATTAAAAGATGTGGATCTTGAAAGCCTCCTTAAATATGACACCAAAAATCAAGTGACTAAAGAAAAAAATTTGATAAATTGGATTTCATCAAAATTTAAAACTTTTGGGCTTTAAAGGGCACCATCAAGAAAGTGAAAAGACAACCCACAGAATGGGTGAAAATATTTATAAATTATGTATCTGATAAGGGACTTGATTCCAGAATATATCAAAAACTACCATTCAATAATAAAAAGTTAACCCAATTTAAAAATGGGCGAGGGATCTGATTAGACATTTCTCCATAGAATATATATAAATGGCTAATAAACATATGAAAAGATGCTCAACATCATTAGTTATTAGAGAGAAGCAAATCAAAACCACAATGAGATATCACTTTACATCTGCTAGGATGGCTATAGTAAAAAAGACACACAATAGCAAGTGTTGGCAAGGATATGGAGAAATTGCTGGAGGAAATGTAAAATGGGACAGCTGCTTTGGAAAGCAGTTTGGCAGTTCCCCAAAATGTTAAACACAGAGTTACCATATGACCTAGTCTGGATCGTACTCTGACACCAGTCAACCAATTCTCCAATTCTCCAGACACCAATTGGATGTCCAGCAATTCAATTTAATTCTGACACTAACTACCTGGAGTTAGTGACAGATTCCACAGATTTAAGGGTTCAGTCCCACAAGACTGCCCCCGATGCCAGTTCAGTGTCCTGGGCCACCCGTACTTCTGGCTATAAATTGTAGGTCCCCACGACCCCTCCTTAAGTTCAATAGTTTGCTAGAATGGCTCACAGACTTCAGGGAAATACTTTACTTACATTTATGGCTTTATTATAAAGGATACAACTCAGGAACAGCCAGATGGAAGAGATACGCAGGGCAAGGTATGGAGAAGGGAGGGAGCATAGAGCTTCCATGCCTTCTCCAGGCACACCACCGTCCCAGCAAGTCCATGTGTTCACCAGCCTGGAAACTCTCTGAATCTCATCGTTAAAGCGTTTTTATAGAGTTCCATCTCCAGCACCACCTCCCTTTCCCAGAGGGGTTGGTGGGTGGGGCTGAGAGTTCTACCCTCTGGTCACTTGGTCTTTCTGGTGATTGGCCCTATCCTATAGCTATCTGGGGGGGGGGGGTCCCACCCTAAGTCACCTCATTAGCATACACTCAGGTGTGATTGAAAGGGGCTGGTTGTGCATAGCAAAAAAAAAAAAAAATCCTATCACTCAGGAAATTCCAAGGGTTTTAGGAGCTCTGCCAGGAACTGTGGGCAAAGACTAAATATATTTTTGTATTATATCACACCCAGAAATTCCACTCCTAGATATATACCCAAGAGAAATTAAAACATGCATCCACACAAAAACTTCTATGTGAATGTTTACAGCAGCATTATTCATAATAGCCAAAAAGTAGAAACAACCCAAATGTCCACCATTTGAAGAATGGATAAGCAAAATATGATATATTCATAAAATGGGATATTATTTATCAATAAAAGGAATGAAGTTCTGATAAATGCTATTACATGGATGACCCTTAGAAACACTATGCTAATGGAAAGAAGCCAGACGCACAAAAAACATACATCGTATGACTGTATTTAGATGAAATGTCCAGAACAGGCAACTGTATGGAGACAGAAAGTAGATTACTGGTTGCAAAGGGCTGGGAGGGTTGGCAGGAGTGGAGACTGACTGCAAATGGCTACAGGGCGATAAAAATGTTCTAACATCAGTTTGTGGTAGTCGTTGTACAACTCTTTGAATATACTGAAAGACATTAACTTGTACACTTTAAATGGATGAATTGTATGGTATGTGAATTATATCTCAATAAAGCTCTTTTCACAAAGTTGAGCAAGTTGGCCAAAGGCGAACAATTATTAGTAGGTAAGCTGGGTTGGGACTTGAGTCCAGGTCCTATCTGCACACTGTCTTTCTTTTTGTTTGTATCTCAGATATGCCTAACATATTTATTTATCTCAAGACCAGTGTGCATAGAAAAATGCATAATAATATCTAGCACATATATAACAATGTTTTATAATCCACCTTCTTTTTTTAACTTTAAAATAGACTGCGAGCACTTTTCCATGTCATGACATAGTCTTCTACCACAAAAATTTAATAGCTACATAGTATCCCGTTGTATGACTGAACCTTAATTTGTCCAACCAGGTCCCTGTGATTTGAATGGTTTCTAATATGGGGCTATTATCAAACTCAGTGCTATAAACAGGCTGGTGGGCTTTCTATTTTTGACAGCGTCCATGACCTTTTTTCACTGACCAGTATAGGGTTTCTCTCTTTGTAAAACTTTTTACTAAAGCACGATGTACATATATAAAAGTGTCCATATCGTTAAGTGTACAAGTGGCCATGTTTCAGAAACAGCACCCCTGTGTAACCAGCATCCAGCTGAAGAAACAGAACATGACCAGCACTTCAGAAGCCCCCTTCTACCCTCCGTATCTTTTTTCCTTTTTCAGTTGAATATCAGGTGGCCGGACATCAAATTGACAAATCCAACACCCCCCTTTGGAGCAGAGCCAGTAAAGATGTCACAGATTACTGCTTAACGTGCACTTGTGTCTCTCTATTCTGTTTGTGCCTTGGCTGTCCCGCTTTCAATGCTCTGATATCTAGCAATCTTAATCGTCACCTGAGCGTCACCTCGACCTTGAGTTTCCACGTTTTGGGTAGCTGCAGGAGCTGAGTGGGCAGCCATCTTCTCCGCCCTACACGCCTCACAGTGCGTGTAAGGAGGGCCTAAGTGGTTGTGAGCGAGGGCCAGACGTTCTATACTAGTGGATCTCGAACTTGGCTGCATATTGGAATCCCTGGAGGGCTTTAAAATATAATGATGCCTGGGACCCACCCCCAGAGATTCTGATTTAATTGGCTTGGGGTGTGGCCTGGACATGGAGATTTTTTTTAAATACCCAGATGATTCCAAAATGCAGCCAAGGCTGGGAACCCATGCTGTACACTCGGATTCTCTTTGGCTTTTGTGGGTCTACTGCTTGGGGTCAACATTAGCTGAAGAGTAAATGCCAGGTCTCATTGACTCCATAATATTTTTGTAATTCACTCCAACTTTTTTTGGCTTTCTTTAGAGGGTTTGTGCAATACTATTTTGACAAACATCGCACTCTCTTAGATCGAACTGACATTCTCTAAGATGGCTGTGGTTATACCAGGTCATTTAGCCTGAATGGGAATTAAGATGTCTTAAAACAATAATGAGTTACCAGAGTCACTCCTTAAGCATATTTATGTGTTTTCCTGTCTCTCCTGCTGATGATGTGCCTTGGTGTAATAGTGTGCTCACCGGAAGAAAGGATGGTCTCAGATGTGTAAATTACACAAGGGAAATTTGCAAAGCCATCATGCCTGATCCATCTAAATTGTTCCCTGTTTCCTGCAGAGGTTGCGAGCCTTTAGAAGGGCACTCTGCAGGCAGGGGGGACTTTCCCAAACAAAGGCCCAGAGAGCATACTTGAAAGATGATTAAACAAAGTTTCTTTTATAAGTTACCTTCAAGAGGGAAAAGGAAATACCTGGTTTATGAGCCAAAACCAATGGGCTGAGCAAATATCAGACAAAGGGAAGAGAAACGAGTTTGAGCAAAGCCAGAAGGGAGATGAGTCTGGAGTAAGTTGGTGCTTCCAGGGTGTGAAAGACATGTGGCTGATCCCCAGTAGAGGGAACAACCAGCTAGCTTACCTGGTGGGGTTGTTGGCAGGTGTAAGCAGAGCTACCCAGGTACTGAGGCGCAGGGAACACTAGCCAAGTGTCAGCCGTGTTAGACAGAAAGGGTAGTAAACAGTGAAGGCAAGAGTGCAGATATGGAAACGCCTCCTGATTCCCAGGGAAATGTCATGCTTTCCTCAATTTCACCCTCCTAAATGTTTGCACGAGAATGCTGATGCATGGGCTGGAGTGCCTAGGAACCCCATCCTTTCTCAAGGAGTGCTTGGTGGACCCTGGCCAGAAGGTCGGCTCCAACAGAGCTCAGAGTTGATGATACACTTTCCCACATGATTTCGAAGCAGTGGTGGGTTCTGTCTTGTATTTATACAACCAACGGAAAGAATCTATTTTGGAGAAAACAGGCAAAGAAGGGAGCTGAGGATAGTAATTTTGTACCCTGCTCTGTAATTTAGTCTGGTATTCTCTGCTGAAGGAGAAAATAGTCCCTGTGTTAACAGACAGTAGACGATGAGAGAAAGGTGGATCAAGGAATTTGGACCCTGGTCTTGGAATTTGCAATGTGTTAGGAAGAGAGGAAATACTTTTAACTTTTTTTCCCATTTTAAACATCATAGAAAGACATTGCTTATTTGTGGAGGAGACAGATGTACAGATTCAGCTATAGATGGATGGATAGATAGATAAATATAGCAAGGTGGGCAGTGTAACAACAGATAGATGAGAGGAAGTGAGAGTATTGGCCAAGAGCATAGATTCTGAAGACAGACTGCTGCCTGTGACAGTCACAGCTGTCACTGACTAATAAGTGACCTTGGGCAGGTTATGCAACCTCTCTGTGCCCTAGTGTCCTCATCTGTAAGATGAGATAATAAGAGTACATACCTCATGGAGCCTGGCACAAAGTAAACTAATCAAATTTCACTTTAATTTTATTATTATCAGGATATTACGAGAGAACTGATGAGGACCATCTACCCCAGCCTGAGGAAGTCAGAGAGAATCACCTCCCCGATCAGGGGAGGTGGTAGCCTGGGCTGAGTCTCAGATGATGAATATGAATTGGCAAGACAGGACGGAGACAGAATTCTCATTCTAGGCAGAGGAGTGGGGTCTGCGGGTGAGAAACGTGTTTGTAAGGAAGGTTGTTAAGTGATTTGTATTTTTTGAATCATAATTCCCTCCATGTTTGAAAAATAGGTGGACACATATGTGGAAGTCACAGTGTGGTTTTTTGTTTGTTTGTTTGTTTCCCTTCCAGTCCACAGGATGACTGCAGTATAAGGAGGTTCAGAAACATCTTGTAATGTCTCCTAGTCTCCTCCCCAGGGTCTGTAGTCTACAGTTTGGAAATCATTGCTGGAGTCTGCTGTATCCTGGGCTCAGGTCCTGCTTTCCTTCGACAGTGCTATCCACATGGAGAGCCATTGAAGGTTTTCAAATGGAGGAACCGTGGGGGAAATGATTACTCAGCATGCATTTCAACCTGCTTTCAGTGTGCCTTTACATATAGCAGAGTCTACAAATCTAAAACTACATTTCCCAGACTCCCTGGCAGCTGAGTAATTTCAGTTCCACCAGCCAGATGAGGTCACATGAGACAAATTCAGACCTCTTCTAAGTGGGGAAGGAGGCCTGGTGGGAAGCTTATGTTTTGCGGGTGCATCTTACAACAGGCCTGGTGTGCCTCTGAAGCCAGTGGTTCCAGCAGTGGCTTCCTGAATCCCCACATCACATCTGAGGTCGGGACCCTGGAGCCAGCTGCTGCGAGGGCAACTTGCCAGTTTGCTTACACAGCACTTTCCTGAGGGTGGTGGTTTGCTGTCAGGAGAACCAAGTTAGCACACGTCTGGGGTCTGCTGTATCCTGGACCCAGGCCCTGCTTGCTTTCCACCTCTCTCCAGTGCAGGGTCAACCCCACTTCCCCTGTCTCCTTTCCCCTGCCCGTGGCCCTTCCTTAGAGTCAGCTGGTCTCTACCACAGCTTTGGGAAGGGAATCTGCACTGGCATCTCGGTGACTTTCCTCCCAGGAGGCACCTGGGCTTCTTATGCAAATTTTTCTCCTCACACTTGTGCAGATTTGACCATTCCCCTGCCTTTAAGCTTGTTGTTCGTTTAACCTTAAAAAGAAAATAAAAAAGGACAATTGCCTCTCCAAATACCTTGCCACAAAGTGATGCCACTTGGGGCGGAAAGAGTGATATAGTCTTGTGGGGAGATACTGATACAGCAGGCCAAATGATCAGGTAAATAAACTAACTGAAATGGACAGGCAGGAACTTCCAGGTAATTTATAAAGCAAGTTGTGGCCAGAGTAAGGAGCTGTCCTCTGAAGCAGAAGGAATAATCTTTCAGGATCTGGAACTTAAAGAGAAGTGAGATAGAGTAAACGATAGCTCTGACCTGGGGTGGGACAGTTTCCAGTCTCGACCCCGTCCCCACATGAACTGTAGAGGTCTGCTCTGCCCTCAGAGGCCTGGCCGAGGGCCCCAAAGGGGGGCTGAAATCCAGGCCAAGCCCCCCTCGCCAAACTGCGGTCCCCAGCATGGGGCTGTGTGCTCCCAGAGGAGGGAATGGGCCCCTTTTAAAATCCACATTAATGGGTCATAGGGGCCGTCCTAGTTCCCGGTGATGGGACAGAGAGGGAGGCCCAGATGCGCCCGTGTCAAAGCCTCCTGACAGCTGGAAGGGCGCTCCCTCCCCCAGCCTCCAAAGCATGGAGGGCGGCTGGACGTGCAGAGCTGTCTGCCCAGCCCTCTCCCAGCTCTGCCTGAGACAGCAGTTTGCCCTTTGATTACATAACCGCACGGAAAGGGCGAGGTGGCGTTGACTTTGTTATTGTTTCGTCTGCCAAGTGTTTTCAAGCCATAAACTGCTCGTTAGGAACTCTGCGATCTTTCTTGGGACTTTGAAAACTGCTTAGAAAGAGTGTTTCCTGTGGCGAGAGGGTGCAGAGGAGGAAAAGAGGAGGAGACGTAGTCCTCTTGGAACGCAAACTGCCAGTTTCCTTTCTAGAGTGACTAACCGCGTTTGGCCTTTTGTTCTTCACCTGGGGAACATGTTTGGCAAGTATAAAACTGGAGCAGGTTGTTTGCAGAAATGCTTTGAAGGTGCCAGGCCTTCTGCTGTAATAGCACTGCAGGCCGTGTTTTCTACTGCCCGGCACCACGTCCACCAAAAAACAGACAACAGGTCTGACCAGAATGAGCCGCTTGGGCACCGAGGCCCTCAGCCTGCTGTTAAGTGGGCGCCAGTTCCAGGAGGGCGGGCGGAGCGGGCAGAGAAGGGCGTGTCGTGCTTCTCCACTGCCAGCCCTCTGCGTTTTCACGCACACCGGCCCAACTTCCAATAGGCAGCAACGGCTGCTCTGCCCTGAGACGCAATCTGGATGCCAGAGCGGCCCCCAAAGTGCCCTCGCGTCTCAGGCAGGGTGGCTCACGTGCGTGTGTTCTCACTGGTCACCCCTGTCCCCCAGCAAGATGAGGTTCCAGCGGCCCACAGTGGCAGCTAGCTTGATAACATCCTCTTAAGTGGCTTCCTTCCCTCCCCTGCCTGTTCTAGCTTCCCCGACGCCCTACCGACATGCCCAGAAATCTCCTCCCAAATCAACCACTTGCACTGGAATCCTGGTATATATATTTCAGTGCCTAGTTCTAGGGGAACCCACGCTAAGACATCCTCCTACCTTGATCTGTTTTATTGAAATTTGCTCTCTTCCCTTGTTTAACAGGTTTCACTTTCCTCTAAACTGTTCATTCTCAAACTCGGTAGCAAGCTGGAGTGGCTTCTCCCTCCAAATGATGTGTTTGATGCATGAAGTTTAAAAAATCCTTTTGTGACTCTAAGGCACTTTCTTTGGTAGATTGGAATTTGTTGTATTAGATATTTGTTCTGGTATCTGAATCACAGATGGGCTTTCATTTGGTAAATGTCTTCTCTGATAATATAGAGCTCAAACTAATTCTTTTGTGAATCCTTTCATTTAAAAAGCCCAAATTTATGAATTTTCATGTAGTTTGTTTCCTTAAAAGTGAACTATACCCACTTTGATTTAAATGGGACTTCACCTATAGTCTCCCCACTCTTTTTATGCTATTTATACTAGTGCTATTTAGCCTCTTACCAAGCAACGAATACAGAACTATAAGAAGTGTAATATCGATGGTACAGAGCCTACGGGAAATCAGTCGCGTTCCCCAATATCACTTTAGGATTACCGTAATGTTTCTTTTTCTGTCATTAATTTGTTGAGGGGTGCTGGATAAATCTCTCTGACTTTGCATTCTTCAGTTTTTAAAACTGAATTAAATATTACATATTAATATTTGAAGTTATATGAGCTAAAGAAAGAATGTGACTATATCTCTTTTTTAGAAATAAAATATTAGAGCTTATTTCAGTGTAAAAGCAATGTATATATAAGAGAAAACTAGAAGAATTCAGAAAAGAAGAAAAGCATCTCTATTTCTCACGCATAAAGAAAACAGCATTACATTGGTTTAGTTTCTTTCAGTCTTTCTATTACAGGTTTTTGTTTGCATAAAAACATTATCATCATAGCATAAGCACATTCCATGTCATTATCTTTCATTGGAATCAGACACCATCTTAACAGCAACATGAAATTCCAGTGAGTAGATAATCCATAGGTTACTCATCTAGTTCCCTATGTTCAGACACTTTCCCCCTATTTTTGCTGTTATAAATAATGCCCAGCAGGATTTAATTTGTATTACAGTATGTTTCCCCAGTTTCCCCCCGGCCATTGTTAATCCTCATGCATGATGGGTTGGGTGGATCCCATGCTACAAAAATAATGGGCTTCTCTACGTCTCTTCCACACATATTGAGAGCCTGGTCCGTGCTGGGCACGTCCAGGGAGCCAAAGATGATTACAGCATCTATCTGCAAGGAGCTTGGCACATAGAAGAGGAACACAGACCTGTAATCCGTAAATAACAGCAACCTAGTAAGAGTTCTACACAGGGTTTGAGAGCTCTCCCAGGGTATAGTGAGAGCCCAGAGGAGCAAGTCTCTAACTTTAGCTAGTGAAGGGTTTTGGAAGCATGAGTAAGACTTTTCCAGATAGCACAGATAAAGAAAATAAGGAAATAAATCAGGGCAGCGTGACAGCAATGGGAGGAAGGCAGCAATTTTCAACCGGGTGGATAGGGGAGACCTCTCTGAAGAGGTAACATTTGAACTGAGACCTGAATGACAAGGAGTTTCCAGCCATTCAAGGACCTGGTGGAAGAGTGCTTACGGCAAAGGAACAAGCACCAAAGAGACTTAAGTTATCTTGGCTTGTTCAAGGAAGAGCATGATGGGAATGACATGAGTGAAAGGGAGAGTAGTTGACATCAGGCAACGGGAGAGGAAACTAAAATGGGTTTAAAAAAAAAAGCTTGTAGGGCCGGTGTGAGAGCTCAGCTGATATTGGAGAACACAAATCAGGAGTGTTACCAATGCATAAGGTTCCATGACTTTTTCAGTGCTGCTTAGTAGCAGTAGAAGTAGAGAGGACAGATAGTCGGATTGATATATGGTTGGAGGTTGCAGAACAAGTGTAACAAAAAAGATAGTGGGGCAAAGGAGTGGAATCTAGTGGGAGTGGAGAGTTTACAGTGTTGTGCTCTAAGGGCTAGGCTGGATGAGAGTGGAAGATGAGAAGGTTGGGAAGAGGCAAGTGTGACAAACGGAGAAAGCAGAAGGCTGGCGATTGGAGGTCTTCGAGGGTTTACAGAGCATATATGATAGAAACAAGGTAGAGACAGAGCTAGAAAGACAAAGAGTTTTACCCTGAGAGTAGAATACTGGAGTTTAAGAAAGCAGAGTTCAAAGAGCTTTGGGTGCTATCAAGGTCCACTGTTGAGGTAAAATGGAGTTAATGGTTGAAGAAGTAATCAGGGAAGTGTGAAGTGTGGTGTAAGATAGGGTGCTGGGACTTCATCAAATTAAACACTTTTGTGCTTCAAAGGTCGTCATCAAGAAGGTGAAAAGACAACTCAGAATGGGAGGGAATTTTTGCAAATGATGTGATAAGGGACTTGTATCTAAAAAATATGAAGAACTCTTACAATTCAATAATAAAAAGATAACTAACCCAATTAAAAAATAGGCAAGGAATTTGAATAGATATTTCTCCAAAGACAATATACAAATGGCCAATAAGCACATGAAAAGATGTTCAACATCATTAGCCATCAAGGAAATGCAAACCAAAACCACAATGTGATACTACTTCACACCCACTAGAATGGTTATAATCAAATAATCAGATAATTAACAAGTGTTGGCAAAATATGGGGAAATTGGAACCCTCACACACTGCTGGTGAGAATGTAAAATTGTGGCTGCTTCAGAAAATAGTTTGGCAGTTCCTAAAAATGTTAAAATTAGAGTTAGCATATGACCCAGCAATTTCACTCCTAGGTATATACCCAAGAGAAATAAAAGGATAGGTCCATACAAAAACTTGTACACAAATGTTCATAGCAGCATTACTTAATAGCCCAAAGTGGAAACAACCCAAATGTCCATCAACTGACAAATGGATACACATAATGTTGTATATCCATACAATACTGTAACATGGATGACCCTTGCAAACATTCCACTAAGTGAATGGACACAGTCACAAAAGACTACATATTATATGATAACGTGATTCTATTTACATAAAATGTCCAGAATAGGCAAATCTATACACACAGAAAGTAGATTTGAGGTTGCTGAAAGTAGATTAGGGGTTGGGGATAATGGGGAGTGGCCAGCATTTTCTTAATGAAATAGAACAGAATAGAATATATCTTTACATCTCAGCTCAGGTACCATTTCTTCAGAAAGTCTTCCCTTATTAGGTCAAATCCTCCTCCCTTGGAGCCTTTGTAGCAGCAAGCACAGTTGAAAGTTTGCATTTATTTGCGTGATGATTGGATGGATGTTGAGATCACAGGATGTGGATACAAATCCATTGCATCTCCTGTACCTAGCACAGTGTCTGGCACAGAGCAGATGATTTGTAAATCTCTGTTGAAAGAAGGAAGTTGGTAAGTTGGGGGCCAAAGGTCTAGATGAAAAGAACAGAGTAATCTAGAGGGAAAGGAATAAAATTGGTGATGTAGATGAGGTCTCTAAAATAAAGGTCTCTAAGACAGTGTTTTTCAAACTGGGGATTACAACACATTAGTGAGTTTGTGAAAATGATATACTAAGTTGTGGTCTGCATTTATAAAAATGAAATAGAATAGAAAATATCAGTGTTTTTCACATACCAAGAGTAAAAATTTTCATGAAACTTTTGTTTCAGTTATATCCATATATATGCATATGTGTATTATATCAAGACATTACTGTGAGTTGTAATTTAAAAATTTAAGAGACACTTCTGTACTATACAGTTAGTTCAAACATTTGTGACTGTAATTCTTTTCTGAAGCATTGATCATTCCAGTGGGTTGAGAATCATAGACTGTGACCATAGACCTTTGATAGTTGGTACTAGTAATAGCACAGCATTTTTAAAAAGTCATTTGTTAAGTATAAATTAAACATTAACTTCTCAAGTATAAATTGAATGTTAATGGAATTTCTTAAGTACAAATAATCATTAATTTAATTTCTTAAGAACAAAGTAAACAATGGTTACAATCCGTATTAAATTATTATTCGGTCTCTAAAATGTATGAACAATGATGATTCTTTCTAATCATATATGATTAAGAAACCCAGGAAGCCAATGTTTAGTGATGTGGTAAAACACACGTCCTTAATTTAATTTTTTTGTAGTGAGTTACTTGAAGACAGTTTAATTCTAAGATTTCTTTCAGTGTTAGCAACATATCAAATGAGCCTAACAGCTCTTTCATTTGGGAAGTGTGTGTGGTGGAAAGCACAGGGGCTCTGGAGCCAGTCAGGTCTGCAAGGAATCCCAGCTTAGTCACTTAATAGCTGTTTGACATTTGACAAATTGGTATGCTGGGGTCTTGGCCTCCTTGTCCGTAAAACAGAGAAAATAATATTAGGTGAAACCTTATGAAATTGCCGCTTGTAGAGGTCAAAACTGGTCAGCTATCAGCAATTTCATATAGTTTCCCTAACGATTACCTTTCACGGTGGTTGTGAGGATCAAACAAGATAATATTTGCTTAATACCTGGCACAAGTCTTATTAAATGTCAGTATCCCCTGTGATAAAGGTGAAAAATATTACCATCGATGTTTAATTATCTCTTTCAAATTGGCAGCATATCCATTGGTCCATTGCACCTCGTATACTTATTTAAGTTGTACCTTGCCTTGGTCCAGGAACAATTTAAGGAGACTCTTGCACATAGTTGGTACTAAATAGATACTTGGATGCTATACTTGTTTTGTTTTGGCTTTTCAGTTATTTCTGGGCCATCATTTTGTATCTTCCTAGAATTTGATGAAACACTACAGAGCCTAGTTTGGACTGATCTTTTTGAAAAGAGTTTGTAACAAAGTCTTCTTTTGTACTTCTATGTCAGTTTCTTTCCTGCAAGCCAGCCCCATGCAGTGGTATCTGGTGAATGTTTCACAATAGGCTCTCTGGGAGGGAGGACGTGGGAGGGAGGACGTGGGCGTGAGGGCAGACCTGATTTGTAGCGTTTGCCAGTTTCCATGGGGGTGACTACTTCCATCGCGGCTGATTTCTGGCTACCAACATGACATCACCAAATGCAGAGTTGGGAAGAGCTGAGTGCAGTGAACTCTTCCGAGCTAGAACCAGTTGCCTCCAGCACGCCTGCTGGCCCCCAAACGCATGAAACCCCACCTGAGGCCAGTGCTCTATAGACAGGAACTGATAGTGTTTGTAAGATATCTGATTTATATTTATGTTGCTAATAAAGACTTTTCACAGTTACTGAACATTTTGGAAAAACACAACTAAACAGAATAAATGCAAAAATGGAACAAAACAATAACAATAGTTATTGCTGTCCTAGATCTGTATGACACCTTCTCATTAAATTGCTTTTCTTGATGAGACCACCTGCAGGGTTTTGCTCTTTTTTTTCCCCTGTGTCAACCTCTTATTTTAATGACTGAAATACTAAGTATTCCCAAGAGAAAAGTACTATGTAATTTTATTTTATTTTATTTTATTTTATTTATTTATTTTTTGTTTGTTTTTAAAATTTTATTTATTTATTTATTTATTTATTTTTGGCTGTGCTGGGTCTTCGGTTCGTGCGAGGGCTTTCTCTAGTTGCGGCAAGTGGGGGCCACTCTTCATCGCGGTGCGGGGACCGCTCTTCATCGCGGTGCGCGGGCCTTTCACTATCTCGGACCCTCCCGTTGCGGGGCACAGGCTCCAGACGCGCAGGCTCAGCAGCTGTGGCTCACGGGCCCAGCTGCTCCGTGGCATGTGGGATCTTCCCAGACCAGGGCTCGAACCCGTGTCTCCTGCATTAGCAGGCAGATTCTCAACCACTGCGCCACCAGGGAAGCCCTGTAATTTTATTTATTGAATCTCTTGATGATCTTACTGACTCAGATGTTGGGAAACTCCTTTTTGGTGGGATTATAAAAGCAAAGATTAAATTTTTCAAAAAATGTGAAGGAATGTGAGTCACAAATGGGGGAATTTCTGAGGATATGGATCCTTTTTTATCAATGATGTATTTTAAGATTTTAAAAATGCTTCTGCAAATAAATTTTTTTACTCTAAATCAAGGGTACTCAATGGGAGCTGGTATTGTCCGGGGGTCAGTGGGGGTGGATTTTAGAAATTGATGGTGGCATTTTTTGGTTGTCACAATGATTGGGAGGTACTATTGATATTTAAAGGGTGGTGCCCAGTGATGCTAGAATTAGAAATTGTTCCTTGTTCCAAATGACCTTCAGGTGTCCTGCTGAACCTTCATGTAGGTGATAGTAAGCACCTAATTTTCCAAGAATGCAAGCACAGTATGAATTGAAGGATGCTTGCATTTAGTTTTGCTTAGAATTTTCCAAGAGTTGTTCATCATGTTGGGAAGTCATAGCAACTGTCAACATAGCAACATAGTACTGTCATGGACAGTACTGCTTTTGTAATTTGAGTCGCCACTAAAGCACACCTGGGTCAGTCTGTCTTGAGCTGTCACTCACAGTGATGTTGTGATTAATATAAGCATCCGGCTATTTTATTTTGTCGTCTAGTGTTGCCATGCCTGAGGGTTTACATTTTGAGGTGCATGCTATTTTATTATAAATTACTTTCCTTTTATTTCTCCTTTCTACTAGGTCATTATGTTCATTATGGTCATTTTTTTTTTACAATGATTGTAGAAGTATGTGGTATCACCTTTGAATTTCATTTCAAGTCAGTATAGGAGGACTACTACATTTATGTTATAAAAGGGGTCATTGGCTCTGAAACCACTGATCTAAATAACTAATCCTTAGCATAATATGACAATACCATTTGTTTCCCAGGCCTCCAGCCTATCTGCCTACCATGTGACATCAAAGAGTGGTGTATCATATTCCCTTGGCTTCAAGACTGTAACAGATTGTTCAACTCTGCCCCAGTCACTACCATTTGTGGTCTGAAATAGCAATTTAATCCATTTTCTTTATCAGTGCTTACAGTTTTGTCATTTGTTCTTCCGAACATTTGGTGCCCTCTTGGAAAAGGACATAATCAAAAAGTCCAGTGGATCAAATCTTAAGGCGGTTGTAAAATGAAGTGAACCTAAATTTCCTTAGAGTTTAGAATTTTCCCTTGAGGAATTTGGAGGTAAGCATTAAAAAGCACATCTATTTCGTCTCATGCAATACACATTGGCAATAAACACCCTGGCAAGAAAATAAGCAGTTAGAGCTATGCACACAGTAACAAAAAATAACTATGTACTTTGGGCTGGATTCAAATATGAACCTACAGATCATGTCAACACAGTGAAAGAGGAAAAAATGCATCATCAGTGAATAAACCTGTAATGAATATGCAGCGCTCACCTTTGGCAAGATTGCAAAGTGGCTGGCATTTGTTTCCAGCACTTTCATCTTCTTTCCTCAGTGCCCTTTTCTTCCCTCAGCTCCTCCCACAACTGCAAGCCTAAGGCTCTCGGTCTGCATGCAATTAGCAAGCATTTTTGAGCTACTTCTCCTGTAAGCCTGGCACTGTGGTAGCTGTGATCAAATCCTTTTTTGATTCGAAGGAGTCTCCCTGTCAGAAGGGAGGGGTTCTGATCAACTTTTTTTTTCTTACTAACTCTAGAATCTTTTTAAAGCAGATGGGTTCCTTTTAGAGATCAGGAGAGTTGTTACCTTAGACAAGGAGGAGTGACTGGGAAAGGGCATGAGGTCTTCTGGGGAACTGGTAATATTGTATTTCTGGTTTTTTATTGTGGTAAAAAATACAGATTATAAAATTTACCACCTAAACCGCTTCTAAGTGTACAGTTCAGTGGTGTTAAGTATCTTCACACAGTTGTAAAACAGATGTCCAGAACTTTTTCATCTTGCAAAACTTAAACTCTATACCTATTAACCGATAACTTCCCATCTCCCCTGTCCCCAGTCCCTGGTAACCACCATTCTACTCCATATTTATTTCTATGAATTTGACTACTCTAGATGCCTCATATGAGTGGGATTATACAGTATTTATCCTTTTGTGACTAGTTTATTTCATGTAGCATAGTGTCCTCAAGGCTTATCCATACTGTAGCATGTGACAGGATTTCCTTCCCAATATTTTGTTTCTTGATCTGGGTGCTGGTTATCTGAGTATGTTCATTTGGGGAAAATTCATCCAGCTGTGCACTTATTAATTGGACGCACTTCTGTTATACTTCCAAAAAGAAGTTTATTTTTAAAAGGTAGCTGGAGATAAAATTTTAAAATCATTACTACCATTTCTCCTAAGGTATTAGTAAGTTGTGTTACTGTTCCCCAGAGACGCTTTAGAAGTCCCACTTGGAGAAGGCAAGCTTAATTCAAAGGAGTACTTGTTGAGGGTATAATATCAGAAGAAATGGATTCAGATAGGCCCTCTTCCAATCTCATCTGATGCGTGCGTGACTCTGAGGCCCTTTATACAGAAGCCTGGTGCTTCCCATCACAATTCAAAACCACTTAAACTTAATACCCCCAAAATAAGAGTAGAAGGTGAAGAAGTAACTGTTCTTAGTGGTTTTTTTTTTTTTCCCAAGGATTTTTCTTTTTTATTTATTTATTTATTTATTTTTGGCTGTGTTGGGTCTTCGGTTCGTGCGAGGGCTTTCTCCAGTTGCGGCAAGCGGGGGCCACCCTTCATCGCGGTGCGGGGACCGCTCTTCATCGCGGTGCGCGGGCCTTTCTCTATCGCGGCCCCTCCCGTTGCGGGGCACAGGCTCCAGACGCGCAGGCTCAGCAATTGTGGCTCACGGGCCCAGCCGCTCCGTGGCATGTGGGATCTTCCCAGACCAGGGCACGAACCCGTGTCCCCTGCATTAGCAGGCAGACTCTCAACCACTACGCCACCAGGGAAGCCCAGTAACTGTTCTTAAAGAGGGGAATGAAATTGGGAAGAAGGCCCATGAAAATAAAATTTTAGGAGAAAGAACATAACAAAGTTGGATGAAGAGAATCATGTAGGGTTGCCAGATCTACAACAACAACAAAAAATCGATCAATACAGGACATTCAGTGAGATTTGAATTTCATATAGTCAACAAATAAGTTTTTCAAGTATACGTATGTTCCAAATAGTACATGAGACATACTTGTACGAAAAATTTATTTCTTGTTTATCTGAAATTCAGTTTTCACTGGACGTCCTGTATTTTACCTGGCAACCCTAGATGCCAGGGAAGCAGGAGGGAGATAAATCATAGGGAACATGAAAAATGTCTTTTCAATACAGGGAACCACCCCCAAACCAGATTCTCTGGCAAGTACCTAATATTAGTTAGCAGTCCCTGTCCTAAAGGAGGGAACAAACTTTCCACTGGGAGTCAGTTTGATTTTGCAATTAATAAAAAAGCAGGGGACTTTTCTTGAATGTCTTGATAGGGGTCCAGAGTTTAAATCAAATCCTGTCACATTCACTGGTTCCCAGAGAGCTGGGTGGCAGAAACGGCCTAGGATAATGGTGTGTGGGCTGCAGGCAGGATGGGCAAAGGACTTCTTCCGAAAGGCCTGGTGTCTGGTAGTGACTTGTCTTGTCAGTTTTCATCTGAAGAAGTCCTTTATGTGTAACAATAAGGGTTGCCATTCAGAGTACTTTGTTAGTCCTGGTGGGGAAAACCAAATTCCTAAACACCCTCCCTTATTCATTAAAGCAAAAGCGTCCAGGATTCACTCAAGGTGAATGAGGACAGTTGCTCTGGAAGAGTCGCCTTGCCACACAATTTCTGATTCCCTTTGAAGCCCTGCAGTTAAACCCCTTTAATCTGGAGTCACTAGAAGGGATGGTCAGGCCGGATCAATGAAAGTTCTGTATAATGAGGATTAAATAATTAACAAAATGACTCTAAACTGAGGTTTTGCACGGCCTATCTTAATGATTTATTTTAAAATCAAAAGTACAGTTGCATACAGTTAAAGGCAAATGTCCTTTAAACCGTTTGCCCCTAGAAACAGGTAAACAATATGTTCTATGATCTTTCTACACCATTAATTGCTTAGTAAGTTTTTCTCTCATAGAGCATTTGAAGTAAACTTTGCCCTAGCTCAGGTCGAAGTATCACAAAACCTTAAAACAATGGAGACTGAATCTATTATATGGAAGCTGTATCTATGATGGTTATCAGCTGAATATGTAGAATCTCGGTTGATAGTTTTTATGGCCTTATGAAACTGTCAACAGCCCTGACCTGTATGTCATTGGACAATTTCCTTAGGTGTTTACACCTCAGCTTCCTCATCTGCAAAATAAGTGGGTGGATCAGCTGATCTCTACTCTCCAAGCTCTAAAATGTCATGACTAGATGTACACTAAAGGTGTGTGCGTCTCAGGAATAGATGTCTTAGAACAACTTACCTAGGGTTTTTCTTGGTAGTGATGTTTTTATTTTAATAAAGAAAGGTAAGAAGAGTGTAGAAAAAGTGTTTTCCATGCCTTCTTGTCCCTTTGGAAATCTTTCATGGGTAAAATAATCAGGACTTGGGAAAACCCCAGAATATCCACAAAGCATTACTCTCTAGGTGGGACCCAGGATTAAAGAACTGAGAGTTGGTTACTGCAAGGGGAGTAGATAACGTGAGAGAAAATCTTGCCTGTCTTCGCTCCCAGATCAAGATCGAGCCTGTTGGTAACGAGATTCACTCCCAGTTAGTACATTCAGTGTTGCCAGAAGCAACGTCTTCTGTTTGATTTCCATAACTGTCAGAAAAAGCGTGTAATGGCAGCTGCAACACCAGATGAGACCATGCCTGGGGCTGAGTGTCTCTACCCACCCCGACTAGGACGCGAACAGTCTGTAGGTAGTTCTTTGAGGATCAGGCTTTCTCAATCTTAAGAATATTCATACCAATTAAGTCAGGTGTTTAAGATGCAAATTACTTATCATGAAACCCTTTTGCTTCCACACTCATTGCCCAATATTTGTGCACCTTCTGAATGTTGTTTTACAAATTATAAATGTATCTAAAAATGTTCAGCCAGAGCTTCTTGCTAAGACTCTTCCACCTGAAGACACCTTGTGACCATCCATCCCCTCAGCCAGTTTCCCCACAAAGCGACAGCTTGCAAGGGAGACTTGGAGTTGGGAGGGTAGACTCTGGCATCAAACAAGACGAGGTGACTTCAGCCACTTGGCTGGTCCTCGTTCGCTTCCCGCTGCCTCTGCCTTCCTCACCAAAGGGAGAGGAATCAGGAGGGATATTCTAAGCACGCTTGAGGAATGTGTGTATGCGGACACTATGGAGTATATGTGCCCACTTGAGGACAGACTAATCAAAACTAATTTGTAAGGGGATTTAGGAGAAAGAGTTATAACATGGGCAGTATCGTGATGTGTATGGAGTGTGTATGGCGTGTGATATTTTGTAGCAAAGTTCAGAATTTGTTCCAGAAAACTTGGCAAAAGTTTCCTCCTCTGGGGCATGGGAGGTGTGGTAGGCTGGATAATGCCTCTCCCCAAAGATGTCCGCCTCCTAATCCCCGGAACCCGCGAATGTGTTACCGCACGTGGCAAAAGCGACTTTGCAGATACAATTAAGTTAAGGATCTCCAGATGGCGAGATGATCCTGGATTATCCAGGTGGGCCCCATGTAATCACAAAGGTTCTTATAGGAGGGAGGCAGGAGAGTTGGAGTGAGAGAAGCAGAGTCACAGAAGGAGATGTGATGATGGAAGTAGAGGTCGGAGTGATGCAAGGCCACAAGCCAAGGAATTCAGGCAGCCTCTAGGAGCCAGAAAAGGCAAGAAAATGGATTTTCCTCTAGAGCTTCCAGAAAGAATGCAGCCCTGCTGACTCTTCGATTTTAGGAATTTTGACCTCCAGAACTGTAAGAAAATACATTTGTGTTGTTCTAAGTCACTAAGTTTGTGGCAGTTTGTTACAGCAGCAATAGGAAACTAAGTCAGGAGGACTCAACAGGGTGTTTTTAATTCAACAAGCATGGGTTGGTGAGAATGTTCAGAGAGTCAGTTACTCTACAGATTTTTTCTTGAGAGCCTGCTGTTAGCTAGGAGCTGAGACCTCAGTGGTGGACAAACAGACATGGGCGCTGCCAATATGGAACTTATAGCCACAAGAGGAAGATTGGCATTAAGCCAAAAACTGCTATTAATTAACTTCAAGTGTGCATGGCGCTATGAGAGTGATTCAGAGGAGACCTAGTCTATCTGGCTGGTCGGGGAAGGTTTTCCTGAGGATCTAATTTTTTTATCCTTGAATTTTTATTGGAGTAGAGTTGATTTACAATGTTGTGTTTATTTCTGCTGTATAGCAAAGTGAGTCAGTTATACATATATATGTATTCTTTTTCATACTCTTTTATTATGGTTTATCACAGGATATTGAATATGCTCCCCTGTGCTATACAGTAGGACCTTGTTGTTTATCCATCCTATATATACTAGTTTGCATCTGCCAAGCCCAAGCTCCCAGTCCTTCCCTCTCCCACCTCCCTCCCCCCTGAGGATGTGATGTTGAAGGCAGACTCTAAGGATGAGCAGCAATTAGCTGCCTCAGGTCAGTGGGGGTGGAAAGAGCCTTTCAGACTGAAGGAAGAGCATGTCCAAAAGCTGTAGGCAGGCAAAACATTGCATTTTAAAGCGTTCATATAAATCCAGTTTTGCAGGACTTCTCTGGTGGCACAGTGGTTAAGAATCCTGCTGCCAATGCAGGGGACACGGGTTCGAGCCCTGGTCTAGGAGGATCCCACATGCCGCGGAGCAACTAAGCCCGTGTGCCACAACTACTGAGCCTGTGCTCTAGAGCCCACGAGCCACAACTACTCAGCCCACGTGCCACAACTACTGAAGCCCATGCGCCTAGAGCCCGTGCTCCAGAACAAGAGAAGCCACCACAATGAGAAGCCCGCGCACCGCAACGAAGAGTAGCCCCCGCTCGCCGCAACTAGAGAAAGCCCGCGTGCAGCAACGAAGACCCAACGCAGCCAAAAATAAATAAATAAATGTATTAAAAAAAAAGAAGACTCGATGATTGATGGGGTGTGAGAGGGGACACCGAGGCGGGTGTCAAGGATGATGTGTAAGGTTCTTCGTTTAAGCAGCCTGGCCAGCAAAACTACCATTTTCGAAGAAGGGAACAATGCTGAAAGAGAAGAATTTTGGTGAGAAGATCATGAATATAATTTTGGGTAGCTTGAGGGGGTCACTGAGACAGCCAAGTGGAAATGGCAAGTAGGCATTTGCATATACCAAGGCAGGAGATTTATTGGGAGTCCGAGTTTTAATGGTAAATGAAGCCATGGGGATAGTGGAGATTGCCTGGGAAGAGATGAGCAAGGAAAGAGCTCTAAGGAACCCTAAGATGAAGCCGAGGAGCAGATGTCAGAAAAAGAGACCCAGAAGTGACCAGAAAGCTGGGAGAAAAACAGTGGCGGTGGGGAGCCACTGAATTCAAACCGAGTTTTTCAACAAGGAGGGAGTGACCATGAAGTCAAGAAAAATAAGAACTAAAAAGTATTCCTTGGACACGAAGATCATGGTGACCTTAGCATGAATTTGATGTGATGGGTGGGATGGGGACAGAACCTAGGAATTGTCATCTCTTCGGAGCGTTTCTGGCAGATGTTCGTGAGAACAGAGCCTTCAGGAAAAGCAAAATGGTGGTGAGAAGTCCAGTGGGAAACCGCTGTTGGGGAGGGCCTGAAATACATGCACCACCGCCGCCACCAAAGCACGTGCGCACACGTACTTTGCCCTCCCAGTAAGACAAGTGGAGGTGGTGGACTGGACTCCAGGCCCCTGGGGCTGTAACCACAGCTCTTTGCTCGCTGTCACCTTTGGCCAGAAGCACTCCCATCACTTGCTCTTCCTCTTAGCTCTCTAGTCCTCGATGGCTGCCATGTCCTTCTCAAGGTGGTTATTCTGAGACTTGAATAGAGATTTTGTGTCTCCAGGGAGTCTGAGTAAATTAACATTTCATTGCAACTGCTTCTCATCCAGTGTGTATGCAGTGGTTCTTCATCAGGAACACGGCCAGCCCTGTGAGCAGACAAAGGACAATAGGATTTTTGTTAGGTTGGTGAGTTCACAGAGTAGTATAAGGGGAGGACACAGGTAAGTCTCTTACCTCGTGAGAAGCCAAGAAGGGTATTGGAAAAGCCAAAAGGGTTGCCTGAGGTTGAAGGTTTAAATAATGGGAAGAGAAAATGTTTCTTTATGTTTTAAAATTGTCTACTGAAATTCAGCTTACGTCTAATTCAAATGGAACTCTTTGACCATGCCTATGAGGGAACATAGCTTAAGAATGAGAACAGGTGTTCCTCAGGTTCTGCTGCCAAAGAAAACTTACCCAAGACTGCAGTGACTTTCTCACTGAAACCAAAGCAACAACAGGAATGCAGAGAAGAAAAAAGAAATGCAGTGAAAGAATGAAGCCATTTTGAGGGAAAGGAAAAAAAGAAGAAAAGGGTTATACCAGGAGTTATACAAGGAGAAACAGAATACAGCTCTGGCTCATGCAATAACCCTGAGTGGTGAAAAAATACTTGGAATAATGGGAGAATAATATCAGAGTTCTGAACTTGGTTTTGAACACAAACATAAGTTTTATGTGTAAATTTTAGAGTAGTTACCTCCCCTCTCCTTTCACTATTTCCTTTGCCCTTCAGATTTGGAAATTATTCCCTCAAGTAAAACAAAATTATTTGCTCTCATTTCCTGGGAAAGTTCTTGTCCTAACTCTTCCCTCGAATAAGTTAGTACTTGAGGAATGATAGCTGTAGTGACTACCTTGGCATCAATAAATAATTGGCTGTTGTAGTCAGAGTTCTTCTCATAGACTCATGATCTCCTTTTTAGAGATCAGCTGAAGTCCAGCCGTCTCACTTTACACATGAGGAACTGGGCATGGAAGGATGAAGCAATTTTCCGAAACCCACGGAGCTAGTTAGTGGCAGTTCTAGGCCTGGAACTTTGAGGTCAGGTGCTAGTAGGCTATGCTGTCATGCTTGAATGTATAGAAACAGCAGCAGTCCCCATAACAGAAAGCTTCCTGAGGCCAGTTCTCCCAACAAACCTTTAAAGGAGGCTTTATCACTCCCATTTTCCAGGTGAGGAAACCAAAGCTCAGAGAGGTTAAATAACTTGCCTAAAACCACCCTGTCAGTAAATAGCAACACTGCCTCATCTTGCAGGATGACCAGGTAGGGATTACCAGTGTCTAAGGGTGATCCTACACCTCACTGGGGACAGGTGATGGCCTGCCTGGTGTCATGAGGAATGCCCAAAGGCCCACACAACCAAAATTAGCGACCCAACTCCTTGGCTATGGTGCCTAAAGTTTCCACTTGGAGTCACTGCTAGGAAAGGGCAGAGTCTTGAGGAAATGGGACACTGAAAAGTTATGTTTTGTTGGGAAGGGAAACTCTGGGAAGCAAGGGGAACTTTTCAGGCCCAGTAGGATGATGCTGGTCAGGCAGAGGCAACATGAAGAGAAGGGGTCTCTGGAGAAAGAACAGAACAGTATCTAGACTGAGGCTGGATCTTCGTGCCGCTAACTCCGCTGAGGTGTTTATGAAAGCTGATAGCGTGCATTTATAGAGCCTGATAAGTGTGCTGTGACTCTACTATCTTTGAGGGGGATCCGTAATTGCATAGAACTGAGTTAATAGTAATCCTGGGCTCAACATACACAGGTCCGTGTGTGCCTCTCTTTTTAAATAAATACATAAATTAATATGAACACCCATGAACCCAACACCCAAACCCCAAACCAAAGCATTCGACGAAGCTGTCTGACAATGCCAGGTTTTTTTAAAAATTTATTTTACTGAAGTATAGTTGATTTACAATGTTGTATTAATGACGATACCACAGGAATATAAACTGCCTTCATTGATTTGCATTATCTTGTAGTATTAAACATTCTCATGGAGTCTATGTGCCTGTCCAAAAATTACATTTACAGCAGCACTGTTTACTATTTGTAGTAAATAAATAAATACTTAAAAAGAAGGAAGGAAGGAAAGAAAGAGAGAAACAGTCTAGAAACAACCTAAATGCCCCTATGGTAACACATATAACATAAAATGACAAAAAGTTATGGGACTCTTTTTTGAATGGGGCAAGTCTAGCTCTTCAACAGTACCCAGTGAAAACCTCTTTCCAAGTTAGGGTCAGAGGAAAAGAAAGGCAGTGCTGTATCACTTGTCACCAGTCATGTGTTTGGAACTTGGCCTCAAGGACTAGAGAGGTGTAGTTTATTTTTTTAATGAGGCTTGTCTGTGTGAAGCAATTTCAGTTTTAGAGAACACGTCTCCTTCCATTTTTTTTTGGCATCACTTCTTCTGCTTGTATAGGTCATCGAGTCATGGCAGAGAGAAGAGCCTTGGCAACTGGATAATGCCCTGAACGATTATCTAGTGTTGAATTTAGGGGCTCTATCATACTTCAGTGGATGACCTTGGGCAAGTTACTTAACTTCTTTGAGCCTCAGTTTTCTCATCTGTAAGTGGGTATACTCATGAGTGCCTTGCAGGATTGATATGAGGATTGAAAGAGCTAACTGTACCTAACACAGCTCTGGCACAAAGAAGCCCAGCAGCAAATGTTAGTTACCTTGTCCGTATATACACAGGAGTATAAGGGACACCCTGCAATATATCGAGCACAGCACTGTCCGCTGGAAATCTAATGGGAGCCCCAAATGCGAGCCACAGGTGTAATTTGACATTTTCTAGAAGCCACACTTTTAAAAGGGTAAATGAAACAGATGAAATTAATTTTAGTAATGTATATGATTTAACCAGTATATCTAAAATGTTATTGTCTCAGCATGTAATCAATGTAAAAATTAGTAATGAGATAGTTTTGTATATTTATATTTTCTTTTCCTTTCCTTTTCTTTCTTCCTTCCTCCCTCCCTTCCTTCCTCCCTCCTTCCCTCCCTCCCTTCTTTCTTTCTCTCTCTCCCTTTCTTTCTTTCTTTCCTTCTTTCTTTCTTTCTCTCTTTTCTTTCTCTTTCTTTTTCTCTTTCTCTCTTTTCTTTCTCTTTCTTTCTTTATTTCTCTTTCTTTCTTTCTTCCTTTCTTCCTCTCTCTCTCTCTCTTTCTTTCTTTCTCTTCCTTATTTTTTTTTTTTTTGCATCCCAAGTCTTCAAAATCTGGTGTGAATTTTACACTTACAACATGTGTGAATCCAGACCAACACATTTCAAGTGCTCAATAGCCCCACGTGGGCTTTAAGTACTTCTAATGAGATTGACTCTCTTTAGATTTTGAAATCTGGCCTTTTCGATTCTATTCTATTGTGCATTTCAAATTGTGGTAGGTGATGGGCCTCAGTCCTGTTCCTTTAATATCACTGATTTATACTTATCTGAGGCATCAGATGGTACACGGGACAGATTGTCCAAGAGCAGGAATCCCCAGTCTCCTTGCGAGGAATGGCTGTTGTTCTTGTCCTCAAAGCTTCAAACCTCCAGAAACCTGGGATATGTGGAGGGAGGGGGAAGGTGAAAAGAATTGGGCCTGATTATATGACTCCAGAGTTCCTGGGGAAGAGGCCCTCCTGGTAGCTACATAACAACCCTCTCTGATGGAAATCTTAGCAACTTGAGAACTGACTCAGGTTCGCTGTCAAGTTCGCTGGTGGGGGTGGTGATGGTCCGGGGTAGGAGTGGCGGCTGCTTCTTGGCAAACAGCTTGGATGGGTGAAGGCTGTACTAGACTTGCTCATGTAAGAAACACCAAGTTTTCCAGATAAGAGGTGGCACCTTAGATGTCAGAGTCCACTGCATATAATGATTCATGCTCAGTTATTTATGGGTACTAAGTAAATATTAATCAGAACTAATAAGATCATGCTTTGGATAAAAACAAAACAGTGGATTCTGACAAGTCTCTGTATAATTAACCTTCATCTTTTGGAGTGAAGGAGAACCGAATAAAGCCATTCATGTTACCTATCCTTGGTTCATGTTTTTGGATCACTTCCCACCCAGGGACTCCAAGAATTTCCTAAATGATATCACTCAAAACACTCTTCAGGGTTCTTGTGTTGTTGGCATTTTGCTCTGTTTCCTTCCAGACTATTTTTCTCTGAAGCTTTTGTGATCTCTTTATAGCTGAGCTCAACTTTAATAAATAGTTTTGTATCTTGCTTTTACCTACTTATAATGTTTGCATTTCCATGTTCTCATATAGACTTCATACAGTGAATTTTTAATGACAGTGTAATGGTCCACTGGGCGCATGCGCTATGATTTACGTAATCATCCTCCATTATTGTTTCTTTTCTTCTCGATATTATAAGACATGATTTCGTTCCATAACACTTGGGCACATGAAACGTTACCTTTCTTTATTTTTTAAAAATCAAATTAAATCTGCGTTTGAATTCCCACGTGCAGAGCTGGCAAGACACCCACCAGCAGCCATCAATGTGGGGCTTGTTCCTAAGTGTGTATGCAGGGTATCTGGAAAATGCTTCGTGTGAAAGTTAGGATACTTCTGACTCTAAGCAACACAAATCTACCCAAGCTGGCCTAAACCATAAAGGAGATTGTACTAGCCTGTGAAACTGGAAGTTTCAGGATTGGTTTGATTTAGTTACTTGACAACATCACCGAGGACCCAGCCTCTTCCCAATTCTGCTCTACTTTCTACACAGTCAGCTTCACCCTGCTCACAAGTTGGTTGTCAATTGATGCTTCCGTGGGTGTGCTTAGAGATGGGGAGGAGGTAGAAAGAGTGAAAGAGAAGAGAAAGAGATTCTTCCAGAAGCTTCCTCTGAATGGCAAGCAAGTTTCTTTTACAGAAGCTCCCAGGAAATGTCTCCTCCTTTTTATTGGCCTAAATTGGGCCATGTGCCAATAACCATGAGCCATGGCCAGTGGTCAGAATTAAGCTTATTAGTTTTTTTTTTATTTACTTCATTTTGTGCCAATTTTTATTTATTTATTTTTTATTTATGGCTGTGTTGGGTCTTCGTTACTGTGCGAGGGCTTTCTCCAGTTGCGGCAAGCGGGGGCCACTCTTCATCGCGGTGCGCGGGCCTCTCACTATCGTGGCCTCACTTGTTGCGGAGCACAGGCTCCAGACACGCAGGCTCAGTAGTTGTGGCTCACGGGCCCAGTTGCTCCGCGGCATGTGGGATCTTCCCAGACCAGGGCACGAACCCGTGTCCCCTGCATCGGCAGGCAGATTCTCAACCGCTGCGCCACCAGGGAGGCCCCAGTTTATTAGTTTTTATTTTATTTTTATTTATTTTTAAAAATAATTTTTAAAATTTATTTATTTTAGTTTTTTGGCTGCAGCGGGTCTTAGTTGCGGCACACGGGGTCTTCGCTGAGGCATGCAGGATCTTTCGTCACCGCGCGGGCTCTCCATTGTGGTGCACGGGTTCCAGAGCGCGTGGGCTGTGTAGTCTGTGGCACGTGGGCTCTCTTGTTGAGGCGCGTGAGCTCAGTAGTTGTGGCGCACGGGCTTAGTTGCCCCGCGGCATGTGGGGTCTTAGCTCCCTGACCAGGGATTGAACCCGAGTCCCCTGCGTTGGAAGGCGGATTCTTTACCACTGGACCCGCCAGGAAAGTCCCTAAGCTCGTTGGTTTTTAGATTGAGCCGTATATTTCATTACTACAACCAAAGTGAGCTGTTCCCCACCCCACTCCCACCCCTGGCCAAAACACAATTGTACAGCATGGGGAACTAAACAAAAGCTGGGGGTAGCTACCAACAGGAGAGGGAATGAATTTACAGAGACTACAGTAAGTTCCCTACATATGAACAGGTTCTGTTCCAAGAGTGCATTCGTAAGTCCAATTTGTTCATAAGTCCAACAAAGTTAGCCTAGGTACCCAACTAACACAATCAGCTATATAGTACTGTGCTGTAGTAGGTTTATAATACTTTTCACACAAATAATACATAAGAAACAAACACAGGGCTTCCCTGGTGGTGCAGTGGTTGAGAATCTGCCTGCCAATGCAGGGGACACAGGCTCGAGCCCTGGTCTGGGAGGATCCCACATGCCGTGGAGCAACTGGGCCCATGAGCCACAATTACTGAGCCTGCGCGTCTGGAGCCCGTGCTCCGCAACAAGAGAGCCCGCGATAGTGAGGGACCCGCGCACCGCGATGAAGAGTGGCCCCCGCTCGCCACAACTAGAGAAAGCCCTCGCACAGAAACGAAGACCCAACACAGCCAAAAATTAAAAAAAAAATTAAAAAAAAAAAAAAGAAAGAAACAAACACAAAAAATAAAGAAAACATTTTTAATCTTACAGTACAGTACCTTGAAAAGTACAGTAGTACAGTAAAACAGCTGCCATACAGGGGCTGGCATCAAGTGAACAGGCAAGAAGAGTTACTGACTGGAGGAGGGAGAGGAGGTGGGAGGTGGTAGAGCTGAAGGATCGTCAGTAATAGAAGATGAAGGGCAAGCTGCAATTTCACTCACACCTGATGTTGATGGAACGCATGTTTCACATCTTTGAAAGTTCACAACTTGAAGGTTCATATGTAGGGGACTTACTGTACCAGCTTTGCACAGTGGCAGTATCATAGCCAATGAGGTTTAATCCGAGGCGCGATTACAGAGACTACCAGAATGTCTCCTCTATCTTCCAACCTGTTTTCAGCCCTAGAAACCAAAGCACTTTGCTATACAGAACAGCTAACGAATTTCCCAAGGCACAGCAGCCCAAAGCCAAGATCCAAAGTCTCCGTTGTCTTTTAGATTGGGGTAGATCAGCCACCCCTTTCTTTTGTCCCTCCAAGAGCAGCAAAAACAAAATCCAGATTTAATTTCTCAATAAGTTATCCTGCCACACTATCCCTGTACTTAAAATCTTTTCTGACCTCTTTTGGGGTAAGAGACAGACCATCAAGACTGAAAACCCTCCTTAATTAGAAATGAAAGGACCAGGATAAATGGACTTCAAGAGGATTTGCGCCACCCAGAACAGTTTGTCAAAAAAATCAAGAAAAATTTGGGCCCTTGGGAGGACAGAACTACTGCTTCAAATCACACACATATTTGATTCAAGATATAAATTTAGTAAAACTTAAGTAGTTGTCGCTCCTCTAGTTCACTCATCTTCACATTCTTACTTTCCACTTTTAAAATCAAAAGGTGGGCTAGTGAATCTTGGATGCAACCGAAATTTCCTTCAAGAGGTGAATGGATAAATAAACTAGGCTACATCCAGACAATGGAATATTATTCAGACCTAAAAAGAAATGCGCTATCAAGCCACAAAAAGACATGGAGGAGTCTTAAATGCACATTGTGAAGTGAAAGAAGCCAATCTGAAAAGCCTGTATACTGTATGATTCCAATTATATGACATTCTGGAAAAGGCAAAACTATGGAGACAGTGAAAAGATCAGTGGTTGCCAGGGGTTGGGACGGGGAGGGATGTGTAGGCAGAGAACAGGGGATTTTTAGGGCAATACTTTTGTCCAAACCCATAGAATGTACAATACCAGGAGTGAACAGTAATGTAAACTATGGACTCTGGTTGACAATGATGTGTCAATGTAAGTTCACTGATTTTGTAGCAAAGGTACCATCTGGTGGGAGTTGATGGTGGGGGAGGCTCAATTTTGCTCTGAACCTAAAAATGCTTTTTAAAAAAAGTCTATTAAAAACAATTCATGCTGGTATTATGAAAGAACATAGAATTGAGAGTCAGGAGACCTGGATTCAAATCTGGACTGTCATTTACAAGCTGTGTAATCTTAAATTATTTTAAGCTTTCTGTGTCTTAGTTCACTCACCTGAAATAAGGATAATATTCATCCATCAGATTTACTGTGAAGAGACAACATAGGTAATTTCACAGAGCACACAGTAGGTGCTCAAAAAATGTTAGTTGAGAGTGAAGAGAGAGAGAGGAGGAAAAGGCAGGGAGACCAGGATTTCATAAAGTCAAGTGATGGTGGAGGCGTTTTATAACAAGATCCAGCGACCAGTGATTGATGATGAGATAATCAGGGGTTATTTTTTTCCTCATCTGTTCCAGTCCACTTTGGATTTTGGATTTTGGCTTTATCAAAATATTATTTAATGAAGTGTACATTATTGTTTGAATTACTCAGAACACTACCCTTGCCTTTGTTCTCCATTGAGAGCTGCTCAGAAGGAATGCGATTTGGGGTAGGTTTTGATGTCATTATTGCCGGTTTTCATTTATTTAAAAAAATATTTGTTGTGAACCTAAATAGTGACTGGTACATATGCTGCACACTGAGGATGAAGCAGTGAATAAGCCAGACCTGGGCCCAGTGGTCACAGGGCTGATGTCTAGTGCCGAAGATGGGCATTAATCAAACGATAACGAAGTGTTTTGAGTGTTACAGTGGGAGGAACGGAGTCAGGTAACCATATAGCAAGGGGAATGAATAGCGTTTATGATGGGGGAAGGCCTCCCTTGATGTCTAAGTGTTGGCCATGCTGAGGTCTGAGGCATTAACAAGAAGGAATAGGGTGCTGCTTTAGAGTGCATAGTACAGGAAACCGGTTCTCACACTTTAAAAAAATTTTTTATTGGAGAATAGTCGATTTACAATGTTGCATTAGTTTCAGGTGTACAGTAAAGTGATTCAGTTATACATATACATGTATTCATTCTTATTAAGATTCTTTTCTCATGTAGGTTATCAGAGAATATTGAGTAGAGTTAGAGTTCCCTGTGCTATACAGTCGGTCCTTGTTGGTTATCTATCTTACATATAGTAAGGTTAGTATGTTCATCCCAAGCTCCTGATTCATCCCTCCCCCCCTCCCACGTTTTCCCTTTGGTAACCATAAGTTTGTTTTCGATATCTGTAAGTCTATTTCTGTTTTGTAAATAAGTTCATTTGTATCTTTTAAAAAAAATTAGATTCCACATATGAGTGATATCATATGATATTTGTCTTTTTCTTAGTATGATAATCTCTAGGTCCATCCATTGGTTCTCACATTTGAGCATGCCTCAGAATCACCTGGAGGGCTTGCAGATTAGTTAACTATTAGTGCATAACAAATTATCCAAAAAGTTAGCAGCTGGAAACAACAAGCATTTATTACAACAAACCGTGAGCATTTCTCAGCTAAGCGTCAAGGAGCTGCTTAGCTGAGTGGTTGTGGCTTGGGGTCTCTCCCGAGGTTACAGGCAAGGTGCCGAGCAGGGAAAGGATCTGCTTCCAAAGGGATTTGCTTCCAAGCTCACTCTTGTGGGCTCCTCCACAGGGCTGCCTTGCAGCCTGGCAGGTGGCTTTTGAGAGGGGAAGAGAGAGACACAGAGACAGAGGAAGGGGGAGAGACAAAACCCTAACATGGAAGCCACAGTCTTTTTTTAAATGTTGACATTAGTATTAGTAGTGGTAGTAGTAGTAGTAATTCATGTCCTTTAAATGTTCAATAGTTATTCCATGGTTATAAAATATTTTCATTGCTATCTTAAATATTTTCTTTATATTATTTGAATATATTTGATTTTACATTTTGGAACCAAAAGGTACTGCTTTTTTTCCAGTTTCATTGAGATGTAATTGACATAAATAACATTGTATAAATTTAAGGTGTACACTAAAATGATTGATATATGTATATATTGTGAAATGATTACCATAATAAATTTAGTTCACATCCATAGACTCACATAGTTACAAATTTTTTTCCTTGTGATGAGAATTTTTAATATCTGCTCTCTTAGCGACTTTCAAAACTCCCAGTTATAAGATAAATAAGTTCTTATGTAACGTATAATGTGATGACTATAGTCATCAATAGTGTATTGTATAATTGACTTGATTTTTTTAAGAACACTTCTAGATTTACAGCAAAATCGAGAGGACAGCACACAAAGTTCCCATATGTCCCATATCCAGTTTCCCCTACTGGTAACATTTTGCATTAGTATGGTACATTTATCACAATTCATAAACATATGTTAATACATTATTATTAAACAAATTTGGTCCAGAGTCCTTCCTTTATGCCGAATTCCTTAGTTTTTACCTTAATGTCCTTTTATCTGTTCCAGAATCCCATCCAGGATAGCACATGATATTTAGTTGTCATGTCTACTTAGGCTTCTCTTGGCTGTGACGGTTTTTCATTTTTCCTTGTTTTTTTGTTTGTTTTTTATAAATTTATTTTATTTTTATTTATTTATTATTTTTGGCTGTGTTAGGTCTTTGTCGCTGCGTGCAGGCTTTCTCTAGTTGCGGCAAGCCGGGGCTACTCTTCGTTGCGGTGCGCAGGCTTCTCATTGCGGTGGCCTCTCTTGTTGTGGAGCACGGGTTCTGGAGCACATGGGCTTCAGTAGATGCGGCACATGGGCTCAGTAGTTGTGGCTCGTGGGCTCTAGAGTGCGGGCTTGGTAGTTGTGGCACACGGGCTTAGTTGCTCTGCGGCATGTGGGATCTTCCCGGACCAGGGCTCCAACCCGTGTCTCCTGCATTGGCAGGCGGATTCTTAACCACTGCACCACCAGGGAAGCCCATTTTCCTTGTTTTTAATGACCTTGATAGTTTTGAGGAGTATTGGTCAGGTAGGACAGAAGTTGTCTTATAACCTGATCTTCGAAGTGAGATCTCATCACTTTTGGCCATCCTGTACTTGGAAGAAGTGAGTACTACTTCTAGTCCATACTCAAGGGGAGGAGAATTAAGCGCCATCTCTTGAGGGGAGGAATATCAAAGAATTTGTGGCCATATCTTTGAAACCCCCATAAGCTTATTAAAACAGAGTGCCAGGCCCCACCCCCAGAGTTTCTGATTCAGTAGGTCTGGGGTGGGGTCCAAGAGTTTGCATTTCTAACAAGTTCCCAGGTGACACTCCTGCTGCTGGACCAGGGATCTCACTTTGAGAGCCACTGGGAGCAGGGCTTGGGGAAGACCTTGGTGTGTACAAATAATTGAAAAAAGTTCATCAAGATCTATTTATTTCTCTCAAGATTCTTCTTTTATAACTACAACCAGCACTGAAATCAACCCACTGGTTTAGCTTCTGGATTTTGCCAGTTAACATGAAACTTTTAGCTTAAATAAATAGTTGGATAAAAGAGGTCCAACCATATCTTGTGTTTATATTAAATATTTATTTCATTTGATTGTCACAAATGTCAGGGAGAGAAATCAGGTAGCCCCATCTGCGATAAGAAGTCACAGACACAGAAAGGCTAAGTGACTTGTCTAAGGTCACACAGCTAGTTAATAAAAGAACCAAGCTTAGGACTGGGTCATTTGAGCCCTGGACCAGCACAATTTCTATTATACCAGGCTCTATCATATTGTTCCCAACTTCTAAGACTTTGCCACCTTTTGGAGAAACATTAATAAAACTAGGCACATGACAATTCAGTAAATCAGAATACATAGATTTAAAGTAGCATTTTGTTCAGTAAAAAAGGAAGGAGTGAAACAAGTCTTTCCAAGCTCAGAAAGATCAGCAGCGATTCGTGGCTTAGGTTGGGAAAAACCCCTCTCCATCGATATTCAACTTCTTCCTGCTCATCGACTCCCACAACTGCCACCAAGTACAACATGCCTCCAGGTAGCATGTGGTAGCAGTGACTCCGAGAAAGTCACTGGAGGAATCACAGGCCACAGGTCTTTTTGTCTGCCCATGCACAGCAACACGAGTGCTTAGCTCTTCTGGCAAAGCTCCTGGTTAAAGAGGTTGTTAGTATGTTTTTTCAGCTTTTTGTTTTGAAAAGACATGGTAGTCTACATACCATACCACCACCAAGATGACCAAGATGTACTTGAAAATCTAGAAGTGAGGGAGGACCAGTGGATGTCTTTGAGTGTACGTATTACTTTTCTCTTTAAGTTCAGAGTAGAGATGCAAGCATTAAGCAAAGAATTGGTTGCATAGAAACCCAATGAAGGCACAAAAGCTAAATAGCTACACACCAATAATCTTACTCACTGAGAAAACCAGTCCAATCAGACCAAAGGAGTGGTTTCCAGTTACATTTTTACCTTTCCTCAGAGAACATTCTACCTTTCATTTAGTTGATGTTTATACGTTGTCAAAAATAAAGCAAGGGGCTTCCCTGGTGGCGCAGTGGTTGAGAATCTGCCTGCCAATGCAGGGGACACGGGTTCGAGCCCTGGTCTGGGAAGATCCCACATGCCACGGAGCGGCTGGGCCCGTGAGCCACAACTGCTGAGCCTGCGCGTCTGGAGCCTGTGCCCCGCAGCGGGAGGGGCCGCGATGGTGAAGGGCCCGCGCACCGCGATGAAGAGCGGTCCCCGCACCGCGATGAAGAGTGGCCCCCACTTGCCGCAACTAGAGAAAGCCCTCGCACGAACCGAAGACCCAACACAGCCAAAAATAAATAAATAAATAAATAAAGTAGCTATAAAAAATTAAAAAAAAAAAAATAAAGCAAGGTTTGGTGGAAATAGTTAAAGCAAGCTGTACTTCATACCTTCACATTAGGAAATAATGATTGCATATACTGAGCCCTGAGTTCAAGTTCACTCTTATACAAACAATACCTAACATAGTGTAAGTGTAATACATAGTGTAAGCACAGACTCCTGTCCAGAAGTAGTGGTGCTGGTGGTGGTGAGGCATGAAAAAGAGTCAGGGGGCTGTCCTGTGGTGGTGGTGGAGGTGAGGGGGGTATGAAAGACAGTGCCTAAGACCTTAAATTTGATCCTTTCCAATGGTAGCGGTTGGGGGGGGGTGACATGAAACAAAGAGACAGTGACCTTACAATTAATCCTGCCCAGTGGTGTTAGGGGGAGTTCACGGGGAGCGGGGGGAGAGGGGGAGGGACTAAATGAAGTGTCATTGACCTTATAATTGACCCCGTTCAATGGTGGTGATGGCGGTGGTGGCATGAAACAGTCAGTGACTTAACAATTAATCTTGCCGAAAGGAGTTGGCCCAGGCGGGTGGGAGGCGGGCATGAAACAGAGAGTGACATTACCATGAATCCCGTCCAATGGTGAGAGGCAGGCAGGAATCCGAATCAGTGAGTTTATTTTTGCCCAACGGTGGTGGCAGTGGTGGAGGGCATGAAGCAGCCAGTATAGTTAAGTGGTAAACAGAAGATGAAAAAGTGTCAAGACGCAACAAATACCCTGAAGTGCAACAGTCAGCTGATCCAGGGAAGGCCTCCCGGAAGAGGTGCCTTCGGTGGAGAGGGGCCTTGAGCAGCGCTTAGGATCGGATTCCGGGCGAGGGCCCGGACCTCCTCCCAGTCCCCTTGTACCTCCGCCACCTTTCGGCCGCGGAGGACCTAGCCCGGGACGGGACCGGGAGTAGCTGCACTTGCCGGGCCTGTCTGGGTCCCGGGAGCCAAGGAGGGGGGCACCCCCGGCTGCACTCCGGCAAAAGAAAGCGAGGGCGGCAGCGGCCAATCAGCAGCCAGCGCGTGCGGCCGCGCGCCCCTCGCGCCCCCCGCGCGCCGCGTACGTACGGCGGCTGGCTCCGCCCCCGTGGGCGGGGCCTGGGGAAGCCGCGGGCGGGCGGCCGGCCGGGGCACGGGAGCTGCCGGTGCTGCTGCTGGTGCTGCTGTAGCGGCTGCACCCGCGTCGCCGAGGCCGAGACGGAGGCCAGGGTGCGCGCTTGGCGAACTTGCCTAATCCGCGCGGCTCGGCTGCAGCGGCCTTTGCGGCCGCTTGAGCGTCTTGACTGGTCTCTGCGTTGCCCCGACGAGGATGCGGCTGTTCTGGTGGCTGCTGAAGCAGCCGGTGCCCAAGCAGATTGAGCGCTATTCGCGCTTCTCGCCATCGCCGCTCTCCATCAAGCAGTTCCTGGACTTCGGTAAGTGCGGGGCCGCGGGTCGCCACGGTCCCCACGGCCCCGGCGTGTGGGGCCGCTGCCTTCCGGGCCCGCCGCCGCGGGTCTCCGCCGCCTCCGGGCAAAGTCCGTTGGAACCGCGGGCGGGGCTCCGGGATGCCCGGGGGCTCGGATTTCGGGGCGCGGAGGGGCATGGCCTGGCACTCGCACACCCGCCGGGGGCTCACCCGGAGACACAGAAACCGCGTCCGAGGAGCCTCATCCCGGGCGGGACTCCCCAAAGCTGCCGTCGTTAGCTTCAAATCTACTTGACACAGACCTCACCGCCCTTAAAACTTCGGAGCGGAGTGTGGGTGGCTTTTGAACGTTTTTATATTTAGATTCTTTTTTTTTGGATTGGGTAAGAGCTGTTTAGGAACACTTTGAGGTCGAGTAAATTATGCAGTGGCATTTTGTTCCTTTTCTGCTCTAAGGTGCTCCTGTGTGGCCGGAGCGGCAGGACTCGAACTGCTGTCTTGTTCGTGCTATGTTAGAGCAGTTAGAGGCCTGGACTGCAAAAGCCTTAGATGCTGGGAGGAGCGGACGTCTGGGCTCCTAGCGTCAGAGCAGGGTCTCGTGCCAGCACCTTTCGCCGCGCCTCTCCTTCTGTGTCCCACCTTCTCCCCTGTCGGGCGGGATGGTGGGCACCTTCCACGAATTGACGAGGGAGCGCAGAAGACCCGGCCCCCAACCTGCCTGAGGCCTAGCTGGGATGGGAATAGATTCCACGACCTTCTGTTAACTGGATCGTGTTTCTCCAGAGTGGTGCCGTTTCAAGCGCGGAGGGAATCCTCTCAGTTGGGTGAATGCGAGGCAGCTGGTTGTGAAACACCTGAAAGTATTAAAACAAAAGTGCGCACCCAGCTATCAGGAGGGAACGCGGCATCCTGGAAGGAAAAGAAAATGGAGCAGCAAAGATGTTCTAAGCTCTCGAGGGGAAATAATGGGGCGGCTGGTCGTTTAATGACTTTTAAGTAAATGTCAAGAGGTGGTGTCAGGTGGGCATAAAAACCTAAGTGCAGAGTAGGTAGCACATTCGGGAAAGACCCAGTAAGCACAATGCGATGTTGTCCATACTTAAGTTAGGATAGGAAGAGAGGAATAGGTTAAAGTTGAGACCAAATTAAATTTTAAGAAACCAGTTTGCCAGCGAATGATGAGGAAGGTCAGGGTTCAGTGAGATGTTGATCTTTGCGTCTTAAACTTCAGTCCCAGAAGCTTTTCAGTAGTTTTACTTTACCATCTGTGGCCACTTGTGAGAATTTTAGAGGTTTGAGGCAGCCCCCCGACTTAAGAGTTTAGGAAGAAAATGTCGCTGTTGCTATAAATAGCAACATTCTATTCCTAATTTATGGTTTAGAGAGATTCTGAAGGTATCGACTTTTCATAGGGGTAAACTGAGACAGGTTAATTCACAATAAAAGGACCAGAAAGAATCCAGAGACTCCCAGTTCCTTCCTTCCACCCTCAAAGTTGAAGTGATAGCTCTCATAGCTTGGCGAAATTTTGGTTGATTTATTTCTATAGCAGCTAGTATCTACCATGTTAATAGGTGTCTTGGCAGAGATGTTATTTGAGTAGGAAAACCACAGTGGGGCATAGTGTTATCGTGGAAGACCCATGGGACCATTATCTGGAAACAAATGTTCTAATTCTTGCTCTGCCACTGACTCAAGAGCCTGGCCTTGGCTAAGTGACTGAATCTCATTGGGGTTCATTGTCCCCGTCGATAAAACACGTGGATTGTATAAGGTCATCTCTAAAGCACAGTTCCCAAACTGCGTGATGCTAATTTCAAAGGAAAAGGGATGAACTTTTTAAAAGAAAACTACCAAATCTTTGGATAAGTATTTCCCATAAAAGCCTTCTGACCTATTTTGGGAAGAGTGGAGGGGATACTCTAATCTAGGATAATGGAAGAAGCCTAATAATTGAAGTCTTTTCCTTATAAGGAAGCTCACAGAAGAGCTATATATAATTGTAGTGGAATGCGCTAGAAACTCAAGGCTCGTTTGTAATGCCCAGAGACGAATCAGGTGGCAGGCAGTCTATCTTTAATGCCAACAACTAGAAGAGGGTTGTCACACAAAGGCCATTTCGACTTCTGCCTTTCTCTTGGTTCTTCCAGCTCTGGATAGAAGTCCGATTTTGGCAAGTGGTGTGGGAGTTGGAGAACTTAGAAGGGGTGTGGGGATATTTTTAAGGTGAGAAGGAAGAAGAGTAAAGAGGTTTTATGCCCCTGAATGATTGGAGAAGACTGCAGGGGAGGGCCACCTCCAGCGCTTACAGGCCCTGAGTGGGAGCAGCCGATGACTACACGAAGCCAGCTTGGGGTGGGGGGCCATGGCAACCCCGTCCACCCCGTATGTGCTGGCTCCGGAAGGGCAAGCTGAGCGGCACCGATTCAGTATACTTTAAAGACCTAGGGCTCAAACAGAACAGATGCGTGAACCACGTTGACCCACGGACTGCCACTTCGTGACATTCTCCCTGGCTACTTTGCAAACGGGACAGAAGTTTTGGACTAGAATTCCTGGACAGAGACCAGGGAAAGGATATCCACGGAATTTCATGTTTACAGTATTTGTTAGAACCGCATCAACAAATTGTGGTTTCTGTGGGCACTGAAAACAGCTTTCTTTTGCGAATGTATCCACACTAGTAAATGAGATGATCTTCCTTGTTTAAGAGGGAAGGCTAAAACTGCGTGTTATTTCAGAAGCAGTGACTTTATTTGAAATGAGGGCTGCTCAACCACAGCACTCTTGACTTTCTGGGACAGGTCACTGTTTGGTGGAGGAGGGGTGCTGTCCTGTGCGTTGTGAGAGGTTTACGAAAGCAGCACCCCTGGCCTCTCCCCACTAGATGCCAGTAGCACATCCCACCCCCCCCCCCGCACTCCCTCCACCCATGAGTTGTGACAACCAAACATGTTTCCAGACACCACCATGTCCCCCAGGGGAGCAAAATGCATCACTCTCTGTTGAGGACTACTGCTGTAAAGCATTTAGATGCCTGTATGGTCTTCATGCCTGTGCCGCATCCTCCAGACTTTACTATAAATGTTCTGGGGGCGGGTGGGCATTGGTATTTTTGGTTGTTCTTAAGCATAACCAGCGTTGAGAACCACTAATTAGATGATCTTCTGGATCTAGAGTTGTCCCCCTTTCATCTGTGGGCCATATTTCTCTATGCCCTTTCAAATAAGAGTTTTCTTGAGCTCAATCTTTACTTGAAACATGGCCTTGCACACAGCAAGTTTAACAAGAATAGCAAGCGTTCTAAATGGATCATGAGTTTATAAGGGCAGTAGTGCGCTGTGAAAGGTGGGATTTAAAAAAAAGAGATTCTTTTTGGTCTGAGATTATAGTTACATGGTTTCAAATTCAAAAGGTACGAAAGGACATAGAAAAGTCAGCTTCCTACTTTTGTCCACTAGCCTCCCCATTTTAAAATAAATGGCAACTTGTAATACTTTTGTCTGTACCTTGCTTTTTAAACTTAATTCCTTAGACAGCTTTCCATATCGTAACTGCAGAACTTCCTTTTTCTTTTTTATGGCTTCTGAGAATTTGTTTATATGAGTGTACTATATTCATTAGCCAACTCTCTGTTGACGGCTAGTAGGTTGTTTCCAATCTTTGCTATGACAGCTTGTGCTACACTGAATTACTGCATTCATCATTTCATGCGTGTGTGAGTATATATATAGGACAAATTCTTAAACATGGCATTTCTACACCAAAGGCTATGTGCATTTGAAATTTTGATAAATATTGTCAAATTGCCTTCCATCGAGGTTGTCTGTCTATCCTCTCACTAGAAGTTTTTGAGAGTACCTATTTTCCTACACTTTTACCACATTGTTGTCAAAGTTTTGATAAGTGAAGAAGTGTATCTAGATAAAATTTTTTTCTCCTTGAGTAAAGAAATTTTTTAAATTGAAGTATAGTTGATTGATAAGATTATATTAGTTTCAGGTGTACAGCATAGTGATTCAGTATTTTTACAGAGTAAAAAAAATTTTAACTTTAGCTTTTTATTATGGAAAATTTTAAGCATATACAGTACTAGAGAGAATAGTTTGATGAATTCCTGGGTTCATTATATTGATCTCTACGTGCTGTTTGTCTGTGGATGTTGTGTGTATGTGCAGTCTGTTAGATTTTCTTACCAATGTCATGCTTGTTTCAGAAGAACTACATTTTTTTCTGCACTAAGACCAGTTTATCTTTTGAACTATCTGTTCTTCAAAGATCTGGTAGAATCCACCCATGAAACCTTTTAAACCTAGTGTGTCTTGGGGACTGTTGCTCTTTGACAGGCTTCTCTAGTCTGTGGTATTGATCTGGATAGATTTTCTATCTCTTCCAGAATCCATTTTGATGTATTTCTCTAGAAAATTATCCTAGTCATCAAGGTTTTAAAGCCAGTTTGCATAGCTGAGATAGTAATTAGTCTTAATTTTCTCTGTGGCTGTTCCCCCTTTATTCCTTCTATATTTGTTCTCTCCCTCTTTTGTGATTAATTAGTTGTTGGTTTATATGATTGGATTCACTTATTAGCTTTATGACTTTTGTTTTCTAGTTCATTAATGTCTACTTTGATTTTATTAATTCCCCCTCATGTGCTATTTTTCTTTGAACGGCAAAATTTATTTCTTCTTTGTTGTTTATTTCAGTATTTAAGGCTACAGGCATTCCTCTGAACACTGCTTTAGCAGCTGATGTGTATAGTGTTTGATGCTTTTTCTTCCCAGCTCTTCTGCATCTTCAGGTTTTTATTCTTATGTGAACTAAGACTTGAGTTTTATTTTATTTTATTTTTTTATAAATTTATTTATTGGCTGCGTTGGGCCTTCGTTGCTGCGTGCGGACTTTCTCTAGTTGCGGTGAGCGGGGGGCTACTCTTTGTTGTGGCGTGTGGGCTTCTCATTGCGGTGGCTTCTCTTGTTGCAGAGTACGGGCTCTAGGCGCACAGGCTTCAGTAGTTGTGGCACGCGGGCTCAGTAGTTGTGGCTCGCGGGCTCTGGAGCGCAGGCTCAGTAGTTGTGGCGCACGGGCTTAGTTGCTCCTCGGCATGTGGGATCCTCCTGGACCAGGGCTCGAACCCGTGTCCCCTGCATTGGCAGGAGGACTCCCAACCACTGTGCCACCAGTGAAGTACCAAGACTTGAATTTTTAAATTTCCAGTAGAAGTGCACCCTGTATTTTAATTTTGTTGATTTTTAGTTTTGCTGCATTGTGATCAGAGAATGTTATCTGAATCATTTCTTTAATTTATTGATGTTTGCTTTGTAGTCCAATCTGTGTTCATTTCCTGTCACTCTTTCTTGGGCAGCAAAAAGCAGGTTATGTTCCTTTCTCAGGTTACAGAGGTTCATATATCAAATCTACCATATTAATTATTTTATTTGAGTTTTCTATACCTTTGCTTTTTTTAATCTACTGGATCTGTCATGGGTCAAAAGAAGTTCAGGTCTCCTAATAATCCAATTCTATTTCTCCAGATATTGCCTATGGTTTTTGCTTTGTGCCTGTTAATGTTACATTTGCTGCTTAGATATCTTTAACTGTCATTTCGAGATGCACGCTTTAGGGTACAGAGTGCTGCCCTTTGACTAGTTCAGTGCTTTTTGGCCTGGATTCATCCTTATGTGACATTGAGATCTGGAGCCCTATCTGCCTCTTGTTTTCATTTTCTGCTAGAGCATTTCTGAATTTCTTGAAATGTAGTATAAAGCTGGGTTTTGCTTTGTGAGTCAAACTTCTTCTTTTATGTGGTTAAGTTTCACCAGTTTATATTTATTGATATGACAGATCTGTCATCTGTAACGATAAACATCTATAATTTTCTTTCACTTTATGTTTTTAATACCGGTAATTTTTCTACCATATTATATATCTTGCTTTGTTTTATTATATTTCTTTTAGTAATTAGGTTTGAATTTTTGGTTCCAGGGATTATCTTTCTACTGATTTATTTAGACTTTCTTTGTCCAGTATGGTCACCACTAGCCAGTTGAACCTATTGAGCCCTTGAAATGTGGCTGTTGTGACCGAGAGACTGAATTGATTTAATTTACATTTAAACTTAAAAGTGATACTTGATTCAGTTAATTGGAAAACTTTTAAGTATGTTTAGAACAGTTTGGATATGTGAATCTACCTTAACTGTAAATTTGATGAAATCTAATTATAGGCCAATTATTTCTGATAGAAATTTAGCTTTTGAATTGAGATGTAAGTATGACACACACTGGATTTCAAAGACAATATAAAAAATACTAAAATATCTCAGTATGTTTCTGTATTGATTCCACGTTGAAATGGTAATTTTTGGGGTATGTTGCATTAAATAAAACATCAAAAATTTCACCTGTTTCTTTTTATGTTCATATGGCTGCTAGGAAGTTTAAAATTACTTGTGTGGCTCATAGGTTTCCATTGGACAGTGAGGCTTCAGACAGTATATATTAACTCCTTATAAGGAGTAATAGAAATATCACATTTTAATGTTCAGAATAAACATTTATTGATTTTATTTCTCAGTATAACTTTTACTCTTTTTTTCCTGTAAACCTGTTGCTCTCAGGAGTTTTGGACCAATTAACTGTCTTTGAATGGCAGTTAACGTTACGGTGGTTCTTTGTGATGTTTGCAAAAGCTTGAGGTCTTTCTGTTAAGTGGTTGTTAAGAATTTAAAGTTCTCTTAGTGATGTAAGAAAAGGAGAACTTGGACTGTATGCCATAACTTAAAGATAGAACCTTCTGAATCTTGAATGAGTTCATAGGAAATGATTCACATTTTCATCTGGACATGCTTTTCATCTTTCAGCTTTACCCTGTCCACTTCGGGTTCCTTCATTAATCACTCTCATCCGCTCCCTACAGACTGACTTTCTATCTGTTTTATTTCCCAGTTCCTTTGCACTCGTCTTTTGCACAGCTGCACTTCTATTAAACATATTTGCTCCTGGCTCCTGTTCTTTGATTTTATTCTAAACTGTCTCTTTCCAGAGGGTAGGCACTCACCTGTTCTTTGTAACCTTCTCACAGCTTCCTCGGCTGTTTGCTTTCTGCCCAGAGTGGGCACTTCATAAGTGGTGATTATTGACTCCATCTAAAGGTTGTTAAACATTATGTCACTTTAATTTAGTCAATTGTTATATAGTTCTAAACTTCTGTAATGTCCCCACATTTAAATATAGCATCTCTGAAATAAAACCACCGGAAGATAGGTTGTCTGACAACTCTGTCTTCTTTTCACAGAAAAGATTTCTATCATAATTACACTGGTTCTGTGAACCCTGGAGCTTTTAGCTATTAGAAGGCAGCAGCCAGTTTCCCTGTTTTTACTCTTCTTGAGGTTTGAAGGCCCAGCCGCCCTCTGTTTTCCTTTAGAAAGTATTTTAAGATTCCAGTATCCACTGAGAAGTTGACTTTGGTTGCAAATCACTGCTCTTCGAAAAGCCTTGAGTTTCTAAGTCATGCTCCTTAAAGCCTGATTACTACTGGGGAGAAGAGTGGTTTTGTTTCTGGAGAAAATGAGGAGATTTTTTTGAGTTTTGTTTTTTTTAAATTGTGTTAGGAAAAGGGAGAAACAATGGCATTTTGTTTCTGAGTGTGTACATTTTGTACCTTTACATATATGTACGTGACACACCTTTTCTGTAAGCGGTAAGGTTCTTCTACTGTGAGGAGATGCCAAGAATTAGACTAATCTGTTTAGAGACAGAAGCTAATAATTCAGAATTAAAGGGGAAGAGTACAATTTCATTTAGGGTAAAGATATCTAATGTGGCTTAATGCACCTTGATCAATATTTAAATTTAAAGAAAGAATTGGCCTTTTGGGCCCTAAAGATCTGATATGACTGGATTTCAACATAATCTGGTTTATCAGGCTCTGAGCGTTTAAGGTGTAGTTCCAGCTTTGTTCATTCTCTTGGCAGTTTTGTATGCTTCTGAAGGGGAGACATGGCCACACGTCCTGACCTATTGATGACTGAGTGGTTTCGTCCCATTAAACTTCGGGAAGTTGATCAGATTGTTGGCAAGATTTGGGAAACTATGGTCTTATTACTGGATGGAATCAGAAAATATCACCTCTTTTCCTTTTCATTTTACGTGCATTCTATTATTTTACTTCCATGATTATCTGATTCCAGAGTTGGGCAAATCCTTTTTTTTTTGAATGCCATAGTCTAAGACAGGTTATCGAACTATAGCCCGAGGGCCAGCCACCTGTTTTTTGTGTTACAATTAACAGACTACTTTTAAGAGTAGTTTTAGGTTCACAGCAAATATGGGCAGAAAGTACAGGGAACTCCCATACACCAGTGTGGGACATTTGTTACAGCTGATGAACCAACACTGATCCATCATTATCACCCAAAGTTGATAGTTTCTATTAGCGTTCAGTCTTTGTGTTGCATACGCTCTGGGTTTTGGCAACACCTATTTTTGTAAATAAAGTTTTATTGGACCACAGCCATGCCCATTCATTACATAGCGTATGTGGCTTCTGTACCTCTGCAACAGCAGGGTTGAGTAGTTGCCACAGAGACGATTTGGCCCACAAAGCCAAAATGTTTACCATCTGGCCCTTTACAGAAAGTTTGGACCTCTAGTCTAAGAGAGTTTGGCTCCCTGTTAAAGAAGTGTGCAGTGATTGCTGTTAATTGGCATTTAAATGATAAAGCTCTGTTGGTCCCGCATGCTAGTAACAGTAAAACTTGGCTATCTGGAGTGTGACTTTTGGGGTAGCTAAGACTTTTCCAGGTGATCGGTGGCTTACCTATAGGGTATGTGCCCCTGTGTGGAATTACCATGTGAAAGGCTTGGAGGGATTTTATAGCTTTAATCTCTAGGGCTGTCACCAAAGTTTAAGTGTACCGGTTTCTCCACAGCACTGCCAAAGTGAGGTTTTATGACTTCAATTGTATAATAGGTAACATAGAAGCTAAAAGTTTTATTTTTTCCCCTTGTGGGTTTATTTTGTGCATTTTGTTGTGTGTGAAGTGCCCTTGACCATTTAGTAACTGGACTCGGGAGTTTTAATCATTTGCATGCACTTCCTGTGTCTACTTGGCATAGTAAGCTATTGTGCTGTGTATCTATTGTTTTCTCTTGTGCTCCCTTCTTTGGTAAAGTAATTATCAAAGTATACAACTAAAGGCGTTCGGAAAGATTATCACCTCTAATTCTTCCATCCATTTTTTGGTGATAGCCTTACATCTTTTGCCCATATATTTATATATGTTGACACTGATTATTGGTTTCCTTTTTATTTAGTGCACAGTCTGAGTTTTAATATACCCAGTCATTTACAATGCTTTTATCATGGTCAGATTTATCACCTAGAGCAGTATGTAAATTGTCACTAAATCCCTCTGGAATTTGTTGCCATCTCTGTTGGGACGTTTGCAGTCAACTCACTTTTACTCTGTTCTGCTGTCCATTTGCATAGCAGCAACTATTAAGACCTCACATCTTTCTGTCTTGTTGCTGTTTTATCACAAAGTCCACAGAATAGTTTATATTTGTGGATTCTCTCCAAAAGGACAACTTTTCTGATTTCAACTAAATATCATATGCTAACTTTTGCCTTGTAATTTCTGTTAAAATTTGGTGATGGCAGCTCCTTGTTTATTACTTTAGATTTTTAGGAATTCTCGCTGTTCTTGCCCACTTACTCTTCTTGGTAAATTAGCTAAACTTATAGAAAATGTGCTAAGGGAACTGTGGATGGGGTACGTGGCGTTCATTGAAACTAGCCTGGAAGCATCTTCAGGTAGCCCGTTTCGCCATATTTCTGGCAGAGCTGGGTTTGATTGCCCTTCATATCCCTCGAGGAGAACTCCTTTCCTAGTCATTGTCTCATCTTGACTGAGATTATTCTTTCTGCTATAATGAATGGCACAAAAATTACAGCAAACTATTTATTATATATTACACAGGTCGATATTTACATTCCCTGTGATTGAATATTTGGGGTTCTGACTCGGTAGATTATTTCCCTAAGCATCACCCAAGCAGTTGTGATTTTATTTTCAGTCTTAGACTTGACCTCTGATTCCACTCAACCATTTGAGTTGTACCAGTGTTTCTTTCTTTCTTACTAGGGCATGGAAGTCAGTATATAATAGTTTCGCTGTTGGGAATAAATTGCTATGTATCTCTTAACATTTTCTCAAAGCATGAAGTTAAGTATTCCCATGTGTTGTTGGCCGGAAGACAGTAGGGCCCTTTGAAACGTGTAACATACATATCTTTTCCCAACACATAATTACATCTTCATTGACCAGAGCATACTCAGGGTTTACCTGAACCTTTCCTTGGATCTGTTCTAGAAGAGTACAGTGTTTCCTTAAGCTTGGTAGCAGATATTCCTTAATACTTGACTGTGCACTTTGTATAAATTTGGTTAATTTCTCCTCTTCTGAGATGAAATAGAAAGTAAAGTGTCATTGCTATATTAACATTCCTACATTGGTCACGTAATGCGCTCAAGTGTGGTCAGTTTCCTAGGAGGCTGAAACAAAACTCAAACATGAAAATAGAGACTGAAAATAGATGGGTCAATGAAAAAGTTGGGGATGCTTAATAGCCACTGTCTGAGCCTGAGGAGTTCTTTGGTTTATTCCCTTGTTGAATTTCCTGTGGTTAGATGCTAGTCAGTGGATCTCAGTCCTGGGTGCTTGTGAGAATCATCTGGGGAGCTTCTAAAGCTAGTGCCACCTGTCCCCCCACCCTCACCCTGTAGAAGCCAATTACATCAATCTCTGAAGGGAGGGTCTAGATGCTGGTATTTTTGACTTACCCAGCTGACTATAATGTGCTTCCAGAGTTAAGAACTGTGTTAGATCTGGTAAAAGTTTTGCCCAAGAGCTGTGAACCACTTTAGGGGATAAAGTCTGTGAGATGCTGAAGGTTAACACTTAAGGAGTTTAGGAGTCCATCAGCAATTTTTTTTTTTTTTTGGCCGTGCTGTGCAGCTTGAGGGATCTTAGTTCCCCAACCTGGGATTGAACCCGGGCCCTCAGCAGTGAAAGCACTGAGTCCTAACCACTGGACCGCCGGGGAATTCCCAGGAGTCCATCAGCATTTGTTGAACTTTATGGATTCGGAATGGAGTGGAAACTGAGAAACATTGGGGAATTGTCGAGGCTTAGTTTCTGCCTTTGAGGGGCTTATAGATAAATGAGAAGTCGAGACAAATATGTCAATATATATAGGCTAGCCAAAATGTATGCATCCCATGAGTTTGTGGCATGCTTTCTCTACCTCTCCCTTGGAGGTTCGTGTAATAAAGGTGGTTTCTGGGTACGTGTGAAGTGTTAACCCAATTGTCCTTTATCCAGAGCATCCTTGGAGGCTTTCTTTGTTTCTTTCTTAGTTTTTTGGTAGAAAACAACTATAATGTATGTACTCTTTGTCTTGATTTCTAGCTCCTTTCATTGGCTACTCACTACTAGCGATGCTCTCTCCAGAGTTGTCCCAGAATGTACATTAGGCAAGGTTGGTGTAGGATAAATAACTGTAAAGTGTACAAACCAAAATCTTATCCTCATAGATTGATTCAGTGGGAGCCTGAGCTTAGCGATCATCTGTCCAACCTCCCCAGTTTTACACATGAGAAAGTAGAAGCCCCGAGTAATGAAGAGACTGCCCAAAGCATCAGCTAGTTGTTGACCTAACATCTTGGCTGCCTCTTCCAAAGTGAGCCAGAAATTATTCTTTCTAAGAGGCGAAGGGAACTTACATTTGTGTACCGCTCTCCACCAGACACAATATTAGTCAGATGTAGCTGTAATTCTCACATCATCCAGGTGAAATAGATGTTTCCATTTTTTGGATGAAGACGCTGAAGCTTAGATGGTTTAAGTATCTTGCCTAAGCAAAGTTAGGAGCAAAACCACAGTTAAAATGCAGGTCGATTGAGCTTTTAAACGTATGCTTTTTTTCTTTCAACTTAACATACCATTTCTTACCACATAATATACCATTTGCCACAGTGCAATTCTATCTAGCAAACAGAGTCTCTATTAGTAATGCTTGGGGTCTTGTCTAAATTTGTTCTTTTAGACAATCTGGAAATTGCATAATCTAATGTTTGTCTAGTCTTATCATTTCAGAGCTATCAGATTGCTACCTCCTTCATTTACTTACACTAGAAACAGTTTTTATTCTGAGGACCCACACTTGTTAGTTTATTGTCTTGTTAGCCTATTGTCTCTCTCTGGAAATATGATAACGGGTCTATGTGGACTTGTACTCAAGGCTTGGTTTCTGGTGCCTACCACCAGTGCGAGCTTGGGCAAATCACTTAATCCCACTACACTTCAATGTCCTGATCTACAAAATGGAAACAGTAGCATCGAATCATAGGCCTGTTGCACCCATGAACTTGAGAACATGCAGCACAGCGCATGGCACATGGTAGGTGCTCAGTAGATGTTGGCTATGCTTTTGTTATGGGAAGTTAGTGACACAGCATTATCCTGGACAAAGTCAGCTTCCTGCTAAGAATGAAAACTGCATAGGGAGCTCTTAACCTTGAATGTTAATTATCTTAAAGTTTGTTGGCTGAAGGTCCCAGCTATATAAACTGATCATTTTCCAAGAAACATAGCACTTTCAGCTCATTTGTGCTTTGAGCGTGACTGGCTTTGGATCTTCTTCATTCACTGTAATGGTTAACTTAAGGTTTTGCTCAATTAACCTCGACGATGAGTACAGTGTGACGTTTACTTAACTGTTCCTGCTTCCATGACAACAAGACATTCTGTAATCCACCGTTAGGACTAGATGCTAAACTCCTTTCTGGAATTAGGGTGATGTGGATCTGTGTGGTGGCTCTGGCTATGAGTGCTACTCATATGCTTTAGCCGGTCAAAGCTCTATTTGTGATGTCAGTTCTCAGCACATCCTTGCCTTTTCTCTCCACTCTCTGGCCTGACACACCATATTGACAATTACTGTCACTTTATCATCACATTCCTGTCTACCTTTTGGCTCTTCTTCCCCTAACTATAAGGATTGGAATACCCCTAACCAAATATACAGAATGAAGTGATCTATTAGAGGAATTTACCATTACCAGCAAATGTTATCTTGAACCCCTGAATTTTATTTGCTATTGTAAGTTTATACTGAAACTTACTAGGTATTTTAATTTTCAGTTCTAATCAGGAAATATTAAACACCTACAATGTACCAGGTATTGTGCTGATGGACTGTTCAGTTTTTTGAGGAATCTTGGGATCCATGGGACATAGACCGCAGTGACTGGGGGTGATGACAGAGGGGTTGCCCAAGCCAAGGGCACAAATTGTGGGCCCATGGTGAAATCTACTCACAACTTGGTTTGGCCTTATCTGGCATACAGAGGGGCAGGTTTCTCACTAATCTGTTCATGGATACATATATTTCAAAAGAGTCAACAAATAGGATCTCTAAAGAGAGAGGATCAAGGTACTAGTGGCTGTCGCTCATGTTCCCTCAGCACAGACACAGATCTCCTTCAGGGAAGGATCCAGTAACCCTCACTTACCTTAATTAAGAACCCTGTCATGGGTAAGAGAGTGTCATGGACATATATACACTACCAAATGTAAAATAGATAACTAGTGGGAAGCAGCCGCACAGCACAGGGAGATCAGCTCGGTGCTTTGTGACCACCTAGAGGGGTGGGATGGGGAGGGTGGGAGGGAGGGAGATGCAAGAGGGAAGAGAAATGGGAACATATTGTATATGTATAACTGATTCACTTTGTTATAAAGCAGAAGCTAACACACTATTGTAAGGCAATTATACTTCAATAAAGATGTTTAAAAAAATAAAAAAATAAAAATAAAAAAAAATAAAAAAATAAAAATTAAAATTAAAAAAAAAAAAAGTTGCAATATATTTCCCATAGTGAAAATAAAGTCTACAGTTTTCAAAAATCAAAAAAAAAAAAAAAAAAAAAAGAACCCTGTCATGATCACCCTGTACCCTCTTTTCTTACAAGAGCATCAAAAACCATTACATGAAGGGTAGCATGGGCTTCAGACTCCATTAGGAAGATCTGCATATAGTAGCACGTTCTGTATGAGATTTTTGTTTGTTTGTTTTTAGAATAGAATGGCTCTAGTAGGGTGTTTTTCTTTAAAATAATAGAACGGCTCTAGTTATAGGAAGACCTTTTTCAGAAGACTGCTATTTTCTTTAAAAACTCATTTTTTAAAAATTGAAGTATAGTTGATTTACAATGTTGTGTTAATTTCTGTTGTACAACAAAGTGATTCAGTTACACATATATGCGTTCTTTTTTAAAATATTCTTTTCCATTACGATTTATCATAGGATATTATTTTTTTTTATATTTACTTTTATTTATTTTCTTTTATTATTTTTTTGGCTGCTTTGGGTCTTTGTTGTGGTATGCGGGCTTCTCTCTAGGTGTGGCTTCTCTCTAGGTGCGGGTTTTCTCTCTCTAGTTGCGGCACGCAGGCTCTCTGTTGAGGTGCGCAAGCTCAGTAGTTGCAGCGCACGGGCTTAGTTTCCCCACGGCATGTGGGATCTTAGGTCCCTGACCAGGGATTGAACCTGTGTCCCCTGCATTGGAAGGCAGGTGCTTTACCACTGGGCCACCAGGGAAGTCCCTATCATAGGATATTGAATATAGTTCTCTGTGCTATATGGTAGGCCCTTGTTGTTTATGCATTCCATGTATAAAAGCTCACGTCTGCTCACCCCAACCCCCCACTCCAGACCTCCCCCAACCCCCTCCCCCTTGGTAATCACCAGTCTGTTCTCTATGTCCGTGAGTCTGTTTCCATTTCGTAGATAGGTTCATTTGTCATATTTTTAAAATTATTTATTTATTTATTTATTTTTGGCTGCGTTGGGTCTCTGTTGCTGTGCGTGGGCTTTCTCTAGTTGCGGCGAGTGGGGGCTACTCTTTGTAGTGGTGCGCGGGCTTCTCATTGCAGTGGCTTCTCTTGTTGTGGAGCATGGACTCTAGGCACGTGGGCTTCAGTAGTTGTGGCACGTGGGCTCAGTAGCTGTGGCTCACGGGCTCTAGAGCACAGGCTCAGTAGTTGCGACGCACGGGCTTAGTTGCTCCGCGGCATGTGGGATCTTCCTGGACCAGGGCTCGAACCCGTGTGCCCTGCATTGGCAGGCGGATTCTTAACCACTGTGCCACCAGGGAAGTCCCCATTTGTCATATTTTAGATTCCACATATAAGTGATACCATATGGTATTTGTCTTTCTGACTTCGTTCAGTATGATAATCTCTAGGTCCATCCATGTTGCTGCACATGGCATTATTTCGTTCTTTTTATGGCTGAGTAGTATTCCATTGTATATATATACCACATCTTCTTTACCCATTCATCTGTCGATGGATATTTAGGTTGATTTCACGTCTTGGCTGTTGTGAATAGTGCTGCTATGAACATAGGGGTGCGTGTATCTTTTTGAATTATAGTTTCGTTTAGATATATGCTAAGGAGTGGGATTGCTGGATCATATGGTAATTCTATTTTTAGCTTTCGGAGGAACCTCCATTCTGTTTTCCATAGTGGCTGCACCAACTTACATTCCCATCAACAGTGTATGAGGGTTCCCTTTTCTCCACATCCTTTCCAGCATTTGTGATTTGTAGACTTTTTAATGATGGCCATTCTTACTGGTGTGAGGTGGTGCCTCATTGTAGTTTTGATTTGAATTTCTCTAATTAGTGATGTTGAGCATCTTTTCATGTGCTGTTGGCCATCTGTATGTCTTTGGAGAAATATCTATTTCGGTCTTCTGCCCATTTTTGGATAAGGTTGTTTGTTTTTTTTGTTGTTGAGTTTTAAAAACTCTTTAATGACTGCATATTTCTCTATGTAGATATGCAATATTGTAATTTATTTGACTATTCCCTTATTGTTGGATACTTAGGTTGTTTACAGTGTCTCTCCCAAACCTTTTATTTGGAAAAATTTCAGACCTCAGGAAAAATGATAAGAACAGTACAGTTAACACCCATGATTTGCACCTAGATTCACCAGTTACTTTGCTATATTTGCTTCTTCCCCCTTCCATCCATCCCTATCCGTATCTCCTTCCCTCCCTCTCTATATACACCTTTTTGGCTGAACCATCTTGAGAGTAAGTTGCAGATGTAATGACTACCTCTATATACTTATATATATATCCTAAGCATGAGAGTACTTTCCTAGTAGCCATGATACAGTTATCACAGCGAATTCATCATTGATATTATCATATAATTGAATATTCACATTTCCTCTAATGGCTCATGGCTCCTATATTGGATAGCTGGGGTCTAGAACATACTCAGGAGGCACTGTGGCCCCAGGAGGGGCTTCTACCTCAGTAATGCAGCACCAGGGATAGAGGGCAGGAGTGACAGGTAGGACTGGCTGGGTGAAAACTGGAGAATGAACCAGAAGTCTGCAAACAGAAGGGTTACCCTCCATCCTGATCATCAGAACATTAATAGGCAGGCAGTTACCCCTAGGCCAAGTGAAGGGCAAGGAGGGGGTTCTTCTCTAAAGACACTGAAAGAACTGTTTAAGGAGAATAAGGGAAGCTGGTGTGGTGTTAGGACCCCACCCAAAAGCCCTATGTAATCAGGTGTTTTGGGTACTCACTTAGTCCTTAGGCTGTCTCACTGAACAAGCAAGGATCACCTGCCATCTGAGGGAAGCCTACAGCAAGAGAAACTAACATAAATAAATGGCCCAAAAGTGACTCCAAAGAAAACAAATTCAGGTAGTAGAAGAGTGCTTTAAAGTATAATTTGAGAAATAAATCATCTTGTACACTTATGAACATCTTGGGGCAGATGGCGTTTTCCAAAGATGGCCCTGACAAGGCTTTTCTATGATGTGCCCTTGCCAGCCCTCCACCAACGCAGGGGGTCTGATCCCCTCCCCCTGGAGTCTGGGCAGGCTATGGCTGCTTAGAACAGTTGAGGATGGCAGAAGGGGACTAGCTGTGTGACTTCTGCAGCTGGGTCATAAAAGGCCATGCAGCCTCTGCCTTGTTTACTGAAGCCATACAGGAATCCAACCAGCCCCAAACCGCCATGCTGTGAGGAAGCCCATGGAGAGGCCACCTGACGATGCTTCAGTAGGCAATCTCAGTCGCTAAGTAAGCGGTCCAAGGTCAGATACGTGAGCTGGAAGCCTTCAGATCGTTCCAGCCCCCACTGTCCAGTCACTCTTCCAACATTTAAGTTTTCCCAGCTGAGGTCCCAGACCAGCCTTCCTTCCTGTGTCTTGTCTGAACTCCTGACCCACAGCATCGATGAGCATAATAAATAGACATTGGGCTGAAAGAAATAGTGTAATAGCTGCATGTTGTTGGGGCATTGAGTTTGATAGGGAATGAGGTGTGTGTGAAATACCTGATCTTTGGCTCTTTGGCTCTGAAGTTTCTGGCTCGCTGTTACCCAAATGGGCCGGCCTAGAGTGGATGCAGCCTCAAGTTTGGTAGACCCCAAACCCACTACCTATTTTGATCTCTTTAAATTCAGGAATAAGTTTTCCCAAACAAAGGAAAACTGTTAAACTTCCCAGGCAGTGAAATAGTATTTCTGGACATGGAGTAAAACAAACATTTTCAAAGTATAAATGAAGCTAAAGAAAGAGGGGGGATTCTTTTGAAGGATATTCACAATCATTTGGTAGCTCTCCATTCACACTTACGGTTGTTTCTTCTGAAGGACTATTCAATTAATTATTGTTTATAGCCCTGGTAAGTTTGAGAATAAATTACTTATGCTAAAATTCAATGTTGTCAAAAGGTTGAAATCTTATAAATACAACTGAAGAAAAATCAAAGAGCTGCCCCTGAAATATTATTTTCTCAGTTATATTTTACCTGTTTTAACATGGTTAATGGTAAAAGTACATTGTAAACTCAAAGATTTAATTGACAGTAATTAGAAAAAGCAGCATTATCAGAATGAGCTGATCATTCTGTTGGGTTTTAGTGCCTTGCTGGTAATTCTTCCATTTTTTGCCCTCCTTTTCCACTCCCTGATTCCCTTGCTTACACTCTTAAAACATCCCCTACCAAGCCTTAAAGCTGAAAGATGTGGATAAAGATAGCCTTCAAGTAATCCAGACAGGAGACTACATTTTTGGGAGGCATGTGCTCAGCTCTCTGCTTTAATTATAAGATACATTATCAGGTCATTTCATTAACCGAAGAAATAATTATTTTTTCTGCTTCCTGTAAATTAGTCGAAAAGAGGATTAGAGATTCACCAGAAATATATGCCACTGTGGAAACCACGTATAAAGAATAATGTCGGAACTCTTGCTCTCAGAAGGCTGGTCAAATGCTCCTTTCTTATCAGTGACCATCACTGAGAGGGCTCCCCGTATTAAATCAGAAGTCATTTATGGAAAAAAAAAAAAAACCAAAACTCTTTTGTGTCTACTTAGTGCTCTGTGGTGATCTAAATGGGAAGGAAATCCAAAAAAGAGGGGATATATGTATACATATGGCTGATTCACTTCGCTATGAATCTACTGAAACTAACAAAACATTGTAAAACAACTATACCCCAATTAAAAAAAAAAGTCGTTTGTGTTTCTGTGTCTGTTTATCCTGTGTCTTGGTGAACTGGAAAGCCATTTAGAACCTTTCTAGACAAAGCCAGTCATACCTTTTGCAAATGTAGTAATTGTCTCCGATTTTTCAATGAAAGGGCAAAGTATGAAAAACAAACAGAAAACAGAAGAGGATTAAAGGGTCATCAAAAGAGGAAGAAAAACTGAAGAAATACACAAGTGTATTTAAGCCAGTGACTTATTTGCTTCACGAAATCAGAATTTTCCATGCCTCTCACCCACTGCTTCTTCATCTTTTTCTGAACTGATACTAGGGAAAATTTTAATCGGTAAATTTGAATAAGATGAAGTATATGGAGAAATGCAGAATAAAAATAGAAAATCAAAATTAAGGAATGTAGAGAAGCCAAGTAAGCGGGGAAAAAATGAAGTCAAATGACTGGAAAGAATAACTGGAAAATACTCAATATGCCAGAAGCCTTAGAAAAACAGAACCCTTTTGAGAGGACATTCAGATAAAACCAAAAGTTTCTTTTTGGTAAGTTAACTAAAAACAAGATTGTTGGAACCCTTTGATTTAAACTGAATATTTAACATTAATACATAAGATAAAATACTTTCAACTTATATGAGGAAAACCACAGGAAGGTTAAAAAAAATCAGGCATTTCATATTTATTTTTAGGCTCACTAATTAACTAAAAAAGACTTACCCTCTGTTTAAGCTGATGTATAATTAAGGTATCTGAGTACAAAGAATTTGTCTCTAAAGCTAAATTAGAATGTAGGAGGCAAAACCTGAGATTTTGCAGGTACTCTTTTTTTAAAAATACAAACTTCTGAAAGTATTCTCTATTCTTCCAGTAAATCATTGAGACGCTCCCACAGGTGAGGCAGTCTAATCAGTGCCACGGGGGGGGGGGTGGGTATAGAGAGAAAGTTTCTTTCAACACTAGTTTATGAAAGGCTGATAATCCAAGAAGCCTAGAATAAATGCTTCCTGAAACTTTGGTTATTTCAGGCCACGCCTAGTAGTTAGTTGAGTCTTCCAGTTAGTGCAGAGTTGACCAATGGAAGCACCAAGGCCTTTTATTTTAAAATAAATAAAATTGGATGGTAGGGACACAGAACATACTTTAATCCTTTTTTAATTATGTAGAATCATCAAGTGAGCACAGGCGACCGCGCTGAACCAGAATGCGGTCACGCTCTCAGGGCTTAGTGAGCATCAGACTGTTTGATCTGGCACCCCACGGCCGTCTTGGGCTGCTCTGCTTTATACCAGCCGGCATCATTAGTGATTGCGATTTAATGAGCCCCCTCATCTCAGTTTTAAGAACCTGTTCGTGTTAAATGTTAAGCGCTTTTTAACCCTTGCTGCAACCTCTGCGAAATCGGTCCTGTTCTTATTTTATAGATGGCTACACCGAGGCTTTGATGTGTAATGACACTTGCCGGTGTTCATGAAGCCAGTGGACGCTCGGGACAGGATTCAAAGCCAAGTCTAACTCTGGCATCTGATCTCGACATTACTGTTCTGCCAAACTGCAGTCTTTTTATCTGAATTCTGAAGTCCAAAAAGCTCAAAAAAATTGAAGTTCTTTTTTTATACCTTTGCTGCCCAGACTAAGTCCATGGCAAAACCTGGCCTGCAGTGATTTGGGGTCCGTGGTCTTTCCCTGCTCAGTGTCGACGTTCACAGATTGCGCTGTAGCTGTACTGTGTCTGTAGAGTAGACTGTTTCACGCAATGGGTGCACGTACTCTTTTTTACCTTCCTAAAATCTGAAAACCTTTCAATTCTGAAAGCCGTCTAGCCCTGTGGATTTCCAGAAGAGACGTGCACCTGACGGCCTCTCACCACCTGGCAGCTGCCAGACCGCTGTCACTTCCCCACCCTCCCTCTTCACCCTACTCCCACCCCCAGCCCCCCTCCATGCTGCTGATGTGCTGCTCCTCATGTGCTCTGGATGTGGAAGTTTAAGCATGTCAACTTTCAATACCCCTAAAAACTCAAGAGAATTTTTCAAAATCCTGAGGTCATACTGCTATTTCCAGTTCCAGTTCAACACCACAGGGTTCTCGCTTCTTCCCCATTCCCTAACTTCCTTCTCCGCCATCATTTCTTTTGTGCTTTTTTTAAAAAAATGTCCTTTCTATTTAACCAGGATACAAGGTATTTCTCCTGGTATGTGCAAACGTACATGCACATTTTAACTTAGATAATAGGTCCTTCATTTCATAATGAGGTTCATTCTGAGTTTTGAAATATCAACATTTTTAGTGCACTTAAAATGATCCATCCATAAAAATTATATACAGAACATTTTAGGAATATATATATATATATATATATATATATATATATATATATATATCTAAAGCAAAGCAGCCTGAATCATCTTAAGTGTTAATCATCTAAGACCAAATGAATGTGTATGGAGTAAGTGTTGGAAGGTCATTGCTGAGATATTACACTCCTCTTCCTTTTTTGGAGTATTTCCCTTAGGAGAAAAGGCAAAGGCAGAATTATTGATTAAAGATTTATTGGAGGCCTTCAATATACTACTCACTTAGAATGAGGTAACTGAGGGATGGGTTAAGAATGTAATCTTTTATTCTGACTTTTTTGGAAATGGAGAAGGGGGGGCAGGGGGCAGCGGAGGGAAGAGGTTCCGCAGATGACTCTCAAAAGTGGGTTCTATGGGACTTCACTGGCGGTCCAGTGGTTAAGACTCCGTGCTTCCAGTGCAGGGGAGGCGCGTGTTCAATCCCTGGTCTGGGAACTATGATCCCACATGCCGCACGGCTTGGCCAAAAAAAAAAAAAAAAAAACAGTGGGTTCTTTTATTTCCAGTCTTATTCCATGAGAACAGGAAAGAATTTGGCTGGAAGTGTTAGAATGGATTTACTTCTGAATCTCTATTGCTGCCTTCATCACATTTGGAAGAAAGAGGAGAGTTTGGAGGAGAAGATCTTTCGATGAGCCCTGCTTCCCTCTCTCTGGGCCTGGCCCCGAGGTTGCCTATTTCCCAGCGGCCTCCAGGGAATATGGGGCATCAGGCAGGCCTCTCCGAATGTGAGAGAGTCGGGACAGACCCATCAGTATCACAGAGGACAGAAGAAGAACTAATGATCGCCGAACACTTGCTCTGTGTTGGGCTCCATACATGTTGTCACGTGTAGTCTTTACAAAAACTGACGTTTCATCCCCATTTTACAGATGAAGGCAGCTGAGCCTCAGAAGTTAAGAAGCTTACCAAGGGTAAATGGAGAAGTTGAGGCTGAAGCACATTTCTGTCTCCAAAGCTCACGTCTTTTCTATCACATCCTCTATCCCCCAACTATCTCTGGGTTTACAGCAAGGTTGGGGTTTGGGGGCAAGACCAGTCATGGAACTGCTCTGGTCACGTGGCAGCCGGGGAAAGGGCTCGGGTTCCTCTTTCAGGTGGCCTGGTACCTTTTCTCTCACTGTGCCCTAGTCGCGTACATTGTGTGCACAGCCAGCCCAAGGCAATCAACAGAAGACTCCCTCCCTGACCTCTGTCTTCCTAGTCAACACTGTATCTCCGTCCTCTTGGACGTGCTGTAGTCCATCACTCCATTTCTGAGGGCACCTGTGAGCTGGCTTTTCGGGCACCTCCCGAGTCCTGTGTCTCGGTCAGAGCTGGGGTCTGTGGCTGCTTCCTGGTCCCTGAAGAAACACATTTGAAGAAAATCTTAGGAAGCAGTTGGCCCGCAGTAGGTGAATAGTTGTGGAATGAATGGGTCTGTTGCCTTCTGGAAACCCCCATGAACAGGAGTGGATTTACATGTTCTCCTACTTTTGTACTTGGCAGTTTTCCCACAGCGTTTATTTGAAAACAAATTCAGATTATGTCCCAGGTTACTTTTATACCGCCACTGGTAACACGAGGGATGTATTTGTGCTGAGGGAAAAACACTGCTTTCAACGTTGCCTCTTGGAATAAATGTTCTTTTTCTATTCTAATTAAATTATTTTCTTAAACTTGCTATTTCAGAGGATAAAGATTTAACTAGAGACTGCAAGATTACTTAATTTTCTCTTCCCGACCAGTCACTGGGCTACCATGAGAACATTTTATTATTCCATCTGTTAGATTATAAAATCATGGAACATTTTTCATCTCTTAATAGGGAGAGATAATGCATGTGAGAAAACTTCATATATGTTCCTACGAAAGGAGCTTCCTGTGCGCCTGGCTAACACAATGAGAGAAGTTAATCTTCTGCCAGATAACTTGCTTAACCGTCCTTCGGTGGGATTGGTTCAGAGTTGGTAAGTAAATAATGTGGCTTCAGATGGGTCTACCCAGAATGCACTGAACATTTGGCATTGGGACCATTCTCCCTAAAAGTACACGTACTGCTTCTGTGGGAATGAGTCATTCAGGATAGCCGGGTTTCCCAGGTAATTAAAAGTTGGGTTTTTTTAATTTTAACTGACAGTGTATAATTGTCCTAAGGAAAAAACTTTTCAACTGTACTAGACACTTTCTTGACTTTTCAAATTTTTTCTGGTTATAAATGTGATTTTTCATTGAAGAAAATGGGAAAGTACAGAAAAATATAAAAGAATAGCAATGCAGTGTCCCATGTGAGCAGGTCTGCAATTCTTTGGATAGGGGGATGTTGCTTCTTTGATCCAGTCTCTGCCGTGTTTTTTCTGTTTTCCTTTTAAAGAAGTTTTTAGAAGACAGTACTTATTTTAGGGCAAATTAAGTCATTTAAAGGGGAACCTCCTGTGAAAAATATGAGCTACCTGCTGTGCCTCATCTCCCCCATGAAAAGTCTGAAGTATCTTCACAGAGTATGTTAGCATTCAGTCAGGTGTAGCTCTGATGCTTAAAGCACGTGCTGTCTAATTGAGGAAGTTGAATTTGTGACTAAACTGCCCACTCAGTAGGCAGAGTGGGATGGGTGAGTGGTAGGAGGGAAGAGCAGGTGGTGTATTTTTAGAAAGGGATTTGCATAGATTTAAGAAACGCTTGCTTGTTTCCTCTGTATTCTACAAGCAAAGAAGAAGTCCCCGTGGAGAAAGCTGGAGGGGATCAGGATGCCAGATGCACAAAGTGCTCTCAAGCCAGCACCGAGGAGGTGCCATGGGGGCCTGGGGGAGGGAGGTGCCGACTGTGGTCTGCGCTGCCCCTTGGTGGGGGGGGTGGAACTGACAGGGACAGGGAGAGCACTTTAGGGGACGGGAATGATGTGGACAGATATGGGGAGAGTGGAGCCATGAATTAGCTGGCATCTAGAGTATTAATGGAGGCTGGGCTACTGAAAGAAGATAGCCATTCAACAGTCATTCCTCAGTAATACTGATTATAATAAATTCTTAGGGTTGAGAATGAATCATCTGAGAAACACTCTATTGGGTGGTCCATCCTTGTCCCAGACAAGCAGCAGCCCCTCACTGAGGCAGGTGCAGGGGCCCCAGGACCCCAGAAAGCTCAAAGAGGTGGCGACCATGGCTTCCATCTCAAGGTCACTTGGATTCTACCGTAAACTCATAGCTTGTTTCAGGAACAGCAAGTACTTGTTTGCATGAGACTTCTTTATTGCTCCAAGACCATGATTAGAGATTTTCCAGCAGAAAGTATATAAGCACTCTTGGGGCTAGCTACTGTGCTGGGAATTCTAGGTAAGCTAGCTGACTTTCAAGTCCCCAGTCATGGTGGCAGTGACAGTCAAACATTTACTATCACTTATGTAAAAGTCACTTCAGGGGCTTCAGAGTGAATTGCTGGCAAATTGCTGACTGAGATTACTGAGTCAGCTCTTTTTTTTTTTTTTTTGGTCTCCTTACTATTTCTCTTCCATAGCCATTGCAAACGTGCATGTTACTTCTTCCCTTTCTTTTTTAAACATTCAATTTTGAAATAATTGTGTATTTAACAGAAGGGTTTGCAAGACTAGTAGCAAGAATTCCCATATCCTTGCACCCAGATTCACTAATTGTTAACATTTGGCAACATTTGTTCTATCATTCTCATTCATATTCTCTCTCCCTCTCTCAATATATATATATGTATGGTACACACATACACACATAAAATACATTATTTTTTTCTGAACCATTTGGATTAATGGTACACATCATGCCCCTTTACCCCTAAATACTTTAGTGTGTATCTCCTTAGAACAACTCTTAGAAAACCACAGTTTGATTATCCAATTTGGGAAATTTAACATTGATACAGTAATATTATCTAATATGTGGACCCTTCTGTCTTTCATCAGTTGTCCTAATAGTGCTTTTCTTTTTAAGCAATCCCCACCCCCACCCCTGATTTATGAGTCCAGTTCAGGATCATGCATTGCGTTTACTTGCCATTTCCTTTCCCTCTTGAAAACAGATCTTAAGTATAACAGGCCATGAAGCCCATCTCAGTCAGAGTGTGTTCTCCTTGCTTTCTTGACTTCAGGCTAGGAAACTCAGCATAATCTTTGACTCCTTTCCATTTATGACTTTGCTCTTTAAATGAACTATCCCCTTCCAGAAGGATGGGATGCCTGCCTGAAATTCTGCTGACGTGTGGCAGGGCAGAGGGCATCACTGTGGATGGCTGACTGTGGCCTCTCAGGGTGGTTTAACCTAATGATTTTAACAATGTCTAATTCATAGCCTTATATGCCCAGAAACTTTAAAAAAAATATACCCAGTAATGAACATACTTTAGTATCATGCGTTGTCACAAAGTTCAGGTGAGGCTGATTAATAAAACGTCCTTCCTGTTTATGTATTTATAAGCGTAACAGTCATTTTTAGTTACTGGTGTGCCCTCTTCCTCTATCCAAAGTGGGATAGTAGGATTAGTAGTCATTAATTATTAGAAATACTCAGAATAAGGGATAATTTTTTCAGGACATGTTAAGACCCAAAGCAGAGCTCATACACCTCTAAGTAATTGGAATCTCTGAATCCGCACCAGATCCGGCAGGTCCAGTCTGGGTGTAGCTGCTGCTGTAATGTGCCTCTCTAAGTCCCATTTTTCCTCTGTTCTCCATATCTTTGTTGGACATATTATTTCTTATACTGGCCCTGACTGAGATATGTCGGTATTCTTAATCCAGAAGCTGTTCCTGAGGGCCTAAGAGGCATTCTTTCTCCTTCATTACATGTTGATGAAATTAGGTTCACTCTGAGAAGGAACCTTCTTTATTTCTAGTTCTAGGTTCTTTTTTTTTTTTTTCCTTTTCCTGCTGTGCCATGCAGCTTGCAAGATCTTAGTTCCCCAACCAGGGATTGAACCCAGGCCCATGGCAGTGAAAGCACCGAGTCCTAACCACTGGACCGCCAGGCAACTCCCCTAGTTCTAAGTTCTTAGCGTGCGCTTCAGGGTCACACACGTGCTTCTTAAATTTTCTGTGCACTTTTTTTGGTAATCAAACTATAGACTTGGTGTATCAGTTAGGACATGTGTGTTAGCAAGTAGCAGAAAATCCAACTAAACCTGGCTTAAGCAATAAATTGTAACTATAAGATCCAGCCATAGGATGAGGTTTTCGTGTTGGTTTGATTCAGAGATTCACGAGATTATCAAGGCCCTACTTTCCATGGGGTCGGCTTCATTTTCTGGCTGGATTTTCTCCTGGTGACAGAATAGCTGCAGCAGTTCCAGGCTTTACATCCATGGACCACATTGTCCAAAAGCAGAGCAAGTTAATTTCTCTCCCAAAGACCGCCAGCAAGTCTGCTCTCTTATTTTACTGGCCTGAATCGAGGCAGTGATGTCCATTCCTGAGCCAATCCCTGTGTCCAGGGAAATGCGACTCAGTGACAGGCTTAGGCCAGAACTATCGGACTAATTAGGAATTAGTGACAAGAGAAATAGGATTACCAAGAGAAAAACCGGGCCACCCAGGAGCTTTGCATGGTATCAGCTTCCCCGGAAGCACTTGGGCTACATGGCGGGTGGAGGGGATTGGATGGATACCTGGGTGGAAATTTAGTGTACTCCTAAGGAAAAGGGAAAGGAGGATGGATGTAGGGTAGGCAACTAACATAGTATCTCTTTGTTTTCAGGTATATGCAGAGTTTTCTTGAACTTCTAGAATATGAAAATAAGAGCCCTGAAGATCCACACGTCTTGGATAAGTAAGTATGGTACCAAACTTAACTGAAAAAGTCACAATATCTAGGTTAAAAAATGTTTTGGTAAATGGAACTCATGTCATTAAGAACCAAGAAGTACAACTTGGCCGAAAGCATTAGGTTTCTTAATGGGTAACAACTCAACGTTGCAGTTTTTTAAAATTTGAGTTAAGATTTTAACATAGTACCAAGGGAATAATGACCCTTCCAATTACGCTTCATGATCTAATTCTTAATACTTGTCTTCTGGTGAACTGGTGCTGGGCACTCACTGTAAATATTGCAGTAAATGTTCCACCTAGTGGTAGTTTTAAGAACGCACTGGCCTCTGTGTATACATGAGTTTATGTACTTAGTCCTTTACAATTTGTTTTTAAATTTTCAATGCGATACTACATTTGAGCTCAGAGAATCAATAATGCTTTTATTTTGGAGCAGCATAAAAGAGTATGCTATTAACATAACAGCTATTCTGAATTCTGTTGCTGCTGTTAGGCACGAAGGCTGCTAAATTCTCATGCTGATGGAAAATATTTCTGGTTTTTCTTTTTCATTTAACCAGGAAACGCTGACCCTAGCTCTGAGAGTGATTTTTTGACCCCCAAGAGAAATTGTGTCCCCTTCACATTACTTTCCTCCTCTTTCACGTACACATCAGTGAATGCATATGGCAGGCCTGTTGTGCTGAGGAATTTCTTTCTAAGTAGAAACCTGACCCACATCATCGTGACACCAAATGCCTTACATGTAGGTGTTCCATAAAAAGAACGAAGAAGCACCGCGTTACATAAGAGACCTTAGCTGGAGGCATTTAACCCAGCTCTCTCAATTCACAGATAAGAAAACTGAGGTCCAAGATGTGAGGTGACTTCCCCAAGATTGTAACATTAGTTAGGAGCAGAGCTGAATCTGTAAATCATGTTTCCTCTTCCTTGGTACATTGCTCTTTGCAATGCGCCATACTGCCAGAACTGCTGGTCTGAGTCATGAGTAGCTAGCTGAAATGTAGTTACAAATTAAAATACAAAGGGAAAAAAGTCCTGACCTGTTTTATACTTTGCTAGGTGTTTTGCTAATGGGTCTCTGAAATGTGGAAGGGGAGGCATTGGATTAGAGCCCCCAGCTGTAATGTTTTCCTTGTTGTAAGGCCTTGCTGTCGTTTAAGTTATCAAAGTTAAATGAACTCAGAAGTTTGGTTTCTCAAAAGTCATTAGCTAGTTACAGTTTGGCTGATATCCTCCAAATTAGGACTGACCTCTATAGCTTCAAATTTTGGGATACAGATTTGTGGAAGTTTATGATATTAAATTTCTGCCGTGTGTTTCCTGGAGTCCTGTCTCAGTTTCTGGAACAGGTTATCAGTCAGATGCGATTTATGGACGCGAGCCTGCTTTGGAAAGTGCCAAGTGCTGGATCCAATGTGTACGAGATTGTAATGATAATAGCTCTCGCTCAGTGACGTTTAGTAACTTGTCCAGGTTGCCATGAAGCTAGTTAAGAGACTTGGGATTGTAGAAGCCTGATGTTTGCAATGAAGGAAGGAATGGGGAGTTCTGCTCATCGTAGCAGCCTTTTCTTATCAGTGAGAGGTTATATAGCAGTCATGGGCAGGGAAACCATTTCAGTAAAGTGAAAGTAGCTTAGAGGACAAGGATGTTTGTCATAATGATAAAGTTTAGAAGAGCCCCAGAAGATTGGGGAAGTAGTCTGAGAATTGAACCGTTGAAGCAAGTCTCCTCCCCTCAGATAAGTTGAGGCACTTTTCTACTGTAATGAATTGTTTCCGTTTAGTAATATTTAATTTATGAATACGATGGGAAGAGCATTATGTAAAGGATAAATGGTCCATTAGAAAATTTCTTGTGAATAATTATGACCTTCTAATTTCTGAGTTGATTTATTCATCTTTGCTGTCTTTGCACATATGTATCTGTTACAGAAATATTTCATCATTGAGAAAATAAGACTATTTGGGTAAATAAAGTCACTCCAAATTTCCATTACTGGGGGACAACCACTGTTAACATTTTCCTTCCATTTACACTTTTAACTAGGCATATATATTTCTATATGTGTAGAATGTTGTGTGTGTGTGTGTGTGTGTGTGTTTTACAAAAATAACAGTGTCAGCATTATAGATCTACACCATTATTAGCAGTTTCATAGTGGTCCATCTGCAGATAACTCATGTGATTTGACCTCCTGTCATTGGGTTTTAGAATAGTTCGTGGTTTTCTTGCTACTATAAGCAGTGCTCTAAAGAACAGCCCTTAAATACAGCTGTTGGCCTTGTCCAGTTATTTTCCTAGAATCAATTCCTGGGAGTGGAATGACTTTCTTTGGCTTTTGATATAGGCTGCTCAATTGCCCCTAGAAATGCATCAGTTATGCTCCCACACTCTGGCTGACAGTGGTTATTCTTTGCCAGTCTGTAAGCGGAGAATAGTGTTGCATTGTTTTAATTTGCTTTTCTTTTATTATTTTGAAGGTGAAGTTGTTGGTGTTTGCGTTTCCTCTGGTACATTTTCTATTGATACCAGGCCCCTTGCCTAGTTTTCTGTTAGGGTGGTCATCTTTTCCTTCACTAAGAATAGTAACTCTTGTGAATATATTTTTCCCAGCTTTCACTTTTTTGGACTTTATAATGCGTGTCCCTATAAAATTGCTGAAATCCTGCATAGTCCTATTATTTGTTTCATCATGGTTTCTGCCTTTGGTATAATGAACAGCCTCCCTTTACTCCAAGGTTATATACTTATTCAGCTGATTTTCTTTGTCCTTTTCTACAATTTCATCCTTTTACATTTAAGTCTTTTAACCCATTTTTGGGCTTAAAGTTTAAAATTGAGGTGTGACTTAAATTGTTAGCCAGCTGTCCCAACTAATTTGTTTTCCTACTGACTTGTCACTTTATCGATGTGCTGAATTTTTACACACACATACTCATTCACCCTTGATCCTGGTTCCAAGCTTTTTATTTGGTTCCATTGACTTGTCTTTCTGTTCTTAGTTACCATTCTCAATATATTTTTCCCTCTGCACCTTTACAGTAATATACTGGAATTCTTGAATAGGTTTGTCTTAATCACCTTTGTTCTGTCTACATTTCATCACCGTATTTTACTGCTGTGAGAAATACGTTTCAAAATTTTATTCTTAAAAAGTTTGACATTATTTCTTCATGGAAACTATTTCTTTAAGACTCCATAATAAATCGTTGGAGATTTTTGGGATTGTCTTCATGTTGTCAGAAGAAATATTAATATATTCTGCAATTATGTGTTCAGCAAACATTTATAGAATTTGTTTTATTAGTAATCACTTATCCAGAAAGTCAGTGGATTCCTAAAAAGGTATTTGAGCATTTTTTTCTTTACTAGAACCTTCTACTTTTTGTATCTCTGAAGGAAGACTTTCTGTAGAAAGTTTCAAGCAAAAACTGAGTAATACTTTAGTTTCTCATGAGTACTTCCTTGTAGCCTATGATGATAATGATGTCTCTGCCTTATAAAAATACCAACAGGTAAATAGTCCTGAGATAGACCTGGGAAGTTTATACATTAGCCCATGAGATTTTGACCATTTTGACCATTTTTTTGTTTCCTTTCCACACAGCTTTCTACAAGTTCTAATTAAAGTCAGAAATAGACACAATGATGTGGTCCCTACAATGGCCCAAGGAGTGATCGAGTACAAGGAGAAGTTTGGGTTTGATCCGTTCATTAGCAGTAACATCCAGTATTTTCTGGACCGGTTTTATACCAACCGCATCTCTTTCCGCATGCTTATTAACCAGCACAGTAAGTTGGGTTTTCTTGGTCCAGTTTTGAAAAGATAACCAGAGTGATTTCTCCAAAATGTTTTCCTGTTGCTTCATTTTTAATTTACTGATCTGCATTTTTGTCTAGAAATTTCATTTCTAGTTCAGTTTTTCCTAAGTGAGTCCTATCTATGAAAAAGCTTATCATTAGAACTCTCTGTTAAAAGAAATCCTTGAAAGGCTTTTTGGGTGCTCATATTCAAGACAGGACCACTGCCTGCCTTTTAAGCCTCTGCTGTTACATTCCTGGTTGGGGTGAGGGACCGGCTTTAATGGCAGCCTGGTGTTCATCTCTGAATACTTTTCAGTGTCTCTAGGGTCTGTTCTAGTCTTCATTCAGGATGTCACATGTTTTCCTTTTTGGTTTTAAAAACATTGATACTAAGAATATTGAACTGACAAGTTGGCAATATGAGCAATAGATCTTTTATTTCACAGTGATCACTGAAATCAGATTAAGTGGGATTGTCAAACCCTAATCTTGTATTGAGAGTTTTAGTCTCCTCTCTAGGCTGATAAGCAGATAAGAAAAAAAAAACAACTAAAATTCTCTCCACAAAAACTTTTAAACTGATTTTCAGCGTGTTTCTTTGTCCGATTTCATAATTCTTATGAAAAAGCATCCAGGTGTCTAGAGTCTAATTCACCCTCTTTGTTGAGTCAGAAAATGGACAGAGCATCTTCATTTTACTAATGTGTTTTATTTGGATAAACAAATGTTATGCAGCTATTAAATGTGAGTTTGTTCTAAATGTGTGTCTGTTTAAAATGTAAATGTTTGACAGTTTACAGGAAATTTATAGGGAAAAAAAAAGAACCCAAATACTATTTAAACTACTTAGATAACTACAGTTTCTTTCTGACCTACATATGTGTGTCTACATATATACATACATGTTTTTCGATCATTGATTAAGCTTGCACACCTCTTGGTTTTCTTCCACTTAATTAGTTGGCACTTTACGTATTGGCCTAATGCCCATATTTGTCCTTTTTCATAATTAAAATCTCTACCTATTTTATTTAAACATTCTCCTTTTGTGAAGTCTAAGTTATTCCCAATTTTTGTTTGATTTAAGAATAGCTACACATATAAACATTTGAATTCAGATTACTTTTTTCTTTGGGGGCTCCTTTTGGTTTTTTTCAGAAGTAAAATTTTGCAAACCTTGTATATTATGAAAGTGGTTAAATGTACTTTTAAAAACGCTTGCACAAATAGCGTTCGTGTGTAGTACGGTGAAAAATAAGCTCCACAATGGAGGCATTTGAAGTGCGCATGGTGAAGACCCTGTGCAAGCCTGGTGTAATGGTGCAGACTGCACCATTGTTGGGGAGAGCGGGTTGGAGACCTGGCCCATGTCACTGCTTTAGGACCTGCTAACTGCACCTGGCAGATTTCACAGCACATCCTTCCTCCTCAGTTGTCTGATAGCTGATCACCCACCAATTGAGTGGATTCTGTTGCGCTAAGTCACTGTGGATGCTAAAACGGTTTTCACAATAAGAAAATCTTTTCAAAACTTACAAGCCGCATATTTCTCTGCCTGACCATCCTAGCCTGCTGTGTTTTTAATCCTCTCCCTTTTCTCTTGTGTTTGTTTAGCACTTCTGTTTGGCGGTGACACCAATCCTGCGCATCCCAAACACATAGGAAGTATTGATCCCACTTGCAACGTGGCTGATGTTGTGAAAGGTAAGGAGGCCAATGTAACGTTAGCGGTTGTGGTTCCAGTAGGATTGTGGTTTCGTTGAGGCAGCTTGGCTGTAGGGTTATGGCGCTGAACGGTTTGCTGCTTCATCAGGCCACTTTGGGCCCAAGCCATTTGATCCAAATATGCCATGTTCTTTCTAGGCGGCTCAGGAAGCGATGCATAATTAGTAATGTTCAAAATCGGAGTTTCTACTTCATTGACTAAGGCTTTTCTTATCGTTCTCGCTAAACAGTAAATATTTGTTAGCTTAAGAGTCTTAAGTTTCAATTGCCACCACTGTCTGAAAATTTCAGAGAATGCAAACCCCTGTTATAAAGTTCAGCTGAATTCACGTGTTTGTAAAATGTATACGTCTTTCTGACATGCACTCCAGGTTTTAGAATCTACATGGCATTTGGGCTTCACGGGTTCCCTGGCTGTGGAGCTGGCCTCTGTTCCAGCAGCCTCAGGGTAGCACAGAACCCTAGAGCCATATGTTCCTAGTGCCTGGGCGCTTGGAATTTGAACAGCAGTCTCCTCATTTTTCATTTAAGATAACTGCTAGCTCCAGAAAGCCTTCCTGGTTGTAAGTGATCCACCAGGTTCCTGGACCTCTTCAGTTTTCTTCGGTGTTAGGGTTATTCTCTGCAGCCTCAGATCCCCAGACTGTCCCCTTTCCTAGATTGTGTCTCCTCCTGTGGCCCTCCTCTCCTCATCTAAACACACACCTTACTAGTCTCAGGACCATAGCTCTCCCCGATCTTCATTGGGATCTCTGTTGCTCTTACTTTTTCTGGATTGTGTAGCTAAATGAGTAGGAGGCAGACGAGGGCCTTGTCTCCTTGGCAGAGCTCTCAAGCCTGCCTCAAGCAGAGTGACCTTTGCTCTTGGAGCTTGGAGGGCCAAGGAACGGGACCCCATGTGGACAGCCTCCCCAGTGGGGGAACCGACCAGATCTTCAGCCGCTAAAGCTAAGGAAAACCTGTGCTGTTTGGTTACCCTGGGCATCCACCGGTGGCCTGAGCTCAGGCTGGGCTTGTCAGCCTGCCCTGGCCTCTGTTTAGTTAGAAAATATTTACTCACATTACTTCAGTTATAAGTGAATAGGCTCAGCTTCAGCACCCTAAGAATCCTGTATGTAGGTTTCTCTCTCACAAGGTAACCCTCTGTAGGCCCCCAGCAGGGGAGGGAAGCAGGATTGGTCTTATCACCACTTGTATGTTCATCTGGGCCTAGCCCAGTGGCTTTTATGATTCAGAAAACCTGGTTCAGATAGTTGACTGCCCTTAGGAAAAAAGGCACACATTCATAAAGCAAAAGTGCATTATAATATATTGCATGTGTGCCTTTTCTCTTGAACTGCAAGCAATTTGAAGTCAGGGTGTTTGTCTTATACTTGTTTTGTGACTCACATAGAACTTAGTATATGCCTGTGTAGATGGTCAATAAATATTCCTTGGCTTGAGAAATGTTCAACTTTTCGGTAATTTACTTTAACAAAAAGCTTTATTGTGGTACAATTCACATGCCGTACAATTCACCCATTTAAAGTGTACAATTCAGGGGTTTCTAGTTTATTTACGGAGTTGTGCAACCATCACCATAATCCAATTTTAGAACTTTTTCATCACCCCCCAGAAAACCCCATAGCCATTAGCAGTCACTCCGCACTACCCCTCTCCCCAGCCCTAGGCAACCACTAATCTATTGGGTTGGCCAAAAAGTGCCTTCCGTTTTTAAGTAAAAATAAAAGACGCATTTTTCATTTTCACCAAGACCTTTATTGAACCACATCTTCACCCTTTTGTTCCACTACCTTCTGCCATTTTTCAGGCAACTTCATAATTCCATCTTCCCAAAACTTTTTATCTTTTTGAGCAAAGAACTGTTCCAGGTGCGTTTTACAGTCTTCCAGGGAATTGAAATTTTTTCCATTAAGAGAATTTTGTAAAGACCGAAATAAATGGAAATCTGAAGGTGCAGTGTCTGGTGAATATGGCAGATGAATCGGATATTCCCAGCCAAGGTGTAATAGTTTTTGCTTTGTCATCAAAGAAACATGCGGTCTTGCGTTATCCTAATGGAAGATTATGCGTTTTCTGTTGACTAACTCTGGACGCTTTTCGAGTCGAGTGCTGCTTTCAGTTGGTCTAATTGGGAGCAGTACTTGCTGGAATTAATTGTTTGGTTTTCCAGGAGGAGTTCATAATAGAGGACTCCCTTCCAATCCCACCATATAGACAACATCACCTTCTTTGCAAGAAGACTGGCCTTTGGTGTGGTGGGTGGTGGTTCATTTCGCTTGCCCCACGATCTCTTCTATTCCACACTGTAGCACAGTATCCACTTTTCATCACCAGTCACAATTTGTTTTCAAAACGGAACATTTTCATTACATTTAAGTAGAGAATCGCATGCCAAAATACTGTCGAGAAGGTTTTTTTCACTTATGTGGAACCCAAACATCAAAGCGATTCATATAACCAAGCTGGTGCAAATGATTTTCAGTGCTCATGTTGGATATTTTGAGTATGTCAGCAATCTTCCACATAGTATAACGTTGATTGTTCTCAATTAATGTCTCGATTTGATCGCTATCAACTTCAACTGGTTTACCCAACCGTGGAACATCTTCCAGTGAGAAATCTCCAGCATGAAACTTCGCAAACCATTTTTGACATGTTCGATCAGTCACAGCACCTTCTTCATATACTGCACAAATCTTTTTTTGCGTTTCAGTTGCATTTTTACCTTTCTGGAAATAATAGAACATAATAGGCCAAAAATGTTGCTTTTTTTCTTCCATCTTCAATATTAAAATGGCTACACAAAAATTCACCAATTTTGATGTCTTTTTTTAAATGCACACTGATGTGACAGCTGTCACATACAATCTAACAAAATTGTTTCAAATGAAATTAAAGACAATTAAGTGCTACTACTAGAGCCATCTTACGGAAAAAACTAAACAAACCTTTTGGCCAACCCAGTACTTGCTGTCTCTATAGATACTCCTATTCTGGACCTTTCATATAAATGAAATCATACAGTATGTGGTCTTTTGTGATTGGTTTCTTTCACTTAGCACAATGTTTTCAAGTGTCATACATGTTGTAGCATAAATCGTTACTTTGTTTCTTTTTATGACCAAATAATATTCCATTGTATGGATAGACTGCATTTTGTTTTATCTATTCATCAGCTGATAGACATTTAGGTTAGCTAGGTGACCTTGGACATGTTACATAACCTCTTCGGGCCTCAGTTTCTTCATCAATAAAATGGTGCTCTCGGCAATTCAGCTATATCCTAGGGTTAAGTGAGTTAATATATGTAGAGCTCCTGAAGCAGCAGTAGCACCCAGGAAGGGCTGTAGGTAGACAAGTTCATGAGCATCCTTGGGCATCATGTGAGTCATTTGCCTTCTCATTTATACCATTGATTATATAATAAGTTGGTGCCTTTGCTTTTGTTTCTGGCATAAATTATAAAATATTTTAAAACATTTAGGACATTTATAAGACAATTGAATATTTGATGAAATGTTTCAAGAAATATTGTTAATTTTTTTAGGTATGATATTGGTATTGTGGTTATTTTAAGGTGTCCTAGCTTCGAGAGAGGTATTTTGAAATATCACACATGGTATGAAATGCCTTGTGGGATTTGCTTCGAAATTACGAAGAGGTAGGGCAGTGAAAAAGATCAGGCTGTGTTGAGAAGTGTTGAGGCTGGTGACGAGTGCACGAGGATTCTCTGCACTGTGCTCTGCACTTCCGTCAACGTTTGCAATTCTTCATAATAAAGTTGTAAAAACATACTCCCTTAAAAAAAAATGGTTCTGAAGACCCTAGGGGCAGGACAGGAATAAAGTTGCAGACGTAGAGAGAGAATGGACTTGAGGACACGAGGAGGGGGAAGGGTAAGCTGGGACAAAGTGAGAGTGTGGCATGGACATATATACACTACCAAATGTAAAATTGATAGCTAGTGGGAAGCAGCCGCATAGCACAGGGAGATCAGTTCAGTGCTTTGTGACCACCTAGAGGGGTGGGATAGGAGGGTGGGAGGGAGGGAGACGCAAGAGGGAAGAGATATGGGGATATATGTATATGTATAGCTGATTCACTTTGTTATAAAGCAGAAACTAACACACCATTGTAAAGCAATTATACTCTAGTAAAGATGTTAAAAAAACATACTTCTTTTTAGCATCTCATTGTTTCTTCGCAAAAAGTCTCTCACTAATTTTTTAGAGAGATTTTAACCATGAGTCAGTGTAAGTAGAGAAGTAACAGAGAGTTCTCGGCAGTTGTTAGGGCAGAGGGATGAAGCAGCGCTCAAGTGAATCAGAGGATGAGGCTGGACGCTGGAGGAGAGCAGAAGCCGTTGTTTTGAGCACTTACTGCCTGTGTGGCTCTTACTGGACTTATTACATCCTGCCTGGTCTTGGCATCGTTCTGTACTTCTGTTGGTCTCTCTCATGGGGGTGTAAATTCCTCAAGGGCTGGAATTACTCTCATCCACGCTTGCATCACTCCTCTTAGGGACAGAAGTTTCATACCAAACAGTAGTGGAAGATTGTGTGCAAAACAGTTGGATCAGTATTTGAAAGAAGGAAACTAGAAGTTTGTGCCTCCTGCTTTCTTTGGCCTTTTTAGTCGAGGTTTTGACCCTGGGCCAGGTCGCCTCCCACCCTCTCCCTCTTCCCGCGCTCACTCACAGCTTTATCTTCACTCTTTCTCCTGCCCCTTTTGACTTTATACCCAATGAGTCCACCAGTTACCATGAACACATTTTACTCCATCCTCTCATGTAACCATTCCTACCACTCGTCTGGCACAACTTAAAGCCTGGGCTCCTGGCAAAGCTGTATCCCATGATGATCACCCCCCAATGCCCCTCTGCCATGGGGAATGTCACCTCCGCCAGCACACTTCTACCCTCACACTCATGGGGCGAGGGGCAAGGACTGCGCTGCTCCCTGTTCCCCACCACTTCTTTCAAACCGTGTTTTTCATTTCTTAATAGCCTCTTCCCTTAAGACAACAGTGGAGGCTGGTTTCAGATTCTGCAACTGCATGAACCCGCGAAGCAACTTCCACATCATCAGCTCTTCTGCCACCTTCATTCCCTTCATAAATCATAAATCCTACCCACAGCACCCTGAGGACGCTTGGCTTGTATATACTTTCTAGAATGCCCTGATGCTTCTTCCACTTGGTGAGGCATATGCTTACTAAGGGTCACTTACTTGTCCTCACACTGTTGGTGTAAGTTATACCACATGAATATGTATAAATATACATAATTTATTTATACGTTGTGCAAACTGAAGAAATGTGAGTACAAAAAAGAGACTTATTTCCATAAAAATCAAGTCGAATGCTTTGGAAAGACTTGATAAAGAAGAGATTCTTAAAAGTGTAATGAAATGACTGTGAACAAGATAACTTTTAGGTGACAGAGAAGCACTGAGTAAAAATCCCAGAAGGAATCTGCACTCGGATTGCTTGACAAGTATCTTTAAGTTTATTGCACTTTAAAGAAATAGGAATTGGAATTCATAGATGTGTGTGATATTGTTTATCTAAGAAGTATGATCTGGAACCCCAAGCTGACGTGTCTTTAAAGGAGAGGCATTGGCCTTATATGAAAAGCTTGGTAGAGGAATAAATTGTGTATTCAAAGGTGTATTTTAAGTTAATGTTTACAATTGTAGTCATTTTATGGTTTCCCACTATCCAACTTTTTTGTCAATCATCCAACTTCTGTTTCCGTTTTGGTCAGTCAAGAGGACTAATACCATATTACCAAATAATAAAAAGTGCTCATTGAAGAAAATTGAGAAAATGTGGGAAAAGAGGGAAGAGACTAAAAATCACCTGTCTTCATAACCCAGCAAGAACATTGTTTTATATTGAATTCATACCAACTTTATGGATAGCAACTGTGAATAATGTATCTCTTCATATGAAATCCATAGTACTTGTGTATTTCCCCATCTCCAGCGCTAATGCCCATCACACACCACCTTCCTGGATGAATTCAGTGTCTGATCTGCTACACTCATAACCTCTATATTCAAATAGTTTTCCCAGCCAGGTGTATATAATCTTTATTCCTCAATGAGATATTAGTCTTAAATCAGTTACCTTTCCTACCATGGCAAAATTGGCTAGGCACCCTAGCAGGAAGCCTGAAGGTCTCTTTCCTCCCTGTGGACAAAGCAAATTTTAATAGCTTTCTGTTTCATGCCCTGTGGACCCCACTTTTAATTCTCTAAGTGTCTGCATACCCAAGCAGAAGCTCTTTCTGGCTCAAAATAAGACTGAGAAAAAATAAACAAGGCAGACAGCACGAACTATCAGAAGGCCTGGAAGTTCTTCCATGTCTTCTAGCAAAAAGGCACTGGAGTCTCCACCCCCAAATGCCCCAGGGACAATAGTCAGAGAGTCCCAAAGGGCCCACGCCTCCCCAGCTCTTCTTCCAAATACCCCCGAATGCTGTCAAGGAGAGGAAGAGATGCGTGTCAGCTTCCTTCAACTCTCAGTGACGTCTTACCATTCCCTTCCTCTTTTGAAAGTAGTTGGTATTTTTTCACTGGTTTTTCACCTTCTCCTCATACCTTCTGAGATTTTTCAGCTCATCTTCTTTACAATGTTGTGTTAGTTTCTGCTGTACAACGAAGTGAATCAGCTATATGTATACATATATCCCCTCCCTCTTGGAACTCCCTCCCCCCAGCCTCCCATCCCACCCATCTAGGTCACCACAGAGCACGAAGCTGAGCTCCCTGTGCTATACAGCAGGTTCCCTCTAGCTATCGGTTTTACACATGCTAATGTATATGTGTCGACACGTCCCCAGCCATGTCCACACGTCTATTCTCTTCATTTGCATCTCTGTTCCTGCCCTGCATATAGGTTCATCTGTACCATTTTTCTAGATTCCACATATGCGTTAATACATTGTACAATATTTATTTTTCTCTTTCTGACTTACTTAACTCTGTATGACAGACTCTAGGTCCATCCACATCTCTACAAATGACCCAATTTCATTCCTTTTTATGGCTGAGTAATATTCCGTTGTATATAGGTACCACATCTTCTTTATCCATTCATCTGTCGATGGACATTTAGGTTGCTTCCCTGTCCTGGCTATTGTAAATAGTGCTGCAGTGAACATTGGGTACATGTATCTTTTTGAATTATGGTTTTCTCAGGGTATATGCCCAGTAGTGGGATTGCTGGGTCATATGGTAGGTCTATTTTTAATTTTTTAAGGAACATCCATACTGTTCTCCCTCTGTCTCTAATATTTATTTCCCTTTTGTTTTAGGAAACTTGATTTACAGGGTGTAGGGGTTCTGAGTTTTAATGACAGCTCTGCTATTGATTTTCTCAGCTGTGAAGGTCCTGCAGGGTTTAAGCATAGTCAGATGTCCAGTCCAAATGACCGGTGTGTGTGTGTGTGTGTGTGTGTGTGCGCGCACGCACGTGCGTGTGCCCGTGCATGCCTATGCATGCGCACGTGCGTGTTTTATAGCCTTAGGAAGCCTTAATGAACTAACTATGATTCCATACTTAGATCTATTGAGACAGACTCTAGGAAACTTTTATGTAGAAGGGTAGGGACACTATTTTTATTTTTGACTAGACAGTTGTATAAATGTGTAGAAGTGGGGTGCATCTTGCATCATCATAATTGAATGTGCAGAACACTGAAGCATGCCTCCTTGCTGCTTATTTAGCACATTAATATCTACCTTTACACATCTGCAAATTATAGCCTCATGGCAGTGAATGCTAGAATTAGTGTTGTAGAGCAGCTCCTATTATCCTCTGGGAGGTGCCTTCCATTGTGACCCTTTTCCCTCCTTTCTGTGTAAGAAACCAGGAAACAAAATGGAAAATCCTGTGATAAGATCGTTTTAAAGGTACAAACTTAAATACTTGGCACAGAAGTCAGCTCTCACAGCGACGTTAGCTTGCCTGTGTTGTTCCTAAATGCTCTTATTGCTCGGCTTAGCGTAATAGCATACAAACGGTATCTGGAGAGCGTGTCATTATTCTGGTTCAGAAAGAACGTCTTGTGCTCTCACTTCGGGCTCTTCAGGTTGCAAGTAACAGAGACCCACTCCCGCTAACTCAAGAGACAGATGTATTAAAAGAACCTAGTCGGTCCCATGGTAATCCTAGGGCAGGAACCACTTTGTAGTCAGAGCTATAGAAATTGGAACTGGGAAACAGAAAGCAAGGGTTTTTTTCTGTGTATCTTAGTAAGTGGGTTTGTCAAGTCACAGCCCCTCAGCCCCACTCTCTTGTCTGTAGACTGGCAGCCTTTTTAGGGCAGCTTGTTTAGGGCAATGACAGGCACTCCAGGCCTTCTAGATCATCATAACTCTAAGTGTTTCCTTTTGCCCTCTGCCCTGCCTGAGTGTCTCCATCCTGAATTCGCACAAGATGAATTTCATCAGCTCAGCCCGTCTTTTTGCCCACAACCGCAGGTTTTAGGATTCTAATCAGCCTGTGGATTGGTCGCCCTTACATTAGATGTTCTGCCCCCTACTTCTCCAGTTGGCTGTGCTTTGGGCAGTGGGAGAGGGTCTAGCACTTAAAAAAAAACCCTGATGCTTCCCACTCGGGATGGGTTTTGGGTAAGTGATGATAGACTAATACCTTATTAGAATTGCTTTGTGACTTAAAAGCGTTTCTTTTTTTTTTTTTGGTTGCGTTGGGTCTTCATTGTGGCGAGCCGGGGGCTACTCTTCGTTGTGGTGCGTGGGCTTCTCATTGCAGTGGCTTCACTTGTTGCAGAGCAGGGGCTCTAGGCATGCGGGCTTCAGTAGTTGCAGCATGCGGGCTCAGTAGTTGTGGCTCGCGGGCTCTAGAGTGCAGGCTCACTAGTTGTGGCGCACGGCCTTAGGGCTTGAACCCGTGTCCCCTGCATTGGCAGGTGGATTCTTAACCACTGCGCCACCAGGGAAGCCCTTAAAAGTGTTTCTTAAAAGCAGCATACATTGTAAAGCAACCATACTCCAATAAAAATTAATTTTAAAAAATAAATAAAATGAAGGAGTAAAAAAAAAAAAAGCAGCATACCTGTGACTCTGTAATGCTTTGTGGTCGTTTACGTTTACCTTGTTCAGGCATTGTTTCTTAAACTCGAGCTTTATGGTTTTTGGTATCCTGTTCATGTTTGTTTTTCATGTTTGTTTTCTCACTCAAATTCATCCTTGTCCAGTCTCTTATAAGATATCTGTAAACAAACAATGGCATGTATTTGTGATAGAGGCTAATATTGAGTTGGCCAAAAAGTTCGTTCGAGATCATATGGAAAAACCCGAATGAACTTTTTGGCCAGTCCAATATTTGATAGCAGGGTCCTCTGGTGAATTTTGAATAGGAAAATCTTCTAATAAAAACATCTAATAAAATAGCGTCCATACACTATTAAATTTTCCTTTGTGCTTCTTAAAAGTGATTTGTGGCTACAGTGGATCTGTTGGGCCGGTTGCTATGTGAACCTTCACCTTACTCTTTATGGCTCAGTCTTTTTTAGTTTTAGTGTTATGTGTTTATAGTTTGGGTATTCTATCCTGGGGAAGTAGAAATGTGCTACACCTACAGTTTTTTTTTTCTTTTTAAAAAATTATTTATTTATTTATTTATTTATTTTGCCATGCCAGGTCTTAGTTGCAGCATGTGGGATCTTCATTGCGGCATGTGGAATCTTTAGTTGCGGCATGCGAACTCTTAGTAGTGGCATGTGGGATCTAGTTTCCTGACCAGGGATCGAACCCGGGCCCCCTGCCTTGGGAGCACAGAGTGTTAGCCACTGGACCACCAGGAAGTCCCTACCCCTACAGTTTTGTTAGTTACTTTATCATCAGTACCTTATTTCCCTTGAAAACAGGTTCTTAAAACAATGAAAATCACTTATGTTCAGTGGCAGTAATAATCATTTCCTGATATTTCCTTTTAAAGATTGGGTGGTAAATAGTGACTCAAATATATTGCAGATAAAAGTAATTTGATAAATTATCGTATTTTAAGATTTTGGTTTCTATTTAAACAATAGAAAAGTTTTATTAGAAAGCTTATTATTAGTAGAACTTGCATTTTACTCTAGATATAAAGGAAGTGAATTTTTAAGCCAGTAGTTGAAGTTTGGTTGTTATGTTGGTGATTTTTTAAAAACTTTTCCATTCTTATGGTACTTTACTTAAACAGAAGTATCCTATTTGAGTATATATGTGCTGTCATACTCCTCAGTACCCCACGATCATTCATGGCCTGGGAGTGACAGTGATAGAATTCGCATGACCCAGCCTTGACTTTCTAGGCCAGTGGTCTCCAAATCTACCTTCTCTTCAGAATTTTTTAAAACTATGGATTCCCAGGCCTCAACACAGAGCTACTGCATCAGCATCTCCAGGGGTTCATTCAACCTATACTTCTTTTTTTAACTTGCTAATGAATTCTGCACACACACACAGGTTTGGGAACCACTCTAGCCCACTAGTTACCAGTCTGACCAAAAAGAACATCTCGAATCAGTGTAATTGATTGAACCTGGAGAATTTTTGCATGGGCAGGATTGTTCCATTTAGCAGATGCCCACTGGGTGTGTATTGTGCCCAAGGCATTATGACGTGCCACGGGAATTTATAGAGATGCACATGAATATAGCTTTTACCAGTACTGCCCCCAAAGGACTTTTGGCTGGCTGGTATATGTGAGTCTCATTGTCGTGTCTTGAGTTTTTCAAGGATCATAATGCAGTTGTTAATTACAGCATTGATACACTGTAATTTGTGGTAATGCTTGAAAAATTCTTATTCATGTGGTTTCAGGAACCATACTGAGTCTTTGAGTTTCAAGTTGGCTGCATCTATCTGGACTCTACTATCTTCCACATGTTACATTTGTGTCATACTTTTTCTTAATAATGCTGTTGTAATCTCATGCTATTGAGCAAGCTAATGCCATGAGGAACTAGCACATTTAGTGGAGTTGGGCTCGTTTCCTGTTCTTTGGTGAATGGGAGAGCAGTTTCAACATCTTTAAAGGTGTTCTATCCTTGGAGGAGTTGTTTTGTGGAGATGTACTGGCGTCGTACATGGATAACGAAGCTTCATTTTTAGATTTCAGTATCTATTGGTTTAAGTGTTGGCAGTTCTTGGTCAGCTTTGTGCTGCTGTGTCGCTAGGTGGAGACGTAGCCACAGCACAAAGAGGGAATCTTGATTTCTTTTTCCAAAAGAACTGTACAGATGTTTGATGAGTTTTATTATACCCTATGAAAAAAACTTGCAAACTTAATGTAATTCTAAATTGTAATTTTCTTTGTTAGGATTTAAATACAGTCCACTTTGATGTCTATTTTCACACCGATCAACTCTTTTTAAATTTTTTTCTCCTCTTGCTAATGTTTCCTTTGGCTATCCTTCATTATTTCATCTTGTCAGAGAGATTCTGATGTCTCTATCTGTGGTTCTTTATAGTGGTTTAATTCTCTTTTTTTAATATGAATTTATTTATTTATTTATCTTTGGCTGTGTTGGGTCTTTGTTGCTGCGCGTGGGCTTTCTCTAATTGCAGCAAGCGGGGGCTACTGTTTGTTGCGGTGCACGGGCTTCTCATTGTGGTGGCTTCTCTTGTTGTGGAGCACAGGCTCTAGGTGCGCGGGCTTCAGTAGCTGTGGCACGTGGGCTCAGTAGTTTTGGCTCGCGGGCTCTAGAGCACAGGCTCCGTGGTTGTGGCACACGGGCTTAGTTGCTCCGCGGCATGTGGGATCTTCCCGGACCAGGGTTTGAACCCACGTCCCCTGCATTGGCAGGCGATTCTTAACCACTGCACCACCAGGGAAGTCCCTATAGTGGTTTAATTCTAAAAGTTTAATAAAATGAGAATTTTTTTCTCTGAGGTCAAATATTATGTAAAATTTAAATTTAGTAGCAATAGGAGGGAAATGAACCAAACCTTATAGTCTGAACATACCCTAATCTTATCTTTTGTATTATTTTAGATTGACATTGTCAATTTTTAATGTATTTAAATTCTGTCAGGCTTACTTTTCCCCCTTTCTTCCTTCTTTCCCTCTTTCCTCTTACCGCTTGAATCTTAAGTATCTACTCTATGCACAGTACTGACGTGGGGAATATAAAAGAAGTACGAGCCTGTCTCCAAAGAGCTGATATACACTTGAGGACATTGCAAATGCAATCATGAAGCATTTTAAAGTAATTTGAATATCTGATCTTTAGAAATTGTAAAGGTGGAACTTAAAAAATCTCCTCACTTTGGAAGACAGTCTGGCTGTTCTTCAAACGTTTGAACATACAGCTGCTGTATGATCAAGCAGTTTTTCTCGCCTAGGTCTATACCCAAGAGAAATGAAAACACATCTTCACTAAAACAACTTGGACATGAATGTTCATAGCAACATGAATGAACATGTGAACGTTCATTTGTAATATCCCAAAAGTGGAAACAATCCAAATGTCTGTTGATGGATAAATGAATAGACAAAATGTGACATATTTGCATAATACAGTATTAATTCAGTAATAAAAAGGAATGAAGTACTGATGCATGCTACAACATGGATGATCCTTGAAAACATTATGCTAAGTGAAAGAAACCAGTCACAAAAGGCCACATATTGTATGGTTCCATTTATACGAAATGTCCAGGATAGCAAACCTATAGAGACAGAGTAGATCCGTGGTTGCCTAGGGCTGGATGCAGGGGTAATGACTGTTCATGGTTATGGAGTTTCTTTTGGGAGTGATGAAAAATGTAAAATTAATTGTGGTGATGGATGCACAACTCTGCGAATACACTAAAAATCACTGAATTGTATGTGCACTTTAAATGGATGATTTGTATGGTGTGAGAATTGTATCTCAATAAAGCTGTTTTTTAAAAAAAGTAGATTATCAAAAGGTTTAAAATTTATCAAACCAAGGAATATTTATTGACTAGCTAACAGGCATGAAATAAGTTCTATGTGAGTTATAAAACAAGTGTAAGACAGAAACCCTGACCTCAAATTGCTTACAGTTCAAGAGAAAAGCACACATGCAGTGTAAAATAATGCACTGTAGCTTTCTGAATTTGTTCCCCATCTTTTGGATGTACCTTCCTGAATTCTCTCTTCCATTCATCTCTGTAATGGCTCTGATTCTCTTACCCTTTGTCCTTTTTTTTTTTTTCCTTTCAAAAGCAAACTGTTGCTCCTCAGACTTTGATAAAATAACAGCCCCAACCTGTTACCTTTAACTAACTTAAAGGACATTTAAAATTTTTTTTTATTTTATTGAAGTATATTTGATTTAGAGGACATTTCAAAGCAAGAGTAGCGTCTCCAATAACTTAAATTGTGTGGCTCATGGAAACCCGTTCACTTAGCAAATACTTGTTGATGTTTAATTTACAAATAATTGGCAAATCTTAAGATGGTTGCCATTATTATTTTTGAAATTACAGCAAATATCTTTTTGGTCCAGTTTAGTCAGGTTGCATGCTGTTCAGAAGTATAGTCTTGAGTTAAGAGGCATTTTTCATGAAAAATGCCTCTTAGGAATATTTAAAAGTTAAAGCCATGTTTACTATAAAGCTGGCTATGTCGTCATTAGTGCAGTATTTTGATATTTTTGTGGTCATTAAAACTAAAAGAGAAATTTCGGTTCAGTTATTGTAATTCTACTGTAGCCAAAAAAGGCTGTTTTTTAAGGCAGTAGTTGATTAATTCTAAATCTGTCAGGTTACAGATTGTCCTTGTTTCTTTATTGTATTGAGTCTATCTGTCTGAGTCCATGCTGTTAGTGCAGCAGCCAAACTTTTTTCTCTCTTTGCAGATGCATATGAAACTGCCAAGATGCTTTGTGAACAGTATTATCTGGTAGCTCCAGAGCTGGAAGTTGAAGAATTCAATGGTAAAAGAAAAATAATTTCAACCTTAAATGCAAAGAAGCTGACTAAAAAACTGATTATACCTGAGCTATATTTCAGTGAGATCCTAAAATTGTGCTGCTTTTTCATCTTTCTGTGTTTTTAAAACCTTTTTTATATCTCTGGTCAGTGAGTTTTTGTACAGGAATGTGTTATCTATTAGAACTCCAAGCTCTTGGAACAGAAGTAATCAAGGTAGAAGATTCACAGAGATGTAAATAAGCAGTTCTCAAAATAACCAGTGCAAACAGTCAATAAACATGTGGAAAAGTGTTTACTAATCAAAGAAGTACAAAGAAAAACATAGAGGAATGCCATTTTTGTCTTTCAAAGTGGCAGTGATTAAAACATTTTAATGCTTTGAATTGCTGCCCAGAAAAATACTCTGTCCCCCAAATTTACACATTTCTGATATACGTTTAAATTGGTGTAGCCTTTCTTTTAAAAAAAAGGCTAACAACGTTCTTTCTCTTTGGCCCAGTAAGTTAAAGTAATAATGGTTATATTCTTTGGTCCAGTAAATAAACTTCAGAAAATTTATTAAGAGAAGATAGAGGGACTTCCCTGGTGGTCCAGTGGTTAAGACTCTGCGCTTCCATTGCAGGGGGCACGGGTTCGATCCCTGGTCGGGGAACTAAGATCCCGCATGCCCCTCGGAGTGCCAAAAAATAAAAACAAATAAATAAAAAATATGCAAAAGTCATTAAAAAATTTTTTTAAATCTGTCAAGAACCAATACTTAAAAAAAAAAGAATAAAGACGCAGACGTAGAGAATGGACTTGAGGACACGGGGAGGGGGAAGGGTAAGCTGGGACAAAGTGAGAGAGTGGCATGGACATATATGCACTACCAAATGTAAAATAGATAGCTAGTGGGAAGCAGCCACATAGCACAGGGAGATCAGCTCGGTGCTTTGTGACCACCTAGAGGGGTGGGATAGGGAGGGTGGGAGGGATAGGGAGGGTGGGTGGGAGGGAGACGCAAGAGGGAGGAGATATGGGGATATATGTATACGTATATCTGATGCACTTTGTTGTAAAGCAGAAACTAACACAGCATTGTAAAGCAATTATACTCCAATGAAGATGTTTAAAAAAAAAAAGAAAATAGAGATGTGCACAGATATATGTATAAGAATGATGATCAGAGTAGTTTTCTTATAGAGAAAAATTAGAAAACAACCCAAGTTTTCCACAATAGGGAATTATTTAAATAAATTCTGGTATACCCATAAGATAGAATACTATGCAACCATTCAAAACAATGCTTTAAAGAATATTTAATGTTTGAGAAAAGTTGAGTTTTTAACCACAGGCTATAAAAGTTTGTAATAGTGCAAGTTCATTGGATAATACGTTAAAGGATTTATACCACCAAAATACAAACAACAGCTCTCTGGATAGTGGGGTTTTAGCTAATGTTTATATTAGTTGTGTGAAACTATATTTACATGTTACTTTTATTTTTTTATTTGTAAGTTATGAAAGAGGCATACTTATCTCTAAAAATGCAAACATAAACATAGAGTAAAAAGTGAAAGTCCCCACTACTCTGCTCCCATACAGAGTTTTGTTTTTTACATAAATGAGGCTAAAACCATACATGTTCTTTAACTTGTGTATTTCACATCACCTTAAAGATCTTTGCATGTATTAGTGTCATTTAGAGATTTTCCATAGTGTAGATTATCATAATTTATTTAATCGTTTCCCATTGGGTGGACATTTAGGATTTCTGATTTTCCCAAATTCCATATAATGAGGCATGAAGGGGTGTGTGTGTGTGTGTGTGTGTGTGTGTGTGTGTGTGTATTGTGTGTGTGTGTGTGTGTGTGTATTTGGAGCATGGGAAAACCTATGAACGTGTGGAAGTATTTCTGTAGGCTAGATTCTTAGAAGTGTGGAACAACTGAGTCTTAGGGTATGGGGTCTTAGGGTATGGCATTAAAGATAAACCACATTCCCTCTCAAAAATATTCCAAAAATCGATTTCTCTTATAATGAGTTCAAAATGTGAAGACTTCAGGCTGCTGTCCATAGGACAACTGCCCCTACATTCTACTAGGAGGTGTGGAATCAATGCCACTTTCTAAGTCTGTTGGGTTCTCTGAGAAGAGTTGCACCCCTATTTTGAAGAAATATACCTCTAGCACCAAGTGGATTTTGCTTGAGTATTCCTGAGTAGAAGCATCTTAATATTCTGTTTCTTCCTACTGGCTAGGCGGAGCCTGACCTCACTGTCCCGATTTCTATCTGTCAAACATGGAACTTAAACTCACCGGTAGTAATTAATTGCTCATTTGCATGAATGGTAGCCTCACTCACTCTGAAGGCCAGAGCAGCGAGCCTGGTCTTGCTGATTCCCGGGTGCCAGCCAGGTCAGCACGTTCCTTCCCAGCGAGGCTGTCACAACGGGCAGTGCACCCCACCAGGGGAGAAGCTTTCCAACCATTTTTGGCACTGTCTCATGCATGATTTTTGAAGCCCCTTTTCCCATCACTAAGAGAAATGGTGGTTATAGGTAGCCTCTAGTTTCCTGTTGCTTTGGGGGATGTATTTACGATTTCTATTTGTTATTTCTTGAATGCCAAAGCTCTTTGTGAGTGCAGTTAAGCACTGCACTTGAGCTCTAACAAGCTCCGTGTTAGAGACGGAGGTCAGAGGTTGGTCCTGAATGCCTTAAGCAGACAAGGGCTTTGTCACAGAGAGAGAGTGTGTGTGACTCTGTTTTCCAGCGAGGAGTCAGATCCAGATCGTGTGGACTCATTTTCAGAGCCCGTGTGAACTAGCATAGCATCCCCTTTCAGGATGCTTCCATTCCCCAGTGGGTTCGTTTAACAGTAGTCAGTGATCACGCTTGCGCCCTGTGCTCTGCACTTCAGAGGAATGAGGCTGCCATGAATCCCAAAGAACAGTTTGTTGCTACCTGAGAATTTAAGTTCTGTGAGTTTGCCCTATGATCTCTTTTTCTGAATTTTTGATTTTTTTCTTTCCCAATGCAGACCCCTGAGAAGGTAGTAAATAGGATTATGCAGAACATACTGTGTGAACACCACCAGTATTTACAGTCATCACTAGCATTCTGAATATTGGGAGCTAGCTGTAGTAAACTTCTTTTTTATTCTTTTGGTAACACATTTCACAGGAAGATTAAAAACAACAGAATTTTATTTACCTTACATCAGGTTTCAAATATTTCCGATTAGCTACCCACGGCAACCCATGTGGGTTGCTCCAAAGATGGGTAGCCATTCTACCGTGCTTGTTCTCAACATTCTCATTCTCTTGAGAAATCAGTTGCCAAAGCATTAAGCAAATAAACATTTTTACCTTACATCTTCGGCATCCGTATGGTAAGGCAACATGGCTTAGAGGAAAGAGGTGAACTTTGTAGCCAGCCAGGTGGTGGAAATCTGGATTTTGACACTTAGGAGACAAGTCACTTTGCCGCTGCTGACACCCAGCTTCTTCATCTGTAAGCTCTCCTTGTGAGGTGATAAAAGGATAATGTTTCTAAGGCCTCAAGCAGAACACCAGGCACGTGCTGGAAATTTAATAAAGGGTGGCTACTGGAAGTCAGGGTTGACTTGGGAAAGATAAGACGTATGGTTGCAACACTTGCATTTTTTCACCATTTCTAGATCAGTCTTTTCTGTCAAGAGGTTGATTTATAGCTTTAGGTTTGGTTGGAAAAGTAAAGATTTCAGTTCACACTATGTAAATTTTGTTATAAGAGGGTTCGTAGAAAAGGTATGCATCTATCCTGGGGTCTTTGACCTCTAGTTTTCTCATATTGGATACTTTTGTGGATATTTTTAGTCAGGTGGTTCTACACAAGAATAAAAAAGCCATTACTAGTAGCTTTGTTAACACTGTCGGAATTAATTTTTTAGTAGTGGTAATAGCCAACATTTATTGACGGCTTACTATGTGGCAGGCTCTATGTAAACTAGTTTATCACTATTATCTCATTTAACCTTTATGTTAACCCAGTGAAATACGTACAGTGCTCATTTTAGAAATGGAACGCTGGAGGCCCAAATGTGTTAAATTCCTATTAATATACAGCCCTCCCTTGGTGTCTGCAGGTGATTGGTTCCAGGAACCCCCGGGAATTCCTAAATCCATGGATGCTGAAGTCCCTTATATAAAATGGCATAGTATAGTCAGCCCTCCATATCTAAGGCTTCTGCATCCATGGGTTCAACCAACCGTGGATCAAGCTTCTCTTATATTTCTCTTAAATGAATTGTTTCTGCTTAGCCACCATTTTTTTTTCATGCTTATAGGAGAACTGTCTGAAGATAAAACTCTTTATATCTTATGTAGAGTTCTTTTGGCATTTATTAAATGTCGTTTCAACTAATGGCATTTGGAGCAATGACTGTGCAAATAGAGACTTTATTATTTCTTGAGTCTTGAGCATGAAAAACCTGGGCCATTTTTCCATTGACTTTTTTAAATGTACCCTTAGATGGAAAATTCATATTCCATTTATGTCTTATTTTAGAAAGCCAGCTAACATCTATTAAGGGTCTACTATGTAAAAGCCCCTCGACCCAGGATTAGGGAAGAGTCATGGACAAAAACATTTGACATGGCTTTAAAAGGAAAGAAAGGTACTTCCCTGGTGGTGCAGTGGTTAAGAATCTGCCTGCCAATGCAGGGGACACGGGTTCAAGCCCTGGTCCGGGAGTATCCCACATGCTGTGGAGCAAATAAGCCCGTGCACCACAACTACTGAGCCTGCGCTCTAGAGCCCATGAGCCACAACTACTGAGCTCGCATGCCACAACTACTGAAGCCCACGTGCCTACAGCCCGTGCTCCACAACAAGAGAAGCCACCACAAATGAGAAGCCCGTGCACTGCAACAACACTCACCACAACTAGAGCAAAGCCTGTGTGCAGCAACGAAGACCCAACGCAGCCAAATAAACAAATAAATTTATTTTAAAAATAAATAAATAAAAAATTTTTTAAAAATGAAAAGAAGGAAAGACATCTAAACTATTATGTTCTCAAAGAAAAGTACAAGTAATTGAGCAAGCCGTCAGATGGCTCCTAGAGAATGCTGATTGAACTGGAAAAAAACAAACAAAACAAAGCTATCAAAGGTATTTTAAGTTCCCTGAGATCTGGAGTGAAAAGGTTGACTTCATAAGGTTATTTACATAACTAATCATGCCTTTCGGTACAAGATAGACTAAGCATTCAGTGTGCTCCTAGGGCTCCATTAAAAAGACAGTAAAGGAATACAAAGAAAAACAGCAAAGAAACCAGGGGGACTCGTCAGTGGGCCATTGATCCCACCTCCTGCCAAAGGTTACCGAGATAGAAGTACACTGGCTGATTAATGGGACAGAGCAGAAGAAGCCACAAAAGAGGAGCTGCAGCAGAAATGGCATCAGATGATCCTGGAGGGACTCCAGGAGCAGAGCTGGCAGGTGTCAGGGACTGGGTAGGGAAGGTAAAAGATGGGGGTTGATTGAAGGCTGGTCTCAGGTGGAGTAAGGATGGGTGATGGGGGAGCAGCTTGACTCTGGCTGTGCTCTGCCTGCCAACATCCACGAGCATTTTCCCCTGGGCAAAAATCAAAATCAAAGTAGTTTCTTCAAGAACCTGGGAAAAACTAGGGCTGTTCATGTGAGTGTCATCATCCCAAAAGTAAAGCCCTCTTCACTCAGGCATTTGGGGGACCCTCTGGTCAGAGGCCAGCTTGCTGTCTGCTCATCCTAAAGCCAGTGGAAAAGTCTTGACCAGGTACACAGAGCTCCAAGTCAGCCTTCCCACTTAGGAGAGAGCCGCAGGGGGAAGTCAACACCAGCTCCCTCAAACAAATAATCCAGTTCCTCATTCTTCAACAAGAATTTTAGAACCAAGATGTATCAGACCTCGGGCGAAAAACCAGCAGCATGAACGAAGACCTGACTGGCATTAAACTTCTCAGCTGTGCTGTCATGGTCAGAAGACCCCTCTCCCCCTGCCTTTTTTTTTTTTTTTTTTTTGGCTATGTTGGGGCTTCGTTGTGCACGGGCTTCTCACTGCAGTGGCTTCTCCTGTTGCGGAGCACGGGCTCCAGTAGTTGTGGTGCGCAGGCTCAGTAGTTGTGGCTCGCGGGCTCTAGAGCACAGGCTCAGTAGTTGTGGCACACGGGCTTAGTTGCTCTGCAGCATGTGGGATCTTCCCAGACCAGGGCTCGAACCCGTGTCCCCTGCATTGGCAGCCGGATTCTTAACCACTGCGCCACCAGGGAAGTCCCTCCCCCTGCCTTTCTAAATACTGAAAGAAAACGATTTCAAATCCAAATTCTGTACCTGGTGAAACCTCCAATCAAGTGAATCAGAGGTATAAGGACTGAGAAATGTATTTCCCATGCATAGCTTTCTGAGGTAGTTTACGTGACTGACCTAATGGTGTGTATAATGTAGGTATAAGAAATAGCAAAAAATATTCTAGAACTTCAATCAAAAACAATTTGAGGATGATGACTGTGCAGCATGTTTGGAAAGCAGTCGATTCTAATTTGAAAAATCTTAAAGAATGGAATGGATCCCATGCAATAGAAAAGAGGCTGGAAGATCTCAGTGATGTGGCGAGGAAAGCGTATGTCTCTTGTCCAGTTACCCAAGAAGAGGAGTATCAGAAAGACATGGTCCAAATATTCGGCAACCTAAAAAGGTAACATGATTTTGAGCAGTTGGAGGTGGATAAAGTGAATCCATTTCACCTTAAGGCTGGTAATATTCTCCTTCAAGTGACACATGACTCATGACACATTGGACTCATAGGGAAAGAAATGTCATCCTGGTCCATTCCTGTGGCCGATCTGCAGTGAGCAATATTTACCTGGTTATGTTACCAACACAATCAATGTTCACCTTTTTTATTTTTTCTACAGAGAACCCACTTTATTTTTTTAATTTTTATAGAAATATGGTTGGTATATAATGTGTTAGTTTCAAGTGTACAGCAAATTGATTGTTATACATGTGTACATATATGAAGCAATATGTAATATTAGATAAAATAGAATTTCACATGCTGAGAATCCATAGGAACTGATAATAAAAGTCAAAAGCTTTTTTTAGTTTTAATATTTTTTATTGAATATAGTTGATTTATAATGTGTTAATTTCTGCTGCACAGAAAGTGATTCAGTTATACATATATAGACATTCTTTTTTTAATATTCTTTTCCATTATGGTTTATCACAAGATATTGAATATGGTTCTCTGTGCTATACAGTAGGCCTTGTTGTTTATCCATCCTATATATAATAGTTTACATCTGCTAGTCTCAAACTCCCATTCCTTCCCTTCCCTACCCCTCCTCCCCCTTGGCAACCACAAGTCTGTTCTCTATATCTGTGAGTCTGTTTCTGTTTCGTAGATACGTTGATTCGTATCATATTTTAGATTCCACATATAAGTGATATCATATGGTATTTGTTTTTGTTCTGTCCGACTTCACTTAGTTTGATAATCTCTAGGTCCATCCATGTAGCTGCAAATGGCATTATTTCATTCTTTTTTATGGCTGAGTAATATTCGTGTGTGTGTGTGTGTGTGTGTGTGTATGTATGTATGTGTATGTATACACACACCACATCTTCTTTATCCATTCCTCTGTCGATGGACATTAGGTTGCTTCCATGTCTTGGTTATTGTAAATAGTGCTGCAGTGAACATTGGGGTGCATGTATCTCTCGAATTATGGTTTTCTCAGGATATATGCCCAGGAGTGGGATTGCAGTATCATATGGTAGCTCTATTTTTAGTTTTTTAAGGAACCTCCATACTGTTCTCCATAGTGGCTGTACCAGTTTACATTCCCACCAACAGTGCAGGAGGGTTCCCTTTTCTCCACACCCACTCTAGCATCTGTTGTTGTAGATTTTTTGATGATGCCCATTCTGACCGGTGTGAGGTGATACCTCATTGTAGTTTTGATTGCCAGCATCACTCTTGCACTTTGGGGCCACTATTAAATAAAATAAGTGTTACTTGAACATAAGCACTACAATACTGTGACAGTGATCTGATAAGCAAGGTGGCTACTAAGTGTCTAATGGGCGGGATCTATTGGACAAAGGGATGATTGACGTCCTGAGCAGGACGGATCAGGAAGGCATGAGATTTCATCACACTACTCAGAACTTATGAATTGTTTGTTTCTAGAAGTTTCCATTTAATATTTTTGAACCTCGTTTGACCATGGGTAACAGAAACTGCAGAAAGCGAGACCATGGACAAGGGGATATTGCTGTATATATTACTTAATAGTTTAAAAGATAACTGATCATCAAAAGGTTCAAGATGTAGAATCAAAAACTCTTGGTTCAGGTGTCCAGTTCCAGGCCTCCTCCATAATGGCAGGCAAGTCACATAACCTCGGCAAAGCCTGTGTCCCCAGCCACCCACCCTATGAGCCACACAGTATTGTCATGAGAGTTCATTTGGGTAATGTATGTGCAAGCTGTTTGTAAACTGCTAAGAAGCAAACAAATGATTGCTCTCCTTTATATTACTGTTAATTACTTACTTTATTAGAGGAAGTAGTTAGGTTGAAATCATAACATGGGTGTTCTACTTGAGAAAGCTTACATAGTTTTGGTCTCTTAATGATTTCAGGTCACGAGGAGGAGGAAAGCCTAAATTTTCTATTATCTACTCTATATCTTACTCTGGGATTCGGGGTTTCTCGGATTTTCCTCAGAAGATCCCTGACACAAGGAGAAAGGACTGTAGGTCTCTGGGAGTTGGTCTGCTAGCTGCGAGTAGTATGCCTTGTTTGTCATAACTTAACAGAACTTAACGTTACTGTTTAGTCCAAGTCTCCAAGAGAATGTACCCCTCTACCTCTGTGGCTTCACATTCCCCTGGCTGACCACTGGGGTCAGTGGTGGTGGTGGAGGGTGTCCCCCATTTTGAGAAACACCAAGTGATATTTGGATGACCTTATGTAATGCTCTGAACATTAGGACATAGGTGATGATATTCCAGTTTTGCTCAGCTAAGTTCCAAAGAGAAATTTGCCCAAGGTCACATAGCTGGTAAGTGAAGGAACTGGATTTCACCCCAAGTTTGTTGGACTTCAAAGCACATGCTTTTGCTCAGCCCCGCCTTTAGAGTTGGAAGCCTACGCTGGCCTTTTGTAGAGTTCTTTTTTTATGTACTTGGAAGAAAGGATGCAAACAACATTCTTGACTTTCTTCTAGTTTTGATCCTTACTCATTGACGGTTTTGTCTCTGTTTTCAGCCAAAGCTCCAGACAAACCTATTCAGGTAGTTTATGTGCCCTCACATCTGTTTCACATGCTATTTGAGTTGTTCAAGGTAAGTGGAATTTAAAAACATGGAAAGAAGTCTTCATTTTAAATTACTTTGATTCAGGGCATAATGGATTCATCAGATTAGCATAAGAAAAAGGTTTTGCATAACCATTTTTAAAATTCTATTTCTGATACCCTGTGGGTTTTATAATTTGTACACTGTGAGGTGAAAACTTGCTGTGTACAGTAGAGTCTTCATGAATATTAGTACATATTGATTTTGAAGCTGAATTGTACTTTAGTGGCTTTATGTAAAATCCATACTGTTTTTTCTTCAGATATGAGCTTAGAGATGCTTTTTAGTTTCCAAATCTGGCAAAGGCTTTATTGGTGGTAGCCAGATCAAAATAAAAACATGTTTATGCATCTTTATGTTTCTGAACATTAACCATGTCGGTGCATTAGCAGTTGTTCCAGTCCTGAAAGATGCGTTAACACTTTTACACATTTGAGTCAATTTAGAAAATTCAGAAGATCTGACAGAGGCAGGGGGCAAAGATGTGGAAGGGCTGGACCAAAAGAAAAAAGACTCTCTATACCTTAAGCTGTTGCTTTTATTAACCAGTAGCTAATGGCATGTAAGTAGCAGTATTACAGGCACAAGGCATTTGAGCTAAAATTCCATTTCTTCCAATGTGTAAAACCCTAAACCGAACACCTGAAAAATCAGTTACGCTGATTTGCTTCCCAAAATTATGTTACTGATGTGACACTTAAGGTTGAGATGGGCATTCAGTTGTGAACTTGCTCTTCAACAGCTGTGGCTTTTTCAGAATTTCTTTTCACCTGACATTTCTTCTACTTTTTTTTTTCCAGCCAAATGATTAATTTTTGTGGGAAGCACGAATCCTCTCAGGTTTTCCGCCTTCTTTAGAGGAGGGGTGCTCTGTAAGTGCAGACTGATAGTGGGATTTAAAGCCTCTGCAGCCTCATTGCACGTGATAGAAACATCCCTCTTGGTTAAGAGTTGAATAATTTAAATACCCTAAAGCAAAAACAAAAAGAAAACAGGAAGGAAAGGAAAATAAGCATTTAGTATGGTGGATGAGACTAAAACGAGATAAAAACAAAGTAAAGCATCAAGAAATTTTTCCTTGTTCTGAACACACGTTTAGTTAAGTTCTTTAGAGGGGAAGAAAGTGCCATATAAATCCAACTGATTTTTGCCCCACAAAAGAATTGTTGTGTATCGGTAATCTTTTGCTAGTTTCTTTTTTTAAAGTTGTAGTTTGTGAGTTGGTGGCATGCTAAAAAAAAAAAGGTTCTATGCTTTCAGAACTCAATGAGAGCGACAGTTGAACTATATGAAGATAGAAAAGAGGGCTACCCAGCTGTTAAAACCCTTGTTACTCTGGGTAAAGAAGACTTATCCATTAAGGTAACTGCTTTATTTGTACGTATACTTGAATTATCAGTTAATTTAATAGTGTGTAAACATTGAGGAATCAAAGGGAAGGGAAGAGAACTGACAACTGAGTGTCTTATTTGTAAGTACTACATTTGATCCTTGGCTTAAGCTACCTCGTTTAAACTTCATTAGAACCCCATTTTTTAGGGAGCTGAACAAGATCTCAAACCCAAGCCTATTGGGTCCTAACCCCACTTGCCCGCCTCCTTTGTTTTACACTGTTCACAAAGGGACCATATTTCATTGGGGGTTCAAGCCCTTGCATGGTTTAGAGTAATCTAGTATGTACTTTATTTAATGAACTCCTTGCCTCCTACTAAGTATAGATTGATGACTTCTTCTTGTTTTTCTTCCTTTTAACATTTTGTACATTACAGATAAGTGACCTAGGTGGTGGGGTCCCACTACGAAAAATAGATCGTCTTTTTAACTACATGTATTCAACTGCTCCGAGACCTAGCCTGGAGCCTACGAGAGCCGCGCCACTGGTAAGCCTCTGAAACTGCTGCTAGAGGAAAGACCATTCACTCGAGAAGGGACAGAGCTGGCTCTTTCCCCTGGTTGTCGCATTAGCCTTGTTGCATTTGAATGTTTCCCGCATGGTTTGAAGGAGGGAGAATTTTATTCCACTGCTGCTTTCTTTATGACTCTTTTGGACTCAGATTTCTTCTCTAATTTGTGTCTAAGAAACACTCAGAGCTGAGTACCTACCTCCCCAATACAGAGAAAAAGCATTTCCCTGTGGTTAAGACTGCTTCCGGAGCACCATTTACCACCTGGCACTCCCCTTGGAGGGGGTGGAAGTTTAATAGCAGGTGAGCAGGGAACAGCACAGCGTGTCTGGCTGCAGCTGGCCCTGGGCACTTTGGCGCTGCATACCATAGAGGCCCAAATCACCCAGGGCCTTTGAACTTCCCCCGCCAAATTTGTTTATATAATTAAAGTGTTAAATTATGAACACATTAAATTTTTTATATGAAATAACATAAGCAGGAAACATATAGGTGGCGTATGCATTTTCAGAGCCCTTTCTGTCTCACGGTGGAAATAACCTTCAGGAAGTGAGGAAAGCCTCTGGTTACCGTGGCAGCATTTAGATCCTGGTAGGGCCACACTTTCTTCCCCCCGCTGAGTGTTTCTAATTGGCAAACAACAACTGAACCCTTTGTCATTAAGCACAGCAACATATCTGTCAGTCTGCAAAATGGTTCAGGGCGTAAATTTTCATTTTCAAGTTGTACCTGACTGACAAGCACGTAAGATTATATTTCATAGGTATGAATAAAGTCCAACACTTAGCATCATTTATTCTAGACAGGGTTTGTTAACACTGCATATTGAAAACAGAGAGGAAGTCGTTTACATAGGACTCAAGAAAATTCTTGAAAGATCAATTTGAAGGCCATTGCCTTGACTAGTTTCTGGTACCTACTTAAATAAATGTCAAAAGAAAAAAAGACACTACAAGCAAATCTAGAACCTTGTGCAATTGTTTAAAAGGAATATGGATCGTCTGTTATGGATCGTCTGTTATGGTCTCAAAATAGCATCTTGAGGACAGCTGTGATGTCATCGTTTTTTTAAAGTGACACTGAGCAATTGAAGTAAGAGAGCTCTAAAAAATGTGCATCCCACCTCCCATTTTATAGATGAGGAAATGAGGTTACTGGTTTGCCCAAGGTCATTGAGCTCATTATCGTCAAGCTGGCACTGGCCATGTCTGTATTTTGTCCAGTGTGCCTGGTGGCTCTCCTTTTGAAGAAATGCTTCCACTAGCATCTCTCCCAGTTAGTCAGCTCTCCTCAGCTTTTAAGCGGGCGTGTGGGTATGTACTACTAGGAAACGTTAACTTCTTCATCATACACTTTACTATGTTACAGCTCTGTGCCATGACACACGCATTTCTTTTTCGGAAATGTCCTCCCAGACAACTCCTATTGATCCTTTGACACCCTGTCGGTGGACTTAATCAGAGGGCTCGAAGCTTGAGGAACAGCCCCTTCCCCTCCACCCCAGAGTGTTGGAAATTAGTCTCAATTGTTCTTATCAATATCGGAGACCTTTTTTTTTCTTCCCCCAACAACCTGTTACTGACAGTCAAGGTTCTATGACATAGAGGTATATAGGAGGGTACTGGAATTGTTTTCTTGTCTCTAAGAATAGATGGACTACCACATGTCAAAATATTGCAGCGTTCTCAGAGCCTTAGGAAGTAGCTCTTAGGAGATTGCTTTCTTTTCATTGTGTTAGCCTTGGTACGGTTAGATTTCAGCTCCCGTGCTACTCAATTTAATTGAGCAAAGAAATCATAGTGGAACTTTGGAATGATGTGGTTTACTTTGGTTTTTGGTTCAAATTCCGCTTGATTTGGGATTTAACAATGCTAACAATTTGCTTTAAAACATTCAAAAAGCATTAGTCAAAAATCGGAGTATTTCTGTTCTTTTCCAAACATGTGAGAAGTATTTTTGCAGGATGAAAACAGATTGTTTGCCATAGATGAGCATATACATCATTGTAAAGTTTGGATCAATAATTTATTTGCTTTAAATATGAATCAAGAATTTATTTTAATCTTCCAGATGGTCCTCAGACTCAATGTGTTAGCATTTTGTGCCTGTCTCACCATATTAATTTTCTTTTCTCGATAGGCTGGATTTGGTTATGGCTTGCCAATTTCTCGTCTGTATGCTAGATATTTTCAAGGAGATCTAAAACTCTATTCTATGGAAGGCGTGGGTACTGATGCTGTCATTTATTTGAAGGTACTGCATTTTATTTCTGTTATATGAAGGCATCTTTACTTTTTAAAGCTATAAGTTCTAATAACTAATGGAGAACAGCACTATATCATCTCCTATATTCAGCTCGGATTTACTCCAGTTTTTCGTGAAAACCAAGTTATGTCCTACCCTTGATTTTATGCTCAGATATAGCAAAATAGGAAACATGGAGAGGTAAAAATTTAAATATTGATTTTTAAAACCATAATTCTAAGTTGTGAGTTTTTTAAAAATTGTGTACCCATTGAAAGGACTAATCTAAAAGGAGACAGGCTTTCATAAACTGAATTCTTTTAGTCTTTTGCTTTAAAAACTTGCTGGCTTTCCCAAAGTTGCAAGAATTCAGTGCTCATAATATGGTTACCTAAAAGTCTGATCGAATAACAAAGTTCTCTGTAACACAAGTTTTCTCATTCGTTGGTGGAGTCAGACTTTTATTTACTTCTAAACTCTAGTATATTTGGAGTATTTTTTGAACATGTAATATGTGCACATAGTACAAAATTTTAAAGCTACAAAAGGGAAAACTAAGTCTCTCCCATCAGTGGCCCAGAGCCACCTGGTTCTCTTTCCCAGGGGGGACCATGGATGCCAGTTTCATGTGGATCCTCATGGAAGTTGATTCTGCATTGATAAAAATATGGGGGGAAATCTGATTTTTTTTTAACACAAATGATTATTTTAGCACTTTGCTTTTTTTTTACTTTCCAATATATCTTGGAGATCTTTCCACATCAGTTCATACAGAACTGGCTCTTCCTTTTAACAGCTGCATAGTGTGTCATATGTTATATGATAAGATAACCAGTTATTTTGAGTGTTTATCTTAGATGCCAACGCATATAAATGATATGCTATTTGATATCACTTTATGAGCTTATATTTATAAATCTACTGTGTATGAAACTATTTCTTCAGGGCGCTCTGGGAGAACAGTTGCCCAGTGAACAGTAGTGTTTGGTCTAAGACCATATAGTCAAGACAATTGACTATCTCACATCAGTATTAACTGAACTAAAATAGTTTTTGTTTTGGTCATGTGTACTTCAGTACTGGTTTTTCATGAGTGAATGTTTTTATTCCTTTAAAAAAGCTTTAATTTCATCCTGATCAGTCTAAGTAAATTACTGAAATGTAATTTTAATATAACTCTAAAAATATGTATTAATAAGGTTTCTCTAATGTTTTAAATAATAAAATTTGGGTTAGTATTTCATGTGAGCAAGATGACACTGTGGACCTTTGGTGTCTATTTTTGTTTTTCCTTAGGCTCTTTCAAGTGAATCATTTGAGAGACTTCCAGTTTTTAATAAGTCCGCATGGCGCCATTACAAGACCACACCTGAAGCTGACGATTGGAGCAATCCCAGCAGTGAACCCAGGGATGCTTCCAAATACAAGGCGAAGCAGTAATTGACCACTTTTCTTTCTATTACAAAGTATCTGATTTTTCTCCAGTGTGTACCAGCCGGACGATTGATGTTTTCAGCCACATCTTTGTGGTTTTATCACTGAAAAAGCAAAGTGATCCCTAAAGAAAGAATGGAGTAGCTTTTTCACCGCAGACAGGAAGGATAGAAAGAATTGCGTAACCACAGTAGCAATTCCAATAGAGGCCTTGATGTTCTAGGAGTCCTTGCCCTGTGGAGATATCAAAAGCAGTAAGCAGGGTTTATCCTGCCATGAATCTTATTTAAAAAGTAATTAATTTGTAATTTGTCATCATCCATAGAATTCACAGAAGAATGTTTAGAGAAAGTCTGTAGGTGGGTTGAAACTGGAAAAATAAAGAAGTTAAAATTATCAGTCAAGGTAAACAAAATGTGGTTTATCCATCTAACAGAGTATTATTATTCAGCCTTTAAAAGGAATAAAGTTCTGACATGCTACAATATAGATAAACCTTGAAGTCCTTATGCTAAGTAAAATAAGCCAGATCCAAAAGGACAAATATTGTATGATTCCACTTACGTGAGGCACCTAGAGACAGAAAGTAGGATGGGGCTTCCCTGGTGGCGCAGTGGTTGAGAATCTGCCTGCCAATGCAGGGGACACGGGTTCGAGCCCTGGTCTGGGAAGATCCCACATGCCGCGGAGCGACTGGGCCCGTGAGCCACAACTACTGAGCCTGCGCATCTGGAGCCTGTGCTCCGCAACAAGAGAGGCCGCGACAGTGAGAGGCCTGCGCACCGCGAAGAAGAGTGGCCCCCGCTCGCCGCAACTAGAGAAAGCCCTTGCACAGAAACGAAGACCCAACACAGCCAAAAAGAAATAAAGAAAGAAAGAAGCTTTCATTAAAAAAAAAAAAAAAAAGAAAGTAGGATGGTGGTTGCCAGGGCTGGGGAGTAGGGGGAAAGGGAATTTAGTATTTAATGAGGACAGAGTTTCAGTGGAGAAAGATGAAAAAGTTCTGGAGATGGATGGTGGTAATGGTGGTACAACACTGTGAATGTACTTAATGCCACTGGACTGTACACTTAATAAAACATTTTTTTACCATCTTAACCAGGTGGTAAATTTTATGTACAATTTACCACAATAAAAAAAAATGAAAAAGAGGAAAATTATCAATCATAGAAAAACAAGTTTCACTACTTTGTGGTAATAAGGACAATAATCCAATCTTTGGTTTCCAATTTTCTTTTTCTTCTGACTACCTTTAAGCTCCAACTCTGCTAGCAGGAGTAAGGGTTCTGATTATTTGTTTAATTTAAAGTAACCTTTTAGTAATAGAAAAGCAGTATATGAACATTGTAAAAAATTAGGAAATATAAAAAAGCAAAAAAAGAAAAAAGAAACTGCTGTATTCCCATAACCCAGAGATTACCATTCTTAGAGCTTTATCTGTGTTCTTCCAGATATTTTGCTATTTGTATATATGTATATGTATTTTCCCCAAATGAGATCATACTTTTCATACTATTGTACAACCTAGTTTTATTTCATTTAACCATCTCCACCTTTCCGTGTCAATACATTTTCATCATGAAAATTCCCCTGATTTGTCCAAACGACAAATCAGTTCCAGGACCACATAACACATCTGAGTAGGTCTCAAGCTGTTTTTAATCTAGAACAATCTTTTGTTGTTGGACCATACCAGTTGTCCTGAAAAAATGTCCCACCTTTGATTTTGTCTTTGAAGTTTTATTTAATTTGTCCCCCTTTCCCTGTATCTCCCATAAACTGGAAGTTCATCTAAAGGCTCAGTGGAGCATTTTTTGCTAGAATATTTCACAAATACTATTGCAGAATTACACTCTGAGACCCATGATGTCTGGTTGATCCACCATTAGTAATGTTAAGACTGACCGTAATTCAGATGATGGCTGTCTGATCCCTCCATAGTATAGTTAATTTTCCCTTCTCAACCAGAAAGTAATCTGCGTAGTGTTATTTTGTCATGTTATTTCGGCACCATGCAACTATCACCTAATGGTTTTTAGCACCAGTTGATAAATTTGGCCTTAATCCGTAACTTTATTAATGTTTATAAAATGATGAGTTTTTTTTGTTAGTATCATTCCTTTGACAATTATTAGCTGACATTCTCCTATAAAGTTCTTCCTCAACAACTAGTGTCATTTAGGTACCTTTTGAAGTACAGTTCCTCCTGGCAAGGCAGGATAAGCATTTCATTCTTTCCCTTTAATTACCAATTTTCAAGGTAAGAAGTTGAGTTAACAACCACCTTAAATTTGACCAATGAGTTTCTGGCTTTCTCTTTTTTAAGTATTATTATGGATATTGTAGATTTTTATTGCTTTGATATGTTTCAATCAATATTTAACATATATATAAAAAGTGTACAAATCTTAAGTTTATAACTTAATGAATTTTTACACCTATATTTCCAGCACCTGAAAAGGCTGCTTTCTAGTCAGACTCTCCTCCTTTTTCCCTCCCTACCGTGTAACAATTATTCCAACTCTATCCCCTATCACTATATGTGACTCTCTCACTGCTTGAACTTAAAACAAAAGGAAGATATAGTGTGTGCTCTTTTTGTGTCTGGCTTTCTGTGAGGTTCACCCATGTCACTGCATGTAGTGGCCATCTTTTTGATGTTAAAACTGGCACACCTTTGGCCATTGGAAGCTATTTTGAGCCAGATCCTTTGTGTTCCATTGATAAAACCGTATTCATCTTTGAAAGCTTCCTTGCTTTCTGGCCCAAGATCGTGTCCTAGGCTCATCTTACACTTTGCCTAGAATCAGCCATTTTCCTCAGGGACTCCTGTTTCCTTTTAATGGGTATTAGAGACCCTAATCTGGGTGTTGGAGCTGTACGTTATACCTTTTCTAGTCCCCTTTTCTGGGCAGACCTATAAAATACATATCTTTTTTAAGATCATAAGTTCATATTGATATTTTTATTCGATTTTAACATTTCAGTGTTTCTCGCTAATATTTTATTTTTTAATTATTTATTTATTTATTTATTTTTGGCTGTGTTGGGTCTTCGTTGCTGCATGCGGGCTTTCTCTAGTTGCGGCGAGCGGGGGCTACTCTTTGTTACGGTGCGTGGGCTTCTCATTGCAGTGCCTTCTCTTGTCGCGGAGCATGGGCTCTAGGCGCTCAGGCTTCAGTAGTTGTGGCTCGCGGGCTCTAGAGCACAGGCTCAGTAGTTGTGGCGCACGGGCTTAGTTGCTCCGTGGCACGTGGGATCTTCCTGGCCCAGGGCTCGAACCCATGTCCCCTGCATTGGCAGGCGGATTCTTAACCACTGCGCCACCAGGGAAGTCCCTCGCTATTATATTTTAATTGTATGTATTTCCTCTTACTCTGAAAACCTTGATTCCTAACATAGTGCAACAGAAAGGTATTTGTATGCAAATAGAGTTTATATAGCTTTGTGATTTTGTACCTTTATAGTAGCATTGGTCTTTTCTGATGAATGATATAAAGGGTATCTATATTGCTGTTTGTTCTTTTCTGCAGAAGTATTGTGATGGACCTCTGTGCAATATTGCCGGACTGGTCACTCACCTCAAATGATGAAATCTAGAGGAGTTTGGTTTGTGCACATGAGTGTGAGTGTACACACAGGTGTGTGTAGACACATACACACACCATTCCCGGCGGAGATTAAGCTAAATTAGCTTGAAACACCTGGATCACTTTCCCTTGATTCCATTTTCAGTCCGTATGTAAGTCAAGTAGCATGTTGGGCATCGGTGTGAGCAGTTAATTCCAGCTATGGCTCTAGTAGGGGGAGTTATTTGGGTAGCACAGAAGCAGTCTTTATAAACATTAGGTCCATTTGGATTGTTAAAAGATGGCCTTTGTTGAATATTGTTTTAAAGGCTGTTTAGGATTTCCCTGGTGGCACAGTGGTTAAGAATCCGCCTGCCAATGCGGGGGACATGGGTTGAAGCCCCGGTCTGGGAAGATCCCACATGCCGCAGAACAACTAAGCCCATGCGCCACAACTACTGAGCCTGCGCTCTAGAGCCCTCAAGCCACAACTACTGAAGCCCGTGTGCCTAGAGCCCGTGCTCCACAACAAGAGAAACCACCGCAATGAGAAGCCTGCGCACTGCAATGAAGAGTAGCCCCCGCTTGCTGCAACTAGAGAAAGCCCGCACGCAGCAACGAAGACCCAATGCAGCCAAAAAGAAACAAATAAATAAATAAAAATTTTGAAAAAGTCTATTTAAAACTTTAAATAGTTTAGCGGGTTGTATACTGCTGATTAAGTATGAGCCTTCATTTCTAATATCTTAGACAAATTTTAGCAGAAAGCAGTTTTTAAGATTTTAAAATGGTTAGCCTGATGTTTCAATTATACAAATAGGATAATTGGTGGCCACCTTGGGAAAGTATTTAGTAGGTATGGTAAATTCACTAGGGGAAAGAGAAATTCTAAGAAAATTTATTTCCTAAGCAGATTTTTAATTACAGCTTTATTGAGATATAATTCAGCCTTTTGAAGTGTACAATTCAGTGGCTTTTGGTATATTCACAGAGTTGTGTGATCCTCACCCACTGTCTAATTTCAGAACATATTCACCATCCCCCAAAGAAACCCCATACCCATTAGCAGTGATTCCTCATTTCTAATCAGGTTTTTAACTGAGAGGAAAGAACTGTTTTAAAGTATATATAAGTCATTAAATGGTAATTCATTTTCTGTAGTAACCATAGAGAATAATTCCGAGATAAGGCACGGGTTTTTGAATCATCACTGTAACTAAATGCTCTGAGTAAGTCTCGGGTAAAATAGAGAAGGTTGTCCTCATAAACTCACTGTGGATATTCCCATTATTTTCTTTGTAGGGACAAGTTCAAGACTAACAGAACTTTGTAAAGAACTGAATGCTTCGGTCCTCTCCATGAAGAAAAGATGGTCTTCTACAAGTCACCCAGAAAGAACTCCTTTCCTCCACCGACTCTGCGTGTGGCACTATAGTTAATCCAGTGTCTGAATGTGTATTTTCTCTCTGTATGAGATGGACCTTTTCCACAGAAGTTTCCTGTAGCTACTTCAGATCTTCCACTAAAGTAGTAACTTGAGTCATTTTTCGTAGTACGTTGTCGTGGTTTGGTTGGCGCCTGTCATAAGGGGACACAGAACCTTGTTAGCACTCGCGTCCTCATACCTCTGTCCTCGTTATCACAGAGTGTCTGCAGTCTCCCCAGATTTCTCAGCTCCCTCCCCATTCCAGATACAGCCGATCTCTACTGTTGCTCTTTGCGACCAAATACCATGTTTGTCCCAAACCACCAGCTAAGGCCTGGGGAGTCTGGAATTTGAGGACGTCAGCTTAGCATGTCTTGATAATTCGGTCCCTGGGCCCTTCCTTTCTCTTATGCATCCCTCCTCACTCTCTGATTTAGACTTTGGCCTTCTTCCATCTGACCGGATTCTCATTGTGAGGTATGGGTACTTTCGTGTTAGATCTTCCTCTTGGATGCATAGATTTTATTTTGAAATTCATTTGTATACTTCCATTCTGTCAATTAAAGCATTCCAAAAGTTGTCTTGGAATTTTTCACTTAACTGCTTGGTTTCAAAGATCTTAGGTGAAAGTCTACCTTCTGGTCATTATCAAGTTCGTAAAGAGTGGGAAGTGGAATTTTTATGCTTATGTAACAGTTTTACCTCTGAATACTGTCCTTTTGTCATGTTATGTTTCTTTTTCTAAGTCCCTATATGATGCACTTTACTAGTCGTAAAATAGACCAAAGGGAAAAGTTCTTTCTAGTTTATTTTGAAAAATGCCCCAGGTCTTCATAATTTATATTTTCATGAAGTTTAGCCGGTTTTAGAATTGTCTATCTGATTTTCACCATAGTTTATTTTTTGCTGAAAGGTGGACTTGGCAGAGGACTTGGGGTGAGGAAAGAGGAGCCATGTTGTATTTACTCTTAGAAACGGAAGCTGAGAGTCCAGATTAAAATTCACAACTTATAAAGCTCCACAGGATGTGTTTCTCTTCACTATAATTTTTCATATATTTATGATCTACTTTGACTTCTGCTCTCTTTTAACATCCATGTAAATGTTTCCATCCAGTGTTTAAGTATTGAGTTCACTGAGTTCAGAGCTGTCACTTGTAAAGTATTCCTCCTTCTTTAGTCACAGTTTTCCCCTGGGTGGAGTTGTGCTCTGACCAGCTGCGCTTGGCTTGATGGCACCTGTGTTTCTCTTAGTTCCACCAAATCTGATATTCTTTCATTTTATTATGTTACCTGAGCTCATGATAGTTCTTTCATCTTTAGAAAGACCTCATCTCTCCCATCCTTAGAAGGCTCTCATCAGGAGACTCATAATTATTCAGGTAAGAAAAAGACCGACGTACTTCCAAGATATGGGTGATGAGGTGGTCCGTATGGAGGTCTGTTTCCTGAAGACTGAGTTCCATATGATTATTTCCTTGTGGTATAAAGATGTAAAAATAACAGCCCTTTATTTTTAAAGACTCCAGCTTTCTTATAAGTTTCAGATCATCTATCAGTATCTTACTTGGCCTGCATTTCCAACCACAGCCCTTTACACTTTCACGTGTGATGTACTGTAAGGGAAGGAGGCAGCAGATTCGGGAGTGTTCCCTCCTGCCTTGTTCTGTGTGCTTGAGGAATTCCCATTGATTGTTATGCCCTCACCCCAAGCTCCATGTAAAGGATGCAGATGGAAAAGCTGATGTGAAAAAAGCCTATGATATTCCTCTCTTTTCAGGTCTTTTTCAAAAGTCAAGATTTCTTTCAATGTTTCAATGACTTAACTGGTAGTCCTTTACTGATATACTTTTTGGCTTACTCATATCCATCTGACACCAGGACAATCTTGCCTCACCTGTCTTTGTTTTCTGCATTAAGAAATTAACTTTGCTTCCAAAGCAACCATAAGAAGAGTTTCAGAACATCTTGCATTCACACAATTTAGCTGCCCCAAGTATCCATTTATCCTTCCTGTTGGCTGTACATCATTCTCTGAACTTAGGTGCATCCCTCTGGCTGGTTGCTGTGCTTTTGTCTCTATGTATCTGGTCACATTTCTACATGTTGTAATGTACATAGACATTAACCGTCTTTCAGCTAAATTTCTTTAGTCCTCCCAAATTGCCCTGCATTTCCCTCTCATTTACTCATCTTTAAGTATTTGGGGACAGTGTCTACTATTTGAAGTAGGACCTGGCACATAGTAGGTGCTTAATGAATATTAGCTGAATTAGTGAATGGAAATTGACAGACATTTACCTCGGGTGGTGGGCAACATCTTTCTAAGTTCTTAAACTGTCTTTGTTTCCAAATTAAAAATAATTCCGGTCAGGAGCTGTGAGCTGTGGAAGTACTGAATTTCCTTTTTATAGTGCTAAGAGGTGACTTGAAAATGGAGAGAAACAAGAGGAAGGAAGTAGTGATGGATCCATGGGAGCCATCTGATCCTTTCGTTGTCTCTGAATGACTGATTTTGACTCCTTAATATAGTGGGTTCTTGCCATCCAATCGGGTGACGTGGTTTTATACCCTTGCTTATAGATTCCAAAGAACTTTCGCATACAGCATCCTGTTTGATCCTTCCAGTGCCACGCGGTGGACCATGCAGGTATTATCTCTCTTTTTCATATGAGTTCCAAAGCAGTTCAGTGGTTTGCCACGGTGGCATGGAAGAACCAAAGTGAGTAGTTGGGTCGTCTTGTTCCTAGGTCCATGCTCTCAGCCATGCACCAGGTAATTAGCATTATCTCTTTTTTGAGGAGTTTCTTGGGTATATTAACCCTCAAGGGTAAGATATAAACCAAAATTTTTCTGTAGTGTCAGAGAATTTCATTCAGGAAAGGTTTTCTTTTGTGTGTTTTCATTTTGGCATAGTTAGTGGAGATAATCGAATGGATTTGGCGGCTGTTACCTAGAAAGGCAGCCGACTTTAAAGTGTATAACTGTAGGTAATTACTGGAGTTATTTAGACTTAATTCTATGTTTGAATGAAGTCAGTGCTCACTGCCAGCCTTCTCATACAATGACTCCACATTCGAGAGTCGACGCTTTTATCTCTCGGTGGACTGGATTACAGTTTCAGTTGGATTTTCTCGCATAGTTACAGATGCCTTTCTGTTGCCGTCTTTTATGAACAGTAACTTGGCTGTCTCTCAGATTCTTGGATCACGTCTTTTTCCCCTCAGTTCTTTGGAGACATCACTCTGTTGTCTTCTAGTGTGTGGTGGTTCTGAGAGGGCTGAGTCCAGACAGATTTTTCTTCCCCTTTTGTAGATGAACTGCTTGTTTGCCCTGAGTACTTGTGATTTCTTGTTTATCCTTGAAATGCAGTAACTTCATTCGAGTGTATCTCGGGGCCAGCAGTTATCTGTTGGCTTTTTCTGGTACTCAGTGAGCATCAGACATTGACATTCGGGCCTTTCTGCATTTCTTACCGGTTTATTGGCTCTCTTGTTCAACAATCTGTCCCTATATTGGCTCTCTGTTCTCTATCCTTCACATTTATCTTTCCTTTGATTGCTTTTGGTCTCCTTGTCTTTCTTCCTGCTGTGTGATTTTTTCCTCAGGTCTTAACCTCCCATTTCACTGATTCTGTTTTCTGTGGTATTGATTCTGGGCCCCAATGCTTGCCATGTGGCTTTCACTTCTGCTACAGTTTTCTTTTTTTTTTCCTCTGTGTCTTTCCTTAGCTCTGCCAGCTTTTTCTCTCATTGTGTTGTCCTCTTTGACTCCTTATTTCGTTTCTTGGGAAGCTGAACTCTGTTTTCGTGGTTTCTGAAATGATTCTATTTCCAGAGTGTGCTTATCTATCTTTTGCTTCTTTCATTCCTTTTGTGTTGTTTTGCTTTTTTCTTGTTGCAGAAGTATCGTGATGGCTTTTTTCTGCTTATTTGTTGGTCTTTGCATGGGACCATTTCTATCTGCCAAGAAGAGTGTGGATAAATCCTCCTTGACTCCTCCTTTTTCAAGTGAGAAGCATTTGATCACCTGCGCCCCTGAACTGTAAGGCTGGATATTGATGGAATGTAATGGCAGAGGCTGTCTTTGTTTTCCATGCTGCTATCTGGACGCGGGGGAAGGAGGAGTGAAGCAAAGCCTCCTTGGAGTGCCTTCCGTGGACACTGTTGAATCCTTCGCCCTGGGGGGGCTGGGTCCCAATGGGGGAGAGGATTGCCCTCGAGTTTCCCCATGTCCATTAGATGTCGCCCCAACAGGAGTGTGGTGGGTTCGTCCCTCTGCTCTGCTGGATTATATGTAGTCAGTGTTTGTGTGTTTGGCTCCTGAGTTACTGTTTCTCTCCTCTGCACACGAACGGCGCACCTGACATGTCAACCTCCCCACCTAGTTTTTGCTTCGGGAAACATGCCCACGCAGTGTGCCCTCAGCTTGTCCTGACCGCCACCAGGCTTTGTTTCTCCAAGTTAAGAAATGATTGGTAGAGTCCTTTGGAACGCTCTCAGCAACTGCCCAGCAACTGTGGCCTGCTTGACAACTTCGAGAACCCTCCTCTGATTAGTCCTCAACTTGGTTGTCGGACACTCTCCTGGAGTCCTCGGTATGGGGTGGTGGCTTTTATTAGTTTCCCCATAGACAGCTTCTTTTTCAGCTTTTGGATGTATGTGTTGAAGGGCAGGAGCACGTATATAAACATGATTTACTCTGCCATCTTCCCAGCCGTCCAGCTGCCTAAACATTGACTTTGAAGATAATGTCCTTCCTAATCATAAGCTATATGTTAGTCAACAGATGGAACCAATATCACTAGCTGGAAAGCACCGTTAATAACTTAATTAATACAGGATTTTTGTTTATTGTTCTTTGTGGAAAGATAACTTTTAACTTGGGTTCCTGATCCATTGATTAGAGAGGTCAGTACCTTCTGGTTTGAAAACAGGGGGCATGTGACATTTTCATGAACTTAAAAAGTTACCAGCCATTGACAGTGATTTATTAGTTAATTAAATATGATGGAATATTTCAAACTAGCACATAATCAGAATTATCAAGAGAAGTTTAAACTATTTTTTACTAACAGGTTGCTAGTTGAACTGCCCAACGGAGGGTGGTGACCCTATGAGAGCTTTACTGTGACACAGGTTTTCTTACCTGTCTTTTCATCAACCCATCTTAAACTGTGGTTCATTAAGAAATAGGAAGGAGTTAAGTCCTCATCAGGATGCTTGCTGATATTCATGAATATACCTTGAGATGGTTTGTAGGTCTGGGACCTACTGTCACACAAACTGATATTTCAAAAGTGCATTTATAGGGGGATCACAGATTGGGGGTTTTATTTCGCCTGTTTGTAGGATTGAAGCCTCCTTTCCTCAGTGGGCAGCGTATTCCACTGGGCACGCTTTCCTCACCTTCAGAGCCAGGCATAGTGATCAAGGAGCGGGAGTGACAGCCTTGCTCAGTGCCTTCCCCTCAGGTCAGAGTCTTGGCCCTGGTTCCATCCTGGTGTGAAGTGCAGAATGGAACACGTGTCCACGTGTGAGGGACGGAAGAAGTGAAGGTGGTAGACAGAGGAGTTGTGGAAAGGAAAGCCATGTTCATTCCTCCCTTTAAATAATAGCGAGCGTCTCCAGCGCGCTAGAAATACCCAGTGCTGGGCACGTGGCAGTGATGACAGCAGACGGGAGTCCTGGCCTCGCGGGGCTCACGTTCGGGCTGGGGGGTCAGACGAGACACTCAACAAGGAAAGTTTCTAGTACAGTTGGGAGAAAAATAAAGGCGGGAAGGGGGTTGCAAAGGACGAGTGGTGGTGGAGGCACCGAACGCTGTAACTGTTGTTTTCATTGTCACGGACGGGTGGGTTCCTTGGACGAGGAAGCATTGGTGAGCCCTGAGTTCTTGTCTCCTTTGTGTCTGTTCATCTGCATCTGGAGAGGCCGTCTTCTGGGCCTGGCTCCGCGGGGCGCTGTGACTTTGGGTCCAGGAGCGGGCTGAGCCCTTTGCGGGGAACCATGGTCAGGTGAGGGGAGCCAGCTTTCATCGTCACATTGCACTGAATGGTGTGGGCTGCTGTTTCCTCGTAACGAAAATGCAATCAGAGCAGTTCCAGATGTGTCTTTGTAGAACTTCAGAAATCATGATTGAAACCAAATCTTCCCAATTCCAGCTTCTGGCTGGTGATGCTGGAGTGAAAAGAGCTGCTTGTCAGGAGGACATTAACACTTGCGAACTGGTTTGAGAGGTGGAGGAAAGGGTCAGCCAAGGCGGCTTCCCTCTCAAGTCTGTAGGTTGGCATTAGCTGTGTTCAACCCCCAAAATGAAGAAAATAAAATGACAGCAATATTGAGGTCACACAGTCCTTGAGAAACCATTGTTTCTGCCTTTTCTTTCATCTATCTATAAAACCTGGACTTGACTTGCCCAGGATCCCAGTGATGGGGTCAGTGGAGCCAGACGCGGGCAGCTGCTTACGCTGGGACACACGTGGCTCTCGGTGGTGGTCCTGCTCCCTCGGAGGCAGCAGCAGAGCCGGGGAGGACACTTTCGGTTTTCTGACACCTGCCTGTCTGGTCCCAGGGAGGGTAGAGCCGAGTGCTGGAGCAGGAGAGGGGATGAGTTGAATTGTTCCCATAAGTAGAGCCGATTTGTTGCCCTTTAAATGGACTTATTTGCATATAAATGAAAGCACCTTAGGGCATCACTACTGAAAGCCTCCAAACAAATGTCTGATGCAGTTAAGTGCCTGCATTAAAAGAAAGCCCACCCCTTATCTCGCATTCATATCCTCGCAGTGTTTAATAAATCCATAATAGTATTTGACTTCCCGTCTCTGTATCCTTTTCCCTCCATCACTGCTGACTCTGCAGGGGTGGCTCACTTCCCAATTTGAAGTGGTGACTTCAGTCTTTGATGGACTCTGCACATCTCTTGAAAAGGATAAGCAGTAGAGCTTGATGCCTGGAGTCCCATGGTCCAGTTTGGACTATTGGCAATATTTTTGGTGGGATTTTTTTTTGATGTTAGAGAAATGAGTAGTAGATTTGTGGTAACAGTGGATCCAGGAAGCTTGCAGTGGAAAAGAGGATGAACTTAACCTGAAAAATATTTCTCTGTTCTATAAATCTCTCAGTGACATTTGGATTAATCAAGCATAATTAAATGTAGTTAGATTTTTGTCAGATTGTAGTTCAAAATAATATTCATCTATGAAGAGGGTAATATATTCTGTAGAAATTTTATTAAGCACTTTAGTTAAGCAAACACTAAGAACAAAATCAGCCTCAGGAAGGTTAATTACTAAAAAAAACAAAGTATAGTAGATTATGTAAATCATTTTAATTTTGAATACCATGTCTTGAGCTTTAATTTACATAGAGAGGTATTTTGGATTTGTTTTTCATATCACATTTTCCAAAAGTACAAAATGGTTAATTGCATTCTTTAAAAGTTCTCATCATTTGAGGATTCCATTAAGTTTGCTTAACTTTTTCATGTTACATGGTTTCCAAAACTGAAGAATTGCAGTTGCATTCTTTAAAATGCAACTATTTTGGGATTCCACTAAGTTTGTTATAATTGTAAGAAGTCTATTTTTATTTCTGTACCTTTAAAGAAGTGATCTTTTAAGAGAAGTATTGGGAGAGAGAATGTATGTGAAAGCATCCCGCCCATGCCTGGCCTCTCCCTAAATAAAACGATTTTTTAAAAGAACAGGAGAGTTTAGACTATAATGATAAATCTTTTTATTTTAGTAATTTCTTTAAAGGGAGAAGTGAAGAGATCAAATTGATCTTATAAGTTATATTTTTTTTGTACTCAGAGAATTACATTTTCACTACCTTTGCATGTCTCAGGGATAGCCTTTGATAAGAGTCCCCATGAAAATCTCTGAAAGTCTATCCTGGTGTGCTCAGATTTGATAGTTCTTGTCTAAATTTCTAGAGCTAGAGTTTTGAGAGTATTGTCATCTCAGGAACACAAGATTACCCAAGAAACTTGAACTTAGCCCTTATCAGCACTCAGATTCTATGTGCTTCTAGGCTTTTTCGTAATAAAAGGACACCTAAAAGTCCTTTGTTTAGTAGGTATACAAAGACTTCTTTATCGCTCTTCTCTGAGATTTTCATAGAGAAATCCTGGAATTTGATTTTGTTGATGATTTTGCTTCTTGGCTTTTCAGTGAAGATTCTGTTTCCCATTGGATTTGAATCCTTGTGGGATAATAAAATTTCACTTAAAAGCACATTCTATTAAATAATTCTAACTTTTGCCAACCTCAGAATGGCCTGCTGACTTTTGCAAATAGGCCAAAACAGCACAAATGTCAAAGATCATATGTACTCTAAGCAATATGTTCGCCCTGCAGTTAGCAAAGTGAAGAAATGTCTAATCCTGGCACTTATGACTGGCTTAATGGCTCTTCAGTTCATCTCTGCCTTCCAAATTCATTGAAAATGACACATTTAGAATGGAATGCTTACTGATAACAGAACTACTTAATGTTTTAAAATATTCTTACCTTGAGATTCTTTTTGAGAGAAAACGAAAAGAACCTTAACATTCAGTTCTAACTGTTTTGGCTCTTCATATATGCCAGGCATTAAAAAGGCAATGACAAAAGTGAAATCTCATTGGAAGTCCAAGGCATTTGCCGTTTGGCCATGCTTGATATACAAGAGTGATGAGGAGTTGGCGAAAACAGGCAGGATGAGTATAAAATGTTACATTGCTGTTTATAATACATCATGGCACCCCTTTCTTATAAATTCCATCTTCTTTTGTCATTTGAACTTTTATATCCATGGGAAACCTCAATCAGTATTTTAAAAGGCACTATATTTACATGAAGAATTGGCCTGTGCCTTTATCTAAAACACTGCTGAGGTTACTATTCCCCATGTTTAATTAGAACAAATGTTTTAGAATAATTACAGCTACAGCCTGTAAGTGTAGGGATCTGAAAACACTGAAAACCGCCGGCCATTGGAGAGGGACCAGGCAAGATCGCAGGCTTCACACCCTGGCTTGCCGATCGCCATCAGGACGCAGGTTTTGCCTGGCTGTCATAACCAGCATAAAACCTAAAATAGAAGGGGCTTGCCAAGATCCTGTATCTGCTCCCTTTTTCTCTAGCTGCCTGTGTAACTCTTCCAGGGGAAAGCATCACGTAAAGTCCTTTGATATCTTGCTTTTTACTTTTAAAATTCCTGTTAGAGCTGGCATGTGAATTTGACCAATAAGTTGTGCATATGCTTAAAACTCTTTTTTAGACTAGACCGAACTAAATGTATCTTGGCTCTGAGGAGACAGCCAAGGCAAGGTTTATCTAGAAAGTATAAAGTACTATGTATTTACAAAATGCAAGTTGGCTATATTCATTGTCGGAGGAATTGAGCTCTGTTGCCTCTTCCATTGTTTCTCTCATGTTCCTTGTTATTATTCTGTCCTCTCGCTGTGCTGCACTGGAACCGAATGCTCCACTCTGATTAAAAACCCAGGCTGTGCTCGAGTCCATCCTGGACGACATGACGCATGTTTTAGGAGAGTGAACCCTATCACTTTAGCATCCTGGCTAACCCTGATCTCTGCAGAGTTCCTTGGTGTTAAAGTCATCTGAGGTTGTAATTGCTGCTTCAGGTTTATATGCGCATCATGCCATCTGTTGGTCTAAGTTCACATCCTCACGAAAGTACATGAGTGCTTGTAACTTCAATATTTCCCAGATTTAGAACACAAGTTGTGAATAGTTAAGAAATGCTTGAACCAAATAAGAAAAGTCAACGTGGAGTAAAATATACCATTGTGAACATATTTAATGCTGCATTGAAATGTAAAGTCACTTGGCTGATTTTTTCCATCATAACTCCTTAACTCATAAAAGCAATGTCTAAACTGGGAACAATAGCTGATTTAACAAGAGAAGAAGAGTAACGTGTATATGAAATGAACGTTCATTACGGTGTTTGTACCCCGAAGTCCAAATCTGACCTGGTTGGCTTTGGGCAGCTGTCAGCTTAGTTACAGTGAAATGTACGTGTGTGTCCAGTGTTCACAAGCTGCCTTGTGGTTCGTAGAGGGAAGCCCGGCCCCTCGTGTTCTGTGCTGTTCTGTGGCCTGGCTGGTTCACACTGTTACAAGTGAAGAATGACTTTGGTTTGAGGTGATTAGTCGCTACACGTTCCGTGGAGAAAAGTGTTTTGTTTTTGTGATTGTTGGAAAAACATGACCGGGGAAGTGTGTGGCTCAGATCATGTTCCCCATCAGTCGCGGAGCCATCCTTGGTGTGTGTCAGAGCCCGACGAGTCCCGGAGCACATGGACAATTGTGTACTGCAGTCATCGAACAATAAAGTGGTAGTTGTGTTTCACTGTGCGTCAGTGTGGTCTTTTCCTGAGCTCTTGTCTGTAGTCTCATCCATCCCACCTGTAAGCTCCGCCGTCCGCTCGCTCGGTTTCTGAAATTCAGTCCGTGAACAGCACCAGGCACCTTTGCAAATTGCTGGGAATGGGCAAGAGTACTTCTTAAAATGTTTATGATCACTCAAAGGAAAGACAGGTTCTTTGGATTCTCTGTGGCAGGGAACATACAGCTCGCCTTTTGGCAAAATAAACTGCTTAACAGTGAATCGTTATAGTGGTGGTTTTCATAATATGATCCAGAGATTGGAGAAAGGGGACCATACAATATATTGGCCAAGCCAGGACACTTTTGACAGTGAGAAAGAGCACTGTTAATAATTATGCTGTAAACCATGTCGACAGATGTAAACTGGGACTGTCCTGGACAAATTGGGATTGACTGGCCATGGACCACCTACCCCAGAATTACCTGAGATGCTGGTTAAATGCTGATTCCTGGGCTCTGCCTCAGCTCTTCTGATTCAGATTCTCTGGGGGGGAGGCCTAGGAATCTTCATTTTAACAAATACCCCAGGGGAATTCTTTAAAAAATGTAAGTTGGAAACTGCTGCCATATGCAGAAGATAAAAAACTTGACATTTTCAATTAAAGAGCTGTTGGTTCCATGGTCTCTTCTGAGGAGCTCGTGCAGCGCTGACACCAGAACCCAGTGCCTCTGAAGACACTTGGCTGCACTTAGGTACTTCCTGACTAAGAGGTGGGGTCTTTGTGTTATTTGCCAATGTGTCATTCTTTTACTAAGTCTTCAATGATGAATGGGTGTCCTTTTTCAAATTTGGGAGCCGCACAACTGCCTGTCCTGTGTTCTCATCACTAAAAAACAAAACTTCTAGAAAGTTTGAGGCAAGAACCTCGGGTTTGGATGATTCTTGGGGAGTGTTAATGTCAGGAAATCAGCATGTTTGCCTTGGTTCCCCTACCAGCTCCCTGTTAACTGTGCTTTAGTATCTTCATCTATTAAATTAGGGAGTTGGACTGCATGATTCCAAGGTTCTTCCCAGGTCTGATGTTACAGGGCTCTCTTTAAAACCGAAAATGTGAAGCGATTACTAATCAGCTGCTTTCATGTTGTGCTGTATCTTGCCCAAAGAATACCAAACCACTGACTCTTGAAAGTGACAGTGGTTTTAGTTAGAATTCTTAAATCGTCCATCCAGCAGTCACTGTGCTAACGCGTCATTCACATCTGGGGAAGAGCATTCTTGCAGCAGCCAGTCCTGCCCTGTTTGAAATTCAGGAAGTAAGTATGGTTTAGACTCACAAAGAGACCCTCGCTCAAGAGTCCGTGTTTCCATGAAGCTGCTGAAGAGCATTGCACTGTAGTGTCCGTTTTTACTTCCTTGTCCTCATTTCAGAATTCTTTCCAATGGCTTAACAATGCATGTTTACAAATGATTATCTGCTGATGCTTTCAGGTGTTCACTTCATAGTCACAGAGACGTACTCTTTGATCACATGCATAAATTATAAAGCATCACATAGGAGGGGCTGCCTCTGGGAAGGATTGCTGCAGACCACCGTCCACCACTAGAACTCTGTGATGACGGGCACGTTCTCTAGCTTTGCTGTCCAATATGGCCACCACTAGCCACCTGTACGCTTAAAATGTGGCTAGTTCAACTGAGGAACTGAATTTTTAATTGGTATTCATTTAAATTCAAATAGCCACCTGTGGCTAGTGGCGACCATACTGGACAGTGCAGCTATGTACAGCCATGACACGCTGTTGCATTTTTTTAAATTAACATCGAGTACCCATTTTCACCAGTCATTGGGTTGGGTGCTTGACAGTACCCTTGTCATTTCTAAATGTTGGTCTTAAAATGAATCCTTTGTCCTCTGCCTACTGATGACACTTTCATCAACGTAAGAGTCTCTCTTTGGATAAGAAAATAACAAGATGATAGCTCGACGTTTTCCTGTCCTAGCTGCTTGGCATGTCACTTCTCATGTTTGCTACAAAAGGCATTGATTGTCACCCTCTTTGAATCCAGTTCTCTCAGAGGCTCACTTTGTTCTCTGAATTGAAGTATTGACTATAGCCTGGAGGGTCTCAACCTGGCCACATTGGAATCTCCAAGTCCTGGGGCCCATTTCAGATCCACTCCGTCAGATGGTGTCTGAGGAGTCTTTTTTAAAGAGTTCTCTAAGAGATTTTAACGTGTGACAGGATTGAAAAACCACTGATCAAGTCCAAACCACAGACCAGCCTCTGAGAGTGGCTAAAATGCTGGCAGCAGCAAATCCTGTCTCCCTGGCATAGAGCAGGCCTAGGGTCATTGATGTTCTATTTAATAGGTAATTGGGAAATACTTAAGAGAGAAAAGGCCTTGTCGATTTGGATTTCGGACAACTGAGAAGCTTTGCTGTTTCCTTCTGTGCAAGAAACTCTAAGCTAATGCTACTCTTACTGTTTTCTGGCATTCTTGTCCAAACAATTTGCTAGTGCTCAAACAAAATAAACACGTTCATGATTTCAACAACAGTGATGGATGCAAAAGCGTTCAACAGTTCCTTAGTAATAGCTTAATATAATAGTGTCATTATTTCTAAAGTTAGAGATAATTATTGTCACCTTAGCACAATCACTGGAACGAGCTTCTTACATGAAAACTGCTCTCTTTCTAGGGCTTCGACTGGTAACAAAATAATAGTTTATGAAAGCAAATTCTGCCCCATTATTCTGGGAGAAGTCCGTCAGCCACCCTGCAATCGAAGAATCTAAGGTGAGACATCGAATGACCATCTCGTCCATAGAACAGCTCTGTTCAAATAGAGTTCATTCCAGGCCAGGGCCCACACCTGTTTGGTAAGGCCTTTAAGGAAAGAGGGTGCTGACGCCTTGTGACTTAGGTAACTCGCCCAGAGTCTTCCTATTCACGGGCCAGCTGAGGGGTGACGTCACCAGCCTCCCCCGTTCAGCATTCTCAACAAGTGGTTTCTCATAAATAGAAAATCTACTTTTACGAATCTATTTTTTTTCTATTTTCCCCCATTCTGAGTAGGAGTTAGCAATCTTTCTTAGCACTCTGGGAAATTTAGAGTACTCCACCCCAAAGAGATTAGGAAAAAAAAAAAAGGGAAATTAGTAAGTCAAATCATTGTCAAATTCTATTTGGCACAGTCCGAAACATGGACTGTTGATCAAGAGCTCAGTAAAGCCAGAGGCTGGGCCAGTCAGAGGTCAGAATTGAGAGTCAAGTTACTGAACTGAAATTGGGGTGGGGGGAGGGATTGTGTCCTCTTTCGTCTTTATATCTCCAGCACCTACGAGCTCACGTAAATGTTTACTGAATGCTTCAGACAGGAATGTATGTGAGACCTTAAGTTAAAATGCAGATCAAAGGCAACCATGGAAAAATAAGTTACTCTAGAAAGGAGCATGGCGTACCTTGATACTGGATGGCTGGAAGTGAGTCCCAGCTTAAACTGGCTGTGGTCAACCTCCAATGACCAGAAAAACAAAACCAAAAACAAACCAGGGGGAGCATTGGTAGGAAACAGATTCTGCCTGATAGCCAGAAACTGTATTCCTTGGCTTATTTCAGCAAGAATGTGTCCAGTGATCAAAGACTTTGGTTAGCTACCCTTTCACTTCTTGTCTTCTTGGTATAGCCAAATATGAATTGGAGGATATGTACAGAGAACAGGGAGGGAAGCTCTTAAACTTCCTTCTCTACCAGCCACGGCTCCATGTTCATGAGTTGAGGACCCAACCCTTCCTTTCCTCATGGACCAATTAGCCTGTTCATTTGGGTCCAACATCTCCCATTATACCTATTTCATGCTTCTCTTGTGGATGTCAAGACTCAAGAGAAACATTTAAGGGGTCCATCACGAGTAGATGTAGGAATGTTAAAAAGAGGAACACGAATCTCTCTGCATGAGGGTTACTGCTCCTCAACTCTGTTAGGATCTGGAAAAAGGTTCAAGGGTTTATGACCATTGTCTTCAGTCATAGAATTATGGCCCCCCAAAGATGTCCACGTCCCAATCCTTAGAACCTGGGAATGTGTTTTATTACACGGCAAGAAGGAATTAAAGTTGCTGATGACCATAAAATAGGGAGCGTGTCCTGGATTATCCTAGTGGGCCCAATGTAATCATAAGGGCCCTCATACGTAGAGGAGAGAGGCAGAAGGAGTGTCACAGTGATGTGATGTGAGAAAGATTGGACTGGCCATTGCTGGCTTTGAAGATGGAAGGGGGCCACGAGCTAAGGAATGCAGGCTAGAAAATGCAAGAAAGTGGATTCTCCCCTAGAGCCTCCAGACAGGAATGCAGCCCTGCCAACACCTTAATTTTAGTCCAGTAAGACCCATTTTGGACTTCTGACCTCCAGAACTGTAAAATAACACACCTGTGTTGTTTTAAGCCACTGAATTTGTTACAGCAATAGGAAACTAACACACATACCTCTTCAACTACTTTATTGTTAATCCCTGGGTACCAGATATGGGAAAAAATGGAAAAAGAATCAATGACTCTGTGTCAATGTCAGTTTGTATGGTGAGACCAGTAAATGGCATCTTGCCAACATCCGTCCAGTGGAACGTGATTATCAGACAAGAAAGTCTGGTTATCGCCTCAAGCTATGTAATGAGTCATGTCCTGCCACGTGAGTGGCAGAAGATGACAGGTTTTCTTTGAACTTGGAAATTTTAGAGCGACAAGTTCATTTGCAAGTATAAGAAGTTGAAAAGGTCCCTGTGGAAGAGGTAAAGTATCCCAGCTCTTTCAGGTATGGATTCATTAATTCTTTTAAAATGGAAGATTATGTATCAAATATTTTAGTTATGTCTAATCCCTCCATCAGAACTCAGCTTTTATGAATAGAGTACAGTAACCTTGCAGATTAATTCTTTTCCCTGCCCCCCAAGAGAGAGAACAAAGGTAAGGAGAATAAAAATTGCTTACAGGAGACAAGTCAACCCTACTCTGAACATTTCTCTTCAAGTTTCCCACATGTGGTCAACTGCAGCTGACATTCAACCAATGTGGTGGTGTTTTTCTAGAATATAAGTTATGGCAGTACAGGGCCTAAGGTAAAGATCAATTAGCACCTGTGGATGTTTATGCTCTTAATGATATTTCAGATTTTACTGGTTCTTTATTTTAAGGATTTTACTTGATGGTTTCGTGAAGAGTTTGATCACTGGGTATACACTTGGTGCTAATGAACTGTCCCTCTTTGTCTGAAAAGCATCTCTGTAGGAGTCTTTTTATCTAATAGCCTCTGCTGAATACCTGGAGAAGTTGCTTAAACATTCAACTCCAATAAGCTGTGAGGACTTCAATACAAGAGGACTGTGTGTGTGTGTGTGTGTAAACATTTTTGATAGCGTACCTTTTAATCCTAGGGGTTTGTTAACAAAGGCTCATTCTCTTTGGGGCAAATATCAGAGTTCTTAAACATGAGTTTTGTTATGCCTTAGAACTGATTTTCCCTTGAGAACATTTCTGAGGTATCATGGAAAGTGAAGAGGAAACCTGTAACTGACTCTAAATACAGCCTGTCGAGAATGTGTTTGATCTGTAAAAGCCAAGTAATGTGGTCTGTGAATGATAGGTATTCTATTTTTAAATGAATTCCCTTGCTGCCTGCAGGCCTGGTTCTATTTCTTCTAGAATCTAGGCTAATGTTAGAACTGTTGTCATTTCAAAGAGCTAAACCCCTCCAGATGGAGTTAATAGACGCTCCTAAATTCGGCTAGTGGAGGGCATGAGCACAATTCTCAGAACATCAATCTGCCTTAATTGTTGACATTTGGAATCCTGATTGAGAGCCTCCACCCCCATCTATCTGCTTCCAGCTGACCAAAGGAGCTTTTCCCCAAGGTTGGACAAGTGGTGGAAATGGCCACGCCCCAATGTTTAAGTCCAGGTGAAAAGCATGCCGCCAGGCAGCTAGATAAGAAGGGTGGGCGGAACCCGAGAGCCTGCGGAGGCTGCGGGCATGAGTGCGGCACTGACGTCGTCGGTTGTGGAGGCCCCAGGTCAGGTCTCCAGCTTCCCAGTGAAGGGTAAGCACTTCCTCAGGTGGCTCAGTGACAGCGTCATAGCTGGAGAAGCTTAGGGACGACGCAGGCTGCCTCCTAAATTCAGAGACTTTTACGGTCAAAGGAGACCTCAGAAACAATTTCCTTCTACCCCTTCATTTTACAAAAGCAGACGCTGAGGTCTGAGAAGTGAAGTGGTTTGGCCGAGGTCAGAAAGCAAGTTGGTGGTGGAGCGTACAACTCAGGGTCCTGGCCGGGCTCTCTCCGTGACCTCCCCTCCAGGTGAGTGCTCCTAAGCAGCCTTTTTTTTTTTTTTAAATTGAAGTATAGTTGATTTACAATGTTGTGCTAATTTCTGCTGTACAGCAGCGTGACTCGGTTATACACACATATACATTCTTTTTTGTATTCTTTTCCATTATGGTTTATCCCAGGAGATTGGATATAGTTCCCTGTGCTATACAGTAGGACCTTGTTGTTGAATCCATCTACTAACCCCAAACTCCCCCTCCGTCCCTCCCTCACCCCTCCCGCCCCCTTGGCAACCACAAGTCTGTTCTCTATGGCCATGAGTCTGTTTGTTTAGTAGATAGGTTCATTTGTGTCACAGTTTAGATTCCACATATCAGTGATATCATATGGTATTTGTTTTTCTGACTGACTTCGTATGATAATTTCTAGTTGCATCCATGTTGCTGCAAATGGCATTATTTCACTTTTTTTAATGGCTGAGTAGTATTCCTTTGTATATATGTACCACATCTTCTTTATCCACTCCTCTGCTGATGGACCTTTAGATCGTTTCCATGTCAGGCGTGAGCCAGCTGGCAACTCCAGGCTTGGCCCCGTGCTGCACGGCACGCAGACCCATCATTCTGAAGGGCTGGGGCCCAGCTGGGCGGAGGCAGGACAGTGGCCACACCTGCACTCTTCCATATTGCGCCGGAGCTCATGAGTAGGAATGCACAGCACCACGCTTTTAAGAAACACAGTAGGCAAAAGTGCAATTCTGCATCCCTTTATTTATAAACAAGTTGGCAATGCCGTGTCCCGTTGGGGAGCAGGAGTGGGTCTGGAGCGGGGAGGGGGATGTGCAGGGGTAGGAGGGGGTGGGGAGAGGTGGGGCTGATTCCGGAAGTTCACGTTATTCAGCACCAGAGCAAATGCTTGGGCATAAGGTCGGGCTTTAACCCAGACGAGTCGTCTTCTTCTTGTCTCACGTGTACAGCATAGTCTTAAGTATGTATGATCTTCTTATGGCTTTGTCCCGGGACACGTTGCAGGGACACAACAAAAAACTCAAGTCTAGAGAGAAAGTAGAAGTTGCAAACGCCTCATGAGCTCATTCTGTTTTTTTAAAAAAAGAAAAATCTGATGGCCAAGACTAGTGCTGAACGGATGCCTGAGGAACAGGAATATCTGCTCCCTTCAGGCTCATCTGAGTCAGCTGAGTGTAGGTCGCCTTCTCGAAGTCTCTCCCTGGGGTATGCCTGGGTGCTAAGTCCCAAAGATGGAGAGAACGAATCCATGCTCTTCCGTCCCTCCCTCCAAGGATGGACTCTCAGTAACTCCAGCCTAAGGCATGGAGCAAGCTGGCCATCCCGCAGCTGTGTCTCTTCCCCGCAGAGCAGGTCAGAAGGCAGACTTAGGTCTTGGGATCACTCCTCTTGAGGCTGGTTTCCTTTGCCTTTGTAAAGTCCTGGCCCACGGGAGTTGGCTTGCCAGAGACAGGCCATTCAATGTGACTATGACATTACAGTTGCCCCATGTTTTTAGCTGGTGAACATTTGATTTCAGGGTCCCCAGGAGGAAGATGTGGCAGCTAATGGAGAAGGGCTGAAATGGGGAAGCTGGACGGGAACCCACATCCTGCACAGGTACCCACTAACCTTGGGTGGCTGTGAAAGAAAGCCTGCCTCCTTTACCTGTTAGGGAGTGACTGACACTTATAAGGGAGCGGAAAGGAACTATGCTCCCCCTCCCGCCCATCTTCATGTAACCTGCCTCCTTCCATGACCTAAATTGCTCTTCTCCAGCCCTCAGTCCGAAGCTTCCTTCCCTGTCTAGGGCAAAAGAACCTTTCCTTGCTTTTTGTCATTCCTGCTTACCTCTCCAAGCTTGTGTCACACTTTGTACGTCTCTCATTCCAGCCTTAACGCACTCTTGGCCATTACTGTTGACTGGCCGGCCCAAACAAAGAGCCAGCCCATCTCCTCCCAAGCAGGGGAGGAGGGGCAGGGATAAACTGGTGGCCAGGAAGCATCAAAAGTTGGGTTGCAGGATCTCCTCATTCCTTCTCGGTAATCTCGTAGCCTGAGGGTGGGGAGGTATTGTTACAGGTCAGGAGGGGGACAGAGGGTGAGACTTAGAACCCACTTGTGGGTTGTTGCGGCCCATCCCTGGGATATCCCAGGCATTGGTCATTTCCCATAATTGGCAGCTAGGATGGCACTGAATCTGATGAGTCATGTAAGCGGCACCTGTCAGTGTGGTGTGTGAGGCCTGAAAACTTAGAATCTGCCCGATACATCAATTCCAAGCTATTTGCTCCAGAGCAGGAATCAGGTAAAAGTGGATTTATCTGCTCTGGGCCGTGGCAAAAGCCCATAAAAGGCATTCCCAAGAGAGTTTCCCCTACAAAGGGAGGCCCTGAAATGGTATGAGCACGCAGATTTTCTTTAACCTTCTTGCCTTTCTCCAGGCCCCTCTTTCTCCTTTTCTCTTCCCTTGTTCTCACTGCCTTGCCTTGCCCTGCCCAGCGGGCCTCCTCACCCTGTCACCGCTCAGGAGATGGTGGGCGTACATGCCCAGTGTGCCCCGGGTACATGACGGGAGAGAGACCAAAGGGGCCCAGTGGAGGAACGGGGCCTTTGCCCCTCTCAGCAGAGCAGTGCTCTGGGCCTTGACGGCAACAAGTGTTCTTCGCACGCGCCATGTTCCCACCAGCTCTCTGTCCCGTGAGTGTTCTACACAGTTCTGGAGGAAGTGCCCAGAACAAGGGGGTTCCCAGCCAGCTTAGCCTCATGGTTTTGCTTCCCAACAAACACCACTTATCTCCAGGTGGGTAGGGAGGTAGTTCAACCCCAACACGAGGGGGAAAGACATGCCACCTTCCTTCACTGGTTGCCCCACTTGTCACCCAGAAGGCTGTTTCCCAGGGTCTCTGAAAGGGAGAGTTTCTGTCACAAGAGATGCCGGGCTCTGTCCGCAAGTTGCTGTGTTGGGCCTCTGGCTTTACTGGGACAGCCAGGCAATGCCTCTTCTACCCAAGAGTGTGGTTCTACATCTTGCCTCTACCTGCTCATTTCTACCTGTGCTTAGGGAACAGTAACTTCAGACAACTCAGCGGGCATGCTTAGCGCCTTCATCCCATTTGAAACCTAGGGCCGGGGAGGTGGGTGATTACAGGACTACCTGGAACGTCCAGATGCTGAGGTCAGGCTGAGGTTCCCACCTTGCTCGGCAAAACTATTCAGAGCCTTCCTCTACCCAAAAAGATGATGGGAGGTTGTGAGCACAACATGCTGATTTCATGGCTGGAATACAGGATGAGCTTTTGACAAAGTGCCCAAGTCACAAGGGAACCAGGTAGTTCTTAAGACCAAGGGTTTCAGCAGGGTATTAGGGTGAGAGCAGGAGAGGGGGATAATGTAAAATGCCACCACCATAGATTCATATTGCATATGGTACACACCCTGGATGGCATATTGGGAGCATACATAGAACAGATACGTGCAGGTAGCACCCCCTATTGGTATACTATGTGGTTTGGTACATCAAACCATTACTTGAGGTCTATGAAACTGTTAACTGGTCAGAAATGGGAAAAGCCATTCCATAATAGCATCCTTGAAGGAGAAGCTTCAGGAAACATCTACCATCTGCTAAACTTGGAGCCAAAGCAAAGCGGCTCCTTTATATACATATACATATATATATATATGTATGTATATATATGATGTTCTGTTTTGTTGCATTTCCCACAGATTAAGGTAGTTTCTGGAAAACAATGAAGTCAAACCAATGATGAAAGAGTACAACCAGGAGACATTACACCTTAGGTGGCGTTCTCCTTGACAAAACTGTCCTTGGAATAAGAAGTTGAGGTTCACACTAGGTGACCTTTGATATATGTAGCCTAAAGCAAGGCTTGGTCTAGACGCCACGTTCCTGGAACTGGAAAGAATTGATGCAACTGTGTTGCAACATCAGGTCTCGTGGCTAAACTGAGAAGGTTGGCATTTGTAGCTTGACTATTTCAGAAGCACTTTGCCACCTCTACTGGAAACATTATTCTGGCAGAGCTTGGGTGGTAGGAGGCAACGTGCAGGGCCCTTAGGAGCTGGAAGTAGTAGATTGAGGGAACAGCCACTTCCACAGGTGGTATGTTTGGTGGGGGTCAGTGTAAGGAGCAAAGCAGAAGGCACCCCACTCAGTACAAGTCTCCCAGGGGTGCTCTGCACCTTTCCTTAGCAAGGTTAAAGGAGAGTGGTTCTAGATGATGCTAAGGCAGTTTGTATAGGTTGTCTGGCGGGAAACCTCCATGCAGAGCCCAAGTCTTAGGCTGAGTGGAGACTGAGGGAGAGCTGGTCTCAAGGCCTTCCCGTAGCAGAGCTCAGGGTCTCCTGGCTGAGCTGCAGCTCCTGCGACTGTTTCCCTTCCCACACCACTCAGGCGTCCCCCGTGCCCCGCCCTCCCCCCAGCCTGTGTGGCGTGGCCCTTGTTGTCTGCCGGCAGCCTTTACTTCTCATCCTCATCCCCCTCGCTCATGCTGCTGATGGAGGCTGAGGCTGCTTTGGGTGAGGAGGGGGGTGAGCTTTTGTTCGGGAGCCACGGGAAGGTGGGCGACGGTGAGCGTGAAGGGGACCGGCTCCTGGTGGGGCTGCTCACAGGGCTCTGCTTCGGGGACAAGGCCTGCAGCATCCGGCTACTCCTCTCCTGGAACATCTGCTTCTAGAGAGAGAAGGGAGAGAAGGCGTCTGTTAACGGAGCCTTCTGAGGCGGTAGGGAGACAAACAAGGCAGGAAGGACAGCCGCTGCTCTAATACCTGCACGCACAAACGCAGGCTCGCATGCCAGCCCATGTTCCCCAGGCTGTCTCTGGGGAGGGGCTGAGTGAGATTCTGGGGCAGGAAGATGCTGCCGCATCAGATTATCCTCCCGGCTGGTGCTTGGGACTCATCCCTTCTTACCGCCTTTTCCTCCATCTCCAAATCGAACTGCTGCCTATGCTGTGCCAGGCAAATGGCAGTGTCCTCGGTACTTCGAAGCGCGGCAGGAAATAAAACAAAACTCCCTATCCTCATGGATATGAGGGAGGAATCACACAATAAACAAGCAAAATATGAGGTGTGTCAGATGGAACTGTGGTCTGAGGGAAAACTAAAACGAGAGAGGTTAGCAGAGGGGGGTGTGGGCCGGGGAGACAGGTGGGCTGCAAAGGTCAGTAGGGCGCTCAGGGAAGGCCTCGCTGAGAAGATGCTGTCTGAGCAGAGACCTGAAAGAGGTGAGGAGGGGACCACGTGAATGGCAATCGGGGGAAGCACGCTGCAGACAGAACTCCGAGAAGGGAGCACGCAGTGCACGTCCCAGGACAAGCAAGGAGACCGTGGGGGCTGGAGTGGAGTTACCTGGGTGAGGAGGGGCATGGGGGGGAAGAAAAGGATAAAGTTGGTGGTCATATCCAAGCTGGGGCTTCAGTGACATGCGGGAAGAAGGGGTGGAGATGGGTGGTGAGCCCGTGGGGCTGGATGAGGACTGGCTTTCCAAACAGACGGTGCTAAGTAGACAGGGCTAAGCATAACTGCTTGGCCTGACTGGACCCCAAGTGCCTATAGGGTGACAGTAGTTGAGGCTGGAGCACCAGGAGGAGGATGGATTTCTCCTGAAGAGCCCCTGGAAGATTTTAATCAAGAGAGGGGTATGGTAAGATTGCTGATGTAGAAATACCTTTGGGTATGAGCATAAAAGCAAAAAAAGAAACCATTAAAAAAAAGATTGATGTTTGGCTATATAAAAAATTTAAAACTTCTGTACCTCAAAAAAAAAAACACTGAAATAAGGTACAAGGCAAATGAAAAAAAGGGGGAAATTTTTGCAACATTTAAATACAAATTAAGCATTTTAGTATATAAACAGAGCTTAGAAACCAAAAAGAAGATAACGAGCATTTGGCACATACAGGTAACTCACAAAAGACTTATAAATGAACTCTAAAAAATGTTTGGCATCACTAATAAACTAACGCAAAATGATTGATGTGAGATACCTTTTTTAATATATCAGATTGCTAAAGATATTTTTCATCTTCCCAACCTTTTAAAAGTTTTTCCAGTTTTGAGATAGAATTGACATACAATTCAATTGTATGAACATACAATTCAATTGTATGAACAATTGAACTTCTCTTTCTGGTTCTTCTCAAACTATGTACGTTTAAGGTGTACAGCATAATGATTTCACTTAAATCGTGAAATGATTACTACAATAAGGTTAGTTAACATCCATCATCTCATATGGATACAAATTTTTTTTCCTTGTGATGAGAACGCTTAGGATGTACTCTCAAAACCTGCATATATACCATACAGCAATGTTAACTATGGTGATCATGTTGTACATTACATCCCTAGTACTTACTTATAACTGGAAATTTGTACCTTTTGACCCCCTTCATGCAATTTCCCCTCCCCATACTCCCTACCTCTGGTAAACACAATCTGTCAGTGAAATCATACAGTATTTGTCTTTCTCTGACTTCTTTCACTTGGCATAATGCCCTCAAGGACCATCCGTGTTATCACAAATGGCGGGATTTCCTCCTTTTATATGGATGAGTAATAATCCATTGTGTGTGTGTGTGTGTGTGTGTGTGTGTGTGTATAAACCACAACTTTATCCATTCATCCATCGACAGACACTTAGGTTGTTTCCATGTCTTCACTATTACAAATAATGCTGCTATGAACACAGGGGTGCAGTTATCTCTTCAACACAGTGTTTTCATTTCCTTCAGATATAATAGTTGACCCTTGAACGATGGGGGGGTTATGGATGCTGACCCTCTGTGCTGTCGAAAAATCGGTGTAAAACATTGGAATTGGCCCTCTGCATTCACAGTTCTACATCTGTGGATCCAACCAGCTGTAGATCATGTAGTACCTTAGTATTTAATACTGAAAAAAATCCAAGTATAAGTGGACCCATGCAGTTCAAACCTGTTCAAGGGTCAACTGTATTCCCACAAGTGGAAATTCTGCATCATATTTTGAATTTTTTGAGGAACCTTCATAATGTTTCCATATTGGTTGTACCAGTTGACAATCCCACCAACAGTGCACAAGCGTTCCCTTTTCTCTACATACTTGCCAGCATTTGTTATCTCTTGTCTTTTTATTGCTCACACAACCACATTTGTGGTTTCGATCTGCATTTCCCTGTTGATTTAGTGGTGTTGAACATCTTTTCATGTACTTGTTAACCATTGGCATATCTTCTTTGGAAAAATGTCTATACAGGTCCTTTGCCCATTTTTAAATTGGATTACTTGGTTTTTTGCTATTCAACTTTATGAGATCTTTATATATTTTGGATGTTAATTCCTTATCATACATGGTTTGTAAATATTTTTTCCTTTTCCGTAGGCTGTCTTTTAATTTTGTAGGTGGTTTCTTTTGCCATGCAAAATTTTTCAGTTTGATGTAGTCTCATTTATTTTGTTGCTTGTGCCTTAGGTGTCATATCCAAAAAATCATTGCCAAGACCCATGTCAAGGAGTTTTGCTCTGATGTTTTCTACTGGGAATTTTATGGATTATGATCTCACACTGAAATCTTTAATCTATTTCAAGTTAATTTTCATGGGTGGTGTAAGATAGGGGTCTACTTTCATTCTTTTACATGTAAATGTCCAATTTTCTAGCACCATTTATTGAAGATACTGTCTTTTCTCTATTGAGTATTTTTGGCTCCCTTGCATGGGTTTACTCCTGGGCTCTCAATTCTGTTTTGTTCGTCTATGTGTCTGTTATTATGCCACTGTCATACTGTCTTGATTACTACAGCTTTATAGTATAGCTTGAAAGCAAGAAGTGTGATGCCTCCCACTTTGTTCTTCTTTCTCAAGATTGTTTTGGCTGTACAGGCGGGGTCTTTTGTGGTTCCATATAAATTTTAGGACTTTTTTTCTATTTCTGAAAAAAAAGTGCCATTAGAATCTTGATAGGAATTACATTGAATCTATAGATGGCTTTGGGTAGTATGGACATTTTAACAATTCTCTCAATCCATGAGCATGGGATATCTTTCCAGTTATCGGTGTCTTCTTGGATTTCCTTCTTCAATGTCTTGTAGCTTTCAGTGCAGAGATCTTTCACCTCCTTGGTTAAATTAAGTATTCTATTCTTTTTGATGCTACTGTAAATGGGATAATTTAAGTCCCTTTTTCATATAATTCATTATCAGTGTACAGAAATGCTACTGATTTTTGTATGTTAATTTTGTATCATGCAACTTTACTGAATTGATTAGATCTAGCAGTTTACTGATGGAGTCTCTAGAATTTTCTATGTATAAAATCATGTCATATGCAAATAGAGACTATTTTACTTCTTCCTTTCCAATCCTAATGCCTTTTATATCTTTTCCTTGCCTGATTGCTCTGGCTAGGACTTTGAGTACTATGTTGAATAGGAGTGGTGAGAGTGGGCAGCCTTGCCTTGTTCCTGATTTTAGAGGACAGGTTTTTAACCTTTCACAATTGAGTATGATGTTAGCTGTGGGATTGTCATATATGGCCTTTACTATGTTGTGGTATGTTCCTTCTATACCTAGTTTGTAGTTTTAAACAACTGTCATAAATAGTTGTTAAATTTTGTCAAAGGCTTTTTCTGCATCTATAGGGATGATCATATGATTTTTTCCCTTTCATTCTATTAATTGATGCATCACATTGATGGATTTGTGTCTGAACTATCCTTGCATCTCAGGGATAAATCCCACTTGGGATCCTTCGCCATGGCGAAAGATCTTTTTAATGTGCTGCTGAATTCAGTTTGCTAGTATTTTACTGAGAATTTTTGCATCTATATTCATAAGAGATATTGGCCTACGGTTTTCTTTTCTGAGAGTGTCCTTTTCTGGCTTTGGTATGAGGGTAATGCTGACCTTGTAAAACGAGTTTGGGAGTTTCCCACCTCCTCAATATTTTGGGAAGAGTTTGAGAAGGATTGGCATTAATTCTTCTTTAAATGCTTGCTAAAATTCACCAGTGAAGCCATCTGGTCCTGGGCTTTTCTTCATTGGGAGATTTTTGATTAATGATTTAATGTCCTTAATACTAATTGGTCTGTTCAGATTTTCTCTTTCTTCCTGATTCAGTCTTTTTAGGTTGTATGTTTCTAAAAATGTGTCCATTTATTCTAGGTTGTCCAGTTTGTTGGTGTATAAATTGTTCATAGTAGCCTCTTATAATCCTTTGTATTTCTGTGGTATCAGTGGTAATGTCTCCCTTTTCATTTATAATTTTGTTGATTTGAGTCCTCTCTGTTTCTTGGTGAGTCTAGCTAAAGGTCTGACAACCTTGTTTATCTTTTCCAAGGACTAACTCTTAGTTTTGTTAAAGTGTTGTTAATCTTTTCTATTGTCTTCCTATTCTCCATCTCATTTGTTTCTGCTCTAATCTTTATTTCCTTCCTTCTGCTAACTTTGGGCTCAGTTTGTTCTGCTCTTTCTGGTTCCTTAAGGTATAGAGTTATATTATTTGAGACTTTTATTTCTTAATGTAGGCATTTATTGCTATGAACTTCCCTCTTAGAATTGCTTTTGGTGCATGCCATAAGTTTTGGTATGTAGTATTTCCATTTTTCATCTGTCTCAAGATACATTATTTCCCCTTTCATTTCTTCTTTGATGGGTCAGGAGAGTATTATTTAATTTCCATGTATTTGTAAATTTTCTAGTTTTCTTCCTGTTACTGATTTCTAGTTTCATACCATTGTGGTCAGAGAAGATACTTGGTATGATTTCAATATTCTTAAATTTGCTTAAACTTGTTTTGTGGCCTAACATATGTTCTATTCTAAAAAATGTTCCACATGCACTTAGGAGTGTATATTCGGCTGTTATTGGATAGAATATCCTGTATATGTCTCTTAGGTTCAGTTGATCTACAGCATTGTTCATATCCACTGTTTCCTTATTGATTCCCTGTGTGGATGATCTATCCATTGTTGAGAGGGGGGTATTAAAGTCCCCAACTATTATTGTATTGCTGTTTCTCAATTTAGGTCTGCTTTATATATTTGGGTGCTCCAACGCTGGATGCATAAATATCTACAATTATTATATCTTCTTGATGGATTGACCCCTTTATCATTATATGATGACATTCTTTGTCTCTTTGTACTATTTTTACTATAAAGTCTATTTTGTCTCATGTAAGTACACCTACCCCTGACTTCTTAAAATATACCATTTGCTTGGCTTATCTTTTTCCACCCCTTTCTTTTCTTTTTTTTTCTGTTTATTTTTTTAAATTTTATTATTTTTTAGTTTTTAATTTAATTTAATTTTTTTATACAGCAGGTTCTTATTAGTTATCTATTTTATACATATTAGTGTATACATGTCAATCCCAATCTCCCAGTTCATCCCACCACCACCACCACCACCACCCCCACCACTTTCCCCCTTGGTGTCCCTACATTTGTTCTCTACATCTGTGTCTCTATTTCTGCCCTGCCAACCGGTTCATCTGTACCATTTTTCTAGGTTCCACATATATGCGTTAATATACGATATTTGTTTTTCTTTTTCTGACTGACTTCACTCTGTATGACAGTCTCTAGATCCATCCACATCTCTACAAATGACCCAATTTCGTTCCTTTTTATGGCTGAGTAATATTCCATTGTATATATGTACCACATCTTCTTTATCCATTCGTCTGTCGATGGGCATTTAGATTGCTTCCATGACATGGCTATTGTAAATAGTGCTGCAATGAACATTGGGGTGCATGTGTCTTTTTGAATTATGGTTTTCTCTGGGTATATGCCCATTAGTGGGATTGCTGGGTCATATGGTAATTCTATTTTCAGTTTGTTTTTTAAGGAACCTCCATACTGTTCTCCATAGTGGCTGTATCAATTTACATTCCCACCAACAGTGCAAGAGGGTTTCCTTTTCTCCACACCCTCTCCAGCATTTGTTGCTTGTAGATTTTCTGATGATGCCCATTCTAACTGGTGTGAGGTGATACCTCATTGTAGTTTTGATTTGCATTTCTCTAATAATTAGTGATGTTGAGCAGCTTTTCATGTGCTTCTTGGCCATCTGTATGTCTTCTTTGGAGAAATGTCTATTTAGGTCTTCTGCCCATTTTTGGATTGGGTTGTTTGTTTTTTTAATATTGAGCTCCACCCCTTTATTTTCAGTCTTTGTGTGTCCTTAAGGTTAAAGTGAACCTCTTGTGGGCAACGTATTGTTGGATCTTGTTTTTTTTTTAATCCATTTAGCCATTCTGTATCTTTTGATTGCAGAATCTAGCTCCATTTATGTTAAAAGTAATTATTGATAGGGAAGGACTTATTGCCATTTTGTTAATTGTTTTCTGGCTGTTTTGTAGTTCCTCTGTTCCTTGTTTCATATCTTGCTGTGGTTTTTGTGTGTGTTTTGATGTCTTTTGGTATCAGTATGCTTTGACAACTTTATCATGTTCTTTTGTGTAAATACTACACGTTTTTGCCTTAGCATTACCATGAGGCTTACATAGACTATATTAAAATAATAACACCCTATTTTAAACTGATAACGACTTAAGTTCAATAGACTTCCTAAACTTTACTTTTGCTTGTCCTCTCCCTCACATTTTAGGTTATTGTTGCTGGACAGTTGATACATTATTAAATATTGTGTAACCAACATCAAGTTATTGTAGTCATGGTTATTTTTACTATGTTTTCTAACTTTTTAAAGTATTATTTACTTATTTATTTATTTACTTATTTATGGCTTCATTGGGTCTTCGTTGCTGTGTGCAGGCTTTCTCTAGTTGTGGCGAGTGGGGGCTACTCTTTGTTGTGGTGGGCAGGCTTCTCATTGCGGTGGCTTCTCTTGTTGCAGAGCATGGGCTCTAGGCGTGTGGGCTTCAGTAGTTGTGGCACGCGGCCTCAGTAGTTGTGGCTCACAGGCTCTAGAGCACAGGCTCCATGGTTGTGGTGCACAGGCATGTGGGATCTTCCCAGACCAGGGATCAAACCCGTGTCCCCTGCATTGGCAGGTGGATTCTCAACCACTGCACCACCACGGAAGTCCTTTTTTTCTAACTTTTAACATACAGTTATAAGTGAATTATGTACCACTGTTACCACATTACAGAATCTAACTTTGACTATATACTTACCATTACCAGTGAGTTTTATGCTACCTTCTTATGTTTTATGATGTTATTTAGTGTCCTTTTACTCAAAGAACTCCCTTTAGCCTTTCTTGTAAGGCAGATCTAGTGGTGATAAACTCCCTCAGGTTTTGTTTCTTCAGGAATACCTTTATCTCTCCTTCATTTCTGAAGGATAGCTTTGCCAGGCATAGAATTCTTGGTTGATGGTTTTTTTCAAAAATTTGAATATACCATTCCATTCTCTCCTGACATGAAACGTTTCTGTTGAGAAATCTACCAGAAGTCTTATGAGAGTTCCAGTGTTGGTAACTTCTCTTTTCTCTTGCTGCTTTCAAAATTCTTTGTCTTTGACTTTTGACAATTTAATTATAATCTCAGTGTAGCCCTACTCATGTTTAACCTATTTGGTGTCCTTTGTGCCTTATGGATCTGGATGTCCCTTTCTCTCCCAAGTTGTGGGAAGTTTTCAGCCATTATTGATTTAAATAATACACTTTGTCTCTTTCTCTTTATCTTCTCCTTCTGGAATTCCCATAATGCACATACTGTTTCTTTTGATTGTGTCCTGTAAGTCCCATAGGTTTTATTCAATCTTCTTCATTGTTTTTTTCTTTTTGCTCCCAACTGGAGTTGACTTCTAGGTTTCTTGTGCCTAGTAGAGTCTGCTTTTGAAGCTCATTGTTGAGTTCTGCAGTCATTGTATTTTTCAGCTCTAGGGTTTCTGTTTGGGGTTTTGTTTTTGTTTTTTTTTTTTGATGGTTCCGATTTCTTTGCTGAGTTTCTCATTTTGTTCATGTATGGTTTTCCTAATTTTGTTGTCTGTGTGTGCTTGTAGTTCACTAAACTTCTTTAGGAGGATTATTCTGAATTCTCTGTCTGAAAGTTCTGAGATGTCCATTTCTTTAGGGTCAGTAATTGGAGCTTTATTAGTTTCCTTTGCTGTCATATTAACCAGATTTTTCATGATCCTTGATTTCTTACATTGGTATATGCACATATGAGTAAGTGGTCTTCTCCTCCAGACTTTACATGTGTGCTTTGGCAGAGACAGTCAGCTCAGTTTGGGTTTCTGGATGTGTTTGCTGGTAACATCCTTGGGCAGGAATGGTTTGCTATCAGGGTTTATTTTGGGGTGAGGCCACTGCCCAAGTTCTGAGGTGATGGGGCAGGGAGGGCTTGCTGCTGCCTGAGAACAGATAGATAGGACTGCTGATTTGGTTCCCTGCACAAGTGAGGCTGTAGGTTGGGCTCCACAGCTTCCTGGGTTTTCTGGTCAGGATTACTAGATGGTCATGACTGGGTACTATACTCAGCAGTAGGTGGAGCTATGAATTAGCTTCTCTTCCCTGGTGGGGCAGCAGAATAGGCCCCAGGGCCTGTATGGCTTGTTGTTTGGGGACCTGAGCCAGGCAAGAGTGTGTACTGAATTCCCTGGCCAGACAGGGCCACCAGTTTTGCTCTGTTCAAGTGCCACTGTACGCAGGGTTGTTGGATGGGCTAGGCAGCTTCCCATGTGCTCTAGTTAGATTCCATGGTCGGGTGGGCTGCAAGGTGTATTCAGCAATGAGTGGGGCTGTGAATTAGGTTCCCTTCCTGGGCACTGTGGGAGAACTAATTCTAAGGCCAGAAAGGCTCTTTGTTGGTGGTCTTGATTCAAGCTGACCTGCACCCTAAGTTCCCTAGCTGAACACAGCCACTGGCTTTGCTCTGCCGTCTGTCAGCTCTGCCTGCCAGACTCTGTGCTCAAGTATTGCCAGGCTATGCAGCTTCCCAGGTGTTCTGGCCAGGCTTTCTGGTCGGGTGGGGCTGGGAGCTTCACTCAGCAGTCAGTGGGGGTTAAAACTCAGCTCCCCTGCATGCGTGGGGACAGACCGGGCTCCAGGGCCAAATATCTTTGTTTGAGGACCCAAATCAGACAGACTTGGACTCCACTGAGTTCCCAGGTCAGACGGTGCCAATGACTTGACTCTGCAGATGGACAAAGTGGCTGGCTGGGGCTACTACTTGGGCACTGCACATAGGAACTTGGTCCGCCAAGATCAGAGTGCTGGTTGTGGCATGATGAGATTCTCAGTGGTCAAGTCCTTCAGATTCCTCTGCAATCTCCATGGGGTAAGACCAGAGATGGTCTCGCAAGAAAGAACCCACAGTGCTGGGAGAGCTGGATGTCCATGTGGGCCTCTTTCGCCACTGGAGGAACCAGAGGCTTGGGGGAGATTTCTCCACGGTGCCATGCTGGCCTGGGGGAGGGGCAGTGCGGTGAGCACGTAGCGGCTCCTCTTACCCTTCTAATGCCACCTGTCTTGGTCTCTATGGTGCAGGGGGTCCTTCAGCCTCACCCAAATGTTCTAGGATTCTCTCAGTGGTGTCTTCTCTGTGAATAGTTGTTAGTTCTTCTTGTGAGGGAGAACAAAGTCAGGAATGACCTATGTTGCCATCTTGATGATGTCACTCCCCCAAAATTTTTTTTTAAATTTGTAATGGCCAGTGTTGGTGAGGGCTCAGGAAAAAGACTACTCTCCTGTTACTGCTGGTGGAAGGGTAAAATAGTAGTGTCGTTCGGAGGGGTAATTGGGCAATAGGCACAAAAACTTTTTTTCCTGAGGAGACAATCAGAGATGTAAATTTGTGTACATGGATATTCATCGCAGTGTCAATGGACAAAACGTCAAACTCCCTAAACAGGTTAGAGAAATCTTGCACAGCTCTGAGATTATACACTAAGCAGCTGATGAAAATCAAGTCCTTAAAGAATATTCAGTAATGTGAGAAAATGTTCATGAGCTATTGCAAAGTAAAAATGATTTTAGAATAGTATGTTCTGCATGAACCCAATTTTGTAAAAGGAAATATATACATGTAGATGGAAAAAAAAATGGGGGCAATACCCGCCAAATATTAGCAGTGACTACTCTGGGTGATGAGGCTAGAGGTGATTTTTAGTCTCTTTTATTATTTTCTTCACTTTCTAATAGTTCTACAATGAACATACTATTTTTACCATCAAAAAAAGATACGGTAGGAAGAAAGAAAGATAATTGAGGCAAGGAGATTAGGCCAAAGGGCATTGCAATAATGTCACAGGTAAGAAAATACTAAGGCCTCAGGCACAACATCAATTCCCCCGCAGTCATTTTCCCTTTTTAAGTTCTAGCCCATTACTTTTTAGGAGCTCAAATCTCCTCTAGCAGATACAAGAGAGATGACTTGCTGATCACTGAGATCCTTTCCAGATTTAAAATTCCATAATTCTACGAATACACCGATTATTCATCTTCCATTAAAGGCACTGATAATTCTGCCAAAAGACATCCAAACCCCTCAAAATCAAACAGAAAAAAATGCTGTAGTACAACAGCATTAATTTAGATTAAGCCCATTTATGAGACAAAATCAAATGCCAAAAGGATAGGGCGGCCTATTATTAACGGCAATGTGAAAAAAAAAATCCTTGAACTTCTAACAGGCATTTTTATTTTTTAATTTTTTTTAAAATTTATTTTATTTTTGGCTGCGTTGGTCTTCGTTGCCGTGTGCGGGCTTTCTCTAGTTGAGGCGAGCGGGGGCTGCTCTTCGTTGCAGTGTGCAGGCTTCTCATTGCGGTGGCTTCTCTTGTTGCGGAGCACGGGCTCTAGGCATGTGGGCTTCAGTAGTTGTGGCATGCGGGCTCAGTAGTTGTGGCTCGCGGGCTCTAGAGCGCAGGCTCAGTAGTTGTGGTGCATGGGCTTAGTTGCTCCTCGGCATGTGGGATCTTCCCGGACCAGGGCTCGAACTCGTGTCCCTGGCATTGGCAGGCAGATTCTCAACCACTGTACCACCAGGGAAGCCCCTAGCAGGCATTTAAAAATATGTGTTTTTATTACTGTAATCTTTAAGTATGTTTTTAGTGGCAGCCACTAGCCCTCCTGCTGTTAATGGATTGTTAGCATTTCCATTAGAAGCCCACTTTCTAAGGAATCTACAACTTGTCTACTATAGTTTGACTCAACCTCATAACTGAATATTCTGCCTAAGGGGATGAAATTATTTGAACCCTTAAGGATAAACAGTGGTGTCACACTTTATAAAATGCAGTATCCACGCAAAACAACTAGATTTGCAAGCTCTCTGATCTGTTTCTGGTACATTTTGAAGGGTGGTTCCCCTGCGAAGGAGCTGAATTGAATCAGGTCAGGAGACAGTTTGTAATGAGCTTCCTGGGAAGAAAAGCACTTTAGAAATATAACAAATAATGAAGACCGTGGCATGGCATTTTCAAAGAGAAAAGACTGAATTTAAATTCAGTCTTTTGCTATATTAAGAGGTTTCCATTTATAAAGTTTTCTCCCAAGAAAACAATCCCATTTATAGTCCTGTCCACATGAAAATAATTTTCTATTTCCCCTCCTACAATGTTTTCCCTTTTAAAAAAATGTTCTTAATATCTAGTAAGGCAGTAAATGTCTTGACAAATGCCTTTAAAGGTTTCAGTGTTTCAGATATATTCTGGCACCACCAAAAAGGAGATAAAAAATATCCTAGTTACGCATGGTTTGGACCTCTGATAATCAAGATGGAACTCATGGAGAGTTTCAGTTCTGTGCAAATCAATAAGCAACAACTCACCCTGAAACAGTGCCCGACACGTGCCCTGGGTACCCAGCACTGTTAAAAAGGGCTTTAAAGTATGAGAAAATTTAATCCCCCCAACAACCCTAGGAAGTGGCTGAGAGGTAAATGAACTTGCTCAAGGCTACCCAGCTAGGAAGTGAGCCCCTGCTCATGACCAGCTCTCCATAACTTTCATAGTAGGAAGCTTTCCATGTTTACTCATGTTTTACTTGAGTATTTGTTGGAAGACAAATTTTTCAAACTGTCCAAAAGACAAGTGGGAAATCTAGTTCAGATCCACGAACTGAATTTTATATTTCTTTTCTCAAAATTAAGTCTTAAAACTTAGCAATGCCATGAAAATGGCTATTATAAGAAACAAACAGAAAACAACACGTGCTGAAGAAATTAGAACTTCTGTGCGTTGCCGAGGGAATGTAAAATGGTGCAGCCACTAAGGAAAACAGTATGGCAGTTCCTCAAAAAAATTAAAAAGAGAATTATCATGTGATTAGCAATTCTACTTCTGGGTATATACCCAAAAAGACTTGAAAGCAGAGACTTAAATAGATATTTGTATAGTAATGTTTATAGCCAAAAAGTGGAAACACTCTAAATGTCTATCGATGGATGAATGGATAAACAAAATGATGTATAAATAACTGTATATGTGTGTATATATGTATATGTACGTGTGTATGCATATACATATGATGGGGTTTTTTTGTTTTTGTTTTTGCTAGCATGGCTAAAGTATTTCTAAGATGGTGTTGAAAAGAAACATTTTGTCTATTACAAAATATTATGGAGGGTTTTCCTGGAATGGAGAATCTGAAAGCTCACAAAAGATTCATTGCTTCAGCAAACATTTACTGACAGCACACTATGTATGGTTTGAGAATTAATCTAAACCCTGAGGATATAGCAGTAAACAATAGAGGAAAAAAGTCTATGTTCATGTTTATATTTTTGAGGTATAATTTACATATGTTATATTAGTTTCAGGTGTACAACATATATATATATATAACACACCTATAATATGTACATATATATGTGTGTGTGTGTATATATATATATATATATATATATATATAAATGATCACAATAAGTCTTGTTAATCTGTTACCATAAATGGTTGCAAATTTCTGTGATGAGAACTTTTAAGATCTACTTTCAAATAGGCAAGAGTATTATTAACTATTACCATGCTGCACATTACATCTCCAGGACTTTTTTTTTTAAGAATATAGAAAAAAATCAGTTGTATTTCTATACATTAGCAATAAACAATCTAAAAAATTTTTTTAATCCAGTTAAAATAACAAAAAGAAAAAAATATTTATGAGTAAATTTAATCAATGAATATAAGACTTGTATACTGCAAATCATTGTTGAAAGAAACTAAAGACCTAAGTAAATGGAGAGACATCCTATGTTCATGAATTGGAAGATTTAATATTATTAAGATGACAACACTTAGAAATAAACCCATATATCAAAAGTAAATTGATTTTCAACAAGGATGTCAAGAGTATCCTTATCAACAAATGGTGATAGACAATGGATATCCATATGCAAAAGAATAAATTTGAACCTTAGTTCATACCACATATAAAAATTAACTCAAAATGTATCTTACAGGAAACATTGGTGTAAATCTGTAAGACTTTAGATTAGGCAATAGTTTCTTTTTTTTCTTAACATTTTTATTGGAGTATAATAAAATTGCTTTATAAAATTGTAAAATTGCTTTACATTGTTGTGTTAGTTTCTGCTGTATAACAAAGTGAATCAGCTATACGTATACATACATCCCCATATCCCCTCCCTCTTGCGTCTCCTTCCCACCCTCCCTAACCCACCCCTCTAGGGTCACAAAGAACCAAGCTAATCTCCCTGTGCTATGCGGCTGCTTCCCACTACCTATCTACTTTACACTTGGTAGTGTATATATGTCAATGCCACTCTCTAACTTCTTCCTAGCTTACCCTTCCCCATCCCAGTGTCCTCAAGTCCATTCTCTATGTCTGCATCTTTATTCTTCTCCTGCCCCTAGGTTCTTCAGAACCATTTTTTTTTAGATTCCATATATATGTGTTAGCATACGGTATTTGTTTTTCTGACTTACTTCACTCCGTATGACAGACTCTAGGTCCACCCACCTCACTACAAATAACTCAATTTCGTTTCTTTTTATGGCTGAGTAATATTCCATTGTATACATGTGCCACATCTTCTTTATCCATTCATCTGTCGATGGACACTTAGGTTGCTTCCATTACCTGGCTATTGTAAATAGAGCTGCAATGAACATTGTGGTACATGACTCTTTGAATTATGGTTTTCTCAGGGTATATGCCCAGTAGTGGGATTGCTGGGTCATATGGTAGTTCTATTTTTAGTTTTTTAAAGAACCTCCATACTGTTCTCCATAGTGGCTGTATCGATTTACATTCCCACCAACAGTGCAAGAGGGTTCCCTTTTCTCCACACCCTTTCCAGCATTTATTGTTTCTAGATTTTTTGATGATGGCCATTCTGACTGGTGTGAGGTGATAGCTCATTGTAGTTTTGATGTGCATTTCTCTAATGATTAGTGATGTTAAGCATTCTTTCATGTGTTTGTTGGCAATCTGTATATCTTCTTTGGAGAAATGTCTATTTAGGTCTTCTGCCCATTTTTGGATTGGATTGTTTGTTTTTTGATACTGAGCTGCATGAGCTGCTTGTATATTTTGGAGATTAATCCTTTGTCCGTTGATTCATTTGCAAATATTTTCTCCCATTCTGAGGGTTGTCTTTTCGTCTTGTTTATGGTTTCCTTTGCTGTGCAAAAGCTTTGAAGTTTCATTAGGTCCCATTTGTTTATTTTTGTTTTTATTTCCATTTCTTTTTTTTAACATCTTTATTGGAGTATAATTGCTTTACAATGGTGTGTTAGTTTCTGCTTTATAACAAAGTGAATCAGTTATACATATGTTCCCATATCTCTTCCCTCTTGCATCTCCCTCCCTATCCCAACCCTCTAGGTGGTCACAAAGCACCAAGCTGATCTCCCTGTGCTATGCAGTTGCTTCCCACTAGCTATCTATTTTACGTTTGGTAGTGTATATATGTCCATGACACTCTCTCACTTTGTCACAGCTTACCCTTCCCCCTCCCCATATCCTCAAGTCCATTCTCTAGTAGGTCTATGTCTTTATTCCCGTCTTGCCACTAGGTTCTTCATGACCTTTCTTTATTTTTTATTTTTTCCTTAGATTCCATATATATGTGTTAGCATACGGTATCTGTTTTTCTCTTTCTGACTTACTTCACTCTGTATGACAGACTAACTTCATCCACCTCACTACAAATAACTCAATTTTGTTTCTTTTTATGGCTGAGTAATATTCCATTGTATATATGTGCCACATCTTCTTTATCCATTCATCTCATGATGGACACTTAGGTTGCTTCCATGTCCTGGCTATTGTAAATAGAGCTGCAATGAACATTGTGGTACATGACTCTTTTTGAATTATGGTTTTCTCAGGGTATATGCCCAGTAGTGGGATTGCTGGGTCGTATGGTAGTTCTATTTGTAGTTTTTTAAGGAACCTCCATACTGTTCTCCATAGTGGATGTATCAATTTACATTCCCACCAACAGTGCAAGAGTGTTCCCTTTTCTCCACACCCTCTCCAGCATTTACTGTTTCTAGATTTTTTGATGATGGCCATTCTGACTGGTGTGAGATGATATCTCATTGTAGTTTTGATCTGCATTTCTCTAATGATTAATGATGTTGAGCATTCTTTCATGTGTTGTTGGCACTCTGTATATCTTCTTTGGAAAAATGTCTATTTAGGTCTTCTGCCCATTTTTGGATTGGGTTGTTTGTTTTTTTGTTATTGAGCTGCATGAGGTGCTTGTAAATTTTGGAGATTAATCCTTTGTCAGTTGCTTCATTTGCAAGTAGTTTCTCCCATTCTGAGGGTTGTCTTTTGGTCTTGTTTATGGTTTCCTTTGCTGTGCAAAAGCTTTTAAGTTTCATTAAGTCCCATTTATTTATTTTTGTTTTTATTTCCATTTCTCTAGGAGCTGGGTCAAAAAGGATCTTGCTGTGATGTATGTCATAGAGTGTTCTGCCTATGTTTTCCTCTAAGAGTTTCACAGTGTCTGCCCTTACATTTAGGTCTTTAATCCATTTGGAGTTTATTTTTGTGTATGGTGTTAGGAAATGTTCTAATTTCATTCCTTTACATGTAGCTGTCCAGTTTTCCCAGCACCACTTATTGAAGAGGCTATCGTTGCTCCATTGTATATTCTTGCCTCCTTTATCAAAGATAAAGTGACCATATGTGTGTAGGTTTATCTCTGGGCTTTCTATCCTGTTCCATTGATCTATATTTCTGTTTTTGTGCCAGTACCATACTGTCTTGATTACTGTAGCTTTGTAGTATAGTCTGAAGTCAGGGAGCCTGATTCCTCCAGCTCCATTTTTCTTTCTCAGGATTGCTTTGGCTATTTGGGGTCTTTTGTGTATCCATATAAATTGTGAAGTTTTTTGTTCCAGTTCTGTGAAAAATGCCATTGGTAGTTTGACAGGGATTGCACTGAATCTGTAGATTGCTTTGGGTAGTAGAGTCATTTTCACAATGTTGATTCTTCCAATCCAGGAACATGGTATGTCTCTTCATCTGTTTGTATCATCTTTAATTTCTTCCATCAGTGTCTTATAGTTTTCTGCATACAGGTCTTTTGTCTCCTTAGGTAGGTTTATTCCTAGGTATTTTATTCTTTTTGTTGCAGTGGTAAATGGGAGTGCTTCCTTAATTTCTCTTTCAGATTTTTCATCATTCGTGTATAGGAATGCAAGAGATTTCTGTGCATTAATTTTGTATCCTGCTACTTTACCAAATTCATAGATTAGCTCTAGTAGTTTTCTGGTAGTATCTTTAGGATTCTCCATGTATAGTATCATGTCATGTGCAAACAGTGACAGTTTTACTTCTTCTTTTCTGATTTGGATTCCTTTTCTTTCTTTTTCGTCTCTGATTGCTGGGGCTAAAACTTCCAAAACTATGTTGGATAATAGTGGTGAGAGTGGGCAACCTTGTCTTGTTCCTGATCTTAGTGGAAATGCTTTCAGTTTTTCACCATTGAGAATGATGTTGGCTGTGGGTTTGTCATATATGGCCTTTATTATGTTGAGATAAGTTCCCTCTATGCCTACTTTCTGGAGAGTTTTAATCATAAATGGGTGTTGAATTTTGTTGAAAGCTTTTTCTGCGTCTATTGAGGTAATAATATGGTTTTTCTGCTTCAGTTTGTTAATATGGTGTATCACATTGATTGATTTGCCCATATTGAAGAATCCTTGCATTCCTGGGATAAACCCCACCTGATCATGGTGTATGATCCTTTTAATGCGCTGCTGGATTGTGTTTGCTAGTATTTTGTTGAGGACTTTCGCATCTATGTTCATCAGTGATATTGGCCTGCAGTTTTCTTTTTTTTGTGACATCATTGTCTGGTATCAGGGTGATGGTGGCCTCACAGAATGAGTTTGGGAGTGTTCCTCCCTCTGCAATATTTTGGAAGAGTTTGAGAAGGATAGGTGTTAGCTCTTCTCTAAATGTTTGATAGAATTCGCCTGTGAATCCATCTGGTCCTGGGCTTTTGTTTTTTGGAAGATTTTTAATCACAGTTTCAATTTCAGTGCTTGTGATTGGTCTGTTTATATTTTCTATTTCTTCCTGGTTCAGTCTCGGGAGGTTGTGCTTTTCTAAGAATTTGTCCATTTCTTCCAGGTTGTCCATTTTATTGGCATAGAGTTGCTTGTAGTAATCTCTCATGATTGTTTGTATTTCTGCAGTGTCAGTGGTTACTTCTCCTTTTTCATTTCTAATTCTGTTGATTTGAGTCCTCTCCCTTTTTTTCTTGATGAGTGTGGCTAATGGTTTATCAATTTTGTTTATCTTCTCAAAGAACCAGCTTTTAGTTTTATTGATCTTTGCTATCGTTTCCTTCATTTCTTTTTCATTTATTTCTGATCTGATCTTTATGATTTATTTCCTTCTGCTAACTTTGGGGGTTTTTTGTTCTTCTTTCTCTAATTGCTTTAGGTGTAAGGTTAGGTTGTTTATTTGAGATTTTTCTTGTTTCTTGAGGTAGGATTTTATTGCTGTAAACTTCCCTCTTAGAACTGCTTTTGCTGCATCCCATAGGTTTTGGGTTGTCGTGTTTTCATTGTCATTTGTTTCTAGGTAGTTTTTGATTTCCTCTTTCATTTATTCAGTGATCTCTTGGTTATTTAGTACCATATTGTTTAGCCTCCATGTGTTTGTATTTTTTCAGTTTTTTTTCCTGTAATTGATATCTAGTCTCATTGCATTGTTGTCGGAAAAGATACTTGATATGATTTCAATTTTCTTGAATTTACCAAAGCTTGATTTGTGTCCCAAGATAGGATCCATCCTGGAGAATGCTCCATGAGCACTTGAGAAGAAAGTGTATTCTGTTGTTTTTGGATGGAATATCCTATAAATATCAGTTAAGTCCATCTTGTTTAATGTGTCATTTAAAGCTTGTGTGTCCTTATTTATTTCATTTTGGATGATCTGTCCATTGGTGAAAGTGGGGTGTTAAAGTCTCCTACTATTATTGTTACTGTTGATTGCCCCTTTTATGGCTGTTAGCATTTGCCTTATGTATTGAGGTGCTCCTGTGTTGGGTGCATAAATATTTACAATTGTTATATCTTCTTTTTGGATTGATCCCTTGCTCATTATGTAGTGTCCTTCTTTGTCTCTTGTAATAGTCTTTATTTTAAAGTGTATTTTATCTGACATGAGTATTGCTACTCCAGCTTTCTTTTGATTTCCATTTGCATGGAATATCTTTTTCCATCCCCTCACTTTCAGTCTGTATGTGTCCCTAGGTCTGAAGTGGGTCTCTTGTAGACAGCATATATACAGGTCTTATCTTTGTATCCACTCAGCCAGTCTATATCTTTTGGTTGGAGCATTTAATCCATTTACATTCAAGGTAATTATCGATATGTATGTTCCTATTCCCATTTTCTTAATTGTTTTGGGTCTGTTATTGTAGGTCTTTTCCTTCTCTTGTGTTTCCTGCCTAGAGAAGTTCCTTTAGCATTTGTTGTAGAGCTGGTGTGGTGGTGCTGAATTCTCTTAGCTTTTGCTTGACTGTAAAGGTTTTAATTTCTCTGTCAAATCTGAATGAGATCCTTGCTGGGTAGAGTAATCTTGGTTGTAGGTTTTTCCCTTTTATCACTTTAAATATGTCTTGCCACAGCCTTCTGGCTTGCAGAGTTTCTGCTGAAAGATCAGCTGTTAACCTTATGGGGATTCCCTTGTGTGTTATTTGTTGCTTTTCCCTTGCTGCTTTTAATATTTTTTCTTTGTATTTAATTTTTGACAGTTTGATTAATATATGTCTTGGTGTGTTTCTCCTTGGATTTATCCTGTATGGGACTCTCTGTGCTTCCTGGACTTGATTGACTATTTCCTTTCCCATGTTAGGGAAATTTTCAACTATAATCTCTTCAATTATTTTCTCAGTCCATTTTTCTCTTCTTCTTCTGGGACCCCTATAATTAGAATGGTGGTGTGTTTAATGTTGTCCCAGAGGTCTCTGAAACTGTCCTCAGTTCTTTTCATTTTTTGTTTCCTTTATTTTGCTCTGTGGTAGTTATTTTGACTATTTTATCTTCCAGGTCACTTATCCATTCTTCTGCCTCAGTTATTCTGCTATTGATTCCTTCTAGGGAATTTTTACTTTCATTTATTGTGCTGTTCATCATTGTTAGTTTGCTCTTTAGTTCTTCTTGGTCCTTGTTAAATGTTTCTTGTATTTTCTCCATTCTATTTCCAAGACCTTGGATCATCTTTACTATCATTACTCTGAATTCTTATTCAGGTAGACTGCATATTTCCTTTTCATTTGTTTTGTCTGGTGGGTTTTTACCTTGCTCCTTCATCTGCTGCGTATTTCTCTGTGTTCTCATTTTGCTTAACTTACTGTGTTTGGGGGTCTCCTTTTTGCAGGTTGCAGGTTCATAGTTCCTGTTGTTTTTGGTGTCTGCCCCCAGTGGGTAAGGTTGGTTCAGTGGGTTGTGTAGGCTTCCTGGTGGAGGGGACTGGTGCCTGTGTTCTGGTGGATGAGGCTGGATCTTGTCTTTCTGGTGTGCAGGACCGAGTCTGGTGGTGTGTTTTGGGGTGTCTGTGAACTTATTATGATTTTAGGCAGCCTCTCTGCTAATGGGTGGGGTTGTGTTCCTGTCTTGCTAGTTGTTTGGCATGGGGTGTCCAGCACTGGAACTTGCTGGTCGTTGAGTGGAGCTGGGTCTTAGTGTTGAGATGGAGATCTCTGGGACAGCTCTCACCAATTGATATTACATGGAGCCAGGAGGTCTCTGGTGGTCCAGTGTCCTGAACTCGGCTCTCCCACTTCTGAGGCTCAGGCCTGACACCCGGCCGGAGCACCAAGACCCTGTCAGCTACATGGCTCAGAAGAAAAGGGAGAAAAAAAAGAAAGAAAGAAAATAGAGTAAAATAAAATAAAAGTTATTAAAATAAAAAAGAATTTTAATATTATTAAAATTAAAAAGTAATAAAGAAAAGAGCAACCAAACCAGTAAACAAATCCACCAATGACAACAAGTGCTAAAAACTAAACTAAGATCAACATATAAATCAGAAACTAGTCAGTTGCATACAGCAAGCCCCAAGTCTACAGTTGCTCCCAAAGTCCACTGCCTCAATTTTGGGATGATTTGTTGTCTGTTCAGGTATTCCACAGATGCAGGGTACATCAAGTTGATTGTGGAGATTTAATCTGCTGATCCTGAGGCTGCTGGGAGAAATTTCCCTTTCTCTTCTTTGTTCGCACAGCTCCCGGGGTTCAGCTTTGGATTTGGCCCCGCCTCTGCATGTCGGTCGCCCTCTGGCATCTGTTCTTTGCCCAGACAAGAGGGGGTTAAAGGAGGGGCTGATTAGGGGGCTCTGGTTCACTCAGGCTGGGGGGAGGGAGGGGTACGGAATGCAGGGCGAGCCTCTGGCAGCAGAGGCCGGCATGATGTTGGAACAGCCTGAGGCGTGCCGTGTGTTCCCCAGGACTTATTTTATAACTGAAATTTTATACTTTTGACCCCCTTCACCCATTTTGCACACCCCCCATCCTCTGCCTTTGGCAACCACCAATCTGTTGTCTGTATCTATGATCTCATTTTGCTGGATCATAGGATTTTTTGTTGAGTTGTATAAGTTTTATATATATATATATTTTTTAGATATTAACCCCTTATCAGATATGATTTGCAAATATTTTCTCCCATTTGTTAGGTTGCTTTTTCATTTTGTTGGTTTCCTTTGCTCTACAGAAGCTTTGTACTTTGGTGTAGTCCCATTTGTTTATTTTTGCTTTTGATGCCTCTGCTTTTGGTGTCAAATCCAACAAATCATTGCGAAGACCAACGTCAAGGAGCCTACCACCTATGTTTTCTTGTAGGAGTTTTATGGGTTCAGGTATTACACTAAGTTCTTTAATCCATTTTGAGTTAGCTTTTTGTGTATAGTGTAAGAGTGGTCCAGTTTCGTTCTCTTTGCATGTGGCTATCCAGTTTTCCTAGCACCATTATTGCAGAGACTGTCTTTTCCCCATTGTATATTCTTGCCTCCTTTGTCATAAATTGACCATATATGCATGGGTTTATTTCTGGGCTCCCTATTCTGTTCCATTGGTATATGTGTCTGTTTTTATGCCAATCCCACACTGTTTTGATTACTATCACTTTGTAATATAGTGTGACATTAGGGCACACAATGTCTCCAGCTTTGGTCTTTTTTCTCAAGATTACTTTAGCTATTTGGGATTATACGTAGTTCCATATGCATTTTAAGATTGTTTGTTCTATTTCTGTGAAAAATGCCATTGGAATTTTGATAGGGATTGCACTGAATCTATAGATTGCTTTGGGTAGTATGGACATTTTAACAATGTTCTTCCAATCCATGAGCACAGAATGTCTTTCCATTTATTTGTGTCTTCAATTTCTTTCATCAACATCTTATAGTTTTCAGTGTACAGATCTTTCACCTGCTTGGTAAAATTTATTCCTATGTATTTTATTCTTTTTGATGCAATTGTAAATGGGATTGTTGTCTTAATTTCTTTCTGACAGTTTTTATTAGTGTGTAGAAATGCAACAATTCTTGTATATTGACTTTGTATCCTACAACTGAACTGAATTTATTATTTCTCAGTTTTTTTGTGGAGTCTTTAGGGTTTCTTATATATAATATGTCATCAGCAAATAGTGACAGTTTGTCCTTTCCAATTTGGATGCCTTTTTGTTTCTTTTTGTGCCTAATTGCTATATGGCTAGGACGTCCAATACTGTGTTAAATAGAAGTGGTGAGAGGGGCATACTTGACTTCTTCCTGATATTAGAGGAAAAGATTTCAGCTTTTCATCATTGAGTATAATGTTAGCTGTGGGCTTGTCAAATATGGCTTTTATTATGTTGTTGAGGTACATTCCCCTCTATATACCCTTTGTTGAGAGTTTTTAATCATACATGGATGTTGAATTTTGTCAAATGCTTTTTCTGTATCTATTGAGTAAGCACATGGTTTTTATTCTTCATTTTGTTAAAGTGGTATATAACACATTGATTTGTGGATGTTGAACCATCCTTGCAGCTCTAGAATAAATCCCACTTATCATGGTGTATGATCCCTTTAATGTATTGTTGAATGTGGTTTGCTAATATTTTGTTGAGGATTTTTGCATCTGTATTCATCAGGGATATTGCCCTGGTAGTGTTCCTTCCTTTTTTTTTTTTCTTTTCTTTTCTTTCTGGGAGACTTTGAACATGATTGGTATTCTTTAAATGTTTGAGAGAATTCACCAGTAATGCCATCTGGTTGTGGACTTTTGTTGGGTGGGTTTTTGTTTTTTGTTTTCTTTAGCTTATAACAGAAATTTATTTCTCACAGTTCTGGAGGTTGAAAAGTCCAAGATCAAGGTGCCAGTATGATCGAGTGAGGAGCCTCTTCCTGTTCATAGCCTTCTTGTGTCCCTATGTGGTGGCAGGAGGCAAGGGAGCTCTCTGGGGTCTCTTTTATGTGGGTATTAATTTCATTTATGAGGGCTCTGCCCTCATGACCTACTCACCTCCCAAAGGCCCCATCTGCTAATACCATCTCATTGGGCGTTAGGATCTCAACGTATGAAATGGGGGGGGGGGAGGGGCACAAATGCTCAGACCATAGGAAGTAGTATATGTGAAACTTTATATATTTATATATATATATATAATTTTTTTATTGAAGTATAGTTCATTTACCATGTTGTGTTAGTTTCAAGTATACAGCACAGTGATTCAGATATATATACATACATATACATTCTTTTTCAGATTCTTTCCCCTTATAGGTGATTATAAAATATTGAGTGTAGTTTCCTGTGCTATACAGTAGGTCCTTGTTGGTTATCTATTTTATATATAGTAGTGTGTATATATTAATCCCAAGGAGGTTTTTGATTGACTAATTCAGTCTCCTTACTAGTAATCGGTCTGTTTGGATTTTCCATTTCTTCACAATTCAGTTTCAGTAGGCTGTATGTTTCTAGGAATTTATCCATTTCTTCCAGGTTGTCAAATTCGTTGGTGTATAATTGTTCATAGTAGTCTCTTATCCTTTGTATTTCTGTGGTATCAGTTGTAATGTCTCCTTTGTGAGTTGTAATTTTGTTGATGTGAGTCCTCTTTCTTTTCTTGATGAGTCTGGCTTAAGGTTTGTCAATTTTGTTTTCAAAGAACCAGTTCTTAGTTTTGTTGATCTTAACTACTGTCTTTTTAGTCTGTATTTCATTTATTTCTGTTCTGATCTTTATTTCCTTCCTTTGGGCTTCCTGTATTATTCTTTTCCTAGTTCTTGGCATGTAAAGTTAGGTTGTTTGAGGATTTTTTTGTTGTTTCTTGATATTGGCATTTATTGATACAAACTTCCCTCTTAGAACTGCTTTTGCTGCATCCCATAAGTTTGGGTGTATTGTATTTCCATTTTTATTTGTCTCAAGGTATTTTTTGACTTCTCTTTTGATATCTTCTTTGACTCATTGGTTGTTCAGTAGCATGCTGTTTAATTTCCACATATTTGTGAATTTTCCAGTTTTCCTCTCGTAATCGATTTCTGGTTTCATACCATTGTAGTTAGAAAAGTGCTTGATATGATTTCAGTCTTTTTAAATATGTTAAGACTTCTTTTGTGGCCTAATAACATATGATCTCTCCTGGATAATATTTCATGTGCACTTGAGAAGAATGTATTGATATATTCCATTGCTTTTGGATGGACTGTGCTGTATGTATCAACTCCATCTGATATGTCATTTACAGCTGAATTTCTGTACTGACTGATCTATCCATTGATGAAAGTAGTGTTTTAAAGCCCCCTACTACTACTGTATTGTTGTCTTTCCTTTTATAGGAAATACTTTCCTAAAGTGTTAATACACTTTGGTGCTCCTATGTTGGGTGCATAAATATTTACAAATGTTATATCCTATTGTTTGATTGACCCCTTGGTCACAATGTAATGCTTTTGTCTCTTATTACTGTCTTTGTTTTAAAGTCTATTTTGTCTTAGTTACCCCAGCTTTCTTTTGGTTTCCATTTGCATGGAATATTTTTTTCCAACCCTTCCCTTAAGTCTGTGTCCTTACATCTGAAGTGAGTGTCTTGTAGGCAGCATGTAGATGTGTGTTTTATCCATTCAGACACTCTGACTTTTAATTGGAAATTTTAAATCATTTTCATTTAAATTAATTATTGATAGGTATGTAAATATTGCCATTTTGTTAATTGTTTTCTGGCTGTTTTCTAGTTCCTCTGTTCCTTTCTGCTCTCTTCCTTTGTGATTTGATGACTTTCTTTAGTGTGTGCTTAGATTCCTTTATCTTTTGTGTGTCTACTATAGGTTTTTACTTTGTAGTTACCATGAGGCTTACACATAAAAAATGTATATAACAGTCTGTTTCAAGCTGATAAAAACTTAAGTTTGAGCACATTCTAAAGCTCTACATTTTTACTCTCCCTCCTAACCCCTGCCAGATGTCTGACACTTTTGATGTCACCTTTTACATCTTTTAATCTCTTGTACCCCTTAATTATTGTAGTTATAGTTATTTTTACTCACTTATAAAGCTAGTATGAAGGTCTTAACCTTCATACTAGCTTTATAAATGATTAATCCAGCACCTTTATAACATTATTCTTAATTTTGCTACATATTTATATTTACCAGTGAGAGTTATACGTTCATATGTTTTCCTATTAATGATTAGCACCCTTTCTTTTCAGCTTAAAGAAGTCCCTCTAACATTTCTCCTAAGGCTGGTTTCGTGGTGATGAGCTCCTTTAGCCTTTTCTTGTCTCCTTCAATTCTGAGTGACAACCTTCACCCAGTAGAGTGTTCTTGGTTGTGGGTTTTTTTCTTTCAGCACTTTGACTATATCATGCCATTTCCTTCTGGCCTGTAAAGTTTCTGCTGAAAATGTGATGATAGTTTTATGGGGGTTCCCTTATACATGACAAGTTGTTTTTCTCTTGCTGCTTTTAAGATTCTCTCCTTGTCCCTAGTTTCTGACAATTTAATTATAATGTGTCTTTCAGTTCATCTTATTTGGAACTCCCTTTGCTTCCTGGATCTGGGTCTCTGTTTTCTTCCCAAGGTTAGGGAAGTTTTCAGCCATTATGTCTTCACGTAAGTTTTCTGCCCCTTTCTCTCTTGCTTCTCCTTCTGGGACCCCTATAATATGAATTTTGGTTGGCTTGATATTGTCCCATAAGCTCCTTAAGCAATTTTCACTTTTTTTCATTCTTTTTTCTTTTTGCTGCTCTGATTGCAGTGAGTTTCACAGCCCTGTCTTCACATTCACTGATCTTCAGCTTCATCTAGTCTGCTGTTGAATCCCTCTAGTGTATTTTTCAGTTCAGTTATTGTTCCTTTCTGGTAGCTATTGGTGACCTGGTGTGAGGCAGAAGGAGAGCAGAGATGGCATCTACTGGCCTCTGTGTTTGGAGTACACTTCAATAGGTCCCTAGATGTGTGCCAAACCATAAAAGTCTGTCCCTCAGGCCACATAGCTCCAGGACAAGCAAACAGGCCACTTTCACAGAAAGACTGGGCTCCTGGGTCTGTTGCCTCTTGCTGTGTCCTGCGCATGGTACCTGGACGAGAAGTCTTCTCCGTTGGTTACAGTCCTGTGGGATTCTTCAGCATAAGCCCCACTGGCCACCAGATCCAGGTGATCTAGTGGTATCTTGTGGGTAGCAGCCAGAAAAATCAGGCTGCCAAAGGAGGGTACAAGCTCCTTTCTGGACGTTATGAGCAAGCAAGCTGAAATGAGGCAGAGGGAGAACACAAAGATGGCACCCACCAGCCTCCATCCCTGGAGAGTAACCAGCAGGCCCCTAAGAAGTATGTTAAATTATATGCCTGCCCCTCAGGCCGATGCTTTTCTTTTTTAATTTATTTATTTTTGTCTGCATTGGGTCTTCGCTGCACGCGAGCTTTCTTTAGTTGCAGTGGGCGCGGGCTACTCTTCAATGCAGTGTGCGGGCTTCTCATTGCGGTGGCTTCTCTTGTTGCGGAGCACCGGATCTAGGCATGCGGGCTTCAGTAGTTGTGGCTCGTGGGCTCAGTAGCTGTGGCTCAGAGGCTCTAGAGCGCAGGCTCAGTAGTTGTGGCCCACGGGCTTATTTGTTCCGCTGCACGTGGGATCTTCCTGGACCAGGGCTTGAACCCGTGTCCCCTGCCTTGGCAGGCAGATTCTTAACCACTGCACCACCAAGGAAGCCCTGATGCTTTAACATAAGTAAATAAGCCTCTTTTACATTAAAATAAAGTCTTTCACAATGGGAGATTATTCAGCTTTAAAAAGGAATGAAATTCTGATACATGTTATAATATCGGTTGAACCTTGAAGACGTTATAGTAAGTGAAAGAAGCCGTGCAACAAAGAACAAATACTGTATGATTCTACTTATGAGGTACCTAGAATAGTCAAATTGATAGATATAGAAAGTAAAGGGGTGGTCCCCAAGGACTGGTTGAGGGGAGTGGGGAAATGTGAATTTACTATTTAATGGGTACATAGTTTTAATATGGGATGATAAAAACAAAGTTCTGGAAATGGATGGTGGTGGTTGTTGGAAAGCAGTGTGAATGTATTTCATACCACTGAACCGTACACTTAAAAATGGTTAAAATGGTGAATTGTATGTCTTTTTAGTGCTGTTTGAAAAAATTAGCATTGGACCTCGTATCACGTAAATCTGGTTTTTCTAAAAAAAAAAAAAAAAAAAAGAACATACCATCAAGGTGTTTTTTTTTTTTCTTTAAGTAATTTCATATCAGATGGCAAATTACAGATCCACCAGGCTGACTGGATTGAGGCTGAGGGAGTTCGTGGTCCAGGAAAAACCGAAAACTTGCACCTGACTTAAGGTCATTCTCACCTGTTGCTCCAGGAAAGGGTCTATGTTCACATGGTAAAACAGAATAGAGCCATTTTCACTTCAAACAGGAAATGATTCTATTTTCAGAGTCAATGGAGGAATATAATGGCAGATCATTCAAAATGATATGTAATATTTTAAAGGACAGCATATGTGGCTGGGGTACTAATGTTTAAACAGAATGCTATCTTTGTTTGTTTGAAATGCTTGAATTCCCAGAGCAAACATGAAATTTCACTAGGAAGTCGGCATCCCCTGATCCTGACTTCTTGACCCTCAATATCTTGGACATGAACAGGGTTGCCTCCTAAATAGCAACAAAGCTTCAAAATTTAGCTCCTTTACAACCCTTCCCTTGAGACAGTCTGTCTTTCAGAGACGCATCCTCCAAAGAGAGGTAATACCAAGTCTCTGTTGGGAAGGCTTCCCTTTGCAGCTCTGGTTGGGTTACAGGCTCTCTTCTGAGTATGGGTCAAAACTAGTTACAAGAATCAAGCAAACAGTTAACTAAACAGAGTGGTAGATGATAAAGTTGAAAATTAACATATTGGTCTCTGACAATCCACCCATCAGACTGAGTAAAAGGGGACTGAGAATCTATTACAACAGTTGAAAAGTAGATTGCTTGCTTCAAATTCTCAAAAGCAATGGTGGTAGCCAGCTGCCAAGAAGGCCCCACCTGCTGGTATTCACATCCTTGTGTAGTGTCCTTCCAAAATATACAAGGATTAGTCTGTGTAACCAGTAGAAGATGGTAAAAGTGATGCTTTGTCACTTCCGATGTTAGATCATAAAAGACTATAGCTTTTTTTTTTCTTAGACTCTCACTCCCTCTGGAGAAAGCCAGCTGCTATGTCGTGAGGACACTTGGGCAGCCTTGTGGAAAGACCCACATAGTGAGGAACTGAGGACACTTGGGCAGCCTTGTGGAAAGACCCACATAGTGAGGAACTGAGGTATCCAGTCGACAGTGACATCAGAGTGTGGAAGAGGATCCTGTAGCCCCAAATGACTGGAGCGCCAGCTGACATCCTGACTGCCAACTTCATAACAAGACCCCAAGTCATAACCATCTAGCTAAGCTGCTTCCTGACCTTCAGAAACTATGTGAGAAAATGTTTTTTTAAATTATTTATTTATGGCTGTGTTGGGTCTTCGTTTCTGTGCGAGGGCTTTCTCTAGTTCTGGCAAGCGGGGGCCACTCTTCATTGCGGTGCACGGGGCTCTCACTGTCGCAGCCTCTCTTGTTGCGGAGCACAGGCTCCAGACGCGCAGGCTCAGTAATTGTGGCTCACGATCCCAGCCGCTCTGCGGCATGTGGGATCCTCCCAGACCAGGGCTCGAACCCATGTCCCCTGCATTGGCAGGCAGATTCTCAACCACTGCGCCACCAGGGAAGCCCTAATGTTTGTTTTTAAGTCACCAAGTTTTGGGGTAATTTGTTACACTCTAATAATGAATACAGCCATGAACACCATGATTTCTTCTTGCTTAGGAAAGGAGCCAACAGTCCCTGCCCTGAATCTAGATGCCCTGACCTAATGTGCCCTTTTGGCAACTGGCTTTGTCACAAAAGCCTTAAAGGAAGGGTTTTGATAGACCCTAGTTTCTCCACAGTGCCACACGCTAGCCAAAGGAGAGGGAAGCAAAGTGACTGCATCCCATGGACATTTCTATCATGAAGGATCCAGTGCTGGCCTGCAGAAAGAGGCTTGGCCCCAGGCTCCATCCTGGTACCTCCAAACTCCTATGAGACCATCGGAAAGGTTCATAAGTTTTCTAGACCTTTCTTTCTTTATAACACTGCTATAATACTACCCTCTTATGTGGTTAAAATGGGTAGAGTAGACATAAAAGAACTATGTAAAAAGAGTTGAACCTACTACACAACTTCTAGACAGTAACATCACCACCACCCTCCACTTAGAGATGGACTGTAAGGTTTTGGGTTTTATATCCTTGTTCTTGATTCCAAACATGAGGTCACTTGGGGGAGACTAGAAGACTCTATACCACAAGGTGCAAACACAAATATTCCCTGAGGCCAGGTGGGCACCATAAATGTGTAAGGTTCGAGAAGGTGGCAGCAAGGAAGAGTGGGGAATGTTATAGACACAGTCAACTGGAGAGTTTGTGCCCTCCCTATGAGAAAGGTTTAAACATTGTTAAGGGCCAAGCAAACCAAGTCTGCCTACTGAAATCGAGCCACCAAACGCTAAGTTGTAACCAAGCCCTGTCCAGCACCATAAGCAATAGAAGGCTAAGGGTATATGTTGATCTAGCAATACAGATATACAGATATCTATAGGGAGCATAGATATATAGATCAATATAGACATGGAGGATTTAGGCCTCACCATATCCTTCACAGGTGCTGAAAAGTTCTGTGAATAGCTCTTCATCACACATCTATTCGTTCAATCTAGAAACATTTATGGAGTACCCACTATAAGCTACATGCTAAACCTGTTGTACCAAATTTTGTACCTTAAATCCTTGTATTTTGTACCTTTCCAAGTTTGGGTTATTTGTATTTGTATCAGTACTATATTGGCAGGTTAACACAGATTCTCTATTTTAAGAAATGAGTTCCATCCAGAGGGCAGACAGCAGAAGCAAGATAAACTACAATCCTGCAGCCTGTGGAACAAAAACCACATTCACAGAAAGATAGACAAGATGAAAAGGCAGAGGGCTATGCACCAGATGAAGGAACAAGATAAAACTCCAGAAAAACAACTAAATGAAGTGGAGACAGGCAGCCTTCCAGAAAAAGAATTCAGAATAATGATAGTGAAGATGATCCAGGACCTCGGAAAAAGAATGGAGGCAAAGATAGAGAAGATGCAAGAAATGTTTAACAAAGACCTAGAAGAATTACAGAACAAACAACCAGAGATGACCAATACAATAACTGAAATGAAAACTACACTAGACGGAATCAATAGCAGAATAACTGAGGCAGAAGAACGGATAAGTGACCTGGAAGAAAGAATGGTGGAATTCACTGCTGCGGAACAGAATAAAGAAAAAAGAATGAAAAGAAATGAAGACAGCCTAAGAGACCTCTGGGACAACGTTAAACACAACAACATTCGCATTATAGGGGTCCCAGGAGGACAAGAGAGAGAGAAAGGACCAGAGAAAATATTTGAAGAGATTATAGTCGAAAATTTCCCTAACATGGGAAAGGAAATAGCCACCCAAGTCCAGGAAGCACAGAGAGCCCCATACAGGACAAACCCAAGGAGAAACACGCCGAGACACATAATAATCAAATTGGCAAAAATTAAAGACAAAGAAAAATTATTGAAAGCAGCAAGGGAAAAACGACAAATAACATACAAGGGAACTCCCATAAGGTTAAAGCTGATTTCTCAGCAGAAACTCTACAAGCCAGAAGGGAGTGGCATGATATACTTAAAGTGATGAAAGGGAAGAACCTACAACCAAGATTACTCTACCCAGCAAGGATCTCATTCAGATTCGATGGAGAAATCAAAAGCTTTACAGACAAGCAAAAGCTACGAGAATTCAGCACCACCAAACCAGCTCTACAACAAATGCTAAAGGAACTTCTCTAAGTGGGAAACACAAGAGAAGAAAAGGACCTACAAAAACAAACCCATAACAATTAAGAAAATGGTCATAGGAACATACATATCCATAATTACCTTAAACGTGAATGGATTAAACGCTCCAACCAAAAGACATAGACTGGCTGAATGGATACAAAAACAAGACCCATAACTATGCTGTCTACAAGAGACACACTTCAGACCTAGGGACACATACAGACTGAAAGTGAGGGGATGGAAAAAGATATTCCATGCAAATGGAAATCAAAAGAAAGCTGGAGTAGCAATACTCATATCAGACAAAATAGACTTTAAAATAAAGAATGTTACAAGAGACAAGGAAGGACACTACATAATGATCAAGGGATCAATCCAAGAAGAAGATATAACAATTATAAATATATATGCACCCAACATAGGAGCACCCCAATACAAAAGGCAACTGCTAACAGCTATAAAAGGGGAAATCGACAGTAACACAATAATAGTGGGGGACTTTAACACCTCACTTACACCAATGGACAGATCATCCAAAATGAAAATAAATAAGGAAACAGAAGCTTTAAATGACACAATAGACCAGCTAGATTTAATTGATATTTATAGGACATTCCATCCAAAAACAGCAGATTACACTTTCTTCTCAAGTGTGCACGGAACATTCTCCAGGATAGATCACATCTTGGGTCACAACTCAAGCCTCAGTAAATGTAAGAAAATTGAAATCATATCAAGCATCTTTTCTGACCACAAAGCTATGAGATTAGAAATGAATTACAGGGGAAAATAACGTGAAAAGCACAAACACATGGAGGTTAAACAATACGTTACTAAATAACCAAGAGATCACTGAAGAAATCAAAGAGGAAATCAAAAAATACCTAGAGACAAATGACAATGAAAACACGATGATCCAAAACCTATGGGATGCAGCGAAAGCAGTTCTAAGAGGGAAGTTTATAGCTATACAAGCCTACCTCAAGAAACAAGAAAAATCTCAAGTAAACAATCTAACCTTACACCTAAAGGAACTAGAGAAAGAAGAACAAACATAACCCAAAGTTAGCAGAAGGAAATAACTCAGAAAGATCAGAGCAGAAATAAATGAAATAGAAACAAAGAAAACAATAGCAAACATCAATAAAACTAAAAGCTGGTTCTTTGAGAAGATAAACAACACTGATAAACCGTTAGCCAGACTCATCAAGAAAAAGAGGGAGAGGACGCAAATCAATAAAATTAGAAATGAAAAAGAAGTTACAAGAGACACCGCAGAAATACAAAGCATCCTAAGAGACTACTACAAGCAACTCTATGCCAATAAAATGGACAACCTGGAAGAAATGGACAAATTCTTAGAAAGGTATAACCTTCCAAGACTGAACCAGGAAGAAATAGAAAATATGAACAGAACGATCACAAGTAATGAAATTGAAACTGTGATTAAAAATCTTTCAACAGGGCTTCCCTGGTGGCGCAGTGGTTGAGAATCTGCCTGCTAATGCAGGAGACACGGGTTCGAGCCCTGGTCTGGGAGGATCCCACGTGCCGCGGAGCGGCTGGGCCCGTGAGCCACAATTGCTGAGCCTGCGCGTCTGGAGCCTGTGCCCCGCAACGGGAGGGGCCGCGGTAGTGAAAGGCCCGCGCACCGCGATGAAGAGCGGTCCCCGCACCGCGATGAAGAGTGGCCCCCACTTGCCGCAACTAGAGAAAGCCCTCGCACGAACCGAAGACCCAGCACAGCCAAAAATAAAATAAATAAATAAATAAATAAATAAAATTAAAAAAAAAAAAAAAAGATTATGAGGAATTTAAAAAAAAAAAAAAAAAAAAAAATCTTTCAACAAACAAAAAGTCCAGGACCAGATGGCTTCACAGGTGAATTCTATCAAACATTTAGAGAAGAGCTAACACCCATCCTTCTCAAACTCTTCCAAAAAATTGCAGAGGAAGGAACACTCCCAAACTCATTCTATGAGGCCACCATCACCCTGATACCAAAACCCAAGAAAGATACCACAAAAAAAGAAAATTACAGACCAATATCACTGATGAATATAGATGCAAAAATCCTCAACAAAATACTAGCAAACAGAATCCAACAACACATTAAAAGGATCATACACCATGACCAAGTGGGATTTATCCCAGGGATGCAAAGATTCTTCAATATACGCAAATCAACCAATGTGATACACCATATTAACAAATTGAAGGATAAAAACCATATGATCATCTCAATAGATGCAGAAAAACCTTTTGACAAAATTCAACACCCATATATGATTAAAACTCTCCAGAAAGTGGGCATAGAGGGAACCTACCTCAACATAATAAAGGCCATATACGACAAACCCACAGCAAACATCATTCTCAATGGTGAAAAACTGAAAGCATTTCCTCTAAGATCAGGAACAAGACAAGGATGTCCACTCTCACCACTATTATTCAACATAGTTTTGGAAGTCCTAGCCATGGCAATCAGAGAAGAAAAAGAACTAAAAGGAATACAAATTGGAAAAGAAGAAGTAAAACTGTCACTGTTTGCAGATGACATGATACTATACATAGAGAATCCTAAAAATGCCACCAGAAAACTAATAGAGGTAATCAATGAATTTAGTAAAGTTGCAGGATACAAAATTAATGCACAGAAATCTCTTGCATTCCTATACACTAATGATGAAAAATCTGAAAGAGAAATTATGGAAACACTCCCATTTACCATTGCAATAAAAAGAATAAAATACCTAGGAACAAACCTACCTAGGGAGACAAAAGACCTGTATGCAGAAAACTATAAGACACTGATGAAAGAAATTAAAGATGGTACCAACAGATGGAGAGATATACCATGTTCTTGGATTGGAAGAATCAATATTGTGAAAATGACTATACTACCCAAAGCAATCTACAGATTCAATGCAATCCCTATCAAATTACCAATGGCATTTTTTACAGAACTAGAACTAATCATCTTAAAATTTGTACGAAGACACAAAAGACCCCGAATAGCCAAAGCAGTCTTGAGGGAAAAAAACGGAGCTGGAGGAATCAGACTCCCTGACTTCAGGCTAAACTAGAAAGCTACAGTCATCAAGACAATATGGTACTGGCACAAAAACAGAAACATAGATCAATGGAATAAGATAGAAAGCCCAGAGATAAACCCACGCACCTATGGTCAACTAATCTATGACAAAGGAGGCAAAGATATACAATGGAGAAAAGACAGTCTCTTCAATAAGTGGTGCTGGGAAAACTGGACAGCTACATGTAAAAGAATGAAATTAGAATACTCCCTAACACCATATACAAAAATAAACTCAAAATGGATTTGAGACCTAAATGTAAGATGGGACACTATAAAACTCTTAGAGGAAAACATAGGAAGAACACTCTTTGACATAAATCACAGCAAGATCTTTTTTGATCCACCTCCTAGAGTAATGGAAATAAAAACAAAAATAAACAAATGGGACCTAATGAAACTTCAAAGCTTTTGCACAGCAAAGGAAACCATAAATAAGATGAAAAGACAACCCTCAGAATGGGAGAAAATATTTGCAAACGAATCAACGGACAAAGGATTAACCTCCAAAATATATAAACAGCTCATTCAGCTCGATATTAAAGAAACAAACAACCCAATCCAAAAATGGGCAGAAGACCTAAATAGACATTTCTCCAAAGAAGACATACAGGTGGCCAAGAAGCACATGAAAAGATGCTCAACATCACTAATTATTAGAGAAATACAAATCAAAACTACAGTGAGGTATCAACTCACACCAGTTAGAATGGGCATCATCAGAAAGTCTACAAACAACAAATGCTGGAGAGGGTGTGGAGAAAAGGGAACCCTCTTGCACTGTTGGTGGGAATGTAAATTGATACAGCCACTATGGAGAACAGTATGGAGGTTCCTTAAAAAACTAAAAAGAGACAATGAAGAGAAGTCACAGATTCAACATTAGCTTTGAAGGTGGAGGAAGGGGACCCCAGCAGAGGCACGTGGGTGGCCTTTAAAAGCTGGAAACAGATTCTCCCCTTGGTTTCCGTAAAGGAATGCAGCCCCTCCAGCCTCATCATTTTAACACAGTGAGTCACACTTTTATTCCTTCAGATGTATGATAACACATTTGTGTGTTTAAGCTGCTAAATTTGTGGTCATTTGTTACAGCAGCAACAGAAAACTAATATACCACCCACCCCGCCCACGGGCCATAGTATATAAACAGATGTATAGTGTGTCTAATAGTACTAAAAGCCATCGGTGGGCAATTAGGGAAAATGTTTAAATAAGGGCAATAATGAAAAAATTTTGAGAAACATTGCCCTGGGAGGTGGAAAGCAGGCTCTTCTGCTTGTATTTCATAACAGAGGACATAATCAATGTTTGGATGAGTAAATTTGATAGCACCAGGATCTGTTGCTTTCTCTGGAGAAGATCAGAAAATTAGCACAAATAGAGTTATTCCTAAATATGAAGAACTAAGAAAATATTCTTCCGGGAAAAGGTGGAGGGAAACAAAATAGCTTACATGAAATAGAAACCTGAAAAGCACTGACATGGAAGAATGCCTATATATACATTCTTGATGGAAGAAAATATTTGAAAGTTTTTAGGCCAGTATGTTAATAGTGGGTTCTCTGGGTGGTCGTTCTCTTTCTGTTTTGTTGCTGTTTGTTTCTTATGACTTTCCTACAAGAATTATATATTAGAGGAGGTTTTTACTATATGACAATAGTTGGTACCTAGATGGGGACAAAATTTTATAATAAATACATTTTTAAAATTCAGTTTGTATAAAATGATCAGATACAAGGATATATTGTACAACACAGGGAATATAGCCAATATTTTATGATAACTATAAATGGAGTATAGCCTTTAAAAATTGTGAATCACTATATTGTACACCTGTAACTTATATAATATTGTACATCAGCTGTACTTCAATTCCAGTTTGAGTCTTTATCTTTAAAAGTAGGACAAGAATTATAAAATAAATTTACTTCAATCTTATATGTTGTTATTATTAAATTTATGTTGCAAATAAAACTATATTGTTAGAAAAAAAATGAGTTCCAGTCCCAAATCCACAAACAAAGAATTATTATAGGGCTTCCCTGGTGGCGCAGTGGTTGAGAGTCTGCCTGCCAATGCAGGGGACACGGGTTCGAGCCCTGGTCTGGGAAGATCCCACATGCCACGGAGCAGGTGGGCCCGTGAGCCGCAATTGCTGAGCCTGCGTGTCTGGAGCCTGTGCTCCGCAACAAGAGAGGCCGCGATAGTGAGAGGCCTGCGCATCGCGATGAAGAGTGGCCCCCGCTCGCCACAACTAGAGAAAGCCCTCGGACAGAAATGAAGACCTAACACAGCCATAAATAAATAAATTAAAAAAAAAGAATTATTATAATAATAGCATATTCATGGAAAGCAAATTACTTATCTTGGCGTTTAACATCCTTGTAACTATTCCTGTACTTTTAATGTCAACAGAAAAAAAGTAACATCAAAGTCTGGCTGATATGGTAAATTAATGTTAATAACAGTTTTGACACTAATAGCAAGTTTTAAAAAGAAAAACCTCCAGTATCTTAGCTGGGTTTCATTTCTTAAAAATCACCTCAGCTCACTGTCACCAAATTCCCCTAGTACAATTCCAGCTACTATTCCACCTTCACAGTTGCTATGTAAATGATATCCTTTCCCGCCTTTGCTCACTGCAGGTGGAGGAAACATCCTCCCGCTTGAGGTACAATACCAGCGCGTCTCAGCAAAGACACATTTCTGAATCCCTGCAAGCAAATGAATGCCTACATGGTTTCATTTTTAAAAAACCACTAGTTGTTTCCTCAGAGCCTGAAAATTAGTTGTGAAAAATGTTAACTATTAAAGTACACACTAGATTAATGAGAAATTTCAGACTTGTTACAGAGACCACGGAATCCCAGAGAACAGGGTCTGCGCTTTATCTTCATGTCCTTCCCTAGTACCATGCACATACAAGGACATTAATCAATGTCCCATGAATTAAAGTGAACTGAGCTGAAACCCAGGGAAAACGAAAAGGAACCCAACCCTTAGCTCCTCCACTCTAACAAGCTCTTTCTATAAGTCATCAAGGGCTCAAGCAGCCCCTTGCAAACCCTCCACCCCTCTCAGACTCAGCCAACAAGACATGGTTGGCCTACGACAGCTGCCTCTATAATCACTTAGAGACTGCTAGGCTTTAAGCAAATCATCTCTTCTAACTTCTCAAACATTGTTCTTTTTTCTATTTGAGTGTTTTACTTTTAGATAATCCTATAATGAACCAGCTCAAATGAGCAGAGAGTCAGCAGTGACAACCCATCAATAAAATAAAGCCAAAGTGAATTTTGTTAGAGACTTCTCATGTCATAATAGGAAATCTAGGCTACTTAAAATCAGGAAAATCAAATGGAATCATTCCTTTTTGTTCTAAAAGGAATGTTAGTTAGCTTTAAAACTATCGCTTTCCAGATATCCCATGCCCTTGGATTGGAAAAATTAATATTGTTAAAACGGCCATACTACCCAAAGCAATCTACAGATTTAATGTGATACCCATCAACTTACCCATGACATTTTTCACAGAACTAAAACAAATAATCCTAAAATTTATGTGGAACCATAAAAGACCTAGAATGCCCAAAGCAATCCTGAAGAAAAAGAACCAAGCAGGAGGCATCACCCTCCCAGACTTCAGACAATACTACAAAGCTACAGTAATCAAAACAGAGTGGTACTGGCACAAAAAAAGACATATGGATCAATGGAACACAATAGAGAGTCCAGAAATAAACCCACACATGTACAGTCAATTGATGTTCGACAAAGGAGGCAAGAATATACAATGACAGTCTCTTCAGCCAGTGGTGTTGGTAAGTTGGACAGCACATGTAAATCAATGAAATTAGAACACACCCTCTCACCATACACAAAAATAAACTCAAAATGGCTTAAAGACTTAAACATAAGACATGACACCATAAAACTCCTAGAAGAGATCATAGGCAAAACATTCTCTGACATAAATTGTACCAATGTTTTCTTAGGTCAGTCTGCCAAGGCAATAGAAATAAAAACAAAAATAAACAAATGAGACCTAATTAAACTTGTAAGCTTTTGCACAGCAAAGGAAACCATAAACAAAATGAAAAGACAACCTACAGAGTGGGAGAAAATATTTGCAAACAATGTGACCAACAAGGGCTTAATTTCCAAAATATACAAACAGCTCATAAAACTCAATAACAAAAAACAAACAATCCAATCCAAAAATGGGCAGAAGACCTAAGTAGACATTTCTCCAAAAAAGACATACAGATGACCAAGAGGCACATGAAAAGATGTTCAACATTGCTTATTATTAGAGAAATGCAAATCAAAGCTACAATGAGGTACCACCTCACACCAGTCAGAATGGCCATCATTAAAAAGTCTACAAAGAACAAATGCTGGAGAGAGTATGGAGGAAAGGGAACCCTCCTACACTATTGGTGGGAATGTAAGTTGGTGCAGCCACTGTGGAAAACAGTATGGAGGGTCCTTAGAAAACTAAAAATAGAATTACCACATGACCCAGCAATCCCACTATTGGGCATATACCCTGAGAAAACTCCTCTAATTCAAAAAGATACATGCACCCCAATGTTCATAGCAGCACTATTCACAATAGCCAAGCCATGGAAACAACTTAAATGTCCACTGACAGATGAATGGATAAAGAAGATGTGGTATATGTATACAGTGGAATGCTACGCAGCCACAAAAAGAACAAAATAATGCCATTTGCAGCAACATGGATACAACTAGAGATTATCATACTAAGTGAAGTAAGTCAGAAAGAGAGAGACAAATACCATATGATATCACTTATATGTGGAATCTAAAATATGACACAAATGAACCTATCTGTGAAACAGAAACAGAATTACAGACACAGAGAACAGACTGGTGGTTACCAAGGGGGAGGGGGTTGGGGGAGGGGTGGAGTGGGAGGTTGGGGGTTAGCAGATGTAGGCTTTTCTATATAGAATGGATAAACAAGGTCCTACTGTATAGCACAGAGAACTATATTCAGTATCCTATGACAAACCATAATGGAAAAGAGTATTAAAAATAAATATATATATGTACAACTGAATCACTTTGCTGTACAGCAGTAATTAACATGGCATTGTAAATCAACTATACTTCAGTTTTAAAAAACTATCTTTTTCATAGAGCCCTCATTAACTGCTGATAATACTGGTTATTTACTCTGGAAGTGCATGCACAGTAGAAATACCAATGGAATAGAAGGTGGTTTCCAGAATTTTCTTTTCCCTTTCCATAATTTTCACTCAGAATTCTATATAGAATTTAGGCAAGAGACCCTGTCTACATTCTCTGTCTTAGTTTTAAGATTCAGATCATGGCCTCAGTCCCCCACGACCTTTATGCCTATCCCAGCACATACATACCATGGGGAAAAAAAGGGGTCAAGTCATGTACCAAAATGTTCATTGCAGCTCTATTTACAATAGCCAGGACATGGAAGCAACCTAAGTGTCCATCATCGGATGAATGGATAAAGAAGATGTGGCACATATATACAATGGAATATTACTCAGCCATAACAAGAAATGAAATGGAGGTATTTGTAATGAGGTGGATGGAGTTAGAGTCTGTCATACGGAGTGAAGTAAGTCAGAAAGAGAAAAACAAATACAGTATGCTAACACATATATATGGAATCTAAGGAGAAAAAAAAAAGGTCATGAAGAACCTAGTGGCAAGATGGGAATAAAGACACAGACCTACTAAAGAATGGACTTGAGGATATGGGGAGGGGGAGGGGTGAGATGTGACAGGGTGAGAGAGTGTCATGGACATATATACACTACCAAATGTAAAATAGATAGCTAGTGGGAAGCAGCCACATAGCACAGGGAGATCAGCTCGGTGCTTTGTGACCGCCTGGGGGGGTGGGATGGGGAGGGTGGGAGGGAGGGAGATGCGGGAGGGAGGAGATATGGGAACGTGTGTATATGTGTAGCTGATTCACTTTGTTATAAAGCAGAAACTAACACACATTTGATTCACTTTGTTATAAAGCAGAAACTAACACACAATTGCTTCACAATTGTGAAGCAATTATACTTCAATAAAGATGTTTAAAAAAAAAAAAAGGGGTCAAATCAGGGCATGATAAGAACAGAGAGAGTCCTACCTCTTCTTTCTCTCTATTCCAACCAATGAAAGAGGAGTTCCTGACAACCAAAGGCGATCAAGGCAGCTACATTTCTTTTGCATCCTCCTCCTCTGGTTGATCCAAGAGGCATGAGCCTCGTCTTACAAGTTCCATGATACCACTGACCCACTTCACCCTTACCCCCAAGCTGTGCATCATCCAACTGGGAGACTGGGATGAGCTACGGAACCAACCTCTGCGGTAACAGACATTCAATGACTACCAAATGGCTTCAAACTCTGGATAAGAAATAGAGACCAGAGCTGGCTTCGGGCACCACTGGGTGCCATAGTGAGAGGAAAAGCAAAAACTAAATAAGGAAGTGACACAGACTTGAAGTCATTTGGGCTGATGCCCAAAGTGGAGGTCACATATTGGACTGAGATAAGGGAACCCTTGAGTAGTTCCTTGGAAAGGAGGATAAACTGAAAACACCCATTATTGCAGGGCCAAGTGAAATAATTACATACCCATGCTCCATCAGGCCCAAACAGTTCTAGGAAGTTGCCAATGAATTCCCTCGATTTCTCTTCCCACTTTTGAATTAGATCATGACTCTTTTCTTCCACTCTGTTAACAAATTCCTTTGATTTTTCCTCCACGTTTTTGACCTTTTCCTTCATCTTGTCTACCTGGTTTTGGAAGCGGTACTTCTTCTCCTGGTCCAAAATTAAAGGAGAAAGAAATGGATTTATCCAAGAGGGCATGGGAGAAATCAATCATTCACAGAATGGTCATATTTTATTTCAACTCATGTGTGTTCTTAACCTGAAGAGTCAGGATGCTATTTCCCAAGGGCTGGATTGACAGGAAGGCCCTCTCTTGTAAGAAAAGTCACTTTTCATTAGTCTACTTGAATGTGTACAGTGAAGTACAAGTGGTTTTAATGTTCTCTTTCTTGTAAATATTGGAGTTGAATTCACTTATATAAGAGAAGAACCAAAAGTATACATTTATTCTTTATTATGGAGAGATACTGGGTGAATACAGCCCCTCAATTCTCCTGAGACTTAGACAAAAATATGAATTGTACATAGAATGGCCACTCAGAAGCTACCTGAGCTCCCTATTTTACTGGGACATTGTTAAAACCAATATTGGTTGAAATATTGGCTGGGCCTTAGAACCCATGTGTTATACTAAAATTGTCACTGTCATGATATTTGCCATTAAGCTAATGGAACTGCATCAGTTTCCTTGGTAACGAAGAAAGATTTTGTTCTGATAGCTTCTCTGGACTGGGATTTTGTTCATAGCCTTTATGCAGCATTGCTATACCTATGTGCCTGGAAGGCACATATGTTGGGCAAGTCACGTGTCATCTCTAAACCTCAGTTTTCTCATCTGTAAAATAGGGATAATTATCGTCCCTACCCTATAGGGGTGCTGTAACAATTAGATAAGATAATGCATGTAAAGTGCTTGGCACAAAGCCTGGCATTTAGTAGAAGCTACAGTGTGTGTTGGCTGTTTGATTACTATTACGCCGCAGAGGCATTTAATCATGTTACCTGGTGAGAATGGAATCAAAACCATAAAAATAAGATGAAACAAAGGCTCTTTTCCTCCATGCAATCATAATACATTTTCTCCTGGAGAGGTAATAAGGTTTATCACTTTTCTTCACTATATGGAACTGAAGTCCATTTCATATTTCAGAATTTTTTGAGCCAGGTACAGTATTACAAAACTGGGTCAGGATTCCCTGATCTAGACTTCACAAACCTTACTGCAGCCTCAGGGTGGGGTGCGAGCTATCTGTGCTGCCAGCCAGCTATACATAATACGTGGTTACTATCTCTATGCAGCTCTCAGGAGCAGCACGGAATACTAGAATGAACACTGGACCACGAGCCAAAAGGCTGGGAGGCCGCTGCTGCCTCCACCCTACTTTGCTTGAAGGACTTTAGCCACATCCCTCTCTGAGCTCAGCTTTCCTCATTTCTAAATTCAGGGACTTGGACTGGGCGACGGGTTCCTGCCACCTCTGAGGTTCTGTGATTCATCTACACGCCCATCCAACACGTTTGATTTTCTCTCTGAGCCGCAGCCAGGTTTGTTGTCACAGAAAAGCAACGGGCTCATCCACACTGACTACACGGTTCCTTGAGCTAAGTGGCTTATCCACAGGCCGTTGAAAGAGCGTGAGCAATAACTTTTGGAAATGGCTCGACATGCTTGGATGGGTTACTGAATTCAATTTAAAAGAACAGACAGTTTAATTTATTGAAATAACCAGGGCTTTATGCTCTATAAGATACCAAATAACCACTTTGCCGGAATTCTTTTCAGCCACTTGTTCTGGTGCCACTTGAACCCGACATTTTCCATTTTGTTGCCCAGTTTGTACGAAGCCACAGAGCCTGGACTCCCAACGCTCCCTGCCTCGCGAGGACAACTAATAATGACTGACTTGTGCTTCCTGAACCCTTCCTCGTTCGGAGGCACGGATGATCGATTTGTGTAAGCTGCTGGGTAACTGTGGCTGCACATACTTATAAGCATCTAGTTTTGTAGAAAAATCGCTCTTGGACAGTATCTGTTTCGGCGGGTGGAAATTCTGTACGTACGGAGAGTTCTTATTTTACTCAACTCCATGCGCGCCTCGGAGTCCAGGCCAATACAGTCATCCAGACTCGCGAGCATCACCTCCAGCAACTTTGCTGCCCTCTTTGCTTTTTAACAGCTTGTTTTGCTTGTTTTAAACATTGTTTTAACAGTCGCTCTATTATTAAACTAACAGCAGCTCTGTGGGAACAATACAGCAGAAATACAAAAGGAAGCCAGAGACTTTGGGCTTTATTTAAGCAGCTGTAATTTCTCTGGACAATATAAAAAAAAAGCGGCTGTTAAGGTTTCTAATGAGCATCTGTAAGGCCTTAATAAAATGAAAGTTGTAAAATGTTAAAACAAGAAAGCATTTTCTCTGGGTTTAGCTTTTCACTGCCTCTGCCCTCCTTCCTTCCCTCTGAGCAGAAGACAACTCTTGCCTTTTGTGAGGGCAGATCTCCCGGAAGTCCTTCACCCAAGTCTGAGAACTCTAAAGGGGGAGGTTGGGGTGAGGAGAGGGAGGCGAGGCAGCTCCTTTAGAAAATGTGAAGCTCACTCACTACCTGTGTGCCTTCGTCAACTAATGTTACCCCTTTGGACACTGGTTTCTCCATCTATAAAACGGGGATAATAATACATCACTGGGCTGTTATATGGATTGGATGAGACAAATGTCAAACATCAAGAATACCACGTGGCGTATAGTAAGTGATTAATAGACAGTGGCAGCAGTAGTGTGACGTGCTGGTCCTCAGAGGGTACGGGGTGGCACACTTACATTTATAAAGCTGACATTCAGTTCCTTGGCTGTGTACCCTCTCTGGAGATTGCGTCGGGCATAAACATCATAGTCACGGACAATCCTGGTGATGATGTCTGATGTTGAGATGCCTTCCGTTCTCTGCGTTGGAACAAACATTCCTGTTCGAATAGGAAAGACAGAATAAAGAAAAACAACTAAGGTGGCCCCGGGTGACCCCTTTTCTTGAATGGCCCTCCTTTCCAGGACAAAGTGGCAGCTCTTAGGTGTGTCAGTGAGGCTTTCACATCTGGCCCCAGCTGACTCTGCCAGGCTCAGTTCCGGACACTCCCTCCCTGCCATAAATACTGTGTGTTCGTCATCCTAGACCTATTCCCTGGATGCACCAGGCGCTCACCCGTCTCCCGACATTTGCTCACGCCAAGCCCTTCTTTTCTGCCCCAGATCCCCCTTCCCTGCCCACAGCATCTGCAGAGTTGCTCCTTATCCTACAGGGTCTGGGTTCAAGGCTATGCCTCTGCAAAGTCTTTCCTGACATCACCAGGCAGAAACCACAGCACTTAGAATATAAACTTGATTTCCATTAACAAAAGTATTTTAGATATCCGTCTCCTTGTAGAAACGGAACATTCTGAAAGCACAAGTTGTGCCTTGATCATCTTTGCATTCCCAGCACCCAGCTCAGTGCCCTGGTGTCTAGCACATGGAAAGTGCTCAATAAATGCAAATTAAATGAATAAGTGAATGGAGAATAACAACCGAGTCAACGAATTAGATCACAGCAACTCCCCTTCTTCCCCTGGGAGTTCTGCGTCACATTACAGCGAAGGATAAGAAAAAGGGTGGACTATTTTTGTTGTCTCTGATTGAAAGACATGCCCAGGGAATGCTAGATGATTTTATCCCTCTAAGAACAATCTACTCCGAATGGTGGTTTCACCACTCAAAGGCCCTTTCATCTAGACTCTGTGGGACTGAGTAAAAACAAACAAGCACAGAGGATGCCAATTCCTCATAGAACTTCCTAAAAGTCCTCAAAGATATATTTGGGTGTACCAATACAGGGCCATAAAGAAGTCACAAATGTTATCAAAGACAAGAATCTGGTGATATCAAAGATGACACAAATAGATGCAAAGATATACCATGTTCTTGGATTGGAAGAAACAAATTGTTAAAATGACTACACTACCCCAGGCAATCTACAGATTCAATGCAACGCCTATCAAATTACCAATGGCATTTTTCACAGAACTAGAACAAAAAAAACCTTTAATTTGTATGGAGACACAAAAGACCTTGCATAGCCAAAGCAATCTTGAGAAAGAAAAATGGAGCTGGAGGAATCAGGCTCCCTGACTTCAGACTATACTACACAGCTACAGTCATCAAAATAGTATGGTATTGGCACAAAAACAGAAATATAGATCAATGGAACAGGATAGAAAGCCCAGAAGTAAACCCACGCACCTATGGTCAACTGATCTATGACAAAGGAGGCAAGACTATACAATGGAGGAAAGACAGTCTCTACAATAAGTGGTGCTAGGGAAATTGGACAACTACATGTAGAAAAATGAAATTAGAACATCCTTTAACACCATACACAAAAATAAACTCAAAATGGATTAAAGACCTAAATGTAAGACTGGATACTATAAAACTCTTAGAGGAAAAGAGAGGCAGAACACTCTTTGACGTAAATCGCAGCAATATCTTTTTTGATCTCCTAGAGTAACGGAAATGAAACACAAATAAATGGGACCTAATGAAACTCAAAAGCTTTTGCACAGCAAAGGAAACCATAAACAAAACGAAAAGACAACCCACAGAATAGGAGAAAATATTTGCTAACGATGTGACTGACAAGGGATTAGTCTCCAAAATTTACAAACAGCTCATGTGGCTCAGTATCAAAAAAACAAACAACTCAATCAGAAAATGGGCAGAAGACATAAATAGACATTTCTCCAAAGAAGATATACAGATGGCCAAGAGGCATATGAAAAAGATGCTCAACATCGCTAATTATTAGAGAAATGCAAATCAGAACTACAATGAGATATCACCTCACAACCAGTCAGAATGGCCATCATCAAAAAGTCTACCAACAGGGAGTTCCCTGGTGGCCAGGTGGTTAGGATTCTGGGCTTTCACTGCCATGGCCCAGGTTTAATCCCTGGTCAGGGAACTGAGCTCCTGCAAGCCGTGCAGTGTGGCCAAAAGTAAATAAATAAATAAAACACGCACCTCTTAAAAACAAAAAAAAAGTCTACAAACAGTAAATGCTGGAGAGGGTGTGGAGAAAAGGGAACCCTCTTGCACTGTTGGTGGCAATATAAATTCATATAGCCACTATGGAGAACAGTATGGAGGTTCCTTAAAAAACTAAAAATACAGTTCCCATATGATCCAGCAATCCCACTCCTGGGCATATATCTGGAGAAAACCATGGTTCAAAAGGATACATGCACCCCAATGTTCACTGCAGCACTGTTTACAAGAACCAAGACATGGAAGCAACCCATATGTCCATCGACAGAGGAATGGATAAAGAAGATGTGGTACATATATACGATGGAATATTACTCAGCCATCAAAAAGAATGAAATAATGCCATTTGCAGCAACATGGAGGGACCTGGAGATTATCATACTAGGTGAAGTAAGACAAAGACAAATATCATATCGCTTATATGCGGAATCTAAAAAAATGATACAAATGAACTTATTTACAAAACAGAAACAGACTCACAGCCTTAGAGAATGAACTTATGGTTACCAGGGGGAAGGGATAGATTGGGAGACTGGGATTGACATATACACACTGCTATATTTAAAATACATAATCAGCTAGGACCTACTGTACAGCACAGGGAACTCTACTCAATATTCTGTAATAACCTAAATGGGAAAAGAACTTGAAAAAGAATAGATACATGTATATGTATAACTGAATCACCCTGCTATACACCTGAAACTAACACAACATTGTTAATCAACTATACTCCAATATATAATTAAAATTTTGAAAAGAATCTGGTTTATGCTTGCACTTCTGTTGTCAACTGAAATGACGTGTTGGCAATTGAGATCTTTCTATCTAATATGATAATGGTCACTCAGTCAGAGATATCAGGCATGAGACAGCATGATGGACAGAGCCTAGGCACAAGGGTGCTGGGTCCTCCGTTTGTACACTTGGGCAAGTCACTCAAGCCTCAGAAGGCAAGTTACTTAACCTCAGCCTCCAAAGCTGAGAAATGAGGTGGTTGCACAAGATGACCTTGGCCTCACCTGCCGCCTCCCTCTCCCTCACTCCTTACGTCCAATCAGTTTCCTTCTACTCACCAGTCTACTTCCTAAATGTCTCCCTGGTTCACCCACTTTTCTCCATCCTCTATCTAAACCAGTCTAACCCCATCTTGTTCAAAGATTACAGCAAGAGCCTCAAAACCAGTCTCCAGGGATGTCGCTTTTCTGTCCCCTCAATCTACTCTCCACGTAGCAAGAGCCGCAGAGCAGTCTTTCAAAATATAAGTCAGATACCTGCTCAACATCCTTCATTGGCTTTCTACTGTCCTTTGCATTTGGATTCAAATCCTTAACTTGACTCTGAGGCAGTTTGCCTTGTCTCTTCCCTGTGCTTCTCTCCAGTCTCATCTCAGACCCGCGTTCCGCCTTCCCTCCCTAAGCCAAGGCCCCTGTGCCACGCAGATGCAGCGGGCGCCCTTCTCATTGTTTTCTGTGGAGCTGAGCAACAGGCTGGCCCTGCCTTGGCCCAGCGGCCCTGGACCTCAGTGTCCTCCAAGGGCTGCCCCCTCCCCTCACTCTGCCACATACTCTCCAGCTGGTTAACTCTCGGCCGTCCACTGGGGTTCACCTTTAGCATCACTCCCTCAAGGAAATCTCTCAAAGCCCAGACTGGGTCTTCCTGCTTATTATTCTCTCCCATGGTCCACTGCTCTCTTCCTTCAAATATTCCCAGACAGCTTGTTCCATAACCGCCTTTCCCACCTGACTATCAGCTGCCTGAGGGAAGGAAGCGTTCCTACCTTATTCTCGTCTGTATCCTCAGCACTGGGTGACAAGCAGGCACCAGGAATATTTGTTGAATGAGTGACTAGATGCACACTGATGTCTGAGTGCCTTTCCAAATCCAGTTCTCTTGGATGCTGTGGACAGTGGTGAATTTGTCAGCCTTCCAGCCCCCACCAGGGCGTCCCTTTGGAGCTTTCCTTCGCTGCCATCTGCACATTGACAGTATCGGCAGCAGGGTGGCCCTGCTGTCACAGACAAAGCATCCAGTTTCTAATATACTGTGGCTCAGAGGGCAGAGTTGGGGTTGGCCCCGAGGCCGGAAACTTCTTTTAGCACCTTCTAAGAAAGCGGACTCAAATAGAAAACTAAGTAGAAGGCAGAGGGTGCCGACATATAAAGGCATGGATATAAATAGCACCCGACTGTGCACGGGGCTCTAGTGGGCAAAGAACCCTGAGGGGTCCCAAGCCAGGGGGCCTGAGACAACTTCCTCACCTTGGCGAGAGCAGCCGGGAGCTTCCTGGGGAGGAGTATGGCCCGTCTTTCAGCAGGCAGGCATTTCACTCACAACCACGGCCGGCTGAAATGTTAAGGAGACTCTCTAGCCACTAACTGATTTTAGCAAGTCACTCAGACACTGGTGACGTGAGCTCACCGTTTCTTTGAAGCCACAGGGTGAAGTCTCTGCGGCTGAATAACTGAAAGTTGGGGCTGGGGAGAGATTTGCTTTGGCTGGTTGGGAGGTAGGTCTCTGAAAGAAGCCAAGCCCTCTGCTGACATAATGAGGCACCCAGCTTCCTCCAAATCCTAATTATTGCTCTGCTAAAAATATTCAGTAACAAGCGTGATCAAAGAACCTTTTTCATCATGCTTTTCAGAACTGCGGCATTTGGTTATGGAGCTATTTTAAGAAGCAGCAAAGCACATGTTAATGAAGGAAACTTTCAACAGTAGTAGGCAATATTAGAATGACGATGAGTAATGTGGACCTTACAGTCTACTTCATTTAAGCTCCATCTTTTCATCCAGCTTTGCTGGAGAATTTTGACATGTTCTGACAAGCAGGGCAGAGGACTGTAAAGTTTAATTCATGCCCTCGATATCTCTGGCTTCATATAAAGTGATTTTTGACTTTCAGAATGAACCTCGATTAAAGGATAAAAGCCAAATGTGGATGCTGACGCCATTTCTGAGCATCTTTCTCCCACGACGAATGCTCTGGCCTTCGCTACCTGGGCCCCAAACAAATTTCTACCGTGGCTCTCCCTTGGTGAGGAATCAGCAGAGTAGATCAATGGACCACAAGAAAGGGTCCTTGTGCCTATGAAAAGTCACACGTAAGTCTTATGGCTGTGCTCCCAGAGCAAGTAAAATGCCACCTGGCTCTTCAATTTGGAGGTGGGAATTGTGGTGGATTAAAGATGGGCACGATTCCTGTCCCTTGGAATTTGAGCTGGCTTTCGTGACGTGCTTATAACAAATAGAATGTGGCGTAAGTGATGCTGGGTGGCTTCCAAGGCCAGAACCAGTGTCAACCCCAGCTGAGCTCCCTGTCAACAGCCAGCACCCACTGCCAGCCACTTAAGTGCGCCATCAGGGACCTCCAGCCCAACTGGGCCAGTGTCTGACTACAACCGTTTGAGAGACCCTGAGCAAGAACCACCCAGTCAAGCCCTTACTGGAATCCTGTTCCACAAAATCATGAGCAAAATTAAGTGGCTCTTTTTTTGGCCATGCCGTGCAGCAGGCAGGATCTTAGTTCCCTGACCAGCGATGGAACCCGTGCCCCCTGCATTGGGAGCATGGAGTCTTAACCACTGGACCGCCAGGGAAGTCCCTAAAGTGTCTCTTTTAAGTCACTAACTGCAGCAATAATTTGTTATGCGACAATCGGATGATCAATTGCTTAGAGTCAGAAAAATATTGGACCTGTTTCTACACCCAACAACTAGAACTTGAGGTTTTCCTGATTCCTAAAATCAGGAAAGTAACTTTCTCTTAGCTCACTAGAGGCTATTCACCCAGAAATAAAACCACCAGTAAATGCTTGTTGCTGCTCTACAAGGCAGTCAAAGAACTGTCACCCCAGGACATGCTGACTCAATTAAACCTGGGGGTAACCCCTAGGGTAATTCTGGGTGAACCAGAATCCCTGGTCTGGATTCATGCTACTCTAAGTGAGCTTTATGAACCTGCAGTAGCTAACAACCTGGGAGCTCATTAGAAATGGGGATCTTAGGTCCCACCAGACCTACTGAACCCAAATCTGCATTTGAACAAGATCCTGCAGGGATCTGTAGGCACAGTGACACTTGACAAGCACTTGTGTATACCAGGCCCTTCACGACAACTTTAGGAAAGGAGCAGCTTGCTCACAGCTCAGATCTTACAAAGACTTAAAAAGGTAATACTCACCCCATGCCATAACCCATCACTGTGTTACTGACACATCAGGCAGTTTCTCCCCCTCCTCCCTCCTCCCCAACCCACCAAACCCCACCTCGCCATGTTTCCTAGCAGCCTTCCAAGTCTAAAGAGTATGGGGTTTCCTTCCTTGGAACTCCTTACAAACAAGACTGGTATCTGAGAATGTCAGGCCTCCCGTTCTTACCCAATGCTCCTGACCACCAAGGGAGCCCTTTCTAAGAGAACAGTACAGACCTGACCAGCTCAGGGTAGCAAGGAGTTCCCCCAGCTGGCCCCAAAAGGATGTGAATCAACAAAAAACTCCATTAGGGAGACTGAGTACATTATACATAGCAGAATAAATTTCTGATATATTATCCAATGTCATTTTCATTTCTGGGGATGATGTCTGTCCTGAAGCCCTCTTCCCACTGATGCTGAGACCTCCATCACCTCAGGGGAAAGCAGATGTAGCTGAGAATACAGGAGACTGTGTTCAGCTTTTGACTTCTGAAACAAGCTCTTCTGAAGGCTCATTTCCAAAAGAATAGTTATGAAAGGTAAGGCTTTCACTTGAAAGAGCCAGGCTTTGAGGACTGCAGAAAGGGTTTTCTACATCCCAGGAGTGTCCCTTTGATGATCAAGAACCAGAGGCTGAGTGGTTCAGGGTATAGAATGTTTAACTGTAAGCCCTGGAGTGGGGAAAGACATGAAATTAACACAGGGGCAGTTTCCTGCCCTCCGGGGAGAAGAAAGCCCCTCCTGAGGTTGAGGGAAAAGCCCAGGGAGCAATCAGAAGCAAGAGAATAGAAGCAGGTCCTCTGTCTTGCCCTGACTCAGGTTCAAACCCCAGGGGCAGAGGCAAGGAAGAGACCCCCTGGGCAAGCCCAGAGCAGAGGCGCTGGCACCCTGTTTACCTCGAGGAACTGTGGGAGGAAATGGTCCCACAGAGGCCCCGTGCCAACATGGGGAGGCCTCGGTGGAGCATTCCTCAAGGCGAGCAGGTCACACAGGGCCTCATGAGGCTCCCTCCCACCGCCCTCCAGGAATGGTGGAGGACATATTAGACTGGGGACCCTCTCAGGGAGCACGGACGGTAGCTGGGACTTGAGATCAGCATGACTGCTGGGCGGCACACCTGTACTGCGGGGAGGCGGGTAGTGAGGCAGAGGCTGTGGCAGAGACAGGCCAAAGAGGGACGTGGCTGGGGAACAGATGGAGGCGGCAGCCATGGGGATCTGGTAGCCGGGGATGATGGCTGAGCAGGTCTTGATACCCCACAACAGCAGGTCAGCAGGGCCAGATCCGCACCCCATCCAAGCCAGTACTCAGATCATGCCAGGAGAAAAAGGCCACAAGTTGAGTCCACGTGGTCTAAGTGCAAACCTTGAAGAGTCTGAATTACTTCAAGTGTCAAGAGTGGGTTTATTATTTTTTTCTGTCATCTGTGGAAACGGGAGCTCCTAAGTCTGGTTACAGAAATTCCTCTTGCCCCTTACCCAGTTGTCCTTCCCCCGCAAGAGAGCTGTTCCTGGCACTCCCCCGCCTCCGAGTGGCATCTGGCTCCCTGTGGCGCACAGAATGAAGCCTAAACCCCCCATCCTGCCAGTTTTTCTCTCTGCTGCCACCTCCACGCACCCTTTACCACATGAACATTGTTGATTTTCCCCGAATACGCTGCACTTCCTCATATACTCCCACCTTTGGACACACCTCCCATGCCTGCTATATATAGCAGGCTTCTAATATTTTGGTGTAATTATTTATATCTGGCTCTGCTCTCTGTCAAGGGTGAGGGCTGTCTTATTCATCTTTGTATCCCATTTTCCCACCAACAATTTCAGGCTTGTGGATGCACTCAGCGGTTCGTGTGTTAACCAACGAGAGTCAAAACCATCCAAAGACAGAATGGGCTGCTTTGGGAGAGAAGAAGCTCCCCCTCATGGGAGACGTGCAAGCATCAGTTCTCCCTGGATCTGGCAGTGATGCCAAAGAGGAGGTAGAAGAGTGGGTGAGTGACCCTTAGGAGCCCGTTCTACCTTCAGACTCTGAAGGTCCCTGGATACCAGGAAAAGGCTGTAGCGGCAGCAGGCTGAGGGTGAAGGATGGTGGGACCAACATGGGTGGAATTCCAGTGGCCTCCAGGAAGGGGGAAGATGGCTCTGATGCAAGTGCCCGCAATGGGGGCAGCTCAAATATAAAGTGGCATGTATTCGACTTCTTGAAATCCCTAAGTAAAGCATATGGTAGCTCACTAAACTACAGTATCTGTACCATGCCAGCTAATGGCTTAATTATGTAGGAAAGTATGCATGGAAGCACCTACAGTACCTATAGATGAGATGTATGGTAGAAAATAAAACAGCAGAAAATAAACTAAGCCAGTAAAAATCTACTTCTGCATCTACCTTTAGCTAAAATACCAATTCCAGCCCATCCCTTCCTCAAACTCTTCCTCGCTCCAAGATTCTCAGGCAGCAACAGGCTTATGGGAAGTTTATGGAAGGTGGTCTGATGAAGGAAGATGGATGGAGAAACTAAGGAATTCAGGTTACCGTACTGCCTCCTCAACCTTGGGCAGCTCCACTTATAGAGTCAGAAAAACCATATCTGATCCTGTAAGAGGATAGAAGTAATTACCTTTACCCCAGCTGTCTTTTTAAGTAATCCAAATGGATATAATCTGGGGAGGCTGGGTATTTTATTTTATTTTTTTAACATCTTTATTGGAGTATAATTGCTTTACAATGGTGTGTTAGTTTCTGCTTTATAACAAAGTGAATCAGTTATACATATACATATGTTCCCATATCTCTTCCCTCTTGTATCTCGCTCCCTCCCACCCTCCCTATCCCACCCCTCTAGGTGGTCACAAAGCACCGAGCTGATCTCCCTGTGCTATGCGGTTGCTTCCCACTAGCTATCTATTTTACGTTTGGTAGTGTATATATGTCCATGCCACTCTCTCACTTTGTCACATCTTACCCTTCCCCCTCCCCATATCCTCAAGTCCATTCTCTAGTAGGTCTGTGTCTTTATTCCTGTCTTGCCACTAGGTTCTTCATGACCTTTTTTTTTTCCCTTCGATTCCATATATATGTGTTAGCATACTGTATTTGTTTTTCTCTTTCTGACTTACTTCACTCTGTATGACAGACTCTAACTCCATCCACCTCATTACAAATACCTCCATTTCATTTCTTTTTATGGCTGAGTAATATTCCATTGTATATATGTGCCACATCTTCTTTATCCATTCATCCGATGATGGACACTTAGGTTGCTTCCGTGTCCTGGCTATTGTAAATAGAGCTGCAATGAACATTTTGGTACATGACACTTTTTGAAGTATGGTTTTCTCAGGGTATATGCCCAGTAGTGGGATTGCTGGGTCGTATGGTAGTTCTATTTGTAGTTTTTAAAGGAACCTCCATATTGTTCTCCATAGTGGCTGTATCAATTTACATTCCCACCAACAGTGAAAGAGTGTTCCCTTTCCTCCACACCCTCTCCAGCATTTATTGTTTCTAGATTTTTTGATGATGGCCATTCTGACCGGTGTGAGATGATATCTCATTGTAGTTTTGATTTGTATTTCTCTAATTTTAAAATCCCAGCAATGACTATTTTGATTCCTGGTGATTATTTGAAACCCTGTGACATTGACAGAAAACCTCAGCTCAGGAAAATGATGAGTATTGGGTATAGCCGAGACTACTTTTCCATTATACATTTGCCCCAAAGAGCACCTATAATTTGTGAGTTTTTGCCTGTTATAAAGTAGAGCAAGAAAGATGCAAATTCATAGATATAATTTCAAAGATCTTTCAGATCACAGTCATTTTTGAAACAAGTCAAAGAGTGAGCCCTTCCATCTTTCACGGAGATTTTGTTGGGCTGTGAGGCTAAGATGGTTTGGAGTAACTCAGCACTTGTCGTCAGCATCTCCTTCAATAAAGAGGTGTGCGAGGGATTCAGAGGCCAAGATACCAGTGAAAAGCCAACAAATTGGATGAAAGGTCCATATCACTCAGGCCAAAATATCACCCTTACATCTAAATAATATGAACCATTCCACAAGACAGAAGTGTGTGCCCGCATTATCTAGGTAAATGGCTCCACTCCCCGTGTGTTGGGAAGAGCCCCTGCACACAAAAGGCTTCCATCTTAAGCTGCCTCCCCATCATACTCAATAAAAGCACCCCCTTGTTCAGCCAGCACTTAAGGAGCACCACAAATGTACCAGGGACTGTGCTGGGGACGCAAAGATGGATGAGTTATGGCTGTGGCCTGTGGCACTTCACTCTAGCTAGGGACACACACCCACCCACACACACACTCAGGAGAAGGGAGCTGAAAAGGAGGTCCATGTGCGAAGAGTGTCTGCCTCTGAAGAGGGCGGGGGGTGTGCTGAATCATGCCCCAGGGAGAGGGTGCATGTCCGGGTTGGCTCCTCAGCTGGGCCCTGCCCAAGATGCTCAGAGGAAGGGCATTCCAAGCCCAGAGAACAGCTGGAGCAAAGGTATAAAGCGGAGGTGTGTCTGGAAACCAGGACAGATTCCGTGTACCTGGAGTGTAGAGCGTGTGGAAGGCAGAGCACAGAGCTGAGGCTGGTGAGACAGGGAAAGAAACCCAGTAACAAAACCCAGGAGTGGGGACTTCCCTGGTGGCCCAGTGGTTAAGACTCTGCACTGCCAATGCAGTGGGCACAGGTTCGATCCCTGGTCGGGGAACTAAGATCTCACATGCCCCATGGTGCGGCCAAAAGATATTAAGAAAGAAAAACACACAAAAAAACAAAACCCCAGGAGTGGTCAGAGAGACCAATGGGAAATTAGAAGGTCCCAGAAGTGTCCCAGAAATGGAAGCAAAGACAAGAGCATCTAAGCAAAGAACACGGTCAGCAGTGTCGTTATGCCCAGAGGGGGGACTGAGCTAAGGCCGCTAGATTGGGTGGTCCAAAGGGCATATGAGAACTGAGCAAAGATGGGACAGAAGTCAGAGTGCAGGTGACTGAGGAATGACAGTTGCCACTAAGAGGAGGACCACGCAAGGATGTCAGTGAAGGTAGAGGCAGGAGGGCAGGCAGAAGGAAAGATTTGGGTTTATTTGTTTTTGTAGACTTCCACGTAAGCTGATAAGAAACTACTGGAGAGTGAGAACCTTGGATCACAATGGGAGGAAGAATAAAAGAAAACATGCTCAGGGAAGGGAGAAGGTAAGTTCAGATGATCGGTTAGCCTGGGACAGAAAACATACCCCCCCTCTTCCTCTGGATGCAGGAGAGGAAGCAAGGATGCAAGGACGCAAGGAGTTATGAGTAAATCAGGGCAGGAAGGGGAAAAAGAGGAGGTAAATGTTACCAAGGAGCACCGAGCATCCCGCTGAGGCTAGAAACCACAGATCTTCTATGATGCCCCAGGAGCAATTTCCCTGGAGTCAGAGCAGCGTAGGAGTAGGAAGAGTACTTGATGAAGGAATTAATTCCGGGGAGCCTGCAATGGAAGGAAACCTCCCTCTTTCCAGTCCCCCAATAATTCCCTGGGGCCAACTAGACTCTCTGACCTGAAGAGAAATGCCTAGTGACAAATGGGACAACTTCCAAAGCTCAGGCACCATGTCTGCCTTCCATGACATCAGTTAACTGTTTCAGGAGGAAACAGGTGGCCGAGGAATGACAGTTGCCACTAATTTTTACTTAACTACCACAAATATTTATCCATTCTTTCTTTCTTTTTTTTTTTTTTTTTGGCCTCTGCATGTGGTACCTGAGGATATTATTATCATGTGACAGGATGACACATGGCAGGACTGGACTTGGGAGACGAGGAGTCCAGATCATTAATTAGCCAGTTATCTGTATTCTTCTGGAAGGAACTTTCTTGGGAACATAAAGTAATTTCATTGTTAATGAGGAAAATGATTGCCCTTTAAACAACAGGGTCCGGGGAGGGGGATAAACTAGGAGTTTGGGATTAGCAGATACACACTACTATATATAAAATAGATAAACAACAAGGTCCTACTGTATAGCACAGGGAACAATATTTAATATCTTGTAATAATCTATAATGGGAAAGAATATTAAAAAATATATGTGTGTATATGTGTGTGTGTGTATATATATATATAACTGAAGCACTTTGCTGTACACCAGAAACTAACACAACACTGTAAATCAATTATACTCCAATTAAAAAAAATAAACAGGGTCCTGTGATTTTAGGTCCTGTGATGAACTCTAAAATCGAGCCTCAAACCGGAAGTCGAGTAGTTTGGTGCTCAGGTTAATTTCTATATAAATACCTAACTGGTGTCTGTGCCACAGCTGAGCCTTCGCACATGTCAACAGAGGCTTGCAGAGGCTACTTGGGAGACATGTGAAACTCCAGGGCCTTGTATGTGTATGCTGCAGGGCCAGGGCAGGCGTCTCTTATTAACCCTCATTACTATGCCACAGGGGACAGCTGAGCACAGGACGACCCTCACCTGCTTCCTTTATATGCTTGTAAACATCATCAGAGCCAGCAGAGGAGTACGGAATGTCATCGTGGGCCACAAAGTCAATCTGTTGGAGAGAGAGAAGAGTGACATCACCGCTGGGATGGGGCTGCATGTCTGCAATTTGAAAATACATATTTTTTTAAAAAAACAAAGCAGTTGTAATTAAGCAGTTGAAATAAGCAGTATATAAGGTAGACTTGAATCCTTGACTGAAAGGTATTTCCAACTGTCTCTGTTTCCACGAGCTGATGGGAACTAGATCGGTTTCTCTCTTTTGCTGCTCCCTCTTTCTTCTCTTACCTCTGACAGTAGGTGTTTTTGGCCTTCTGTTCTTCTGCCTCTAAAATCTCTCCTTCACACAATTCACTCATTCTTCAGATTTTAATCACCTCTGCTATGAGGAGCCAAAATCCTCATTTCCTGTCCCACTGATGGCAATAGGCCCATCCTCACATTTAAGTCACATTTTATTTTATTTATTTGTTTTTTTTGTCCGTGCCACGCGGTATGCAGGATCCTAGTTCCCCAACCAGGGATCGAACCCGTGCCCCCTGCAGTGCAAGCACAGAGTCCTAACCACTGGACCACCAGGGAATTCCCCCACTTAAGTCATATTTTATATTGTAGAAATGAATTCACGTCTCTCTTCGCATTTGATTCATACAACCACCTTGTGAGGCAGGTAGGGCAAGTATTACTACTTCAGTTGGGTCATACGGCTGCTGAAATGATAAAACTTGTCAAATTTGCCCAAAGTCACCCTTTTCTCTTTTGCCACCTTTGCTGTCACTTTAAAAACCTGTCTGGAATTTTAATTCATCCTGAAAACTGGTGCCCCTTCCAAGGGCACCTCCATTTTCTAAGTTTACTTAGGCTCCAAACACCTTGGAATAAGCCTTTTTTTCCTACTTTCTTCACTCTCCATAGCACATAGGTCACAAGTTCCATTGGTGTGTGTGCGTGTGTGTGTGTGTGTGTGTGTGTGTACATGAGTGCATACACCCATCACTTCCTCTCCATTGCTTATGCCAAATCCAGGGCCCCATCACCTGGATTATTAATACCAACTTGTACCTGACCTTCCTCACTGCAGGCTCTTTCCTCTCCAAGCCATCCCTCTGTCACATGGTGGGGGGACCTCCTTAAACAGAATTTTCTTCTTGTCATCCTTGTGCCTGCTGATCTGCACTAGTTCCTTGTTTCCTCCTCCATCAAGTAAAAACTTCTTGCCTAACTTTCAAAGCCCTTTGACAAGGCTTCACTCCACCTTGAGAGGTAGAGTAACAGTTTAATTTTGCTGTGTATAGATTCCTGCCCCACCACTTGCTAGCTATATAACTCATAATTTAGTGGTAAGGATTAAATCAGGATTTCTCAACCTTGGTACTAGTGACATTTTGAACTAGATAATTCTTTGTTGGAGGGACTTCCCTGGTGGTGCAGTGGTTAAGAATCCACCTGCCAATGCAGGGGACACGGGTTCCAGCCCTGGTCCGGGAAGATCCCACATGCCGAGGAGCAACTAGGCCCGTGTGCCACAACTACTGAGCCTGCGCTCTAGAGCCTGGGAGCCACAACTACTGAGTCCACGTGCCACAACTACTGAAGCCCACGTGCCCTGAGTCCATGCTCCACAACAAGAGAAGCCACCGCAATGAGAAGCCCACGCAGCACAACGAACACTAGCCCCCGCTCGCCACAACCAGAGAAAGCCCGCATGCAGCAACAAAGACCCAACGCAGCCAATAAATAAATAAATAAGTACATAAATTTATATAAAAAAAAATTCTTTGTTGGAGGGGGAGAGTCTGTCCTGTGCATTGTAGGATGCTTAGTAGCACCCCTGTCCTTTACCCAGCAGATGCCAGTAGCACCCCTTTAGTTATGACGGCCAAAAATGTTTCCAGGCCCTGTTAAATGTTCCTTGGGGGCAAACTTGCCCCCACTTGAGAATCACTGGATTAAATAATATAATTATGTAAAAGTGCTAAAAATAATAACTGGTACACAGCAAGTACTCAATAAATGCTATTATCATCAATTCGATTCTTCGTACTCAAACTTAGTTGTTCCTCGTCTCCAGTGTATGACAACAACAACAACGTCTCAGGGTAGCCATGAGATTGAATGTGATTCATGTAAGAGCAAAGCACTTAGCACAGGGCTGGGTACATGGAAAGTACTCGATAAATGGCAGCCATCATCAGCATCTCCATAATGCTGCACACAAGTTGAAGATACAATAGATGCTTAGTAAAAATGTGTTAGTGATTGCTGGAAGTAAATCATATTGTAGTTTTTCCTTTTTCTTTTTATTCTTGCTGGGAAATTGTCTCCTCTGCTATTACCCATGCACATTTATCAGTGTTCTCTATTCTCTCCTGCATCGTGAATTTAAAAATAGAAAACTCTTAGAACAGCTTAATCTTATTTTTTTGTACTGCTTATAAAAGGAAAGAAGAGCTCCTAATGTGGGGCTGGTAGGGAGATACAAAGCACATCATTTGATGCAGATCAAAAGGATTTCTCGTGTTTTCAACTAATAAAAATCTTCTATCAGTAGGAGTCTCAGGGTCACAAAATCAGAGATACACAGTTCTTTCCTTAAAGGCTGACCCCTGTCCCTCTGGATAAGATGTGTGGTCATTTGTTCCATGAAAAATGATGCCTGTGGAACCATAAGCATCAATAATAATGATGGTGATAATGATGATGACAGTTTTGGAGCTCTTGCTTTGAGCCAGCCAGTGTTCCAAGGGTTTTACTAGATGATCTCATTAGATCCTCAAAACAGCACCCATTTTCTGGTTTAGGTAAGTGAGTGCAATATCTTGCTCAAGGTCCCACAGTTAAGAAGTTAAGCCACACATGGACCTGAGTGGTCTAGCTCCAGAGATCACACTGAGGAAGTGGGATGCTGTTGGTCCCCAGGCGTGGGCACAGGACAGGTGCTGCATCAAGTGACATCACATGACAGTGCCTGAAGTTACCTCTTTCCGAAATTAGAAGAGTCTTTGGACTTTCTGGGTATAAGCTGTAGAAACAGACGACTCCCTAATTCTGCTACTTAGAGAACGTGGAAGAATAAGTACCTTGTGTTTTTCCAGAAACTCTGGCGTAAGTGTCCACGGAGCATCTCTGATGACTTCATCCACATAGCGACAGTGTCTCAGCGCTTCATATCTCTCTGCTTCGTTCATCACGGTGAAACCTTTGAATTTGTGGGTGAGGTCATCACTGCAAACTGAAACAGGCAAATGCATTAAATGCTGTTAGCTGGCCCAGGCCCTGCTCACAGCCATCCCAATACAGACATGGCTCCTTCAGCAAGACAAAGAACTCAGCCTTGCTAGGTGCATGACATAATCAAACTCAGTTTTTTTTTTGTTTTTTTTTTACGGGAACGAAGGATCAGGAAGTGAAGCAAGCTGAAATCCACTGGCAAGTGAGAATTTCATTTTAGTGTTAAGTACAACTGCATTCTCCACTGTGGCTTCTATTAAAATTATTCTCCATGCTACCTACTGTGACTTTCACATCTTTTTATTTCCCTATCCCACCCTTCAGTGAACATTACTATCCAGAAATAAAATGACCAAATGAACAGACAGAGAAGGCAGAACAAGGAGAAGGACCAAGAGGCCTGAGTTATGGAACGTTTGAACAATCAGTTCCAATTCCTTTAACACATCATTGTACTTAGTAACCCAAGTGTGATTCACGTGCACGCACGTGCGGCACGTGTGCACACACACACGCACTTCTGGTCCCTGGATTGAGGTCCAGTCACTACACATTGGGCCACACGATCAAGAGGAGAAGGTCACGAAATAGAAGATCTGATCTAGCAGAGTTCATCCTTCCCACATGCCATCTTTTCTAGGTCTCGAGTTCCTGAATCCTCAAATGGGGATGGAACTATCCTCCACTATCAGCCTTAGAAAGGATTTTTTGAGGATTTATATAGAAGTGCTTCGAAATAAAGTGAGCAATAAATATTATTCATTATCATATCCAGAATATATTTTTGTTGGCAAAAGCAGCTTTTCTACATGTCAGGAAGAAACGTCATTGTGGCTACAGTCCCTGTTTACCAATATCCCCGTCAGGGTCTTACTGCAATCAGTCAGACTACCCTGACCACTCCTGAAGATGAGGTTTTTTTTCCTCTAAGGTATTATGTACATACAATAACCTTACAAATGTTAAGTGTACAAGATATGTTTTAAAAACAAAAATACAGGGCTTCCCTGGTGGCACAGTGGTTAAGAATCTGCCTGCCAATGCAGGGGACACGGGTTCGAGCCCTGGTCCGGGAAGATCCCACATGCCGTGGAGCAACTAAGCCTGTGCGCCACCACTACTGAGCCTGCACTCTAGAGCCCGCGAGCCACAACTACTGAGCCCACACACTGCAACTACTGAAACCCACGCACCCTAGAGCCCATGCTCCGCAACAAGAGAAGCCACGACAATGAGAAGTCTGCGCACCGCAACGAAGGGTAGCTCCTGCTCGCTGCAACTAGAGAAAGCCCGCATGCAGCAACGAAGACCCAACGCAGCCAAAAATAAATAAATAAAATAAATAAATTTATTAAAAAATAAAAACAAAAACAGTCATTTTGATGGAACCAAATCATGACCCACATCCAGAAACAAACCTGGCCACAGAGTAAGTACAACCAACGGTTACACCCAGCATCCTCGGAAACCCTCCTACTGCAGCCCTCACACCCTCTGCATCCAAACCATCAGCAAAACTGCTGGCTCCTTCACAGCGCACCGGAAGCCACGTTCTTCTCACCACCTTCACTGCTCCCTTCCCAGCCCATTCACCATCTCTACCCTGGATTACTACAGTGGCCCCCTAACTAGTCACTGGATTCCAGCCTCCCCCCAACCCCCAGCAGCCTGTTCTCATTGGCCAGAATGATCCCATTAAAACCTGTCAGATTACATCATCCCCAGGATCCGAACCCTTCCCATCTCCCTCAGAGTAAAAGCCAAACTCCTCCAGAAGCCTACAGGCCCCTACAAGATCCACATCTCCCTCAGCCCATTCCTTGCCTCTCTGACTGCATCTCCTGTTGCGTCCCAGCCCCTGGCCTCCTTGCTGTTTCCTGAAACCACCAGGAATACTCCTACTGAGATCAGGGCTTTGCACGTCCTGTTCCCCAAACCTGGACCAGTTGTGCTCCAAATATCCATAGCGCTCACCCCCTCTCCTCCCTCAAGGCTTCCCCAACCACCCTATTCTAAATTGGGATCCACCCCCACCACTGGCAGGCCCCACCCCTCCTCACTTCTTGCTATGGCACTCACCATCATATAATTGTCTTATTCGTTTATTGTTGGTGTTTCTCTATTAAAATATAGCTCCCTGAAGACGGGGACTTTTGTCTGTTTTATTTTCTGATGGCCCATAGTAGGCTCTTAACAACTACTCATTGAATGAATTAACAATGCTTGATACACACAGATGCTCAATAAAGGTTTACTAGGATTTAAGATAATAGGTATATATTTATCTGCAGGTACATTTCAACATACATGCAAATAAGAGACTACTGTGTCTCTCGATACACGTGTATGTCTATATATCTCCTATACATACTTCCTGTGATGATGTATAAAAATATGTAGAATACAATACAACACAGAAAACATTGTAGTGTCTTACATTACCAAAACACCATCAACCACATGGCAGGCTCAAAAACCTTGGTAAGTATTAGAATCACCTTAGGAGCTTGTTAAAGATGCCCAGGCTCCACTCAAGGTTTTGATTCAGTGGGTGCTATGGTCTAAATGTGTCCCCACAAAATTCATATGTTGAAATCTTAACTCCCAAACATGATGACATTAGGAGGTGGGCCTTTGGGAGATACTTAGGTCATAAGGGTGGAACCCTCATAAATGGGATTAGTGCCTTATAAAGGAGGCCCCAGAGAGCTCCCTAGCCCCTCTCACCATGTAAGAAAACAGTGAGAAGGTGCCAGCTATGAATCAGTAAGCTGGCCCTCACCAGAAGACCATGTTAGCACTTTGATCTTAGACTTCTCAGCCTCCAGAATGATGAGAAATAGACTTCTGTTGCTTTGAGCTACCCAGTCTCTGGTATCTTGTTCTAGCAGCCCGAACGGACTAAGACAGTAGGTCTGGAGTGGGGCCCAGGCAGCTCTATTTTTGACAAGCTTCAGGGATGATTCTGAGGCATACAACATTTGAAAGCCCCTAAAGCATATTATGAACATCTTGAGTAAAGAGCCCAGCCTGTGTTTGAATCACCCATCACGCCCAGCTTGGTGGGTGGGTGGTGGTTAGTAGGGCCATAATGACTATGTTATGTATTGATTCACTGAATGCATTGGTTTTTGATTCCATAAATAAGAATTATTTATGGGCCAACCTATACAATTTAAAAATTGACCTACGGCTTTTGAAATGTTCTTAAAAGACTTTACATTTTTAAAAGACTAAAGGATTTTATTAAAATAGTACCTCAAGAATTGTATTGAGCAAAAATGGATTTGAGATCCATCAATTTTCTATTTTAAACAACAGAAAACTAGGCCGAACCATATCCTCTCTCCCTTTTGAACCTGCACCTGAGCAATTTGGTGTAACTTCGAGATGACGGAGATAATGGCCTCTTGACAGAGCACAAAGAAAACAACCAACCTGTTTATGCCGACATGGGGTCCTATCTTCATATCCCAGGAGTGACCTCAAGAAGCAGCTGAACGTGCTGACCAGTTATTGTCTAAACAGTAATTGCGCCCAAAGCAGCACTGTTGTTCCCCAGTCTTGGCAAATGCACCCTGACAGCCAGATGGAGAACTCTGAGCAATGGTGTTCCGTGGATGAATTCACTGAGCCGTCTGGGAGCTCCCGCTGCAGCTAACCTATACTGGCAGCTCACTGTGCTCAACATGAATTATTACTAATACCCTGCGGGAGAGAAAATATAACACAGGGGATGAATTTGGAGCCCAGCAGACTTGGTTTGAATCCCAGCTCTGCTACTTATTACCAGGAAAGTTACTCAAACTCTTTAAGCCTCAGTTGTCTGTCTTTAGCACATGGCGAAGTTTGGAGAATTAAATCTGCTCATCTGTGTGAGCAGAGAGTCATGCTCAGAAACGTTTGCCACTTATTAATAGTACTTGTGACCTAAGACCATTTGTGGAGATATTTATTCATTTCTGTTTTGGGCTCTGTCTTTTCCCTGTCCCCACTTCACGCGCATGCCCAGCTTCTCGGTACATACTCCCCGGCAGAAGCTGTGAAGTTCAAGCTGCTGGTAGACAACCTGTCTTTCTGGCTGCTGTTTTCCCAACTTGGGGGAATTCCGTAAGGAAGAAGACAGACAGAAGATTCCTCCACAGGAGGAAGAGGTCAAAGGTCAGGGGGGTCCCACCAGCAGGGCCTCAGGAGGAGTGAGGACACTGGGGTTCACCTGGGCACAGACCACCGGGGCCTCACCTTCCACAGAAACAGTGGATTTGCTCCTTCCTAGCAATTCTGTGGGCTCAGTTGATGAGAGCAGTGCAAAAACAGTGCTGGGCTGGAGACTGCAAGCCCCTCTCCTATTTCTGTAAACATTTTAGAATCTTGTTTGACTCTGGGGAGGTGAAGAGACCCCAACAAGGACCGAGACTGAATCTCCCACCAGTCAGGCAAAATGGAGTCTTAGAGGAATATTTAATTTCAATTAAGACACAATAGAGCATAAGCCCACATTTACAGAGTAATATTTATGTCTACTATAGTGGGAGTAGTATTTCTATGGTTGTTATCTTTTTATTCCCCTCCTGTGAGGTAGAAGTGAGTATGTGGTGACTCATACCCTTAAAAAAATTTTCCAGGAAAAAAATCTCTGATCTATTCAATAAATTTTAATTTCTTGTCTTGTTTTTAAATGACATGAGCTTCTAAATTAAAATGGAGAAAGAAAGGGCATTACAACTGGATAGTTTCAATTCACTAAAATAATGCCCACTGGAGAAGTTTGCATAAAAAATTTTCAAATTATTACTGACTACATGCTTAAAAATTAAAAATGCAGGTATTATAATCATAGTGCAAAAATCATGGCAGTTTGTGGTAGCCGTTACTACCTAAGGTTGGGAAGTAGACTGTAGTACCTCCAGTTATCACAGTTTCTGGTCTTTGAATCCATTATTTCTGCCAAATACTAAGTATTTCAACTGTACCTGTCTGTGCACTTGCCCCGGCCAGAGTGGTTTCATGAGCAAAGCCCTTGCTCCACCCAAGGAAATTCCTACAACAAACCTACCTGCAGATGTAAGGGGGTCCACAATTAATATAGCAGGTTCTTTCAACTCACTGTAACCATTTTATTTGCTAACTATATACATAATATTAAGAGCTAGCCTTTCAACCAACAACACAGAATACCTATTTTAAAGGACTCCCTAACTTTTCTCCCTACAGAATTTTCTGCCATTAAGCTGTCTTGTCAAACTCAAGAAAGATAGTCTAAGGTACTCTTCAAACTACGGTACACATACCCTTGGGGATATGTAAGGGTTTTTCAAGAGGTATCCAAGCACTGGTAGTTTTAAAGGAATTGATTTCCAGATCCTCAGCTTCCAAGGGTACCCTTTCCTAAAATTAATGGGTCGGAGAAAGCCTCTGTGTCCAAAACCAACCTTACTCTACTTCACAAAAGAAAGGCATCATCCAAACCTTACTACCTGCATTGCTAGGGGCAGGGAATTAAATCCTGAGGTCAAACCAAATGGAAACCTCGTTTAATGACTATTCAAAGCACTATGAACCTATAAAAGCTTCCTGTCTTTCTCTTTCTTGCATACGTTTCTGTTATAGGTGAAGTTGAAAGTTAGAAACTAAATATGGTAGAGTGAGGAATAATGCAATTTTTACCAAAGAACTTTGCCTCTACCTTCTCCCAACTATTATCAAAGGATGCAAGGATCTTGAGGGATAAGGTCCACGAATTCAAAGCAAAAGGAGCATTGGAAAGAAATACTGAATGATAAAAATTGCTTTTTCATGTAGTTAAGGGTAAGCATTTTTCCAGCTCTTCTCAATGCTTATATTGAATCCTAAAATTGCCTTTTCCCTTGTAGTTAAGGCATAAGCATTTTTTCTGCTACTCACTTCAAAATCACTTCAATAAATCAAAGCTGTATAGGCTGGTACTGCTGCTTCTTAGAAGTACAACTGGAATATTTTCCTGGAATTGTCAAATGTTTCAAAGTACACTGGAATAAACACATGGATAAAATATTTACAAGCTTTTTTCTCAGACTTCATATATATTATTTAAAAAGGAAGTTAAATATCTACTGTATCAACTCACATCATATTTATTCCATTTACAGATAATCTTTCTCCCATTTCATCTTCTAAATGTTTGTTATTTCCTACCTCCTCATAACAGAGAATAAAAGATCTATGCCAAATTACTTTTTGGTAGTATATGCCCTTTTCTATCCTCAAGTACATAGGAAAAGTATCTAATAAAGGGTTAGATATAACCTAACTTAAACTAACCCTTTATTAGATACCCAGGGTATCTAACAAAGATATTTCTGATTTTTACATTGGATTTCATTTAATTATTCGCCAAAGCCAAACACCAGAGTTTGACACACACACATACCAATATTAAGAGAAGGAATAACATGTCTTTTTAAAAATCATACTCCTTTTCTTATAAACAGCATATAATTTTATGTATAAATTATATTGTATTACTATAAATTAAGGATATTGATTTATTTTTGTAACTTTTTATCTTCTTTGTAACTTGTTATATTAGATCTACATCATTTTAATCTTGACTGATTCTTTTTTATACAATGGATTCTATAATTTATTTCTCAATGGTTTTTATAAAGCTTCTTGAAATAATTAATACATTTGAACTGAAAAGACTTTGTCTTAGTTTCTAGGGTTTTAGTAGGTTTGACAATAAGGACTGGTTTTGCCAATTAAGTTAGATGGCATTTTCTGCAAATTTGCTAAATTTGCTAAAACTGCAGCCCCAAGGTGTGTGTATGTGTGTGTCTGTGTGTGTGTGTGTGTGTGTGTGTGTGTGTGTTTTAAGTTTTTAAGCAAATGATAAATGCATTTTATCAAAAATTATTGGATTGGCAATGGCGTAATGAAATTACCAATATTTCTATTTCCTCAACCCTTTCTGAGTATATCTGGTTGAATAGGTTGCTTTCAAGTAACAGTGTAAGGGCTATAATTAAGAGTCATTTGATAAGTCTTGGTAAAGACTTTGTGTTATACTTCCTAGAAAGGGAAAAAGCAAATTATTCTAATAGCTTGGAAGCAAATCTTTTTCCAGGTCACATCATTTCTAATCCACTGCCTAACAACAAATTTGAAAGAGGATCTTAACAAATTATCACTTGATAGACCATTAAAATTATTTTGATGACAATAATAAATTATTTTTGTGATATTTGGCAAATAACTTATAAGCTCAAAGATTGAGTGGTATCACTGTAACAAACTTCTTCCATTTCCATCTAAATATTTCTGTGAACAAAATATTTTAGCACTTACATCTGTAACAAAGAAAAAGAGGAATAAAATCAATGTTAAACCCTGTCTCATTCTAGCAGTAATATATTCATCCACAAAAATATCCATCTACAATTTCTTCTCAATCATTCAAAAGAAGCCAGAGGTTTAAAAAAAACAAAACAAAAACAGGAATTCCCTGGCTTTCCACTGGTTAGGTGTCCACGCTACCACTGCCGGGGGCACGGGTTTGATCCCTGGCTGAGGAACTAAGATCCCACGTGCCACGTGGCCAAAAAAACAAAACTACACCTCACCTATAGAGGAGCGAGGATAAAAATTACATTGGATACCCCCACAGAAACAAGGCAAACAAGAAGTGAGTGAAAAGCAACATATAACATACAAGGGAACTGCCATAAGGTTATCAGCTGATTTCTCAGCAGAAACTCTGCAGGCCAGAAGGGAGCAGCACAATATACTTAAAGTGATGAAAGGGAAGAACTTACAACCAAGAATACTCTACCCAGCAAGGCTCTCATTCAGATTCGATGGAGAAATCAAAAGCTTTACAGACAAGCAAAACCTAAGAGAATTCAACATCAGCAGACCAGCTTTGCAACAAATGCTAAAGGAATTTCTCTAACAAGAAAAGGCCACAACTAGAAACAAGAAAATTACAAATGGAAAAGCTCACTGGTAAAGGCAAGCATACAGTAAAGGTAGGAAATCATTTATGAACAAATATAATATCAAAACCAGCAATTGTGAGAAGAGGAGAGCACAAATGCAGGATATTGGAAATGCATTTGACATTAAAAGACCAGCAACTTAAAATGATCTTGTTGGGCTTCCCTGGTGGCGCAGTGGTTAAGAATCCGCCTGCCGATGCAGGGGGACACGGGTTCAAGCTCTGGTCTGGGAAGATCCCACATGCCATGGAGCAACTAAGCCCGTGATCCACAACTACTGAGCCTGTACTCTAGAGCCCGCGTGTCACGGCTACTGAAGCCTGCATACCTAGAACCCATGCTCTGCAACAAGAGAAGCCACCACAATGAGAAGCCCGTGCACCGCAACGAAGAGTAGCCCCTGCTCACCACAACTAGAGAAAGCCTGTGCGCAGCAACAAAGACCTAATGCAGCCAAAAATAAATAAATAAATAAATAAATTTTAAAAAAACAACAACAATCTTGTTTATGTATAGACTGCTATATCAAAACCTCATGGTAACTGCAAACCGAAAATCTACAATTGATACACACACAAAGAAGAAAAAGGAATCCAAACACAACACTGAAGTTAGTCATCAAATCACAAGAGGAGGGAACAAAACAGGAAGGGAAGAAAAAAGACCTCCAAAAACAAATCCAAAACAGTTAACAAAATGGTAATAAGAACATACATAACAATAATTATCTTAAACATAAACAGATTAAATGCTCTAACCAAAAGACATAGATGGCTAAATGGATACAAAAAACAAGACCTGTATATATGCTGTATACAAGAGACCCACTTCAGGTCTAGGGACACATACAGACTGAAACTGAGAGGATGGAAAAAGGTATTCCATGCAAATGGAAATCAGAAGAAAGCTGGAGTAGCAATACTCATCTCAGACAAAATAGACTTTAAAGACTGTTACAAGAGACAAAGACACTACATAATCATCAAGGGATCAATCCAAGAAGAAGATTTAACAATGGTAAATATATATGCACCCAACATAGGAGCACCTCAATATATAAGGCAAATACTAACAGCCATAAAAGAAGAAATCGACAGTAACACAATAATAGTGGGGGACTTTAACACCCCACTTTTATTAATGGACAGATCATCCAGGGAGAAAATCAATAAGGAAACACAGGCCTTAAATGACACACCAGACCAGATAGACTTAATTGCTATTTATAGAGCATTCTATCCAAAAGCAACAGAATACACATTCTTCTCAAGTGCACATGGAACATTCTCCAGGACTGATCACATGTTGGGCCACAAGGCGAACCTTGGCAAAATTAAGAATATTGAAATCATACCAAGCATCTTTTCTGACCACAACGCTATGAGATTAGAAATCAACTACAAGAAAAAAAAAACTGTAAAAAATACAAACACATGGAGGTTAAACAATACACTACTAAATAACCAAGAGATCACTGAAGAAATCAAAGAGGAAATCAAAAAATACCTAGAAACAAATGACAATGAAAACACGATGGCCCAAAACCTATGGGATGCAGCAAAAGCTGTTCTAAGAGGGAAGTTTATAGCAATACAATCTTATCTCAGAAAACAAGAAAAATCACAAATAAACAACCTTACACCTAAAGCAACTAGAGAAAGAACAAACAAAACCCAAAGTTAGCAGAAACAATGAAACCATAAATATCAGAGCAGAAATAAATGAAATAGAAATGAAGAAAACAATAGAAAAGATTGATGACTCTAAAAGATGGCTCTTTGAAAAGATAAACAAAATTTACAAACCTTTAGCCAGACTCATCAAGAAAAAAGGAGAGGGCTCTAATCAATAAAATTAGAAGTGAAAAAGGAGAAGTTACAATGGACACCACAGAAATACAAAGGATCACAAGAGACTACTACAAGCTACTATACGTTAATAAAATGGACAACCTGGAAGAAACGTACAAATTCTTAGAAAGGTACAATCTCCCAAGACTGAACCAGGAAGAAACAGAAAATATAAACAGACCAATCACAAGTACTAAATTGAAACTGATTAAAAAACTCCCAACAAACAAAAGTCCAGGACCAGATGGCTTCACAGGTGAATTATATCAAACATTTAGAGAAGAGTTAACACCTATCCTTCTAAAACTATTCCAAAAAACAGCAGAGGAAGGAATACTCCCAAACTCATTCTATGAGGCCACCATCACCCTGATACCAAAACCAGAAAAAGATACCACAAAAAAAATTATAGGCCAATATCACTGATGAACACAGACGCAAAAATCCTCAACAAAATACTAGCAATCCAAATCCAACAATACATTAAAAGGATCATACACCATGATCAAGTGGGATTTATCCCAGGGATGCAAGGATTTTTCAATATCCGCAAATCAATCAATGTGATACACCACATCAACAAATTGAAGAATAAAAACCATATAATCATCTCAATAGATGCAGAAAGAGCTTTTGACAAAATTCAACACCGATTTATGATAAAAACTCTCCAGAAAGTGGGGATACAGGGAACATACCTCAACATAATAAAGGCCATATATGACAAACCTACAACTAACATCATACACAACAGTGAAAAACTGAAAGCATTTCCTTTAAGATCAGGAACAAGACAAAGATGTACACTCTCACCAGTTTTATTCAACATAGTTTTGAAAGTCCTAGCCACAGGAATCAGAGAAGAAAAAGAAATAAAAGAAATGCAAAGGGCTTCCCTGGTGGCGTAGTGGTTGGGAGTCCGCCTGCTAATGCAGGGGTCACGGGTTCGATCCCTGGTCCGGGAAGATCCCACATGCCATGAAGCCTAGAGAAAAGCCCGCACGCAGCAACGAAGACCCAATGCAAGCATAAATAAATAAATTAATTTAAAAAAAAAAAAGAAATGCAAATTGGAAAAGAAGAAGTAAAAATGTCACTGTTTGCAGATGACATGATACTATACGTAGAAGATCCTAAAGATGCTACCAGAAAACTACTAGAGCTCATCAATGAATTCAGTAAAGTTGCAGGATACAAAATTAATACACAGAAATCTGTTGCATTTCTACACACTGACAACAAAAGATCAGATGTTCTTGGATTAGAAGAATCAATACTGTCAAAATGACTATACTACCCAAGGCAATCTACAGATTCAACACAATCCCTATCAAATTACCAATGGCAGGACTTCCCTGATGGTCCAGTGGTTAAGACTCCATTCTCTCAATGCAGGGGGCACGGGTTCAATCCCTGGTCAGGGAATTAGATCCCGCATGCTGCAACTAAGATCCCATATGCTGCAACTAAAAGATCCTGCATGCCACAACTAAAAAAGATCTGACATGCCACAAAGAAGATGACACATGCTGCAACTAAGACCCAGCACAGCCAAATTAATACATAAATATTTTTTTAAAAAAATAAAGTCATCCAGTAGCCTTTAAAAAAATTACCAATGGCATTTTTCACAGAACTAGAACAAAAAAGTCTTAAAATTTGTAGAGACACAAAAGACCCTGAATAGCCAAAGCTAACTTGAGAAAGAAAAATGGAGCTGGAGGAATCAGGCTCCCTGACTTCAGACTATACTACAAAGCTACAGTCACCAAAACAGTATGGTACTGGCACCAAAACAGAAATATAGATCAATGGAACAGGATAGAAAGCCCAGAAATAAAGCCACACACCTATGGTCAATTAATCTACAACAAAGAAGTCAAGACTATACAAAGAAGGAAACACAGTCTCTTCAATAAATGGCCCTGAAAAAACTGGACAGCTATATGTAAAAGAATGATATTAGGACACTCCCTACACCATACACAGAAATAAACTCAACATGGATTAAAGAACTAAATGCATGGCTGGATACTATAAAACTCTGAGAGGAAAACATAGGCAGATCACTCGGACATAGATCACAGCAATATCTTTTTCGATCCATCTCCTAGAGTAATGGAAATAAAAACAAAAATAAATAAATGGCACCTGGGACTTCCCTGGTGGTGGAGTGGTTAAGAATCCACCTGCCAATGCAAGGGACACAGGTTCCATCCCTGGTCCGGGAAGATCCCACATGCTGCAGAGCAACTAAGCCCATGTGCCACAACTACTGAGCCTGCGCTCTAGAGCCCATGCTCTGCAACAAGAGAAGCCACTGCAATGAGAAGCCCGTGCACCACAATGAAGAGTAGCCCCTGCCCGCCGCAACTAGAAAAAGCCCGCATGCAGCAATAAAGACCCAAGGCACCCAAACATAAATAATAAATAAATAAATAATTTTTAAAATGGGACCTAATTAAACTCAAAAGCTTTTGCACAGCAAAGGAAACCATAAACAAAACGAAAAGACAACCCACAGAATGGGAGAAAATATTTGCAAACAATGTGACCGACAAGGGATTGGTCTCCAAAATTTACAAACAGTTTATGCAGCTCAATATCAAAAAAAAACAAACAAGTCAATCAAAAAATGGGCAGAAGATGTAAAAAGACATGTCTCCAAAGAAGACATACAGATGGCCAAGAGGCACATGAAAAGATGCTCAACATCACTAATTATTTGAGAAATGCAAATCAAAACTACAATGACATATCACCTCACAGCAGTGAGAATGGCCATCACTAAAAAGTCTACAAAAAACAAATGCTGGAGAGGATGTGGAGAAAAGGGAACCCTCCTACACTGTTGGTGGGAATGTAAATTGGTACAGTCACTATGGAGAACAGTATGGAGGTTCCTTAAGAAACTAAAAACAGAGCTACCATATGATCCAGCAATCCCACTCCTGGGCATATATCTAGAAAAAAACATGGTTTGAAAGGATACATGTACCCCAATGTTCATTGCAGAAGCAATCTAAATGTCCAATGACAGATGAATGGATAAAGAAAATGTGGTACATGTATACAATGGAATATTACTCAGCCATCAAAAACAGTGAAATAATGCCATTTGCGGCAACATGGATGAACTTGGAGATTATCATACTAAGTGAAGTAAGTCAGACAGAGAAAGACAAATATCATATGATATTGCTTATATGTGGAATCTTAAAAAAATGATACAAATGAACTTATTTACAAAACAGAAACAGACTCACAGACTTAGAGAAGGAACTTATGGTTACTGGGGGAAAGGGTTGCAGGGAGGGATAGATTGGGACTTTCGTATTGATATGTACACACTGCTATGTTTACAATAAAAAACCAACAGGAACCTACTATACAGCACAGGGAACTCTGCTCAATATTCTGTAATAACCTAAATGGGAAAAATATTTGAAAAAGAATAGATACATGTATATGTATAACTGAAACATTTTGTTGTACACTTAAAACTAACACAACACTGTTAATCAACTATACTCCAATACAGATCCACCAGAGGGCAGAGAGCAGAAGCAAGAAGAACTACAATCCTGCAGCCTGTGGAACAAAAACCACATTCACAGAAAGATAGACAGGATGAAAAGGCAGAGGGCTATGTACCAGATGAAGGAACAAGATAAAACCCCAGAAAAACAACTACATGAAGTGGAGACAGGCAACCTTCCAGAAAAAGAATTCAGAATAATGATAGTGAAGATGATCCAGGACCTCAGAAAAAGAATGGAGGCAAAGATCGAGAAGATGCAAGAAATGTTTAACAAAGACCTAGAAGAATTAAAGAACAAACAAACAGAGATGAACAATACAATAACTGAAATGAAAACTACACTAGAAGGAATCAATAGCAGAATAACTGAGGCAGAAGAACGGATAAGTGACCTGGAAGACAAAATGGTGGAATTCACTGCTGCGGAACAGAATAAAGAAAAAAGAATGAAAAGAAATGAAGACAGCCTAAGAGATCTCTGGGACAACATAAAATGCAACAACATTCGCATTATAGGGGTCCCAGGAGGACAAGAGAGAGAGAAAGGACCAGAGAAAATATTTGAAGAGATTATACTCGAAAACTTCCCTAACATGGGAAAGGAAATAGCCACCCAAGTCCAGGAAGCACAGTGAGTCCCATACAGGATAAACCCAAGGAGAAACACGCCGAGACACATGGTAATCAAATTGGCAAAAATTAAAGACAAAGAAAAATTATTGAAAGTAGCAAGGGAAAAATGACAAATTACAAGGGAACTCCCATAAGGTTAACAGCTGATTTCTCAGCAGAAACTCTACAAGCCAGAAGGGAGTGGCATAATATACTTAAAGTGATGAAAGGGAAGAACCTACAGCCAAGATTACTCTACCCAGCAAGGATCTCATTCAGACTCGATGGAGAAATCAAAAGCTTTAGAGACAAGCAAAAGCTAAGAGAATTCAGCACTACCAAACCAGCTCTAGGACAAATGCTAAAGGACCTTCTCTAAGTGGGAAACACAAGAGAAGAAAAGGACCTACAAAAACAAACCCAAACCAATTAAGAAAATGGTCATAGGAACATACATATCGATAATTACCTTAAACGTGAATGGATTAAATGCTCCAACCAAAACACACAGGCTTGCTGAACGGATACAAAAACAAGACCCATATATATGCTGTCTACAAGAGACCCACTTCAGACCTAGGGACACATACAGACTGAAAGTGAGGGGATGGAAAAAAATATTCCATGCAAATGGAAATCAAAAGAAAGCTGGAGTAGCAATACTCATATCAGATAAAATAGACTTTAAAATAAAGACTATTACAAGAGATAAAAAAGGACACTACATAATGATCAAGGGATCAATCCAAGAAGAAGATATAACAATTATAAATATATATGCACCCAACATAGGAGCACCTCAATACATAAGGCAACTGCTAACAGCTATAAAAGAGGAAATTGACAGTAACACAATAATAGTGGGGGACTTTAACACCTCACCTACACCAATGGACAGATCATCCAAAATGAAAATAAATAAGGAAAAAGAAGCTTTAAATGACACAATAGACCAGATAGATTTAATTGATATTTATAGGACATTCCATCCAAAAACAGCATATTACACTTTCTTCTTAAGTGCACACAGAACATTCTCCAGGAGAGATCACATCTTGGGTCACAAATCAAGCCTCAGTAGATTTAATAAAACTGAAATCATATCAAGTATCTTTTCCGACAACAATGCAATGAGACTAGATATCAATTACAGGGAAAAACACGTAAAAAACACAAACACATGGAGGCTAAACAATACGTTACTAAATAACCAAGAGATCACTGAAGAAATCAAAGAGGAAATCAAAAAATACATAGAGACAAATGACAATGAAAACATGACGATCCAAAACCTATGGGATGCAGCAAAAGCAGTTCTAAGAGGGAAGCTTATAGCTATAAAAGCCTACCTCAAGAAATAAGAAAAATCTCAAATAAACAATCTAATCTTACACCTATAGGAACTAGAGAAAGAAGACCAAACAAAACCCAAAGTTAGCAGAAGGAAAGAAATCATAAAGATCAGAGCAGAAATAAATGAAATAGAAACAAAATAACAATAGCAAAGATCAATAAAACTAAAAGCTGGTTCTTTGAAAAGATAAACAAAATTGATAAACCATTAGCCAGGCTCATCAAGAAAAAGAGGAAGAGGACTCAAATCAATAAAATTAGAAACGAAAAAGGAGAAGTTACAACAGACACCACAGAAATACAAAGAATCCTAAGAGACTACTACAAGCAACTCTATGCCAATAAAATGGACAACCTGGAAGAAATGGACAAATTCTTAGAAAGGTATAAACTTCCAAGACTGAACCAGGAAGAAATAGAAAATATGAACAGACCAATCACAAGTAATGAAATTGAAACTGTGATTAAAAGTCTTCCAACAGGGCTTCCCTGGTGGCGCAGTGGTTGAGAATCTGCCTGCCAATGCAGGGGACATGGGTTCGAGCCCTGGTCTGGGAAGATCCCACATGCCACGGGGCAACTGGGCCCGTGAGCCACAACTACTGAGCCTGTGCGTCTGGAGCCTGTGCTCCGCAACAAGAGAGGCCGCGACAGTGAGAGGCCCACACACCGCGATGAAAAGTGGCCCCTGCTCGCCACAACTAGAGAAAGCCCTCGCACAGAAACGAAGACCCAACACAGCCAAAAAGAAATAAGGAAAAATAAATAAATTTATTAAAAAAAAATCTTCCAACAAACAAAAGTCCAGGACCAGATGGCTTCACAGGTGAATTCTATCAAACATTTAGAGAAGAGCTAACACCCATCCTTCTCAAACTCTTCCAAAAAACTGCGGAGGAAGGAACACTCCCAAACTCATTCTATGAGGCCACCATCACCCTGATACCAAAACCAGACAAAGATACTACAGAAAAAGAAAATTATAGACCAATATCGCTCACGGATATAGATGCAAAAATCCTCACCAGAATACTAGCAAACAGAATCCAACAACACATTAAAAGGATCATACACCATGACCAAGTGGGATTTATCCCAGGGATGCAAGGATTCTTCAATATATGCAAATCAATCAATGTGATACACCATATTAACAAATTGAAGGATAAAAACCATATGATCATCTCAATAGATGCAGAAAAAGCTTTTGACAAAATTCAAAACCCATTTACGATAAAAACTCTCCAGAAAGTGGGCATACAGGGAACCTACCTGAACATAATAAAGGCCATATATGACAAACCCACAGCAAACATCATTCTCAATGGTGAAAAACTGAAAGCATTTCCTCTAACATCAGGAACAAGACAAGGATGTCCACTCTCACCACTATTATTCAACATAGTTTTGGAAGTCCTAGCCACGGCAATCAGAGAAGAAAAAGAAATAAAAGGAATCCAAATCGGAAAAGAAGAAGTAAAACTGTCACTGTTTGCAGATGACATGATACTATACATAGAGAATCCTAAAGATGCCACCAGAAAGCTACTAGAGCTAATCAATGAATTTGGTAAAGTTGCAGGATACAAAATTAATGCACAGAAATCTCTTGCATTCCTATACACTAATGATGAAAAATCTGAAAGAGAAATTAAGGAAACACTCCCATTTACCATTGCAACAAAAAGAATAAAATACCTAGGAATAAACCTACCTAGGGAGACAAAAGACCTGTATGCAGAAAACTATAAGACACTGATGAAAGAAATTAAAGATGGTACCAACAGATGGAGAGATATACCATGTTCTTGGATTGGAAGAATCAACATTGTGAAAATGACTATACTACCCAAAGCAATCTACAGATTCAATGCAATCCCTATCAAATTACCAATGGCATTTTTTACGGACCTAGAACAACTCATTTCAAAATTTGTATGGAGACACAAAAGACCCCGAATAGCGAAAGCAGTCTTGAGGGAAAAAAACGGAGCTGGAGGAATCAGACTCCCTGACTTCAGACTATACTACAAAGCTACAGTAATCAAGACAGTATGGTACTGGCACAAAAACAGAAACATAGATCAATGGAACAAGATAGAAAGTCCAGAGGTAAACCCACGCACCTATGGTCAACTAATGTATGACAAAGGAGGCAAGGATATACAATGGAGAAAAGACAGTCTCTTCAATAAGTGGTGCAGGGAAAACTGGACAGCTACATGTGAAAGAATGAAATTAGAACACTCCCTAACACCATACAGCAAAAAAGACTCAAAATGGATTCGAGACCTAAATGTAAGACTGGACACTATAAAACTCTCAGAGGAAAACATAGGAAGAACACTCTTTGATGTAAATGACAGCAAGATCTTTTTTGATCCACCTCCTAGAGTAATGGAAATAAAAACAAAAATAAACAAATGGGACCTAATGAAACTTCAAAGCTTTTGCACAGCAAAGGAAACCATAAATAAGACGAAAAGACAACCCTCAGAATGGGAGAAAATATTTACAAATGAATGAACGGACAAAGGATTAATCTCTAAAATATATAAACAGCTCATGCAGCTCAATATTAAAAAAACAAACAACCAATCCAAAAATGGGCAGAAGACCTAAATAGACACTTCTCCAAAGAAGACATACAGATGGCCAAGAAGCACATGAAAAGCTACTCAACATCACTACTTATTAGAGAAATGCAAATCAAAACTACAATGAGGTATCACCTCACACCAGTCAGAATGGGCATCATCAGAAAATCTACAAACAACAAATGCTGGAGAGGGTGTGGAGAAAAGGGAACCCTCTTGCACTGTTGGTGGGAATGTAAATTGATACAGCCACTATGGAGAACAGTATGGAGGTTCCTTAAAAAACTAAAAATAGAATTACCATATGATCCAGCAATCCCACTACTGGGCATGTACCCAGAGAAAACCGTAATTCAAAAAGACACATGCACCCCAATATTCATTGCAGCACTATTTACAATAGCCAGGTCATGGAAGCAACCTAAATGCCTGTCGACAGACGAATGGATAAAGAAGATGTGGTACATATATACAATGGAATATTACTCAGCCATAGAAAGGAACAAAACTGGGTCAATTGTTGAGACGTGGATGGATCTAGAGACTGTCATACAGAGTGAAGTAAGTCAGAAAGAGAAAAACAAATATCGTAAATTAACGCATATATGTGGAACCTAGAAGAATGGTACAGATGAACCGGTTTGGAGGGCAGAAATTGAGATACAGATGTAGAAAACAAACGTATGGACACCAAGGGGGGAAAGCCATGGGGTGGTGGGGGTGGGGGTGTGATGAATTGGGCGATTTGGATTTACGTGTATACACTGATGTGTATAAAATTGATGACTAATAAGAACATGCTGTTTAAAAAAATAAAATTAAAAAAAAAAGAAAAGAAAAAGTACAATAAAAAAAAGGGCTGAGAACCTGAATACTGATGGCCAACAGGCACATGAAAAGATGCTCAACATCACAAAAATGAAAATAAAACAAAACAGAAAAAAACTATAGTCCAGTATAAAATTAAAATTTTTTGAAAAGTGAGTAAGGGACTTCCGTGAGTGAAGGCACAGTAGATAAGACTCCACGCTCCAAATGCAGGGGGCCCAGGTTTGATCCCTGGTCAGGGAGCTAGATCCCACATGCATGCCACAACTAAGAGTTCACATGCTGCAACTAAGAGTTCGTGTGCCACAACTAAGAAGCCCATGAGGTGCAATTAAGGAGGCCGCCTGCTGCAACTAAGGAGCCAGCAAGCCACAACTAAGGAGCCCACGAGCCACAACTAAGACCTGGTCAAACCAAATAAATAAATAAGTAAAAACTGAGTGAAGTGAAATATTTATAGTGTTGAGAGAAAAACCCCACCAACCTACAATTCTGTAGCCTACAAAATCATCCTTTAAAAGGGAAGGAGAAATAAAGACTTACTCAGACAAACAAAAATTGAGGGAATTGTTTCTAGTAGACCCGCCTTGCAAGAAATGTTTTTAAAAGTTCTTCAGAAAGAAGGAAAATTACATAGGTCAGAAATTCAGATATACATTTTAAAAAGGAAGAGCATTAGAGAATAACTGAAGATAAAACAAAACTTTTATTTTTCGTATTCTTAATTGATCTAACAGATAACAGTATATTCAAAATAATAACAGCAACAATATATTTAATTGTATGTGTGTGTGGGTGTGTGTGGGTGTGCACACAACAGTACTAGCAATCAACTGTATATAATCGACATCTACAGACTTCATCCAACCACAGCAGAATACACATCCTTCTGAAGTTCACATGGAGCATTCACCAAGATAGATCACATTCCGGGCCATTAAACACACCATAACAAATTTAAAAGAATAGAAGTCACACAATGTCTGGTCTCAGACCACAGCGGAATTAAACTAGGAATCAACAACAGAAAAATAGCTGGAAAATCCCAAAATAAATGGAGATTAAACAGCACACTTCTATATAACACATAGGTCAAAGAATAAATCAAGAAATATTTTTTACTATTTTGAACTAAATGAAAATGAAAACACAACTTACTAAAATTTGTGGGATGCAATGAAAAGTGTTTAGGAGATTTAAAGCATTGAATATATATATTAGAAAAGAAGAAAAATCTAAAATCAATCAACTAAGCTTCCATCTTAGGAAACTAGAAAAAAAAGAGCAAATTCAACCCAAAGTAAGCAAAAGAAAATAAATAATAAAAATCAGAGCAGAAATCAATGAAGCTGAAAACAGGAATGAATAGAGAAAGTCAACAAATAACAAGAGCTGGTTCTTTGAAAAGATCAATAAAATTGATAAGGCTCTAGCCAAGCTAACAAAGAAAAAAAGACAAAGATACAAATGACTAATATCAGAAATTAAAAAGAGGACATTACTACAGATCTCACGGACATTAAAAGGAAGGAATATTTTGAACAACTCTATGCCCACAAATGTGATAACACAGGTGAAAGTGACCAATTCCTTGAAAGACAGAAGCTGCCAAAATTCACACTAGAAGAAAGAGACAATGTGAATAGGCCTCTATGTATTAAAGAAATCCAATCAGTATGTAATAACCTTCCAAAAGAGAAACCACCAGGCCTGGATAGGTTCACTGGTGAATTCCACCAAACATTTAAGGAAGAAACTATACCAATTCTCTACAATCTCTTCCACAAGATAGAAGCAGAGGGAATGTTTCCTAACTCATTCTATGAGGCTAGCATTACCCTAATACCACAACCAAACACCTTATAAGAAAGGAAAACTAGAGACCACTATCTCTCATTAACATAGATGCAGAACTCTTTAACAAAATATTAACAACTCAAATCCAACAATGTATAAAAAGAATTATACACCATAACCAAGTGGGATTTATCCCAGGTAAACAGACTCACAGATATAGAAAACAAACTAGTGGTTACCAATGGAGAGAAGGAAGGAGGGAGGGGCAAGTAAGGGATAGGGGATTAAGAGATACAAACTATTATGTACAAAATAAATAAGCTATGAGGATATATTTACAATGCAGGGAATATAGCCAATATTTTATAAGTATAAATGGAGTATAACCTTTAAAAATTGTGAATCACTATATTGTACACCTGTAACATATAATACTATACATCAACTATACTTCAATTTTAAAAATAAAAAAATAGAATAAAATCAATTAATGTAATCCATCACATCAACAGACAAAAGAAGAAAAATCACATGATCATATTAATAGATGTAGAAAAAGCATTTGATAAAATCCAATACCCATTCATGATAAAAACTCTCGGCAAACTAGAAATAGCGGGGAACTTCCTCAACTTGATAAAGACTATCTACAAAAACCCTACAGCTAACATCATATTCAATGGTGAGAAAACTGAAGTTTTCCCACTAAGATCAGAAATAAGGCAAGGATGTAACCTCTCACCATAGCTTTTCAACATTGTACTGTAAGTCCTAGCTAGTGCAGTAAGACAAGAAAAGGAAATAAAACGTATACAGATTAGGACTTCCCTGGTGGCGCAGTGGTTAAGATTCTGCTTGCCAATGCAGGGGACATGGGTTCGAGCCCTGATCTGGGAAGATCCCACATGCCGCAGAGCAACTAAGCCTGGGCGCCACAACTACTGAGCCTGCGCTCTAAAGCCCATGAGCCACAACTACTGAGCCCACGTGCCACAACTACTGAAGCCTGTGTGCCTAGAGCCTGTGCTCTGCAACAAGAGAAGCCACTGCAATGAGAAGCCTGCACACTGCAACAAAGAGTAGCCCCCACTCGCCACAGCTAGAGAAAGCCCGTGCACAGCAACGAAGACCCAACGCAGCCAAACATAAATAAATACATAAATTTTAAAAAATGTATACAGATTGGGGAGAAAGAAATAAAACTGTTTTTCTTCACAGATGACATAATCATCTATGTAGAAAATTTTAAAGAACTGACCAAAAAAACCTCCTAGAACTAATAAGCAATTATAGCAAGATTGTAGAATACAAGGTTAATTAATATACAAAAGTCAATCACTTTCCTATATGTCAGCAATGAACAAGTGGACTTTGAAATGAAAAACATATTACTGTTTACATTAGCATGCCCCAACAAATAAAATACTTAGGTATAAATCTAACAAAATGTGTACAAGATCTACGTGAGAAAAACTACAAAACCCTGATGAAAAATATCAAAGAACAAAATAAATGGAAATGTATTTCATGTTCATGGATAGGAAGGCTCAATAGTGTCAAGATGTCATTTCTTCCCAACTTGATCTATAGATTCAATGCAATCCCAACCAAAATACCAACAACTTATTTTGTGGCTAATGATAAACTGATAGTAAAGTTTATTTGGAGAGGGAAAAGACCCAGAATAGCCAAATCAATATTGGAGGAAAAGAACAAAGTTGGAAGACTGGCACTACTCAGCTTCAATACTTACTGTGAAGCTACAGTAATCAAGAAGGTGTGGTATTGGTGAAAAAATGGATAAATAGATCAATGGAATGAAATAGCCCAGAGATAGACCCACATAAATACAGTCAATTGATCTTTGACAAAGGAGCAAAGGTAATACAATGAACAAAGATAGTCTTTTCAACAAATGGTGCTGTAACAACTGGACATCCACATGCAAAAAAAGGAATCTAAATACAGATCTTATACTCTTCACAAAAATTAGCTCAAAATGGATCATAGATCAAAATGTAGAACACAAAAGCATAAAACTCACAGAAGATAATATATGAGAAAACCTAGATGACCTTAGGTATGGCAGTGACTTTTTAGATACAACACCAAACACACAAACCATCAAAGACAATTGATAAACTGGACTTCATTAAAATTAAAAATTTCTGCTCTGCAAAAGGCAATGTCAATGGAATTAGAAAAACCACAGAGTGGGAGAAAATATTTGAAAAAGACACGACTGATAAAGGACTATTATCCAAACTATGCAAAGAACTCTTAAAACTCAACAATAAGAAAATGAACAACCTGATTAAGAAATGCAAAAAAGATCTGAATAGACACCTCACCAAAGAAGATATACAGATGTTAAGTAAGCATATGAAAAGATGTTCTACATCAGGAAATTACAAAATAAAACAACAATGAGATACCACTATACCTCAATTAAAATGGCCAAAGTACAAAATACTGACAACACCAAATGCTGGTGAGGATTTGGAGCACCAGGAATTCTCATTCATTGCTGGTGGGAATGCAAAATGGTACAGCTACTTTGGAAGACTGTTTGGCAGTTTCTAACAAAGCTAAACATACCCTTAATATATGATCTAGCAATCACACTCCTTGGTATTTACCAAACTGAACTGAAAACTTATGTCCATACAAAAACCTGCACATAGATGTTTATAGCAGCTTTATTCATAATTGCCAAAACCTGAATGCAACCAAGATGTCCTTCAGTAGGTGAAAGGATAAACAAGCTGTGGCACATCCAGACAATGGAGTATTACCCAGTGCTAAAAAGAAATGAGCCAACAAGCCATGGGGTAACCTTAAACGTATTACTAAGTGAAAGAAGCCAATCTGAAAAAGATACATACTGTATGATTCCAATTACATGACATTTTGGAAAAGGCAAAACTATGGAGACAGTAAAAAGATCAGTGGTTACCAGGGATTGGGTGGGGGATAGATGAATAGGCAGAGTACAGAGGATTTTTAAGGCACTGCAACTGTTCTGTACAATACTCCAATGGTGGATATATGTCATAATATATTTGTCCAAACCCAAAGAATGTAAAATACCAAGAGTGAACTCTAACGTATTAAACTATGGACTTTGGGTGATAATAACGTGTCAATGTAGGTTCATGGACTGTAAAAAATGTACTACCCTGGTGGCCGATGTCGATAATGGGGAGGCTGTGAGTGAGTGCGTAAATGGGAACCTTTGTACTTTCTGCTCAGTTTTGCTGTGAATGTAAAACTTCCCTTAAAAATAAAGTTTATTAATTTTTGAAAATGTTAAAATTTACAGTATTCCAGAAATTACATCTTTTACAACTATTTAAACTTAGGATGGAAAATTTTAGATGTCAGCTTAAAAATCTGTAAGCAGGTGTATAGTTTTTCAAAATTCTTTTTGGGATTGTGGGGAACAAAGAGTGAAGACTCTTAGTCTAAGACAATGGTTTTCAACAAAGGCTTCAGCATCCCCTAGGAAGCATTTTTGGAAATTTGTAGGGCATCTTTAGTTGTCACTATGATTGGAGGCAGCAATTGGCATTTAGTGGGCAGGGTGCCAACAATGTTAAACATCTTTTTTTAAGTATTTTATTTATTTATTTATTTAGCTGCACCGGGTCTTAGTTGCAGCATGCAGGATCTTCGTTGCAGCATGCAGGGGTCTTTAGTTGTGGCATGAGGGGGTCTTTAGTTGCGGCATGTGGGATCTAGTTCCCTGACCAGGGATTGAACCCAGGCCCCCTGCATTGGGAGCATGGAGTCTTAGCCACTGAACCACCAGGGAAGTCCCTAAACATCTTGCTATGTGTGGGGCAGTCCCACATGAGAATTTTCTAACATCCTGTAAGATTTCTGAATGTCTCTGCATAATTATTTTAAATTATTTGAATCTAGCCCCTAATTTTGTTTTACATATAACTGCAATGTATTTCTGGAACAGCTGTGATAAATGCTAAATTTTAGAGGAAGGCAACTACTATATACATCGAAGGAAGATTGTTCTTTGTCATGGGATTTGAGCTACCATGCCCCTGTAGAAATCTGCCTACACACAGGAGGTTGGAGATTCTGTTTAACAGACTAGGAGTCAAATACAATTAAATTAGTGGAGACACATGAAATATAGGCTTACATTGAATTTTTTAAAAAATTTATTTATTTTATTTATTTTTATTTTTGGCTGTGTTGGGTCTCTGTTGCTGTGTGCGGGCTTTCTCTGGTTGCTGCAAGCGGGGGCTACTCTTCGTTGCGGTGCGTGGGCTTCTCATTGCAGTGGCTTCTCTTATTGCGGAGCACGGGCTCTAGGCATGCAGGTTTCAGTAGTTGTGGCACGTGGGCTCAGTAGTTGTGGCTCGCAGGCTCTAGAGCACAGGCTCAGTAGTTGTGGCACACGGGCTTAGTTGCTCTGCGGCATGTGGGATCTTCCCGGGCCAGGGCTCAAACCTGTGTCCCCTGCATTGGCAGGCAAATTCTTAACCACTGCGCCACCAGGGAAGCCTGGCTTACACTGAATTTTATTTTTTTTATAAATTTATTTTATTTTATTTATTTTTGGCTGTGTTGGGTCTTCGCTGCTGCACGCGGGCTTTCTCTAGTTGTGGTGAGCGGGGGGCTACTCTTCGTTGCAGTGCGTGGGCTTCTCATTGCGGTGGCTTCTCTTGTTGTGAAGCATGGGCTCTAGGTGTGTGGGCTTCAGTAGTTGTGCCACATGGGCTCAGTAGCTGTAGCTTGCGGGCTCTAGAGCTCAGGCTCAGTAGTTGTGGCGCACAGGCTTAGTTGCTCCGTGGCATGTGGGATCTTCCGGGACCAGGGCTCGAACCCGTGTCCCCTGCATTGGCAGGCGGATTCTTAACCACTGTGCCACCAGGGAAGTCCCTACACTGAATTTTATTAATAGGGTGGTTAAAAATATTTCATAGTATTGCCAATTATCTTAAATAGAATAATAATATATCAGTGGAGAAAATAACATACTGAAATTATTTATTATTGTTTACATTGCTTGTAGGTTTTCACTCTTACTCTGTCACTGTCTCCAGAAGGCTACATACCACGTTTTTACAGCTTCATGTATTACTGCTTCATTTCCCATCTATACTCTAGTCCCTGTCACCTACCAAAAGATATGGTCTCCATGGTTATCTTAGTAGTTTAACATGCCCTTGGCTTCCATGGAGAATCCAGGTAATAGCCATTGAAGGGGGGTAGCTACATTTCTTTGTAAATCTGCTAGAGAGAGAGGACATCGTTTACTGCATTACTCGATGCTGCTTAGGCAACAACCCTCTGAAACATCTCAGAACTCAGGGCAGGAGGAGCTGGTTCTTCATCGGGGAGCAGTATCAGCTCTAACATCTGAAGCTATGGAATGACCCTGTGGCTCCTTCTGCCATAGCTGCGAAGAAGTTCAGGATTTCCTGTGGGAGTTGTTCTCCTTCTCTTTTGCTTTAATTCTTGGCTCTGAACTCCTGTCCATATTCATTTCTCTGAGTACTACATCACCTGTGCTTTTATAGAAAGCCTCCTTAAGACATAACAAGTCAACAAAATAACGCATCTAGTTGTAGCTACCATGTTTTCTCCACTTGTCCCAACATTCTCATCTAGACTGGTGGGAAGATCACCGCACAAGGAAGGTTCTGTGCTCTGGCTTTCGTGTGCCCTTCACTTCATTCAAGTCTCTGCACAGGTGTCAACACTCCAGAGGGCCCTCCCCTGACCTCCATACCTGAAATGTCCCTCCTTGCCCCACCAGCCACTCTTTCCCCTTACCCTATTTTACATTTCTTCATAGAACCCCTACTCTGGATTGTTTACTGGGCAGTGCCTGCCTCCCCTTCAGACTCTAAGTTCTCTTGAGGACACAGTCTGCTTCGATCATGGCTGCATTCTCAGTGTACAGAAGAATGCCTGGCACATAGTAGGAGCTCGATAAATAGTTGTTAAGTGAAGGAATCATTCAGTAAATCAGAGAAACCACTGTTGCCTAGTGACCTAGACAGCTGCTGATATTAATTTACTGCTTTCTCCAATTTACGTGAATGTACTGAAAGTCACATTTTTCCTTTGCCTTTACTTTTGATGTGCTAACCCAGGGCCAGGGCAGTGTTCCCGTTAAGTGTTGCTTACACCTAACCACCTCCAAACTTGGGTTGCCAAAATGACCAAAGCCCAACCACTGCAGAGGTCTCCCCAGGACCCCGGCAGCTTAGGACCACACTGCAGGTGCTAATGCTCATGCAAGAAATGATTTTCCACTCAAAATAAAGGGAAATGAACTGCCTCGTATCACCTCTTCCTTCTGGAAAGAACTCCATTCAGTAACCACACGGTCACCATGCTTGGCAAAATCTGCAAAAGGTTCCTCTCAAATATCCAAAAAGTAGTTTTTAACTTGTGGAAGATAACAAAATATTTTTTAAAACAGATATGTAGTCTCTTACCATCACCTTTTTCCCTCACGGTAGAGGTCTAAGGGTTGATGGTGTCTAGTTCATGTAACGTCACAAAAAATGATTATAGTGAAAGGAAATGCTGTTTCCAGAAGCTACAGAGATGAGACCCAGGTCTTGCAGGTCAGAAACTTTCCCTTTTACCCAAATTGAAATCTGTAGGCCTTTTGGAAGAAGAAAATTTTATGTCTAACTGCCCTTCTCTCTCCACAAGCTTATGAAATCAGTCAGTTCCTTCACTGTAAACCAAGATTACCTGGGTATATAAATCTCTATTTCTTTAATACACGGCACATAAATTCAACTAATTGGGACTGCCGTAAGCCACTACCATTAGCGCAACATTGTCCTAAGTACTGTGGGTCACACCAAGGAAATAGACAATGACCTTACTTACCATTAATCATCCTGAATCCCCTCAGGTCTCTAAGATTTGAAATCAGAATAATATTGCTTTTCTCCTAACCCTCTAGGAAATTTCAGAAACAGAAATTGGATCATGCCTCAAACACAAGAAGAAAGGCATAAATGGAGAACATGAAGCAGTTACCCTTGCTGATATTATTCGTCTTTCTCTGGGAATCAATGGTTTATAATCTGATGATGTAATTTCCCCTATGGTTTTTTAAATATCATTTTAAATTTCACGCAGTGAACAAGTGACGCAATATAGGCTGAACTGGGAGCATTAACAATGTGAGGTGTTAACGATGGAAGTCTGAAAGGGGTCCTTTTCAGGAAGCACATTATACAAGAGTTTTCTAGACAAAGAGAAAATGCACTTCTTACCTCCTACCAACAAGTAGCTGTTGGGAAACAGTGTTTTTGCTTGCATAAGTGCCCTTGCATGACCTGAGTGGAAGAGGTCAAATATTCCATCTGCGTATACTCTGACAGGTCTGTCAACTGTGGAAGAAAGAAAACATCATCAACAGAACTGCAGAATAAGGAGCCCAGTCACCTGATCCTTCCATCAGTACAGCACCGTAATAAGGTTTACCTGGAGAAAACACAATGTCTGCATACCATCAGTTTCATATTAGTGCACGAAATTAACTTTACCAAGAGGTTCTTCTAAGGACATCAAAGCAGAGTAAAAACATAACAAAATTAAGATTGACCCAGAACACACATTGTTAGCCGCAGAGCACTGGGGAGTTTTCTTGATCCAGAGTAGAGTCTCAGGTGGCTGAGCTGGCAGATTCAGACACACCAGACATAACCAAAGGGTTGACAGAGTCAGCCCAGCGGGAATGTCAAGGTAGGAGTGACTGAGGAGCTCAATGAAAAGGACAAACGACTTCATTCTCGAGTCTGGCAGTCCTGAACTAAGACCCCTGAGTCCTATTCCCAAAGGCAAAGACACAGCTGTGCACCTCTTCCAAGTCACCGTGGCAGCGTAAAATCAGCCTTGGTAGGAGTATTTACACCATAGAAATTGGCAAATGCTCAAATCAGGGCTTATTTCCCCCTGGAGGGCCAGTTGTTAAACATTTACCAGCATACACTGCACAAAGGTCACTCCCTATTCTCTTTGGTATCCTAAGACGTGGGGCGGGGCATACATACCCCAAGGGGAGGAGTGTCAGGGAGCAAAAGTTACATGGCGGGGTGCTCAGGGTTGGAGGCGAGTGACCCACACTACAGTCATTCCTAGGGAGAAGGGTCGAGAGCAAATCGGCCACAACAGACACTCTCACTGTGGCATACAGTGCTTGGGAAGTGCCATTTCTTGAGGAAGAGGGACACACTTCACCAGAGCTTCCCGGGAGCCAGGAGACTGCACTAGGAGCTGCTGGATGACACTTTTGCTGAGTCAGCCAAAGACCCATCCCCTCCAATAAGAGGGAGACACAGGGAGGTAGAGGGGCTGGGTGCCAACTTTTACTTTTACACCATTTTGGATTCTCAACAAAGGAACTAGAAAATGAAAATATGGTGAACGACAAACTAAACGTGGCAAACCGAACACACACACACTTATCTCCACTTCCGCTCTAACACCACAAGAATTACAGAGAAAGAATTAAAAAGGGATAATCCCCCAAGGGCAGAGGAAAGAAGAAAGGCAATGACAGTGGATTAGAGATGTCAACATTTTGGAAAGTTGATTGTCAAGTGCTGAGTACCTACAGGGAACAAGAATCAGAGGTGGGGCAGGTAGGCAAAGGGATTGCTGGTTTGTTTGTTGGTTTGTTTGTTTTACGAGCCTAAGAGTCCTACTAACTTTTTAAACTAGATGCACGTATTATATTGATGTTATAAATTTTAAAAAAAGAAATCAATGCACACTTCTGTTGAATGATCTTTAAGGCTTAGATTTTAAATTGTGATTATTTCTTGATGTAATACAACCTCGTTAATTTAGAACATAAATTGAAAGGAATATTACATTAAGATATTCAGATGGTACAATGTTTCTAATAAATTAAATTTCACTAATAAAAAAAACTCGAGAGACTTTGTGTCAGATAGGGAATTGCAATTATTCCCAATTATACACCGTTTTGAACAAAGAGAATTGCCTTCACAGGATTATACTGTATTCTAAATAAGGCACGGTAAATAGAAAATACTTTGAAATAACAAGCTGTCTAATGAGGGATCCTTAGTTTCAAAGCTCTTATTCAATTTGAATTCAATTGAGGAAAATTTGTTTTAAGATATAAACCCTAGGGGGAAGCAGATGGCAGTTCTGCAAAATTTTTTGTTATTGATTCAGAAGTGATCAAGATAAATAAATTCAGGAAGCAGGGAGGAAAGAAAAGTAAAGAAAGACGATATAATTACTGAGAAAAAAGGCCATTTAGTAAATTTGTGAAGAGTATTTGTGGAGTTGATTTTGCAATAAGCTCACTTTTAAAAATTGTAGTGTGTCAGCAATTTCCAGACTGGGAAATTCTGCAGGACCAAAAAAAAAAAAAAAAAAAAAATCCCTGATCTCTTCAACAAATAAACTTCAAGAAAAAAAAAGAAGAGGGAAAGAGATAAAGAGGGGGGGGACTTTGAGATTAAAAGGTATTTTAAAAACATCTCAACATATTGTAATATATAGACATTATTTGGATTTGGGTTCAAACAAACTATAAATAAATGATGACATAAGATAACTGGAAATTGGAACACTGGATATTTGATGATATTAAAGAATTGCTGTTAATTTTTTAGGTGAGATAATGATATAGTGGTTATGCCTTAAAAAAAACCCAGAGTTCTTATTTTTTAAGACATATATACAGAAGTATTTATGGATGAAATGATAGGAAGCCTGGGATTTTGTTTCAAATAATTCAAGAGGGAAGAGTTGATGAGGAAAGGCTACAGGATGGTGGTTGTTAGGTATGGGTGATGGACACATGAAGGTTCATTATATTGTTCTACTTTTGTGAATGTTTGAAATTCTCCATAATATTTTTTAATAGACTGTGGCTTTGTAAGTTAGTTGGTATGTTTATTTGTTTTAATCTTTTTTTTTTTTTTAAAGGATTTTCTTATTTATTTATTTATTTATTTATTTATTTTTGGCTGTGTTGGGTCTTCGGTTCGTGCGAGGGCTTTCTCCAGTTGCGGCAAGCGGGGGCCACTCTTCATCGCGGTGCGGGGACCGCTCTTCATCGCGGTGCGCGGGCCTTTCTCTATCGCGGCCCCTCCCGTCGCGGGGCACAGGCTCCAGACGCGCAGGCTCAGCAATTGTGGCTCACGGGCCCAGCTGCTCCGTGGCATGTGGGATCTTCCCAGACCAGGGCTCGAACCCGTGTCCCCTGCATTAGCAGGCAGATTCTCAACCACTGCGCCACCAGGGAAGCCCTGTTTTAATCTTTTGTTCGAAGTTTTTCTGGACATCCTTTTAGGCATCTGGGGACTCTCCAGAGGGTATATGCTGGGAACCACTGGCCTGTGAAGCTAGAGGTTTGGCAATGATCAAAAGATGGAGCACACCTATTCCATGGCCATGGTGGAGAGACCTTAAAGTAGCTCCCACTGACCCCCACACCTCCTGCTGTTCACACCTTTGTGAGATCCCCTCCCTTTGAAGTGGGAGTGGGACCCATGCCTTGCTTCTAACCAGGAGAATATGACAAAGGTGATAGATGTCTCTCCCGTGATTATGTTACAGTATATAAGACTCCATTTTGCTAGCAGACTCATTCTTTCTCCCTTGGTGGCTTTGAAGAAGCAAGCTGCCATATTTTGAGAAGGCCATGTGGCAAGGAACTGCAGGTGGCCTCTAGGAGTCGAGGGTGGTCTCTGGTTGACAACCAGCAAGAAGCTAGATCCTTGGTCTTAGAGTTCCAAGGAAATAAATTCTGCCAACAACCTGAGTGAGCTCGGAAGCAGATCTACCAGATCCACCAGTCAAGCTTCCAGATGAGAACTGAGCCCTGGGTGACACCTTGAATGCAGCCTTGTGAAACCCTGAGCAGAGGACTCAGCTAAGCCAGGCTTGGACTCCTGATCCATGGAAACTGTGACATAACGAATGTGCAGTGCTTTAAGCCATTAGGTCTGTGGTAATATGTTATATAGCATCTCACACCATATACAAAAATTAACTCTAAATGGATCATAGACCTAAACGTAAAGCTAAAACTACAAAACTTCTAGAAGAAAACAGGAGAAAATCTTAGTGGCTTTGAGTTTGACAAAAATTTCTTAAATAGGAACCAAAAAGGACACACGATAAAACAAAAAAAATTTATATATTAAACCTCATTTAAAACCTTTACTCTTCAAAAGACATTTTTACAAAAATGAAAAGGCAAGTCTTAGGGAGAAAATATCTGCAAAATATGTATCTGATATAATACTTGTATCTGGAATATATAAAGAACCCTCAAAACTCAATAATAAGATAAACAACTCATTTTTAAAAGGGCAAAAAAATTTCAACAGACATTTCATCAAAGAAAATAAATAGATGGATAGCAAATGAACACATGAAAAGATCCTCAATACCATTAGTCATTAGGGAAATACAAATTAAAGTGACCCTGAGATACTACTTCATACTCACTAGAATGACTAAAAATTTAAAAACTATTGATCATACCAAGTGCTGATGAGGATATAGAGCAACTGGAACTCTCATACACTGCTGCTGGGAATGTAAATGGTACAAATACATTGGAAAGCAGTTTGGCAGTTGGTTAAAAAGTTAAACATACACATACCATACGGCAAGACAGGAGGCAGTCACCAACTACAGTACATCTGAATTCACATTTTTGTAGGGCATGTTATGGTGTTTCTTGGTATTGTTTCAGATTCAGGCAACAATAAAAGGGTGATTATTCATTTTTTATTATGGCTCTTAAAATGCAGCTTATTAACAATGCCTTAAAAGTACATATGATTTACAGAGCACATGTATTTCACTTAATCTTTCCATCAACTCTGTGAGGTAGGTAGAAGAGAGTGGACTTACTATCCTCTCTCATAGAGGAGCAAATGGAAGCTCAGCAAAGCTGAGCAGCTTACCCAGCATCATACAACCAACCTATGATGGAGTTTGAGTGCAAACCAAACTCCACTGATCTTTCTTCTAACTCATGATGCCTTCTAGAAAACTACATGCCATTATGGAGTCTTTTAAGAAAGAGAGAGAGAGAAAGACAGACTGTTACTGAATGCCCAGTAATTATGGTAACTGGTATTGTTTTTGTGTACAGCTGATGTGCAAAAGAGGTGGCACAAAATTTAACCTTTTAAAATCTAATAGTTACCTATCTCACAAAGTTTACATAGTTTTATATAAACTTAATCATTTCCTTCTACTTATAGCCAGCAATGCTCTTCTCAATAAATGATGATTGATGTTTGCTTTTTAAAATACATTAAATTTAAGTTAAAAAAGAAAGAGTACATTTTTTAAAAAATTAAGTAAATTACAGTACAGGTGGCACAGAAATAAGGCAAAATTCATTCAGGTGGCTCTTGAAAAATGAATTTGGAAAACTACACATATCACTGTGTGAACAGAATAATATAAATTCCCTTTTTGTGAAGGAAAATAGGAAATCAGAACTGAGTTTCCCTTTAAGAAAAAATGTCAGCTTTAATGAAAAGTAACCTATGAAGCAATCACTTGGGCTTTTCCTTTATCTCCAGGCAGATTACTGATTTCCTCTGTCTCAGGATACATACTAAACCTTAGAGGGTCATACCTCCACAGCTGGACTATTTAAGCTAAGATCAAAGGTGCCAGTTCCACTCAACAACAACAAAAAACAAACAACCCAACTAAAAAATGGGCAGAAGACCTAAATAGACATTTCTCCAAAGAAGACATACAAATGGCCAAAAAGCACATGAAAAGATGCTCAACATCACTAATTATTAGAGAAATGCAAATCAAAACTACAGTGAGGTATCACCTCACACCACTCAGAATGGCCATCATTAAAAAGTCTACAAATAAATGCTGGAGAGGGTGCAGAGAAAAGGGAACCCTCCTACACTGCTGGTAGGAATGTAAATTGGTGCAGCCACTATGGAAAACAGTATGGAGGTTCCTCAAAAAACTAAAAATAGAGTTGCCATATGATCCAGCAATCCCACTCCTCGGCATATACCCAGACAAAACTCTAATTCAAAAAGATACATGCACCCCTATGTTCATAGCAGCACCATTTACAAGAGCCAAGACATGGAAGCAACCTAAATGTCCATCAGATGAATGGATAAAGAAGATGTGGTACATATATACAGTGGAATATTACTCAGCCATCAAAAAGAATGAAATAATGCCATTTGCAGCAACATGGATGGACCTAGAGATTATCACACTAAGCGAAGTAAGTCAGACAGAGAAAGACAAATACCGTACACATGGAATCTAAAATACAATACAAATCAACATATCTACGAAACAAAAACAGACTCACAGATATAGGGAACAGACTTGTGGTTGCCAAGGGGGAGGAGGGGTAGGGAAGGGAAGGAATGGGATTTTGGCATTAGCAGAGGCAAACTATTATATATAGGATAGATAAACAACAAGGTCCTACTGTATAGCACAGGGAACCATATTCACTATCCTGTGACAAACCATAATGGAAAAGAATATGAAAAAATATATATATATATGTATAACTGAGTCACTTTGCTGTACACAAGAAATTAACACAACCTTGTAAATCAACTATACTTCAATAAAAAAAATTTTTTAAAAAGGTGCCAGTTCCGGGACTTCTCTGGTGGTGCAGTGGTTAAGCATCCGCCTGCCAATGCAGGGGACACGGGTTCGAGCCCTGGTCCGGGAAGACCCCACATGCCGTGGAGCAACTAAGCCTGTGCGCCACAACTACTGAGCCTGCCCTCTAGAGCCCGCGAGCCACCCACTACTGAGCCCATGTGCCACAACTCCTGAAGCCCACAAGCCTAGAGCCCATGCTCTGCAACAAGAGAAGCCACCGCAATGAGAAGCGCATGCACCGCAATGAAGAGTAGCCCCCGCTCGCCACAACTAGAGAAAGCCCGCGCGCAGCAACAAAGACCCAACACAGCCAAAAATAAATTAATTAATTAACTTAAAAGAAAAAGGTGCCAGTTCCAATTGCTCTACTGTGCTCCTTCTCTTGAGGTTCATCACTCTCCGACCTCACAGATGAGGTCCAGGAGCTAAAAGCTATGAGCAGCCCCTTTTAGAATTTATACACCAGCTCCTGTTTGGGCAGACCTAAGACCGCGAAACATAATGTAGGCAATTGTATGAAGTCATAAAATGGGCTAGAGAAGGAGTTAGTGAAAGACTTCAGTTGCAACTATAATCTTGAAGCACATTATGAACCCTCAATACAGGTCTCTTTTGTCTTTTTGAAGGGATGCTCAAGACGGCACCACAGAAAGGTAACTGCCTACTAGTCTTGAAAACTACCAAACATTTTCAAAAAAGTAATGATGTTTTTCTTGTTTTCTTAAATAATAGTCAAACAGCAAGATATTTTTAAAACTCTGTGAGCTTCTCTAGTAACAGTACAATGCTCCAACAGTTATGTTTAAATAATCTCCACGACACTCCCTCCAACCACTACCAACAGTTACTTTTTTTTTTCAACATCTTTACTAGAGTATAACTGCTCTACAATGGTGTATTAGCTTCTGCTGCATAACGAAGTGAATCAGCCATACGTATACACATATCCCCTCCCTCTTGCATCTCCCTCCCACCCCCCACATCCCACCCGTCTAGGTGGTCACAAAGCACCGAGCTGATCTCCCTGTGCTATGTGGCTGCTGCCCACCAGCCATCCATTCTACATTTGGTAGTGTATATATGTCCATGCCACTCTCTCACCTTGTCCCAGCCCACCCCTCCCTCTCCCCGTGTCCTGAAGTCCACTCTCCAAAGAAGATATACAGATTGCCAACAAACACATGAAAGGACGCTCAACGTCACAAATCATTAGAGAAATGCAAATCAAAACTACAATGAGGTATCACCTCACACAAGTCACAATGGCCATCATCAGAAAATCTACAAACAACAAATGCTGGAGAGGTTGTGGAGAAAAGGGAACCCTCTTGCACTGTTGGTGGGAATGTAAATTGATACAGCCACTATGGAGAACAGTATGGAGGTTCCTTAAAAAACTAAAAACAGAACTACCATATGACCCAGCAATCCCACTACTGGGCATATACCCTGAGAAAACTATAATTCAAAAAGAGTCATGGGGGGAATTGGGAAGATGGCGGAAGAGTAAGACGCGGAGATCACCTTCCTCCCCACAGATACATCAGAAATACATCTACACGTGGAACTGCTCCTATAGAACACCCACTGAACGCTGGCAGAAGACGTCAAACCTCCCAAAAGGCAAGAAACTCCCCATGTACCTGGGTAGGGCAAAAGAAAAAAGAAACAACAGAGACAAAAGAATAGGGACGGCACCTGCACGAGTGGGAGGGAGCTGTGAAGGAGGAAAGCTTTCCACACACTAGGAAGCCCCTTCGCGGGCGGAGACTGTGGGTGGCAGAGGGGGGAAGCTTCAGAGCCACGGAGGAGAGCGCAGCCACAGGGGTGCGGAGGGCAAAGCGGAGAGGTTCCCGCACAGAGTCTCGGCGCCGAGCAGCACTCACCAGCCCGAGAGGCTTGTCTGCTCACCCGCCGGGGCGGGCGGGGGCTGAGAGCTGAGGCTCGGGCTTCGGTCGGATCGCAGGGAGAGGACTGGGGTTGGCAGCGTGAACACGGCCTGAAGGGGGCTAGTGCGCCACAGCTAGCCGGGAGGGAGTCCGGGAAAAAGTCTGCAGCTGCCGAAGAGGCAAGAGACTTTTTCTTGCCTCTTTGTTTCCTGGTGCGCGAGGAGAGGGGATTCAGAGCGCCATCTAAACGAGCTCCAGAGACAGGTGCGAGCCGCGGCTATCAGCGCGGACCCCAGAGATGGGCATGAGACACTAAGACTGCTGCTGCCGCCACCAAGAAGCCTGTGTGTGAGCACAGGTCACTCTCCACACCGCCCCTCCCGGGAGCCTGTGCAGCCCGCCACTGCCAGGCTCCCATGATCCAGGGACAACTTACCCGGGAGAACGCACGGCGCGCCTCGGGCTGGTGCAACGTCACACAGGCCTCTGCCGCCGCAGGCTCACCCTGCATCCATACCCTTCCCTCCCCCGGCCTGAGTGAGCCAGAGCCCCTGAAGCAGCTGCTCCTTTAACCCCGTCCTGTCTGAGCAAAGAACAGACGCCCTCAGGCGACCTACACGCAGAGGCGGGTCCAAATCCAAAGCTGAACCCCGGGAGCTGTGCGAACAAAGAAGAGAAAGGGAAATTTCTCCCAGCAGCCTCAGGATCAGCAGATTAAAGCTCCACAAACAACTTGATGTACCTGCATCTGTGGAATACCTGAATAGACAACGAATCATCCCAAATTGAGGAGGTGGACTTTGGGAGCAAGATACATTATTTTTTCCCCTTTTCCTCTTTTTGTGAGTGTGTATGTGTATGCTTCTGTGTGAGATTTTGTCTGTATAGCTTTGCTTTCACCATTTGTCCTAGGATTCTGTCCATCCTTTTTTTTTTACATTAAAAAAATTTTTTTCTTAATAATTATTTTTTATTTTTTTAATTTTAATAACTTTATTTTATCTTACTTTATTTTATCCTCTTTCTTCTTTTTCGTTCTATTTTTTCTCCCTTTTATTCTGAGCCGTGTGGATGACAGGCTCTTGGTGCTCTGGCCAGGCGTCAGGGCAGTGCCACTGAGGTGGGAGAGCCAACTTCAGGACACTGGTCCACAAGAGACCTCCCAGCTCCATGTAATACCAAATGGTGAAAATCTCCCAGAGATCTCCATCTCAACACCAAGACCCAGCTTCACTCAACGACCAGCAGGCTATAGTGCTGGACACCCTATGCCAAACAACTAGCAAGACAGGAACACAACCCCATCCATTAGTAGAGAGGCTACCTAAAATCATAGTAAGGCCACAGACACCCCAAAACACACCACCAGATGTGGACCTGCCCACCAGAAGGACAAGATCCAGCCTCATCCACCAGAAAACAGGCGCTAGTCCCCTCCACCAGGAAGCCTACACAACCCACTGAACCAACCGTAGCCACTGGGGACAGATACCAAAAACAACGGGAACTACGAACCTGCAGCCTGCAAAAAGGAGACCCCAAACACCGTAAGATAAGCAAAATGAGAAGACAGAAAAACACACAGCAGATGAAGGAGCAAGGTAAAAACACACCAGACCTAACAAATGAAGAGGAAATAGGCAGTCTACCTGAAAAAGAATTCAGAATAATGATAGTAAAGATGATCCAAAATCTTGGAAATAGAATAGACAAAATGCAAGAAACATTTAACAAGGACCTAGAAGAACTAAAGAGGAACCAAGCAATGATGAAAAACACAATAAATGAAATTAAAAATACTCTAGAAGGGATCAATAGCAGAATAACTGAGGCAGAAGAAAGGATAAGTGACCTGGAAGATAAAATAGTGGAAATAACTACTGCAGAGCAGAATAAAGAAAAAAGAATGAAAAGAACTGAAGACAGTCTCAGAGACCTCTGGGACAACATTAAACACACCAACATTCGAATTATAGGGGTCCCAGAAGAAGAAGAGAAAAAGAAAGGGACTGAGAAAATATTTGAAGAGATTATAGTTGAAAACTTCCTTAAGATGGGAAAGGAAATAGTTAATCAAGTTCTGGAAGCACAGAGAGTCCCATACAGGATAAATCCAAGGAGAAACACGCCAAGACACATATTAATCAAACTGTCAAAAATTAAATATAAAGAGAACATATTAAAAGCAGCAAGGGAAAAACAACAAATAACACACAAGGGAATCCCCATAAGGTTAACAGCTGATCTTTCAGCAGAAACTCTGCAAGCCAGAAGGGAGTGGCAGAACATATTTAAAGTGATGAAGGAAAAAAATCTACAACCAAGATTACTCTACCCAGCAAGGATCTCATTCAGATTTGATGGAGAAATTAAAACCTTTACAGACAAGCAAAAGCTGAGAGAGTTCAGCATCACCAAACCAGCTTTACAACAAATGCTAAAGGAACTTCTGTAGGCAGGAAACACAAGAGAAGGAAAACACCTACAATAACAAACCCAATACATTTAAGAAAATGGGAATAGGAACATACATATCGATAATTACCTTGAATGTAAATGGATTAAATGCTCCCACCAAAAGACGCAGACTGGCTGAATGGATACAAAAACAAGACCCACATATATGTTGTCTACAAGAGACCCACTTCAGACCTAGGGACACATACAGACTGAAAGTGAGGGGATGGAAAAAGATAGTCCATGCAAATGGAAATCAAAAGAAAGCTGGAGTAGCAATTCTCATATCAGACAAAATAGACTTTAAAATAAAGACTATTACAAGAGACAAAGAAGGACACTATATAATGATCAAGGGATCGATCCAAGAGGAAGGTATAACAATTGTAAACATTTATGCACCCAACATAGGAGCACCTCAATACATAAGGCAAATACTAACAGCCATAAAAGGGGAAATCGACAGTACCACAATCATAGTAGGGGACTTTAACACCCCACCTTCACCAATGGACAGATCATCCAAAATGAAAATAAATAAGGAAACACAAGCTTTAAATGATACATTAAACAATATGGACTTAATTGATATTTATAGGACATTCCACCCAAAAACAACAGAATACACATTTTTCTCAAGTGCTCATGGAACATTCTCCAGGATAGACCATATCTTGGGTCACAAATCAAGCCTGGGTAAATTTAAGAAAATTGAAATCGTATCAAGTATCTTTTCCGACCACAACGCTATGAGACTAGATATCAATTACAAGAAAAGATCTGTAAAAAATACAAACACATGGAGGCTACACAATACACTACTTAATAACCAAGTGATCACTGAAGAAATCAAAGGGGAAATCAAAAAATACCTAGAAACAAATGACAATGGAGATACGACGACCCAAAACCTATGGGACGCAGCAAAAGCAGTTCTAAGAGGGAAGTTTATAGCAATACAAGCCTACCTCAAGAAACAGGAAACATCTCGCATAAACAACCTAACCTTGCACCTAAAGCAATTAGAGAAAGAAGAACAAAAAAAACCCCAAAGTTAGCAGAAGGAATGAAATCATAAAGCTCAGATCAGAAATAAATGAAAAAGAAATGAAGTAAACAATAGCAAAAATCAATGAAACTAAAAGCTGGTTCTTTGAGAAGATAAACAAAATTGATAAACCATTAGCCAGACTCATCAAGAGAAAAAGGGAGAAGACTAAAATCAATAGAATTAGAAATGAAAAAGGAGAAGTAACAACTGACACTGCAGAAGTACAAACGATCATGAGAGATTACTACAAGCAACTCTATGCCAATAAAATGGACAACCTAGAAGAAATGGACAGATTCTTAGAAATGCACAAACTGCCGAGACTGAACCAGGAAGAAATAGAAAATATGAACAGACCAATCACAAGCACTGAAATTGAAACTGTGATTAAAAACCTGCCAACAAACAAAAGCCCAGGACCAGATGGCTTCACAGGTGAATTCTATCAAACATTTAGAGAAGAGCTAACACCTATCCTTCTCAAACCCTTCCAAAATATTGCAGAGGGAGGAACACTCCCAAACTCATTCTGTGAGGCCACCATCACCCTGATACCAGCCAATGATATCACAAAAAAAAGAAAACTGCAGGCCAGTATCACTGATGAACATAGATGCGAAAGTCCTCAACAAAATACTAGCAAACAGAATCCAACAGCACATTAAAAGGGTCATACACCATGATCAGGTGGGGTTTATCCCAGGAATGCAAGGATTCTTCAATATACGCAAATCAATCAATGGGATACACCATATTAACAAATTGAAGGAGAAAAACCATATGATCATCTCAATAGATGCAGAGAAAGCTTTCGACAAAATTCAACACCCATTTATGATAAAAGCCCTGCAGAAAGTAGGCATAGAGGGAACTTTCCTCAACATAATAAAGGCCATACATGACAAACCCACAGCCAACGTCGTCCTCAATGGTGAAAAACTGAAACCATTTCCACTAAGATCAGGAACAAGACAAGGTTGCCCACTCTCACCACTATTATTCACCATAGTTTTGGAAGTCTTAGCCACAGCAATCAGAGAAGAAAAAGAAATAAAAGGAATCCAAATCGGAAAAGAAGAAGTAAAGCTGTCACTGTTTGCAGATGACGTGATACTATACATAGAGAATCCTAAAGATGCTACCAGAAAACTACTAGAGCTAATCAATGAATTTGGTAAAGTAGCAGGATACAAAATTAATGCACCTCTTCCATTCCGATATGCTAATGATGAAAAATCTGGAAGTGAAATTAAGAAAACACTCCCATTTACGATTGCAACAAAAAGAATAAAATATCTAGGAATAAACCTACCTAAGGAGACAAAAGATCTGTATGCAGAAAATTATAAGACACTGATGAAAGAAATTAAAGATGATACAAATAGATGGAGAGATATACCATGTTCTTGGATTGGAAGAATCAACATTGTGAAAATGACTCTACTACCCAAAGCAATCTACAGATTCAATGCAATCCTTTTCAAACTACCACTGGCATTTTTCACAGAAGTAGAACAAAAAATTTCACAATTTGTATGGAAACACAAAAGACCCCGAATAGCCAAAGCCATCTTGAGAACGAAAATGGAGCTGGAGGAATCAGGCTCCCTGACTTCAGACTATACTACAAAGCTACAGTAATCAAGACAGTATGGTACTGGCACAAAAACAGAAATATAGATCAATGGAACAGGATAGAAAGCCCAGAGATAAACCCACGCACATATGGTCACCTTATCTTTGATAAAGAAGACAAGAGTATACAATGGAGAAAAGACAGCCTCTTCAATAAGTGGTGCTGGGAAAATTAGACAGGTACATGTAAAAGTATGAAATTAGAACACTCCCTGACACGATACACAAAAATAAACTCAAAATGGATTAAAGACCTAAATGTAAGGCCAGACACTATAAAACTCTTAGAGGAAAACATAGGCAGAACACTGTATGACATAAATCACAGCAAGATCCTTTTTGACCCACCTCCTAGAGAAATGGAAATAAAAACAAAAATAAACAAATGGGACCTAATGAAATTTACAAGCTTTTGCACAGCAAAGGAAACCATAAACAAGACCAAAAGACAACCCTCAGAATGGGAGAAAATATTTGCAAATGAAGCAACTGACAAAGGATTAATCTCCAAAATTTACAAGCAGCTCATGCAGCTCAATATCAAAAAAACAAACAACTCAATCCAAAAATGGGCAGAAGACCTAAATAGACATTTCTCCAAAGAAGATATACAGATGCCCAACAAACACATGAAAGGATGCTCAACATCACTAATCATTAGAGAAATGCAAATCAAAACTACAATGAGGTATCACCTCACGCCAGTCAGAATGGCCATCATCAAAAAAAATCTAGAAACAATAAATGCTGGAGAGGGTGTGGAGAAAAGGGAACTCTCTTGCACTGCTGGTGGGAATGTAAATTGATACATCCACTATGGAGAACAGTATGGAGGTTCTTTAAAAAACTAAACATAGAACTACCATATGACCCAGCAATCCCACTACTGGGCATATACCCTGAGAAAACCATAATTCAAAAAGAGTCACGTACCACAATGTTCATTGCAGCACTATTTACAGTAGCCAGGACATGGAAACAACCTAAGTGTCCATTGACAGATGAATGGATAAAGAAGATGTGGCACATATATACAATGGAATATTACTCACCCATAAGAAGAAATGAAATTGAGTTATTTGTAGTGAGGTGGATGGACCTAGAGTCTGTCGTACGGAGTGAAGTCAGAAAGAGAAAAACAAATACCGTATGCTAACACACATACATGGAATCTAAAAAAAAAATGGTTCTCATGAACCTAGGGGAAGGACAGGAATAAAGACGCAGACGTAGAGAATGGACTTGAGGACATGGGGAAAGGGAAGGGTAACTGGGACAAAGTAAGAGAGTGGCATGGACATATATACACTACCAAATGTAAAACAGATAGCTAGTGGGAAGTAGCTGCATAGCACAGGGAGATCAGCTCGGTGCTTTGCGACCACCTAGAGGGGTGGGAAAGGGAGGGTGGGAGGGAGATGCAAGAGGGAGGGCATATGGGCATATATGTATGCATATAGCTGACTCACTTTGCTATACAGAAGAAACTAACACAACACTGTAAAGCAATTATACTCCAATAAAGATGTTAAAAAAAACCACAGATTTTTAAGAATGATAATAATTACAGTAGCATAGGTTTGTCTACAACTTCACAGTTTAAAAAAAATGCTATGGTATTTTTAACGCAATCTAGTTGTCACAAAAACCTTGTGAAGCAGGTACCATTGGCCCTGTTTGCACATGAGGAAACAGACTCAGATTGTTCTCATGACTCGCCCAAGGCAGTAGAATGACTAAATGGCAGCGCTTGGGCGCCAACTCCCGTATCCCGCGGCAGCTTTCCCTTGGCTACTTTGCTTGGTCCAGTTTATCGCCGTTGGTGTTTACCCTTCTTGCACTGTGCTGTCATCTCTAAATTCATCTCTCCAATTCAAAGCCAGTGCTGCTCAAATAATGATGGCCTTTCTGACACTTGAGAAGTCAGGACAGGGCCCGTCCGGAGAACAAGAAGTATAGCCTCACCTGGTGTTCCTAAGCGGGCCTGAGCAATGGTCAGTTTCTCATGGGGTGCTTGGCACTGGCAGCTGGTTTCATCTGCAAATGGGGCAGGTGCAGTCAGGGTCTAGAAGGGAAAAAGAGAAAGGGAATATAGTCTGACAAACTTTCCTTTGGCACTAACTTCCCCTGAAGTTTTATTTCTGTTGGCTACACGCGTGTGATTAAGTAGAAGATATCTGCTGAGTCTTTTGAAGAAATATTGTACTGTTAGAAATAAAAACGGACGCTGTCACTGAAACCTTTTTTTTTGAATGATGCTTCAGAAATAAGAGCTCTTCAGTGTGTACTATCTGCCAGGTACCAGATGTGGTGCTCTGGACACGTTCTCTCTCCCAGGCCCCACGATGGCTAGATACTGCTCTCCTCCTATAGGCATCCTATCCTTCTACAGTGCAGGATAATACCATCTCTATATCACAGAAAAGGAAACTGAGGCTTAGCAGGATTAAGAAATATGCTAAGTCATGCCCCTGGAAAGTCACAATGCTCAGCTTTGAGCATTTCACCAACAACGAGGGCAGACTTCAAACATTCAGACTTACCCACACCCGGGGGTACTCGGCTGGAAGGAATGCCATAGTCAGGAGTGTGGCAGACATCTGTATTTCACACACAGCGGCCTGGCCAATCACAAACTCTGACGTCTCTTTAGCGCAAAGGCCAAAGCCGTTATCTGTGCCCGGGGCGGGGGGGGGGGTGCAGTGTGGAGGGGGTTGCCTAAAAGCACAGCATTTCTGGCGGGCTGCAGATAACTGCTCCTCTGGTAGCTCCCACAGCCACCAACGGCTGGAGGCCCCGCCCCAGGCAGCTTGCGCTGGGGCTCTGGGGAGGGCTGTCAGAGAGATGTAGTCACTTGGAAGCTTGCCCAGGAAGTGGCTCTGCATTTTTGAGTCAGCCTCTTAAAATGAAAACCTCACTCTCTCTAGACAGGGGAAGACAAAGCGAGCAGTATTTTTGTAAACAGGGCAAATGCAATCCCGAATCTATTTGTAGTCTTTGAACCATGCCCTTACCGTGGTCATCGCTACATCATCTTTAATATTTTTAAAGCTGAAGGTGACGAGTCACTGTGAACATACTGTTGCACGCATACTCATATTGTTGCATGAATTATTTCTTAGAGGTAGACACAGGTGTTCCTTAACTTGGGAAGACTCGACTGAAGAATGATCCACATATGTGACGGGGGGCTGTGGCCCACTTCTGCCATTCATTTACTCATTCACTCACTCAGTCATTCACTCATTCAAATATATGTCAGGCACTATCTTAGAACTGGGGATAGAAGCACGGATAAGACCAGTCCCTATCCTGGAGTAGCCCCCATTCTCCTCTGCCCTGCCAAGAAGCCATCCTGCCCTATGCCCACCCTCTCCCCACTGTAGCACCTTCCACCCTGGGAGCTGGAGTCCTGTCCCAGAGTTCTCTGGAGACCTCCCAGTTGCCTGAGACTTTCTTAAGCGCCACCCTCCCATTCGGGACTCTGAAAGCAAACCAAGACTTGAGACATGGATTCTGGAAATTTGAGTCTGTTATTGGTTCTCTTTCACATACTGTAAGGTGACCTTGTGGGCCGTGATGGGCTAGAGCAGTGTTTGTGATGTAGCAAAGGGGTGCAGGTGCAGTCAGAAGAGCAGAGGCTCTGTAGCCACAAAATGGGGGTTCAAATTCTCTTTCCAGCACTTAAAGGCTGTGTGTTCTAATTTGGCTCTCCTAGTTGAAAGGAACTGATACTAGGGACTTCCCTGGCGGTCCAGTTGTTAAGACTCCGCCCTTCCAATGCAGGGGGCGCGGATTCAATCCCTGGTTGGGTAACTAAGATCCCACATGCTGTGTGGCATGGCCAAAAAATAAAAATAAAATAAAATAAAATAAGTAGAAGGTAGAAGAAAGAAGCTTAAAAATAAATAAAATTTTTTTAAAAAGAAAGGAACTGATACTAAACGTAGCTCAAGAGATGAAGGATTATTTTATGGCTACCCTGGCACAGAAACTGTGGGGAAAAAAGGAGGAAAGGGGCAGCGGATTAGCCCCAGAGCGCTCTGCATCAACCTGGCTGCTCCCGCTCTGATTACTCTATGTCCTTCTACTACGTTAAAGTCTCTGCCTTCTCCTCCCTGATAAACTTCAGCTTGAACATGGCCCATTACAGCTTCCTCAGCCTCCCTTCCCAAGATTCATTCAGCAACTTTGGGTTGAGCCTTTCAGCCCCAGTTCCTGCTCCTACCAACTTTCTGCTTCTTTCCATGTTTCCCAATTCAAATTCCTAAAGGAAGATCAGATTGGCCAAGCTCATCTTTTCAAACCAGGCCACAACCAGGATTGGCTGGCACTGAGTCGGGTGCCACCTGGGGCCCACCGGCTGTAGCTGGTGAAGGGAGGAGGAGTGGCCAGGAAGGTCATGGGTGGCCTGTCACTGCTTCTTTAGCAGGGGCTGCCTTTGGGGCAAGAAATGTATCTGACTTTGTGTGTTCTTGAAAGGAAGCTCCTCAACTTAGTTGAAACTCAGTTTTTTGGTTTTTTTTTGAGTTTTTTGTTTTAATTTATTTTCTTGAAGTATAGTTGACTTTACAATGTTGTGTTAATTTCTGCTATACAGCACAGTAATCCAGTTATATATATATATATATACACACACACATATATGTGTGTGTATATATATATACACATATATATATGCGTATATGTACATATATATACACACATATATATACACATGCATTCTTTCTCATATTATTTTCCATTACAATTTTTTTTTAAACATCTTTATTGAAGTATAATTGCCTTACAATGGTGTGTAAGCTTCTGCTTTATAACAAAGTGAATCAGTTATACATATACAATATGTTCCCATTTCTCTTCCCTCTTGCATCTCCCTCCCTCCCACCCCCCCATCCCACCCCTCTAGGTGGTCACAAAGCACCGAGCTGATCTCCCTGTGCTATGCGGCTGCTTCCCACTAGTTATCTATTTTACATTTGGTAGTGTATATATGTCCATGACACTCTCTTACCCTGTCACATCTCATCCCACCCCCTCCCCATATCCTCAAGTCCATTCTCTAGTAGGTCTGTGTCTTTATTCCCGTCTTGCCACTAGGTTCTTCATGGCCTTTTTTTTTTTCCCTTAGATTCCGTATATATGTGTTAGCATACTGTATTTGTTTTTCTCTTTCTGACTTACTTCACTCTGTATGACAGACTCTAACTCCATCCACCTCATTACAAATACCTCCATTTCATTTCTTTTTATGGCTGAGTAATATTCCATTGTATATATGTGCCACATCTTCTTTATCCATTCATCTGTCGATGGACATTTAGGTTGCTTCCATGTCCTGGCTATTGTATATAGAGCTGCAATGAACATTTTGGTACATGACTCTTTTTGACCTATGGTTTTCTCAGGGTATATGCCCAGTAGTGGGATTGCTGGGTCGTATGGTAGTTCTATTTGTAGTTTTTTAAGGAACCTCCATACTGTTCTCCATAGTGGCTGTATCAATTTACATTCCCACCAACAGTGCAAGAGTGTTCCCTTTCCTCCACACCCTCTCCAGCATTTATTGTTTCTAGATTTTTTGATGATGGCCATTCTGACCGGTGTGAGATGATATCTCATTGTAGTTTTGATTTGCATTTCTCTAATGATTAATGATGTTGAGCATTCTTTCATGTGTCTGTAGGCCATCTGTATATCTTCTTTGGAGAAATGTCTGTTTAGATCTTCTGCCCATTTTTGGATTGGGTTGTTCGTTTTTTTGTTATTGAGCTGCATGAGCTGCTTATAAATCTTGGAGATTAATCCTTTGTCAGTTGCTTCATTTGCAAATATTTTCTCCCATTCTGAGGGTTGTCTTTTGGTCTTGTTTATGGTTTCCTTTGTTGTGCAAAAGCTTTTAAGTTTCATTAGGTCCCATTTGTTTATTTGTGTTCTTATTTCCATTTCTCTGGGAGCTGGGTCAAAAAGAATCTTGCTGTGATGTATGTCATAGAATGTTCTGCCTATGTTTTCCTCTAAGAGTTTGATAGTGTCTGCCCTTACACTTAGGTCTTTAATCCATTTTGAGTTTATTTTTGTGCATGGTGTCAGGGAGTGTTCTAATTTCATACTTTTACATGTTCCTGTCCAATTTTCCCAGCACCACTTATTGAAGAGGCTGTCTTTTCTCCACTGTATATGCTTGCCTCCTTTATCAAAGATAAGTTGACCATATGTGTGTGGGTTTATCTCTGGGCTTTCTATCCTGTTCCATTGATCTATATTTCTGTTTTTGTGCCAGTACCAAACTGTCTTGATTACTGAAGCTTTGTAATATAGTCTGAAGTCAGGGAGCCTGATTCCCCCAGCTCCATTTTTCGTTCTCAAGATTGCTTTGGCTATTCGGGGTCTTTTGTGTTTCCATACAAATTGTGAAATTTTTTGTTCTAGTTCTGTGAAAAATGCCAGTGGTAGTTTGATAGGGATTGCATTGAATCTATAGATTGCTTTGGGTAGTAGAGTCATTTTCACAATGTTGATTCTTCCAATCCAGGAACATGGTATATCTCTCCATCTATTTGTATCATCTTTAATTTCTTTCATCAGTGTCTTATAATTTTCTGCATACAGGTCTTTTGTCTCCTTAGGTAGGTTTATTCCTAGATATTTTATTCTTTTTGTTGCAATGGTAAATGGGAGTGTTTTCTTAATTTCACTTTCAGATTTTTCGTCATTAGTGTATAGAAATGCAAGAGATTTCTGTGCATTAATTTTGTATCCTGCTACTTTACCAAATTCATTGATTAGCTCTAGGAGTTTTCTGGTAGCATCTTTAGGATTCTCTATGTATAGTATCATGTCATCTGCAAATAGTGACAGCTTTACTTCTTCTTTTCCGATTTGGATTCCTTTTATTTCTTTTTCTTCTCTGATTGCTGTGGCTAACACTTCCAAAACTACGTTGAATAATAGTGGTGAGAGTGGGCAACCTTGTCTTGTTCCTGATCTTAGTGGAAATGGTTTCAGTTTTTCACCATTGAGGACAATGTTGGCTGTGGGTTTGTCATATATGGCCTTTATTATGTTGAGGAAAGTTCCCTCTATGCCTACTTTCTGCAGGGCTTTTATCATAAATGGGTGTTGAATTTTGTCGAAAGCTTTCTCTGCATCTATTGAGATGATCATATGGTTTTTCTCCTTCAATTTGTTAATATGGTGTATCATGTTGATTGATTTGCGTATATTGAAGAATCCTTGCATTCCTGTTATAAACCCCACTTGATCATGGTGTATGATCCTTTTAATGTGCTGTTGGATTCTGTTTGCTAGTATTTTGTTGAGGATTTTTGCATCTATGTTCATCAGTGATATTGGCCTGTAGTTTTCTTTCTTTGTGACATCTTTGTCTGGTTTTGGTATCAGGGTGATGGTGGCCTCGTAGAATGAGTTTGGGAGTGTTCCTCCCTCTGCAATATTTTGGAAGAGTTTGAGAAGGATAGGTGTTAGCTCTTCTCTAAATGTTTGATAGAATTCACCTGTGAAGCCATCTGGTCCTGGGCTTTTGTTTGTTGGCAGGTTTTTAATCACAGTTTCAATTTCAGTGCTTGTGATTGGTCTGTTCATATTTTCTATTTCTTCCTGGTTCAGTCTCGGCAGTTTGTGCATTTCTAAGAATCTGTCCATTTCTTCCAGGTTGTCCATTTTATTGGCATAGAGTTGCTTGTAGTAATCTCTCATGATCTTTTGTATTTCTGCAGTGTCAGTGGTTACTTCTCCTTTTTCATTTCTAATTCTATTGATCTGAGTCTTCTCCCTTTTTCTCTTGATGAGTCTGGCTAATGGTTTATCAATTTTGTTTATCTTCTCAAAGAACCAGCTTTTAGTTTCATTGATTTTTGCTATTGTTTCCTTCATTTCTTTTTCATTTATTTCTGACCTGATCTTTATAATTTCTTTCCTTCTGCTGGCTTTGGGGTTTTTTTGTTCTTCTTTCTCTAATTGCTTTAGGTGCAAGGTTAGGTTGTTTATTCGAGATGTTTCCTGTTTCTTGAGGTAGGCTTGTATTGCTATAAACTTCCCTCTTAGCACTGCTTTTGCTGCGTCCCATAGGTTTTGGGTCGTCGTATCTCCATTGTCATTTGTTTCTAGGTATTTTTTGATTTCCCCTTTGATTTCTTCAGTAATCACTTCGTTATTAAGTAATGTATTGTGTAGCCTCCATGTGTTTGTATTTTTTACAGATCTTTTCCTGTAATTGATATCTAGTCTCATAGCGTTGTGGTCGGAAAAGATACTTGATACGATTTCAATTTTCTTAAATTTACCAAGGCTTGATTTGTGACCCAAGATATGATCTATCCTGGAGAATGTTCCATGAGCACTTGAGAAAAATGTGTATTCTGTTGTTTTTGGGTGGAATGTCCTATAAATATCAATTAAGTCCATATTGTTTAATGTATCATTTAAAGCTTGTGTTTCCTTATTTATTTTCATTTTGGATGATCTGTCCATTGGTGAAAGTGGGGTGTTAAAGTCCCCTACTATGATTGTGTTGCTGTCGATTTCCCCTTTTATGGCTGTTAGCATTTGCCTTATGTATTGAGGTGCTCCTATGTTGGGTGCATAAATGTTTACAATTGTTATACCTTCCTCTTGGATCGATCCCTTGATCATTATATAGTGTCCTTCTTTGTCTCTTGTAATAGTCTTTATTTTAAAGTCTATTTTGTCTGATATGAGAATTGCTACTCCAGCTTTCTTTTGATTTCCATTTGCATGGACTATCTTTTTCCATCCCCTCACTTTCAGTCGGTATGTGTCTCTAGGTCTGAAGTGGGTCTCTTGTAGACAGCATATATATGGGTCTTGTTTTTGTATCCATTCAGCCAGCCTGTGTCTTTTGGTGGGAGAATTTAATCCATTTACATTCAAGGTAATTATCGATATGTATGTTCCTATTCCCATTTTCTTAAATGTATTGGGTTTGTTATTGTAGGTGTTTTCCTTCTCTTGTGTTTCTTGCCTAGAGAAGTTCCTTTAGCATTTGTTGTAAAGCTGGTTTGGTGATGCTGAACTCTCTCAGCTTTTGCTTGTCTGTAAAGGTTTTAATTTCTCTATCGAATCTGAATGAGATCCTTGCTGGGTAGAGTAATCTTGGTTGTAGGTTTTTGTCCTTCATCACTTTAAGTATATCCTGCCACTCCCTTCTGGCTTGCAGAGTTTCTGCTGATAGATCAGATGTTAACCTTATGGGGATTCCCTTCTGTGTTATTTGTTTTTTTTCCCTTGCTGCCTTTAATATGTTTTCCTTATGTTTAATTTTTGAGTTTGATTAATATGTGTCTTGGCGTGTTTCTCCTTGGGTTTATCCTGTATGGGACTCTCTGTGCTTCCAGAACTTGATTAACTATTTCCTTTCCCATATTAGGGAAGTTTTCAACTATAATTTCTTCAAATATTTTCTCAGTCCCTTTCTTTTTCTCTTCTTCTTCTGGGACCCCTATAATTCGAATGTTGGTGCGTTTAATGTTGTCCCAGAGGTCCCTGAGACTGTCCTCAGTTCTTTTCATTCTTTTTTCTTTATCCTGCTCTGTAGTAGTTATTTCCACCATTTTATCTTCCAGGTCACTTATCCTTTCTTCTGCCTCAGTTATTCTACTATTGATCCCATCTAGAGTATTTTTAATTTCATTTATTGTGTTTTTCATCATTGCTTGGTTCCTCTTTACTTCTTCTACATCCTTGTTAAATGTTTCTTGCATTTTGTCTATTCTATTTCCAAGATTTTGGATCATCCTTACTATCATTATTCTGAATTCTTTTTCAGGTAGATTACCTATTTCCTCTTCATTTGTTAAGTCCGGTGTGTTTTGACCCTGCTCCTTCATCTGCTGTGTATTTTTCTGTCGTCTCATTTTGCTTATCTTACTGTGTTTGGGGTCTCCTTTTCACAGGCTGCAGGTTTGTAGTTCCCGTTGTTTTTGGTATCTGTCCCCAGTGGCTAAGGTTTGTTCAGTGGGTTGTGTAGGCTTCCTGGTGGAGGGAACTAGTGCCTGAGTTCTGGTGGATGAGGCTGGATCTTGTCTTTCTGGTGGGCACGTCCACGTCTGGTGGTGTATTTTGGGGTGTCTGTGGCCTTACTATGATTTTAGGTAGCCTCTCTACTAATGGATGGGGTTGTGTTCCTGTCTAGCTAGTTGTTTGGCATAGGGTGTCCAGCACTGTAGCTTGCTGGTCGTTGAGTGAAGCTGGGTCTTGATGTTGAGATGGAGATCTCTGGGAGATTTTTGCCGTTTGGTATTACGTGGAGCTGGGAGGTCTCTTGTGGACCAGTGTTCTGAAGTTGGCTCTCCCACCTCAGAGGCACGGCCCTGATGCCTGGCTGGAGCACCAAGAGCCTTTCGTCCACACAGCTCAGAGTAAAAGGGAGAAAAAATAGAAAGAAAGAAAGAAAGACAGAAAGAGGATAAAATATAGTGAAGTAAAATAAAGCTATTATAAAGCAAAGCTATACAGACAAAATCTCACCCAGAAGCATATACATATACACTCACAAAAAAAAAGGAAAAGGGGAAAAATTAATATATCCTGCTCCCAAAGTCCACCTCCTGAATTTGGGCTGATTCGTTGTCTATTCAGGTATTCAGCAGATGCAGGCACATCAAGTTGTTTGTGGAGTTTTAATCCGCTGCTTCTGAGGCTGCTGGGAGAGATTTCCCCTTCTCTTCCCTGTTCGCACAGCTCCTGAGGCTCAGCTTTGGATTTGGACCCGCCTCTGCGTGTAGGTCGCCTGAGGGCGTCTGTTCCCCGCCCACACAGGACGGGGTTAAAGGAGCAGCTGCTTCGGGGGCTCTGGCTCACTCAGGCCGCGGGTAGGGAGGGGTACAGAGGAGGCGGGGCGAGCCTGCGGCGGCCGAGGCCGGCGTGACGTTGCACCAGCCTGAGGCGCGCAGTGTGTTCTCCCGGGGATGTTGTCCCCGGAACCCGGGACCCTGGCAGTGGCGGGCTGCACAGGCTCCCGGGAGGGGCGGTGTGGAGAGTGAGCTGTGCTCACACACAGGCTTTTTGGAGGCGGCAGCAGCAGCCCCAGCGTCTCACGCCCGTCTCTGGGGTCCGCGCTGATCGCCGCGGCTCGCGCCCGTCTGTGGAGCTCGTTTAAGCGGTGCTCTGAATCCCCTCTCCTTGCGCGCAGCCAAACAAAGAGGCAAGAAAAAGTCTCTTGCCTCTTCGGCAGCTGCAGACCTTTTCCCGGTCTCCCTCCCGGCTAGCTGTGGTGCACTAACCCCTTCAGGCTGTGTTCACGCCGCCAGCCCCAGTCCTCTCCCTGCGATCCGACCGAAGCCCGAGCCTCAGCTCCCAGCCCCGCCCGCCCCAGCGGGGGAGCAGACAAGCCTCTCGGGCTGGTGAGTGCTGCTCGGCGCCGAGCCTCTGTGCGGGAGTCTCTCCGTTTTTCCCTCTGCGCCCCTGTTGCTGTGGGGTCCGCGCTGATAGCCGCGGCTTGCGCCAGTCTCTGAAGTTCGTTTAGGCGGCGCTCTGAATCCCCTCTCCTCGCGCACCAGGAAACACAGAGGGAAGAAAAAGTCTCTTGCCTCTTCGGCAGCTGCAGACTTTTTCCCCGGACTCCCTCCCGGCTAGCTGTGGTGCGCTAACCCCTTCAGGCTGTGTTCACGCCGCCAACCCCAGTCCTCTCCCTGCGATCCGACTGAAGCCGGAGCCTCAGCTCCCAGCCCCGCCCGCCCTGGCGGGGGAGCAGACAAGCCTCTTGGGCTGGTGAGTGCTGCTCGGCACCGATCCTCCGTGCGGGAACCTCTCCGCTTTGCCCTCCGCACCCCTGTGGCTGCGCTCTCCTCCGTGGCTCCGAAGCTTCCCCCCTCCGCCACCCGCAGTCTCCGCCCGCGAAGGGGCTTCCTAGTGCGTGGAACCTTTCCTCCTTCACAGCTCCCTCCCACTGGTGCAGGTGCCATCCCTATTCTTTTGTCTCTGTTATTTCTTTTTTCTTTTGCCCTACCCAAGTACGGGGGGAGTTTCTTGCCTTTTTGGAGGTCGGACGTTTTCTGCCAGCGTTCAGTGGGTGTTCTGTAGGAGCAGTTCCACGTGTAGATGTATTTCTACTGTATCTGTGGGAAGGAAGGTGATCTCCGCGTCTTACTCTTCCGCCATCTTCTCTCACCGAAACTCAGTTTTATCTGTAAAATCTGTACCTATCTTGTAGGGCTGTTGTGAAAAATAGGGATCATTATGTAAAGTAGCTGGTACTCAATGACTTGAAGCAATTTTTAGTGCTTCTATTAGTGTTCATTATTATATGTCATAATATATAGTACTATATATTATAATTATATCTATTGTGTAGTTCCCCATTGAAACAAGCAAACTGCCTCTTGATTGAACTCTAGGACACAACCCAAATAGGTAAATGAATTGGCAGATGGGGTTAGCTTATATTAATGACTGATTAACCTTTAATCTATGTGGGCAGTGACTCTTTTTCACATGATCTGAAATAAATTACTAATTGGAGATCTTTTATGTGCTAGTCACAAACTTTATTAAAGATATAAGGTGTTGCCATTTTCCAAGAAAGCTGTATTCTAGAGGGTGTGAAATCTGGTAATTAAAGTTGTAAAGCAACAGTAGTTACTCAAAGGTGAAAAAAAGTTTATATGCACTGTGCATTTTGTTCTTAATTATCGTGGCCTAGAAGTAGGAAAATGGGAGAAGCAAAGAGATGGAAAGCAGAGAGTATTCCTAAGTGTCCTTGTGAGTCTGTATCATTAACAGCAGTTGACATGGAGAAGGGGTATTTCTTGTTATGTACAAGGCACTGTGCTTAGAATGGGGAGAATGTAAAAATAGATGAGTCACAGCCTTGTTCTCTAGAACACTGCCTTCCAAAATGAGGCAGAATACTTCCTGAGCTGAGATTCAAGCTCTGCATTCAGGAAGACTTTGGTTAAGGCCCAGCTACCATCAACCAGCCCTGTGATTGGAGACAGTATTTCTTCAGCCTAAACATCCCAGTACTCCTCCTCCTCTGAGCCAGAGCAAAGCATTTGATTTAGAAGGAATTCTATGCTACCAAGTTGTCTCCTCCACCTACAAAGGGCAGACCAACCTCAGGGCAATGGGATTAAGAGAGCCAGAGGCTCCAGAGAGGGACAGGGACTGGTCCAACCTGGCCTCCAGGCTCTATACCAGCCTGCAGGGGACCCAGGCCCTCATCTATTCCTCACCATTTGCCAGAGCTGGAATGGTTGCAGGGATCCTCTCGTCTAGGCCCTACATAAGACATAAAACTGAGGCCCAATAACATAACGTAAAAATCTTTAAGTGCCTACTTAGTGCCATGTATCCGTCTATATGCTATCAAATGTATTAGCTCATTTAATTTATACCACAACTCTGCGAGGCAGGTACTGCCTCCACTGAACTGTAAAGGACCTGTCTTCAACAGTGACACCAAGTGGTAGCAAGAAGCAACAGCAGTGGTAGATCCCTCAGACTCAGGTACCTTTTTGGCTTCCTTTGAACTGAGGATACGCTAGGATTCTTAGACAATTAGGATAAAGGGGCCTCAAAAAGGAGATACTGAACTTCCTGGTAATTAGAAAAGTGAGGGGGGCAAACAATTAATTGAAAAAACAAAAGCATGGGACCATATTTTTACTCAGACTTAGTGAAGTAGGTCAGATGACTTACATATAAACAAGCCTCAACTTAGACTCCAAATCACCAGATCACATAGTCGAGTGTTTACTAGCACATGCTATGTGTTTCATATGATGCTAGATGTTTATAGGGTGGATAAGTCAGGGAAGGAAATAAGAAAGGGAAAAGCAGAATTGGCTCTGGGGCAGCAATTCTCAAAGGCGAAAGGTGGCCTGTTTAAAATGGGAGGAGGTATTAGTTTAAAAAGGCATATTCAATTTTTAGTAATTTTATATATGGGGAGAAAACTCTACCCTTTTCAACCTACAAGTCATAGAAATTAAGCCTCTTGACTGGTAGAGATCATCAGAGGATAGACTATGCCCCCCTAGGAAGCCATATTCCAAATTTGGGGATAGAGAGGCCCATGAAATTTTTATGTTTACTAGAAGAGAGTGAGGATTTTAAAGGGTTAAGAAGCCCTGGCCGGGACTTCCCTGGTGGTCCAGTGGTTAAGACTCCGAGCTCCCAGTGCAGAAGGCACAGGTTCAATCCCTAGTTGGGGAACTAAAATCCCACATGCTACAGGGCGCAGCCAAAAAAAAGCCCTGGCCCAGAGCCCTGGACCTCACATGTACAAAGCCCTTGCCAGGCCACAGACTTGGAGCTAGACTGCAATAAAACTTCTTTCTACCTAATTTAAGATTTCACAACACCCAGTCATTGCATGTGAACATGTTGCCTATTTGTCACGTAAGTTCTGGTTATGTAAACGACATGGTAGTACCATACCAAAGCCATATACCCATTGAGCTTTTAAAGGGGGAAGATTAGACACTGGGCATTTCATTTGCAGAATATGTTCAACTGGACATTGTCAAATATTTACTTAAAACAAAAGGTATTAGGCACTATATAAAATATACAATACAAACATGACTTGAGTGCAAAAATGGTCGGCAGAACCTCTACTTATGCAATAGGCATCCCTGACTGACGACTGGATCAATCAGACAGCAAGCTAATCAACCAATCAGAACTTAGCATAGTACTGCTGATGGTGACAGGCCAACTGCAGAGCTGCTCGTTTAAGCTAAGTTATTTATTTATTTATTTATTTATGGCTGAGTTGGGTCTTTGTTGCCGCGCACGGGCTTTCTCTAGTTGTGGCACGCAGGCTTCGCATCGTGGTGGCTTCTCTTGTTGCAGAGCACGGGCTCTAGGCATGCAGATTTCAGTAGTTACAGCACATAGGCTCAGTAGTTGTGGCTCGCAGGCTCTAGAGCACAGGCTCAGTAGTTGTGGTGCATGGGCTTAGTTGCTCCACGGCATGTAGGATCCTCCCGGACCAGGCTCCAACCCATGTCCCCTGCATTGACAGGAGGATTCTTAACCACTGCACCACCAGCAAAGCCCCAAAGCTAACCTCTTTCTAACTACAGTGAGGCTCTCCAGTCAGACAGGCCTGAGTTCAAATCCTACTTCCATAAATCAATGGCCATTTGTTTTTAAATAATTTTTTAAATATTTATTTATTTACTTTTGGCTGCATTGGGTCTTCATTGCTGCGTGCAGGCTTTCTCTAGTTGCGGCGAGCGGGGGCTACTCTTCGTTGCAGTGCGTCGCCTTCTCATTGCGGTGGTTTCTCTTGTTGCAGAGCACGGGCTCTAGGTGCGCAGGCTTCAGTAGTTGTAGCACGTGAGTTCAGTAGTTGTGGCTCGCGGGCTCTAGAGCGCAGGCTCAGTAGGTGTGGTGCACAGGCTTAGTTGCTCCGTGGCATGTGGGATCTTCCCGGACCAGGGCTGGAACCCATGTCCCCTGCATTGGCAGGCGGATTCTTAACCACTGCACCACCAGGGAAGCCCCAGCCATTTGATTTTCCAAATTTGAGTTTTAGAAAACTGCTGGTTCTTAACCTCTCTAACCTTCAGTATCCTCATCTATAAAAGGACGATAATAAAATGATCTATCTCATGAAGCTGCTGTGAGGAGTAAATGAAATGACATATGTGTGATTAATATCTTCCTTCTGCCTCTCCAGAATCTACTTTTTCCTCCCCTTCTCTACTCCTCTCTGTATGGCTTTCTGTATGGACTGCACCAATGAGTTCCCTTGCCTTCCCGCTTCCAGGTGGGCTGGGTCCATGGGAAGCATGCAAAACGCTGGAGGGTAGGACAAGAATGAGCTCAGGATACTCATCTCCCTGGCATCCTCCCTGATAGGAAGCAGTATGCTGGTTCTGCCCTTTTACCAAAAGCCACAGCTCCATGAGGTTCTGGTAACCACATTCTCCCCCTGCCCCTTCATGCCTAGGGGTGGCAACCCCCAAGTGTCCCTAGGCCTCAGGTACCATACTATGCCTTGAGGTTTCCTTAAACTCTGCCCATGCCTTTGTAAATGGTCCCTTTGTTAACCTCTCTTCAAATTTCCCCTTTAGAGAAAGCCGTCTACGTCTCGACAAGGACTTGACTGATACAGTACATATAATAGTCTGATGCCAGGCTCAGTAAATTTAGCTAGCAAATGGTGATGAGGCATGTTAGAAGCACAGAAATCAATTGAAAAGTGAATTACCCATAGTTAATAAAGCCATAACTGTCTCAAGAATGTCTTCCAGTTGGAAAGACTTTTACAACAACAGAACATTTTAGTCAGGATATGCAAGAGACAAGAGCAGGATTTCGGAAAGAATCTACTTCTCCCATGGAGGGCTTTTGCTTCAGGACGGGCCAGCTTTAGAACTGCAAAATCAGAAATACGAAAAGATGGCACAAAACTCTTCCCTCAGTCCCATGCTGTCAGGTCTGTATTTACCCATCACTGAATATATTTTTTTAAGGCCTGATTTTATTTGGGATCAGAATATTAGTCTTTTGAAAATAGAGAGGAAAGGAAAAGTAGATCTTAGAGTTGACCAGAGGCCCAACACATATGAATCACTGGAGTCTTGGACTGTGTTATTGACGACGTAGAATCTCAGATCAGGCAGCTGGTGCAAAGCCTCGACAGATGCCAGTGGAGCAGAGGAAAAGGAGACCCAGTACACGGCTCAGCACCAAGAAATATCCATTTTTCATTTAGCTAAGTATGGTACGCACATATTATGAAGTAATAGGCACCATTAAAAACAGCAAGACAGATACATCTGCACAGACAGGGAACGATTTCTAAGACATTCTGTTCAATGCAAAAAGCAAGTCACAAAACAATATGTCTACTATGCATACATGTTATATAGTATGATGTCATTTATGGTTAAAGAGAGAACTAGGTAATTGTGTAGCAACAGTTTAGAACTGTGCTGTCCAATGCCTGGCATTAACTGTATGTAGCAATTTAAATTCAAGTTATGATTAATTAAATTTAAATAAAACAAGTCAGTTTCTCAGTCCCACTAGCCACATTTCAAATGTTCAATAACCACGTGTGGCTAGTGGCTACTGTATTATCACAGATATAGAACATTCCAATCATCACAGAAAGTTCTATTGGACAGCACTGGCCTAGAAAAATACACAACAAATTTTTAACTGGAGTTACATCTGGGGAAGAAGATAGCATCAGGAGAAGAGACGAAAGAATGTTTTCATTGTTTACTCTGTATATCTCTCTTTTTTTTTTTTTTTTTTTTTTTTTTTTTTTTTTTTAATTTTATAGCTACTTTATTTATTTATTTTTGGCTGTGTTGGGTCCTCGGTTCGTGCGAGGGCCTTCTCCGGTTACGGCAAGCGGGGGCCACTCTTCATCGCGGTGCGGGGACCGCTCTTCATCGCGGTGCGCGGGCCTCTCACCATCGCAGCCCCTCCCGTTGCGGGGCACAGGCTCCAGACGCGCAGGCTCAGCAGTTGTGGCTCACGGGCCCAGCCGCTCCGCGGCATGTGGGATCCCCCCAGACCAGGGCTCGAACCCGTGTCCCCTGCACCAGCAGGCAGATTCTCAACCACTGCGCCACCAGGGAAGCCCTATATCTCTTATTTTGTTTACTTTTTACCATGAGAATACATTCATACAATGTATCTAATTTAAAAATAAATTTAAAGAAATATTTCCTCCCCTGTGAATTCAGAGATGCAGGAAATTTAACCAAGGATCAAGTGTCTTGAATGTAAGGGGGAAAAGCTATTTAACAGGAAATGAGTACTTTAAAAAATAACAAGTATTATCCATAAACTCACTGTTAAATGACATTATTCCCAGGTATGTGGAACATTTAAAACTCATTTGAGCTTTTAAAAACCATTTAAGTTGTCTTCAGGCTTCCCTGGTGGCGCAGTGGTTAAGAATCCACCTGCCAATGCAGGGGACACAGGTTCGAGCCCTGGTCTGGGAAGATCCCACACGCCATGGAGCAACTAAGCCCGTGCCCCACAACTACTGAGCCCACATGCCACAACTACTGAAGCCCGCGCACCTAGAGCCCACGCTCCGCAACAAGAGAAGCTACCACAATAAGAAGCCAGCACACTGCAATGAAGAGTAGCCCCTGCTTGCCACAACTAGAGAAAGCCGGCACGCAGCAATGAAGACCCAGCGCAGCCTAAAATAAATAAATTTAAAAAATAATAATAAAAAAAATAAATTGTCTTCATAGTATCCACCCATCATTTATTTTTCCAACAAACACTACTTGAGTGCTTGCTGTATTCCAAGCATTATTTTAGGTTCTGAGGATACATAGGGGAACAAAACAGAAAAAAAAAACCCAGAAAAAAATCCTGCCCTTGTGATGCTTAAAGATGATAAACAACAAAAAAAGATTGTAAAAGGTGTAGTATGTTAAAAGGAGATAAGTGCTATAGGAAAAAAATAAGGCAATGAAGGGAGAAAGGGAGTTAGAGGGTATAACTGTAAATAGGATAGTTAAGGAAGTTGATATATGTGTAAATATATAAAGGATCAATTGAGCCATGTGGTAAAAGAACACTCCAGGCATAGAAAACAGCAAATGCAAAGGCCCTGAGGCAGGAGCATGCCTGGCTTCTACCAGGAATAACAAGAAGGCCAGTATGCCTGGAGGAAGTGAGCAAAAAAGTAGTAAGAAATACAGCCAGAGAGGTGAGGCTGAAGGAAGGCAGTGGAAGGCACCCAGCGGTGTGGGGTTTTTAGGATGCTATAAAGACTGGCTTTCACTCTGAGGAGATGGGAACCATTAGCAAGTTTTGAACAGAGAGTGATATGATCTATTTAGTTTTAACAGGACCACCTGGCTGCTATATTGAGCACAAACTACAAGTCGTCAAAGGTAAAAGCAAGAAAACCCCTGAGACATCTGGTATCATAACCATGCAAGAGTAGATGGAGGCTGGGGCCAGGGTGAGGGATGGCAGTAGAAGTGGTTAAGAAGTGGTCAGATTCTGGATAGATTCTCAATAAATAAAATTTGGAATTGATTGGATGTAGCGTGTGAAAGAACGAGAGGACAGGATAACGCCAAAGTTACTGGCCTGCAGAACTGGAAAGATGGCGTTGCCATTCCCTATGATGAGGAGGACACTGGAAGCGTAGGTTTGAGGGTGGGAGGGACAGGATGGGGAGATCAACAATTCCATTTTTGAACCCACGCTTTTATATAGATTTGTTTAATCTACAACAAATGAGGCAAGAATATACAATGGGGAAAAGACAACATCTTTAATAAACGGTATTGGGAAAACTGGACAGCTACATGCAAAAGAATCAAACTGGACTACTCTCTCACACCATACAGAAAAATAAATTCAAAATGGATTAAAGTCTTAAATGTAAGACCTGAAACCATAAGACTTGTACTAGAAAACACAGGCAGTACGCTCTTTGACATTGATCTTAGTAGTATTTGGGGTAGGGGGATATGTCTTCTCAGGCAAGGGAAACAAAAGCAAAAATAAACAAATGGGACGACATCACACTAAACAGCTTTTGCACAGTGAGGGAAACTATCAACAAAATGAAAAGATCACCTACTGAATGGGAGAAGATATTTGCAAATGATATATCAAATAAGGGGTTAATATCCAAAATACACAAAGAACTCATACAACTCAACATCAAAAGAACAAACAACCCAATTAAAAAATGGCAGAGGATCTGAATAGACATGTTTCCAAAGAAGACATTCAGATGGCCAACAGGCACATAAAAAGATGCTCAACATCACTAATCATCAAGGAAATGCAAATCAAAACCACAATGAGACATCACCTTACACCTGTCAGAATGGCTATCATCAAAAAGAAAAAGAACTAACATGTGTTGGCAAAAATGTGGAGAAAAGGGAATGCTTGTGCACTGTTGGTGGGAATGTAAGTTGGTGTAGCCACTATGGAAAACAGTATGGGGCTTCCTCAAAAAATTAAAAATAGAACTACTATACGATCCAGCAGTTCCACTTCTGGGTATATATTCAAAGAAAACAAAAACTAATTAGAAAAGGTATACAGACCCCTATGTTCATTGCAGCCTTATTTACAATAGCCAAGATACATAAACAACCTAAGGGACCATCAATAGATGAATGGATAAAGAAGATGTGGTATGTATGTATACATGTATATATATATAATATAAATATATGTGTGTATACATATATACACATATATGTGTATACATACACACACACATATGTATACACAATGGAATATTACTCAGTCATAAAAAAAGAATGAAATCTTGCCATCTGCGACAACATGGATGGATCTAGAAGGTTTTATGCTAAGTGAAATAAGTCAGACAGGGAAAGACAAATACTGTATGATTTCACTTATATATGGAATTTTAAAAACAAATGAACAAACATAACAAAACAGAGTTATAGATACACAGAACAAACAGGTGGTTGCCAAAGGAGAGGGGTGTGAGGGGAGGAAAGAAATAGGTGAGGGAGATTAAGAGGTACAAACTTCCAGTTGCAAAATAAATGAGTCATGGATATGAAATGTACAGTGTGGGGAATATAGTTAATAACTTCAATATCTTTCTATGTTGACATATCATAACTAGACAGTGGTGATCATTCTGAAATGTATAGAGATATCGAATCACTACATTGTGTAACAGGAACATAGTGTTGTAGGTCAATTATCCTTCAAAAACAAATAAACTCATAGAAAAAGAGATCAGATTTGGTGTTACCAGCAGTGGGGGCGGGGGTGGAGGGGGAAATTGGATGAAGGGGGTCAAAAGGTACAAAGATATAAGATAAGTAAGTATTAGGGATGTAATGTACAACATGATAAATATAATTAACACTGCTGTATGTTATATATGAAAGTTAGGAGAGTAAATCCTAGGAGTTCTCAACACAAGGAAAAAAATTTTTTTCTATTTCTTTAATTTTGTATCTATCTATAGGAGACGACGAATGTTCACTAAACCTATCGTGATCATCATTTCATAACGTATGTAAGTCAAATCATTATGCTGTACACCTTAAACTTATAGTGCTATATGTCAAGTATATCTCAATAAAACTGGAAGAAAAAAATAAAATTTCACACATTTGATTTGACATGCCTATTAGATCTCCAAGTGGAGATGTCAGGTAGGCAGCTGGTTGTACAAGTCTGGAGTCTGGGACAGAGGACTAAGCTAGCAACACAGGCTAAGAAGCAATCAGAATATAAACGATATTTAAAACCACTAGACTAGATTCATTAGTTCAGCTAAGGGGGTGAGCGCAGGTCGAAGAGAGGTCCTGGTGGGCAGATGAGGAAACAATGTATATTTATGGCCTGTCTCCCCCAACTACTATGGAAACTCCAAGAAACAGGGACCAAGTCTGCTCTATTCACTTTTATATCCCTACTTCCTAAGGCAGTACCTGGCGTATAAAATGTCCTCAATAAATATGTGTTGAATGGGGGAATTTAAAGTCACTGGAGAGAGAATGATTATTGATAAAAGAACTAGAGAGAGAATGATTATGGATGAAGATTATTGATAAAGATTAAACTCACATAATAAAAAAAAATACACTTATCAATGTTCCATAACTTTTCTTATCATCATGATATATACTACTAGGAACTTGAGAAAATAAAGAGAGGAAGGCAAAACTTGTAAGAATTCTGCTTGCCAAATACAATCATTGTTAACATTTTCTACATTTCTTTTTCAAGCTTTCTGATAGGTTATATATACATTTTAACAACTTTGGAATCTTACTGCATGGACAGTTTTTTTCACTCAATACATTATGATTATTTTATCATATCATTTAAATAGTATTCAACTTCATTATTTTTTTTTATTAATAGACTATTTTTTAAAGCAGTTTTAGGTTCACAGCAAAATGAGCAGAAGGTACAGATATTTCCCATAGCACTCTCACTAATTTTAATAGCTATGAAACGTCCCACCAAATAGAAAAACCATAATTTCTTTAACTATTTCTCTGTTATTGAATATTAAGTTGCTTATATTTGGGACTTCCCTGGTGGTGCAGTGGTTAAGAATCCGCCTGCCAATGCAGGGGACACGGGTTTGAGCCTTGGTGCGGGAAGATCCCACATGCCGCGGAACAACTAAGCCCATGCGCCACAACTACTGAGCCTGCACTCTAGAGCCTGTGAGCCACAACTACTGAGCCCGCGAGCCACAACTACTGAAGCCCACGCACCGAGAGCCTGTGCTCTGCAACAAGAGGAGCCACCGCAATGAGAAGCCCGCACACCACAACGAAGAGTAGTCCCCGCTCGCCGCAACTAGAGAAAGCCTGCACGCAGCAACAAAGACCCAACGCAGCCAAAAATATAAATAAATAAATAAATTTATTTTAAAAAAAGTTGCTTATATTTTACTAATATAAATAACCTTCTAGACATAATTTTGAACCTCTGATTATTTCCTTAGGATAGGAGTTGAATTACTTAGATCAGGGGTATGAACATTTTAAAGATGAATATTTAAAGAACACTTTAACATATATGGGCAAATTACCTTCTCCAAAAGCTGCATCACTTATACTCACATAACAGTGTATGAAGGCACCTATCTTGCTGCCATCTCACTGGCATTCAGTATTATCTTTGTCAATTTTATAGATCAAAAATGGCATCACGGACTTCCCTGGTGGCGCAGTGGTTAAGAATCCACCTGCCAATGCAGGGGACACGGGTTTGAGCCCTGCTCCGGGAAGATCCCACATGCCGCAGAGCAACCAAGCCCATGCGCCACAACTACTGAGCCTGTGCTCTAGAGCTCGCAAGCCACAACTACTGAGCCTGCGCTCTAGAGCCCGTGAGCCACAACTACTGAAGCCTGTGTGCCTAGAGCCCGTGCTCCGCAACAAGAGAAGCCACTGCAGTGAGAAACCTGCACACTGCAACAAAGAGTAGCCCCTGCTCTCCACAACTAGAGAAAGCCCGCGTGCAGCAACAAAGACCCAACGTAGTCACAAATAAATAAGTAAAAACAAATTTTTTTAAAAATGGCATCACGCTGTTTCAATTTGAATTATTTTGATTACAAGAAAGAGTGAACATTTTTCAAATGTTTATTAGTCATTTGTATTTTCCACTGAGAATAATCTGTCCTTTGCTCATTTTTCTATTATTGAGAATAAGTATTTTGAAGTTAGTTAAAAGCAAAACAATAGTAGTCTAAAAATTATCTTAAATATCTTTTTAAAAAAACACATTTTCCAACTTTATCTAGAGTCCCCTCACAAGAATTCCATTTTTTAAAACAATGTGTAAACACCCACATCTAGGTCAGGCTAGTAATTACTGCCCTTCCAGCTATCAGGGATCAGAATTTTATTATACCCTTAAAACACTGACCATCCATAATCTGTAACTCCCCCCACGTGCCCACCTTCCAAACCCCACAGCAGTGGATTTCAAACAGCTGGAAGACTCTTAGTACTACAAATAATACCACATTGCATTGATACTAAAATGTACATTTTCCCCCCACATTTGAACATGTCTGAGATTAGAAGGGGTCTTGCAATAAATGACTTAAAATCCATGTTGGCCATTTTCTGACACTTTAACACCTCTGAAAGGGAAGCGTGTCTTACAATTAATGACTTCTTAAAATTAAGAAGTGCGTAGATGCTACGAACAATAGAAAATAATCACCTTTACCTAGAGATAAAAATTCCATACACTAAATCAATTTTTTCTTAGGTAACTGAGCTCAAGACGTTTACAATGAGTATCAATAATAATCTTATTTCTTATTCATCTCCATCTCCTTCCTCATAGGACTTGAGGTGACTTTTAAAAAAATGAAAGTTGGGGCTTCCCTGGTGGCGCAGTGGTTGAGAATCTGCCTGCCAATGCAGGGGACACGGGTTCGAGCCCTGGTCTGGGAAGATCCCACATGCCACGGAGCAACTAGGCCCGTGAGCCACAACTACTGAGCCTGCGCGTCTGGAGCCTGTGCTCCGCAACAAGAGAGGCCACGATAGTGAGAGGCCCGCGCACCGCGATGAAGAGTGGCCCCCGCTTGCCACAACTAGAGAAAGCCCTCGCACAGAAACGAAGACCCAACACAGCCATAAATAAATAAATAAATAAATAAATATTAAAAAAAAAAAATGAAAGTTGGGACTTCCCTGGTGGTCCAGTGGTTAAGACTCCATGCTTCCACTGCAGGGGTGTGGATGTGATCCCTGGTCGGGGAACTAAGATTCCGCATGCCATGCAGTGTGGCCAAGAAATTTTTTAAAAAAAAGAAAGAAAGAAAGATAAAGACAATTTAACAATAAAAGCCATCATAAAAAATAAAAAAAAATAAAATAATGGAAGTTTAAAATAATAGTTGCAACATGTGGGTAAGGATGGAAACAGGGGTTTTGAAAAAAGGCCCAGGGTGAAATGAGCACACAGGAATGTCTATCATGGTCCTCTATATTTCAGGGGGCAGGGCACAAAAATGGCTTTAAGCTCCCAGCAGTCAAAGCAAAGAGGAAGACAAAGTTAATATTCTCTTTAGGCAAAACCCAAAAGAGATACTGAGGAGAAGCACAGCATTTCCTGATGCCAAGTTTTTATTGAAATTCCTCCCATGGTGCCTTTATAAGGGGCATTTTGGGTGATGCCATAGCGACACCAACATATTCAATGACATCCTCCTGATAAAGACAATCCTGTTTTTTATGTTTGTCTCTGTAGCACCCTCCCTGTAAGGCAGAGCCCCAGAACCAAAAAGCAGTTCAAAAAAGCATTTCTACAAGGGGTCAAACATGCAGTCTGAGAATGCAATTCTCTCACTCATGGATGGATCCAAGGGCAAGATTTAAAATATGGAGACCAGGGTTTTCTAACGTGGGATGCGCAAAACAATCCATTAGAGAGCAACACTTGTGTCTAAATTTATTTTTTCATGTTAAAAAACAAGAAAGGAAGGATTACTAACAACCAACTATAATTTCCAAAATTACCCTGGTGCCCCATCTCTGTCAACATAAATATATGTTTATGTATTCTATGTTGTAGAATTTTAATTCTACAAGGTGTTCCAAAGGAAGAATGCAAGTCGTTACAATAGAGAAGGGTGGCCTGGGTCCCCTGATATTTTCATTTACTTTCGGCTTACTGCAGTAAAATACAGTTCACCTGGGCCTATATGAGTGCCTTTGTGGATTATATTACCTAGTTTTAACTAAACCAATGCTCACAAGATCAGCAGGTGGCTTAAAACATTTCCTGCAATGAAATAGGAAAGTAAAGATACCATAAGCACAAACTAACACGAAAAAAGTGGCCAAGCTGACCCTTCTACCCTTTGTATAAGTTCTGCACCAGCCACATTATCAGGTGTGAACAATGATGGCCTCATTAGATTTGACAAAAAGAGAGCTGAATCGAAAATGATCGCAAAGAAGACTATTTGAAATATGTGCTATTAGCATTAAACTTCACCTGGAGCATATATTGTACCTTGAGATATTAGCTAATGATGGTATGAAGCTATTGTAATTACCATGATACTTAAAAATGAAGCATTCAGAACATGCAGACAAATCTCTTTGATTTTTTCAGCAACATTTCAAGATGTGATACTCAATCCTGTACTTCACAAAATAACGTTCTATGTAATGATAAATGTTTAGAAGCCTTTTTCGAGTTGCTACAATTCAATAGAGAAAAACCAAAAGCCTCATTGCAGAAACACCTGCTCTTCAAGTCACAGTAAAACTGGCTGCTCTAATGTGTAGGAAAAAATTGATGTCAAACAAAAATGCATTCCTTAAAAAAATGCATTCCTTTGTCAGCAAATATATTTGGAAGACATATAGAAAACATTGCTGAAGATTGGAAGAAACAAGCATTAGAACAAATTATGCAGTGTGGGAGGTTTGCTATACAGTTGGATGGAAGTACAGATACTTCTAACATGTCTCAGCTTGAGGTATTTGCTAGATTCTATTTCAATAATAAAACCCTTTTTTTCTGAGCCACTAAAGATGTTCCAATGAAGGAAGATTTTCCAAAGAAAGATGTTCCAAAGAAGACTGGTTCTGCAAACTGGATGACTTCTTTAATAATAAAAAAAAAACATATATGGAAAACCTGTGTAAGTGTACCTGCCAACGAGGTGATTGCTTTGCTCTTGGACCCTGATCTCCCACCTTTTTGAGAAATACCTCTCTGTCTTCTTTCCATGGCCCTTCCTCTATTGACTCTCTAAATGTTGTTTTTCGAGGTAACATCCTGGAAGTCTGTAGGGTAAAGTAGATTAATTTAACCACATTGCATATGGAGATAGGCAGATATAGGGAGGATTCTAATTGCTTTAACCACAGCTCTTCATTTTCCTTCCCTTTAAAAACCTGATAGGACGGCTCAGGGTCAGCTTTTCCGCAATTTGCAGGATTATCCTGAGGCACCCTTGTTAGCTAACCAATGCCATCCACTTCCTTCTGAGCCTACAAACCATGAGGCCAGGCCATTGTTAGACAACACATATAGATTGGGCACCATGGATTTTAATTCACAGATTACCTGACTAGGGCTGGACTGGTCCTAAAAATAAGGCAAGTTTAATTCAAGGGCTTACCTACATTCTCTTTGGGGTTGGGTATACTGACTCCTGGAAGGACTGAGTACAATGAAGCTCTGTGAGCAGCCAAGAACTGTAACTGTAGGTAGGATCTGATTCTTCCCTAGAGTGTCACCTATTAGATCACCAGAATTGTTTGGAAATGGGAAATCTGTGGTAGAGCATACTCTCTCCCTATTACGGTGATCAGAATATCTTTAAACTTAGTCTTAAATAATAGCATACACACAGATTCACAGAAAGATAGACAAAATGAAAAGGCAGAGGACTTTGTACCAGATGAAGGAACAAGATAAAACCCCAGAAAAACAACTACATGAAGTGGAGATAGGCAACCTTCCAGAAAAAGTATTCAGAATAATGATAGTGAACATGATCCAGGACCTCAGAAAAAGAATGGAGGCAAAGATCGAGAAGATGCAAGAAATGTTTAACAAAGACCTAGAAGAATTAAAGAACAAACAAACAGAGATGAACAACACAATAACTGAAATGAAAACTACACTAGAAGGAATCAATAGCAGAATAACTGAGGCAGAAGAACGGATAAGTGACCTGGAAGGCAGAATGGTGGAATTCACTGCCACAGAACAGACTAAAGAAAAAAGAATGAAAAGAAATGAAGACAGCCTAAGAGGCCTCTGGGACAACATTAAACGCAACAACATTCACATAATAGGGGTCCCAGGAGGAGAAGAGAGAGAGAAAGGACCCGAGAAAATATTTGAAGAGATAATATTCGAAAACTTCCCTAACATGGGAAAGGAAACAGTCACCCAAGTCCAGGAAGCACAGAGAGTCCCATACAGGATAAACCCTAGGAAAAACACGCCAAGACACAGAGTAATCAAATTGGCAAAAACTAAAGACAAAGAAAAATTATTGAAAGCAGCAAGGGAAAAATGACAAATAACATACAAGGGAACTCCCATAAGGTTAACAGCTGATTTCTCAGCAGAAACTCTACAAGCCAGAAGGGAGTGACACAATATATTTAAAGTGATGAAAGGGAAGAACCTAAAACCAAGATTACTCTACCCAGCAAAGATCTCATTCAGATTCGATGGAGAAATCAAAAGTGTTACAGACAAGCAAAAGCTAAGAGAATTCAGCACCACCAAACCAGCTCTAGGACAAATGTTAAAGGAACTTCTCTAAGTGGGAAACACAAGAGAAGAAAAGGACCTACAAAAACAAACCCGAACCAATTAAGAAAATGGTCATAGGAACATACATATTGATAATTACCTTAAACGTGAATGGATTAAATAGTCCAACCAAAAGACACAGGCTTGTTGAAAGGATACAAAATTAAGACCCATATATATGCTGTCTACAAGAGACCCACTTCAGACCTAGGGACACATACAGACTGAAAGTGAGGGGATGGAAAAAGATATTCCATACAAATGGAAATCAAAAGAAAGCTGGAGTAGCAATACTCATTTCAGATAAAACAGACTTTAAAATAATGTTACAAGAGACAAGGAAAGACACTACATAATGATCGAGGGATCAATCCAAGAAGATATAACAATTATAAATATATATGTACCCAACATAGGAGCACCTCAATACATAAGGCAACTGCTAACAGCTATAAAAGAGGAAATCGACAGCAACACAATAATAGTGGGAGACTTTAACACCTCACTTATACCAATGGACAGATCATCCAAACAGAAAATTAATAAGGAAACACAAGCTTTAAATGACACAATAGACTACATAGATTTAATTGACATTTATAGGACATTCCATCCAAAAACAGCAGATTACACTTTCTTCTCAACTGCACACAGAACATTCTCCACAATAGAGCACATCTTGGGTCACAAATCAAGCCTCGGTAGATTTAATAAAACTGAAATCATATCAAGCATCTTTTCCAACCACAATGCTATCAATGCTATGAGATTAGAAATCAATTACAGGGGAAAAAAACACAAACACATGGAGGCTAAACAATACGTTACTAAATAACCAAGAGATCACTGAAGAAATCAAACAGGAATTCAAAAAATACCTAGAGACAAATGACAATGAAAACACAACAATCCAAAACCTATGGGATGCAGCAAAAGCAATTCTAAGAGGGAAGTTTATAGCAATACAAGCCCGCCTCAAGAAACAAGAAAAATCTCAAATAAACAATCTAACCCTGCACCTAAAGGAACTAGAGAAAGAAGAACAAACAAAACCCAAAGTTAGTAGAAGGAAAGAAATCATAAAGATCAGAGCAGAAATAAATGAAATAGAAACAAAGAAAACAACAGCAAAGATCAAGAAAACTAAAAGCTGGTTCTTTGAGAAGATAAACAAAATTGATAAACCTTAAGCCAGACTCATCAAGAAAAAGAGGGAGAGGATGCAAATCAATAAAACTAGAAATGAAAAAGGAGAAGTTACAATGGACACAGCAGAAATACAAAGCATCCTAAGAGACTACTACAAGCAACTCTATGCCAATAAAATGTACAACCTGGAAGAAATGGACAAATTCTTAGAAAGGTATAACCTTCCAACACTGAACCAGGAAGAAATAGAAAATATCAACAGACCGATCACAAGTAATGAAATTGAAACTGTGATTAAAAATCTGCCAACAAACAAAAAGTCCAGGACCAGATGGCTTCACAGGTGAATTCTATCAAACATTTAGAGAAGAGCTAACACCCATCCTTCTCAAACTCTTGCAAAAAATTGCAGAGGAAGGAACACTCCCAAACTCATTCTATGAGGCCACCATCACCCTGACACCAAAAGCAGACAAAGATACTACAAAAAAAAGAAAATTACAGACCAATATCACTGATGAATATAGATGCAAAAATACTCAACAAAATACTAGCAAACAGAATCCAACAACACATTAAAAGGATCATACACCACGATCAAGTGGGATTTATCCCAGGGATGCAAGGATTTTTCAATATATGCAAATCAATCAGTGTGATACACCATATTAACAAATTGAAGGATAAAAACCATATGATCATCTCAATAGATGCAGAAAAAGCTTTTGACAAAATTCAACACCAATTTATGATAAAATCTGTCCAGAAAGTGGGCATAGAGGGAACCTACCTCAACATAATAAAGGCCATATACAACAAATCCACAGCAAACATCATTCTCAATGGTGAAAAACTGAAAGCATTTCCTCTAAGATCAGGAACAAGACAAGCATGTCCACTCTCACCACTATTATTCAACATAGTTTTCAAAGTCCTAGCCACAGCAATCAGAGAAGAAAAAGAAATAAAAGGAATACAAATTGGAAAAGAAGAAGTAAAACTGTCACTGTTTGCAAATGACATGATGCTATACATAGAGAATCCTAAAGATGCCACCAGAAAACCACTAGAGCTAATCAACGAATTTGGTAAAGTTGCAGGATACAAAATTAATGCACAAAAATTTCTTGCATTCCTATACACTAACAATGAAAGATCAGAAAGAAAAATTAAGGAAACAATCCCTTTCACCACTGCAACAAAAAAAATAAAATACCTAGGAATAAACCTACCTAAGGAGGTAAGAGACCTGTACTCAGAAAACTATAAGACATTGATGAAAGAATTCAAAGATGACACAAACAGATGGAGAGATATACCATGTTCTCAGATTGGAAGAATCAATATTGTGAAAATGACTATACTACCCAAAGCAACCTACAGATTCAATGCAATCCCTATCAAATTACTAATGGCATTTTTTACAGAACTACAACAAAAAATCTTAAAATTTGTATGGAAACACAAAAGACCCTGAATAGCCAAAGCAATCTTGAGAAAGAAAAATGGAGCTGGAGGAATCAGGCTCACGGACTTCAGGCTACACTACAAAGCTACAGTAATCAAGACAGTATGATACTGGCACAAAAACAGAAACATAGATCAATGGAACAAGATAGAAAGCCCAGAGGTAAACCCACGCACCTATGGTCAACTAATCCATGACAAAGGAGGCAAGGATATACAATGGAGAAAAGACAATCTCTTCAATAAGTGGTGCAGGGAAAACTGGACAACTACATGTGAAAGAATGAAATCAGAACACTCCCTAACACCATACAGCAAAATAAACTCAAAATGGATTCGAGACCTAAATGTAAGACTGGACACTATAAAACTCTTAGAGGAAAACATAGGAAGAACACTCTTTGACCAAAATCACAGCAAGATCTTTTTTGACCCACCTCCTAGAGTAATGGAAATAAAAACAAAAATAAACAAATGGGACCTAATGAAACTTAAAAGCTTTTGCAAAGCAAAGGAAACTACAAACAAGACGAAAAGACAACCCTCAGAATGGGAGAAAATATTTGCAAATGAATCAACGGACAAAGGATTAGTCTCCAAAATATACAAACAGCTCATGCAGCTCAATATTAAAAAAACAAACAACCCAATCAAAAAATGGGCAGAAGACCTAAATAGACATTTCTCCAAAGAAGACATACAGATGGCCAAGAAGCACATGAAAAGATGCTCAACATCACTAATTATTAGAAAAATGCCAATCAAAACTACAGTGAGGTATCACCTCACACCAGTTAGAATGGGCATCATCAGAAAATTTACAAACAACAAATGCTGGAGAGGGTGTGGAGAAAAGGGAACCCTCGTGCACTGTTGGTGGGCATGTAAATTGATACAGCCGCTATGGAGACCAGTATGGAGGTTCCTTAAAAAACTAAAAATAGAATTACCATATGACCCAGCAATCCCACTCCTGGGCATATACCCAGAGAAAACCGTAATTCAAAAAGACACATGCGGGCTTCCCTGGTGGCGCAGTGGTTGAGAATCTGCCTGCTAATGCAGGGGACACGGGTTCGAGCCCTGGTCTGGGAAGATCCCACATGCCACGGAGCAGCTGGGCCCGTGAGCCACAACTACTGAGCCTGCGCGTCTGGAGCCTGTGCCCCGCAACGGGAGGGGCCGCGATAGTGAAAGGCCCGCGCACTGCGATGAAGAGCGGTCCCCGCACCACGATGAAGAGTGGCCCCCACTTGCCGTAACCAGAGAAAGCCCTCGCACGAACCGAAGACCCAACACAGCCAAAAATAAATAAATAAATAAATAAAGTAGCTATAAAATTAAAAAAAAAAAAATGTAAGACCTACTTTAAAAAAAAAAAAAAAGACACATGCACCCCAATGTTCATTGCAGCTCTATTTACAATAGCCAGGTCATGGAAGCAACCTAAATGCCCATCAACAGACGAATGGATAAAGATGTGGTACATATATACAATGGAATATTACTCAGCCATAAAAAGGAACGAAATTGAGTCATTTGTTGAGACGTGGATGGATCTAGAGACTGTCATACAGAGTGAAGTAAGTCAGAAAGAGAAAAACAAATATCGTATATTAACGCATATATGTGGAACCTAGAAAAATGGCACAGATGAACCGGTTTGCAGGGCAGAAATAGAGACACAGATGTAGAGAACAAATGTATGGAGACCAAGGGGGGAAAGTGGCGGGAGGGCATGGTGGTGGTGGGATGAATTGGGAGATTGGGATTGACATATATACACTAAGATGTATAAAATAGATAACTAATAAGAACCTGCTGTATAAAAAATAAAATAAAATTTAAAAATTAAAAAAAAAGAATAACATACATACAGAAACGTGCACATATCCTAAGTGTGCGACTTAGTGGACTTTCACAAGCTGAACACGTATAGCATCCAGATCAAGTAACCAACCACTGCCAGCATCCATCCTGTGTTCCTTCCACTATCCTGACTTCTAACATCATCGGTTAGTTTGCCTACTTTTAAAATATTTAATAGAAATGGAATGGTGTAGTGTATATTCTTTCATGTCTGGCTTCTTTCAGTCAATATTATGTTTATGAAATTCATCCCTATTTTTGCAGGTGGTTGTAGATTCTTCATTCTCATTGCTGGGTAGCATAACATTGTGTGACTATACTACGATTTATTTATTCTACTTCTGCTGGGCATTTGGGTAGTTTCCACTTTGGGGTTATTATGAATAATGCTGCTAAGAACATCTTAATACTAGTCTTTGGTGGTCGTATGTACAACCTTCCTAGGAGTAGAAGTGCTGGGTCAAATATATTTATTTTGAATTTCTAAATTTACTACAAAGAGCTTAGACATCTGATCTGTTTCCACTCGTAGTGCCAAAGTACCAAAGCATGTGCCAAATGTAACATGGCAGAGCTAAATACAGCACTTCTCAAAGTGCATCCAAACACATCTTGTTTCTGAATCACCTGGGAGCTTGAGCAGGTGGTTCTCGGCTCATTTATGTGGGAGAACTGTGTGTAGTGGCAACAGGAGGCTTTAGAAGTCAGACAAACTGAATTTTAAATCCCAGCTTTATGAGTTAGTGTTTGATCTTTGGGGAATTACTTAATGCTTGGTTTTCTTATTCATAAGATGGGGAATAGTCATTCTTATTTTACAGGTCTGCAGCCTGGTTAACCAAGATAACCCATATAAAGCAGCCGGCACAGCGCCTAACACAGTATGCACCATAAATAGTTGTTCCATTCCCTCATTTGCCGATGGAGGAAAATAAGTGAGTGAGACCTCTGGCCCCGAAGTCACTATAGAACAATGACCTTATAGCTAAACCATCTGGAGGTACAACAGAATTTAGTATTATGTGACTTCGCCTACAATCTCAGGCCCACTAGAGATGAAGCACAGAAGCCCATGAGTACCAGCAGCAAGCTTTTGACAACATTTGGTTGCCAATGGGCCATACACACCATTCATGATGCTTCTATTAACCTATTATTATTGTTGTTGTTGTTCTTTTTCTTAAATGCCAGTTTAAATAGCCCTCAGCATCCTTTTACACTGACATCAGGTTCAGTGTGCATGAATTACTGAGTGGAAAACAAAAATCGCCAAGTCAAAAACTTTGGCAGGGATGAGAAGATGATATGAAAATGAATCCACAGGCTAGCCCTGTACATTATTACACAGGCGCACACTACCAGGGTTTGCTGCTTTATTTTCGAATCACTGTGTTTTCAAGTGTGTCTTCAAGACTGTTGAGTGCTAAACTGTCTCTTTATCCCCGAGCAGGGTCAGCTTCCCCAGCCTCCCACACAACCTGGTTCATGCTGGGATAAAGAGGAAGGTAGGAATGTTAAAACAATAATGCTATGGTCTGAGGCCAGCAACAGGTAATCAGATCCTAGCAAGGCAGAGGCTGTTACCTGGGAAATTATTGGAAGAAAATAGGCCTATTTTGCAATGACTTAGTTTGTTCTACCTTCCTTGCTTTCTCCTTTTCATCGTGCCTCCAGTGATCAGATGGAATAAATCTTTCTACATTTATTTCACTAAGGAACACTGAGAAGCTTTGTATGGGCACCGGCAAAAGATGCAGGAGTCGCAGGACTATGGCCTGACCCACTGTTGGTCTTGAAGCCCAAAGACCAACTGCTGCTTAGATGGGCAGCATCGGTTAAAGAAGGCCCCTGGAGTTCAACGCCATACTGCTATACCTCAAAGAGGACCCAGTATGGGTTTTTTTTACATCTTTATTGGAGTATAACTGCTTTACAATGTTGTGCTAGTTTCTGCTGTGCAACAAAGTGAATGAGCTGTACATATACATATATCCCCATATCTCCTCCCTCTTGCATCTCCCTCCCACTCTCCCTATCCCACCCCTCTAGGTGGTCACAAAGCACCGAGCTGATCTCCCTGTGCTATGCGGCTGCTTCCCACTAGCTATCTACTTTACATTTGGTAGTGTATATATGTCCATGCCACTCTCTCACTTCCTCCCAGCTTACCCTTCCCCCTCCCCGTGTCCTCAAGTCTATTCTCTAGGTCTGTGTCTTTATTCCTGCCCTGCCCCTAGGTTCTTCAGAACCACTTTTTTTTAGATTCCATATATATGTGTTAGCATACTGTATTTGTTTTTCTCTTTCTGACTTACTTCACTCTGTATGACAGACTCTAGGTCCATCCACCTCATTACAAATAACTCAATTTCATTTCTTTTTATGGCTGAGTAATATTCCATTGTATATATGTGCCACATCTTCTTTACCCATTCTTCTGTCAATGGACACTTCAGTTGCTTCCATGTCCTGGCTATTGTAAGTAGAGCTGCAATGAACATTGTGGTGCATGTCTCTTTTGGAATTATGGTTTTCTCAGGGTATATGCCCAGTAGTGGGATTGCTGGGTCATATGGTAGTTGTTAGTTTTTTAAGGAACCTCCATACTCTTCTCCATAGTGGTTGTATCAATTTGCACTCCCACCAACAGTGCAGGAGGATTCCCTTTTCTCCACACCCTCTCCAGCACTTACTGTTTCTAGATTTTTTGATGATGGTCATTCTGACTGGTGTGAGGTGATACCTCATTGTAGTTTTGATTTGCATTTCTCTAATGATTAGTGATGTTGAGCACCTTTTCATGTGGAAAACCCAGTATTTTGAACTTCAGTATTATTAAGTAGATAAATTAGGAGGCTATTGTTCACATTAAAAAGAGATTCAACACAGGTTTCTTTGAACAATGACTAGAATATTCAACACATGATTCAGAATACATCCAATCTTTCTGAAGAAGCATCTGAAGAATAAAGCGGAAGACAGCAAAAGTGGTTTGTACGACATTAATATAAAGTTCCAAAGTATTTTGTGAACATTTGTTATGCATATTTTGCCAGTGTGTCTTGCCATAAGATCATTCAACCTGTTTTTACTCTAAATGGATAAAACAAAGGGAGGTGAGGAGTGGGGTAGCCCTGATTTTTTTTAAATTTTTTTTAAATTAACTAATTAATTTATTTATTTATGGCTGTGTTGGGTCTTTGTTTCTGTGCGAGGGCTTTCCCTAGTTGTGGCAAGCGGGGGCCACTCTTCATTGCGGGGCGCGGGCCTCTCACTATCGCGGCCTCTCTTGTTGCGGAGCACAGGCTCCAGACGCGCAGGCTCAGTAATTGTGGCTCACGGGCCCAGTTGCTCCGTGGCAAGTGGGATCTTCCCAGACCAGGGCTCGAACCCGTGTCCCCTGCATTGGCAGGCGGATTCTTAACCACTGCGCCACCAGGGAAGTCCCCAGCCCTGATTTTTGATATGAGCATCAGGTCAAACAGAGAACACTGTGGTGAACCATGTTCCATGGCTATGGAAGCTAGAATCACGGTCTTGGAACTGGAAAAGTCTTGAAACTGGAACCATAGTGGGTCACAGAATTGAGGTCCAGAGAGGAGAAGTGATTTGCTGAAGCCCACACGATAATTAATTCAATGGCAAAACTGATGTTGGAAGGAGATTGTGGGTTCCAGCAAGCTGAGACTAAGCTGCAGCCTACTTGACTTGCCAGCATCCAGCCCTTTCGCTGTAGGTCAGTCCGGTTCCCTCTGGGGCTACAGATCTGGATCTGCCTTGATTTGGGGGTTGGTATGGAGCCCCAAAGGCCATAAAGGAACAGATCCATTTCTGCTCATCAATACCACATCTCTCATGAGGAATCACTCAGCCTTTCCACCTTCCCCTACTGCCCCTGCCCCAGCGTGGAGGCCTGTGGAGAGAAAATACCTTGGGGTTGGACCTGACTTCCCAGGTTGTCCCATAATTACACTCTGCACCTACCAGAACCAAGTCACTATGACTTTGCCTCCACCTTCACAGAGAAAACAGAGGCTATCAGATAAGGGAGGCTTTCGACTTTCTATACCCTTCCCCTTATAACCCAAAACATCCTTACCAGCTTCTTTACCAAGACAGTGGGAGAGGTATCTCTTTACCAACGTGAAGCCAATTCTTCCTCTTGTGCACTGGATCCCAACATCTCCAGTCTAAGGGTCATTCCCTTCATCAATTTTCCCCATCATTTTAACATTCTCCCACTGGTTCTTTCCCATTCATATTTAACTGCAAGTTGGTACCATCTTAAAAGAATGAGCCAACCAGAAGCTTTGACATCCTGGATGATGGAAGGAAAGAAGGCTGGAGGGAAGTATGGAAGTAAAAAAAAGAAGAGGAGAGAAAAGCTAGCTTCTCTCAATCTTAAACCCTGATTTATCCACCTTTGGGTCCTATACACTCTATATGCTTCTCCTCTCATTCAAGCTTCTACTTCCCCACCTCCTAAATGCTCTTCAACCTATCTGGTCTCTGTTTTCACCATTTCACTGAAACATCATGATTGACCTCTTCTTCCTAAATCCAAAGGAGACTTTCCCTTATTATCTCATGTGATCTCTCTGCTGCACTGGGTTCTATTGGATATTCCCTCCACAGAATTACCCTGCCCTTGGTACCCCTGATCTCCCAGATATTTGAGATGTCTGTCCTCTTTTCATGATCCTTCCTCTATTGGCTCTTTAAATGGTGTTCCTCAGGGTTACATCCTGGAAAGATTCTGGGATAAAGTAGATTAATTTAACCAGATTTCATGTAGAGACAGACAGATACAAGGAGGCTTCTAATAGCTTTAATTACAGCTCTTCGATTTTACTCCTTTTAAGAACCTGATAGGATGGCTCAGGGTCAGTTATTTTCTAGAATTACCCCGTAGTAGGATTATCCTGAGGCACTCTTGCTAGTTAACCATTTCCATCCACTTCTTCCATCAGTCCAGAAACTGACTAATTTCGCTCCCATCAATTTCACTACCTCCATTCCACTTCCATCTCCTCCATGCTGATGTCTCCCAGATCAACATCTCCAGCTCAGAATTCTCTTCTGGGTTCCAAAACCAAACATTAACTAGACACCTTCAAATGGACGTCCCCATGGTATCCCCAACATTAACTCTCACAAACTGCTATTCCCGGATGCTCCCACCTCAGGAGTGGCACCCACTCACTGCAGCCAGAAAACTGAGTCGTCCTGATACTGCCCGCCCTCAGGCTCAGTTACAAGTCCTGGTGCATTTACCTCCTTTAAAGTCTCCCACATCCATCCAGTACTCTCCTTCTCCACTACCCCACCCCTAACTTCAAACTTATTAATTCTCACGAAGATTACTAAAAAAACAGAATAGGAGAGCAGAGAAAGTGAGTGTAAAATATGAAGTAAAGGAAGGTGATTTTTTTTTTTTTAGTTCTGAGTAAATACATGCACGTGTGTGCTATGCAACATGAAATGTATTTTTCACTGTGGCTTCTCAGAGCTCATCCTCCACAGGCCTGGGCAGGTGTCTGAGCTCCCTCTAAAGCCACATGTGGCTAGTGAGCACTTGAAATTGGCTAGTCTGAACTGAGATGTGTTGTAAGTGTAATAGACACACCGGATTTCAGACTTGGTATGAAGAATATAAAATACCTCATTAATCATTTTTATATTGATTACATTTGTAATGATAATATTTGAGATACATCAGATTAAATTAAATATATTATTGAAAATAATTTCACCTTTTAGAAGAACGTTTTAAATTGTGGCTACTAGAAAAATTTAAATTACATTGTATTTCCACTGGACAGCGTTACTGTAGCAGCTGGAGTGTGCCACTCACAGTTGAGGGCTTAAGATCCCCTCAAAAATAGACTGATCCTTTCCATATCCAAAAACGTTTTGGGATCGGCAAGCTGCATCTTTTCTTCAAATGCAGGGACTTGTCTTAACTTGGGGATCAGGATAATGGAGTACTCCCTGCTGTGATGTACTTTTTTTTTTTTTTTTTTTTGGCTGTGCCAGGTCTTAGTTGCAGGATCTTTCAGTTGCAGCATGCAGACTCCTAGTTGCGGCATGCATGATGAATGTGGGATCTAGTTCCCTGACCAGGGATCGAACCCAGGCCCCCTGCATTGGGAGCGTGGAGTCTTACCCAGTGGACCACCAGGGAAGTCCCCCTGCTGTGAGGTACTTCTGCTCAATGGATAAAATATAGCTTAAATGCTGTAGAAAGCCCAATATATTAAAGCCAAACTTATAAAAAAAAGCTCTCTTAAGGGATTTCAGCATCCTGGCATGCTTCCACCTACCAAACTACTGCCTCCTGTTAAATGAAAACGATATTCAAGGGCAGGGGCTCTGGATTATTTCTTTTATTTCTCTCCACAGCACCTGGTGCCTTGCTGTGTGCAGAAGTTTCTGAGCAGCTGGCTAACTGTGGATCGTTGGTCAGGGGCTGAGGTTCCTCTCAGTTACCTTCTAAAGCCCTGCGTCACTGAATACTTTAAAACCCCCTCACTGCCTGAATGAGGACACACCCTTTCCATTTCTGGATGCTCAAATGCCAAAATAAAACAAAGAACAGACCTGTCTTCTTATATTTGATTTATATTAATATCCTCCATAAGGATTTCAGCATTAAGCAAATTGGGGAAGGAGGGTTGGAGCGATACTGAAAGAATAAACTGAAAAGAATGGGAGAAACTAATTCATTGATCCCATGTTCAATATGCCCGACTATTACCAATCTGCAAGAAATGGATGTTGCATTTGGAACAAGACCAGCAGGAAGATGTCTAATAATAACCTTGGACAGAATTCCAGTCGACCACAGTAAATGCCCAAGGAAGCTCATGGTTGTTTATTTTCACTGACGTAGCACAGTAAGTATCTCGCTTTTAAAATGTATGCTGTCTGAGTAGCTAAATAGATGGCGAGGCTAGTAAAGGAAGCCAAGGATGTCTCTGGAAACCTGGTCATCTTTCTGAGCACTAGCGGGTGAGTGCCCTACCTCCCGACGAACGTAATGCACCTTCTGCAAGACAGCAGTCTCTTGGCACTGCTCCACTTTGAAGTAAAGTCCAAAATGAACTCCTGCTAACGTGGCAGATCAAACCAGCCCTTTTTCATTTCCAAGGCTCTATCATAAAACCTAGGTAATTTTCTATTTCTTTTCTAATTTCTTTATCAGTGTTATTTAATTCTATTGACTCCTTCTTATATTTTCTTCCAACAAAAAAAAAGGCAGGTGGAAAACCTACAGGTATACCTTCCAGAAAAGTTCCCCCTTGAACATGATTCCATTGTATCCTCAATATCCTTATCAATTTGCTACTTACAAGGGTCTAAAGTATAGATTGCTTTAAAGTCCTGTGTATTTAGGTATGCCAGCTTCCCACTCCCTTTCCTTAAAGGGCTATGCCAGGCTCTGTATTAGACACCAGGGATACGGTGAGGACAAGACAGGTTTCTACTCAACATCCCGCTGGCAAACGTGGACTCACTGTCAAGGAGTTCGCCGCTCTCTCCTTTCTGCCCCCACTGCACCTGGGAACACACCCCTTCGCAGGCTGTGTCCTTCTCAACCTGTATGAAAGCAATCTGTTTGTGTGCCAGTCTCTTCTAGAATCTCTGGATCACAAAGTACCACAGGGCTCAGAGCTCAGCACGTAGTAGGTACTCAATCACTGTGGGCAGAGCTAACCCGGATCACAATAAACAGCCTTCACTGTAAATAATATATAGACAAATGCATGTAGACAGGGACACTTGTACACACCTTCTCAAGTGCCAGGCTAAATCAAGAGCATGGTTCATTAAAAAAGGGCATTTTACACGATTGCTGAGATTTAAATAAAATTCGTATTTACAGAGGGTGACATTCAGTGACATAAAGTCACATTCTGGGACTTGCAGTAAAGCTTTATGGCCCTTTATTTACCCAGAAATGTCCTTTTCCGTATCTCTAGGTAAAGTTAGAGTTTGGGGAACCAGTGTGTGCCTCGGCTAATACAATCACAACCACTCTGGTAAATGCTACTTTTTTTTAAGATAATGTTTTGTTATTGTGTCCTGTTTCCTCTAAACTTTATGAATCCAAGTTTGGTAACACGTGGGGGAAGGAGCCTGTCCTCTGGAGGGGAATCTCTCAAGTCTTCCATGCACTTTCCAAAGTTAGTTAAGCAACAGAGCAGCCATGCTCTGAGGGACCCACGATTGACTTGGGGCAACATGTTTGGGTACTGGGAGAAACAGAATTTATATAATTTGAAATATGAAGATATTAGCAAAGCTAAAGATCAACAGAAACTACTAAAAAACATAAAAAGAAATCCTAATTTAATATTTTCACTTGCCACTCTCTTCATCAACAAACTATGTTACTAGGTAGTTAATATGTGCCTTCATTATTAAGTGTAAATCTAAATTTAGAATATAACCCCACAATGACCCAATTTTGCTGATAAGAGAAAAGGTGCTTCAAAAAACCTAGTAGTGGTTTATAAATTGGTTGCAGCCCCTATTTAAACAGAGCCAATTTTTAATAGACGACAGTAATGATGGACAACATGGGAAATTTTTATCAAAGGTAGATCAAAGCAATCACTTTAACAGTTCAAATTCTGTACATCCTTCACACACTCCCACACACACACACACGCATTTTAAGCCAGAACTGCCAAAAAGATGGAAAAAGAATGTATCTCTCTTAAAGGTGTGTTGCAGGAGAAAGGTCTTCCACTTTGCAGGTATAGAGCTCTGTGTTCAAATCCCAGCTCTAGCCCTTCAAAGCAATGTGGCTTTGGAGAAGTCGCTTACCCTCTCTGAACCTCAGTTTCCTCATTTCTAAACTGGCAGGGAGGTGGAGGTGTAACACTGCCAGCTTTGTATGGTTCTTGGGAGTTAACCTCCAGGGTGAGCTGTCACAAGTGAAAGTAGAAAGTACTTGAACTTTCTTCCTTCCCTTGATTTCCTCTGCCCACCCTCTCAGGCAGAAGCAAACAAGGAGCAGAATAGCTAAAAGGCAAAAAGGGAAGGAAAAGAAGTAGGCACAAGAGACTGAAATGATACACAAACAGGAACCGGATGCCCCCCTCTCCCTTGCCCTTGACCTGTCAGGAAGGTGTGTGATGCAAATCTGAACATTGAGTTTAACTTTAAAAAATATATTCTGGGTGATGGACTTCCCTGGTGGCGCAGTGGTTAAGAATCTGCCTGCCAATGCAGGGGACACGGGTTCAAATCCTGGTCCGGGAAGATCCCACATGCTGCGGAGCAACTAAGTCTGTGCACCACAACTACTGAGTAGCCTGCACTCTAGAGCCAGCAAGCCACAACTACTGAGCCTGCGTGCCACAACTAATGAATCCTGCATGCCTAGAGCCCCTGTTCTTCAACAAGAGAAGCACCCGCTTGCCGCAACTAGAGAAAGCCCGTGTGCAGAAACGAAGACCCAATGCAGCCAAAAATAAATAAATAAATTTATTTAAAAAAAAAAAAAAAAAATATATATATTCTGGGTGATCTCATAACAAGCTTTTAATGGTCAGTTTGTTGTTGTTGTTGCTGTTTTGCAGTGCTTAACCAAGAGTTGTTTAGTGGCTCAAAGGAATCCCTTGGTAACAAACTTATGGGGATGGTTTGTATCCCATCAGAAACAGGTACTACATTGTGTATGTTGTTCAGCAAGTGGTTTAAGCACTGGGGAGCAGTTAATATCAAACTTCCCTAAGAAAATATATCTTTAAAAATAGAAACACAGTGAACAAAAGCCCTAGGTGCTCTAATGTAACTTTCTTGGTTTTCATGTTTTACAAAATTGTCCTAAGTCTCCCTTTGAACCCTCATTAACCCTTATGAAGAAATAACAGTTACATGATGGACTGGCCTTGAAATCTGTGAGCCCTCATTTTGGGAGTTCACAAAAAATGCTACATCACAAAATCCTTTTTTAAAAAAACCTCTTCCCAGGGTCAAACTCCACAGCCAATCAAAATATTGCACCTTTTAACTCGAGGGAAATCGCTACAGAGAGAGAAGCTCTAACTAGTATGTTGCTTGGATTTGAGGGTCCAAAGAGAGGTCTCCCCAAGTTCCCAAAGACTTCAGGCCACAGAAAATCCACCACCCATTTGGTGTTTTTGATTCCTTGAGGATACACGTTGAGGTGTTTGAGAACCACCTTCCACATTTACTTAAGGAATCATGACCAGTGGTGGAGAAGCTGATGAAATTTGGGATACCAGTAACTGAGATGCAAGGAAGCTCTGAGTGCCCCGTTTCCACACTTTCATTATGAAAGGCATGCAGCCCCTTTCCAAGTAAATGTAGCTGCTCCAGGTTCCCACTACCTGAAGAGAAACCCTCACAGCACGCTCCGGAAATGTTTACAATTCATTTAAGATGCACATTATTTCTAAACACATCACTGAGGGACCCTTTTACTTATTTATTTTGAAATTTTCAAACGAATGGGGAAGTTTGGCTTCCATGTCGTTTTCATTTTTCCAAAACTGACATTAGGCACCAAAATTAGTTGAGGACAGAATCATTCCTTACCTAAAATTTAGAACTTAACAACGGACTCGTCTCAAGCTTTGTGAAGAGAATGCCATTTTAAAATTGTACCATAGGATCTGTATCTTTAGATGAGAATACACCTAAAAGAAAAAAGCCCATCCCCTCCTCCCAAGGCACAAAAACACAGCATAGCCCAAGCAGCCCGTTTCCTACCCAGCCAATACAATAATGCTTTGTAAGCTAAGAGCAGCGCTCGGTATAGAAGCTAAGTATAAACAGCTGAGAAGGATTAGGCGGTAGCTCTATTCTCATTTACATGAAAATCCTCTAAGCATCGCTTTCCTCGCTGGCTGCGGGCGCATAAAAGAGTTCCTCGCTGCAACTCTTTTGTGCCATAGCCACGCATACATTTGCATCCTTTGTCTTTACTTACCAGTCGAGGCTGTGGGCATGTGTGCTCGATTTCCTCCATGGTTTCTGAGGGAGGCTCATTGGAAAGGGATTTTGGGATACCTGTTTCTGACTCAGCATCAGTGGTAAGTACTGGCATGGCCAGTGAATGCTGCCTCCAGTTCTACACCCTCTGAGAGTCTCCTCCTAGGCAGAGAATGTTTTCTTTGTCACGTATTTTTCTCTCCCCCACCCATCCCCCTTCTTCGTCCCTTCTGTCTTCCCAGGGGGAAGTAAAGAGGTTATCCTCCACCCCCACCACTTTCCTTCTCCAAAAACCCAAGAGGCAAGGCCTCAGTTTATCACTATAACAACCAGACGGCACAGGAGCTGCGGGTGCGGGATACAGTACCTCATTTGCATGGAGCGCGCTGGTTGGCTACTGTCATAATAGTACCACTCCGCCGGGGAGCGGCCGGGCCCCATTGGCTGGCGGGCCGTGCCCTGGGGGCCCGAACTTGCTGCTTTTGTTTCTCCTGTTTAATTCAGTTGCAAAGGTCCATTCTGGGCTAGGGACCCCGGCTGCACTACCCAGATAAGAAAAAACCGCGTCCTGACGTGCCCAGGACGCCTCGAGACAGAACATAGCAGACCTCCACTAAAAAAGACCTAGTCCCTGACATGTTTGCTGTGCTGTAGTCAGAATTTTGCCAAATAGGAGTCACCCTGAAGACAAAGCCACTTTTGAGCCCAAACTCCCTGTGCCCACAATTGCCACCTGGCCTCGGAGGGCCTCTCACTGCATTCATTGAGGGCACCTGAGTGTTCACCCCCTTGACTGCAACAAGAGCAGCGGCAGATCCTCTGAGGCCTGGTGTAGCCCTGGCGCTTACCCCTGGGGCTGCCCTGAGAGGGACTTCGAAGGAGGTAGATTGTCTTCGAAAACCTGCCTCCCACACCTCTGACTGCCCTCCCAATTACCTCCTCCCTCGGCCACTCCTCCTCCTCCCCAGCTATTCTGAGTTTCCTCAATGAGGTCTTGCTGTTGTCTGCGCTTCCATACACTGTTCCTTACGCTGGTCTATTATTCCTGTGCTCCCATTTCCTAAGCACCCTGCTCTCAGCCACATGCTCATGGCAATCACAGAAACACCACAGATGGGGAATTAAAGATGATGTGCCTTAATGTCTAAATCGTCCGAGAATAACCACCATTTATAAGAGGGCGTTCTGGAGACACACACCCACAGAAAAGAACTCACAAAGGTATTCGTTCCAGTGAAATATCACACTTTAAATAACATTAATAAAAATCACAGCTTGGGAATTCCCTGGCAGTCCATAGTTAGGACTCCACGCTCTCACTGCCGAGGGTCCGGGTTCCATCCCTGGTTGGGGAACTAAAATCCCACAGGCTGCGCAGCTTGGCCAAAAAAAAAAAAATCATGGTAATTGCTAGCATTTATTAAGCACAGGCACAGTGCTAGGTACTTTACCTAGATATTGTTTAATCTTCATAACAACCCAAAGAGGTCAATCTTATCATTATCCCCATTTACAGGTGAGAAAATTGAAATTTACAGTAATTGCTCAGGGCCTCAAACTCATAAGCAGTGGAGCTGGGATTGGAGGGATGCGGGCTTGGCGGGGCGGGGGGGATGCAGCAGGTATAGTGACAGAAAAAAACATCTAGGTAGAAATCCTCTTAAGACAAGTCCCTGGGCTTCTATATCTTTCATTTTAATCTATAGCAGTGGTTTTCATCCAAGTATGCTCCAGGACCAGCCACACCAACATCAGGGTCACCCGAGAACTTGTTGGAAATGTAAATTATTCATCCCTCAAGACCTGGCTCAGTAGGTCTGGGATAGGGCTGGAATTTGCATTTCTTTTTTTTTTTAAATAAATTTACTTATTTATTTATTTTTGGCCGTACATGATCCGTTGGAAAGCACCTCACCCCCTAACCCCCACTGTGTTCTGGGCCACCGAGCTACCAGCTTGGTTCCTAATTGGTCCTCTAATTCCCTCTCTAGAATGGGACGCTCACCTGTTCCTATTTAGCAGCGTCCTGATGGCTAGTGGGGTCCTTGCAAACCCCTCTTGCCCAAGAGCCTAGACTGTGCCCTTATCCCCCACCTCCAGCCTTTTCTGTGTCAAAGTGGGCAGATGCCCCCTTCTTCCCCCGCCCCCCGTCTCATCGAAACAAGATGCTGCCTCTGCCTGAGCATCTTCATCGTGTCACCTAAACCAGACCTTTAACCATCACTGCCATTATGTGCTAAGTCCAAGTAGTACCTGACACATAATCAGCCCAAGTCCTTGAACCTCAAAATTTAGACCTCTAACTGCCTTGAGGGTCAGCTCTATAAGTAACTCTATTCCCACTAATCCTACCCCAGCCTTGTCTTGGCTTCTCATCCCCCTCTCCCCACAGCCCAGTGGTTGACTCTCACAGTCCTAATGGGGAGAAATAAACTCTTTCAGGCACCACTCTGAGAGGGGTCCTTACCAGATTCACCCACTCTGGGGATCAGAGTCTTGGCTGCTATTGCAACCTGATTCAGGAACTTCTTAACAATACCTGAATGGGTTATTTAAACTTGGGGGCTTTGTAATGCCATTAAGATGATTAAGAATGACCAGTTAATTACACAATATGGAATTAAGTATTCCATAACCCTCTAGGGGTTATATGGGGGGGTGACTATAAAGAGATAGGAGAAGAGGGGTTACTGGGGTGATGGAATTGTTCTGTATCCTGATTATGGTGATGGTTACACAAATCTATACACAATGTTAACATTGTCTTAAAAAAAAACCTCCATGGAGGACATTTGTCAGTACATGCTACAGCCTTTAGAGAGTTCATACCCTTTGACCCAGGGCTTTCCCTTGGGAATTTATCCCCAAAGAAACAACCAGAAGCTCACAAATAATTACATACAAAGATGCTAATGCAGACTTATTTACAAGAAGCAAAAAAAAAAAAGATACAATTTATAGCAATAGGAGAAATGGTTAAAATAAAAATCAAATACATCCATATAGTATTATACATGCATTAGGAGTCATGTTTTTAAAGAAAATCTAATGCTAGGGGAACATGTTAATATTGTGTCAGGTGAGAAAAGCAGGCCACAGAATACGATTCTGAAAAATAATCCTGATTATGGGATATGTACATGCCTAGAAAAGAGCACTGGAGGGAAATACATCAGGATGTTAAGTAACATCTTTAAACGGTGGGATTATGGGGGATTTTGATTTCTTTTTTATATTTTCAGGTCTATAACAAGTATTTTAAAATGAGCATCTATTACCCCGATAGTTGGGGGGAAAATGAACATTACCCTTTCTCCCCAAAGGAATCAAGGGCTGGATACGGGGTGGGGATGAGGCAGGCAGAGGTTAGCATGTGAGAGAATAGAAAGGTTCAGGGGCTCAGTGGAGGAAACAAGAAAGCTGAAACTGGGGGAGTCCTATCTCCCGTTAGCAGAAGCAGAGGGAACGTGTTGGAGGCAGGCTGCTCAGAAAATCCCCAGGGAACTTCTGGGGACAGGGCTCTTGAGTCTTGTAACCTCTACAAGTAGGGCACGGCTTCATGAGAACTTGTCAGATCAGCGCTGCAACTCACAAGCACCACCATCTTTCTTTCTACCGTTTATCAAGTACCCCTTCCGCTCTGAGCACTATGCCAGGTACTTACCGTGTGCTACCTAGAACCCCCTCAACAGCTGATCAGATGAGGAAACCGAGTCATAGGGACCTTTGCTTCAGCTTGGAAGAGACCTACAAATGATATCATTCTTCCCCCAAGCGGTCTTCACTTCAATATCAAATTATTGGAAATACTCTTCCCAAATATCTGCAGGGAAGAACTAAAATAATCTCTTCAGAGCAGAAACTGAGCTTTCCCTGATCCCCTCAGGCCTTACCATTGTCGTCAACACCTGCCCGCTGGCTGCCAACGGCCAGCACCTGCATCTCTGCCTGAGGGCTTTCTCAGGCCACCGAAAGCCCTGCCCCCTCTCCCCAACAATACCGTTGAGACAGGGCTGAAGGGCCAGAAAAGGAACAGCCCACGCCCCCAACAGCTCTCAACCAATGACTGAGAGGAGTGAATGTACAAATACCGCACTGCTCTCAGTCCTCAAGTGGGATAATTGAATCTACGCTGTTCTACACTGACTCCCAGAGTTCCCCAGTGGGACTAAGTTCGACTTCCCATGGTGGTAGCTGGCTTGACAGAGCGCCCCGAATTGTATTGGCTGCCTTCTTTTCTTTGTCTCGCTTGCCCACACTCCTGTGGGTGTTTCCTGGACTCATCTCCCAAATTAACTTGAACTTGAATTCTTGTCTCAGGGTCTGCATCTGCATCTGGAGGATCTCCAACTAATACTATTTCAGTGCCCCATCATAAAGTTCTAATATGATCTATTTCTTATGGCAAATACCTTTCATGTCCTCATCACACGTGGATAAAAATGTCATAACATCGTATATCTGTTTATTTTTTTAAAAGCAGGCATTACATTTAAACTTTCTCTTCTTTAAAAATACCTTTCCCTTTTTATTTTCCAATCTTTAATCTAGTCATGCTGCTACAAATTTTATATCCACTGTATAAAAATGTTGTCAACCGTACTGAAAATTTTAAATTATTTACTTCCAGTTTGTATGTCCCCACATACTTTATACTGCTTTTAATATTTATCAAGAAGGCCGTATGTAAAACCTCCTTCATTCCAAATCCTTTCCCCTTGCCAGCACTCCTGAGTCCGCTATTTCTTCCACGTTTCCTTTTTTCTTTTTATTCATTTTCCTCAGCGCCTCAGGTTTACCAGATAAGGAATTTATTACAAAGAAGGAAAGGACGTGGAAAGAACAAGACAAAGGTTTCCCAGAAACCACTGACCTTCTGTGGAATTGTTACTTTTCTGGCTCTATTTTGAGCCAGTTCCCCAGTTTTCTACACGTGGCTTACGGTTTGGGCCTAAAACCTGACACAGTCCCGAAAAAAAGTTCACCGTCTAAGTAATGAAACCCATGAATAATTCCTTTTCACCCACTCCAGGGAAATTATTGTAATAAAAATTTTTTTCAGGGTAAAGCATTTCACCCCTCACTTAGTTCTTTTACACATTGAATTATATCATAATAGTGTTCTGGGATTGACAAGTTTTAATACTGAAAATTTTCAAATGAGCAAACAGATTCAGAGAGGTTAAGTAACTTGAGCAAGGTCACAGAGTAAGTGGCAGAAGTGTCACTTGAATCCAGGTCTCCTGAATCAAAGTTCAACTCTGTTTTCCACCAAACTACACTGCCTCACTTAGATTTGCTTTGTTAACAAGGTTGCTGAGCTAACTCATGAGTATCTCATCATCCAAAATAACCACTCCACCCCTTTTCTGTTGAACTCATGTAACATGAAGCACTCTTCACTTGCATTCGTTCAGTTCATTTCATATCTCTGAAACCACGGACCTGGACTCATTGTAGGTGCTTGAGTTTACTTACGACAGAAAGTCAAACACATGCATTGCCAAATTCACCAGTGAGTCAAGAGTGAGGCTGATACAGGTCCATGACCCATAAAGGCCATTAGGGGAAAAAATAATGATTGGACATAAAAAGCAGTCAGTTTCAAAACTTTTTTTTGAAAAACAAAATCAAGAAGATAGAAAGTGCTCTATTTTATTCTTGACATGGATTTTCTTCTTTTACCAGCTTCTAGAATAACCAAAAAAGAACTGACTTTTCCTCATCCATCTGACCAACATTTACTGAGTCTGTTACACACAGTTTTAAGGTGCTGGGGAGTTACTGCACAGACACAACATGACAAAACTACTGCATGAATGAAAATGCCATTCACAAAATGTCACCTTACATCTTATATTTTAAAGAAATAAATATTTGACATAAGTCAGAGAGATGAGCAGGAAGGAGCTTCAGTTCTTAGCACTCAAAGACACCACACCACAATGGTTGTACCTGTGTTTGAGAAGGTCCTAAAAGAGATAAGTTGTTTTTATCAAAATGAGATGTATTTATCTAAACGCTGATGTAAAATCACTTGTAAATATGATATATTTTGTTTTGCTGTAGCAAAACAGATATGATAGCAGCTTTTTTGCATATTTAGCTAGAATAAATCATTCTTATTGACATTAGCAGCTGTGTAGTCAGTAAAGAATTACTGTTGCTATTACTTGGTGGTATTTATAAATACTTTTATTTTCTAAGTGCTTTACAATCACTTATTGTCTAATTAATATCTAATCATCTGTTTACAAGTAATAATCACACATGTAGAGCAGTTTAATCAAAACTTCAAATGCAGCCGCCATCATACTCAAGAATGTTGTGTAAATTTTGGTCCCTCCTTGATGGGATTTGGGTCCAGACATACGGCCAAAACAGATAATACAACAGAAAAAAAAATGAATAAAGATTCCTCACTTGGATTTGAGCATAATTTGGTATCACAGCTTTTGCATGACAAATATATTATCTGAATGTCAGTGGGTAAGAATATAGGTAATTTTCAACACCTAAGTGCTCAATTACACAGACGTATAAAAATTTTAATTTATTTAAGTCACAAAATTGGATGATAGTTTATAATAAGTGTTCAAGGGCAGACACCAATTTAACATTGGAACTGTTAGTCACAATCACCGTTTCAGTGATTTTCATAAAAGAGATCAAATGTAGCAAAGGTGGCTTGGGGACCTTCGAGGTTAATCTAACCAGATTTACATGTAGACCAAGCTATGGCCAGTACAAACACCTGCCACTTTTAATTATCCAATGTAAGTGGATGTACTGCTGTCTCCCTTGAGTCTCCCCCAAGTGTTCCATGAAAGGATTTTTTAAGCAGGTAAATGATATGCATACTAATTCAGCTTTTTCCCCTAGGATAAATTTTCCTACAAGTAGAATTGCTGAGTCAGAGGACTTGCATTTTTAAGGCTTTATATACATTTTTTTTGAGGCTATTGTCAAATCGTCCTCCAGAATAGTTGACCAAATCGCCACTTCTCCTGATAATCCCCAAGAGCTGTGTTTCTTGGTTATTGATCTGCCATTACCAGTTTTCTTCCTTCTTGCTTTCCCACCAGGCAGTTTCTCAGTACTGCAGCAAATACTGCACGGTCCTGAGGATTGTGCCAGGGGCCTTCTGAACGTGCTACAAATGTGCTTGACTGGCAAGTGAAGAATCAAGACCATCCGATGCCAGGATAGATAAATTCATTTACAAGTAAACTATTATTACAATCCTTGGACTTTATACTAATTGATTTGAATGGCCTGGACTCCAAAGTGAAATCTTCATCTTGCAAAATCTGTACTTGGTATCTTTGAATGCTTAAAGAGAGATTTGGTTTAATCTTCTGTATTAGTTTCCTATTGCTGCTGTAACAATTTACCTCAAACGTAGTGGCTTAAAATAACACAAATTTATTATCTTAAAGTTCTGGAGGTCAGAAGTCTGAAAGGGATCTCAGTGGACTAAAGCCAATGTATCAGCAAGACTGCATTTCTTCTGGAGCCTCTAGAGGAGGCTTTTTCCAGCTTCTAGAGCTGCCTGCATTACTTGGCTCACAACCCTCTTCCTTCCATCTCAAAAACAGCAATTGCACCACTCCAGCCTCTGCTTCAGGAGTCATATCTTCTCTAACTCTCCTGCCTGCCTCTTTCTCTTGAAAAGACCCTTGTGATGACACTGGGCCCACCTGAGTAATCCAGGATACTCACTCCCATTGCAAGATCTTGAACCTAATTACATCTGTAAAATCCCTTTTGCCATGTAAAGTAACGTATTTCCCAGGTTCTGGGAATTAGGATGTGGACATATGTGGGGGGGGGCATTATTCTGAATACCACCCTTTCCTTAGCATGAGCTGGACCTGGTATCTCATCTCCAGATATTCGAACAATACATTCCCTGTAATTTTAATACTTAGTAATTTGTGAAACCCTACTCTGTGTCAAGCACAGGCACTATGCCAAGTTTGCAGAAAAGAATCCGTGATTAGAGAGGTTAAGTAATTTGCCCAAAGTCATGGAGCCGGTCAATGGCAGAGCTGAGTTTCAAACCCAGGTCTGTTGGACTTCAAAGCCCCTGCTCATCATATGTTGCCTCTGCAGCTCATTTCCCATACTCTGCTTGGCTTGCTCTCTTTGGATAGCCTTCTTGTTGAAAGCTTTTCATTTAGTTTGACATTAAATAATACAACCTAGCTAGGTAAAACCTTTTATTAAGCCCCTATAAATCTCATATTTGACTCATTCAGTAGGTGCCAATGGAGGATGTCATCTTGAAACACTCATTCAAGTTGTCTTCACATCCTCTAATAAATCTTCCAAAAAGTAGCATCAGATGGGCTCTTCCTCCATCATACAAGCAGAAGTAGACTCAGGAGGTTATCTTCTCTGTGAGTGAAATGTAAATCTCTGAATAATATCAGGTAGTGCTGGTGAGAATTGATCTTTCCAAAGGCCCCCAAGTATATCAGATATCTTATTCTTGAAAAAAGAGAACCTAACACTTTAGGGGTATAAGTTCATGTCTTAATAAAGTTTCTCATTGTCTCTGCTTCACTCCACAAGGTTCTCAGCCTTGATTGTACATTAGAATCACCTGGCGGTGGTGGGCCTTTCAAACCCCCTGAGGCTACATTCCCACTCTCTAGATATTCTGGCCTAATTGGCCTTGGGAACAGTATCAGAACTTTCACAATTACAAAACCAAAAAAAAAAGTTGAAAACCACTATGGTGAAGCAGATATGGTGAGAGACTTTACTAAGACATGGGTCTTGACCCCAAAGCTATTAGGCTCTCTTTTTTTCCAAGAATCTCTATTTTGTTTACATTGAAAGAAATAAGCCCTATTAGTGTATGTGTCCCACGAAGCTGGCTATGTGAAAACCATTATGTCTAAAAGCAATCATTTTAAACCTAGTCTACTTATGTGCCAGATGAGAGGTTATGTTGAATGACTCACTAATGGTGCTTGAGAATAACTATATACAGTCAGTGTGCTTCCACAGAAGGCCATCTTTGCTACAAGAAGAAATTCTCTTGAGTAAGCAACTAAGCGGGCATGGAATAAGCACTTTCAAAGAAAAATAATCCTTTATTTCTGCAAAATAGTCTGGATAACCTCACCACACCATTCAACCATAAGAACTTAACAGGAGCAAAACCATTAGCATTAAACCATGGCAGTCCCTAGCACATATAATACCACCATTGCTCAAAACATTTTTGGAGTAATTCTTTTGAAATTTTCATCGTGGCAGCTTTATAAGGCCACTTATGAAAAGCAATTACATTGGAATTTTTGGATCCAAAGAGGTATTAACCAGATTCATCATTCACCTATCAAACTATCAATCAGTAACCCTCAATGATGACTGTGCCCTCTGATGGTATCCCGTAAGAACAGAGGGGTGGTCTACTCTGGCAAAAAATTCCTGAAGGGCTAGGGATCTTAAGTGAGGAAGGTGACCCAAAGCTAGGCTCTGAAGTCAATTTTTTTTTAACATCTTTATTGGAGTATAATTGCTTTACAATGGTGTGTTAGTTTCTGCTGTATAACAAAGTGAATCAGCTGTACGTATACATATATCCCCATATCTCCTCCCTCTTGCATCTCCCTCCCACCCTCCCTATCCCACCCCTCTAGGTGGTCACAAAGCACCGAGCTGATCTCCCTGTGCTATGCGGCTGCTCCCCACTAGCTATCTATTTTACATTTGGTAGTGAATATATGTCCATGCCACTCTCACTTCATCCCAGCTTACCCTTCCCCCTTCCCGTGTCTTCAAGTCCATTCTCTACATCTGTGTCTTTATTCCTGTCCTACCCTGAAGTCAATTCTTGTAGAGCATATGTCCTCAAACTTTAATGTGCATAAGAATCACCTGGAGAACTTGTTAAACTACAGTTTGCTGGGCCCCATTACCAGACTCTAATTCAGTAGGCCTGGGTAGGGCCGGTTAATTTCACATTCCATCAGCTCACAGGTATTGCCTGAGGCCCACACTTTAAGTAACACTGTTGTAGGGTGAAACTGTGAAGATAAAAATACTCATGCGAGGGACTTTCCAGGTGGCACAGTGGTTAAGAATCCGCCTACCAATGCAGGGGATACGGGCTCGAGCCCTGGTCTGGGAAGATCCCACATGCCACAGAGCAACTAAGCCTATGTGCCACAACTACTGAGCCTGTGCTCTAGAGCCCGTGAGCCACAGCTACTGAGCCCGTGTGCCACAACTACTGAAGCCCACATGCCTAGAGCCCGTGCAGCAAAACAAGATAAGCCACCACAGTGAGAAGCCCGTGCACCACAATGAAGACCCAACGCAGCCAAAAATAAGTTAATTAATTTTAAAATCATTAAAAAAATACTCATGTGAACATGTAAGTTCTATTATCCTTTTTTAAAAGGATAGAAATTATCGAAAGGACTCAGGAACCAACTTGGAGAGACTCCTGCCAACCAAAGATGAAAAGGGAAGCATCCAAAGGGTAAGAACTGCAATGGATTGAAATCCACCAAATACGTTTAAATCCATGAGTTCCTAATACTACCAAAAAAAAAAAATCCCAAACAAACCCAAAACCTCAGTTGTCTGCATTGGAAAATTCAAGGGAACAAATGCATTATTTTGAAAACTGGGAACTGGAGGGAAAGAATTAAGCATGTATCTTACCTTTCCTCTACAAACTGTACCTCTGGGTGACCAAATAGTAAGGAAGGAGAAGTGTATCATTGTAGAATGAGTAATGAAGAAGGTAATGAAAAAAGCAATGACTGAGACTAGCCATATATTATAATGCCAAGTGAATGACTGGATCTAGACATTAAGCATCAATAACTGCTAACATGACAAAAAGACAATCCCAAATGTTATATGCTCCTGATAGAGGTACACGCACCACCTATGAAGTAGTTTGCCAAGTAAATAGAACCTGGCTGTGACCACACCTCTTGATGCAAGACCAATTTACGTGAAATACAGAAGGGATAAAGGAGTATGCTAACGGCACAGGGATGCAATCAACAAAATCCAGATTGTGGGACGCTCTATAGGACAAAGCCAGTTTGTACAATCAAAAAACTGAAAGAGGCAGTGCGCTGGGCAGTCCCACGGCTCTGTCTCCTGCTACAACGGTGTGTGGACAGAACAGACCCAGGGGCGCCCCTCGCTCCCGCCTCCGACCCCCTCCAACCTGTGTTCCACTCGCAACCTTCGGAACCAGCCGCTCAGCTGTCCTCGGCCACCGGGACCGCCAGCACCATATTTTGAGCTTAACGCCGTATTACCGATCCACCACGAGCTCCCAGATTCGTCAGAACGATTCCGCCGAGGTGGAGGCCGCCGTCAACCGCCTGGTCAACATGCACCTGCGGGCCTCGCGCACCTACCTCTCTCTGGGCTCCTAGTTCCACCGCCACGACGCGGCTCTGGAGGGCCTGGGCCACTTTCTCCGCGAAGTGCCCGAGGGGAAGCGTGAGGGCGCCCAGCGCCTCTTGAAAATGCAGAAACAGCGCGGCAGCCGCGCCCTCTTCCAGGACGTGCAGAAGCGTCTCAGGATGAGTGGGGTGAAACCCAGGACGCTGTGGAAGCCGCCATTATCATGGAGCAGAACCTGAACCAGGCCCCTGTGGACCTGCACGCGCTGGGCTCTGCCCGCGCAGACCCCCGCCTCTGTGACTTCCCGGAGAGCCGCCTCCTAGATGAGCAGGTGAAACTCATCCAGAAGATGCGCGATCACCTGACCAACCTCCGCAGGCCGGCTGGTCCCCAGGCGGGGCTGGGCGAGTCCCTCGTCGAAAGGCTCACCCTCCAGAACGACTAGGAGCCTCCGGAGCCCAGCGGCCTTTGAGGAGCCCCTCTGGCGTCAGGGCTTCTGCCTGAAGCCCCTCTCTGCAGCCACTAGGCAGCTTTTTAACCACCCTGGAGCGCTCTCCCAAACCTTGGACCAAATGGAAACAATAAAGCTTTTTGCAGAAAAAAAAAATTGAAAGAAATGATATCTAGAAGACATAGCAATCAATTGAAATATATAGACAATATTATTGGGATCCTAATTCAAAACACTGTAAAAAAAATTACAAGGTTTATGAAACAACTAGAAATTTGAACAGTTTCTGGATGCTATAAAAAATAATTAATTTGTTTAGGTATGAAAATGATATTGTGTTCATGTTTTTAAAAACTTTATTTTAGAAATATACACTGAAGTATTTGCAGATGAAATATATCATGTGGGTGTGAGGAGTGGATAGGACTCTAGATGAGTAGTTCTGAACTGGGTGCAATTTTGCCCCCCAAGGCACATTTAGGATGTCTGGAGACATTTTTGGTTGTCGCATCGTGCGGGCGGTGCTCCAGGCATCTAGTGGGTGGAGGCCATGGATGCTGCTAAACATCCTACAGCGCACAGGAACAGCCCTCCACTGGGGGGGAATAGCTCTGCCCTGGCACCCTGATGACCTTGAACCTGTCCATGTAGTTCACACTGGCAAAGACTTGAACTGCAGCTCATCTGAGTGTTGGCAGACTGCCCTGTGATCTTCCTGGAACATGAGAGATGGGAGGCCTGTTAGGAGCCACTCTGAGCCCATCTCCCACTCCCTCCCTACATCCTCTGAGAGGCTTTCATGAGAGTTTCTAATGCCTTCTTGGTTCTATTGAAGTATGGAGCTTCCTGCCCTGCCCTCCTCACTGTAGAGCTGAAGAGTAGAAAACCAGTTAGTTGCCATTTACAATGGGCTTCTCATCAGTGGGAGTTGAGGTCATCTGGCCTCTTTTGTTTCCATGTTGTCCTTTTCGATATGTGGGACAAGGATGACAGGAAGCTGGCTACATTTCTTTCACGTCTACGTAAGTAATAAACTGGGGGCTTCCCTGGTGGCGCAGTGGTTAAGAATCCTTCTGCTAATGCAGGGGACATGGGTTCGAACCCTGGCCCGGGAAGATCCCACATGCCTCGGAGCAACTAAGTCTGTGCACCACAACTACCGAGCCTGTGCTCTAGAGCCCGTGAGCCACAACTACTGAGCCCATGTGCCATAACTACTGAAGCCCGCACGCCTAGAGCCCCTGCTCCGCAACAAGAGAAGCGACTGCAATGAGAAGCCTGCGCACCACAACCAGGGAAAGCTCGTGAGCAGCAACAGACCCAACACAGCCAAAAATTAAAAAATTAAAAATTAAAAATTAAAAAAAAACTGTCTGAAACCAAAAGGAACTCAATGTACTTTTACCAGTCGAATCAGTCAGACCTTGGCTAGGGTCTTGCCTTGTCTTGTGTGTGGACTGGACACATGTAACAAATAATTATCAAGCCCAAAATGTCCATAATGGCAATGTTGAAAAGCTCTAGATGAAACAATATTGGTCATGAGTTGATCATTGTTGACGCTAGGTGAAGTGTACATGAACAGCACAAATGGGAAGGAACTGTTTTGTCTAATTTTGCATGTGTTTGAATCTCTCCATAATAAAAGTATTTTTTGAAAAGATAAAAATTGGTCACTGCTTTATTAGCTGTCTAGCACTTTAAGTGCCTATACTGAGGCAATGTGTATAAATGCACAAAGTTTGCCGTCAGATTTCTAGCTCCACTGCTAAATTACAAACTGTGTTCTTCAGCAAATTACTCAGCATCTTTCGGCCTCAGTTTCCTCACCAATAAAATAAGGCTAATGATGTCCCTGAGGATTTTGTAGGGAATAAATATGTGTTTAGCTGAGTGCCTTAAATAAATACTTTTATTAGACTTTCTTCCTTTGTTCTTTTTGTCTGCTACTTTTCAATACAGAAACGCAAGGAGCCCTTCTTGTCATCTGGACAAGTAATTTTGATCCAGTCAACTTCTTTTCATATTACTCCCTGGAAAATGTAGATGGCCTGGTACGTTTGGTTCCAAGGGTTTAAAACAGCAAACCCTGGAGGGATCCAGGGAATGAGGGGTGAGAATAAACGTGTGTAATTAACTCAGTAGTTTTCAATCCAGGGTGATTTTGCCCCGCAGGGGATATTTAACAATGTCTAGAGACATTTTTGGTTGTCACAACCTGGGTAGAGGGGTGCTACTGGCATCTACTAGTTAGAGACCAGGGATACTGCTAAATATCCTACTATAGGCACAGGATTGCTCCCCACAATAAAGAATTACCTGGCCCCAAATACCAGTAGTACCAAGGCTGAGAAACCCTGGGCTAATGTGACTAAAACTCCTAGATGAAGCTTTTCCTAGATAATTAACTTTGCCTTTCTTTGTTCTTCTTACCCGACGCATACAGGTTATTAAAGGCATGCTCAGGAGAAATCATTCAAAATGTGATTACTCTATCTCTGTGGCCCTAATTTGTTTTTCATTTCTTTATGAGAAAAAAAAGCTGAGTAGTGTTCTGATTTTATTGCTGTTGAGTTTCAAACAGCAAACTTGAAGCATGCACTGATTACCTTTTTAATTAATACACTGTGAAGGCAGAGCATCACTTTATTAACTAGTGCGAAGGATGTACCATCTCCCAACAGCTTGGTAGTCTTTATTCCCAACTGTTATGCCAATGGGGGAGGATTGGGATGAAGAGGTTTCAGACACTGCTTCCCAAACAGATATATTTCTCTTGTTAAAATTGCCCAGCTAAGGGGGCTTCCCTGGTGGCGCAGTGGTTAAGAATCGCCTGCCAATGCAGGGGACACAGGTTCGATCCCTGGCCTGGGAAGATCCCACATGCCGCGGAGCAACTAAGCCCGTGAGCCGCAACTACTGAGCCCATGTGCTACAACTACTGAAGCCCCCGCACCTAGAGCCTGTGCTTCACAACAAGAGAAGCCACCACAATGAGAAGCCTGCGCACCGCAACGAAGAGTAGCCCCCGCTCGCCGCAAACAGGGAAAAGCCCATGCGCAGCAACGAAGACCCAATGCAGCCAAAAATAAAATAAATTAAATAAAAATAAATAAATTTAAAAAAATTGCCCAGCTAGGTTTAGATGACACCTGCCTAGCATGTCATTATTAAATAGAAAACATGATGGGTAATTCCTCTCTCCCCTCCATCCCCTTTCTAAAGTCAGAATACTTGAGGTCAAGACCATAGTACCACAGGCACTGAAGGAAAGAGTCAGGTAAATGGTGGTAACTGTGTATTCAACTGGCAAACAATGGTAAGGCTATTTCTGTGAGATGTGTTGTGTGTTGGGGTGTGGGGAGTGAAGAGTGGGGTAAAAATGTTTAAGGTAAAAAGTGGGGAAAAATCTGTAAACGTGGTGGAATGGCTTAAGCATCTATGATGTGGTTCGTATTTCTTTATTTCTCCCTCACCCCACCCCATGTGTTCTATGAAAACTGCCCCACCCCACAGCCCAGGGAACTGGGTTAGGACACCCAATTAAGAGAGCCAAGCCATGGCCTACTCAGTGGTTTCTGAGATCCTCAGATTCCCTCTTTCAGGAATTAGAACTAAGAGGTGGAGACTGGGGACTTCCCTGGTGGTCCAGTGGTTAAGACTCCGCACTTCCACTGCAGGGGGTGCAGGTTCAATCCCTGGTCTAAGATCCCGCGTGCCACGCTGCGCAGCCAAAAAAAAAAAGGTGGAGACTGAATGGGTCAGGAGCTGAGTTGTGGGCAGAGCAGCAGAGTAAGTATGTCCACAGATGACCCTTCCTGACAGCTTCTCAAGCTGCCCTAGTTCCTGTCCTTGCTAAGGTCTGCTTTTCAGCTTTCTGTGGCTTCTATTAGACAGCCCTTTGCATTCCTCCCTACTGAAAAAGCTAGCTTAGTGGGTGATGTTCCTTACAATCCAACCATCTATGTCTGAGACAGATGTGTCCACATCACCACCAAGAGATGAGACTAACATGAGAAATGAAGCTGACAGCTGTCTAACAGGGAAAGGCCACTTAACAGTCATTTGCGCTTCATGCCTAGGAGGGTCAAGGGACGACACTAGGCCCCAGAGACCAGCTCCCAGTAAATTCCCTGTCTCAGAAATCCTATAAGCAGTTCTAGATATACCACACTTTTGATACTTTCATATGCAGTCTTATAACTCATTTTGTGTTATTATATTGAATTATTATTTATCTCATCATGTGACCTAATCCTCATTTGTAACCTTGATATCTATCTCTCATTTTGTCAATTAATTCACCAACCAGACTTGGGAAGATCAGTTCATACCCCAAGGGTCCGTCCACTTTCTCACATCATCCTCAACCCACTCAGACTGACTTCTGCCTCCACCACTCCACTAAAACTGAGTTATGTTTCCATGTGTTTCTTAGATGCACAGAAGGATCTTTTACAGTAGTGGTTCTTGCTTAGGAGAGATTTTGTGCCCCCCCCCGCCCCAAGGTGATTTTGCAGTGTCTGTTTTGATTGTCACAAGTTGGAGGGTGCTACTGGCATCTGGTGGGTAGAGACCAGGGATGCTGCTATACATCCTAGAATGCACAGGAAAACCACACATAACAAAGAATTATCCATCCCCAAACGTCAATAATGCCAAAGTTGAGAAACCTTGTTTTAGGGCAAAGATGGGTCTTTGAGAGATATAGCACAATTCAAAATGGGCAAAGACTTTGAGTAGATATTTCTCCAAAGAAGATATACAAATGGCTAATGAGCACATTAAAAAAATGCTCAACATCATTAGCCAATAGGGAAATGAAAATCAAAACCACAATGAGATACCACTTCACACCCACTAGAATGGCTATAATTTTTTTAATGGAAAATAACAAGTATTGGTGAGTATATGGAGAAATTGGAACCCTCACACATTGCTGGTGGGAATGTAAAATGGTGCAGCCTCTTTGGAAAACAGATTGAAAGTTCCTCAAAAAGTTAAAAGTAGAGTTACCATTTGAACTAGCAATTCCACTTCTAGGTATATACCCAAGAGAACTGAAAACATGTCCACAAAAAAACTTGTACACGAATGTCACAGCAGCATTATTCACAATAACCAAGGAGTGAAAACAACCCAAATGTCCATTGACTGATGAATAGAGAAACAAATGGTTGTATATCCATACACTGGAATATTATTTGGCCACAAAACAGAATGGAGTACCGATACATGCTACAACATGACTGAACCTTGAAAACAGATGCTAATGGGACTTCTCTGGTGGTGCAGTGGTTAAGAATCCACCTGCCAATGCAGGGGACACGGGGTCGATCCCTGGTCTGGGAAGATCCCTGGTCTGGGAAGATCCCACATGCCGTGGAGCAGCTAAGCCCGGGCACCACAACAACTGAGCCTGCCCTCTAGACCCCGTGAGCCACGACTACTAAGCCCGTGCGCCACAATTACTGAAGCCCACCCGCCTAGAGCCCATGCTCTGCAACAAGAGAAGGCACCACAGTGAGAAGCCCGCGCACCACAACGATGAGTAGCTCCTGCTCGCCGCAACTAGAGAAAGCCCACGTGCAGCAACAAAGACCCAACGCAGCCAAAAATAAAATATAATAAAATAAATTTTAAAAAAAGAAAACATATGCTAAGTGAAAGAAGCCAGACACACACAAAAAACCACATATTGTATGATTTCATTTATATGAAATTTCCAGAATAGGTAAATCCATAGGACAGAAAGTAGATGAATGGCTGCCTTGTGCTGGGGGTATTAGGAGGGAACAGAAAGTGACTGCTAATGAGTACGGAATTTCTTTTGGGGGATGATGAAAGTGTTCTAAAATTAAATTGTGTTGATGCTTACATAACCCTGCGAATATACTAAAAAAATTGATGTATATACTTTATTTTTTAAAATTTTACTGGAGTATAGTTGATTTACAATGTTGTGTTAGTTTCAGGTGTACAGCTTAACATATACTTTATTTTTTATTTATTTATTTACTTTATTTTTGCCTGTGTTGGGTCTTTGTTGCTGCGCGCGGGCTTTCTCTAGTTGTGGTGAGTGGGGTCTACTCTTTGTTGCGGTGCGCAGGCTTCTCATTGTGGTGGCTTCTCTTGTTGCGGAGCACAGGCTCTAGGTGCACAGGCTTCAGTAGTTGTGGCAGGTGGACTCAGTAGTTCTGGCTCGCGGGCTCTAGAGCACAGGCTCAGTAATTGTGGCGCACGGGCTTAGCTGCTCCGCGGCATGTGGGATCTTCCCAGACCAGGGATTGACCCCGTGTCCCCTGCATTGGCAGGCGGATTCTTAACCACTGTGCCACCAGGGAAGCCCGACTTATATACTTTAAAATGTGAATTATATCTGTAAAAGAATGTCTCTTTCAATCTGCAGAGTGCCTACTCCGTGGTAGGTGCTCATTAAATAAGGCAGTACACCTGAGGCATGGAAGGCAAAAAGATTTCTATCCTGCTCTGATTACTAATATATTAACATTTTATGCCCAAAAAGTAACAGTAATTATTCTCTTAAATAACCTCCAAGTTAAGCAACCTGCAGAATTAATCAATGCTCTCCATTTCCCCTCAGAGTCCTAAGAGCCCTCTGAATGCTTCAGACTAAGTAGGTAAGCTACTCTTGGGAATGCCTGGATACTTTTGCTCCCACCAGTTGAGTCATAAGTTTTCCAAGAGTTAGCTGAACTTTTCCCCAAATCTGTTTATGCCCATTTTACTTGTGATTGTAACGGTATAATTTAATTAAATGTTATGTAAATTGATAAAATTATGGGAAACAAGAAGTTTTTTTTAAAGAAACTAAATTGTTTTAGAAAGAAAAGATACAGTCATGTGACTTTTTAAAATTGCTGTTGAATTAGGTGCAAACAAGACTACTATAAAAGATAGGGGATAAAATACCCCCAAATCTAGGATTCTATACTCAGAGTATTTTGAAAGTATCTTGAGTTTTCACTTCATTTAGAATTAACAAAATTTGGAAATCAGAGACATTGCATATATATATGCCTAATGAAAAAGAAAACACAGAACTCTAATCAGTGGACCAATTAAAGGATTGACAAATTATAATATATTTATTTTAAATTTAAATATAATGTTTAATGTATGTATTTATCATTTTTTAAAACAAGTCTCCCTTATAACCATTTTATTTTTCAATGAATTGACCTACTGGTCTGCATTGTATAGGATAAGAAGAATTCTGTACTCCCTGGTGATTATAACTCTCCGCTACCTTGTATAATGGAGAAAGCCCTACAAAACTCTTATTTATTTTTTTTCAAAACTCTTATTGGACTTCCCTGGTGGCACAGTGGTTAAGAATCCGCCTGCCAATGCAGGGGACACGGGGTCCTGGTCCGGGAAGGTCCTACATGCTGCGGAGCAACTAAGCCCGTGCTCCACAACTACTGAGCCCATGCGCCACAACTACTGAAGCCCAAGCGCCTAGACCCCGTGCTCCTCAACAAGAGAAGCCACTGCAATGAGAAGCCTCCCTGGTGGTCCAGTGGTTAAGACTCCGCGCTTCCACTGCAGGGGACACGGATTCGATCTCTGGTCGGGGAACTAAGATCCCGCATGCCACACTCAGCCAAAAAAAAAAAAAGAAAAAGTGTGGTAGTCACATGGAAAAGAATTTATGGGACAGATTTGTGTTCAAGTCTTACCCATCTCTCTTGGAGGCTGATCCAGCTCTGCCCATCTCTGGGGAAGCTGAGGAAGAGTTGTAGAGGGTGAGTCTGCCATCTCTCTAAGCAGGTCCCACCTGGCCTTCAGATATCACAAACCTATAGCAACCCTAGGAGTCTGGCAGGATTTGCGGTGGAGAGCCTTGTAAACAGTGATCACATCTTTGTTGCTGGTGTTAATGATAATATGAATTTAGAGGCTGGAGTCAAATTTTTTTAACATCTTTATTGGAGTATAATTGCTTTACAATGGTGTGTTAGTTTCTGCTTTTGGAGTCAAATTGAAGTTGGTTCACCCAACACTGATCTGTGTCTCAAAGGCTGGGATGAAACTCATTCACTCTCCTAGATGACCTTAGAGATGACCTTAGATGGACAAACTCAGGACTCTCCCTGGGCAAAGAGGATATAGAATAAACAGCGATTTAAATTCCTTTCACTCATTCAACAAACATTTACTAAGCATCTACAGTATGTCAGGTGCCAAGTATCTAAGATGAATGTGATAGTCTTCACTCTCAAAGAATATATAGAGTAAAAAATATATATGTAGGGCAAACTCTTAAAGATTAATTTTTTGTAAATATGATGGTACTGTTAAAAATTCTAATCATACTGGTCTTTGCTTTCAAAAGAGTTATCATTTACATGCTTCTGTACTTTTTATTTCTGTCTTAATGGAATGAGGAAAACAGATTTGAAACAGGCATTTTTCCTTTTTGTCCTGGACCATACTTTCCAATACTTTCCAATTTTTAAAATTCCTTTTCTCCTTCTGCGTGTGTGTGTGTGTGTGTGTGAGAGAGAGAGAGAGAGAGAGAGAGAAAGAGAGAGAGAGGAAGAAAGAGAGGGAGAGAGAGAGAGGATTTGTAGTTCATGGAAAGACAAAGAGAACTTTTCAAATATCCTAATACCTGGGGTGAGATTGAAATAAAGAGTATGTTTGCACATTATGAGGGCTCATTGTGAGAATGGGGCAAGATTAATTTTATGCCAGTTCTTGTATATTCTTTACTCAATGGTATTTGAGAGTTGGCTCCAAGTCCCTTAGAATAAAGGACAAAAATAAGAGAAACCAGTAAGATTCCTTTTCTCCCCATAGTTCCCAGCACTGGAAAGACCAAGGGAACCCCAGGTTTCACACACTTGCAAGTCCAGCCTCTTATTCCCATCTTTTTGCATGCTAATTGAGCCATTTTTGTGAGCCTGTGAGAGTTCTCAGATGCTTGATGGTCAAGGCTTGCTTTAGAGGACCACAGTGGGTGAGGCTCTACAGTTTAGGCAGAGACATTAGTGTCTTCTAGAGACTTGGATTCAGTTGTATCGGGAATGGAGCATGTGCTCCACCTGTCAATTTTCAGCCTAAGAACAATCAGCAGAGCAGCCTATGGCAGTGATGACACACCTGCTAATTGGTTTCAGAGGACATGTGACCTTGGATCAATCTACCATACAGTTTCCAAAGGAAACAAAGACAGCTGAGTTAGCTGAAGGCTGTGCAAATAAATGCCTGTTCCTGTAATATTAGGATTCATGTGCAGGAATTACAGAGGAATGAGAAGAAAGAGGCCTAATTGCTTTTTGGAACAAAAAGTAAAAATGTAATACCTACTTTCCCTTTAAGTGGCTTTAAAAAGTGCTCAGATAGTTGTGGTGGTTTTCTTTTTGGCACATTTGTTAAGTTTTCAAATGGTCCTGACTCTGCCACAGATATTATACAGGAGCTGGCAAAGACTTCATGACAAAGAGATCTCTTTCTAGCCTTTCCTGAACCAGAGATTGGCTCCCACAAGTGGCAGGAAAAAAAATGCTCAGATATCTAAACTTCAGAAATTTGGAGGGTTCTAAATGTTTAATTTCCTCCAAATAAAGACTAAATAGTCACCATACACTTATACTGTTTCTATTAATTTTTCTTTCTTCTCTTATGGTCTACGCACTATAAATTTCCTTTAAAGAACATAAGGAATTGACAAGTCATATTCTTTGAAACTTACTGCTAAATTGAGGAATTGAGTTTTATTTTTGCTAAAAAAGGCATTGAAGTTTGGTATGATCAAACAAAGCAAGTTATAAGAAACCACCTTAGCTAAAGATTTAGGAATGCAAGTGCCATTCTTCTCTAAAGAAATCGATATTCTCTTCTCTATCCTGTTACCTAGAACCTGTACCTGGCAAATGTGCTCAACATAATATTAGGGACTGACTGGTGCCGTGGGAAGGCAGCTGTCCCTTCTGAAGGAGCTGGCAGATTTCGTTCCCAAATCCTCGGGCTGGATAGCACTCCCCACCCCCACCCCTTATTTGGACACTGCAGATACAGAATATTCCATCACTGCAGAAAGTTCTATTGGATAATGCTGCTTTAAGCCATAATGTCTCTTTAATTTATTTTATTTTATTTTATTTATTTACTTGGTTGCACCAGGTCTTAGTTGCGGCACGCGGGATCTTCATTGCCACGTGCAGGATCTTTAGTTGCGGCATGTGAACTCTTAGTTGCAGCATGTGGGATCTAGTTCCCTGACCAGGGATTGAACCCAGGTCCCCTGCATTGGGAACACGGAGTCTTAGCCACTGGACCTCCAGGGAAGTCTCCATAATATCTCTTTTAGATACATCTCTTTTAGCACTCCCCACTCCCACCTGAGTGCCCAGAAAACATCTTCCTCACAAACAGGAAGCCCTTATCTCATCATGAAGGCTTTGCAGCAAAGACTGGTAAAGGAAAAAGAAGAAACGAGAGAGTTTTCTTTTTAATCCATGAATTCTTTGTAGAAAATCAGAGTCTACTCCAATGGGTGGCATCCTGAAAGAACTGTCTTTGTCTGCCAATCAACAGATTTTCATGGAACCTGTATTATGTGCCAGCCTCTGTGAGGGGCCCACAGGAGCACTCCTGCCAGGGAGTCCTGGGATATAGTGGAAGAAGCAAGGGCTTTGGAACTAGATCTTGAGCTAGTAAAAATTTCAGCATGAGGGACTTCCCTGGTGGACCAGTGGTTAAGAATCTGCCTTCCAATGCAGGGTACGTGGGTTCGATCCCTGGTCAGGGAACTAAGATCCTACATGCCACGGAGCAACTAAGCCTGCAAGCCGCAACTACTGAGCCTGTGTGCTCTAGAGCCCGTGAGTCACAACTAGAGAGAAGCCTGCGAGCTGCACCGAAGGGCCTGCGTGCAGCAACAAAAGATCCCGCATGCTGCAACAAAGATCCCATGTGCCTCAACTAAGACCTGACGCAGACAAATAAATAAATAAATAAATATTAATTTTAAAAATCATAGTATAATTTAAAAAAAACTTTTCAGCGTGAAAGTACTTTATGCTACTGACTTACCAAAGGAAGAGAGGAAGGTAAATCAATGGTATAAAATGATTTTACATAGAATTTAGGAATAGCAGAAGGGCTGCTGGAAAGAACTAGGCTAACCACATTATTTCCTACCAGGGCAATTTAGGGGATCCCGGTTTTAATGAATAAATAAAAATGATGTGTAATTATCATATCAATTGCTTACATCTAAGTGAGTGCTTCTGGAGTTATTTGATGGTGCTTAAAAACTTTGGTCTCTGAAGTGTGTTTAATGTCTCCTTGGCTCTTATCTATATTATTAATTTGCAGATCAAAGTTAACTTGGTGCTATGCAAATGAAGAAACTTCACATGAATGAGATTTCACGGTAAAATTTTTTTTATAGTAATCTTTTTTTATTTATTCATTTTTATATTTATTTTTGGCTGTGTTGGGTCTTCGTTTCTGTGCGAGGGCTTTCTCTAGTTGCGGCGAGCGGGGGCCACTCCTCATCGCGGTGCGCGGGCCTCTTCACTATCGCGGCCTCTCTTGTTGCAGAGCACAGGCTCCAGACGCGCAGGCTCAGTAGTTGTGGCTCACGGGCCTAGCTGCTCCGCGGCATGTGGGATCTTCCCAGACCAGGGCTCGAACCCGCGTCCCCTGCATTGGCAGGCAAGATTCTCAACCACTGTGCCACCAGGGAAGCCCCCACGGTAGAATTTTAAATCCATATCTCTTGTGACAGAACTGCAATATATTCTGAGGAAATGTGTCAATATATCTAAAAGAGACATTATGGCTTAAAGCAGCATTATCCAATAGAACTTTCTGCAATGATGGAATATTCTGTATCTGCAGTGTCCGAATAAGGTAGCCACTAGCCACCTGTGACTACTGAGCGCTTGAAATGTGGCTAGTGCGAGTGAGGATCTAAACTTTACATTTTATTTAGTTTTAATTAATTAAAATTAAATTTAAACAGTCATATGTGGTTAGTGGCTACCTTATTTGATGGTGTAGGTTGAAAGAAAAAGTGAAACTGGGTTCCAAGAATCTGAATTTCAGCCCTCTGCTTAACTACATTGGACAATTTACTTAACCTCTTTGAGCCTCAATTTTCACTTGAAAATGAGAATATAAATAATATCTACCTCATAGCCTTTGGAGTAAGAGGAATTGCGATGATGTTCAGGCATTCTCCTATTATCAAAATAAGTGCCAATCAAGTACTAAAGTTAAATATGTGGAAAGTGAATAACCAACTCTTTCAAATAAAGGGAGTTTCCATTCTTGGAGAGATTAAAAATACAGTTGACCCTTGAACAACGGGTTTGAACTGTGCGGGTCCACTTACTATTTTCAATAGTAAATACTACAGTACTACACCACCCGTGGTTGGTTGCATCCTCGGACACGGAGGGCAGACTAAGTTATACTCAGATTTTCAACTGCACGGAGGGTTGGCCCCCTAACCCTTGCACTGTTCAAGGGTCAACTGTATTATTAAATTCAAAACCTCACCGTTCAGATACAATATTTAATGACAATGTTTATAACTATTAGCTGGTAAGCAGCACCATTAGCAATAGCCTTAAATGGTCATGTGTCAGCTTGAGGGTATCAATGTATGGTGCCCAAAAGGGCTGGCAGTCAGAAAATTAAATTTACAGAAATTGAGATCAGCTTCTGTATGAAAAGTACACTGAGAACTGAAAAGCATGATTAAAATGTTAATGCAATCATTTCTTTATTATTGTTACAATTAATAATAGAATTCATCTTGCTTGCCCAAGGAGGTTAAATAAACCCACTCCATTTAACTGGGAGAAACTGAGGCTCAAATTAGCAGAATAGGCTAGTGGTTAGGAGTTTGAACACTTTCATTGGCTATAATCACATGAAATAAGGCATGTAAAGTACTTGGACAGGGCATGCCACCTACTAAGAACTAAAAATGTCAGCTATTATTATGATAATAAGTGATGCTATTAGGAGATCCATGAGATTAGAAGCCTTTGGCTATTTTTCAATTCACAAAAGGTATAGGAGTACAGAGTGATATTTGCAGATTGAATTCTACATAACTCTACGTAGAAAGATTAAATCAATTTTCCGTATTTGGACCAGTCAAGAACTGAATCTAATTGTTTTGATACCACTTCAAACCTATTTTTGGAATGAGGCATGAATGAGTGAGTAAATGAATGAATGAATGACTAAAATGCCTCCTGAGTCATTCAAATGACTCTTCAACATACAAATTGCTCCAAATCTGAGATAATATGGAGGCAAACAGGGAAGGGACCGATTGGGGGAAATGGTCTACCAGTCAAGTAGCTCAAGTGCCTGGTGGATATGGACCCAGATTCCTTTCTGAGCCATCCGATGCTTTAACCAGCCATCCCCAGCCACCCCCAGGGGCATGGGAAAGTTTTGAAGGAGTGCTGGGATGGGAAAGAGCAGGGCCAAGTGTCTTAAGGCCTGAGAAACCAATCTCTGGGGAGTGCTGTGAAAGCAGCTTTTCTATGAAGCAGAGAGATTACATCAATCTCTTCTTCACATCATCTGGAATCCTTACTATTTTGTCTTACCACCTAAACTTTTTCTGTCTAGAACTCTTTGGTTTAACAAAGCTCCACTAAAGTGCACATTCCCCTAGGCACCCCTCCCCCCAAATAAAAGACCATAGAAGGTAGTATCACTTATATGATAGTTACACTGCAAGGAATTCAGAAATGGATGTTCTAATCAGGATTTTGTGACTTTTCTACTAGGAAAGTTTCTAATACTACAAGATAATGAACATTTTGTTAAAATATTTCTCCAGCACCCTCAGGCTCCTACAGCATCATTCTTGGCGTTGAACTACCTACATTTACTCATACTGATCTGACCTTCTGAAAATTTTTTCCTTATTTTTTTAATTGAAGTATAGTTGATTTACAATGTTGTGCTAGTTTCAAATGTACAGCAAAGTGATTCAGTTATACACACGCATATATATATATATATATATATATATATATATATATATATATATTCTTTTTCAGATTCTTTTCCCTTATAGGTTATTACAAGATATTGAATATAGTTCCCTGTTCTATACAGTAGGTCCTTGTTGTTTATCTATTTTATATATAGTAGTGTGTATCTGTTTGACCTTTTTTTTTAGGAAGAGAATTTGTTCCTGTCTTCTGACTCTGTCCAGGATGCTTGCATTCTCAGTCAGGGGATAAAGAACCATTAGCCACAGTTTTTCATTTTTATCACCTTAAGAAGGGAAAATATTTCTCTTAAGAAGGGATAATATTTCTCTCTCTCTTTTTTTTTTCTTTCTCTTTTGGCCGCGCCACACGGCTGTGGGATCCTGGTTCCCCAACCAGGGCCTGAACCCGGGCCCTCGGCAGTGAGAGCACAGAGTCCCAACCACTGGACCACCAGGGAATTCCCAATATTTCTCTTTTGAGTGTGATTCTATTAATTATCACAGGTCCATCACAGATACATAGGACTTAACTTTTTGAACCTACCTTGATAATCAAAGAGGCACAAATCAATAAGAAAGCGTGTACATTACCTTGCGCCAGAATTGGGGGGTGCAATTGTCCCTGGTGTCCTCTTCCATGGTGCAATCCTGGTGACCCACCATGTCTGCTCCTGATGTGCTTTCCCTCTTTTTTTAGAGTCCTCTCTTCCCTTTGGAGTTCTTTTGAGGCACAAGGTGAAAATTTTCTTTCTGAGGATTTACGGGAGCACTTTACCAAAAGTTAAGCTTAAAGATAAGCTCGGAGGAGCTAGTTGTGTCCCAGTGCTTGAATAAGCAGAGATCCAAGTTGCCGGGCGCTCTTGCTTTATTTACCATAAGCCTCCTGTTGTCCCCTCCGGCTGTTGTTCATTGACAATTGCTGTGCTCTGGCCCGGCGCAGTGAAGGCCTGTTGCTGGGGACAGGCAGGTTGTGGTGAAAAAGGCCATTGTTTCATCTACCCTGTCCCTCACTGGAGCTATGGCAACAAATTCCGCTGGTGAATTAACAATGTCATTGTGTGCTGGCTCAACTGATTATGCTCCTGGAATGACAAATATTTTCTCTCTTTTTTTCAACATAAAAAGTGGTCAAGACCTTGAAGTGTTAACATACAACTCAGCACTTTCTTCAAATACGAGAATAAAGATGGAGAAAATAAATCTCTCAAACGGACTTTGATTCTAATAAACATTTTATCTCTTTCAGGTAGCTATTCTAAGCACCATTGGCAGTGAATTTGTGCATTTTAACAATGTGGAATCTTCACAATTTGTGTTAAAGTCATTTCCCCTCAGATAATGCTGTGTGTTAAGAGAACTCTTTAAACATGCATGTGCTTGGGGCTTTCTCTGAAAAAGATTCTTTTTCAATCTGGCTACAGCAAAGTGCTATGGGAACTTTGGCTGCTGACTGTTAAAATGAGTATCATAACTTAGTTCAGAAAAACTGCTATCTAAATTCACCTAAGCCACGTAAAGATTTCCTATGTCCCATCCTGGCAGGAAAACTCTTAATTGCTTGCTTACATATTCCATCTTCCGGACGGTAAAACTTGCTCTGATCAGCTGAAGGATCCTTTCAAGCTTTCCGTCTGTCCATCCATCCATCCATCCCGCACTTTTCTGATCCGGTGCTGTATGGTTGCAGGGGAAGCTCTGTCAGTGACTTCGCTGCTGGTTTCCTAGCATGGTTGTATGTAGTGTGCTGACTTTTTTTGGGGGGGGGGCCACGTGGCTTGCAGGATCTTAGTTCCCCGACCAGGGATCAAACCGGTGCCCCCTGAAGTGGAAGCGCGGCGTCTTAACCACTGAACCGCCAGGGAAGTCCTAGTGTGCTGACTTGGTGAGCTGGAATCACATTTCCAAGGATTCCATTCCCTTAGCTTTGGGTTAGAGTTGACCAAGAGAGGAATTTGCACAAGATTTGGAAGGCAAAATCTTCCAAAGAGAGTGAAGCGAGTGGTTGGATGTGGTGACAAACAGGGGGGGATGTGACAGTGGGTCCCAGCCTGTCCTCCCTCTCTTCACTCTGCGTCCAGATCTTCTTCTGAACTGCTACACTATTGATCAACAGCAGCCCCAGGCCCACCATCAGATGTGTGTGCAGCCCCATAGAGCTTCCCAAAGCTTCTCGTGGGCTTCCTCCTCCACTTTGGCAGCTAGATGTGCTGGGCTTCCGACTGCCAGGTGGGTGGCCTCTCTCATCCTCCAACGTCCCAGACCTCCACTCCCCCAGCCCCTCCCGCAATGGGCCAGGTCTATTTCCTATAATAAATCCCTTCCTCCATGGCTCACAGTGGTCCGCTTCCCTGACAGAACTAGGACAAATACATTCATTTTTCCAAATGGTACGAGGACTGTTAGGAGAGAATCCTCAGCATGGGGGAAGTTTAGAGGGCAATACGGAGGCAACCCCATAGAACTTGTGTGTAGAAGCTACTGCAGAACCCAAGGAAACAGATGTTATATTTGTATTGGACCTCTCCCCCCAGTTCCCCATAGCCCTCACCCTGCAACACTTTCAGATCCAAGCATTTTTGCAGATACCTCTTCCTTCTTCCTTCCTAGGTTCTCCCTCATCTTGATTCTTATCCTCCATGGATCATCCCCTCAAAGAGGCTGGGTTTGGACATCAGAGGTAAGCCACATTCCCAGGGTGGGTTCCAGGTAGTAAACTAAAAGAGGAAGAAAAGAAGGAAGTCCTGGGCACATTATTTCTTCCAGAGTGATTCACTGGATCCATTGAAATGATGGCCCAACTCGACATAGCACAGATTGATTCAAAGAGGAGGTTTCTCTAAATCTAAACTGAAGCTTGGTTCAGCTGTCCGGAAAACATCATCCACCTCTATTTGCACTGGTTTGCTCTTCTCAGTAACGGAAAAATCACTCTTGTGTCATCAAGGCCCAATGGTTCACAAGAGGGGCTTGTTTTGAAATTGCCTCTTGTTGTCATCTATTAGAATAACAGTGCATTTGATTATATTTCCAAGCTTCTTGTCTCACATCCAAAATAAGAATCACTGCCAATCTATTCCCTCAGTTAATTCCTGCTTAGAGAAGGTGATTGTTTGTCATAAGCATGAGAAAGTTGAGAGGGTAGGTCTTGATTAATTCTGACTGTAAAGCAAATAGAATGGAAAGAGGGCTACCAATACAACTGTATTCTGTATTCTTATCACACACCTAGTTGGGTCAGTAAATTAAGCCGTTTACCCTTAATTGGATTATGAAAGTGTCTATTATCTGAATACTTATTGGTGGCTTTCTGGGGTCTCTTCTACTTTTGAGAGCCTCTTGAACTGACATGGTCTCAGGAGAGTCCTATTAACGATTCCCTGTCTACCACAGGGGGCGCTCCAGAGCTCTGAGCGTTGTGTCAGTGGGTGGAGCCTAGTCGCCCAGGTCAATAGAATTGGAAATGGGTGGGCAACATGTCTCAGCTGCCCCATATGGCACCTTGTGTAAATTAGAAAAAGGTGCTCCTCTGGACAGAAGCAGCCCCATTTGGTGAGCAGAGGGATGGCTGGATTTCAGCCCCTATTCTCCCACTCTGTGAGGAGCTTTCGCAGCCCCTGACCTTCAGAGAAAAGGATATTGTTGGGGAAGCAAACTGTGTCAGCCCTATCACAGGAGGTACACACCTGAATTTGGGGGACAAGTATCCTCGTGGCCCACGAGGTGTTCTACGCTGGGAGACATGGATGACAACTAGGCCTCAGCTTCAGAGCTGGTGAAATCAGCCTCCTGTTGCACGAATTCCCCAGCAGTATTCTGTTGGCTTTGTAGTACCTCACCAGTGGGCAGGGTGTGCCCTGGATCATGGCCTTGTGTGCCATGTTTAAGAGGGCCCTACTTTGGCTCTCCTCCTCTGAGGAGTCCATGTGGTCATGGGGACAGGGTACATGCCTTGGGACCCCCAACCCACTTCTAGAACACTCTGGAGTTCTCTGCCAAAATGTTCTCAGCCTGTTTCCAGGGCGTGTGCAGCCTCTTCCTCAAGGCCACCCTCCTGGGGGTAACCTCACTGCAGAGTTGTATATCCCTGGGCACGAGGGGTGGTCAACTTTTCAGTAGGAAAATGTGAACAGAATCTGGATATTTGGGCTGGCTGCACCCCGTGGTGTGGTACAAAGGAGGGGTTCTGGCTCTGGCTCCCCCCACCCCATATAACAAACAGTCTGTTAGCCTAATTTCAAACTTTTAAATATTTAGACATATGATATATGGGCTTCCATTTATATTCTTGTCCTGACCCCACAAATATTAAAGCAGGCCCAGCTAGAGGTATTCTAAATCACTGTAGAAATTAATGAATTCTTTCGCATTTTCTGGTTATTTTAATTACAGTTAATTACAAGTAGTTTGTTATCAAAAGTCTGATCATCTCTGAATGTATGAACAGTATGATTTTCTGAATCTAGTGGCTGAGGGCTAGATTCTGGACTGAGGTGAAATAATTTGCTCTGTCTAGCATAGTTCTAGGTTCATAGTAGCTGCTTTGAAAATAATTGTTGAGCTTCCCTGGTGGCGGAGTGGTTAAGAATCTGCCTGCCAATGCAGGGGACACGGGTTCGAACTCTGGTCCGGGAAGATCCCACATGCTGCAGGGCAATTAAGCCCATGTGCCACAACTACTGAGCCTGCGCTCTAGAGCCTGCGAGCCACAGCTACGGAGCCCACATGCCACAACTACTGAAGCCCGCGCGCCTAAATCCCATGCTCTGCAACAAGAGAAGCCACTGCAATGAGAAGCCCACGCACCGCAATGAAGAGTAGCCCCTGCTCGCCACAACTAGAGAAAGCCCGCGTGCAGCAACGAAGGCCCAACACAGCCAAAAATAAAATAAATAAATAAATTTATTTTTAAAAAAAAGACACGGTTAAGAAAACGAAACGTCACACACAAAAAAAGAAAAGTCACACACTGGGAGAAAATATTTGCAAAACACATATTTATAAAGTGGTCTCGGGTGGCCTCAGCCTGCAGTGGCTTGAAGCAGGATTTCAGTTCCCTGGCCAGAGATTGAAGTCAGGCTGTGGCAGTGAGAGCGCTGAATCCTAGCCACTAGATCACAAGGGACCAGTGGCAGTGACAAGGCCCTGGCCCGTCAGCTGTGTAGAACTGAATTTCCACACAGAGAGGGAAAGTAGTGAAACAAGTAAAGTGCTTATTAGGAGGAAAAAGAGTACATGTGGATAGACACATGGGCAGGCTTAGAGAGAGAGCCACGCCCTCGTGGTTGTTTGAATCACTTTTATGGAGCATTTCTTCTGGGTTTCCTTTGGCCAATCATCTTGTTTTGGCTGGTTCTGAGTCCACATTTGGTTTATCTCAGCATCCTCCCATGTGTGCGCACGCATCTCTTAGCCAAGATGGATTCTAGCAAAGAGGCCTATGGGTAGGCTGACATCACCTACTATGGGGTGGCACCCCCTCCCTTTTTGACCTTCAAGGAGCCTTTCTGCGCATGTGTAGTTGGGAAGGTCTCCTTGACTTCGAGAATGAGGAATATGTGGTCTTTTATCTCTTATGGGGCAGGGCTCAGCTTCTCCTCCCTCCTGCTAGTTTGGAGTATTTGTCCACAGGGGATGAACTCCAGCTGCTCAGCCTGAGGCCCATCTATCTCCTGCCTCAAAAGGACTTTTATTTAGGATGTATAAAAATTCTTGTAACTTAATAATTGGACAAATAACTCAAAATTTAAAAAATGGGCAAAAGATTTGAACAAATAATTCACCAAAGAATGTATACAAGAGATGGCCAAGTGACTTCTCATTTCTGCTCTTACATGTAAAGTGCGTGGATACTGTTGCTACCATCCTTACATCAAGAAAAATATGAATAAACTGAAAATCAATGACTTTTCTTAGACAAGAAAATTCTCAAAAAGAATTGAGAAAACAGGGCAAATTGCCATCCCCAAATCTGGAGAGATAGGCACATACAGGGAATCACAGCTGAGATTTGCTTACCTGGAACCATAATCTGGTGGGAACACTTACATGGCAATGTTGATGAATTGCTGGAGGCTGACTATGGACTAGCATGAAATTAAGAAATTCCTGTGGGGTACGCTGCAATCAGAGGGAGGACCACACACTTTTGTGAGCTTTTTTCTCCAGGAACCTCACCAGATTCTCAACTTGAGGATCTGAGAAAAATCCCTTGGGGGCTTTGGCAGGGGAAGAGGAAGAGTAACCAACAGGAAACCCTTCCAGAATCTTCTCAATCACAAAGGCCTACTCTGCAGAGGAAAGACTTTGTCAAAGGGCAATACTGCAATATTATCCTAGCTTGGGGAAGGGAGTTTCAGCTCTCTTCAGCTTTCCTGTTTCACCTGAGGAAAAATAAAAATAATCATAGTCAACAGGGGACAAGACTTGGAGGAAATAGATTGCAACTGTTGCAGTCAGAGAAAGGAGTATGGGAACAATATCAAAATATCAGTAGGGGAAGAAAGAGAAAATAGAGCAGAAGAAATATCTGAAGTAATAGTGGCCAAGAACTTTCCAAATAATGTATCATCAATATGACAAACACAATCAGACCCAGAAAGCTCAGAAAACACCAAGCAGGATAAATACCAAAGCAAACAAACAAATTTTAAAAACCCCACACCCAGGAACATCATATTCAAATTGCAACAAACAAACAACGCCCGCCCCCAAAAAAACCCAACCCGAAACCAAACAAGCAAAAAAAAAAGGGCTTCCCTGGTGGCACAGTGGTTGAGAATCCACCTGCCAATGCAGGGGACATGGGTTCGAGCCCTGATCTGGGAAGATCCCACATGCCACGGAGTAACTAAGCCTGTGCACCACAACTACTGAGCCTGTGCTCTAGAGTCCATGGGCCACAACTACTAAAGCCTGCATGCCACAACTACTGAAGCCCATGCACCTAGAGCCCATACTCTGCAACAAGAGAAGCCACCACAATGAGACGCCCGTGCACCGCAACGAAGAGTAGCCCCCACTCGCCACAACTAAAGAAAGTCCGAGCCTAGCAACGAAGACCCAACGAAGCCAAAAATAAATAAATAAATAAATTTATTAAAAAAAAAGAAAACCCAAAAACCAACCAACCAAACAAACAAACAAAACACAAAGGACAAGGTGAAGATCTTGAAGGAAGCCAGAGGTGAGGGGTGGAGGGTGGGAAACTTTACTTATAGAAGAATAAGGATGAGAATTACATGGGCTTCTCATCAGAAACCAGATAATAAGTGTTCTGAGACCCAATTTCCAATGTGTGGGTGGGGCATTTTCCTACACTAACAAACAATTCCTGGACACCAGCAAGGTGTCACAAGGGAAGGAGGGAGGATTTGGGAATACTCACTTATAAGGTACCTAAACTACACATGGAGCAGTATGATGTTATTTGGAGGTGGACTTAGATTATTTTAAAATGTATATTGTAAACCTTAGGGCAACCACTAAAAAAGTTCTTAAAAAAAGAAGTATAAATGATATACCAAGAGATGAGATAAAATGGAATCATATAAAATGCTCCATTAAACCCAGAGAAGGGGGAAAAGAGAGAAACAAAGAACAAAGAGAAACAAAGAACAAATTCATCCAAGAGAAACAGTTGCAAATAGCCAAGAAGCACTCCTCATTAGTCATGAGGGAAGCGCAAATTAAAACTCACAGTGAGATACTAATACATAATCACTAGAACAAAAATTAAAATAAAAACTGATAGTTATTGCTGAGGATGTAGAACAACTAAATCTCTCATATACTGCTGGTGGGAATGTAAAATAGCACAGCCACTTTGGAAAAACAGTTTCACAGTTTATTTTAAAGTTAAACATATACTTACCACATGACTCAGCAGTTCCACTCCTAAGTCTTTACCCGAGAGAAATGAAAGTCTGTACAAAGACCTGCAACAAAATTATAGAAATGGAGAACAGACTAGTTGTTACCAGTGGTTAAGGATGGGGTGGGGGTTGGGTCGTGCAGGAGGGGAGCAGATATGGCTGTATAAGGGCAACATAAAGGATCCTTGGAGCTGGAAATGTCCTGTATCTTGACTGTATCAATGCCAACATTCTGGTTGTGATATAGTTTTGCAAGATGTTACCAGTGGGAGACACTGGGTAAGGGATACATGGAATTTTTCTGTATTATTTCTCATAACTGCCTGTGAATTTATGACTATCTCAAAATTAAAAATTTAATTAAAAAATGTAAGGTGGACTACAACATGTAAAAAGCAAGTAAATACTGACAGGAATTTTAAGCAACATTGTATTAAAGAGGTATAGATATAACATAGTAAGTCATCAAGTGTAGCTCACCATTGATTATGCCAATAGAGGGAAAAGAAAATAAATCTATCAAGACAATCTTTGTTTTTGATCTAAGGAGAACATATACAACTCTGGAAAGCATCAGATTTATATGCACATACATAACTTTCCAGCAGACTTACTTTGCTTACGTCTGATCTAGGGGACGTGTCCCTCTCCCACTTTTGAACACATTTTGTATTTCCAGGATGATCTTTTTTTTTTAATCTCTCCCCTACTTTCCTCTTTGGTAACCATAAGTTTGTTTTCTATGTCTGTGAGTCTGTTTCTGTTTTGTAAATGAGTTCATTTGTACAATTTTTAGATTCCACATATAAGTGGTATCATAATATTTGTCTTTCTCTGTCTGACTTACTTCACTTAGTATGATAATCTCTAGGTTTATCTAGGATGATCTTTTCAAGCGGATGATTATAAAACAAATTACTGACTGTGCCTGAAGTATTAATGACTGGGCAATTTTGTCTCACTGGCAGAAATTATTCAATAAGAGTTAAGGACAAAGGGCAATGAAATGTAAGTTGTCTTTACTGTGGAAGGAACACAGAGGGTGAAACCAAGCAGGACCCTGTGGGGTTCCTGGGCACAAAAGTCTTTCTGTGTCCCCCATTTCTTGATTACAGGAAACAGGCTTTATTCAGCCTCCAGGACCTTCCCTGAGTTCCAATGGGCAGTTCAAACAGTTGCTAATTAGGGAAGGGAGGGGATGCAGAGACAAGGGATGAGCAGTCAAGAAACAATAGTGCAGCCTTGGGGCAGGGTCCTGGTTCCCCCTCAAGGGACACACATAACAGTATCTTTGAGCTGTTTTGCAGATACTGAAGCCCCCACCAGGTGGGAGAAGTTAACGGTATGCTGCCCACAAGCACACAGACCCCAGACCAGTTGGAAACAGAAGGTTGATGATGCTGACTCTCACTTACCTCACCACCGACCAATCAGAAGAATGTCCACAGGCTGATCACACCCTCTGGGACACACAGTTTTGAGGGCATTAGCTTGCTGTGGCCCCCTTTCCAGGGCAAAGCAATAAAGCTCTTCTTTTCTACTTTATCCAAAACTCTGTCTCTGAGATTTAATTCGGTGTCGGGGTACAGAGGCGGGATTCCGCATCAAGGGTAATAAAATGAAGCAACAAGTGATGACTGCTTGAACTAAAATAACTCTCTATTTCCTAAACCCAAACCATGGAGACAGTCAGGCTATGGTTTCTATTGGTGACCGATGCTTAACGAGGGGGGTGGTTTCACGCTGTTTCTAATAAAGCTAGTGCTGGCCTTGCATAAGAGTTTTAGGTAACCTAGATATCATTCAATTTATAGGAAGTTACAGCACTAAATGCTGTAAGATTTAAAGAGTGAAAGTCTTTAGAACAGGTGGGAAATGAGCTTTCCTTTCTCACGGAAAGAGGTGTGTCCAGGTATGTGTGACCACATAATTGTTCAACTGGATATTTATGTCCAGGTTAGCCATCCTGCTGATGACTCTAAAAGGTTTAGCAACGCCTTGTCTAGACCACTTGTTTTCAACTTTGGCTGCACATTGGAATCCCATCCTCAGAAATTCTGATTTAATAGGTCCAGGGGGCGTTAGAACTTTGAAAAACTGCTCAGATGATTCTAATTTTCAACTAAAGTTGAGAACAACTGCTCTAAACTTTCTAGAACACTGGTCATATGTAAATTAAGAAACCCTCATGCTGCCATCCTCTCCTAAAATTCACTATTTTTTTTGGAACTTTATTTTTGTATACAGCAGGTTCTTATTAGTTATCCATTTTATACATATTAGTGTATATATGTCAATCCCAATCTCCCAATTCATCCCACCACTACCACCCCCCCGCCACTTTCCCTGCTTGGTGTCCATACGTTTGCTCTCTACATCTGTGTCTCTATTTCTGCCCTGCAAACTGGTTCATCTGTACCATTTTACTAGGGTCCACATATATGTGTTAATATATGATATTTGTTTTTCTCTTTCTGACTTACTTCACTCTGTATGACAGTCTTTAGATCCAACCAGGTCTCTACAAATGACCCAATTTTGTTCCTTTTTATGGCTGAGTAATATTCCATTGTATATATGTACCACATCTTCTTTATCCATTCGTCTGTCAATGGGCATTTAGGTTGCTTCCATGACCTGGCTATTGTAAATTGTGTTTCAATGAACATTGGGGTGCATGTGTCTTTTTGAATTATGGTTTTCTCTGGGTATATGCCCAGCAGTGGGATTGCTGGGTCATATGGTAGTTCTATTTTAAGTTTTTTAAGGAACATCCATACTGTTCTCCATAGTGGCTGTATCAATTTACACTCCCACCAACAGTGCAAGAGGGTTCCCTTTTCTCCACACCCTCTCTAGCATTTGTTGCTTGTAGATTTTCTGATGATGCCCATTCTAACTGGTGTGAGGCAATACCTCACTGTAGTTTTGATTTGCATTTCTCTAATAATTAGTGATGTTGAGCAGCTTTCATGTGCTTCTAGGCCATCTGTATGTCTTCTTTGGAGAAATGTCTACTTAGGTCTTCTGCCCATTTTTTGATTGGGTTGTTTGTTTTTTAATATTGAGCTGCATGAGCTGTTTATATATTTTGGAGATTAATCCTTTGTCCGTTGATTCGTTTGCAAATATTTTTGCAAACGAATAAAGGAATAAAAGGAATACAAATTGGAAAAGAAGAAATAAAACTGTCACTGTTTGCAGATGGCATGATACTATACACAGAGAATCCTAAAGATGCCACCAGAAAACTACTAGAGGTAATCAATGAATTTGGTAAAGTTGCAGGATACAAAATTAATGCACAGAAATCTCTTGCATTCCTATACACTAATGATGAAAAGTCTGAAAGAGAAATTAAGGAAACACTCCCATTTACCATTGCAACAAAAAGAATAAAATACCTAGGAATAAACCTACTTAGGGAGACAAAAGACCTGTATGCAGAAAACTATAAGACACTGATGAAAGAAATTAAAGATGATACAAACAGGTGTTTGTGTTCAAACAACAATCAATATTGTGAAAGTGACTATATTACCCAAAGCAATCTACAGATTCAATGCAATCCCTCTCAAATTACCAATGGCATTTTTTACAGAACTAGAACAAAAAATCTTAAAATTTGTATGGAGACACAAAAGACCCTGAATAGCCAGAGCAGTCCTGAGGGAAAAGAAAGGAGCTGGAGAAATCAGACTCCCTGACTTCAGGCTACACTACAAAGCTACAGTAATCAAGACAGTATGATACTGGCACAAAAACAGAAATATAGATCAATGGAACAGGATAGAAAGCCCAGAGATAAACCCATGCACCTATGGTCAACTAATCTATGACAAAGGAGGCAAAGATATACAATGGAGAAAAGACAGTCTCTTCAATAAGTGGTGCTGGGAAAACTGGACAGCTACATGTAAAAGAATGAAATTAGAACACTCCCTAACACCATACACAAAAATAAACTCAAAATGGATTCGAGACCTAAATGTAAGACTGGACACTATAAAACTGTTAGAGGAAAACATAGGAAGAACACTCTGACATAAATCACAGCAAGATCATTTTTGATCCACCTCCTAAAGTAATTGAAATAAAAACAAAAATAAACAAATGGGACCTAATGAAACTTAAAAGCTTTTGCAAAGCAAAGGAAACTACAAACAGGACGAAAAGACAACCTTCAGAATGGGAGAAAATATTTACAAATGAATCACCGGACAAAGGATTAATCTAAAGTTCACTGTTGACTGACTATACCATCAATGTTCTAACTCATAGTGCTTTCTTAATTGCTCCAATACCTTTAATAATTCCCAGAAGAATTCTGGTTTCCCATCCCCAAGTATTAGTTCATGCAGCTGGTTTAGAAGATTCTGAAGCATTAGTACAGCTATTTGTCTTTGGGGGCAGGTTTTATTCACGATGACATTGCATGTTTATGCTATGAGCCAGGGCTCAATTATCACAAAAGATTTGTCCATTGGTCAATAATTCATGTTGAATCACTTGAGGGCATGGATCTAACTTTGTTCTGGATGGGGGTAGTGGGGGAGGGGGAGGGGGTGGGGGGGGACCCAGAGCCCTGAGCACTAGTGGGTTTGAGAAAAGTGTTCAGATGTATTGGCCTCAATGGTTAAAGTTAATTCTACACAAATTGTAGAAAGAATTAACCAAAAAGATGGTTAATTCTCATTCTAAGTTCTTGGTTTAAATAGTGCTCTCTAGTTAAGATATACATGTAGACGTCTCTGGTTTTACTATTAAACAATAAATGAAAAAAAACACAATAAATGAGGTGCATACATTGCACGCATTGTATCAAACAGAAGAATCTAATGCCCTTTTTATCTTTCATAACATTGACATTTTGCAGGAATCCAGGCCAGATGTTTTATAGATTGTTCTACGTTTTGAATACATCTGATTGTTTCTTCATGGTTAGATTCAGGTTAAACATTATTTGCAAGAAGACTATGTAGGTTCCTTTTTTCCAAGTGCACCACATCGGGAGGCCCCGTATTGGTGATGGTACTTTTGACCTTTTGGTTAACTTGGTGCATATATTGCAATACCATAAATCACACAGCGACTGTATTCGTACTCAGAGAAGCAAAGTATCAGGCAAGACTCCGAGTGCGCAGCAGGAGGCAGTCGTTTTCCCAGGCTCCTGGGAAACCCATTCAACCACGCCCACCCTACTGCCTCCCGCGCCTCTTTTCTCGGAAAATCAACCCTCAGAACCAGAAAGCTCCTACTCCAAGGGGCCCAAGTCTTTTCCCATCAGCATGGGTGCGCCTGCGCAGCGAGTCTCCAGGAGGCTCTTTTCCAGCGCCCGACCGCTTTCTTTTTCTGCTCTCCACGGCCTCCCCCGCCGCTCGCTCTTTTCCCTAAGGGGTCATCACGGGGCGCCAAACGCGCGCCCGCGGGAAGGCCGGGGGCGGGGCGCCGCGCGGCGCGGCGCGTCACGTCAGTGGCCTTCCGGGCGGAAGTCCGCAGCCTCTGGAGCTGCTGATTGGCTTTCTGGGTGGCGCCTGTGTCGGCCTCCGCGCCAGTTTCGGGCTGGTTGGCGCGGAATCGGAAGACTCCGGGACCATGGCGCCTGTGCACGGCGATGACTGCGAGCTGGGGGCGAGCGGTGAGAGATGACCCCGCGCGCGGGGTCTCCAGTTGGGAGTGCGGAGACTGTGGCATGATTGCGGGTGGTGGGGGCTCTGTTTTATTCTCTTCTTAGGGAGGCGCACGGCCGGGTTGACCCGCGGGTCTCTTTGGGCGCGGACCTCGGACGTCCAGGACTGGAAACTATGAGGCCTCGGACAGGCCTTTGCAGGGCTGTTGGGTCCTGGCAAACCCGAGCAACCCCCTGCGGGGCTTTTTGTTTGGGAGGCTGCCTCACCTCTGTCACTGCGGGTCTCCGCACTTGGCTGCCTTTCTTTTTATTTCTTTTGGTGAATCTCATCCCACGTGCTGGGCACACCTTCATGAGACTGGCCCTGGTGGGGCACAGTATTGGCCGAAAGTATTTCATTGCTCCCGCCCCATGTGTCCGCTTGAGGGCTGGGACGGAACGGATGTGCGCCCTTCCCTTGATAGAAACTGCTGGGAAGATTGTTACACGTTGTACCTAAGCAGGAAAGAAAGCTCTAAGTGCTGTCAGCTGAAGATACAAACGCGTCTTGCCTTTGTAGGTAATGGGTTTCTACTTTATGCATTAACAATTTTTTTTCAAATTCTATGTAAAGTTCTTCAAGTGCCGCACAGAAATAGTGTTCACAGTCTAGTCATCTCAGGTGAAGCTTCTAAAAAAAAGTATCAGTTCAGCAGCATTTCGGATGCCTTGTATATTACTCCGTTTTCAGTGGTAATATTCTATTTCCAAAAATAGAATACAAAAATGCAAATGGATTTGTCTGATTTCTGAGTTTTGAGCAGTGTGCAACTAAAGTGTGACTTCACTTCAGTGAACTTCCAGCTTAAAATTAGGTGCTTCACTCTCTCAGCTCAAGCATCACATCTCCTGTCACTCAAATACATCACCATTAATGAGAACTTGCTTCCTAATCAGCTTCCTTTGCATTCACCTAGTGGTGAATCACAGATTTCAATTTGTTCTTCTAGCCTTTCGCTTTTTAAGACAATTTGTTTTGGAGAGCCGACTAGCCTGAATTACAAATGGGATGTGGGATGTGAGTATGTGAACAGTCTTTGCAGCCCTCCATCAGTGATATGTCACTAAGCCCTTTCTTCACCCTAAAAACTACGTTCTCCGTGAACATCAAGAAATCACTCTTTGGAGGACATCGTGCAATCTTGAGATCCCTCTTAAGTCATGGTGTTGATTAGTGGCTAGGGACTTGTGACTGGAATTTTTCCTTTCCAGCCAACTTGGAAAGATTGTTACCTGAAAGACTGTTGCAGCCTTGTGTGTGTCTGCCTTGGGGGACGGTGGGGGTACTCCAGATGGTAATTTTGAACCAAATATTTAAACTTTGGTAACTGGATTTTTTTCATGCTTATTCTTTTTTTTTTTTTTTTTTTTTTGCTAACTTACCTACTTGAAGCATTGGAGACGTATTCCATAAAGGAAAATTTAGGCCTTTTTTCTGCTTAAGTATTAGAAGATGGGGTGGCTGTGAAAAGTTGAAAGGTCTATAACTAGCTGTTACTGTATATGGAAATGGATCGGGGAGAGTTTAATGATTAAAAAAAGCAGGTACAGTGGTTCATTCAGCAAATATTCATTATGCACCTACGAGGTATAGGCATTCTATCAGGCTCTGGTGTTACAGTGGTAGGTAAACTGGACATGGTTTTTGTCTTCATGGAGTTGAGATGGTAAACATGTAATTATATGCAGTGCTATATTGGGGCTTCCCTGAGAAAACGGCTTTGCTTTATTTTTGTTTTCTAGAAGCTAGACCATGTTAGTGAGAAGTGTGGGGTGTTGGCATATGTGTGTGTGACTACCCTGCATCTGTACACACACACACACACACACACACACACACACACACACACACATTAAGTGAGCTCTTGTATTGCTGAGTACAAAGTAAGCCAAGCATCTTCATTTAAGCATCTTAACAACTTTATGAAGCAGACATGATTATCCCCATTTCACATATGAGGACCCTGAGGCTCTGCATTAGAGTCCTTAGGTGTAGGCTACAGGAACCAACTCTAGTTGATTTAAACTGTAAAGGAATTTATCTGAAGGATATTGTGATGTTCACAAACTCCGGGGAGCCAGTCGGGGGGCAGCTTAGCTAGGAACAGTGGTTAAAATCATGCCACAAAACTGGTCCATTGAGGAGGTTGTTGCCAACCATGGCCAAGTACTTCAAGTTAGAGCCTGCAAGTACCTTGGGACATTGCTGGCGCTGTTGTTCCAGGTACTCAGTCCTCCTGTAGCTGTTGATACTTCTAGAATCTTCCATTAGCCGTCCCCCTTTCCTTGTCACACTAGCTTCTGAGTTAAAGTCTGAGCAGGTGTTCATAATTGGAGGGCCTATTTTATATGCGCATGCCCTAGCTGCAAGGGCATAAGGGAGGGGGGACTTCACAGATTCTGATGCTGGGCAGCTTAAAAAACAAGAAGACACCTGGCTGCTGTAGCTCAGAGAGGTTAACTGGTTGTCTCATGTCACCCAGTTGTCTCATGTCACCCAGTAAGTGGCAGAGCCTGGTTGTGCCGCTTCTTCCTAATCTCCTGTTCTCCCACTCACTGTACGCTCTCATGTCCAGCTTACCTTCCACATTGACTTCCTCTCGGTTTCTGAATACACCTTGCATTTTCATCCCTTTGTAATTTGGCTCATGCCTTTTCCTTTGCTTGTGCCCCTTGTTACCCTGTACTCTGATAGTGAAATTCTACTCTTTCTGTGTTGGAAACCTCCCCTGTGAAGCCTTGTCTGATTTCCCAGGCAAAATTAGTGGCTCTCTTTTCTACACTTCCTCAGTACTGGCTTCCTGTCTCTTATATGGCACCATCTTTATATGATGGTGGAGCCTCAGGTCTTTTTGCTTTCCTTGACTGGGAGCCCCTTGAGGACCGGCAACTCTGTCCTATTTGTAATTGTGCCCCAAACCCTTAGAGTGGCACATCGTTGCCTGTGGAATAAGTCTTTTTGAAAACCTATGGATTTTGTCAGGATAATCTGACAAAGGAGTCAAGGGAGTCTTGAAGGGAATACACTGAGGCCACCTTTTCACTCTCAGTGGTCATGTTCCATAATCTCCAAAACCTTTTCGTGTAGGCCTGCTCACGATTTTTTGAAATCATTTGAGTGACACCCAAGATTTTGTGGCTGTCATCATTAAGTACCTGCATTCTTTAATGCCTTTCTGAAAATGGATTTAAAAGTCAAATGTGAAAGTCAGACAATAGGCTGAGATGTTATAAAGAGAGATTCCATTTCCAGAAAGCTAGAAAAAAAGTATCTCTAATTATGCCTCACCTTTAAGATACAGTTTTCAACAGTTTATTGCCAGCACTTGGTACATGTTCTGTAAATTGCATCTTCTATTTCAAACGCTTAGTCAAACAGCTGAATGTTGTTATGAATGTTCCAGGGGGGTTGGAGCTTTTAGGATGCCTGTTATCAATACTTCTCCTTTTCTGTGCTTACTACTTTTTATAAAATAATTAGCACCAAGTACAATACAGTACTCAATTTCACAGACGTAGGTGGCAGTCGTGCTGAGCCTCAACTCATCGCTGGCAGGCGGCACTGTCTTGCTTGGCTTGGGTATTCATCAGCTGGCATGTGAAAGTCTTCATTCTGTGGATGAAATCTTTTCAGTACGTGTGTGAGGTGGTCAGTTTATGATGACCCAAAGTGTGAGTAATTCAGAAGTTGAATGACTGACCACTGAGGCTCTCTGGTACTTCAGTAATTTTCCACAAAACAGATATTAATCTTTGTAATCTTTCACCTCATCCTCTCATGTCGTAACCAACTGCATGAGGCCTGGAAATCAGTGGTGGAATCAAGAATCTCCTCAGAGCCACCTTTGTTAAATTCTCCCAACCCCCAATTTATCCTTCCTTTGGAATTCCAGACACTTTATCTGTACCTCTGTTAGGGCATGTGTTACTTCTAAAAATTGTTTTAGAGTTAGTTGCTACTTACAGGCATATCTCGCTTTATTGTGCTTCACAGATACTGCATTTTTTTTTTTTTTTTTTTTTTTACAAATTGAAGATTGTGGCATCCCTGCATCGGGCAAGTCTGTTGGCGCCATTTTCCCAACAGCCTTTGCTTATTACTTCATGTCCCTGTGTTAACATTATTTTGGTAATTCTCACATTTCAAATTTTTCATTATTATATTTGTTATGGTGATCTGTAATCAGGGATCTTGGATGTTACTACAACTCACTGAAGGCTCAGATGATGGTTAGTGGTTTTACCAATGAAGTATTTTTAAAGACATAATGCTTTTGCATATTTAATAGACTACAGTATAGTATAAACATAACCCTTATATGCCCTGGGAAACCAAAAAAAAAAAATTCGTGTGACTAACTTTATTGCGATATTCACTTTATGGGTCTTGGTCTGGAACTGAACCCGCAGTATCTCCGAGGTCTGCCAGGTATCTCCCAGGTCAGATTGTAAATTCTGTGAGTCTGTGGGCCCTGTCTTTCTTTGTGTCTCTCAGAGCGCCTGGTACTTTGCAAAGGGCAGGTGCTCCTCAAAGCCTTTCAAATGTTGATTAACAGAATACAAAATGAATTGTCCCTTGTATAACCACCTAACGGCCTGCCATTTCCCTGGGAAAGGTTGTGGACTAACGGCTGATCTCCGTTTAGTGTCTCCAGGGGATATCAGTTGAATTTGGAATTTTTCTCTTTTTGGAGGAAAAAAATAACAGTTGCTTCAGCTGGAAATTTCTGAAGAGCCACAGGAGCTGCAGATTCAGCCCTGAGCTTGTGAATTATTTCCATTATAAAAAGAATCCATTTGTATAACATTAAAGTTGTATATTACTATTGGCTAAAAACTGTTGCTTTGTTTTTGAGGGAAGATGGCTGACAATTTTGTACATCTCATGTAAATTTGGCTTCTTTTCAGCTGTGTCAGATTCAGGGAGTTTTGTAGGTTCTCGATCCCGGAGAGAGAAGAAATCAAAGAAAGGGCGACAGGAAGCTCTGGAAAGACTGAAAAGGGCTAAAGCTGGTGAGAAGTATAAATATGAAGTAAGTAACCATTTTTCTGGGCTTTTTCTCCTGTGCTTCATCTAATTCATAGCCTGTAGATAATCTTATGTCACCTTTGTCAATGATTAGAAATATGCATATATTTCAAGCTTCTTGTAATAGTAATTTCTTAATATCAAACATATGGGCATGAGGTAGATTTACAGGTTATGGGAGACTACTTAACTCTTAAAGTTCCTATGAGGCACCTTACAGATGCTTTTAAAATTAGTAAGCACACTGCATCTCTGCTAAGTTCCATGGCTTCGTTGAGGGAACTTAGAGATGTTTTTACTTTACTCATAAGGTATTGAGCAGTGTAGCCGAGCACTGCTGCTCCTTGGAGAGAATTGTTGTTCCTAATCTCATATGCAAGGGGAGCACGGTAGGGACTTGGACCTTCCCTCTGCTGTGTCCTGCGTGTAGGATTGAATGTGATGCCCTTTTGGCTCTTTTCCTCTACCCACTGTCGATGCCCTGCAGGTAGCAAAGCAGAGTGGCTACCATCTGCACAACATTGTCTAACTTCACGTTGAGGGCACTCCCTGAGGATCTTAACTGCCTCAGGGCTGGAAAGTGATTAATATGAGAAAATAATAATAGCAACAACAACAACAATAGCAGCTAATGCAGTTTTTCAGCTAACACTGTTCTAAGTGCTTTTACAAATATGTTCATTTATTTAATCCTTCCAATACCGTATAAAGTTAGATACTATGATTAACAGCATTTCGCATGGGAGGTATCTGAGGTCACAGTGGCAGAGCCTTGATTGGAACCCAGGCAGCCTGGCTTCAGAATGTGCCTGTTTAGCCATGGCCTATTCTGTATTGGGCTAGTAAGCAAGTAGAAGAGGATTTTTGTCGTTTGGCACCATTCATTCAAGTTAAGGGAGTCAACCAGATCATAAAGGGTTGCTAAAAGGATTACAATAAAGCAAGAGTAAAGCATTTTTAATGTAGGTACTTCTATAAAGGAGTTCTGTGGGGCATTTCAGATGTTGACACAATGTGACTGATTTCCCATTAATCACTGATGTTAATGGCATGGCTCTAAGAGTTCAAGCTGAGCAGTAGCAATATTTTTAGAGATTGAGTCAAAATGACTTTTTAACTCAAAATGATTTTTTTTTTTTTTTTTATAGCTACTTTATTTATTTATTTATTTATTTTTGGCTGTGTTGGGTCTTCGGTTCGTGCGAGGGCTTTCTCTGGTTACGGCAAGTGGGGGCCACTCTTCATCGCGGTGCGGGGACCACTCTTCATCGCGGTGCGCGGGCCTTTCACTATCGCGGCCCCTCCCGTTGCGGGGCACAGGCTCCAGACGCGCATGCTCAGTAGTTGTGGCGCACGGGCCCAGTTGCTCCGCGGCATGTGGGATCTTCCCAGACCAGGGCTCGAACCCGTGTCCCCTGCATTGGCAGGCGGATTCTCAACCACTGTGCCACCAGGGAAGCCCCAAAATGATTTTTAAAAATAGTTTTCCGGTGTCTTTTGATAGTATATAAATGAGTTGCTTAAATGAGAGACACAGTACGCATAATAGACTTAAGCCAACAAAGCTAACCTTGCCAGTTCCCTCTCCCCTCAAAAAGAAAGTTGGTCAGTACAGTCATTTTAATTAGACTAGTTTGTGTTTGGGTTGTCAAAAAACTTAATTTGGTAGGGCAGGTAATTTCTGTCACCAAATGATCAAAGGCCAGATCAGTATTTGCCAGTGATCCCTGTCGAGTAGATTAAACCGGAGGTAAAAACTAAGCTTAATCCTGTAATTACTATAAGCCCAGTAGGTGTGGCAGAAATCCAGTCAACTCTACCCATCAGCCTCTCAAAGCTCTGTGTCCAGGTGTTTTTTCCTAGAGTCTTAGCTCTTCAGATGGAGTTGGTTGTTTCCTCCAGTCCCCACTTGAAAAGGCAGAACTCTCAAGAGAAGGGGGAGTTTTTAACGAGGTATCTTTAAGTTCTTGCTGACAAGCCCACCAAATTCTCATCTGGGAGATGGGAGCCCACCAAATTCTCACTGCAGTGGTGTGCATCTGTGCTGTCTGTTGCTCTAACTGTGCTGAGGTGGTCTGCTCTGTTCATGCCAGTAGTTTGTGGTGTTCTGGCCTTCTGGCAGTCGGGCAGCCCATGTGATTGCAGGCCTTGCCATTCTCTCCGCACTTGCCCTCAGTTTTTAAGACCTGAAAATGGTGGGGAATCAGTGGTAATACAAATAGGGATCACTCAAAAACCATTTCTAGTGTACCCGTAGAATATAGTGTGTGTTTTGCTGATTTTTGGAGGGGGATGGATGGGGGAGATTTTCCATTTGAATTACATTTGGTTGGTTGAACAGTTATTAAGATTATTATCTATTTGTGGGGCACCATCAGCTAGTGGAGAGGGAGGTGGCATGTCTTACAGGTTTGCCAAGTACAGGAGAAACCAGTCTCAAAGTTACAAGTGACTAATCCCCAAAGCAGCTAATGAAGAATTGGCTATAATTCAGTTTGTTTTTTATGAAATAGATGAGTAATTGCTGGTGTGACAAGTATATTATGCTAATGGAATCATTTAATATCTTATGTTAACACCCACCTAAAAGGAATACTAAGTTAATTGATGTCTATTTAAGGAAAATCCTGCAGTGGTGTTGAATGTCAGAACTCATGATTTGGTTGCAGCTACTCCTTCAGGCTGCCATTCCACTTTGAATTTGACAATTTTTTCATCAGAATTGTTTAACACTTTCACTCCACTTGAAGCTTTCTCAAACTTGTATGATGGCAGGTAGAGGACTTCACAAGTGTTTATGAAGAAGTTGATGAGGAACAGTACTCGAAGCTGGTCCAGGCCCGCCAGGATGACGACTGGATCGTGGATGATGGTATGTGGGAAGAAACCGCCTGCCAGGCACTGTATCAGTTGCTTTTCGTAGCTTCTCACTCAGTGGAGTTGCTGCTTTGCTTGGGCAGATGTAAGGCGCTAACTTAAGGTCATACCTTTGGTTTGGGTTTTCCTCAAATGCATGATTTGAGGGTGTGAAAGCAGAACAATAGGAAATTTATTGAGGGACGTTTTGGAGAAGCCAGGCACATACCTCAGGCTATAGTATAAATCCTCCAGGAAATGACTGTAGGAATTGGAAGGAACCTGTGGGCTATCCCCATGGGATGGGGTGTAGGAAAACTCTGTCTCACAGAATGGCTGTGAGGATTACAGGAGACTGTACTCGTGAAGAGTAACTTCGGCAGGGGCCCTGGGCAGAGGCTGGTCCCCATGTTCTTACAGCCCTTGTGGAAAGCTCGATGGTTCCTGTTTGTGGGATTTGACTTCTTGGGCGTATGAGTGCTGACCGCGGAGCAGAGGGAGGGGGGTGTAGACTGTGCCTGCCACTGTATTTTTGTTCCTACTTCTGTAATTGAACTCAGCTATATTGCCAGCTTTCCAGGCTCAGTAGTTGTGGCACACGGTCTTAGTTGCTCTGCGGCATGTGGGATCTTCCCAGACCAGAGATCGAACTCGTGTCTCCTGCATTGGCAGGCGGATTCTTAACCACTGCACCACCAGGGAAGCCCGACTTCTGGTGATCTTGATTCTTTTACTTTTTATTCTTCTGGTAGAGTAGAAGTACTGTAAAGCATCCTATTGTGGCAAACTTTGATCCTATGGGCCAAATTATTACCTTAGTTCACCTAAATAGGCATAGTATACAGTTGATCCTTGAACAGTATGGGTTTGAACTGCTTGGGTCCACTTGTATGTGGATATTTTTCAGTAGTAAATACTACAGTACTACATGGTCCGTGGTTGGCTGAATCCGCAGATTTGGAAGAACTGTGGATACTGATGGCTGACTGTAAGTTATGTGTGCATTAACCCCAAGTTGTTCAAGGGTCAACTGTATATCCTTTGGTTTTGACTCAGAAAACCTGTGTTGGTGCTGTGTTTCATCCGACTTCTGGTTGAACAGGATTCTGCTGCACTTAAAAATGGCCTGGGCCAGGAGAACCTCTGAGTGGGTATAAAAGGGTTTTTTTAAATCTTTTTGTCATGGCTAAAATATTATTGGCCAATTTTAGAAATTTGATCCCGATATTAAATTTTGTTCCTGCAGATGGTATTGGGTATGTGGAGGATGGCCGAGAGATTTTTGATGATGACCTTGAAGATCATGCCCTTGATTCCCATGAGAAAGGTATCTGCATTTTGAGATATACAGAATTGTCTAAAATTTCAGATGACTTGGTACTTTGGCACAGTTTCTTTAAGGAAAAAGGACCTACCACAATTGTTCTTCAGTATAGAAAATGTTCTAATGTTGCAAGAAGCGTAGTTATGTAGAAAATTAAACGCAAAAAACGTAAACAACCAGGAAATGAGGTATCATGTCTCTGTTATCCAAAGAGTTTAGTCTTACTTATTTTGGAACTTTTAGTCCTGTGGTCATTTTAGACTTGCTAATTTTGAGGGCTGTAAGAATTGATGTCTTTTCATTCCTACTGAAGTGACATACTTAGAATTTTAGCTCTTTGATAGAAGTACAGTACAATAACAAGGTTTAGAACTTTTGTCGACTTGCTTTGTTTAATTGAAATTTAAAATGATATGAATGTATGTGTCATATTTTCTTAGCTACACAATCATTGGCAAAAAAAATTTGAGTAAACAAGCCTGATTTAGTTCCTGTAAAATGAGAGGGGAAAATTCCCTTCAGTATTTGTTTTTTTGGTTTAGTTCGTTATTACTACCAAGTGGTAGATCACTGGTCAGCACTCTGTGGCCCACTTACGGCCAGTTTGTTTATGGCCCACTTATGGCCAGTTTATTTTTGAACAGCTTTATTGAGACATAATTAACATACCATACAATTCCCCTATTTAAAGTGAACATTTCAGTGGCTTTCAGTATAGTTACAGTAGTACAGCCATCACCACAATCAATTTCATTACCCCAGAAGGAAATCATACCTGTTACTATATAGCCCTCAAGCTAAGAATGGCTTTTACATTTTTAAAGAGTGTAAAAAAAGAAAAGAAAAATTCAAAGAAGAATATGCAACAGCTTAAGAGATGTGTGTGACCACAAAGCCTAAAATCTGTGCTCTCTTACCCTTTTCAGAAAGTCTGCATCTTAATTTGTAGATTATTAACATTTTACGACATTTGTTTACTTTGTCCCTCTTCTCCTTTCCCAGACACATACATGCAGACTTTGTTTTTGGTGAATTTATTGAAAGTAATTTGTAGACATGCTTCAGCGGTGATCTCCTAAGAACAAGGGTTCTTGTCGTTTTAGTCACAGTACCATTCTCAGGATATTATCTAAGATTTTGTCCATATTAAGATTTCCCCGTTTAGCCCAGTAATGTATTTTATAACTGTTTTTAAAAATGCAGTGTCCACTTGGCTTTTCATGTCTCTTTAGTCTTATTTAGTGTAGAGCAGCACCATCCCTCCTTCCTCCCCCTCTGGCCCAATGTCTTTCATGACACTGACATTTTTAAAGGGACCAGGGAATTCCCTGGGGGTCCAGTGGTTAGGACTCCGTGCTTTCACTGCCGAGGGTGTGGGTTTGATCCCTGGTCCGGGAACTAAGATCCTGGGAAGCCATGTTGTGTGGCCAAAAATAAAATTAAAAAAAAAAAAAAAGACCAGGCTGGTTGTTTTGTTGAATGTCCCACAACCTGGGATTTGCCTGATTGTTTTTTTGTGCTTAGAGTCAGGTTAAATATTTTGACAAAAATAAAATTTAAATGAACTTGTGTCCTTGCCACTCATATCAGGGACACATAAGGTCAGTTTGTCCCATTACTGGTGATAAGAAGTTTGATCTCTTGGTTTAAGATGATGTTTGTCAGATCTCTTCTTGTGAAGCTACCTTTCCACCTTTGTAATTAATGGAAATAGGGGTGATAATTTGAGACAGTGTGTGTATATCCCTTTTTCCCACCAACTTTTACCCAGTGCTTTCAGCCTCTACTGATGATCCTTACCCATTTTTTTTTTTTTTTTTGGCCACGCTGTGCAGCTTGCGGGATCTTAGTTCCCCAACCAGTGATTGAACCCGGCCCGGCAGTGAGAGCGCTGAGTCCTAACTACTGGACTGCCAGGGAATTCCCCTTACTCTCCTTTTTTAAATTAGCATTTCAAACTCATGGATTTAAATAAAAGTGCTGTTACAGTTCAGTATCCATTATCATCTTTTTTCTGTTTGATGTGCAAATTACCACAAATTTGGCAGTGGGAGACCCTTTGAGTTGGCTCTTCTGTCCTTTTGAGATGGTCTCATCAGTCTTTGAGCGTTTCCTTGCTTTCTGGGCCAAAAAGATGTTCCAGGTTCTCCTTGGGTGATTCCTGTCCTAGACCTGGAATCAACCATTTCTCCCAAGAATCATGGTTCCTTTTAGTGGAGAATGGTAGCAGATCTGGGGGAGGGATGTGCTCGTTGCTACTGGGATGTAATGGTTTCTAGGCCCTTTGAGTGAACAGAGCTAGGAGATTATACATGTATGCTGTGAATTCATACTGATACATTCGATTCAAGTGTAAAACCACAGGGTGCTTCATTTTCCCAATCTATATTTGTATTTAGCTTCACCCTCAGTGAAAACCCTTGTCTTCTAAAATATACTCAGGATAATTTTGGGAATTTTAGAATTACTAAACCCATACCTCTAGCAACAACCCTTCTAAGTAAAGTTTACAATTTCTTTGCAGTTTTTACAATTTTTTTTTGGCCACACTGCACGGTATGGGGAACTTCTCCCACCAGGGATCGAACCCATGCCCCCTGCAGTAGAATCATGGAGTCTTAACCACTGGACCACCAGGGAAGTCCTCTTTGCAGTTTTATTTGTTCTTGGCATATACCCTACTGGGGGTGTATGGTGACGGTATTGTGTTTAGAAGCTATATGAAGTAATTTTTTTCTGTGTGCTGTAGTATCAGTTTACTACACAGGTTCATTTGTTTTTGCTTGTATTTGAATTTAGGCTTTAAAAAAATATCCTTTTTTTCCCTTTTGTTTTAATTTTAGTTTTTGACTATTGTAAAACACTTATGGCTTAAAAATCAAAATGATATTCAAGAAATAGACTAGATAACTTTTACTCTCATCTCTATGCTTTCTACTTCATTTCTCCCCGTCTCCATAGGTAACCATTTTTATTAGTTTCTAATTATCCTTCCTGTGTTCCCTTTTACAAAAAAATAAGGTTGTATATGTTTTTTTTCATGTGGGATGTCATTCGTTCATTCATTAGTTAAATTATGTGGATAATCTTCCTGGTTTCTGCCAACCTGTGTCATGTAGGAACGCTACACACTGGTACTGACCATTAGATAGTAGTGTGGCTAATTGTGTTATTCCTACTTTTTATGAGTCCATGAAGAAGAGGATGAAGTGAGCCCATGTGATTTTTCACCTCCCTGAAGTGAGGAGGTTTGTGTTAGTTTCTGGCGTTGTTGTTAATTATATCATCTTGAATGAGTCCCATCACCTATCTGGACATTAGTTTTGTCAGCTGTAAATTAGGAGATTGGACTGGACAGGGAGGTTTTCGAGGAAAGGACCCACGTCCTCATCATCTCAATGCTGATCACAATAGCAAGTGCGAAGAAAATGTGCAGCATTTATTGAATAAATGAACCATCTCTCTTTCTGTAATCATTATGTTATCGTTTCCCACTAATACGTCAGTGGAGAGGATGACTTGACATTCTGAAGGAGAACTAGTCTTAGAAATCTATTCCATGCTTTGTCACCATTCACCCACAAGTCGCTGCTGTTTCAGTGTCCTTCCCAAGGAGCCCAATAAGGTCCCAAGATCTTCAGAACGGAAATGGAATTCCGCAGTCCACTTTAAACACTTAGAAATTGTAGAGTTTTGCCTGGGAGTAAAAGGTCAACTCTTTTTGGTGTAGATCTAGTCCCTGGCATGTTGTTTTCAAACAGAGACAGAAAAACATCAACTAAATCCCAATGAAGAAAAATCAGTGGGAAAACGAATAAAACAAATCAAATTGGGGACTTCCCTGGCGGTCCAGTTGTCAAGACTCCACGCTTCCATTGCAGGGGGCCTGGGTTCGATCCCTACTTGGGGAACTAAGATCTAAGATCCCGCATGTTGCGTGGCGCGGCCAAAAAACAAAAAAAACCGGAAAGAAAGAAAGAAAAAAAACAGAAACAGAACAGAAGCCCTAAAATTGTGGAAGAATTTCATCTCAAATGTTGACTCCTGTTCTTTCTCTGGTTCCTGTTGTCCTATCTAATTCCTGCTAACCTACAATGGTGAGATTAAAGACCCTTAGTGAAGCCTTCCTTGCTAGTCAAACCTCTATTGACCTTCTCTTTTGATACTCTTTATCAGGACCTGAATTTTGTTTACTAAATATTTTGACCATTGCCTATATTCTCTTTTCAAACTGCTCCAAATGATCTCTTTAAAAAATTAAATTCCCCTGTCTTATGTTTTTCACAAATGTGCTACAAATCTTTTCATAATCTTAGGCACATGAAAAGTACATAATAGAAAATTTATCATCTGTGACATTTAGTGCATTAACGGTGTTTGCAACCATGACCATTATCTAGTTGCAGAACATTCTTTCACCCCAGATGGAAACCCATACCCATTAAGCAGTCATTCCCCAGTCTTCCTTCCCTCAGCCCCTGGCAACTGCTAATCGCTTTCTGTCTCTGGATTTCCTATTTTGAACATTTCATATAGTTGGAATCATGCAATTATGTGAACATTTGTGTCTGACCTGTTTCATTTAGCATAGTGTTTTCAAGGTTCGTTCATGTTGTAGCATGAATCAGTACTTCATTCATTTTTAGGGCTGAATACTATTCGATTGCAAGGATAGACCACATTTTGTTTATTCATTTATTAGTTGTAGTGCATTTGGGTTGTTTCCATCTTTTGGTTATTGTGACCAGTGCTGCTGTGAACTTTTGTGTACCAGTTTTTGTTTGAACACTTGTTTTTAATTCTTTTGGGCATATGCCGAGGAATGGAATTATGTGTATGTATTTTTATTTCCTTTTCTTTCTTACACAAAGGATATTTTCTATAGATACTTTTGTACTTGGCATTTTTTCAGTTAAGAAGATATCCTAAATCAACTATACTTCAATTAAAAAAGGAAAACAAAAAAGAAATAAAACTGTATTGATAATGCAGAAAAAATTAAAATTCTGAAATGTTAAAAAAAAGATATCCTGAAAATCACTGCATATCAGCACATAGAGGGCTTTCTTTCTTTCTTGCTCATTTCTATATAGCTGCATAGTATTCCATTGTATGGATGTACCATGGTTTATTCATGTGGTTTTCTTGAATGAACATTTAGATTTTCAGTAATTAGCTCTTGCAGATAATACCACATTGAATAACTGTGCATATGGTATTTTCCTCAGGGAAAATTCCTAGAGGTGGGATTGCTGGCTCAGAGAGTACATGCACATGAAGTTTCATGAGATATTGCCAAATTCTTCTCCATTGGAGTTGTCCCATTTTACACTCCCATGAACAACATGAGCGTCCATCTGGACACCATGGCCTCACCAACAGAATGTGGTGAGAATGTGTTGTCAAGCTTTCGAATTTTTGCCACTCTAATATGCAAGGAATAACATCTTGGTGTGGTTTTCATCTGCATTTCTTTTACGCATGAAATTGGGTATCTTTTCATAAAACTTAATAGCTGTTTATATATATTTTTTATTTCATTTTTCTGGCTGCATCGGGTCTTCGTTGCTGCACGCGGGCTTTTCTCTAGTTGCAGCGAGCGGGGGCTACTCTTCGTTGCAATGCGTGGGCTTCTCATTGTGGTGGCTTCTCTTTTTGTGTAGCACGGGCTCTAGGCACGCAGGCTTCAGTAGTTGTGACATGTGGGCTCTAGAGCTCAGGCTCAGTAGTTGTGGTGCATGGGCTTAGTTGCTCCGCGGCATGTGGGATCTTCCTGGACCAGGGCTCAAACCCGAGTCCCCTGCATTGGCAGGCAGATTCTTAACCACTGCGCCACCAGAGAAGCCCTATATATTTTTTTAATGTGAACCATATGTTAGTATTTATTGCCCACATTCTCTTTGGGTTTTTGGCCTTCTTTTTTTTTCTGGCCATATAACGCGGTTTGTGGGATCTTAGTTCCCTGACCAGGGGATCGAACCTGGGTCCCTGCAGTGGAAGCGTGGAGTCTTAACCAATGGACTGCCAGGGAATTCCATTGGCCTTTATTTTTAATATCAGTGAAATTGGTTTTTTCTCTGCAAAACATATTGCAAAAATTTTCTTCTGTTTTGTCTTTAACCCTGTTTCTGATATAATTGCATCTATCGATCCTTTTTTTTTTCTTGCAGATGGATTTTGAATCATAGATAGAAAGACTTTCCCCACACCCAGGTTACAAGGAATTTGCCTTTTTTATTAAAGTACTTGTATAATTTCATTTTTAAAATTTTGCCCTGTGATCTGCTTGGTGTTTATACTGATTTACTTCTTTACAAATGGGTAGCCAACGCTAATTATTAAAAAGTCCATCTTTTCCCCAGTAATATGAGATGTCACCTTTGTTTTATGCTAAATTTCCATAAGTAATTTGGTCTTTATCTAGACTCCATATTCTGTTTCATCTGGTCTGTGTATTCATATGCCACTACCACACTATGTTAACTATTCATTCTAGGTCTTTTGTAGGTGGAGGCTGCTCTGGGATGAGTCAGAAAGTGAGAGTAAAATTGACAGTAGTAGAGGAGTTTGCAGGTGGTTTCCACTTGCCCGGAAGAGAAAACATATGGCACAAGTTGTTCTTTATGGAACAAATGTCTCCGTGCTGTTTAGTGTTGCTAGGACATGCATTCCTCATAAAATGGAAACGAGGATGCTACAGTATCGTAACTGGTGATCTTGTTTTTTCGTAGTTCAGTTTTCCTGTCAGAGTCAGTATCACACTAAAATGATCTCATGAAGACTGCAAGCCTAATCCCCTGGTACCAGATGAGCTTGATCTTTTTATTTCCATGGGGAAAAAAAAAACCACCCACCTTTTAAAAAGTTTTTTATTTACATTAACAGTAGCAATTAAACAGTCCCACTTAACTCATCCTGATATTTGACTGGCATTTCATCAGTTTCTGTAGTAACATTTAGTCAGGTTGTCCTGAATTCAGCTCATTTTAAAGATTCTTTCCTGTGTACCTTGCATAAAGTCTCATAGTTTTGTATTTTGAATTTTTAACATTTTTCTTGTCACAGTCTCATATACAGAGGGCAGGTGACTGGGCTTTTGGTTTTCCATTTTGATTTTTGCTGGTGCGTGTTTCTAAATAAATTTTCTTCCCACAGGAAAAAATGATAAAGCATGCAACAAAGACAAGAGGAATGTCAAGAAGGCCGTGGTGACAAAACCGAACAATATCAAGTCAATGTTCATTGCCAGTGCTGGGAGGAAAACCGCAGATGTGAGTCTCATGGTTTTCTTATATTTGCCTCTTCCTTTGTGAAGCGAAGAGTCCTGTTTCTTCATAGTTCACCTTTCCTGTCAGATTCCCCGTAGCTCTAAACAGATGATCTTATGAAGGCTGCTAGGCTAATCCCCTGGTTCTAGATGAGCTTGGTCTTTGATCTTTGATTATATTTAATGTTTGATTATACAGTTAATAGGTGGTCAATATGTTTTTTTAATGTTGCTTTTATTTTTTATTTTATTTTATTTTATTTTATTTTAAATTGTTTTTGGCCGCGCCCCGTGGCTTGTGGGATCTTTGTTCCCTGACCAGGGATTGAACCCGGACCTACGGCAGTGAAAGTGCTGAGTCCTAGCCACTGGACTGCCAGGGAAGTCCCAATATGTTTGAACTCAAATATTTGAGTAATGTTTTCCCAATCTCAGTCACTAAGTTGGATGTAGATTTCTAGGTGAATTGAGGCACCTCAGTGGTTGTGGCTTGGAGATAGAAGAGAAAACTGAACCAGAAAGCTGCACTGACAGTGAGTGTGTTTATTTTGGTGATTAGCAGGAGGATTATGGAATGAAGCTGAAAATTGAGGGCGGGGGCTCGGGGTGTAGGAGTTATGTTTAGGCCCATGGTGGTTAAGATCTGTGAGTAGTAGAGGAGCCGTCAGAGTTAGGGGTGAAGAGGCAAGGACTGACTGGCTGGTTCTTCCTTCCACTGACATGGGGTCCGGGTGAAAATATGAAGGGCAGGGCTTTCTCATTCTCCCTGCCTTTATAATTTCCAGAAAGCTGTTGACTTGTCCAAGGATGATCTGCTAGGTGATATTCTACAGGATTTGAACACTGAGGTAAGTGAATCTCCAGGAGTTGTCAAATATTCAGGAGACATGGGCTGAAGAAACAATTCAGTAATTTTACAAAACAGACTGTTGCTAGAATGCAAAACAGAAAATTCAGTGACAACACCACCACCAAAAAACAAAACAAAAGAAAACAAACAAACCCCAAAACCAAAACAAAGCCCTTCAAATTGGTTTCTTCTCACCATTTTAGGTGAGTAGTTTCTAGCTACTCTAGGCTCTGTGATTGTGTAGATTGGGCCGCGTGGGGCTGTGTTTGAAGTAGTAAGAATCCACACGAGTCAATTCTGGGAAGGCACACTGCTCGCGCTCTGTTGCTGCCGTGTATGTTCCCGAAATGGATTGAAGCCTGTCAGTCTGCACGATCAGGCGTGAGATCCTCGTCTTGAATTCTGAGTGGGGTTGAGGGAAGAGTCAGTGAGCTGTCCCTGATAGAACTCAGACAGGTTCATCTGTACTGGAATTTGCAACTGGGCTGTTTCACAGCAAGACTAAGCTCTCATTTAGAGATGTGCTTCTTTCTAAGTGACCCTTGATTAAAATGACTTACACCTACACTGTGTAGTTTGAGCTTGACAGTTTTTAAATGTAATATTCTGGAAGGGTAAGGGAGAAGTATGTTAAGTTTTAAAGAGAAAAAATTGATGAGGGGTGGATTCAATATCTATTCTGGTTTTCTAGTGAGTCTGTGGTATTGTTGCTATAGTAACCTCACTGCATGAACATAGATCTGTGGGGGGAGCAGGGAAGGAAAAAAGTGCTTTGCTCATTGGGCTTCACTGGGGGAAGAATCGTACTTTTTGTGTCTTGTGGTAAACCAAGCATGGCAGTGAATGTCTGTCTTTCCCCTCCTTTTAGACACCTCAAATAACTCCACCGCCTGTAATAATACCGAAGAAGAAAGGATCCAGTGGAGCTTCACTGAATCCCTTCTCTGTACACACCCCCAAGGTATAGTGTGTGGAAATACCTTCAATCTTGATTTATATTATTGCTTAAAACTTATTTTGTTGCTTTTCTATGTGAGCGAAATGCCTTTGAATTTGTTCTTGCTTTTGTTTTAAGTTAGGACTCCTGTTTCATATTATATAGTTTCACATATTTTAAAAATAGCATGTGCCTGTTTTTTTCATAGTAAATTTTGTAGTAACTAGTATGTGTTTATTATAGGTATCACAGCTGTGCTAAATGCAATAATTTTCCTTCTGGAAACAAGTGTTTTTTTTTGTAAACCTAGGTAACAGTAAAATAATTGAAGATGTTACATTAATAAAACAGAAAATCGTTTTATAAATGGGAACTGTCATTTTCTCTGGTCAGGGTAGGACAGATGCGTATTTTTAATATGCAGGTCTAACTGACTAAACATTTAAAAACATTGACAGGCAGCTCCTTCAGGAAAAACCGCTTCCCCGGTCTCAAGGAAGGAGCCTTCATTAACCCCTGCTCCTCTTAAATGTGCTGGATTTGCTGGTAAGTCTGCTGTCAAGCAGAATTGCAAGGGTGTGAAGCAGTTGCAAAGTGCTGTCAAAAGATGGAGGCCCCGTGAAGGAGGAAGTGGGGGGAATTTGAAGGGCTTGCAATAGCCAGTTTCAGCGTGAAAGGTTTGAATTCATAGCAGGAAAAGTTAAAAACATCCAATTTGGAGATTGAAGAGAAATGCAAATAGCATGTGGGCAAGGGGTAGGCTGCCGTTGCAGCGTAGGGGAAGCTTTTGTGCTCCCTGGCAGCGGCACATGACGGGAATGTGTGATGCCGCCCTCAGGAGAGCCGGTGCCGGCATTGTGTACCGTTGACAAGGAGGAGTCAGGGGCCATGGATTTTGAAGATGGCGACTTTGATGAGCCCATGGAAACGGAGGAGGTGGACGTGGAGCCTGTGGGTGCCAAGACCTCCGACCAAGAGAGGGAGCCAGCAGAGGGGACAAAACATGAGGCAGATCCTGGGAAAGGGACCATACCCTACTCGTAAGAGCATTTTATGACTTTTCTGGCAAGTAGTGCTACAATTATCCCGTCGGATTTTGAAAGGTTTTTGAAAATGTGATTTTTGCAGAGCAAGTTTTCTCCCAGATGTCTCTTGTTGGGACATTGATCAGGAAGATGACAGCAGTTTCTCAGCCCTGGAAGTTCAAGTGGATTCCAGTCACCTCCCACTGGTGAAAGGGGCAGATGAGGAACAAGTATTTCAGTTTTATTGGCTGGATGCTTATGAAGATCCGTACAGCCAACCAGGTAATCATACAGTTACATACAGTAACTGGATGTCTTTAATATGGAATAGCGCCTTTCCCTGAAGTGTTTTAGTGATTGTAATTGGAACAGGCTCTGCCCTCATGTACGTACATAGTAAGAGAGCAGCACTCATTCACTGTAAAGTGCGTGAGCCACCCGGATGGAGAGGAGTTGTGGTGTGAGTAGTCCTTACAGACGCTTATCCCGAAAACCAGTTATATGTGGTTTTGCAGTGTGTGCTTGTATTATAGTTCACCGTCGATGTATCTGAACGTATTGGAATGCACTTTACTTAAAGTGGAATCAGTCTTTAATTTGTTCCTTCAGCAATTTGAACACCTTCCCTGTGCCAGGCACTAAGATGGGGTGAACAAGCTGGGCAAATTCCTTGTCCTAATGGAGCTTACGTTCTAGTGGGGTGGGAGAGATAGGCAGTAAATAAGGTAAGTTAATGAAGGGTGTAAAGGCAGTTAGTTGGGGGATGGCCAGGGCAGGCCTGTCTGAGGAAATGGCCGTTGGGCTGAGATTTGAGGCACATTCAGAGCCGAGGAGAGAGTATTTCAGCCTGAGGAACCCGTAAGTGCAGAGGCCTGGGGAGAGAAAGGAGGAGGCCTGCATGGCTGAAAAGTCGGAGAGAAGGCAAAGGCCGGATAATAAAGGACCTCAAAAGCCGTATTAAGGAGTTGAGGTCTTACTGTAAGAGCAGTGGAGGATTTTCAGTGCGGGGTGCAGGGGTGAGGGGGTCGAGTGGACCCATGGTTGGGTTTACATTTTAACAGGAACCCTCTGGTTTATGCGGAGAAGAGGCTGTGTGTGTGTGTGTTTTTGTGTGTGTGTGTGTGTGTGTGCGCGCGCCCAGGGCTGGAGTCAGGGAGTGTGGAAGCCCTGGAGATCAGTCCGTCCACGGCAGGTGTGCTAGTTACTTGCACTAGTGGCGGCTGTGGAGAAGGAGAGGAGCGAATGCCTGTAACATGTACTTTGACATGAACTCGTTGGCGGATGGATGGATGGATGTGGGGGGTTAACGGAAAGGAGGGATCCAGGCTAATTCCCAGGTCCTCCTCCGAATGAGCTGATACTACGGATTCTGACTCACAAAGAGCCAGGAGGCTCTCTAGTTTCCTTCTGTGCTCCTTTGATCACTTCTTCACTATGGGGCTGGGCAGGATAGGGCATGTCAGATTCATAAAAAATACAGTATACACCCTTAAACAGTTGCCTTTATTCAGATCCGTTTCTGGATCTAAGGGTAGATACAAACTGAATTTTTCAAAGTGATTTCTTGGAGTCTGAGTATTAACCCTCAGAGCAGGGCAGCAGCATTAATATGCTCCGCTTATCAAAGAGTTGAAACTCCTGTGGAGCCGCTTGAGTAGCAAACTGCCATGTGTTCATTGCTGAGGTAAAGATGTAAGCAGTCTTAGAAATGGTATCTCATCTACCTGAGCTAGGGCAAGATGATCTGGTTAGACCCTCTCACCTCTTTGCCTGCTTTGTAACTCGCTGGTGCGAGGTGGGCCGGCAAGTGTGATTTCATGAGGCTTTGCAAATTAAACTCAGAGCGGCCCCATGGTACAGCTTCAGGGGACACCATTTTCATGTGTGTGTCGTGTGACCTCCCAGCACAGCAGCATGGCTGGTGCTCACTGGAGTTGGGTGACGTGGTGGGCCGTGGGCCTGCCCATCCTGGTGCCACTCCCTGTGCTTTGCTGTGTCTGCTCCAGGCTGGCTTTTATTCCCTGACTTGATTAATGGTCCCATCAAAACCAGAAACCTGGGAGCCAGCCTTGAGTCCCCCCTTTCCTCACTTCCCTCACCAAGTCTTATTAGTTTTCTCCTTCTAAACTAGACAAGCTGTCTTCTCTCTCTCCTCGCAACTCCCACCCTTGAGCCCTTCCTGCTACTGAACCCAGCCTCCTAATTGATCCCTCAGCTGTCATCCTCCACACTGCAGCCTGAGTGATTGCTCAGGACGTCATTTCCTCGTTAGAGAAAATCCGCAGTGGCTGCTGCCTGCGACCTACAGTCCAAGTTCCTCAGCAGGGCTTCTGTTGCCTGCTGTGTAGGACTTTTTTTTTTTTTTTTTTTTTTTAAATCTGAGTCACAGTGACTTAATGGATTAGCTCATACATAGGCCATTAGGCTTTGGCCAGGTCACAAATAATGGTGATAACTTAGTGTTGTAATTTTTTTTTTTTTTAATTAATTTAATTTATTTTTTTGGCTGTGTTGGGTCTTCATTTATGTGCGAGGGCTTTCTCTAGTTGTGGCAAGCGGGGGCCACTCTTCATCGCGGTGCGCGGGCCTCTCACTGTCGCAGCCTCTCTTGTTGCGGAGCACAGGCTCCAGACGCGCAGGCTCAGTAATTGTGGCTCACGGGCCAAGCTGCTCCGCGGCATGTGGGATCTTCCCAGACCAGGGCTCGAACCCGTGTCCCCTGCACTGGCAGGCAGATTCTCAACCACTGCACCACCAGGGAAGCCCTGTGTAGGACTTTTGTGTCCTAGAAATAGTTTGCTGTATGTACCTACTGCTCTTTATACCATATCCTTTTACTCACTGTATTTGTCTGCCTAGAATGCCCTCACCTGGCTCAGCCCCAGTGTGGTCTCCCAAAATTTCCTAATCCTCCAAACTGGCCTAAGAGCCCTTTCTGTGACCCCCATCGAACCCTTACCCATTGCAGCATTTGTCGTATTATTTTTAAAAGATCTGCTTCTGTGTTGTCTTTTCCCCCAAAGCCTTTAAACTCCTGGAGGGCTGGGACCTTTTATTTCCAGCATCTAGGATGATGCCAGTTACATAGTAGATGTTCAATAAATGTTCATTGAAATAAACTGCACAGCGACAGTCCTGTAGATGCACATGAAAGGTTTCAGAGAATGAGCATTGCATTTGCTGCTATTACCAAGTCTGCCTCTTGAAGCCTTGTAGCAGTGTGGAGTAAGAATGGCTAACACAAAAGTGGATGGTCTTCCTCCCATAAATCCACATATAAAGCATCAGATTGCTGGTGTCAGTTGCCAAAAATTAGAACCTTAGGAAACAACAACCCTCTCTTTCCTGTGTGAAAATGAGTTTATTACTTCTATCTATTGCTTACTGGTTGATACTCTTAGTAAAAAACAGCATCATTTTGCAGGGCAGGGGTCTAGAGCTGCGCTGTCTACCATGGTAGCCACTGGCCACATGCGACTCTTTAAGTTTAAATTAATTAAAATGAAATAAAATTTAAAGTTCAGCTTCTCAGCCACTAGTCACATTTCAAGTGCTCAGTACCCACATGTGGATAGCTACCCTATCCATGGATAGCACAGATAGGGAAGAATTCTGTCATCACAGAAATTTCTGTTAGCTAGTGTTGATCTATAGTAATGGATGTTGTAGGTTAAGATTGAAGCATGTTGAAGCACAGCTATATTTGCAAAGCAACCGATTTATGGTATATATTGTTGTTGAATTCTGGTACTGACCATAGTCATGGATGGGCCTTTTCAGCCACTATTGGGAAATATTTTGCAGTTGAAAGAGGTACCAGTCTGTTACTGGCCTGTCTTCTAATTGCTAAGGTAAAAGGGAGTTTCTAGTGCTGGAAAAGGCCTCAAAGACCATCATCTCTAGCTACTCACTTAAAGCAGAGGAAGCTGAGGCTCCAAAAGATAAAGTGGTCAGCTCCTCAGAGGCAGAGTTCAGGGCTTCTCACTCGCAATCCACTCTGCTGTTCTGTGGTACTTCTGAAGTTGTGTCCTCTGTGATTGATGCCAAGGGGTTAAATAAGATAGCTTAAAAAAAAAAAAGTCCTGTAATCTCAGAGGGTTGAACAGTTTCATCATGATAGCAGGTAATGATCACTGAGCCTTGGTGAAATCAATGTTGCTAATAAAAACGAAATACTCCTAAAGACCCTGTTATTGTTTCTCACTTTCTTACAGATTCTAAGTAAGTCAGTTGTTGCTGAATGCTCCATAATTATGAAAAGAATCTTACTCTTTGCATATGGGAAGATATCCTGTCTTCATTATGACTTTTTCAAGGTTGAATAATCCTGACTGCACCTGGTTTCAGCTAGTAACTTTAAGGGGAATGTAATCTTTGTTTACCATGATCTTTTTGTGGCAAATGAGGCATAAACAGTGTCAAATGTGTTACATGAAACGTGATATTAGTTTGACTGTAAAATGAGCTATTTGAATCTTTGAATCCAATATTAGGGTCTTTATTTTTCTTTGCATGGAATTTTGGTTTTTCGTCTCTAACTGTTGTGAGGATGACTTTTAATTTTCTGAGCTACTGTGACTTTTTTCTTTTTTAATCATCCCCACAGTCCTCCCTTCCCTCTCCCCTATCTCCCCCCCGCCTCTTTTACCCCAGCTGAAAATTACACAACTCTTGTAAGAATTTTAATCATCTGCAGAAATGAAAATTCTTAGATGGTCTTATTTCTACTAGAACGAGTGACAAAAGGAAGCACTGATGAGCTATCTTGTGAAACTGGAGTAATTTGCCTTGTGAACAGTAGCCTTTGCATGTGCCAGAATTTTCTTAGTGCCTCAGGCAAGTGGCCCTATAGAGCGGCTATGTTCATTACTGCTGTCTAATTATTCATGGAGCCTGGGATTTTGCGCAGTGACCATCTCTTAGGTTGACTATCAAATCTCTGGAGTCCTTTTTTTTTGGCCACGTGGGATTTTAGTTCCTGGATCAGGAATTGAACCCAGGCCCTCAGCAGTGAGAGCATGAAGTCCTAACCACTGGACTGCCAGGGAATTCCCTCGAGTCCTTTCTTTTTTTTAAATTTATTTATTTATTTATTTATTTATTTTTGGCTGAGTTGGGTCTTTGTTGCTGCGCGCGGGCTTTCTCTAGTTGCAGTGAATGGGGGCTACTCTTCATTGTGGTGCGTGGGCTTCTCATTGTGGTGGCTTCTCTTGTTGCAGAGCACAGGCTCTAGGCGCACAGGCTTTAGTAGTTGTGACATACGGACTTCAGTAGTTGTGGCTCGCGGGCTCTAGAGCGCAGGCTCGGTAATTGTGGCGCACAGGCTTACTCCGCGGCATGTGGGATCTTCCCGGACCAGGGCTCGAACCCATGTCGCCTGCATTGGCAGGCGGATTCTTTTTTTTTTTTTTTTTTTTTGGCAGGTGGATTCTTAACCACTGCACCACCAGGGAAGACCTGGAGTCCTTTCTTGATGGCCATGTTTCATGAGCAATGGCTTGATGTCCAGAAAGGCTTGGTTTACTTTGTGGTCTACGTTACTTAGGGATCTCAAAAGGATTTGGTTACTAGACCCCATTTGTTAAACTGAAATAGGAGAGGGAGGAACATTACAAACGCTACCCAGCCAGATGTCTTCAGTAGTCTGTGAGGTGGAAAGGGTGAAATAGAAGATAATAGTTTAGCCCTATTAGGAGATATTTACTATTATATGGAATAAGATATGAGATGAATTATGTTTTTCCAAAACACAATTTTACATACAGGAGAATACTGATATACCATACATAGTTATCCTTACACATGAATGTTAATTTTTGTTGGTAAGTACAAGTTAAAAAGGAATTTAGTATTATATTTTCAGAGTTCTCATAAGAGGTTTAAATACGAGATTTGTTGGAGAATAACTTGCTTTTTTTATTTCTCTTAATCTGGGTAATCCTGGTTCTAGGGAAAATGTCTTTTTTTTCCTCCTACACTGATCTAGAATGTCTCCCTAGTTTTCGAGGTCTGTCTACATTGAGCTGGGATGTCTCTCTAATTCCCCAGCGGTTTCTACACTGACCTAGTGTGTCTCAGTAGTTATCCGGGTGTTTCTACTCAGGCCTGGGATGTCTCCCTGATAACTGAGGTTTGTCTCCATTTACCTGGGATGTCTCCCTAATTCTAGGGGAAAATGCTTCCACCAAGTTAGAGAATCATTCTGTTCCCTGTCCTCCCAGTGGTCACAGGTTTTACTGATGTGATATTGTCATGGCATAGGTACTGAGTAAAGGAACTAGTTTTGGGGATTGGGCAGCAGATACATTTGCTGTAAGAAATGACTTACCAAAGCATAAATGTGTGGACACATTCAGTGAGCTTTTACATCGTCCCTTTAATGTGATATAATTGAAATGTTTATTTTCTCATGGTTTTTCCTTATTCTTGTAGGTGTGGTATTTCTGTTTGGCAAAGTTTGGATCAAATTCGCCCAAACCCATGTGAGCTGTTGTGTCATGGTGAAAAACATTGAGCGAACGCTCTACTTCCTTCCCCGTGAAACGGTAAACCTTAGTAGACAGCTTCTAATTCCAAGTGTATTCTGTCTTCTGCCACCAACCCTGTCCTTCGACAGGGCTGTGGATTATCTACAACCTTTCTTATCGCCTGCCTCGTGACCACTGATTGTCAGCAGCTCCATTAGACATTGGGAGAAGTGGAGTGAAACACTATCTGTTTTTCAACTTGTTAGAAAGAGCGTAAAAGTGCCTGAGTTTCAGTACATAATGCTGTCTTTCCCTCCCACTCCCCATTTCCATAATTATTGGGGTTGGGAGTTTATGACTCTAAAATATGACATGGCGCTTGGCCCAGTTTTCATGGTTTTGTTATTTCCTCCACAGCCATTTAACAAGGTCAATTCCATTTGCTCCTTCTTTTTATTGGGACTTAACATCCACACTCGCCTCTCAACCCCAGCCGCTCCCCATCTCAGTTGAACTGTGAAGCGTCTTGGTCAAGATTTACAACACTATTCTCCCATTTTGTAGGATTGATCATCTTTATCTCTGGCTTGCTTTTATGATGCCATTGGGAGGACTTGGGTGTTGGATTTAGTACATTTTGGGGTCCATTTGTATCTTTGAACTCACCTTATTCTATTAAATGTTTAAATGCGTGAAGATGAAAGTTGATTTAGCCTTGGGTTTCTGGTGGTTGAAAAGATCTTATGTACAGATATTTTTTCTCCTTCCCTCCCCTCTCCATGGGAAAGCAGAAAATTGATCAAAATACAGGGAAAGAAAGTGGAACTCCAGTTACAATGAAGGATGTTTATGATGAATTTGACGAGAAAATAGCAGCAAAATATAAGATTATGAAATTCAAGTCCAAGGTTTGTATTTGATGATAATTTTTTCAGGTCTTTATATTGGTTGTTTGTTAATTTCCTGATTTAGCAAATAGTTATTGCATATCTTCTTTTTGCAAAATGCCTTCTGTGTGGCTATAATTCATTGAATGGAAATTTCATAGATAGCAATGTAAAACCAATATGTTAGATTTATAAAAATATTTATTCTTTCTCTTTAAACTGTGTATAATGTTCATTAATTTGAATAAAAAGATAACATTAGCAAAGTAATTGCTTCCAGTACTTGAAGCATAGCTTGTGTTCTTACTCTGAGATGGAGAAGAAACTGTTCTGATCTTGTTTACATTGGTTATTGCCAAGTTGTCTTGGTCAGAAAGTTAAATCTTTAAAAGTCATGGTCTATGATGCAATTTCTGATAGAACAAAGTTCTTCTATTCATGTGATACATATTGATCAGTTGTCTTCATTTTAGTGAGATATTGATGCCTCTGGCCATAGTTGTGGGGCTGTAAGTCCCTCAGCACACTGGCTATATTAACAGTGATTGCAATAAAGGGAGGATTGAGTTGCTGAAGATGAGGCTAACCGTCTGAACTATTTGAGCTTTTTGACTTGTGGCTGATGGATCAGGTCTCTCAAATTCTAGAAGCAATGTGGTGCAGTGGTGAAGAGCATAGGTGCTCAGGCTAGACTGCTTGTGCTTTAAGTCCTAGCCCTACCACTTCCTGTTCTGTGACCTTGAACAAGTGCTGAGTGACTTCTCTGGGCCTGTTTCTTCACCTGAGAAATGGGGCCTTATTTCAAGAGCTGTTGGAAGGGTTAAGTCAATTAATTGGGATTAGTGATTACAACAATCCTTGGTACATAGCAAGCACTCAGTACATGTGAGCTATGATTATAATGTTTATTATTAATTTTTCTAGCAAGATGGAGTTGCTTAGTATCAGAGTAGCAAATAATTTAGTGCATTGACATTGTAAACATTTTTAATGTTTTATCACCTCTCTTGAATGCAAATACTTCTAAGTTCTCTAGTGTCCAAAAGAAGTCTTTTTAATATTTTGTCACTGGCTATTTTAGTCCCAGTTGAGAGGGGGAAAAGGTGCTTTATTTACCTTTCTGTTCCATAATGATTAAATACAGAGACATGCGTTGTATATGTAATGCTTGTCAATTTAATTTGTGAAAAGTCTTTTTATCTTAATGATTTTTAAATACCAACTTATCCAGGCAGTGGAAAAGAGCTATGCTTTTGAGATACCTGATGTTCCAGAGAAATCTGAGTACTTGGAAGTTAGATACTCGGTAAGTCAAACAAAGAAAATGAATGGATTTTGCTTGAAAATGGCATTTTCCTATTTTTGAAATTTCAACTGGCTTTCAATTAGGAGTATTGGCAGGGCTCTTCAAGCTTACAGTTCATTGAAGTGAACTTATAGTCATGAATAATTAAAATGAATAAAATGAATTTAAATATGTAGACTATAGGTTATACTGCCTTTCTCTGCTTTCAAGTATGCATCTTTATATAAATAAGTTGAAATTGCACAACTGTTTGTCAAGTGGAATGAATGCCACAAGATGGAGTTGAACATCATTAGTCTGTTGAAGTGTCCCTCTGAGCAGTGGAAAGGTGAGACAAGAGCGTCAGTAGCGTCACTGTAGTGCTGCTCTTGCTCCCGTGACAGACAAGGTCACTGCTGCGGGATGTTAATTAACTGGACCTTTACCTCTCTTTACCTCTCCGTTCTAGTGTTTTGATCTCATGATGTTGGAAAAGGGAAACTTAAGAAATATCTCTGAAAGTGGTGATGAAAAGTACCATGGAAGCATTTTTTTTTGTAATTGTCAAAACTTTTATTTAGAAATGAATTTGAAATAACATTTCTTGCATGCCATGTGTAAATTATTAATAAAGTTGTGATGAAATACATTGCTTATGACTTGATAATTTTAGCTGTGGATTTCTAATCTGAGGAATGTATGTAGCATTCAACTGATGCAGTAGTAATTATTCCTGGTCTTAAATTGCTCTATAAGCAGCAACTGTTTCAAGCATCAACAGGAAGATGATAACCAGTATCATTATTTTTTGCTCAGATAACGTAAGAAAATTACTGAATTTATTATCGGTTTGTTTAGGCTGTATTCATCAGAGCACACATGGCAATATATATAGAACTTGAGAACACGAATATTTCTTACGAAAAGAAAAATAAAACACTGTCTCCCATAAAAAATTTTCTCCATGGAAGCATTTTGAATGAGTCCTACTCCCTTGCTTTTATTTATTTATTTTTTTGATCTGTGACTTTGTTTTTAATTCTCAAGCCTTATGTTCGGATAATTTACAAATTTGTGCTAATGATAAAGCTCCTCTACCTTAACCCTTCTGAGTTGGCAAAAGCACCATTACCCATCACACATCTACAGTAGTTCTACAGTTGTGTTTCTGAATACCTGTTTAAAAGACAATCCTGAATTATAACTTAGTCTGACTTTGTAGAGAATTCACAAGCAAGTTTCCTAACATATCTTGTCACAGTGAATTTTAAAAGCATCTGATCTTAAAGATCATCTATAAAATGTGAGAAGTACTAAATATTCTTTATTTGATGCTATACATAAGCCACACTAAAATTCCTTTCATTAAGTAAAGCGCGATATTTTAGATGGAGAATTTTAATTAAATTGGCATAGTTAAGACCAAAAAGATAAAGTGGACGTTGTCAGTATATCTTCAGCCCTTGCCTTAACAGGCAAACGAACACAACTTGAAACACAGGTGAATCTTGCTGGTCTATGAGACAGTTAAGGGAGCTTCTCAATATTTAAATATCTTAATATAACCAGTTATAGAAATCTAAATATAAAACCAGTCTCCTATAGGGTTTGAGAAGGCATTCACCGTATCGCTGACAAGTTTAACATTCCTTATTCAAGTTTAATCATCTCTTTAGAAGGGGAAAACAGTGATAGTACTTTTTGAACCAGAATTACTATCAAAATTCAAAAAGCTGACCATATTCATTTAGCCACAAGCCAATCTTATTTAAATCAGGACAGAAATATTACCTCAGCCATTCATGATCTGAATTCTAGTGTATGAGATCAATTTAAATATGGTACACATAAAAAGTCATGAGACATTTGTTTCATAATAAATAAGGCAGTGGCCAACGATTACGCATTAGTAGCTTTTTTGAGATAAGCTATCAAGTCTGCCCTTTCTCCCTTCTTCTTAATGCCAGCGAAGAACATTTTTGTTCCAGGGATGTACTTCTTGGGATTCTCCAAATACTCCCATCAGCGTCTCCTCTCCCCAGGTCATGCCTTTGTTCTTGTTGGCATCTGTGTAAGAGAATCTGAAAGTCTGAGCTGTCTTTCACCCAAACAGGCCATGGAGATTTGGCCCAGTCTTGTGCTTGCCTCCCTTTTCCAGAGTATGGCACTGGGCACACTTCTGAACAAAAATCTTCTTGCCCTTCTCAACATCACCCATTTTTAAATCGTTCTTTCTCCGTGCACGACTAAGAGGTTCCCGCTCGCAAGCCGAACGTCCCGCTCTCTCGCTTTCATTCTTCTAAAGGAGTTGTACTTATTTGGCTATTCTTTATCAGTAAGGCATGTACAGCTCTGGACAGAAATCCTCTTTTGCGGGAGCTTCTTGGCCCATTTTTCTTCTAATGGGTGTCATCAAGATGCATTATTTTGTCATTGTGAGTTGTTTTTGTTTCCTACTGTGAATTGTTATGGATTTCATTTGTGGCAAATTACATTTCATATATATCAAAGGGGTTTCTTCTGGTGGTTCATAGAGAGACTTTTGTTTATTTCAAATATAGACTTTGGAAAATGTGAAGTAATAGTTTTAACCAAAAAAAGATTTTTTTTCTTCTTTGCCTTTTTCAGGCTGAAATGCCCCAGCTTCCTCAGGATTTGAAAGGAGAAACTTTTTCTCATGTATTTGGGACCAACACATCCAGCTTGGAACTGTTCTTGATGAACAGAAAGATCAAAGGACCTTGTTGGCTCGAAGTAAAAAATCCACGTAAGGGAAAATTTACTTTCAGAATGCTAAGTAAATTGCTGTTAGATGCGGTTTCTAGAAGTTAAAGAATTGGACTCAATTTCAGTGCGACCACTTCCTTTTTAATGTTTGTTTCTTTAAGGTTTTCCTTGAGTGAGTATAGGAAGTATGTTTGAAATCACTCTTTCACCGTGGTGCTTAGCACTTTAGTGGGAGGGAGGCTTTAGTTAGCCTACTCGGGCATTTGGGTGCATCCTTCATTGTGTTGCTGTCAGCGTGGACTTCCGACCTGGCTGATGTGGCTCAGCTGTTCTACATAGTGAACTGCTGACTTCTGAAGGAGCAAAACATCACTGCCCGGTGTGGATAATGCATGTATGGTCTCTTACCTGATGTTTTTCAATACTTGCATTTGTGATACTCTGTTTTGTCTTCATGAATCTCTTAAAACTGTTTTTCTTTGATTCCTCTAAGGCAGTGCTGTGGCTTTTGCAAACCTATTTTGGGTCTTGGATTTTTTGGAAAGTCAGATGAAAGCTGTGGACTTTTTTCCCAGGAAAATGAACATATGTTTACACACACGAAGATTTGCATACAATCCAATAACGTGGTTTATTTTTAGTTAGATGTTATAATAAGACATTCTTAGTAGAAGGTAGGATTGAAGACCATCTCGGTTAATCACAGATATCTTAATTATAGTAACTTTTCTTTTTCAGCAAATAGCTATTGATCTGTTGTTTCTTTTCTTTTTCAGAGCTCTTGAATCAGCCAATCAGTTGGTGTAAAGTTGAGGCAGTGGCCTTGAAACCGCACCTGGTGAATGTAATTAAGGATGTTGGTCCTCCTCCACTTGTGGTCATGTCTTTGAGCATGAAGACAATGCAGAATGCAAAGACACATGAAAATGAGGTAAAGAAATAGGACAGATTTTGTACCTATGCCAGAGGTGCGATACTTCTTGCACTTGTACAGCTTTTCTGTAAGGGAAGGTTGTTCGTTTTGGAAGGGAAAGAATACTAATTCACTACCAAACTCCATTTTGAAGAATGAATTGAATTTGTCTGGTGTTGGACGTTTTTTTTTTTTAAAAGACTTAAATTGCTGGACTTTTTGTTTTTAAAATTTTTTTATTTTGGAGAACTTCAAATGGACATAGAATAATATAATGAACTCCTATATACCCATCACTCATATTCACCATTTAGCAAGATTTTGTCACACTTGTTTATCGCCCCCCTTCTTTTTTTTTCCTCCTGAAGTATTTTAAAGCTAATCTCAGACATTGTATCATTTTACCCCTGTATACTTTGGTATGCATCTCTCAAAACATGCACACTTTCTTATAGAATACCATTATCACCCCTATTAACATTAACAGTGATTCCTTGATACCAGCTAAAATACCTAGTCCATAGTCACATGACTCTATTTCTCAGAAATGTCTTTTAACAGTTGATTTATTTGAGTCAGGATTTATACAAGATCCACAGACGGTGTTTAATTTTTGTTTCTTGAATCCCTTTTAAATGTGAGCAGCTCCCTCCCACCCCCTCCAGCTTTTTCAGTGACATTGACTTATTGAGGAATCATTGTTGGTGGTCTCGAAGAATGACCCATTTTCTGTATTTGTTTGCTTCCTTGTATCATTGGATTTCTTCCTGTATACCAGGGGTTGGCAAACTGTGGCCTGTGGGCAAATCTAGCCCATCACCTGTTTCTGTAAATAAAGTTCACTGGAAGACAGCATGTCTGTTTGTTCACATATTATCTACAGCTGCTTTTGTACCACAGCAGCAAAGTTAGTAGTCATGACAGAGACCCTGTGACCTGAAAGGCTAAAATATTTACTTTTTGGCCCTTTACAGAAAAAAGTATCCACCCCTGCTCATTAGCACTGCCGAATTGATTACGTTCAGGTTTAACTTTTTTTTGCCAAAATACTGTGTAGGTGGTACAGTGTATTTCATATTGGGTCGTATCAGTAGGCACGTAATGTCTGGTTAAACCACTATTAGTGGGGCTATGATTGATTAGTAGGTTCAAGTTTTTTAACCTTGGCACTACTGATGTTTGGGCCGAATGAACTTGTTGTGGGAGCTGTCCTGTGCATTGTGGGATGTTTAACAGTATCCCTGGCCTCCACCCAATGCCAAATATCACCCCTATCGCCTAGTTGTGACAACCAGAAATGCCTGCAGACATCTCCAAATGTCCCCTGGGGACTGCGGGCAAAATTGTTCCCGGTTGAGAACCACTGATCTAATTTTTGCCTAAATTAGATATTTCATTAGGAGTTGTAAAATGGTCTTCTAATTCCGTCGTCCTTTCCATGTTTAAAGTTAAGCATGTGAAATATTAGAATGATTATTAGTTAAATTTTTCTATAAAATTAACTCTTCCTCATTAACCAGTACTATTTGGTTATGCTGCAGTACTTCATATAGGAAAGAAGAGATAAATGTGTACTTCTTTCTCTTTCGCTGCCAGTTTTCTGAGTAGGAAGTTGGGGACCTACATTATGTGCACTGTTGACATAGATTTGTTTATTTTTCTTGTTACTTATCTTTGCTTCCTCTTTTATGGACTATCATTATAAACTCATGGGCTTTATATATACTTAGTATATTTCAATCTGTTGCAATCATTAATTATTCTTGTTATTTTTGCTGCTTAAATTGTCTCTCTTTGGTCGATGGGAGCTTCTTTGTGTTTGCTTCTAAATCCTTTGACATTGATGGGGATCTTTTTTAACAGCCTTTTGGCAATTTTTTTTTGTATGTGATTTGATCTTTTAATAATAGTTGATATAGTAGATATTTAATAGTTAAGTGTTTGGGGAAATTTTAATTAGTTGAAAAAAAATCCTTCCAGCACCCAGAGTGAGGTTTCTAAATACCATTTTCCCAGAAAGGAAATAGGGTTTTGTGAAGAAATAGCTGATTTGGGGCAGGAAATGTCCAGGATAAGCCTGGAACTTCTTGTTATACTAGAAAGCAAGGACGATATTAAAATCTACTGAAGATTTGTCAGAAGGACTCAAGAGTAAACTTGAAGAGTTTCCTACACCAAAGATGGGACAATTTGAGCGTGTATAACTGCAACAGATTGAAACATACGACTTCATAATGATGCTGTAAACACAGCACCGCATTGCTCACCTGTGAAGAAAGCTAGGGAACTAACTCATTATTTTGAAAACTGGTAAATAAAGAGATTGAATCAAGCATTTATCTTGACTTTTTTGAACATATATTGTGTCTCAGGTAACCAAATAATCGATGAGGGGAGGTTTGTCTTCATAGAAGGTTTCCAGCTAATAAATAAATAAAATAAAGGAAAAATTGAATGTGACCACTTTGCAACCTCTAATGAGATAATGGATCTAGGCAGTGATTTTCAGAGGCTGCTAGTATCACTAGAGTAGAGATAACCAGACCTGATGTGATAACCAGTGATCAGTAGCACCTCCAAAGAATTCTTGCCAAAAAATCTGATTTTTATCAAGCCTTCAGATCTACGTATGAATATACAGGCAGTACAGAAACAGAGGAACATGTTAAATGACATTATTGGGATACAAGCAGCAGAGTCTATACTGGGGGGGCACTCTACGGGGCAAAACCACCCAGTTTCTTCAACAAATAAATTGCAAGAAATAATAGATGGGGAGGAGTTGTACTTAGTTTAACATATGAACCAGTTGCAAAGTACGGACTTATTTGGTAAATAAAATTGAGATAGTTGGGAAAACATGAGAATTTGAATCCTGCCTGGATGTTTAATGATTTCAAGGAAACACTGTTAATTGAATTAGCTGAGATGATTGTACTGCATTTTAAAAACTTTTCATCTTTTAAAGTAATGGCTCTCAATTTGGTGAGATTTTAACCCTCAAGGGGTTTTTGGCCATGTCTGGAGACATTTTTGGTGTCACAACTTGGAGACTGGGGAGTGGGGAGCGGTGCTGTTGGCAGCCAGGGATGCTGCTAAACGTCCCACAATGCACAGGGCAGCACCACAACAAAGAATTATTCGGCCTAAAATGTCCATAGTGCCAAGGTTGAGAAACTTTGGTTAGGGATACCTGCTGACATATTTCTGGATAAAGTGATAGGTATGCGTTTTGCTTCAAAATAATGTGGGGTAGGGCTGTTGATGAGTTGATGATTGAAGCTGGGTGATCGGTGTATGAGAGCTGAGTTTATTATTCTATTTTTTATTTGTTTAAATACTTCCGTAATAAAAAGTTAACGTAGTCTTACGGATTAAAATCTGTATCTTTTTCTATTCTCGCTGGTTGTGGTGAGAATGCAGACTGCATAGTAGGTATCTGATAAGTGATTTTCTTCTCCTTTCTTGGCAGATTATTGCTGTGGCAGCGTTGGTGCATCACAGCTTCGCACTAGATAAAGCACCCCCACGGCCTCCCTTTCACTCACACTTCTGTGGTATGTATTTTTTTAGCTGGTTTATTAATGGCTTAATTTTTATTTTTCTTGCTTTTTCTCCAGCTGTTGGATCAGTAACTTAAAAAAATGTTTTTAAGATACTTAGTGCATGTTGTTAAAGAAGGTTTTTTTAATTGAAGTATAGTTGATTTATAATACTGTGTTAGTTTCAGGTGTACAGCAAAGTATTCGGTTATATATAATATATATCTATTTTCAGATTCTTTTCCACTATAGGTTATTACAGGATATTGACTCTAGTTCCCTGTGCTCTGCAGTAGGTCCTTGTTGCTAATCTGTTTCATGTATAGTAGTTTGTATCTGTTAATCCCATCCTCCTAATTTATCATACCCCCCTACCACCGCCCATCCCCTTTAGTAACCATAAATTTGTTTTCTATATCTGTGAGTCTGTTTCTGTTTTGTATATAGACTCATTTGTGTTATTTTGTAGATTCCACATATAAGTGGTAGCATATAATATTTGTCTTTCTCTGACTTATTTCACTTTGTATGATATTCTCTAGGTCCATTCATGTTGCTGCAAATGGCAATATTTCATTCCTTTTTATGGCTGAGTAACATTCCATTTGTGTGTGTGTGTGTATACACACACACACCACATCTTCTTAAACCAGTTGTCTATCAGTGGGCCCTTGGGTTGTTTCTATGTCTTGGCTATCGTAAACGGTGCTGCTATGAACACTGGGATATGTGTATCTTTTCGAATTAGAGTTTTCGTCTTTTCTGGATATATGCCCAGGAGTGGGATTGCTGGGTCATATGGTAGTTCTATTTTTAGGTTTTTAAGGAACCTCCATACTTTTCTCCATAGTGGCTGTACCAATTTACATTCCCACCAACAGTGTAGGAGAGTTCCCTTTTCTCCACACCCTCTCCAGCATTTATTGTTTGTAGATTTTTTGACGACGGCCATTCTGACCGGTGTGAGGTGATACCTCATTGTAGTTTTGATTTGCATTTCTCTAATGATTAGTGATGTTGAGCATCCTTTCATGTGTTTGTTGGCAATCTGTATATCTTCTTTGGAGAAATGTCTATTTAGGTCTTCTGCCCATTTTTGGATTGGGTTGTTTGTTTTTTTGATATTGACCTGCCTGAGCTGCTTGTAAATTTTGGAGATTAAACCTTTGCCAGTTGCTTCATTTGCAAATCTTTTCTCCCATTCTGAGGGTTGTCTTTTCATCTTGTTTATGGTTTCCTTTGCTGTGCAAAAGCTTTTAGGTTTGAGTAGGTCCCATTTGTTTATTTTTGTTTTTATTTGCTAAAGAAGTTTTTTTTTGGTCAGTTGTAGACCCTAAGTTTTATTGGACTGGTTGCTCCTATTCAGCTGTTTAATTTTTTTCTAGGAGCAGAAGTCGGGAGGCAGTTTGATATCTTTTTCTCTGTTCCAGTGGTTACTCTATTGTGGTAGAGTAGTTTTTTTCTGGGTCAAAATTATGCTGTAACTATTTTCTTTTCGTGATGTCACCCTAAAAGCCTGTTATAGAAGCCTGGCCAAAGTTTTCTGTGTGATGAGGCAAGATGCCAAGGAATAAATAAATGTTTACCTATTTGGGAGGAGTTATGGTAATATCATGTTGGAGTTGGGTTGTGCTATGCATACAATTCCGTGGGTGAAACTATTCCACAGAATTCTGCGTGCCATGAGGCAGTCTCCACCACGGATTCTGACGTATTGCATGTTGAGAACTTGGCCAGTTAAATAATCATTTTTTTGTAAAAAATAAAATAAGGGCACAACACTATTGATGTGTTATGCTTCCCGGGTTCTTTTCCAGCCCAGAACCAGAGATTAACTGGAGCAGCATCTCCTGTCAGGTTTCTTGGATACTAGGAGAGTGGGACAAGGGAAGCAAGCAGAGAAGGGAGGGTGGGTGTTGTGTTATTTTTGTGAAGTTTTACCCTTTAAGTTGGGTTGAATACACAGAACAAAGTGATGTTGAGAATAGTTTGGAAAATATGTGGAAGAGAGAGTCATTAGCTCATTTCAACATTTACCTCCTCTGAGTATGTCACTGTATGAACAGCTGCTGTGAATGACAAGGAGTTGAGAGTGTAGTGGGGGAAGCTTTGGTCATCTTTACTATCCTAACTTTGAGAAGTTTGGACTGAGTTCCTCCATTGTATGCTGGTTGAGGTTTTGGTGGTGGTGGTGATTTCCTTTGGGAAAGACTTAAATATCTTCCATTCTGACTTAGATGGATAGCAAATGTTTCAACAAAGCAACTTTAACAATTGTAGGAACTTAGGGTTCTGTACTTGGGTATTCTTCTTTTTTTAGATTTAATCTTCTAAACTTTTAAAAAATTGAGGTATAATTGACATGTAACATTGTATGACTTTCAGGTATACAACATAATGATGCCATATTTGTATATGTAGCAAAATGATCACCACAATAAGTCTAGTTAACATCCATCACCATAGTTACAAACTTTTCTTTTCTTGTGATGAGAAGTTTTAAGATATTCTCTCTTAGCAACTTTCAAATATGCAGTACAGGGTTATTAACTGTAGTCACCATGCTGTACATTACATACCCAAGGCTTATTTGTTTTATAACTAGAAGTTTGTACCTTTTTACCCCCTTCACCCATTTCGTGCACCGCCCCCGCAATCACCGTCTGTTGTCTGTATCTGTGAGCTCATTTTTTTTCATTTTCTTTTCTGTTTTTTTTATTCCACATGTAAGTGAGATCATACTGTATTTGTCTTTCTCTGCCTTATTTCTCTTAGCGTAATGCCCTCTAGATCCATCTTTGTTATTGCAAATGGCGAGTTACTGTTTTCGAGTTACTGTTTTCATTTTCTTCAGATAAATACCCAGAAGTGGAATTGCTGGATTATATGGTTCTATTTTTAAGTTTTTGAGGAAATTCCATGACTGTTCCATGACTGTACCAGTTTACATTCTCACCAACTGTGCTCAAGGTTTCCCTTTTCTCTCCATCCTCTCCAACCAACACTTTTTAATCTCTTCTCTTTTTGATAATAACCATTCTAGCAGGTGTGGGTAATATCTCATTGTGGTTTTGCATTTCTCTGATGATTTGTGATGTTCAGTACCCTTTCCTGTACCTGGTGGCCTTCTGTATGTCTTTAGAAAAATGTCTATTCAGCTCCTCTGCCCATTTTTTAATCAGGTTGTTTGTTTTTATTGTATAAATTAAAAAATATATGTTGGATATTAATGCTTTATCAGATATATGATTTGCAAATATTTTCTCCCATTCAGTAGGTTGCCTTTTCATTTTGTTGATGGTTTCCTTTGCTGTGCAGAACTTTATACTTTGGTGTAGTCCCACTTGTTTATTTTTGCTTTTGATGCCTTTGGTTTTGGCGTCAAATCCAAAAAGTCATTGCCAAGACTGATGTCAAGGAGCTTACTGCCTATGTCTTCTTCTAGGAGTTGTTTTTCTTTTTTTTCTTTTTTTTGGGGGGCGGGGGGCGTGCCATACGGCATGCAGGATCTTAGTTCCTGACCAGGGATTGGACCCGTGCCCCCTGCACTGAGAGCATGGAGTCTTAACCACTGGACCACCGGGAAGTCCCTCTTCTAGGAGTTTTATGGTTTCTGATCTTATGTTCAGGTTTGTTTTTTTTTTTTTAATAAATTTATTTTTATTTATTTATTTATCATTGGCTGTGTTGGGTCTTCGTTGCTGCGTGCGGGCTTTCTCTAGTTGCGGCGAGCGGGGGCTACTCTTCGTTGCGGTGCACGCATTTCTCATTGCGGTGGCTTCTCTTGTTGCAGAGCACGGGCTCTAGGCGTGCGGGCTTCAGTAGTTGTGGCATGTGGGCTCAGTAGTTGTGGCTCACGGACTCTAGAGCACAGGCTCAGTAGTTGTGGCACATGGGCTTTGTTGCTCTGCGGCATGTGGGATCTTCCTGGACCAGGGCTCGAACCCGTGTCCCCTGCATTGGCAGGCATATTCTTAACCACTGCTCCACCAGTATGTTCAAGTTTTTAATCCATTTTGAGTTAGTTTTTTGTGTATGGTGTAAGATAATGGTCCAGTTTTATTCTTCTGCGTGTGGTTGTCCAGTTTTCCCAACATCATTTTTTGTAGAGACTCTCCTTTCTCCATTGTATATTCTTGGTTCCTTTGTCATAAACTAATCGACCATGTTATGTATGGGTTTATTTCTGGGCTCTCTGTATGTCTATTTTTAGGCCAACATCATACCGTTTTGATTACTGTAGCTTTGTAGTATAGTTTGAAATCAGGGAGTGTGATGCCTCCTGCTTTGTTCTTCTTTTTCAAGATTGCCCTGGCTCTTCAGGGTCTTTTGTGGTTCCATATGAATTTTAGGATATGTAGTTTGTTTTGGCAACTATTTAGAGATCAAGGGGAATTTATTTATATTTAAGATGGTTTCCATTCAGAAACTTGCAGTGTATGTGTACTTGAAATTGGACTAAGATGGGTGTTGGAATCTTTATTTTCTTCCTTTTTACAGTTGTGTCTAAACCAAAGGATTGTATTTTTCCATATGATTTTAAAGAAGGCATTAAGGAAAAGGTAAAGAACTCACTGTTTATTCCTTTTAAATATGAAATATGTATTTGTTTAAAAAGAGAAAAGGAGAATGCTGTGGATTAGTAGAAATACGCTATTTTATATGTTAATTTATTAGATCTATTCTTGTTAGATTGGACTGTGGCATTAACCCATTAAATATGTATTAGAAGTTTAAAACTAGAAACGTTATTTAACAATGTTTAAATGTTTCACCACCTGGAAATAATGGGATTTGACACTTTATTAATAGATGGGTGGTCTCAAACCCTCCTTCAGATAACTTAATTGGAAGCTTTTCCAAAATTGCATGATCACATGATTACTGTTTTGGGAAAGTACTGGCTAAAGCCCACCCCACCCCCACCCCGCTAACTTGAAGGAAGTCAAGAGAAGTTGAGAATGCTGTGGATATTAAAGGTGACATATATTGGGAAGGTTGATGAGGGCTGGCTATAATTGATCAGTGATCTCTAAACTCCCAGTATACTCCATGAAGAAGTTTTCACGAGTCCTTAATAAAAATGGGGGCGGGGAGTAGTATAATGTGAGTTTTTCATAAAAGTAAATGTATTCATTATGAAGAATTTTATTTTTGGAGAGTACGTTTTTTCTTTTATGAAATGCCTGAATTGGTAAATGTGTAGGTTTAAAAATTTTTTTTTAATGTCTTCACTTGCCAAAATTAAAAGTTAGCAACCTTATCAGGTTCCACTTACTTTAAGTTGGTTTGAGAAGTCCAGTAGTCTGGGGGTACTATTGGATCAGGCTATTATTTGTGAAGTGCCCTGAATTAGTAAGTAAAACGACCTTGGAAAATTCCATTAGAGTCAAACTGATATTTTTTAAACCTGAGCTAGTTGTAGAAAACATAGCCATCAACTGCATTTTAAGAGTCTTAATAAGAGTGGATCTTTTGAATACCTGATTTATATTGAGTAATCCAAGTGGACACCTTTTGTGTGTAGATAGGTTAGGTTTTATTTAAGACACTTAACTTAATTCTTACATGTATGTTTGTTTTTAGTCTAGTTTCTTATTTATGGGTTTTTACAACACTATTTGGGATTAGTTTATACAGTCCTTGGGACCTCTTTATTTGTTAAATACATAAACAACAAAGTCTACCAGGGATTATATAGGAAAGTAAGTAATGTTTTTGATAGGTACTCTGATTCAGATGCTATAAAATGTGTCCAGGTACACAAGCGTGTCCCTATGGAGGGACATTTCTGCACTCGATAGTGCTCAGCGCTTAAAATTTTACTTCATTCACATGCTTATTACTTGAATGAGCTCCTCAGAGATTTTGTGCAACTATTACTGTGAAATCTAGAATCAGGAATTTCATTGCTGCATTTAATTTTGAAATGGATGGTTTCTTTTAACCCTAAGAAATCTTATCCTGCTTGAACAAGGAGCCAAGGTGTAGTAGTTGAGAGTAAAGATAAGTGACTGGTATGTTTTTATCTAACAGAATGTGAAGGTTGAGGTTGCTGCAACAGAAAGAACACTGCTAGGTTTTTTCCTTGCAAAAATTCACAAAATTGATCCTGATATCATTGTGGTGAGTAGATGTTTGACCATGTTGTGGGGAAGATCTTCATTCCATAGTTCTTTTCAGTGTGACTTGATTGGTACTTTTTGAGCAGTGGAGAATCTTTTCAGAGTGAAGTAACCCTGTGGACTGGTGGGAATTGCTATACTTTCTCCTAACAGAAAGGAGAAAAAACCCCAACCTACTACAAGATACTTTTTTTTCCCCTCTAATAGAAAAGCAACTCATGAATTACTGTTGAAGTTTAGGATACTCCTGTTATTTACAGTTAGAGAACAGCCCAGAAGTAAGTCAACTCATGTCAACTGTTAATAGCTCTAAAATTTTGGCTTTGTGGCCCAGCAGTATAATGTCACAGGAGTGAATTCCCTTGGTTTGGTGCGTATCCCCAAAGCGTAAGTATTTTAATTTTATGAGCTCAGTGGATCTCTGACATATTCCTTTGGGAGCTCGTGGCTAGGAGTCTTTTTTTCTCTTGATGACTGAATATGCTCCTACTAAATAGTAAGAGGTAATAATTCATTGAGTTGTCTTTGCCACAGTTCCGAAGAGTCCTAAAGCAACATTTTGCTTTGTGTTTCCTCTAGCCTTCCTTAGTTTGTAGACTCCTATCAAGGAGTTCTTCCTTTTGTCTTTTTTTCTGGGTTAACGGACCAATCAAATTATTTTGTGCTTTTGGGTTTTTTGGAGGGAAGTAGCATATAAATACCTATATTTTAAGTGTAATATTGGTAATTTGGTTACATTGAAGCCTTGTGAAAAATGTTTGCCGTATATTTCTGTGTTCGTTTTTGCTCTTGGACACCTCTCTGGAAGATGGTGTAGCCAAAGTACTGAGAGCCTGTAGGTTGTTACCAGTGTCTCTGCACCCACTTCCCTTACAGTATTTCAGGAGCCATCTTGAAAGTGCTGGGAAGATTCTATCCACAGTGCCCTCCTGTGGTGCTCTGGCTCAGCACCAGGCCCTCACCCAGTCTCCACTAGTAGTCTCTCTCTTGGACCCCAAGGAGATATCTTGGAGTCTAGGGTAGCTGGCCTGCTCTAGGGTGTAAGAGCCAAGACTTTGTGAGAAATCCAAACGGAAATAAGAGAGAATCCTGACATGGGTTTGAGTCCCTAATCCCAGGCATGATAATTTGGAAATGAGACTTCCTCATGTCCTTTGGGTCTCTTAGTTTAATAGACAAACTTGCCATAAATATATAGTGGTATATATTTTTAATTAAAATTAGTGACAAGTAAATCTGTTTATTAATTTATTTTAAACTTCATCTAGTTTAGCTTACTAGAATAAACATAATTCACATGATGGGAATTATCATTACAGACATGGAAAATTTGGTAATATTTTTGAGATTTTTTTACTCGGGATAGTTTTGTTTCCATGTTTTTAGCAAATTTCTTACTTGAAGTATGGAGTGATAGTATATGTTTATTTAGTTGCACATTGATTAAGAGTCTAAATCAGTAGTGTTTGAACTCAATTCTTTAGGAAGAAACTAGATGCACTTCCTCCGTTTTCTAAGAAGTCTATGTAAACTGTCACGCAACATAGCTGGGTTCTTGGTTTTTTAAGGAAGTAAGATGAAATTGTTTGAATACAGCTTTTACCGATCACCTAAAAAGTATGGGACATTAAAATTTGCATGAGACTGTGAAGCATGAGTTGCAAATTAAAAGACATCATATGAACTTTGCATCAATTAGGATAAAATAAAGTTTATTCCAGCAATCTGCTTAGCAGCCTTGTTAATGTCAAGGCTAATGAATGCTGCTGATGAATAAATTCCTGAAGAAGAAAGGACCCCAATCGGAGGTAAGCTCATGATGCCTTCAATTAGAGACCAGAAAAAGAAAGGGCAAAGAAATTCTATGCATATGAAGATAAATCCTCTAATTTGCGTTTCTTATAATGTTATTGGCTGCCTTCTTTTTCTGACTAGGGTCATAATATTTATGGGTTTGAACTGGAAGTGCTACTGCAGAGAATTAATGTGTGCAAAGTTCCTTACTGGTCCAAGATAGGTCGGCTGAAGCGATCCAACATGCCAAAGCTTGGGGTAATAATAATTTTCAAAATCTTAACTTCTCTGTTTGGCTTCTTTATATGAAGTAGCTACCAGGGGGTACCCTGTGCTTCTTTGACTAGGAATCTGTTGCCTTACGATAGGACATTTTAACTTTGGCACTAAACACCTTTTCCTTTCAATTCAGCATTTTATTGGTAAAAACCACTGGTAGTTTTAAAAATCAGCTCTTAGAATCTAGAGACAGCACATGTTTGTTAGCTCCACTTGGGCATCCCTAAGAGCAGAGTTGCGGGTTCTCGTTAAGGAAGGAGATGGGAAGGAGGAACGGGGGTTGGGGGAGGGGAGCAGACACAGAGTATGTAAGAAGGCAACGGGCAGCATGCCTTCTGTGTTCATTCTCTCTCACAGCAGCTCCAGGTTTATTGCACATTCTCACAGGGGTGGCAGAACTTGTTCAAGATCTTAGAGCTAGTAAAGGGAAGAACTAAAATTTTGAACCCAGGCCCCGTCTGACTCTTGTAAAGCTTGTCACTTCTCATTCTACCTGCTTGCTTCACTGAAGGGAGGTTGAGGTGGTTTTGGATGAAGCACCTTCATTTCCTAAACCTGACAGTGCTCAGCGCTTGAAATCTTATTTTAGTTAAAGCCTATCAGTAAAATGGCATGCTGCCTCATCAGAGAACTTAGGACTCTGTACCTTTATAATGCTCTCCAGAGGATTCTGCTGCTACAGTTTGGAGTTGGGGGCCAGTGCTCTTGCTTCTTTTCCTATTCATATCTTTATGGCGATAGAGTTGTTATTAACACTTCATCCAAACACTTGCTTTGCTAACTCCTTACCCCCTTCAGGGTTCTTTATATGGCATCTTCTCAGTGAGGTCTATATGATCACTGTATTTAAGATGTAGTCCCCCCAAATTCCTTGTTCCCCTCACCCTGTTCTATTTTCTCTTTTCCATGTACTTAATGATCTCCTAAAACTATATAATTTCTTTTTTTTATTGTATATTTCAATTGAGATCAGGAATCTTTTCTGTTTTGCTCACCGCTATATCCCTATATTCTGAGTGCCTGGAACAGTGTCAGATATGTAGTCAGTGTTCAAAAATATTTGATTGATGACTGAATGAATGCATGAATGGAAGAATGAGAGTTTCATCATTATAATTTTGGGGGCTAGCCTCAAAGCAAGTTAGAATGAAATGTTCTCAGTGTCTGTTCTTCCATGGGATTTGCTTTTTGTCCTCCCCTTGTAGGGCAGGAGTGGATTTGGTGAAAGAAATGCTACCTGTGGCCGAATGATCTGTGATGTGGAAATTTCAGCAAAGGAATTGATTCGTTGTAAAAGCTACCATTTGTCTGAACTTGTTCAACAGATTCTGAAAACTGAAAGGGTTGTAATCCCAATGGAAAATGTACGAAATATGTACAGGTATGATCCTGCATGCTTCAGAATTTGTCTGTCTTGAAATTAACAACAGCAAGACACCAGAATCATCCTTAGGCTGGAGGGACAGGAGCCTGTGGTGTTACGAAGGGGAAATTGTCTCTCTTCATGTCAGCATCACCATCTCCATTACTTGAGTAATTTGAATTATTTTGCTTTTTGAATTATTCTAATTTTATCATAATATCTCCCTCATTTAACACCATCTTGATGCTTCCTGAGAGCAGTTTGGAAATTGATGTGATATTTAGGTTTCTGCCCTTAATTCATTAATTCAGAAATTAATGCAAATATTTTAGAAATATAAAATCTGAGAAGTCATTCAATTATTTGGAGATATTGCTGATTATTTCTTTTTTCCAGCCTTGTTGAGGTCAAATTGACAAATAAAAATTGTATTTTATTTAAGGTACAACTTGATGTTTGATATACATTGTGAAATAATCCTCACAGTCAAGCTAATTAACCTATTCATCACCTCACACGATCACTATTTTTTTCTTTTCTTTTCTTTTCTTTTGTTTTTTTATTTATGGTGAGGACACTTTAGATTTACCCCTCTTAGGAGATTTCAAGTATACGATACAGTATTGTTAACTGTAGCCACGTTGCTGTACATTAGATTTCCAGAACTTACTCATTTTGCGTAACAGAAACTTTGTGCTTGATTATTTCTTAAAATTTCTCCTACCCCTCTGGCCACTTCTCGTTCTTTTCTGCCTGTTCCTCCCAAGTCCTCAGACTGCTTCTCTTTCTGACTGCGCTCCCTCCCTGGGTGATCTCGTTGAGTCGCAGGAATTTCAATACCACATGGTGCCGATGCCTCCCGCCAGCATATCCTCAGCTTAGACCTCTCTTCCCTGAATTCCAGACTCATGTCTCCACCTGCCTGTTCTACTTAATGTCTGACATGAACCTCCAACTCAGCTTGTTCCAAAACTGAGCTCCTGACCTTCTCCTCTAGGTTCCTCTTATTTTTCCAGTATCGCTGGAAACCTCCAAAGTCATCCTCAGCCCAGAACCTCTGAGGCGTCTATGATTCCTCTCTCTGACATCTTATGTTCCATGCATTGGGAAATCCTGTCAGCTTCATCTTCAAAATATGTCTCTATCTGACCACTTCTTTTCCCCTCTGTTGGACCCACCCTGGTCCAAGCCACCAACCTCTTTCTTCTGGGTCACTGGGTCTTTCTTGTATTAGCCTCCTCACTGGTCTCCTTGCTTTTGCCCTTGACTCCTTGCTGTCTGTTCTCAACCCAGGAACCAGAGTCACCGTGCTAAAGTTAGATATGGCACTCTGCTTACAATCTCCTAATGACTTTCTGTTTCATGCAGAGTAAAAACCAAAGTACATATTTCGATTTACAAGGTCCTATACAATGGGTCTCTCTGCCGTTAGCTCTGTCCTTATCTTCTACTTTTCCCCATCATTCTCTCTGTTGCAGCCATTGGTCTCCTTGGTACTAGGACTGCCAGATTTATGCTCAGCTCAGGGCCTTTGAATGTGCTGTTTTGTCTGCCTGGAATGTTCTTCTCTCAGAGATAACCCATCCACAAGGATTGCTCTCTCACCTCCTGCAGGTTTTTATTCTCAGTGAACTCTTTCTCAGTTCCCTAACTAAAATTTGTCTGTGCTCCTGACATTTGATATTCCCTTTGCTTCTTAGTTTTTCTTCTTAACGCTTAGTGTTGTATAACATATCACATATTAAATTTTTAATTTATATTCTGTCTCCCCCATGAGGACAGGAATTTTTGTCTGTTTTGGTCACAGCCAGCATCTAGAACAATGCCTGGCACGGAGTGGGTATGTAATATGTATTTAATGGATGGATGAATGAAAGAATTTAGGAAGTTTTCAGATTGTATCTTTGTGGGATTTTTTGTGTGTTTTAGAGAAGGGCATTGATTGGGACCAATGGTATGAATGAATTCCTCATTTCATACTGACCTTATTTTAAATTGTTTCCAAAGCCGAGGTGCCGTTGCTCTGAAGTTAACTTATACCAAAAATTTTTTGTGATAGTTTATGAAGTTATGATTATAATCATTGTTTCTTTTAATTACTTGATTCTGTTTCATTCTTTCTTTTCTGTACAGTAACTCTTCTCATCTGTTGTACCTGTTGGAACACACCTGGAAAGATGCCAGGTTCATTCTGCAGATCATGTGTGAGCTAAATGTTCTTCCATTAGCATTGCAGATCACTAACATCGCTGGGAACATTATGGTAAATTTAACATAGAAAGGGGGAAAAAGCATTTCCTGTTGGATCCAGTGTTTTCTGGGGGTAGTTGTTATATGATAATGAGTCTAAATGCATGCTTATAAAATAAGTAACTTGTATTCTGAAAGCTGGGCTTCTTTTGTAAAATGAAGAACTGCTTGGGAGAAGGGGAGGAAAGCCAGGTGCAGTATGTTGAAATTTGGACGAACATAAGGATCATCTCTGACATCTGGATGTGTCTGATTTGTGGAATGGTCCATTTGGGAGTAAAGAAATAGCCCAAGTTGTCAGTATTTTAAGCTCTTTGTCTCCTTTTAACCATAATGCTTAAAGAAACTGCTAGAAATAATTTAGCACCTTTTTTTTTTTTTAAAACAGCCCTTGTTATGATGAGTGATTTTTGAAGGAGGTGCTATGATTAAATCTAGCAACTCGAAGTTGCTTTTGTTTATTCTGGTTTTGAGCTCAAGTTTTTTAAAAAAAAATTCTCTTTAACAGTCTAGGACACTGATGGGTGGACGATCCGAGCGTAATGAGTTCTTGTTGCTTCATGCATTTTATGAAAACAACTATATTGTGCCTGACAAGCAGATTTTCAGAAAGCCTCAGCAAAAACCGGTGGGTCCAAAATTGTATAGTGTTTTGCTTTTTCTTATCCCCCCCTTTTATTATCTAGGTAGCTGTTTTTTGGGTTTTTTTGTGCTGTGATAGTATCTGCTCCCCAAATAATTAATTCCCTGTAGAAACTGTGTCACATTTGTTCTGTTGTTTTTGTGTGGTCATTTCCTTCTTTACGTTTCTCTATACAGATAAAAATTATTTGTGAAATATGAAATTCTTTGAGGGAGGCATTAGGCCTCTCTGATGGGTGACCATACCTGGAAAGTGTTTTGCCTCGTTAGCCCTACCCAAACTTAGATGCAAGTTGAACCATTTATTTCCTTGAACCCATAAGCCTTTATTTTTGTGTTGCATTGTTTCATTTTTATATTCTAGTAGGATTAAGGTCACTACAATCAGGTTTCTGAAGTGGCCTCCATCACACTAGAAGTAGAACTTAGCTACTGTTTTATCAGCACTGATAGTAATTGATTCAGAATGGGAGTTTAATGTTAAAATGACTCAGGTTCTTATATTTGCTTGTTTTATGCACATTATCAAAATTAGTAAAGGAAGTATTAACTTATAGGAGTTTGATGTCTGCTGAGGTATTGAATGTTGGCTATTAATAAACTACTTGGGAAAGAATTTTCACTATATGGACATACTTATTTTAAGGTATCCATATTAATAATGAGAATAATGATAATATCTATATAAAATATTTTGTGTTTTTACATCATGAATGTTAGAGTAATGAATTTAAGAGGACTCTTAGAATCTCAAATTTTGCATAATATGAATAGTTGAATTTTTAGTGTCCATTGATTTTATTTTAAAAAATTTATGTGTTTATTATTGTCTGCGTTGGGTCTTCGTTGCTGCACGTGGGCTTTCTCTAGTTGCGGCAAGCAGGGGCTACTCTTCATTGTGGTGCATGGGCTTCTCATTGCGGTGGCTTCTGTTATTGCAGAGCACGGGCTGTAGGTGTGCAAGCTTCAGTAGTTGTGGTGCGTGGGCTTCAGTACTTGTGGCTCACGGGCTCTAGAGCGCAGGCCCAGTAGTTGTGGTGCACGGGCTTCGTCGCTCCATGGCATGTGGGATCTTCCTGGACCAGGGCTCGAACCCGTGTCCCCTGCATTGGCAGGCGGATTTTATTCTTAACCACTGCACCACCAGGGAAGCCCTGTCCATTGATTTTAAAATGTGAAGTTCTGTGAATTCAAAAATATTTTAAAGTAGAATTTGCATACTTATCAACTCAGATATAGTGTTTGTTTCGGTAACTACCATGCTTGGCATTCATTAGGATTCATGAAAATATTACAATAACTGTCTTTCCTTAGAGGTAGGACCACTAACTAAAAGTAAAGAATGTTAGATAGAACTGTGTACTGCAGTTGGAAAGGTCGGGGGGATCATAAACCTTCTAAATTGGTCCATTAGTTGCTGGCTGGTGAAGTTATCTTTCCATTTGATATTAGGGAGATGAAGATGAAGACATTGATGGAGATACCAGTAAATACAAAAAAGGACGTAAGAAGGCAGCTTATTCTGGAGGCTTGGTATTGGACCCCAAAGTTGGTAAGGCAACGCAGCGGCTCAGTTTGCCCCTGATGCTAAGGAACTTAATGCAGAGCCAGGCTTGAGAAACTAGAAGGCCTGAGTTGTGTTTTGTAGGTTAGCGAATAGGTTTCATAATGACCTTATTTTCTTATGTTCATGCGAAAATCTTGTTTGCCAGTCTAACATGGAATTAATGTGAATCTTTTGTGTTTTTTTTGCTGTATTCCATGAAAGCTTTATTTATGGACATAGAAATTTAAATTTTGTATAATTTTCATGTATCATTGAAATAGTGTTTAAAAATTTTTTTTGACCATTTAAAGATATAAAACACTATTCTTAGCTCATGAGTGGTACAAAAAGGGGGTAGGTTGGAGGATTTGCTCTGTGCAGTTTGCCAACCTATTTGTCCTGTGGTAGGAGCGCCTCTGTCTCCTCCCATCTACTCTTGGGCTCCGCCTCTGCCCAGCGTGCGAGGGCCAGTGCAATTGGACAGCAAAGTTAAAGTACAGGCAGTAACTACCAAATTGAACTTTAACAAGAGAATAATTGTTTCCTGTAATCATGAATGGCAAAGAAGATGTTTTGTGGTAAACAGAGATAGAAAAGATTAAAAAAATTTTTTTAAATCATCTTAACCATTTTTAAGTGTACTTCAGTAGTGTTGTTAACTGTATTCACATTGTTGTGCAGAAATGAATGTCAGTTTTATCAAGTAACTTGAACTCTGAGTAGGAGACATTTTTGACAAAAGTGATTTTATTGTGAGTTGTAATGAGACAGATCACTTGTCCTTTGGTGTTAGATAGATCTGGCCTTGAATTCTGGCTGTGTGCTCTTGGGCTGCCTGTTTTAGCGTCTGTAAGCCTCAGTTTCCTTTTCTTTAAAATGACAGCAAGAAAAATACCACACAGAGATTTAAGGAATAATAGTACCAGACACAGAGTAAGCTATCAATATATGCTTGCTGTTGTTATTATTGTCTTAATTGTGGACATTTATTTTTATTCAGTTTCTTCTCAAGGTGAAGATAACTCTTTGTAAATGTCCTAGAGAAATATAGTAGCTTTCTGTTCACCCTTTCCAAGTGAAAAGGGTGGATCGTTCCACTGCTGACATTTATTTGTACATCTCTTGTCTGATCTTAGCAGTTTTGTGTACAGGTAAATGGGCTGCCTGTTTTATTCCCTGAAGGTGTGATTGTAAAAAAAATGTACAACCACTCACTGGTATAGCTCATGAAACATTTGGGGAGTGGGGGTGTGGAGGGTAGGTGGGAAGGAATGCTTTCTTGAAGGAGAATTTAACAGCGTTTTTTGGAAATGGATATGGCACTTGTCTAAAGTAATTGATATGGGAAGGTGTTTGCCTATAATAATGGCATACTTTGGCGACTGCTGGGGTTTCAAGGTGAGACAGGATCTCTTCTTTCCTTTTCTTTTGTGACCTGACTTTTCACTCTAATCCAAGTCATTTTTACAGAGTGGTAGTTGACTCCTTTTTTCCTTTTGTCTACCTCACAGCTCTGGATAGTATATTGTTTCATAATATATTACTTCTAATATGGCGTTTTGCCAAATCTACTTTTTTAAAAGACTTTTTGTAACATGGGGCTTTTTTCTTGCAGGTTTTTATGATAAGTTCATTTTGCTTCTGGACTTCAACAGTTTGTATCCTTCCATCATTCAGGAATTCAACATTTGTTTTACAACAGTGCAAAGAGTTGCTTCAGAGGCACAGAAAGTTACAGAGGTTTGTATTCAACTGGGAACTCTGGAAATTGAGATTAAAAGTAGTGCTTAAAGAAGGAAGATAACCAAAGGGCTCAGCGTTCTAGTTTTTCCTCTTAAAAGATAACACTATATCCTTTTTTAGTGGTCAAAAAAGGGGGGAGGGTTGGGTAGAAGGAGACTCAGACTGGTTCTGTGTCTTTTATCTAACAGCTTTATTGAGATGTAACTCATGTACTCTGCAATTCACCCATCTAAAGTGTGCGATTTAATGGCTGGTAGTTTATTTGCAGAGTTTGCAAACTTCACTACAATCAATTTTAGGACATTTTCACTATTCCCCAAAGATACCCTATCCCTTTTAGCTGTAACCTCCCTCAATCCCTTCATCCCTTCCAGATCTAGGCAACCACTAATCTTTCTGCCTCTAGATTTGTGTATTTTTGTACATTTCATATAAATGGAGTCATATGGGACCTTTTGTGTCTGGCTTATTTCATTTAGCATATTGTTTTCAAGATTCATTCGTGTTGTAGTGTGTATTAGTACTTCATTCCTTTTTATTGCTGAATATTCCATTGTAGGGATATATCTTACATTTTGTTTATTTTAAAATCAGGTTGTCAATTTATGCAAAAATGCCTGCTGGGATTTTGATGGGATTGTATCAGATCTGTGGGTCAGTTTGGGGAATGTTGCCATCTTAACAATGTGAAGTCTTCCAGTCCGTGAAAATCGAGTCTTTCCATTTATTTAGGTCTTTAATGTCTTTCAAAGATGTTTTCTAGTTTTCAATGTACAAGTCTTGCATTTCTTTTATTAAATTAATTCCTAAATATTTCATTATTTTTGGTGCTATTGTAAATGGAATTGTTTTCTTAACTTCATTTTTGGATTGTTCATTGCAAGTGTATAGAAATATGACTGATTTTTTGTATATTGATCTCGTATCCTGCAACTTTGCTGAATTCATTTACTAGTTGTAATAGTTTGTGATTTCTTAGGATTTTCTATATATAGGATCATGTTGTCTGTGAATAGAGATAGTTTTATTTCTTTCTTTTCAATCTGGATGCCTTATATTTCCTTTTCTTGCTTAACTGCCCTGGCTAGAACCTCCAGTACAGTTGAATAGAAGTGGCAAGAGCAGACACCCTTGTCTTGTTCCTGACATTACGGGAAAGCATCTAGTCTTTCACCAGTAAATATGATGTTAACTGTGGGTTTTCCATAGCTGGCCTTTATCAGTATGAGGCCATATCAGTATATCATCAGTATCAGTAGTTTGTTGAGTTTTTTTTTTTTATCATGAAAGAGTTTTGGATTTTGTCAGCTACTGTTTCTGCGTCTGTTGACTATACGGTTTTTGTTCTTTATTCTTTTAATATGATGTGTTATATTGATTGTAGAGCCAACCTGTGTCTCTGAGATAAATCCCACTTGGCTTTGGTGTATAATGCTTTTTATATATCGCTGGATTTGATGTGCTAGTATTTTGTTGAAGAGTTTCTTTCTGTATTCATAAGGGCTATTGGTGTGTAGCTGTCTTTTAAATTAATTTATTTTTTATTTTGGCTGTGTTGGGTCTTCATTGCTGTGTGCGGGCTTTCTCTAGTTGCAGTGAGCGGGGGCTACTCTTTGTTGTGGTGCACGGGCTTCTCATTGCAGTGGCTTCTCTTGTGGCAGAGCACGGGCTCTAGGCGCGCGAGCTTCAGTAGTTGTGGCCTGCGGGCTCTAGAGCGGGGAGGCTCAATAGTTGTGGCACACAGGCTTAGTTGCTCCATGGCATGTGGGATGTTCCCGGACCAGGGCTCGAACCTGTGTCTCCTGCATTGGCGGGCGGATTCTTAACCACTGCACCACCAGGGAAGTCCTGTAGTTGTCTTTTCTTGTTACGTTTTTGTCTGGTTTTGGTCTTAGGGTAATATTAGCCTCGTAGAATGAGTTGGGAAGTATTCCCTCCTTTTCTGTTTTTTTGGGAGAGTTCGTGAGGGATTCACTTTAATTCTTCTTTAACTTTTGCTGGTGAAATTATCTGGTGTTAGACTTTACTTTTTTTGATTTCTAATTCAGTCTCTTGTTACAGGTTTATTCAGATTTTCTATTTCTCCTTTGGTCACTTTTGGTAGTTTCTTTCTAGGAGTTTGTCCATTTTGTGTAGGTTATCTAATTTGTTGGCATAAAATTGTAAATAGTATTCCTTTTTAATCACTGTTATTTCTTTAAGGTCAGTAGTGATGGTCCCCCCTTTTATTCCTGATTTTAGTAATTTGAGTCATCTTTTTTCTTTGTCAGTATAGCTAAACGTTTATCAATTTTGTAGATTTTTTTTAATTAAAAAAAATCTTTTTTTATTTTTTGGCTGCGCCGGCATGTGGGATCTTAGTTCCCGACCAGGGATCAAACCTGCGTCCCCTGCAGTGGAAGCGTGGGGTCTTAACCACTGGACTGCCAGGGAATTCCCATAAATTGTGTGGTTTTTTTTTTTTAAGGTCAATTCCCTGGGTTCTAACCAAATTGTATTGTTCTTTTTTGTCGCGGCATGTGGGATCTTATTTCCCTGACCAGGAATTGAACCCATGCCCCTGCACTGGAAGTGTGGATTCTTAACACCTGGATTGCCAGAGAAGTCCACTGTTGATCTTTTCAAAGAAGCAACTTTGATTTCCTTGATTTTTCTCTATTGCTTTTCTGTTCTCTATTTCATTTATTTCTGTGCTAATTTTTATTACTTCTTTCTGGTTTCTTTGGTTTGGTTTGCCCTTCTTTTTCTAGTTTCTTATGGTGGAAGGTTAGGTTATTGATTTGAGGTCTTCTCTTTTAATTTAGATATTTACAACTGCGAATTTCCCTATAAGCAGTGCTTTAGCTTCATCCTGTGAGTTGTGATATGTCACACTTGCCTTTTTATAGTCAATCCCCTCTTCCATCAGTCAGTCATTGATCTGACTTCTATTACCATAGCTTAATTTTGCCTGTTTGAGAACTTCATATTAATGGAGTAATATAGTATGTACTCTTTTTTTTTAATTAATTTATTTTATTTTATTTATTTTTGACTGCGTTGGGTCTTTGTTGCTGCGAGCAAGTTTTTCTCTAGTTGTGGAAAGCTGGGGCTACTCTTCGTTGTGGTGTGTGGGCTTCTCATTGCGGTGGCTTCTCTTGTTGCGGAGCATGGGCTCTAGGTGCCTGGGCTGCAGTAGTTGTGGCACACAGGCTCAGTAGTTGTGGCTCACGGGCTTTAGAGCGCAGGCTCAGTAGTTGTGGCGCACGGGCTTAGTTGCTCCGCGGCATGTGGGATCTTCCCGGACCAGGGCTAGAACCCGTGTCTGCACTGGCAGGCGGATTCTTAACCACTGCGCCAGCAGGGAAGCCCTGTACTGTTTTGTATCTGGCTTTTTTTGTTCAATGTAATGTTTTTGAGATTCATCCATGTTATTGCATTATTAGTAGTTCTTTCATTTTTACTGTTAAGAAGTATTTCACCCTTATCTGTTCCCCTGAGATGAGCATATGGATTGTTTTCAGTTTGGGGCTGTTATTAATAAAACTGCTGTGAACATTCTTGTACAGATCTTTTTGTGGATGTGTGCTTTCATTTTAGGGGGGGTAAATACCTAGGGAGTGAATTTGCTGGGTTGCATGGGCAGTGTATGTTTAATTTGATAAGAAACTGTCAAATTGTTTTCCTAAGTGGTTATACCGTTTTGCACTCTTACCAGCCATGTATGTGAATTGTTCCCCTTCTACTCCAAACACTTGCTATTATCAGGCTTTTAAATTTTGGCTATGAAAGCATTTCTTAATGAGTCTACTCATTAAACATCCTCTTCAAAAGGATCTTTTTGAATTATCTCACATGGATTTTAACTAGTGATCATTCATTCAACAGTTTTATGTAGGGCTTAATAACTTAATGTGTGGTTCTTCGTATATAAAGCTTATACAATTGATTGTCAGTAGGGAATTTGGTTAGATTTGGTTCTCCAGCAGTAAAAGATGTAAATTAACCTATTGTCTCTGTATGTTTTTCTCTGCTTCTTTGTACACGGGGCAGAAGATGTCTGTTTGCCCTCTAGCTCCTGAATTTACATGTCTTTTGGTTCCAGCCACACGCTTGGGGGCTGTTTTTCAGTCCCAATTCCATATTCCCAGAAGGGGGAATCTTAGAGGCTTGCCTGAGTTGGTGAACACACTCACCCGTCAGCCATGACCACAGGAGTGTGTTCACCCCGTACAAATACGGCTGCTGAGGATGGGCTCCTCTGTGGGACTAGAGGATAATTGTACAGAGTAGGTATTGAGTAGACATCCCCACAAGGTAGTGACTACATTTGGTTAATAATATTCTGTGGGCTTTGTTCTGCTACTGTGTCAGTATTAGGATGATTGTCATTATCCAGCGCCAACTCCCCCCCCCGCAACCCTGCCCCCGCCACCAGTTTGTTTATTTGAGCTTTCCAGTTTGGATTTTGGATGTGAAAACATTTCAGAGTCAGAAGGGACCTTAGAGGTCATCTAAAAAATACTATACATGTGGCAGTTTATGGGTTCTGTATCATTTTCCTGTGCAGTGCCTCATTTGGTCTTGAGAACAGCTAGTGCTGGTGGAGCCAGGCCTGGATTGTAAATTTCCTGACTCCAGATCCTTTCCATTTACTTTTTATTGCACCTCCATAGTTGCTGTAAATAAATTGGAATGTGTACCAAGAGCTCTTTAATAGGTTTGCTGTCATCATCTGCTCTATTGGAAAACAATAATAGGTCCCTGTTACTATTGTGAGATCGTTCATTTGAAGTTATTGATCTTTATAAAATCAGATGCTTTGTAAAGACTGGGTTATCAAATGGCATTGACTTGACATACTTTAAGCCAAGAGGTTTATTTTTAATTTTGAACCTTCAAGGGCAAATGTGCCTGGCTTTTCTTGGCAGCCTGTTAATAGAATTAATGGAGCCTTGAGAAAAATGGTCTAATGCTTTCCCTGCATTTTCCTGCTGTAAATTTTAATATAAGAAGACTGCTGGTTGCTTTCTTAAAATGTTGCTATTTTACTGATTGCAAAGCAATTTGTAGACAAAAGGTACCACATAAATACTAAGGAATATACATGTATTAATTTTTAGAAATGTCATGGCCTATTAAAATATGGGCTCCAAATTCCTAAAAGAAACCTGCTGATTTAGTATTTATATTTTTATCTTTCAGTCTAAAACATTTACAATAATTGCTACGATTCCCCATAGTTTAAAAAATTTTTATAGCATTTTGTTTGCTAGTACACAGGACTTAACAGTAGTTTAGCTGCTTTTTTCTCTTTTTTAAAATTTTAGAGATCTCTCTTAGTGTTTTTATTTTTATTTATTTATTCATAAGTTTACTTATTTCATTTTTGGCTGCATTGGGGCTTCGTTGCTGCGCGCGGGTTCTTCTCTGGTTGCAGCAAGTGGGGGCTTCTCTTGCTGTGGAGCACAGGCTCTAGGCTCGCAGGCTTCAGTAGTTGTGGCACACGGGCTTACTTGCTTTGCCCGTGCGCATGTGGGATCTTCCCGGACCAGGGCTCGAACCTGTGTCCCCTGCATTGGCAGGCGGATTCTTAATCACTGTGCCACCAGGGAAGCCCAGTGTTTTTATTTTAAAAACAATTTCCCCAAACATATTGCTCCCCAGTCTTGTTGAAGGGGGGAAAGGAGCATGTGTAAAAATTCATCTCTTTAAATGATACCTACATTTTTCAATAACTAAATGGGGGAGGTACTGGGAATGATGGGCTGAGAGAATTGGAGGAGAAGAGGGCAGTGTTGAGTTGTTCTGCAGCCCTCTCAGCTCTTTCTTCTACCACCCACACTTTGTTGACCTTTACTTAGACAAGAAAGTAGCTTTTCAAGATGTGATCACGGGGTAAGCTCCCACAATGTATGATTTTGGGAATTCATTTCATGAAATTTTGATTTGTCTGAAATTTTCATCGTGTGTTCATCAGGATGGAGAACAAGAACAGATCCCTGAGCTGCCAGATCCAAGCTTGGAAATGGGCATTTTGCCCAGAGAGATCCGGAAACTGGTAGAGCGGAGAAGACAAGTCAAACAGCTAATGAAACAGCAAGATTTAAATCCAGACCTTGCTCTTCAGGTATCTCTTTCCACTCAGCAACCTCTGAGTGATAGTCTCACCTTTGAAAATTTGATTATCTAGGAGTGATTTAAACTTGATGCTGTGGGCAAATGCATGTGCTTATTTTAAGTTGGTGGGTAGGAAACCATTCAAAAACACTATGCCTCAAAATACAAGGCACGTCTATCTGCAGAACTGTATCTGAGCAAGATCCTTCTGACTTCTGGGAGCTTTGGAGTCTGTGTTTACTTGATTCTAGGAGGTCAGGGAATCATGGATCTGGGAGGATGGGTTGATTATGTTAAGAGTTCTTTTTTCCAGGGTTATTGCGGGTTTCCCCTTCTCATTGGTGAGCTAGAAAGCATCTAATGTAATGCTGAAGCATCTGCAAATACTTTTGTTTGTCTTTTGTCCTTGTGTGGCCTGCAGTATGACATTCGACAGAAGGCTTTGAAGCTCACAGCAAACAGTATGTACGGCTGCCTGGGATTTTCCTACAGCAGATTTTATGCCAAACCACTGGCTGCTTTGGTGACCTACAAAGGAAGGGAGGTAAATGGCGTAACAGTCCCATATCTAAAAATGAGAGTATTTTAAACTATACATGTTATGGGGTAGGAGAGCCAAAAAGTTTGTTACCTAGTTATACAGCTTCAAGTATCCCTTTCTTAGGACAAATTTGAGACAGATATGCTTTTTAAGTAAGGATTCATTCTTTCGTCCATTTTGTGTGTGTGTGTGTGTATTTATTTATTGAGCACCTGCTATGTGCCATGGATTGTTCTAGGTACTGGGGATAGAGTGTTGAGCAAGACCTAAAAAGTCCCTGCATCATGAGGCTCACATTCTACCTAGGGCAGGGGGTGTAGAGGGGCTTGGGGTGGGGAGAGCGTCGTTCGGGAAAACAGAGTCTAAATAAGTGAATAAACAAATACAAAAAATAAGAGACTATGATAGAAATAATGCTGTGCAGATAAGTAAACAGGGTGGAGGGCTAGACAGTGTTAAGATGACTGGCTAGTTTAGCTTGGTCAGGGAAGGCTTCTTTAGGAGCTAACATGAATGAGAACTAAGCGACATAAGGGAGCTAGTTTTTTTTTGCGGATATATTAGGTTGGAGTGTGAGGGAAAAGAAGAAAGAAAGGAGGATGCCTCCATTTTTGTCTTCTAGCTGGTTAGCTAGTAGAACCATTTATTAAGAAGGAGAAATCTGAGGGAGAAAGATTAAGAGTTTTATCTTGGATGTGTTACCTTTGAGGCTTGTAATAGATCTGTAGGCATGTTAAGTAGGCAGCTGGATGTATCAGTTCAAGTCCCCAGTGTCAGGAATATATCGGGACTGGAGTTATAGATTGAGAGTAATTGGTTTTAGAAACATGGGCCAGATACCAAACAGATTTGACGTACTGTCCCTTTGTAAACACTAAAAGCTTCATTTGCTTTAGCACCACGTGCATGGGTTTTCCTTAGTTTGTAAAAGAACAGTTATGTTAAATATTATATTCCATTTAACTGCAGTAAAATACTGATTTCTGTCAGTGGATTTAAGACTACTCGGTCTTAAGGAGGTAGTGGTTATGGGCAGAATGCTCATGCTGGGGGCCTGGACTCAGAGTACTCTTAGAGTAGAGGTCGGCACGCTACAGCCCATGGGCCCAATCCAGCCCGCCACCTATTTTTATAAATTTTTATTGGCACACAGTCATACTCATTCGTTGAAGTATCATCTATAGCTGCTTTTGCAAGTACAGCGGCAAAGTTGAGTAGTCAAGGTGGAGACTTGCATGACCTGCAAAGCCTAGAATATTTACTATGTGGCCCTTTTCAGAAAAAAAAAATGCTAACCCCTGCTTAGAGTCTAGATCAGGACTGTCTAATAGCACTCTGAGATGATGAAAACATCAATACCCAGTGCAATAGCCGCAAGCCCCAAGTGGCTAGTGAGCACTTGATAGCTGGCTGACGAAGTGGATTTTGAGTTTTATTTAATGATAATTAAAATAAATTTAACCTCAGATATCCACATGTGGCTAGTGGCTGCTGTATTGGACAGTGCAGATCTAGCTGGCATGAAACGAACAGGATATTGAGAGGTGCTCTTCTGTTGGGAGCCCGCTTTCACGCCGCTGAGGGCACAGTGAGGAAGGGCAAGGCATGTATTGGACACCAGCATTATGCGAGAAGCTTTCAGATGCGTTATTTCCTTAAGACCCCATAAGAATCAATTGATAGAGGCAAGAGTGTTCCAATTTTGCAGATGAGGAAGCTAATAAACTCAGAGGTGGAGTGTAACAAGTGACTTTTTTGGATGGGAATCCAGCTCTTCCTGACTGTAAGGCTTTTGCTACATGGGGGTTGTCTGCTCCATCTCAGGATGGCTCTCCTGTTGCTTTATATTCTGCTTCTTATTCCTAGAAGAACATTTTTTTCGATACTCATCTCAAGACATAGGCCTTTTTTACTTGAGAAGATACAGGTGTTTTAGGGGCTCATTGAAGTGAGGAAAGGATGTTTTCAGTTTCTTTGGCTAAGTTTACTTTAAAATTATTTAAATTTTATTTCTCTGTATGTATCCAGTGGCTTCTGATAGAATACCATCTTATTTTTGTATTAGGAAGTGCACTCACTATGCCCCAACTGGGTGATAATACATGGGTTGACTATTGAGATTGGATCAAGGTTACTCTTAAGTTTCTCATGAGAGGCAGTAGTTGACAATTTACTCCCTTGGAGAGTGCCTCTTGCTGTTGGGAAATCCCTGTTGTTACATTTTCTGCATTGGCTCAGAAATCCACAAGCTTAAAAGGGCACTGTTGATAATGATAAGCCCCAAATTTGTCCAATAATCTCCCCCACTCCCCTAATCCATTGTACTTTAAGGGCAATATTTTTGTTTAGCTCGATTTTTAATGGGGAATTTAAACTCAATTTTTATTTTTCTCTTATTTAAAATATAACAACAAATCTTTATAAACTATTTAAAAAAAAACCCTACTCTTCCCACTAAAAAACAAAGAACTTCAGACAGATCTAGAAATAATCATATGTGATTTAAGTTCTTGGCTTCTGCTTCCCTTTGTCTCTTTCCCCTTTGCTCCTTCCCACAAATAAAAAATACAACAACGGTGGGAAACGGGCCTTTAAAGTAATACGAAGTTAATGAGAAATAATAATTACACAGTTGCTTCCTGGAAATCTTATTCTAGAAGAGGATTCAAAGCCACGTACAGAAATTATTTCCTATAATAAAAATGATTGTAACGTATTGATGATAATTATTAGCACTGGCGGATGGAAGTATTTTATGTGATAATCTGTCTTTGGGTTTACTGTTTTTTTCCGTACGCACTATTAGGTCTTTGTGAATTCAAGCATCTCTTGATTATTAAAGAGGTAGGAGGAGCGAAGTGTAAAATGAGAGTCAGTTTGCTGAGATTTTGGAATATCTTTGTAACTTATCAAACTTATCTTTTTTGTACTAAGATAGAGTAGACCAAGTAATATAGTAACCTGAAAATCCTAGAAGTTGATTGCTTTTAAAGTCCTTGTAGGATAAATTAGATTAAGGTTCAATTGGAAATTAATGAGAAGGAAACCTGGTAGCATGTCGTCTGAAAAAGATTATAAAATTTTGCATTTGAATATAGATTAATATACAGTCTGGGGAGGCCTTAAGCCCCCCCCCCACCCTTTTTATTTTTAAGTCTGTGTGTGCTCAGTTTGTTGGAATCATGCAGGTTTGGCTCTGGTGACCTAATAATTTCTGTAATCAAATGTATTATGGCTGCTAGAGTACTCAGAGTAATTACTAATTGTACTTTTAAAAACAGGTTTATAATAAAAATGCTAATAGTTGTGTCAAATGGACATCAATATTGTCTTTTCCCAGGTGTGATCTTTCACACTTAAACTCTTCTATGATTTTTAATTGCTCGGTGGTAGAGGAATTAGTTAATGGTTAAGGAATTGTATGAGGGACCTCATGGTGTGCAAGTTATTTAAAAATAATGAACTCGATGTTTCCAGAGAAGTAATATGGAAACCTAGTTGACAGATACTCGAAAGTGAATCTATATAAATACCATCTGTATTTGTGTTTATTCTCAATGTATGTGTAGGGAGACATAAAAAAGATACTGGACAAGTTGGTAGCAGTAAGTGGACATATATTTTAAATCACAGGGAAAACAGACTAGGTAGTCAAGTGACTGGTGTGGTAATTGAACTGATTGTTCACTAGATGGCGATAGACACCCTGAGATCATTAATCAATTAAGGGTTTTATTCTGTGAACAATAGTGAAAGCCATTTAGTGACACAGATCTGTCCAAATTTTTGACTTTTATTAATTTTGAAATTGTTAAAGAAAGGACCAAAGGATTGTAATAGTCTAGTGTATTTAGTGTTTAAATAGTGACTGTCTTTGAATAAAAAGTTTTATTGATAAGAACAATCATTTTATGTATCATAGCAAGCTAATTCTTCTATCAAAGAGCTAAATTCACACTTCTGGCCATGGGGCTACAATCCATGACTCCCTTGGTCACAGTATCAGGCTAATCTAAAGAGAATTGAAATGATTTTGATGTGTAATTTTGCCTCTTTGAATTTGTTGGGGGTGTTTTGAGGGATTTAAAACTTACTCTACACTTACAAGCATACTCATTGCATAATCCTTAGTGTAATGGTAATATTTGTCTTTATGGAATAATTACTACTTACTGACATTGGTATTGTCTTATTTCTGCACTCTGTTATTTCTGTGCCCTTGAGAAAATGATTTTTGGTCTGGATTTCTGATTGCATTTTAAAGTGAATGCATGCTCTAATGTTTGGGTGTAGAGCCCATGCGTTTTCATTTTCTCACCCAGTAGGCTAAAGTGAGTCTTTGCCAGCCTGCTTGCCAACCAGTTGTAGACTGCCTGGCTTTCAATTGTGTTTGGAGCTGAAATTTGTTCATTTAGAAAATGTGTCCAAATCATTGCATGAAAACATTGCAGTCAAGCCCAGGGCAAGCCTTCCTGGGAGTCTCTTGGCCATGTGCTAGCACCTGTCAGGAGCCCTTCAGAATGGCCCTGGGATGGAGGACTGTAGCATTTGTTGATGTCAGCGGCAAAAGAGAATGAGTGAATATACAGAATCTTTATAATTGAGTGCTAAAGGAGACTTTCAACTTTATCTGGAAATAAGCAAAAATTTCACTTTTCCAGTCTTTTTTCTTAAAAAAGCCTAGTTTTAAAAAATGAAATGCAATAAAGTATTGTAGAGACAACTAAAGACCCTTTCCTCCCCACCCTCTCTCATTTTTTTCTTTTCTTCTTCCAAGGTAACTGCTCCCTCCGGGTTGGTTTTGTCCTTTTTGCCCAGGGTTTTTTGCTTTTACAACAAATACGTGTACCTATACATGTGGTGCCTTAAAAGTTTTTACCATTTATGTGTCATGCTATACATATTTTTTGCAGTTTGCCAAAAAAAAAAAGTAGGGGAAAATCCCTACTCTATATACCAGTTTTTAAGTATGTCCATGTTGATACATTTTTAGACTTGATTTATTCATGTTACCTATTGTGTAATATTTCAGTGAATAAGTATAGCACAGGATATTTTTTATTCTCCCATTGTCCATGTTTTTAGCTTTCCTCATTTTCACTTCTTTTACTTTTTTGCTATTGCGAATGGTGCTGTAGTAGACAGTGCCACATGTGCGAGAGTTTCTCTAGTGTATTACTAGGAGTGGAGTTTGCACATCTGCAAGCGGTATATGACATGTTATTGGTAGGAGCAGTCATTTAATTTATTATAGCAAGTTAATTCTTTCAAAAAGCTAAATTCATATTTATGGCCATAGGACTACAATACATGACTCCCTCAGTCGCAGAATCAGAGGTTAATTTAAAAACAGTTGGGAATAATTTTGATATACAATTTTACCTTTTTGAATTTGTTGTTTATTTTTCTACTGAGGGATTTTTAGACTTCTTAGATACTTTGTAAACATGCCTGTTGCATCATCCTTAGTGTTCCACACCTTTGTCAGCACTTGTTATTATCAGAATTAAAAATTTTTGCCAGTCTCATGAGTGTGAAGTGGTATCTCATTGTGATTTTAATTTGCATTTCCCCAAGTATTAGTTAAGGTGAGCATCCTTTCATGTGTTTTAACTCTTCAGTTTTCTTTTTTTCAGTGTGATTTGCCTGTGCGCATATAGGTCCTATTTCGCTGGGTTGTATGTCTCTTAGTATTTCTTCTTAGGTATTCAAAGGCTAGTTCTTTTTTGGTCATTTTTGTTGCAGATATCTTTTAGTCTGTGACTTATCTTTTAACTTTATTTGTGGTCTTTCCTTGTGCAGAAGTTTTTAAATTTATTGTCAAATATTTGGTTTTTTCCCCCTTGTACACTGTGTTGTTGTTTTCCTTAAGAAACCTTTCCCTCCTTCAGTGACATAGACATTCTTTCTTATTTTCTTCCAAAAGTTGCAAGCTTTGGCTTTTCTTATTCAGGTCTTAAATCCTTCTGGGAATTATTTTTAGGGATCGTATAAGTTAGGGATCTAACTGTATTTGTCTTTTTGCTTCCTGTGGAGTTGTTGAACCTATTCTTCTATTCCAGGGGTCGAGAACCTAGAACTCCCCGGCTAACTCCTGTCCACTGCTTGTTTTGTGTAAATAAAATTTTATTGGGACACAGCCACACCCACTTGTTTATGGCTGCAGTTGTGTTCTGTTACAATGGCAGAATTGATTAGTGCCCAGAGAGCCTGAATGACCTGCAAAGCCTAAAATATGTACTTTCTGGCCCTTTACAGAAAAAATTGGTGGACCTCTGGTCTAAAAGAGAGTCACATATAATAGAAAAGTCACTCTCATTTCTAACAGCATCAGTCCTAGTGGGTGAAAGTAGAGGAAAGTACACTCAAAGTAGTAAGAAGGAAGGAAAGCAATCTTTTGGACATCTAAAAAACCATAGATTTTCAAGTTTTATCTGTTTATATTGTCATATGAGAACTTCTCATAGAAGCAGAGCGAATGTCTGTGACTCCTCAAGTTGTATGTGACATTTTATGTGTCTGTGCATGTGTGTGCTTTTTTGGGGGGAAAGGTGCATAGCATTTAAGAGATTCTCAAAGGGCACCATGATGCAAAAATGCTAAAGAACTGGTGATTCTTACATTTCTTCATTTCTGCCCTCATAGGTTGAGGGGACACTTTAGTCTTAAAAACGTATGCTTTTGTTACCTAAAACATGGCAGTATGAAGAATTTTCTTGCCAGACCAGACTCATGGAAACTGTGTGGGTGGTAGGAGGGAAGAGTTCTAATTCTGTCTCCAGGATTTAATAGCCACCATTAAGACTACTTTTAACTTCAGCTGACCTACTAACATTTTGATTTTTTTTTAATATTAGAAGATAATTTCTCTTAAGGCTGAATGTGAAGGTTTAATATATTTTGGCAGAATATATTTTACGTTAAAAAAAGCAATATCCTTTTTCAGTGATTACAGATTACTTACCACTTCGAAGTTGTTTATATTATAATATTCTAAGCCAGAGAAACTTTAAATTCCCTTTTTATTGTTGTATTTCAGGGATGTTTGGGTTCTAAATTCTTGGCAGTTCTTCATACTATTCAACTTTATTAATTCATATCTACTAATTCAGAATTGGTGGTAATTCAGATGGAATGAGTTGAAATTCTTCATAGTACAAATTAATAGCAAATTTAGAGCCGAGGTTCTTTTTATATATATTTTTTGTTTTCCGTCAAGTAAGTGGCATCTTAACTTCAGATTATTTATATGGGTGAACTTTTACTAATTAACATCTATATTTGCTTGTCCCTTTGTCTGTATCCTTTCTGAAACTGGTGAAAGTAATGTTGGTAAATATAAAGCTAAGAAGAGGAAACAGCTTGGAAATACCCCATGGAAGGCCAGTTCAAATTGTGATAACTTAGACATTAAATAATTTGAGAGAAATGCAATGACAAAAAAATTTCAAGTATATAGAATAATCTATGCTGTATGAACGCAGTATTGTGCTCTATAAACAAGTGGGTTACATTTAGGCCTGGTTTGAATTTATGTACTTGAACACACATAATATTTCTTTCAAAATGGCTAAAACTTTAGACTTTCAAAAAGAAATTCAGAAGAACCTTATCCCTCTCTCTTAATGTTTGGAACCTATCCCCTCCAAGATGCCTGGACATCTGCCTTTGTGTGCTCTTTGGGTTTTGAACGTTGCAATGTATAGGTTTAGGAGCAAACAGGCGGTCGATGTTAGAGGTAGCTGGGAAGAGGGAGACAGGGTCAAGTCCTGCCTGTGAACCGGGCTGGGTCTGTGAGCAAGTCTTTGTCAGAAAGAAGCGCCTCGCACCTGTCCTCACATGTTGTACTCCCTGGGTGTCAGCGGCGGTGACAGGTGGTCCTGGGGCTGTGTGGGCTGGCCTCCCTTGTCTTCAGAGTGCCAGGGTTTATTTCATTAAAGAAGGTGGAATTTCCTTATTCTCAGTCTAAATTAGGGTCTTTTAAAAACCCACATGTTGGTAGTTTTACACCTAGATTTCGTAGTGGGTCTGTAAAAACTAGTATGAATACTTAAAATTTTTCTCTTAATTGACCAAAAAAAGGAAAGAAAAGAAAAGCCTGCAGCCTCAAATTGTTTCTATATTCTCCAGTCTCTACTTGCGTTTGGTTTGTCGGCGATCACTATGTCTGTATTTTGATGTCCACCCCACCCCCGCCCAGCACCTAGCCCTGTGCCCCACAGAGTGCGTGCTAGTTTGCTGTGACTCTGGGATCACGCTGGTCTAGTAGTTTCTGCAGTTATAGATGAGTGGGTGTGGAGGAGATGCATTTTGTGATATAGGATCTTGATATTTAAGCCTTATTTGAGTTTATAAGAATGGCCTGGATACTCAGAACAAGAAAAAGGCTACTTTATACGTTTTTACTGGGCCACTCTCATTTGAGAAGGCAGGGATGGTATTTTTGCCTCGACATTTTACCCATTTAATTACTGAACCCACTGGGAGTGTGACTGAGGATGAGGAGATAAATACTATCGGGCTAACTTTGTGTCGGCGCCGCTGATCTCTGCTCAGATTGAGTTTCATTACTCTGATTCGAATCACAGAAACTGAGGCCTGGAAACCTCTTCCTTTCTTCCCCACCCCTCGCCACAGTGAGTGATTTTCTGTTAACCCAAACTCATTCCTCTTTCTACATATGTGAACATTTTCTATAAACCTGTTTTGGTGTATGTTTCTTTTTCACGAGCCGCGTGTTATTTGCCAGGTGTTCTACAGCTCCTTGCTTTGGCAGTGAACCAAGATGACAGAGCAGTAATGATTTCGAAAGCGTCATTCCCTCCTTGTTAAGACACAAAAAGAAAAGTGTGAAGTTATTAACCACTATTCACCAGTGGCACAGAAACTGGCGTAAGGTTTAATTGTCTGGATCCACAGTCAGTCTGCCTAGGTAATTTCCTGGATAATGCTACTCTTAAGGAAAGGGGAAAATATCCTATAACTTTATTTTTTTCCTCCCATGTCCACCCCCCCTTCACAAATTGCGGATACAGATGGATTGTAGAGAAAGGATCACTGCAAACCAAAAATATTGATCTTTTCTCCAGATTTTCCTTTCCTCATCCGCCCAGGTAGTAGATTTATGGGTGATGTGGTTGCACTCAGCAACCTTGCAGATTTCCCCATCCCCCAAATGGATCAGCCGCCCCAGCGTTTGAATCTGACGATGTACAAGATGTCACCGCGCCATCTCCTGGCTTCAGCCATGCCGGGGACACTCCGTGTTAATTGGAAGAACCTGCTTTCGGCAGCCCGCGCCGTCTGGTGGCTTGTGTGTGCTCTTCCCAGCAGTACAGTCAGGCCCTTCAGAGACACATCCATCTCAAATTTAAAAACAAAACAAGCTGGTTGGGTTTATTATGGCTCAGGACTGGTTAACTGAGGACAGACTAATAGAATTAGTGCCTTCTGTTTGCGTTTCATCATTTCGGTAGGCAGCATGAGCCTGTGTCAATTTGCCATATCATAAATACGGTGTGAAATTACAGTGAGCCGAGTTTGGTAAGTTGTGAGAGTTTTGGAAGGCGGGGAGAAGGATGGCTTTATGTATGTGTGTATGTGCTAAGAAGCTGTTTGATTTTAAGCCAGAGATTCCTGAGCCCTGTAGTCATTGCTTTAGAGATTTTGTACATACTTTGAAATTTAGTGCCAGTGTCGGGTTGTACAGCTGTCCTTGTTTCCTTTTTATTATTAATTTTGGTGAGTGAATTGGCTGTTGTCACTTTTAAACTTGAATGTATTAGAGTCTCAGAATTTAAATTTTTTCTTTGAGGGTTTCCTCTTTTAAAAAGCGAAATGAAATAGAATGTAACTGAAGCCAATCTCTACTTGCATTTTTAAAAGAACAACAGAGCATGAGGGATTTCCAGAAATGACTTGTGTGTGGTGTTTGGGATTACTAATTGTTCTTTTCAGGTTTGGGTTTTGTTTTCTATTACCTATTTTTATTGCCTTTGTTGTTTTACATTTAAGAAAAGATTTGTTCTTTTGAGGCTAGTGATGAGAGTTTTTGCCTTAGGGCTCAGAGTTGAGTGGGGATGGGAGTGGAGCAAAGATATTAGGTTTCTGTCATAATTTGGAGTGTCAGACATTTGGCTATATTTGTTTCAGGGGCTTTTCGCCCCTGCTGACTTAGCCACAGACTATATTTTCAGCCCTGTGCAGGAGGGTGGTGTGTCTTCCACAGGCAGGGAAGAGGAGGGTTGAGGAGGGGGCACTTGGGGAAAGGAATAAGCTCATGGGCTATTAATACTGTGCATTGTTCTTAAGGCCACGTGTAATACTTCCGTGCACTGGCCAACAGGGTAGGGTGTATGTTCTATTCAAGTTGGACTGCATGGCATGATGCGATGGACAGCTGATCATTGAATCACACGAAAGATCCAGATATTTCTTCTTTAATGATGTCCTGACAGGGCAGAAAAAAGTAACTTGTTTTCAGAAGATTGGCTTAGAGCAGGTCAATATATTTAATTCAATTACTGATTCTTACCTCATAGCCAGAAATTCTTCCAGTAATATTTGCTGAGTCTGTCCCACGGAGGGAAATGGAGACAGATGACATTGCTTGTGACCTGTAGGCTTGAGATGAAAGCCTTAGGTAATGATTCCAGTAAAACTAGAGCTAGAGCTCAGGAGGCCAAACTCATGATTCCTTAGTAGTAAGCAAGACAAAGGATCTGCGGTAGGTGCAAACACCACGCGGAAAAGCCTGAATATGTGCTGGAGGAAGCCTGGACCGGGAACACGGGCGCCACGCTCACTTACTGCGTGTTTGCTTTGTTTGGCTTTGAGCAAGTCCGTCCCTGTGAGCCTCTGTGTTTTCATGTGCCAGAGAGTGCTAGTTGACGATGGCTACTGCCGTGTCCCCCAGTCACAAAGCACCTTAACCTAGGAAAGCCCGGGCACCATGGTTTCTTGTCACAATGCAGAGGAAGGCGCCAAACCCCTACCAGGTGTTGGGCCTGGTGCTGGTGTGTTGGGGATACGGTGATAAATTTAAATGTTCAACGACCTTGTCCTCATGGGGTTTTCATTCTGGTTGGGGAGAGCCATTAAGCAAATTGTCCAATGAATAATCATGCCGACCCGGGAGAAAGTAAGTGCTAAGAAAAGGAATGGGAGTTTCTGAGTGCTGATAACAAAGGCCCTTTGAAGAATCAAAGCTCCCAGACTGAAGAATCAGAGGTTTCCTGAGCATGTGACACTTGAGCTGAGATCAGGAAAGTGTGTGCTGGATGCTGGAGTTAACAAGCTAAAGGGTCACAGGGATCAGCATTCCAGGGTGAGGGATGCCTTGTGCAGAGGTCCTGTGGTGGGTGGAAGCATTGCGTGGTCAAGGAACTGAGGGAAGGCTGCTGTAGCCTGGACGTAGAGAGGAAGCGGGGAGTGATGGGAGGCGAGGCTGGAGAGGAGGACAGGGTCACACCATGCGGGACTTGCCGGCCATGTTGAGCAGGGGGTGGACATTAGCAGGTCCTTCGTGGGGTGGAGGGATTGGCTCCCATTTGCATTTTGAGACGATCGCTCTGGCTGAGTGAATTGGAAGGGTCAGCGTGGATGAGGGAAACTAGTTAGTAGGCTCTTATTAAGGTATTCCAGGCAAGCGATGGTGGTAGCTTGGCTGGCGTGATGGCAGCTGGGAGAGGGAGAAGGTGCAGATATGAGAGAGATGTGAGAGAAGAAAAACCAGTAAAACCTGGTGGCAGCTTGGATATTGGGCTTAGGATGGGGAAAATATCCAGGACAACTTCAGGATAACTCCTGGCCTTCTGAGTTGTGCAGGCGGATGGATGGCAAGCCTTTCACTGAGGTGAGGAGTGTTGGAAGATGCCTGGGTTTGGGGCCAGGGGAGGGAAGGATGAGTAGTCTGATATTGGACATGTTAATTTTGAGGTGGCACGATACGATATAAATTTGGGCGTCATTGGTGAATTGACGTAAATTAAAACATGGAGATGGATGGGATTACTTTGGGAGAGGAGAGAGTAGAAAGAGAAGTGGGTGTAGGACGCTGTCTTACGGATCCCCAGTGTGGAATGGCTTGGAGGAGGCCACCACAGAAGGAGACAAGCAGGAACACAAGGTGTTGTGGGAGCCGGGGAAGAGTGTCTTGGGGAGGTGGTGGGTGACTGTCAGCAAGAGACACAGGTGATAGCTTTGAAAATTTTTGGGACACGGAGGTGATCATTGACTTCAGCTGGTGCTGTATGAGTACAGTGGTGGCGGGGACCAGAATTGCTGTGGGTAGATATTTTAATTCTCGCCAGTTCATAGATGAGTGATGTGAGACCCAGAGAAGTAGCTTGTGAAATGCCTCAACTAAGGGGCAGCCCTGGAATCCAGGCCTACGCCTGGGGGTCTCACGCTCCCCGCTCTCCCCACCCTGCCTGCCGCCTCCAGCCACCCCCCGCCCCTCTCCCCGCCCCCCAGCTTCCCAGGTACGCGCAGCCTGGCTGGTTATATAACCTCTCTGAGCCTCAGCTTCCTCATTTTTAGTCACGGTAATTACCCAGCGAGGTTGTTGGGAGAATGAACTGAGATGGTGTGTGTTAATGCTTCGATTCAGCGTTTGATACATAATAAGCGCTCAGTAAACGTGACCTGAAAACCTAACACCTTGGCAGCGGTGCCGTCTACATTTTCCTCTCACTCGAATGCCTAAACGTCTACTCTTACAAGACCAATTTGTCGGCTGTTTGCCAAATTATTTTCTATTTTGTGTTTTTACTTTGTTGTTTCTTCTGCTTTTTGTGCCTTTGTCCACCCACATCACTAATTTCTGCTGTCTCTTTCAGTCTTTCTGAAAACTCACTTCCCCTGAGTGATTTAACCTGACCTTCCTCACTCTTTAACTTAATGACCTCAGCTGATCCTTACATTTACTCTTAAGAGTTTGATGTTCATGAGTTTAAGTTTTTTCGTTCATTTTTACTAAGTAGATTCAGGAGCCTGGAGTGTTTTTTCATGTCCCTCAGTAACATCTAGTAGTGGACCCAAAGTGGCAAACACCAGCCATTTTTATAATATTTAAGAAATAGTTGTCTTTCCTATCACTTCTTAGCCCAGTCCTAAGATGCAGTTAGTTGTAAGTCCTGCCAACCTTACCTTAAGTATACCCAGATTCATCCGTTTCTCTCCATTGGCACTGCCACCCTCTCTCCTAGTTCAGACCGCACCGTCTCTGGCCAGGATCACCGTAGCAGCCTCCCATTGGTGTCTCCCTTCCACTCTTGCCTTTGATCAGTTCTCCACACAGCAGGTGATCTGTATTTTTAACGTGTGATTGCATCACGTCCTTTCCGGTGGCTTCCATCTCAGTTCACCATGGCCTCCCAGGTCCTCCGTGGGTCACTTCACCTCTCCGGTCACCTTCCCTGCTACTGACCCCCTGCCCTCCCCACCTCAGCTTTGCTGCAGCCCCCCGGGGCTACGTTTTCTTTGAGTTGCGCACACATGTTCACTTCTGTCCCTCTGCAGAGCCCTCATGCTCTGGGCGCCACTGCCTGGAATGCTTCTCTCCAGCTTGGTGCAAGTTTGTGTTTTCCTCTCTCCTCCGGTCTTGGCTTATATGGCACCTTCTTGGTCCTCTGCCTGAATCGGTCCATTCACCCCACTTCCTTCTCTCATTTTTAAATTAAAAAAAATCTTTTTCTTTTTTCCCATTAATTTTTATGGAGTAAAATAACATATTCGTGTAGCCATCTCCCAGAACTAATACATGTTAAGATTTTCTTATAATTGCTTCAGCTTTTCTTTAAATAAAAGAAAAGCGTTACAGATAGTCAGGATCCTCTGCTTGCCCCCCTTCCCTCGTCTCCTCTTTACCTCTCCACAGGCAGCTGCTTTTGTGAAGCTGATATGTAGCTTTCCATTTGGTATACTTTTCTTACCTTTGAAATGTACCCACTTAACTTAGGTAAATGACGTATCATATTTGAGCTTGCAACTTGCTTTTTTCTCTCAACGTTTATACTTTTGAAGTATATCCATGTTGATACATATAGATCTAATCATTCATTTGAACTGCTCTGTAGTATTCCATCATATGAATATTCTGCAATTTATTTTTCCATTTCCCTAGTGATGGTCATTTAGGTTGTTGTCGGTATTTCACTATTATGGAAAGTAGACATTCGTGTACTTGTCTCTTTGTACATGTGTGCGAGTTTCTCTGTCGTGTTCTTTTCTTGCTCAGCACCCTATTTCGTTCCCATTTTGCTACTCATCATTTTGTACTAACTGGACAAACATCTGTTTGCATGCTCACATTCATCTTCCTTATTAGACTATGAGCCCCATTTAAGGTAGGGAGTTTGTTTTACTCACCCCTATACACACAGCACCTCATATGGACCTTGGCATGTAGTAAATACTTGGTTGGTATTTGTTGTATTAATTCAGCTACTTGCTTTCCATTTGTCTTTTTCTTTTTGTTTTTTTTTTAAATTTTATTTGTTTTGGTTGCGCCAGGTCTTAGCTGTGGCAGGCGGGCTCCTTAGTTGCGGCTCGCCAGCTCCTTTAGTTGCAGCCGGTGGACTCCTTAGTTGCGGCTCATGGGCTCCTCAGTTGCGGCATGCATGTGGGATCTAGTTCCCTGACCAGGGATCGAACCCGTGTCCCCTGCATTGGGGGGGTAGATTCTTAACCACTGCGCCACCAGGAAAGTCCCTCCATCTATCTTGTATGCTTCATCTCTAGTTTTTGATCATCGGTTTTAGACTTTTGAAGAAAGGTGAAGACTGATGAACTGCCAAATCCCATGGGTAATGAGTGCAGGTGATTAGGTAAATCTGGTGTGGAAGGGAGCTGAGGAGAAACAAAGCTTTAAATCACTTGCTTTGAAGTAAACCTATTTTCATCTCAAAATGTGGAGGTGAACAGTGACTTGGAGCCACATGGACTCGTTTTGGTTATTAAAGGAGCTGGGTTGATCAGCTGAGGTCTCCTTCCATATCTGTAGCATTATTTATTATTACAGAATTTTGCAGAGGTAAGGGGATTTTGTATTTATATTCTAAAATCATTTTATTTGAAAATTAGAAAATAAAGAACTACTATCCACCTGTTGATATTTATTTTTGGAATAAGACTTTTGGTATGCATAGGAGACAGGGGCCATAGATAAAGAGACGCAAGAGGAAATCGGACTGTTGACCTTCAGATTTTTTTTTTAAGTCTCATTTTTATTAGGGTCCACAAATCAGTGCATGTGTTCTCTGCTTTGTTTTTCGAAACTATTAAGTGTTCCCTTACCATCACAGACTTTAGATTTAACTATTTGATACTCACATACCGAATTCACACGTAGAGAAGGAAGACCAATTCATGGGATCAAACAGATTTATCTGTACCCCTCTGCTATTCTTTTTTTTTAACATCTTTATTAGAATATAATTGCTTTACAATGGTGTGTTAATTTCTGCTTTCTAACAAAGTGAATCAGCTATACATATACATATATCCCCATATCTCTTCCCTCTTGCATCTCCCTCCCACCCTCCCTATCCCACCCCTCTAGGTGGTCACAAAGCACTGAGCTGATCTCCCTGTGCTATGTGGCTGCTTCCCACTAGCTATCTGTTTTACATTTGGTAGTGTATATATGTCCATGCCACTCCCTCACTTCGTCCCAGCTTACCCTTCCCCCTCCCCGTGTCCTCAAGTCCATTCTCTACATCTGTGTCTTTATTCCTGTCCTGCCACAAGGTTCTTCAGAACCATTATTTTTTTTTAGATTCCATATATATCTGTTAGCATACAGTATTTGTTTTTCTCTTTCTGACTTCCTTCACTCTGTATGACAGACTCTAGGTCCATCCACCTCACTACAAATAACTCAATTTCATTTCTTTTTATGGCTGAGTAATATTCCATTGTATATATGTGTCACATCTTCTTTATCCATTCATCTGTTGATGGACACTTAGGTTGCTTCCATGTCCTGGCTGTTGTAAATAGAGCTGCAGTGAACATTGTGGTACATGACTCTTTTTGAATTACGGTTTTCTCAGGGTATATACCCAGTAGTGGGATTGCTGGGTCGTATGGGAGTTCTATTTTTAGTTTTAAAGAACCTCCATACTGTTCTCCATAGTGGCTGTATCAATTTACATTCCCACCAACAGTGCAAGAGGGTTCCCTTTTCTCCACACCCTCTCCAGCATTTATTGTTTGTAGATTTTTTGATGATGGCCATTCTGACCTGTGTGACGTGATGCCTCATTGTAGTTTTGATTTGCATTTCTCTAATGATTAGTGATGTTGAGTATCCTTTCATGTGTTTGTTGGCAATCTGTATTTCTTCTTCGGAGAAATATCTATTTAGGTCGTCTGCCCATTTTTGGATTGGGTTTTTTTTTTTATATTGAGCTGCATGAGCTGCTTGTAAATTTTGGAGATCAGTCCTTTGTCAGCTGCTTCATTTGCACATATTTTCGCCCATTCTGAGGGTTGTCTTTTTTATGGTTTCCTTTGCTGTGCAAAGACTTTTAAGTTTCACTAGGTACCATTTGTTTATTTTTGTTTTTATTTCCCTGTCTCTAGGAGGTGGGTCAAAAAGGATCTTGCTGTGATGTATGTCATAGAGTGTTCTGCCTATGTTTTCCTCTAAGAGTTTTATAGTGTCTGGCCTTACATTTAGGTCTTTAATCCATTCTGAGTTTATTTTTGTGTATGGTGTTAGGGAGTGTTCTAATTTCATTCTTTTTTTAAAAGTTTTATTTATTTATTTATTTATTTATGGCTGTGTTGGGTCTTAGTTCCTGTGAGAGGGCTTTCTCCAGTTGCGGCAAGCGGGGGCCACTCTTCATCGCGGTGCACGGGCCTCTCACTGTCGCGGCCTCTCTTGTTGCGGAGCACAGGCTCCAGACGCGCAGGCTCAGTAATTGTGGCTAACGGGCCTAGTTGCTCCGTGGCATGTAGGATCTTCCCAGACCAGGGCTCGAACCCGTGTCCCCTGCATTGGCAGGCAGATTCTCAACCACTGCGCCACCACGGAAGCCCCCTAATTTCATTCTTTTACATGTAGCTGTCCGGTTTTCCCAGCACCACTTATTGAAGAGGCTGTCTTTTCGCCATTATATATTCTTGCCTCCTTTCTCAAAAATAAGGTGACCATATGTGCGTGGGTTTATATCTGGGCTTTCTGTCCTGTTCCATTGATCTATATTTCTCTTTTTGTGCCAGCACCATACTGTCTTGATTACTGTAGCTTTGTAGTATAGTCTGAAGTCTGGGAGCCTGATTCCTCCAGCTCTGTTTTTCTTTCTCATGATTGCTTTGGCTATTCGGGATCTGTTGTGTTTCCATACAAATTGTGGAGTTTTTTGTTCTAGTTTTGTGAAAAATGCCATTGGTAGTTTGATAGGGATTGCATTGAATCTGTAGATTGCTTTGGGTAGTATAGTCATTTTCAAAATGTTGATTCTTCCAATCCAAGAACATGGTATATCTCTCCATGTGTTTGTATCATCTTTAATTTCTTTCATCAGTGTCTTATAGTTTTCTGCATACAAGTCTTTTGTCTCCTTAGGTAAGTTTATTCCTAGGTATTTTATTCTTTTTGTTGCAGTGATAAATGGGAGTGTTTCCTTAATTTCTCTTTCAGATTTTTCATCATTAGTGTATAGGAATGCAGGAGATTTCTGTGCATTAACTTTGTATCCTGCTACTTTACCAAATTCATTGATTAGCTCTAGTAGTTTTCTGGTAGCATCTTTAGGATGCTCTATGTATAGTATCATGTCATTTGCAAACAGTGACAGCTTTACTTCTTCTTTTCCTATTTGGATTCCTTTTATTTCTTTTTCTTCTCTGATTACTGTGGCTAAAACTTCTAAAACTGTGTTGAATAATAGCGGTGAGAGTGGACGACCTTGTCTTGTTGCTGATCCTATAGGAAATGGTTTCAGTTTTTCACCATTGAGAATGATGTTGGCTGGGGGTTTGTCATATATGGCCTTTATTATGTTGAGGTAAGTTCCCTCTATGCCTACTTTCTGGAGGGTTTTTATCATAAATGGTGTTGAATTTTGTCAGAAGCTTTTTCTGCATCTATTGAGATGATCATATAGTTTTTCTCCTTCAGTTTGTTAGTATTTTTTATCACATTGATTGATTTACATATATTGAAGAATCCTTGCATTCCTGGGATAAACCCCACTTGATCATGGTGTATGATCCTTTTTTTTTTTTTTTTTTTTTTTTTTTTTTTTTTCCACACACACACACTGTATTTTATTTTTACAAGAGATAGATAGACTGACACCAAGCATTGTACATGGATGACCACAACAAAAGCAACAATGATTGCAATTACCAAACATGAAACACACTTATACTATGTCATAACATTGACATTCAGTCCAGTAATCCTCCACTGTAACAGCTCCTTTACTTTGCAGTGAAAATTGATTTGTATATTCTTTTCCTCTGAGTCCTTGTGGGATTTTTTTTTTTTTTTTTTTAATTCAGACAGAAAGTCACAAAAATTATACTCATCCTCATCAGTTCACTCAGTCCCATGTAATTAATTTCTTTTTTTTCATCTTGATCTTTTGTTAGCACTTTTATGAGTTCATCAGTTTTTCATTAGAGTTCTGAAAATGCTTATTCATTCAGTTCAGCAGTACAGTCAGTTACCAGAAACCTGTACTTGTCAGAGTCTTTTCCATGAATTTCTTGAAGATGAAACTCTTTTATAGGAACATATTTGCAAAATCATCAGAGTACACCCAGAACTGTCTGTAAATGACAAAAGACTTAAAAATGACCATGGTTAAAGATTTGATGAAAGTTCATAATAATGCAGTTGACAAGAAAATTAGTTATTTCTGAGATATACATTTTAAAGTAATAACTAGGATTATTACTTATAACATTATACCAGAACATATAAGATTTTTAGACATTTCCTGTAATGTCTGAAACATTTATATTAACATATTTCCATACATATTTCCATACAAATACAAATATAAGATTTTTAGAAATTTCATGTAATGTCTGAAATATGATCCTTTTAATGTGCTGTTGGATTCTGTTTGCTAGTATTTTGTTGAGGATTTTTGCATCTATGTTCATCAGTGATGTTGGCCTGTAGTTTTCTTTCTTTGTGACATCTTTGTCTGGTTTTGGTATCAGGGTGATGGTGGCCTCGTAGAATGAGTTGGGGAGTGTTCCTCCCTCTGCAATATTTTGGAAGAGTTTGAGAAGGATAGGTGTTAGCTCTTCTGTAAATGTTTGATAGAATTCACCTGTGAAGCCATCTGGTCCTGGGCTTTTGTTTGTTGGAAGAGTTTTAATCACAGTCTCAATTTCAGTGCTTGTGATTGGTCTGTTTATATTTTCTATTTCTTCCTGTTTCAGTCTTGGAAGGTTGTGCTTTTCTAAGAATTTGTCCATTTCTTCCAGGTTGTCCGTTTTATTGGCATAGAGTTGCTTGTAGTAATTTCTCATGATCCTTTGTATTTGTGCAGTGTCAGTTGTTACTTCTCCATTTTCATTTCTACTTCTATTGAGTCTTCTCCCTTTTTTTCTTGATGAGTCTGGCTAATGGTTTATCAATTTTGTTTATCTTCTCAAAGAACCAGGTTTTAGTTTTATTGATCTTTGCTAGTGTCTCCTTCATTTCTTTCCGATCTGATCTTTATGGTATCTTTCCTTCTGCTAACTTTGGGGGTTTTTTGTTCTTCTTTCTCTAATTGCTTTAGGTGTAAGGTTAGTTTGTTTATTTGAGATGTTTCTTGTTTCTTGAGGTAGGATTGTATTGCTATAAATTTCCCTCTTAAAGCTGCTTTTGCCGCATCCCGTAGGTTTTGGGCCATCGTGTTTTCATTGTCATTTGTTTCTAGGTATTTTTTAATTTCCTCTTTGATTTCTTCAGTGATCTCTTGGTTATTAAGTAGTGTATTGTTTAGCTTCCATGTGTTTGTATTTTTTTACATATTTTTTTCCTGTAATTGATATCTACTCTCATAGCATTGTGGTGGGAAAAGACACTTGATACAATTTCAGTTTTCTTAAATTTACCAAGGCTTGATTTTTGACCCAAGGTATGATCTATCCTGGAGAATGTTCCATGAGCATTTGAGAAGAAAGAGTATTCTCTTGCTTTTGGATAGAATGTCCTATAAATATCAATTAAGTCCATCTTGTTTAATGTATCATTTAAAGCTTGTGTTTCCTTATTTATTTTCATTTTGGTTGATCTGTCCATTGGTGAAAGTGGGGTGTTAAAGTCCCCTACTGTGATTGTGTTACTGTCGATTTCCCCTTTTATGGCTGTTAGCATTTGCCTTATGTATTGAGGTGCTCCTATGTTGGGTGCATAAATATTTACGATTGTTCTATCTTCTTCCTGGATTGATCCCTTGATCATTGTGTAGTGTCCTTCTTTGTCTCTTGTAATAGTGTTTATTTTAAAGTCCATTTTGTCTGATATGAGAATTGCTACTCCAGCTTTCTTTTGATTTCCATTTGCATGGAAGATCTTTTTCCATCCCCTCACTTTCAGTCTGTATGTGTCCTTAGGTCTGAAGTGGGTCTCTTGTAGACAGCATATATACGGGTCTTGTTTTTGTATTCATTCACCCAGCCTGTGTCTTTTGGTGGGAGCATTTAATCCATTTACATTTCAGGTAATTATGGATATGTATGTTCCTCTTACCATTTTCTTAATTGTTTTGGGTTTGTTACTGTAGGTCTTTTCCTTCTCTTGTGTTTCCTGCCTAGAGAAGTTCCTTTAGCATTTGTTGTAAAGCTGGTTTGGTGGTGCTGAATTCTCTTAGCTTTTGCTTGTCTGCAAAGGTTTTAATTTCTCCATTGAATCTGAATGAGATCCTTGCTGGGTAGAGTAAACTTGGTTGTAGGTTTTTCTCTTTCATCACTTTAAATATGTCTTGCCACTCCCTTCCGGCTTGCAGAGTTTCTGCTGAAAGATCAGCTGTTAACCTTATGGGAATTCTCTTGTATGTTATTTGTTGCTTTTCCCTTGCTGCTTTTAGTATTTGTTCTTTGTATTTAATTTTTGATAGTTTGATTAATACGTGTCTTGGTGTGTTTCTCCTTGGATTTATCTTGTATGGGACTCTCTGTGCTTCCTGGACTTTATTGACTATTTCCTTTCCCATATTAGGGAAGTTTTCAACTATAATCTCTTCAAATATTTTCTCAGTCCCTTTTTCTCTTCTTCTTCTGGGACCCTTATAATTCGAATGTTGGTGTGTTTAATGTTGTCCCAGAGGTCTCTGAAACTGTCCTCAGTTCTTTTCATTTTTTGTTTCCTTTATTTTGCTCTGTGGTAGTTATTTTGACTATTTTATCTTCCAGGTCACTTATCCATTCTTCTGCCTCAGTTATTCTGCTATTGATTCCTTCTAGAGAATTTTTAATTTCATTTATTGTGCTGTTCATCATTGTTAGTTTGCTCTTTAGTTCTTCTAGGTCCTCGTTAAATGTTTCTTGTATTTTCTCCATTCTGTTTCCAAGGTTTTGGATCATCTTTACTGTCATTACTCTGAATTCTTTTTCAGGTAGACTGCCTATTTCCTCTTCATTTGTTAGGTCTGGTGTGTTTTTACCTTGCTCCTTCATCTGTTGTGTGTTTCTCTGTCTTCTCATTTTGCTTAACTTACTGTGTTTGGGGTGTCCTTTTTGCAGGCTGCAGGTTCGTAGTTTCCATTGTTTTTGGTGTCTGTTCCCAGTGGCTAAGGTTGGTTCAGTGGGTTGTGTAGGCTTCCTGGTGGAGGGGACTAGTGCCTGTGTTCTGGTGGTTGAGGCTGGATCTTGTCTTTCTGGTGGGCAGGTCCACGTTTCGTGGTGTCTGTGGCCTTATTATGATTTTCGGCAGCCTCTGTGCTAATGGATGGGGTTGTGTTCCTGTCTTGCCAGTTGTTTGGCATGGGGTGTCCAGCACTGTAGCTTGCTGGTCTTTGAGTGGAGCTGGGTCTTAGTGTTGAGATGGAGATCTTTGGGAGAGCTTTTGCCTTTTGATATTATGTGGAGCTGGGAGGTCTCTGGTGGACCAGTGTTCTGAGCTCGACTCGCCCACCTCAGAGGCTCAGGCCTGACTCCTGGCTGGAGCACCAAGCCCCTGCTGGTCCCCCGGGATGGGCGGCTGCGGCTCGGTGCGGACTCGGCTTGGCGTGGGGCTCTGGGCGCTGGGCGCAGGCTCAGCGGCCCCGGGGGCGTGATTCCCACATCCCACGGGTGCTGCCGCCACCGTCTCGGCTCCGCACCCCTCTGCTATTCTTAAAATGGAGATTGATGCTATAATCACGCCTTGGGCCTCATTTTCAGTACAGGGCATCTTGTTTTGTCCTCTAGGAGCCTGCGCAAACCATTCGCTGATAAACTGAATCACTGAAGATTATGCTTGGAGGCATTTTTAGAGGGAGAAATAATACAGCTGTAGTTCAGTCCTATGCTAATGCCTCCTAATTTTTTCTTTTTCACTTTAGAGTATATTGGTCATCCCCTCCCCCACTCAGTTCATTGTGGCACACACGACTGGCCCTTGACTTAGGTTGGGTAAGAGTTACTATGAACTTCCAAAGAGATTGGGATCTGGTCTAACTTCTCCCTCTGTATTTAAACAGTAAAAATTAGACACACCATTCAATTAATGGTAATAATAATAGCTAAGCTATATTAAGCATTTAATGCTTGCTAGACACTGTTCTAAGCACTTTATGCCAACAGCAAAGCCCTACTACAACGTATAAGCTGAATTTTTAAAAATGTTTTTTCCGGTTATGTAAAGTGTAGGAGTCATGTTATGAGGTTTATGAAAAATAGTGTTCTTCAATTTGTTTTCTAGTTACTGTGTGTGGGGGTGGCATGGAGGAGAAAATGTTTTCACTTATTAGGTGTTTAGAAATGTACTGAACTGGGAAAATCGAAATGGTCATGAGCTGGTTCTTTCCTAACATCCTCCCTTGCTGCTCATGCAGCCTCTGGTTTCAGGCTTTAGTCCGGTCCTGTAAATGGCAGCTGGGTGGACGAGGCAGGTTAGCAAGGGGTTTTAGGCCGTGATCTCCATTTTATAAGCTGGGAGAACTGAAGGATGGAGATTGTCAGTAACTTGCCCAAGACCACAGGGCTGGTGAATCACAGAGCCATGATTCAAATCCAGGCTATCCAATCGTTCTTAACTGCCTCCAGCATACATTGCCTGTGTTTTTTGAGAGCGTGTCTATGCAACAGGTATCACGAGGCGGGAGAAAATAGGGTTCTATCTTCACGGTGCTGGGAGCCATTTTTGTTTGAGGGGATGTGTGCCAGTTTGCATGTATCATGCTGGTTTGGTTAGTATTTGCTGCCACTTTATAGATTTTCCAAGAGCGTTGATTCTCTTTTTACCTCCTCAGTCTTTTCACACCAGCCAGAAAGGAATTTGATTGGTCATAATTAATGAGGCCCTAAGAATGGAATTCTTAAGGAAGCGGATTGGGTGATGAAGCAAGGGTAGACCCGGGTGGGGAGGAATACTTCCTTCTGTCCTGTGTGTTTTGTGGCATACATGGCGGTGGTGCAGTCCCCCACAGCTGAAACCGGGGTGGTTCTGGAGTATGTCTGCATAGCTTGTCTATGGAACTCACTGCCTGTTACAGTGGTGAAGGTCGAAGTGTGTTTGCCATAAGCAGAATAAACAAACAGATCCAGAAAATGTATTCAGTAATCTTTGCTTGGTGAGCAGAAGCTAGTGGTTGTTTAAAACAAATGAAGGGGATAAAAACTCCCCTAACTTTTATTTACCAGTCAGATTGCAAAGGGAAAAAATAGCCTATTTTTAGACTGAGGCTCCAATTATGCTAAGCCTTGAAGATAATGAAACAGTCTGACACAAAAGAGTGTGGTGACGCAAGTTTGTGTGGTGAAATTCCAAGGCATTCACTGACTTTTTAGGATTCTGCACAGTGAATATTAAGCTCCTAAAGTGTTTGTTGCCCGGAAACAGTGCTTTGTTCTTTTACATGCAGTGTAATGAAGTGAACCTGTGTTGTAATTTGTTTCTTGCGAGGAAGGGCAGAATTAGCACAGACCATCTATCTCTGCATCCTATCCTTGGCCTCTTGTGTGTCCCTGTTGTTTGCTGAAGCCACCACATCACGCTGTTACTAGTACAGCACACTTCCTCCTGTTTTAGTCACTCTCAGTTTTTCTTCATGTTCTACACCATGAGGGTTTCCAGTATTCAGTTAATTTTATATTGTAGATTTGGCAGAATGCGGAGGCCCCCCCCACCACCACTGCTCTTTCTTCGTTCTGCATAAGAATTACCCTTAGCTTTTTCTGTTCCTCTTCTCTCTTAATCATATCAGGTGACATCTTTCCTTGGAGCTAATTAGTTTGGGGGATTTAAGTGAAGTGTGCGCTGGCCCAGGGCTTCAGTGGCTGGGTAATGGAAGTTGGCTGTTGGTGCTCTCCAGTCTCATGTTGCCTTACCATTTACAGGTTTGGTAATATGCTTCTGGGTTTTCATTCTGCTGCCTGTAGTTGTCTTCCTGAAAATGAAGCTGGGGTGCTCAATGCTCATGTGATGGAAAGTATAAAGCTTCCTTCCAAGGCAGCATGTTTTCTTACTCCCTGAGCCCTGCTATAGCTTAGATCCTAGGGCATCTACTTCCTGGAGTCAGGAGCTCGACCATCTTCCATTTAGCCTCAGTTTTCTTTTTCAAAGCGGTCACCGTAAGAGCTAAGTGTGGGAAGGCAGAAGGAGAGACCTATCAAACCTAAGAAGTCAAAGCGGCCAGCTCCTGGCATTGGTGGTTTATGGAAGGCTTTGATGAAGTGGGGAGGGAATGGGCTGTGAAGGGGATAAAGAGCTCCTCATTAGATTCAGACTGAAGTGCATTGGTGTGACTGACCTGCGGAATAGCTGGAAACATAAAAAAGCAATCAGGTGATTGATAAGGACAGCCTGGTTGGAAGAAGTGGAAGCTAGGAAGTGTCTCTGGCTGGATGCCTGCTATCCACATACGGTACTTTTACTATATTTCATTTAATCTCCCGCAGTCCTGTGGGTAGGGGATCTTATCCCTTTTTACAGATGAAGAAGAAATCTCGAAGGGATTAAGGAAATTGCCAAGGTCTCTTTACTTGTAAGTGGCTAAAATGAATATGGCTTCTTACATCCATGCCACTCTTCTGAAATACAGGAAACACAGACACCAACGGTATTTATCTTCTTATGCTTGGTAAGTAAAATACTGGGTGGTCCAATTGCTGAAAAGGCTATAATAGCTTTTTTGTTACTATACTTCAATAGAGAGCTCTTTCTTAAAATTGTAAATGGGTCAAATTCAGTTCAGTTATCTGGCCTCCTATGTGCCAGGCGCAGTACTGAGTCCTGGGGATACAGGGATATAGGGGTCCCTGATCGTAGTCTGAGTTGAGAGGGTAGAGGGAAAGGAAAGACACAGACCTGTAATTGAATTCTATACCATATGAATAAGGTACATTTAAAGAAAGGAGGAAAGATGCTTATTGCCTGGGGTTAGAGGATGATACCCATGTCCATAGAATAATTCCTACTCTCAGTTCCGTTGATTCTTTGGTGATTGCCAAGATTTGCCCAGAGAGGTATGGGATGCTGTTTTTGTAAGAGTGAAGCCCAAGAGCAACCATATGATGTTGTCACATCCTTGGGGACCTTCTTTTCTAGCTAGAGGTCTAGACTCATGAGGTTAATGAAGGTTTTGTTTTTGGTGAGTGAAGGGTCTTCCATTTCTACAGCCATTAAACTTGGTTTTCTTAATTTTGAATTCTCCTCAGCTACACCTCTCCTCATCCCCTTCTCTGACCAGAGAGGGCAGAGGGCTTTCTAATTCCAGCTCAGCACATAACTGGCACTCAACAAAGAATTTTTTTGCCACAGGGTAGCAGAACTTGAAATCTTCTGTGATTAATTCATATTAATCTTTTGGAATGGAGCTAGAAGGGGATTAGTTTTGTTGGATAAAAAGCTGCCTCCTCACCTTCAACAAGAATAACAAAGATTATGGATAAATCATTAGTATAAATTAAAGCCCAAGATAAGCAAAAAAATATTTCAAAATTTAAGTGTTCATTTATAAATTCCATCTCCCAGCCAGATGCATTACATCTCAGCTCAGAATGCTGAAGGTACTAGTAATTCCTAGCACCGTGCCTCACCCTTGATATACACTTGATGAAGAATAATTCAATATGAAATGGCTATTGGTAATCTCTAAGGAATCCTGGATAATAGGTGTTCTGGCATCTGCCCAACTTGGAGACCACCTCCCCTTCCTGGAACAAACTGATCTTTCAGGTCGTTTTGGTACAGTAAGATGGGGATTGTAGGGAGGAAGTCAAGAATCAAAGCTCAGTCAGAATGTTTCGCATGTTCTCAATGCTGTAGTAAACGTGGTATAAGCAGTACTTGGACATTGCCCTGGGCCTGAAGGTGGGATTCTTTAGCACCTCATACAGTATAAGGTGGAGAACCTTTCAGTGCTTCTTTCAGGGTAGAAATAGCAGGGTCTCCGAGTCATAACTCTTGTAATTTGGGATGCAAATTACATATAACTTTGTCAGGATTTCCTTGAGGTTTTCATTCTAGAGGACCAAAGACAGCAAGTGTTGATTCTGTTTTCTGAAGGGTGAACTCTAGAAAATTTTAGCTTTTTAAGAACACAATTCTAGAAAAAATTGCTAAGCAGCTGTTCTTCAGTATATTACAGCAGTCACCAAGGATCAGTATTGGTTCACCAAGATCCAATAGTGTTGTTAATTTTGTTTTTCCTTTTAGGCTTAATATTGATATTAGGTTGAACCACTTGAAAGTGCTAATTTTTTTTTAATTTATTTTATTTATTTTTGGCTGCGTTGGGTCTTTGTTGCTGTGTGCGGGCTTTCTCTAGTTGCGACAAGTGGGGGTTACTCTTCGTTGCAGTGTGCGGGCTTCTCATTGCGGTGGCTTCTCTTGTTGTGGAGCACAGGCTCTAGGAGTGCAGGCTTCAGTAGTTGTGGCTCGCAGGCTCTAGAGCGCAGGCTCACTAGTTGTGGCGCACAGGCTTAGTTGCTCTGCGGCATGTGGGATCCTCCCGGACCAGGGCCCGAACCCGTGTCCCCTGCACTGGCAGGCGAATTCCCAACCACTGTGCCACCAGGGAAGCCCTGAAAGTGCTAATTTTGAAAGTCGAAGCAGTTGAATATCAACGGTTGTTTTGTTTTTTTGTTTTGTTCTTTTCCTGGCCGCTCTGTGTGGCATGTGGGATCTTAGTTTCCCCGACCAGGGGTTGAACCTGTGCCCCTCTGCAGTGGAAGCTCTGGGTCTTAACCACTGGACCACCAGGGAAGTTCCAACAGTTTTGTATTCTAATAGTTTTTATTGTGTTTTTTCTGATTATAAATTTAATACGTGTTCATAATAGCATACTTAGAAAATATAGAATAATAGAGGAAAATAAAATTTATTCATAAGCTAACAATCTATTTTTATGCATATCTTTCCATCTTTCCCTATATGATCACAAGAATGCTATTTTTAAAAAACATAATTTAGGGCTTCCCTGGTGGCGCAGTGGTTGAGAATCTGCCTGCCAATGCAGGGGACACGGGTTCGAGCCCTGGTCTGGGAAGATCCCACATGCCGCGGAGCGGCTGGGCCCGTGAGCCACAGCTACTGAGCCTGCGCGTCTGGAGCCTGTGCCCCGCAACGAGAGAGGCCGCGATAGTGAGAGGCCCGCGCACCGCGATGAAGAGTGGCCCCCACTTGCCACAACTAGAGAAAGCCCTCGCACAGAAACGAAGACCCAACACAACCAAAAATAAATAAATAAAAATAAATAAATTATTAAAAAAAAAAAACATAATTTAGACTATAGTTCATTTTTGTAGAGTATCTGGCTATTTATATTGAACCTATCATAAGCATTTCCTTGTAATCAGATATTTATAGAAACTGAATTTTTACTTTTACAATTTCAGCAAGTAGATGTCGCATAATTTATTTATCCGTGTTCCTATTTTAGCACATTTGTATTGTTTCTGGGGTTTTACAGTAGTAAATAGTGCTATAATAAACATCTATATGAATCATGGTCTACATTGTACTCTGATTATTTCTTTAGGATAAATTGTGAAAAGTGTAATTTCTAGGTTAAAGGATGTGAACTCTTAATACCTATTTCCAAATTGCTTACCATTAGAGGATGTGTTCTTTTATGCTCCCCCCTGGAGTGTATGAGAGAACTCCCGTTACAGCATCACCACAATTAGCTATTATTTATAAACACAACCAAGAAATAGGATAGGCCAATGTTGTTTTTCCACCTTTAATAAGTTTTCAGTAAACGAGATCACATAATCTGCTTTTTCTTGAAGGCTCTGACAAAATGTCTTGTAATATCATCATGGTCCAATCAGACTGATGTGAACTGAATGCACATGGAATTAGGGGGATCTCCAGCTTGCTGAACAACTGTACCCTAGAAGGGTTTTATTAGTGAACTATTGTCAGCTGGTAGGGACCCCTCTGTTTTGTGGTGAGGATCAGTGACCCTGTCCAGACCAACATTATTTGTTGAGATTTTGATGAAAACAGACCATGTGCTTAGCAGATTTGCATGTATGTCATAAAGCCGAGAGGGATGGCTATTAGTTCTTTACTACCAAACTGTGGGTCTTTTAAGCATAGGAGCCAGCGTACAGAGAGCAGTCCTTCTAGAATCAGCTTTGTGGCCTTGGGCAAAGTTACTTCACCTCTCTTTGCCTCAGTTTCCTCATCTATGAAATGGAAGTCAACAGAATACTTAGCTCCTATGTTTGGAAGATTAAATGAATTAAGTGTAAAGCACTGAGAATAGTTCCTGGCCCTTAGTAAGTGATCATTAAAGGTTAGCTGCTATTGTTGTCACTATTAACCTTTCTCTGTCTTGAATGGTAGGTAACATATACTTCTTAAATGAATGACTAATGGAATCAACGTCATTAGGTAGAACGGGCCACTACAAATGAAATGTAGTGGACAAGTCTTGCTTTTATGTTTTATAATATTAGACTGTCACATAAAGAAAGGTTAAGTTTGATACTGTGTGGGCTTCCCTGGTGGCACAGTGCTTAAGAATCCGCCTGCCAATTCAGGGGACACAGGTTCGATCCCTGGCCCAGGAAGATCCCACATGCCGTGGAGCAACTAAGCCTGTGCGCCACAACTACTGAGCCTGCGCTCTAGAGCTTGCATGCCACAACTACTGAGCCCACGTGCCACAACTACTGAAGCCCACGTGCCTAGAGCCTGTGCTCTGCAACAAGAGAAGCCACCGCAGTTAGAAGCCCGCGCACTGCAACGAAGAGTAGCGCCCTCTCGCCGCAACCAGAGAAAGCCCACGCACAGCAACAAAGACCCAACGCAGCCAAAAATAAAAAAATAAAAAATAAATAAATTTATTTTAAAAAAAAGAAAGATTGATACTGTGTGCCTCCAGAAAGTAGAGATGTGTTAATTGACAGAAATTAGCAATAAGGGACTTTCTATCACTTAGCTCTACTAAGCAGTGGAGTTGTGCTTTCAGTTAGTGGAAGAATTCAAGCAGAAGCTTCCAGACTATTACAAGTACATAATAGAAAAGAGAAGCCTTCTTTGGATCAGAGGTTGGACTAGGTGACCTCTAAAGTCCCTTCCAAATCTGGGCCAGTTCTGTGATTCTGAGCGGAATAAGTAGGATTATCACAGAAGATGCAGTAAGGCCCCATGAGTGCATCTTTGGAAGGGTTGATGCTGCTAATTCCTGCCCATGCTGCCCTCCCTGCTTCAGTTTCTTTCACCTGTTGCACGTCAGCCTGGCAGCGGCCCGTTCCTCAGCTTGATGCGGCGGTCTTACAGCCTAGCTTGGTGTTCCAGGCTGCCCCCTCCTCAGCAGCAGTGCCTAGGGGACGAGTATTTGAAACGAGGGCACTTTTTAAATAAACATACAAGAAAATCGAAAGGAAATTGCTGCCCGCAAAGTGTGTTTCTGAATTGTTTTAGAAACCAAGCAGATGGGTTTGTTCATGGTGGGTGCGCTCTTGTGTGTAGCTTTATAAGGGGTGGAGGGTGGGATTCACCTTTTGCTCAGGAGTTCTGGGTCCTGGGTTTCTGTGCTTGCCTGGTGTCTCCGCTAAGTGTAGCATTAATGTTCTAATCCCCGGGGAAGGGGTCACTGAACCCACACTGTTGTCCGTTCTGTTTGGGCTTACATACCTTGGGCTGGCATGATTTTTCTGTCATGTGAACTCTGATCCCTTGCCCTTAGGTTATTTAAAGGTAACTTCCAAATAAAGTTAGAAAGCTGGCTTGGGAGCCCAAGCAGTTGTTTGCTTTCTTAGGGTTCTTCGCTGGATGCTTTCTGACAAGTCTTGTCATTGTTTTGTTCTACTCTCCCCATTTATAATATTTGGAGCATTGGGTTTTTGCCACACTTGTCAAGGATTTATGGGAGTTAGTGACATGTAGTATATAAAGTGCTTTGAGATTCTTTCATGCAACTTGGTATTATCTTGAAAGCAAGAGGTTTAACTGTTCATTTGTTAGATAACTAGTGGGATTTTAAACAGATGTAATCACACCATGTCTGTTATTTAATGTATTAGGTGATATACACAACTTCAGCTGCTCAAATTTTCAGTGAAGTGCCCTGGGAAAAATTGGGAGTTAAGGTCTTGAAAAAAATTGTCCAGTCCATGGTTTTTAATATTCTGGCTTGTCCTTCTTTTTGCTGTCTGGCATTCGATAACTTACATGAAGAACTCACGGCATTGTTGTATTTTGCTGATGTTACCGACGTATATCTGTAGTTGGTGTTACAGGGCCCAAACTGAGTTCTATGCTGTGTGATGCATGGCCCAAAGGGTTGCTGTTCTGTGTGCCAGGTGGGTTAACATGTTTTAGAAAAAGCAGCTGAGGAATTTTACAGTGGATACTCTTACGTAGCCATATAAATTTTACCCCTTTTGAGTAGTATCACTTTACCAGCCAGAATCTAGAGCACGCAAATGCATTATCAGAGTGATTTGAAACAGTGATGTACACACAGGGAGTGAACTTTATGGGGATGATTCTGATGCTTTCAAGGCCTTGGGTCTCGTTGCATGTATTTTGAGCTGGAGTGTTAAGCCTGGTGCCTTAAGCAGGCTTTGCTTCTCCTTTTAATCTTTAGAATTTATAAAACCGACAGCTTTGTAGCCTTCAGTAGGAGGATTGTATGTAGTATCCAAAGGTCCTTGGAATGTAGAAGCCATAGAGAGGAATAGATCTGTGTTTACGCTTGTTCTTGTGTTGTGTTATGTGCACAGTGTAGAACTCTGCAAGATAAATATTAGAATAATAGATATGGAAGATTTTTTTCAAAGATTACTAAACATTAGATTACTGGACTCATTTAGACTGAAAGGAACCTTAATCCAACTCCCTCGTTTTACAAATGAGAAAATGGAAGTCCACAGGGTCCCACTGAGCCAGGATCAGGACTGATGTAAAACCCAGGGGTCTTCCCTTCCTAAGCCAGAGCTGATTGGATCTCTGGATTGGAGCTGGATTCTGACAGCTGCTGTAGAACACCCCTGTAGCATTTAGAAAATTCTGAATCATCATGTAAGAAAATGACTCACAGTGAAACAATGCAGTTGTTAAATCCGTAGTCCAGGGAGGTCTTATCATTTGTATTAAGTAACTTCAGATGTTCCATAGTCTTCAGAAAGTCTGAGTTGACTGTATTTATTTTGTCTACCTTTTACCCAGTTAACAGAATGCTTACCCTCTTATTGCCACTTAAAAGTCATCTGGAAGACTCATGCTGACAGTGTAATGCACGGTGAAGGAAGGGGGTAAAGTAGGAAAACATAATTATTGCATGTAGTCTTTTTAAAGGCACTTTTCTCTTCCCTCCTCTATCTTTTCCCCAGCCTAGTTGGGTGGATCTGATTTGTATAGCCTTTTTTTCCCCTTTTCTTTTCCTAAATTGAGTAAGAGCTGTAAAACTATTCAGGAGAAGCTGTAAACTATAGCAAAGCATGTGAAAAGACAGTAGTTTGTGCCTTTCTCAACCTTGTTATATATCTGTGGATAGTCTGGAGCTTACAAAACTGTACTTAAATATTTTCTATAATATAGGTTGAGGACAGATTTCTATTTGCTGTTGATGACTGTCAAAACAACTTCCCCAGAGCGATTGTCACAGAGTGCGGGGCCTCATTTTCTGATGGAGAAACTGCTTTGGTTTATCCTCACTGTGTTTTTAGATGATTATTTCTTATTTTCTCAAGTGCTTATGACATTTAATAAATTCGCAGTTGAGGATTGTGGCAGCCAGTAATGTGAGAAAGGGAAATTGGGCGCCTGGAAACTATTTAAATACAAACAAATGACAACAGAGCTTAACCAGGAAAATATAATTTTGAAATTGTGAATAAAAGTGATCTAGGCCCAAGACAAGCCGAAAACTGTATTTCCTCATTCATTGCTTTATTAACCAAGGTTGCTTTTCCTTCAAACACAAGCAAGTCTTTTGTTTAGTCTTTGGGAATTGATACTTCACAGTTCCTTATTTCAGTCACTGATGGACAGTATTCTTAGGATTCAGTGCTCAAGATGTATCTTTTTTTAACTGTTTTACTGAATCCCAAGCTTTCTCAAGATATATTTTAAAACCAGCACTAGTAGTAGGCAGACTTACGTACAGTACAGTTTATATCTGCTTTCTTTTCTTTTCTTTTTTTTTTAACTTTTAGCTTCGGCTAAGTTGGGCTTCTAGTTTGGAGTATGAAATACAATACATAAAGGTTTGGCCAAAATAACTTTCTAAGCCTCCTCGCTGTATGTATATTTTTAGGAAATACTCTGCTCACAGGGGAAATGTCTTGTTAAGTTTTGGTTCCACCAAAAAGCATTTTGAGCAACTAACTTTGATATGCGGGGCTAAGATTAACTTGCATGCTGAGATTGTATTGTTTTGGAAAGAACCTTAATACTCAGCATGCCATTTGTGTCATATGTTCTTGTTAAAGGAATGGAAAAGAAATATTAGGTAAATATATTTTTAAAGGAATAAACTTTTTAATCTTTACTTTTTTTATTTTTCAAAGCTGATTTGTGTTATCTTTTAAAAAATTATGGTAAAAAAACATATACCATAAAATTTACCATCCTATAACCATTTTAAGTCTCCAGTTCAGTAGTGTTAAGCATATTCACATTGTCGTGAGACAGCTCTCCAGACCTTTTTCATCTTGCAAGTCTGAAACTTTATACTCAGCAAACAACAACTCTTCTTATCCCCCTCCCCGAAGCCCATTAATCACCCTTCTACTTTCTGTCTCTATGAATTTGACTACTTTGGATACCTCATATAAGTAGAATCATACAGTATTTGTGTTTTTGTGACTGGCTTATTTCACTTGTGGCATAATGTCCTCAAGATTCATCCGTGTTAGAGCATGTGACAGGATTTCCTTCTTTTTTAAGGCCAAATAATATTCCATTGTATGTATATATCACATTTTCTTTATGCATTCATCTGTTGGTAGACATTTGGGTTTCTTCCACCTCTTGACTCTTGTGATTAATCTTTAATTTTATGTTTCTTGAATAATACATTTTTGCTAAATTAAAATCAAACGCAAATTCTGGTAGACATATATGTGTAACTGAATATAACAATGGACAGAGGTCTGTGAAATATTTGTGGATTTGAAGACTGAAGTGTATATATCTCTCTATTTTATTTATTTATTTATTTATTTATTTTGGCTGCGTCGGGTATTAGTTGCGGCATGCGGGATCTTCATTGAGGCATGCGGTATGTTTCGTTGTGGTGCATGGGCTTCTCTCTCGTTGTGGCATGCGGGCTCCAGGGTGCATGGGCTCTGTCGTTTGCTGCATGCGGGCTGTCTCTTTGAGGTGTGCGAGCTCAGTAGTGGCGCTCGGGCTTAGCTGCCCCGCTGCATGTGGGATCTTAGTTCCCCGACCAGGGATGGAACACACGCCCCCTGCATTGGAAGGTGGATTCTTTACCACTGAACCACCAGGGAAGTCCCTGAAATGTATATATCTCTTAAAATTCTGTAGTATTGATACTGATTTAAATTTATTTAAGTATTTTATGACTGTACCATTTTGGTTTTTGGTGTAGGCTTAAAATCTTTTTCAGTGTCAACCAATTGACCCTGGAAACTGCAGATACAGTCTTTGAGGTTGTGCATTATTAATAGAAGAGTATCCCAGACACGTACAGCCTTAAATTTTCTTGAAAGTGAAATTCCCTCTCAGTTGTTCTTCATTAAAATGCTCATTTACAGTTTTACTGCATGAGACCTACTGTCAGTTGTAAAAGCATCTATTTGAAGTTTTATGAAGTATTGTGTAAGCAACCTGATGATACAGGCGCAGTGTGCAGTTCACCGCCAGTTGCAGTAGCATAAGGAATGGATATTTATTTGCCTTTTGGAATCTTGGGAAGAGGACTGTTTCCCTTGACTAATCCTCATGGAATCATTAAATGTGGAGAGAATATTGAGCTCCCTTCTCTATAAGACATTTACTTAAGCGTCTTGTTACCATTAATTGCCTCTGTGGGCCAAAGGAAATGAAAGTGTAGTCAGGCAGTCAATTGGCTACTGATGTTCAAAGGAAGTGAAACGTAGGACTGGCTTAATAGTTCAGGTTGAAAGTATACACAATTAACAGTAATTTTATATGGTCTTGTAAATAGTTGTCCATATTCCTGATGTGAATGAAAGTTAGTAATACCAGGTAATGAGGAAAGCATTATTTTAATGGTTGTATATGTTTTGGAAATGGAAGCTAGGGTGATTTAAAGAACAAAAAACTAAACATGTTCCAGGGCTGGTAAGTAAGTTTATTGGATGTGATTTGTTATTAGGATTTACCCTGAATTATAGTGGTCAGATTTTTCTTTTTTTAATTAATTAATTAATTAGGCTGCCTTGGTTCTTCGTTGCTGCGCGCGGGCTTTCTCTAGTTGCGGCGAGCAGGGGCTACTCTTCATTGCAGTGCGTGGGCTTCTCATTGCGGAGCATGGGCCCTAGGCGCAGGGGCTTCAGTAGTTGTGCCACGCGGGCTCAGTAGTTGTGGCTCAGGGCTCTAGAGTGCAGGCTCAGTAATTGTGGTGCCCGGGCTTAGTTGCTCCGCGGCATGTGGGATCTTCCCGGATCAGGGCTCGAACCCGTGTCCCCTGCATTGGCAGGCAGGTCCTTAACCACCGCACCTCCAGGGAAGCCCTCCTTCTATGTACTTTTAAAAGGATTTGACTTGCTAAAACGTTTAGCATTTTTACATTTATGTTCACAAAGGATGTTGTTCTGAAGGTTTCTTGAGATAATCTTTGTCAGTCTCAATCAGACCAGGGTAATACTAGCCTCATAGAATATGTTGGGAAGTATTTCTTCCTCTTCAACTTTCTGGAAGAGTTTATGTAGAATTGGTGTTATTTCTTCCTTAAATGTTTGGAGTAATTCACCACTGTGAAGCCATCTGGGCCTGGACTTTTGTTTGTGTAAACATTTTTAACTAAAAATTCAGTCTCTTTAATACATAGAGGGCTGTTCAGGTTACTGATTTCTTCTTGAGTGAGCCTGGTAGTTTGTGCCTTTCAAGGAATTTGTCCAGTTTGTTGGCATGAAGTTGTTTATAATATTCTCTCTTTGTCCCTTTAATAGCTGTAGAATTGGTAGTGGTGTCATCTGTCTCATTCCTGATATTGGTAATTTGTGCCTTTTCTTTTTTCCAGCTACGTTGGTCAACTTTAACCCTGTCTTCTGGCTCTTCAAGCCACTAGAGTTAAGACTACTGCTCCACACAGCACCTATTAGTGCCTGCCCTCAGGCAAAAAATTGGAAAAATGGGTAGCTTGGCTGGGAGTCTTTCCCTTTCTCCAGTTGTAGGCTTCCCTACATTTTGGATGTGTTTTTGGTTGCTCTCCAGTACCTTCAGGTGGTTGTTTTTTATGTTGTTCAGAGGCTATAGTTGTTTTCTGTGAGAGGGTTTGTCCAATGCTAAAAGTCTGGGTTTTTGGTTTTGTGACATTATAGCAAATTGAAACATGCTTCAGTAGCTGTAATCAAAGTATGGAACTGGGTAACTTAGCAGTACTTTCTAGTCATTGTTGCCTTTATTGGATTTGATATGGAATAGCTCAACTGGATATTTAGAATAAATTATGGAGTTAGGGAAAGGTGAAAGGAGAAATGTTGGGTTAACTCTTACTTTTCAAAATGGTATCAGTAGGAAAAACCATATTACTTTAAAAAGTGAGCATTCTTGAGTACTGAGTATGTCAAGCTTCTGAATGTTTTTGAGTGCTTTTGCTTGCCATGGGGAAGTTTTTCAAGATGGAAGAAAACACTATATTTCAGGCATGAAAACAAAGCATTTCTAATTGCTTAACGTTTACTGTATCAAATAAGTTAGTTTTAGGTCATATTAATGCTATGACACTTAAATATTTTATTTGTAATGGACTTTATTTTCTGGTCATTTTATATTGACCATTTATGCCCTTTTAGTATATATTACAATTGGAATTGAAAGACACTAGGAGAAGTCATCTTAGGTCTCTGGACTTCAGCCTGATATTTGCTGAGCAGCTATGATGAGCCACACACTGTTCTAGGCACGGGAGGTTCAGTGGTGAACAAGGAGCTTATATTCTTAGAAGCTTAGAAATCTGACCCTTTTGGCACACTGTGGATGGTCAGACTCACATGTACCTGCCCTAATGCCAGTTTGTTCGTTTGAAATGAGAACTACTGCTGTTAATTAGACTGGGGAGGTTGAACTGAGAGATTACTGCATTTTCTCTTTATAGACAAGGCACATGGGAAGCCATATTACAATCACAAGGTTGCTTGGTGAGAATGGAATCAAAACAAAGGGACTTGGTTAGATAATCCATGATTAGGATACACCTGCCACAGGGACTATTTGGGTTTCCCCTGAATAATGCTGAGCAGTAAAACTTGCCCAACTTCTTTGGGCTTATTTCTATGGTGACCGTTTTCCTTTGTTCATATGATTTTTCATATGATTTTTTTCAAACCAAACTGTAATACATTTTACTAAATGACAAGCCACAATCTAGGCCTGCTTCCCGGGATTACACTCAGATCACCTTTAGAAACATGTACAGGCATTCAAATTCTGGGGCTAGGCATGCGCATAGACAGTCTCTTGGTTGATTTCAACAGAGGGCCACCATATCCATTGTGCAAGTAGGTTTTACCCTTAGAGGGTGGCCTTTTTTTGCGTTATATGTAGTCGTGGTCTGGAAGGAGTGTGTGAATCCCTTATAGTTGTCCCCATGTACTGCCAGTAATATAGTTTTACTCTGTTTAAGTGGTTATAGAAGATTTCACTTCTGTTTTTCCTATGACTTACTGATGCCAGCTCCTTGTTCGTAAGATCAGTTCCCTACTTACAACATTGTTTCAATGGGAAAGCCTAGTCTGTCCTAGTGGAGGTAAAATTTATTTGAAAATGTCAGAAATATCTAAATTTAAATCTAGAAGGTCCTGGAAGCCAAGCATACATGTAAAAAAATGAAGGAATTTACTATAATTCTCTATAAAAGTCCGGGGAACATGAAAAGTAGTTGCCTTCAAGCAGGAATGGCATGACTTTAGGTTTTAGGGAGGCTCAAACCTTGGAGTTGTGAGCCAATCTCACTCACTAGATTCTTACATTGTCCTCTCCAGCTGTACACCAGCTGTCCACAATCAGGGTTAAAAGACCACCCAGTTTACTGTTAAGAAAAATAATGTTAAGACCCAATGATGGCCATATTTGTCCACATCAGTTCTCATGTTTTCACTGGCACAAGTGAAGTGATATCACTGTCCATACATCCACCAAAACCTATGGGCAGCCAGCAAGGAAGGCCTTGACAGGTACAGTTTGTAAGTTCCTTGAAGGCAAGAACCATTAGCATCAACAACAGCAACAATAGTGGTAGCAGCAATAATAATATATGTGTGTAGCGCTTTGTAGTTTTTTGCAGAGCCCTTTCACCTAAATTTTTAAATTTGAATTTCACAAGTGGAATAGGTAGTGTATAGGTATGTTGATAACCATTTCTGCTTTCTAGTCAACCATAACCTACACTGTTTCTTATTATAAATGTTTGGCCTGAAAGATGGGAAAATGTATCTGTCCCCTTTGAATTACCATAGTGCCTTCTTTTACAGACAAATTTAGTTTTGTGAAATTTTAGACTATACCTCTAAGGAATTTTAACACCAAGTTGATCATTTGAGATGAAAAGCAGAACTAAGAATCAGTGTCTGACTCTCTTAGCTGGTGACGGCCGTCTAAATCCTCTTACTGATTTTTTAGTTGAATAAAAATACAAGGCTACTTTCTTTTTTCAGTCTCCGTACCATTCATTCTTTGCGTGTGTGTGTGTGTTTAAATTTTTTTTTGTTGAAGTATAGTCGGTATACAATATTATATAAGTTACAAGGGTACAATATAGTGATTCACAATTTTTAAAGGTTATCTTCTTTTTACAGTTATTATAAAATATTTGCTGTGTTCTCTGTGTTGTACAATATATCCTTGTAGCTTATTTTACACCTAATAGTGTGTCACACCATTCATTCTTAAAATACATTCCAATTAATAACAGCTTTCTTTGCATACATTACTTCTGTACATATCAAGTGTTCTAGATCTGTACTGTCTAGTATGGTAGCCATTAGCCACAGATCGCTATTTAAATCTAAATTTTAACTAATTATAATGAAATAAAATGAACATTTCAGTTCCTTAGTCACACCAGCTACATTTCAAATGCTCAGTAGTCGCATGTGGCTAGTGACTATCCTATCAGACAGTATAGATAGAGAACATTTCCATCAGTGCAGGAAGTACTGTTGGACAGTGCTGTTCTAGGTGACTGTCAAATAATTCTGCCATTGTTTATAATTTTATCTGCAAGATTTATGTTTCTAAATACATTTAATAAGCCTGTCTATGTGATGTAAAATACGTATTTTGAGTGTGCTTTTTAAAAATATACATGAACTTTTAATTTTCTTAGCACTCTTTAAGTAACAGGTCTTACAGGTAAGCAGCAATGGGAATCCAAGTAGAAACTCTGTGTAATGATAAAAATGTCCAGTTTCTCTTCCCTTCTGTGGATATTTGGTGACGTGCAACAGAAAAATTGATGCAGAAACATGATGCTGCAGTACTTAGAAAGTGCACGGCCATCTAATAAGGAAACGTAACTGACTAACAATAATCTTAAGATGATTCACATAGTTGAGATTCCATGATGCAAAAATTTAGGTCAATTGTACTCTCATCAGATTAAATATTAATCAGAGAGTTTAGCTTGGAAAGGCATTTGACAATTGGAGAATCTCTCAAGTGTAAAGCTGATATTAAAAATTTGATATCACATGTTAGGACCTTAAGTGTTACAAGTTAATTCAGTAAGATGTTGAGCATATCCCATTTACCTTTTCTTCTTTCTACTTATATATTCAGGTTGTGCGGAACTAAAGGAAAAATTCAGACTTAACACCCAAAGGCTATATTTTTGCCATCAATGATTCAGGCAACTTCAGGCTAAAGATGCAGTATCCTATCATGTATTCGGATTAACTAGGACAAAACACTCACAAACATCTTTGATCCTTGTTTGTGTAACAGTGGTCTCCCAAGTGGCTGAGTGTAAGGAGGAGCCTAGAGGTAAATAGGCCATGCCTCCGCCGTGGCACCAGCACTGTGCCATGGTGGAGGACGAGATTGGATAGGTCTTATTCAAGGGCTTTGCACAACAGAGACATTCGGACACACTGAGTTCCAGATAGGTTGAGAAAGTTGTATGAATATGAAAGAAGTGATCACCTTTTAAAAACGAACAAAACCCCACGAAACACGGGTAGTTGTTATGTTAGTGTGATTCTGTGCAATCAGATGTATGTTTAATGCCGTTTTCACTTCTAAAGGCCATTGCTTTCTTGCAAAATCAGACAGTGTTAGAGACTCAAAGGACAGCTGTGTTTTTTGAAAAAGGCCTTTCCGCTAGTTGGGGTGATAAGTGTAACATTTACATAGAAAGCAGATACTCCCCCTTTTATTTCTATATTCATTTTAGATATTCTTTGCCTAAAGTAGCAGCTTGTTATGAGCATGAGTATAGAAGAGAAATTTTTATTCATAATTAAAGAACATCAGTAATAAAAACATTTCCCTAGTGTGACAAAGAACAGCCTTTGTTTAAGGGTTAGGTATGTCTAAGGAAGTGACTCTTGTTAAGAACTAAGGAATAAAATATAATTCGTCTTATCTTGTGTAAGGAAAATTGTCCTAACTTGCATGCTGCTGAGTGCCTAATTTACATTTAAAGCTGAAGTAATGAAGCCTTTATTTTTTGCCAGAAACTCCCATTTCTCTCCCAAATATATTCTGTATCAGACCAAAATAAAAAAAAAGGCTCATTATTTTGCATGGTAATGTGTCTTTGCTGATGCAGAAAAGCAACATAATTTAGGATGAAGGATTAATTTAAACTTTCTTATGTGCTCTTTTGCAGATAATTAAAATTATTTCTAGGGATCAAAAGGTGGGTTTGCAGAGCACACCAAAAAGAGTAGCTTCATCCTCTGAGTTGCAAATGGAAGGGTATAGTCCTTTTCTTGCCAGGAGGAAGAGGTTCCTGAAAACTTATGGATTTAGAATTTAAGTTAGAGAACTTTAGACCTCATGGAAACTGTAGTCACAGGGGGTCTGAAGTTGAGAGCTCTTAGGAATAAACAGTATTTATATTCAGTTAAATAAATCTTCGAAATGTACTACAAATGACCTTTAATTTATATTCTTATTTAGTAATAAGGGGTACTGTGTATTCATTTTCATTCATAATCCCTTGTTTAATAGAAAATTTGCTTTGTTGGAGATAATAAGCATGCTTCGAGGCATTTCCCCTCCTTCCCCATGGCTGGTCTTCAGCCTAGCTGTTCATTGCCTTTCTGATTTTCAGACTCCGAAATGGTGGCCTCCCAGGGCTCCCCACCCCCACTCACTGCTGTCTCTTAGATGCCGTCAGTGTGTAGTTTGGAGTCCCAAGTGTGTTTTGCACTCATCTTCTTTATTTTTCCCATGGTTTCATTCTTAAAATCTTTATTCCTGTTCTGCCATCGGCTCTTAACCTTTCTTTCTCTTCCCAAGCCCAGCTCCATCTTTCTCTAATTATCCCCAACAAGATTGAATCTTAGTGCAATTTGCATGTACTACTGAAACTAAATGAAATTTTGGAAGTTACCCCCAAAATACACAGAAGTAAAGTTGAGAATATGCACGCTCAGTTTAATAAGATCAGATATGGGTAATTAGTGTAGTATCCTGCAAGTGTGTATGATTATGTGTGTTCTCAAACACTATGTGTATATATACGCTACAACCACGTATATATAAATAACATTTAACCTAAAAAGAACTTGCAAGTGTTAAGCTACTTAACAACTTTCAAAGCTTTCAACACAGTTGCATGTTTCAACAAAAGCGGTCAGTGTGTTTGCTATCAGTCAGTGGCATAATCAATCATTTATTGATACCACTTTGGATTTGTGAAGAAATGGAGGTATTTACAGCCTTTTGGAACCTAATTGGTTCCAAAGTCTAAAAGCTTCTCAGCCATTCCAGCACGAGAGTTTCAGATCCTAGATGGTAGTCACCTGATGACTCCTGACACCAGACTGTGCCACCTATCTTCATTCCTTGGGCCCCGGGGGTGTCCCAGATGGGGTGGGAATGCCATTGACCCTCCCTCCCAGCCCTTCTCAGCTGGCAGTCATCAGACATTGGAAGAAGCAAAAACAGCTCCTTACTGGAAAGAGGTTGAAACTTTTGTTCTGTGAGTAACTGCATTCCTGATAAAGCCTTGGTTGTTGTATTGTTTTTAAATTTATTCCTGGGCTTTAGCCTGTGTTTTTATTTTTTAGGAAAGATTCTATGCATTGATAGTATGCTGTATTCTTTAAATTTTTAAAGAAGTAAACTGGAATGTTCTGATTTTCGTGTTGTTTAGAGTTCTTATCTCAGGGAATAACATCCAGAAAGATAGTCTAGCAAATCTGTGATTATTTTACCCTGATTTGGTATTCCCTGTGTTGGGAACTTTATGAGTTTTTCTTGTAATCATCGTTATCATAGTTAAGATTTATTGACTACTTACTCAGTAAGGGGTAGTTGGATGTTTGTACTGGTTTTGTGAGTACTTGGATGAGATATGTGAAATAGATTCAACTCTTGAGGCACTCTTGTAACAGTAAATACTAGAGCCACTGCCATTGTTCGTCAGAAATCAGGAGAAAAACTTCATCATTGGCCTGAATGAGCTGAAGTTCATACTGAGACTGTGGTCATTATTCATTGCCTCTTTTCTTTCAAATAGTGAAACTCTTGGGTTTCTGTGGACAAGGCTGCTTTTTAATGGCATGTTCTCCAAACAGCTGTTAGGCACCCCCCTCCCCAATACCACAGATCACATCTGTTCCCACTGTTGATTAGCTCGAGGGTGGAGAAAGAAGAGAGGCTGTAGCATGTGTAATTACCAGTAATTAATTCTTGTTGAGCCTCTTCATTTCCTTCTATTCTAACTCCACCTACCCTTCTTCCTGTCTCTGTTGTAAATTCTATTTCATGTTGGCTACTTGTGGAAAATAATCTTGATGGGTATACAGCTGTTTTCCTAAAATTTTACATTCACCTTACAGTGAAGCTTTTATTTTTCTTCTGGTGGCAAAATCTCTTGATAAGGCAAGGCAAATAAGAAAATACTGAAGTAGTGAGTACATCTCTTGAGGGTAGTTTTCCTGCTTCCTTCTGTTCTGTTTCTGTTGATGCTGTTTCCAACTGTCAACAAATATTTATCGAATATATTTTTTCTTAAAGGAACTAATGCAAGGCATGAATGAAGAAGTGTGAGGAAAACAAATGTAAGATACAGTCCTGGTCCTTAACATTAATGTACAGAGTAATTAGAGACGTAAAATATGTACATGGAAAAATAACGATGTAAGTTAACATATAATAATTGTAGCATATAATAATTGACCAAATTGTCAAGACCATAAGGTGGAGGTAATGTTCTACTATTTTTCTTTCTCTTTGGGATAAGGTAGGGCTAAAGGAAATATAAATTTGAGCATTTTAATTAATATGTTACAGTAGAAGAGATATATCACAGGCTTGCTCTTTAATAAAGAAAGTTCACAGTAATCTTCTTTACACATCTTAAAAGCCTAGAGATTTTCAAGGCGTGATGCTTTTTTTGAGCCTCTTTTCAGGAGAGTGGAGCTTCAAGTGGAACATTTAAAAACTGCTTGTTTTTAACATTTCAAATAAATTTTAAAATGTATTTGGTGTATCAGTCAGCCAGCAGGGCCCCAGCAGGAAAGAGATGACACTGGGATTAATAGGAGGATTTGATAAAGGGATTATTTACCAAAATGTGGGCAGTGTATATAGTAAAATCACAAGGCAGTTGTGTGAACTTCAGGGCTAGTAATAGCAGGGATGTTACACTCTGAGGTGAAAAGGAGTGAGAGGAGGAACAGATGCCTAACCCCCAAAGACAGAGTTGGGTGAGGAGGGTCTTCTGATCGCAAGTGGATGGATTCCGCCAGCCCTGACGTTGACCCCTCAGGGAGAAAGCCAGAGGCATAGCCTGTGCTCATTTCCCTCCTGATCCAAGCAGTGTTCGCCATTAGCCAAACTCCACTGGAATTGGGATGAGGGAGCTCCTTGATGTAGTCTGTTAGGTCAGCCTTCCCTCCCACAGAGCAGGGTGGAGTGTGGAACTGGATGAACAAAGGCAAGATACCTGGTATATTTGGAGACTTTGTTAAGTTTGCCTAAATATGAAAAATCTCTCTTGGATAACGTAATCCTGTGTGCTAAATAATCTCTGACAATAGGCATATGTCAGGCATCAGTACGCTTCATGACACATCAGTCACTTCTCAAGCATGTGCACAGGGAGCCATTGATATAGGTTAGTGATTCTCACCTGGGGGCGATTTTGGCCACTGTGAGACATTTGACAATGTCTGGAGGCATGTTCGGGTGTGGGCTTTGTCATTAGGATCTGGTGGAGGGTAGTCATGATGAAGCGAACACAGTGAAGTGCTTTTTCATTCCATCAGGGTAGCTGCCCAGATGATTGTTGAACTCTAACCAAAGCAATGACCATGACTTTTGGTGAGAAGAGATTACTGAGCTTTGAAAGAACAATTTGAGTTGCATTCTGAGAATGAAGCTACAGGTCAGCATAGGTTTTACACATTGAACATGAGGTGGTGGGGGGGAGTCAAGCCCGAAAAGATAAAGAAGAAATGAGACCACTGTGAATAACTGGGGCATAGATGGCAAGCTCCTCAAGGGCATGGACCGCATTTTAGGTACCTTAGGAGAGGTAAGCACCATGTCTTGAGCAGTACAGATTGTCAATACCTATTTGTCAAGTGAATGAGTAACCCTTAATTGAGGAGAAATGGTTAGAAAGAAAGGCACCAGTAGGAAGGGACAGATGAAAGATGCTGGAAGGGGAGGAGGTGAGATTCTTAATGTGAAAGGAAAGATACTCTGGACTGCAAAGAAATGAGAAAGCTAGGCCGTAGAGGCCATATTTGGTGTGCTGCTCAAGCTCATTGGATCTCAGGTTTCCAGACTTTATGTCTGTCCCTGACCTGGACCCTTGCACCTCATGGTTTCCTTTTCTTTAAGATGCAATAGGTAGGGACAAGGATATTTAAATGATGTTGTCAGAAACCATTTGTCCCATTCCTCTTTTATCAGCACTGCCTTCCCTCCCTTTTAATGTCATGCCCTGCATGGACCCTGAGCTCCTTCTCTCCTTCTCAGTTGGACCCAGCTGAAGATTTAGGTAGGCCTCCAAAGAGAAGATTTTAATACATCAGTCCATTGGTGTGGGACTTGGTGCGATTGGCTCAGTCATCCTGTTTTTATATTCCTGCACGACAACTCTTGAGATCTGTTCCTTTCATTGTCAGAAAAGGGAAAGCTGCTTACTTGGAGGTGACCACATTTGTCTTTTAAGTTCCTTAAGAGCAGTGAAACTCCTTTTATACTTCCCTCAGTGCTCAGCCCATTGTAAATGCTTGTTGAATTAGTGGATTTATGGAGGGTTACTCCTAAGATGGCAAAGAGAAGTGGTGGAGTGAGATAGGCAAGGATATATTTAGGAAACCTTGACCATGAAGTGTTCAGTCTTCTGAGTGACACATGACATTAGAAGGCCTCTTGTGTTCAAGAGGGTTGACTGTAGAATTAAGAAATAGAGGAGGAATTCAAAATACTGGAATGGGAGCTGGAGGTAACGAGAGAGCAGGAGTACTCTCTCTTTGCTGGAGGAAGAGTCATGCTGCTGTGGCCCGATAGTAGGCAGGGCCAGGTAGATCTGAAATGTCCACCATCCAGCCTCATCAGCATCGTTAAAAGAATGTCTGCCATCCAGCTTAATAGCGAATCTTGCAGATTTTTTAAAAATCAGCTTTCGGCTTCCCTGGTGGCGCAGTGGTTAAGAATCCGCCTGCCAGTTCAGGGGATATGGGTTCGAGCCCTGGTCCGGGAAGATCCCACATGCTGTGGAGCACCTAGGCCCGTGTGCCACAACTACTGAGCCCACGTGCCACAACTACTGAAGCCCACACGCCTAGAGCCCGTGTTCTGCAACAAGAGAAGCCACCGCAATGAGAAGCCCGTGCACCGCAATGAAGAGTAGGTCCCGCTCACCACAACTAGAGAAAGCCCACGTGCAGCAACAAAGACCCAACACAGCCAAAAATAATAAATTAATTAATTAATTTTAAAAAAAAAGAAAAATCACTGTTTAAAAAAAAAAGTTAATGATGGGTAAGATTCCTTACAGACAGCCAGTGAACTAACCAACCTTTGGAATTTCCTAATCAAAACCATACACTATCTCTGTAATTATAATCATAGTGGTCATGGATTTGTTAAGGCTCATTTGTTTTTTCTCCCTTCACCTATGACTGATGGTTGACACTAATTTTTAGGATGCTTAGTAAAGGGTTTACAAGTGGCATTGGAGCCAGCAAAGTGAGTCACTCCTCTCTGGCAGTCTCTTGGGTAAATCGAGCACAGCCATGGGTATGAAATATACCAGGCAACTGTTAACTATAGTTTCAAGACTGATTCAACATAAGCATAAAATCGCTCCAAGTTTGGAAGGGAGGCTAATCTTTTTGGGGCTGTGACCCATTTGAGTATTGGGTGACAGCTGTGGATTCTTTATCCAGAAAAATGTTCACATATACACCAATACAGAATTTTATAGACCATGAAGGAGGTTCACAGACTGAGCCATACCTCATAGAGGAAGTTTGTGGAGTTGAAAATGCATCTTCAAAATTACATTGTTAGGGACTTCCCTGGTGGCTCAGTGGTTAAGAACCCGCCTGCCAATGCAGGGGACACAGGTTCGAGCCCTGGTCCGGGAAGATCCCACATGCCGTGGAGCATCTAAGCCCATGCGCCACAACTACTGAGCCTGCCCTCTAGAGCCTGCAAGCCACAACTACTGAGCCTGTGCTCTAGAGCCCACGAGCCACAACTACTGAGCCCACGTGCTACAAACTACTGAAGCCCACGTGCCTAGAGCCCCTGCTCCGCCACAAGAGAAGCCACTGCACTGAGAAGCCCATGCACCACAATGAAGAGTAGCCCCTGGTCGCCGCAACTAGAGAAAGCCTGCGCACAGCAACGAAGACCCAATGCAGCCAAAAATAATAAATAAATAAATTTTTAAAAATTATGTTGTTATATTTGGGATGGGTTAAAACATCTGATTTTGAAATATAAATTATAGAAAGTAATGTGGCAAAATATTGGCAGATGGGGATATTGCAGAAAAGAGATTTTTTTTTCCCTGTGGTTATTTATTGAGATCACAGCAGAATCCTAAGGGGTAGGGAATTGTGAGGGGGTTTGTTTGTTTGTTTATCAAACAAAAAAAACCTGAGGATCCTTGGCCGTTTTTGCCCTGTCTTTTTGTTGAGGCAGAGGAACGTGGAAGGTAAGTACCTCATCCCTTGCAGACCTTGTGCCTCTTAACATGGAGGGCGGCCTGTAGACAGACCCACGGAGAGGGGAGCTGGCGATGGACAAGGAAGGGAGGATGGAAGCAGATGGGCGTGGTGCACAGGATGGAAGGAGAGAAATTTCTTATGCATTTGCCCAGGTTGAACACAATGCCCTTTTCTTTCTTCCTGTTTTAGTTCGTCTTGACATCTCCATCGAACAGACACATCAAGAAAGGAGATTTTCCTCTTTGCCAGAAGTTCTTAGAAAGACTTCACTAGTCTTTAATTTCATCTCCTTTGGGGTTAAGGAGAGCTGTTCTTTCCGAACTTCTTGTCGAGGGTTCTTGTATTACTAACGCTTTATCTCAAGCTAGCTTGTTTTCGATAAATCCCTAAAGCAGAAGGTATTTTGTTAAGCTATCTAAGCACGAAAAGCAAGTATGTAATGCTGTAGTACCAGCGTTGTGGTTTTTTTCTCCTGCACGATATATTAACTAAGCAGAAAATTTAAAAGAACAAAGACAATAAAAGTAATGTTTGTTAGTGGTAGTTTGAGATATTTCAGGAGAGATGAGATGTGAAGAAAAGCAATGCCATATTTAGAAAGCTCCCTCCAACCCAACAGTATCTATTGAAGTAAACTTGATGACAGACTTTTTTCCTCTTCATGAATCATTGTATTCCTATAAAAGCGAAAATTCCTCTTCATCTAAACAAATGGCTTCCACATCTGTTTTCTTAGTTTCTCAAAAGGGTGTCTTCGGCTTGCATTTTTTTTTAAAAGTGTTTATCTGTTTAAAACGAAATATCGTCAAAAGCAGTTTATACATCAAAATCCAAGTTGGTCTTCAGCTTCTAAGAATTAGTCAAGAATGATCTGGTGGTGATGGTGGTTGTATAGGGAAAAAAGAAAACACATTTTGTATTCTGCATAGGTAAGTTCTCCCTAACCATCCTCTTTAAATTTTATTGATTTATATTTAATTTTACATGCTCTTTTGGTTTTGGGGGCTGATTGAGTAGGTAACTTTGTCATTGGTAGCACATCCCAATATTTTAATGCTCTGGATTCAGAGTACTGAACATAAGTATTTTCCAAATTAGTAGCAGGAGAGTAAGAAGTGATCTGTAGTTAGATTTTTTTATTGTTGTTGTCCCGTAGTCAGCTTTCTCCCACCAAGTCACTAAGAGAAACACGCTCAGAACTGGTTTGTAAAACGCTGCTGTATGCCCTTTTCTAAAGTGCTTGTTCAGTTCTCAATCTTGGGTGAGTCTGCGCACCCTCCAGGGTTTTGGTTTTGTCTTTTAAAATCTGTATTCTCTTCTTGTGTGACAGGCCACCATGCCCTTGAGACCATCCTGCCATTTAAAAATAAAGAATGAGAAGCAGCTGAAGTGCTGGCTCATTTGCAGCTGACAGGAATCTGATCTACTGCTTGGATTCTTTTATCTGGGGACCGACATGCCAGTGGTTTGTGGCTCGTCCTAGCCATGCCATCTGCAGTCACAAGGTTTAAGAGGGTGGGAGGAGAGGAGGTTGTCTCCAGGGGAAAGGAAGGTTTTTGGGGGTTTTTTTGTATGCAAAGGTCAGGGAGAAAGGCTGTAGCTCGGCACATGGAGTCCTACAGCAGGTCGCAGGCTCCTGGCTTCTTCTCACCCAGTGGAATTTCTGGGCCCTGATGAGGCGCTCTTTCAGGAGGTTCCGCAGGCTCCTCCCACCGCCGAGCTACAGCTGTCTGTTCTGTCAAAACAGTGGCTAGCTTTGAGGTCAAAGGTCCATGAGAACTCTGAGATATTTGATGTTATCAAATCAGTGACAAAGGCAATTGATTTAATCACTTATGACTTAGTTTCTCTCAAAGGGTGTGGAGAATATTATTTGGAAACGGGGGAACCCTTCCCCCATCACTCCTTTTCTTGGCTGACTATGAACCGGAACTGCTAACAAATGGCGTCAATCTTGACATAAGGGAGGAGCCCTCCCCACTCCCAAATGCAGAAGAGAGGCAGGAAAAGGATGGTTATGTTGCAGCAATGGGAGGCTCTTTCCTCGTGAAGTGAATTGATTGATGTTCCGTCTTCCTGTTGAGCCCATCGCCGCCTCAAGGAGGGGAGCCTCCGCAGAGGTTTTGCTTGCTGTTTCTTGAGCCAAGGCTGGTAGCTGCTTTGGTTGCTCATGAAAAGGCAAGGTGCTCCCCCTTTTTGACCTTGTTCAGAGGCTTAATACAATTATTTGTGTGAGGCGCTAGCCACCTGTTGGGATCATTCTCGTTAAAGGTCAGCGTGTGGTGCCTCACTGTCTGTGGCAGACTGCGTCAGATTTGCCAGTGGCCACTGGTTTGTGTGACACCTGCCAATTGTGACAGAAAGAACAGAGACTTGATAGATGGAAGGGAAAGGAAGGTGTTGGAGGAGGAATGAGGGATCAGGAGACCCACGGAGCACCATTACCGTGGTTGGGGTGCCAGCTTGCCTCGTCTCCGTTTTCTCCTGCTTCCCCATCATGAACTGTGCCGTCTGTTTTGATGGGCTCTGTTATTGTCTGCCCGCTGCCATTGCTTTGATTTTTTCATATATTGCATCTCTGTTGAGCATTGGATTTCTTGCATCTGAAACTTGCCACGTCCCCTCTATTGAGCATCCTTGCTTCCACCTGCCTCCCTGTGGTCTCCACTGAGTTGTCCACAGGCATAGCATATTCATCAGCCACAAAACGCTCTGCCTCTGCTCCCCTTCCCGGATTCCCTATCTCAATGAGTAGCTGCGTCCCCAGTTGTTAAGCCAGGAATGTGGGTATCATCCTTGACTCCTGTCTCTTACTCGTGCCCCAAATCCAGCCAGTTGCCCAGTTTTGTAGATTCCACTTCCTAAATACCCGTGACTCACTCTCTCTCTCCAGTGCAATGACTATTATGTTATTCAAGCCTCATTACTTCTTCCTGGACGTTGCCCCTGCCCCCACTCCTCCACATGTATTCTCCACAAGTTTTATAGCCAGAGAGACCTCTTTAAACTATCAATCTGATTCTGTCCCTCCTTAAAAGTCCTTACTGTGGCTTATGAGGCCCTTCACAGTTGGGCCTCTTTCCTGCCCTCTCCCAACTTTCCCAAGCATTCTAGCCTCAGCCATACTTTTTATTTTCTTCTTGTTGCAAAAAACAAACAAACAAAAAACTTAAAAAAAATTTTTTGAAAGCTTAATTTTCTTCAGTCACCATTGAGTTTCCCCTCTGTCCTTTGGATCTTCACACTCTTCCCCTGTCCCCCTTATCCTGTTATTCCCTATAGCTCACCTTCCCCTTACTGACAATCTGCTTTCATGAATTTTCTCTAACTCCCACCCCAGAGGCCCCTATTATGTATGCGTATATATTTTTTTCAGTTGCCTATTTGGTTCTCTCCACTAGATATTACGTGCTCTAGAGGGAAGGGATCATGTCTGAATGACTCACCTTTGTGTTCCTTTTACCTAGCACATAAGAACAGCTCAGGAAATACTTGTTGATGAGTGAATGATAACTTCTTTTTTGATGTTCTAAACAAAAAGAAAACAACAGGGCTTCCTAGAATTCATATCAGATTCTTGAGCCTTGGCCAGATTAGGGAGTAGAAATGCAAATGAAGTTCAGAAGTAAAGGGGATTTTTTTTTTCATAGCAGTGATTAGCCAAATCTTTTATAGCTTATATGTTGATATTTTGTCCTCTCCATATTCTGCATCTCCATCCTAAATGACTTTTCTCAACTTGGTATTTATCTTTCTTTCAAAATTTTCTGAGTTCTTCCCAAAGAAAGCATAGAGGATGATGGGACAGGAGAAAAAGTGTTTGATAAATGGTAACACATTATTTGATTGATCCTTAAATGTAGAGAGACATTCTGGAGGCATGCCTGAGTATGTGTGCAATGCATGTATCTCTGGACAGGTGGACACAATCACATTTCCCCAGAACGAGACCATCTTTCTGAAAGATTTTTCTTTGTAGTGGGAGCCCTCCATATTTTAATCATAGCTAGCTCCTAGAATCTGTTTTCTGAACTTCTAATAAAAAGAGAGTGGGCATGGGACACCATTTTATAAGAAATAGAGTTGCTGCGGGAGGGCATGTAGAAAGTATGGTCATTATAGAACAGAATATAGTGTTTAGCCTTGGGACTGAGCGAGGGAGTCGTCCCGTCCCCGCCCCCGTCCCCCCCAGGTATTGAGCTTAAAAAGCTCTCCCTCCTCTCACCTCCTTCGAGGCAGAGAATAATGAAGAACAGCCCCATGACTATCTTGTCACACACCGATCTTGAGCTTTCTGGAAATCAACAGTGCTTCCATCAAAATGATGACAGCAGGGCCTTGGTCACTCTGCAGCTGGAGGTTGTCCTCCGGACCACCAGCTAGGTCCTCTTCCACGGCTGAGCTTCAGGCCAGGTGCTTAGTAATGACAAGTGGCAACCTGTGAAATCTGACATTTGTAGGGGCCGGGAGCTCAGAGTTTGTTAGTCACATTTTCTCATGACCTCAGTTATAAAGAAAATGTTGCAGATTCTGGAAAATGCTAATGTCCTTTTTAGCCGTAAGTATTATCTTGATTGCAGTGCTTCAGAATTGCCCAACTTCATTATCTTAGCATAGCCAGCCTGACGCCTTCTTCTCAAATAGACAATTATGATCAATTAAGCACTTTCAGGCCTTATAGAATACTTAATTTTATTAGTCAATTATTCGTGCTTTGAAAGAGTTAATGGTAGCTACCCAAGCCATTATTAGAAATTAGAATGTCCCAAAATAGAAAGGCTATTTCCTTTGTGTATGGCACTGCAGTGGAAAATGCCAAGCATAGTTTTTACTGAGTTAAAGGGTGAGGGAGGGCGGGGTGGGGGAGAAAGTTACATGTAAATCATTTAGCCATTAACCTAATGGGTGGATTTATAAATCCTATTACTATAAGCCCTTTTCATTTCCACTGAGGCTTGGTGCATGCTTGATCCCACTAATGTAAAATTCATTCCGTCTAAGTGATTACTGAAGTAAGACACTTTGAGTCAATTTTCATCAGGTTGTGCGAAACTTGCCTGAGTGCCGATGTTCACTACAGCGCGGACATAGTTTGGCCGTGTCTTCATTAGCTCCCCAGATGAGTTATGTGAGGAGTCAGTCAGGGAACCAGATCTTGGTGCCTTTTGACATGTCTGTGTTTTTCTGTGAGGGAAATACATTGAAGGGGCCGAAAATACCCAGCTCCAATGCAAGAGGCAAGACCTTTGGGTGGGGTTTTTCTAGTCTCATGGACATTACGTGAATTCCAGGAAATCAGAAAGCTCTATTTTTATGGCTAATTGGAACATCTTCAGTGATACTTATTCTTAAATGAATAGAAATTTCAAAATTGATGAAATACATGGACCCTTTTCCTAGAAAAATGCATATAGGCACACATTCAAATTTCTCCTTACAGTTTCGGGAATTTTCAGATTTCTTGACCTTAGGTTAGTATCTCCTGCTCTAGTTTCAATCTTGTTGCCTTAGGGATTTTTTTCTCCCCCTGAGAATTTAATATTTAAGAATATAGGCTCGTACTTGAACTCTTGTGTCTGTGAGTAGATTTGGCTCAAGTTTGCTTTAAAGCCAGCTCTACCAGCTCTCCAGGCTCCTGTGTCAGGTATAATCCCACGTATGGCAATAATGCACATATATGCAAGTGAAACATATAAGACGTGAGTTTCTAGACTGGAAGTTGGAGTGGAGGAGGAATAGAGCATAAGAATGTTGTGAAAGAAAGGTTTCTTTGAAGGTGAAAACAGTTTTTTAAAAGTCAAAATGTAAAGTGGATTTTTAAAAATCCACAGGATGAGTAAATATTTTGGGGCAAGAAATTAGAAGATAAGGGAGAAGTTCACTTTTCATTTCACATATTCAGCGCCGTAGTTTGTGGTTTTTTAAGTTTTTAGATCAAAATTAGGGCCCTGTCAGATTTTAGGGCAGTAATTGAAAGATACTCATAAATATCATTAAATGTGTCTGTTGGGGAGGGGAAACCTTTCAGAAAGCTTTGTTTAGTCAGCGTGTTTTATATTCCTTACACATGAGCTATCAGAAGGTTAGGTTGTAAATTAAGGATTTAAAACAAAATCAGTTTATCTGGAAACAAGAGTTGTATGGGAGGGGTACGCTGTTCCAGTCAAGTTCATAATTAACGGGCCTTTATCACTGGGGTAGAAATTCATTTCTCTTGCGTGAATATTTGTTTATTTAACATGCATTGTATTTGAAGGTGGGATTAAAACTGATTTACTGTTCATTTCTTGCATGGAAAGAGCTAGCATTTAAATGTGTGCTGTGTGTGGGTTTAATAGCCGCTTTCTGTAACCAGCTTTAGGGTCCTGTCGTTGTGGAGGTGCATTTATCAATCCATGGCTTTGCTTCTTTTCTTCTTCTCACGCTGGACCACTTGGGTTTGCCTCCTTTTACTAGAGCCTAAGAAACAAATATGCATTGAATTACTGCTACGTGCCAGGCATTGTGTTAGGTTTAATGGCAAAGACATGATCTCTGCTTATAATTTGCTTATAGTTTCTTAATCTTACCTTTTCTAATAGAGTTATATGCTGTGGTTTACACAGAATAATTTGGGGGCTACGTTGGACTAGCATTCTCATTAGTATCATTGGACTGGGGAGGCCAGAGAGGCTTTTCTGGTGGTGTGAAGTTCCTTGTAAAATAAAGGAACTTCATGTTTTAGTTGGAGGGGCCATTTATTATGTTTGGAGCTGGTGAAGGTTTGGAGGAGATGGTTGGGATTTAGAATGAATTCTTGTGGGACAGACAATTGAATATGGGCCTGGAGAGAGAAAATGTTGAGTTATCAGTATAATATCACTGATTCTCAGCCAGGGGCAATTATGCTCCTCAGGAATCATTTGGCAATATCTGGAGAAAATTTTGGTCACAACTGAAGAGTGTATGTGTGTGTCTGTGCACACATATGCGTGTGCATGCATGCTACTGGCATCTAGTGGGTAGAGGCCAGGGCCAACCTCCCATGACAAAGAATTATCCAGCCTAAATGTCAGTAGTGCTGAGGACGAGAAACACTGGTGTGTGTGTGTGTGTGTGTGTGTGTGTGTGTGTGTAGATGTGCATGTATTCTCCCAGGGTGGGGGAGCAGGGGGATCTCAAGACAAGGTGTCAGATGTTTTATATACTGTAAATGTGCCCACCCACTTAAATGAAGTGCATAAAGTTATATGCAGGCAACTCGTGAGACCTTACTAGTTATTTTACGACCACGTGGCCTTCAAAAGCAACCTAGAATATGGCAATATAGTCTTATAATGATAGTTATCTTTGTTGGATATATTAGTGCCTCCTTTTCATAATCCTAAAGAAATGAATGTGGTACAAAGTCAAAGCAGCCAGATATAAGGAAGAGATATTGCTACTTGTCAAACTTGGATTCTAGATTTTTAGATCTGGGAGGAATCCCAACCTCTTAATTTTATAAATGAGGATGCTAAGACCTAGAGAGGGAAACCAACTTGTTTGCAAATCACTTAGCTAGTAATCGGCAGTTTTAAACCAGTACTCAGATTTCAGACCCCTGACTTTTTAATTTTTTTAACTCATATTTGTATAACGTTTTATCTTTGTAAAGCATGTTTTCAGCATACAGTTCTTCTTATTACCACCTAGCTCTGGGAACTAGGTGGTAGTATTATCGCAGTTTTAAAGAAGTTAAAGCTAAGGTTTAAAGGCAGTAGAGAGCCCAGTGTCATGGGAATGGTGGAGACAGAAAGTAGGGTGCTTATTAAATCCATAGCCCTTGCTCCCTGAACATCTTAGAGAGAAGACACACATCTAAGAACACCAGAGAATAGGAAAATAGGAAAAAGGCAATCTAATATAATGAAGATGAAATAAAAGATGTTTGCCAAGCCGGAGAACTGAGTAACACCGAGTCCTGCTTGGAAACTGTTGAAACTGGGAATAGGGAAAGCTTAGATAATGGTTGGATTACCAAATATCATAATATTTATATTTCTTCTACTTTTCTCTTCCCCATCCTTCAAAACCATTCATTTTGCTATCCCTATTATGCTAATGTATTACAAAAAAGTTTCCAGTTTATTTCTAATTTTATGTCATCAGTAACAGAAGAATCCTAAAGCCATTTGAGATTTCACTTGTCATTCTGTTCGTGCGTTATTTGTTTTGAATTTGACCTTACCCAGCATTTTCTTATCTTAGAAGATTCCCATTTTGTTTAGTTTCTGCATCAGATATCAAAGTGGGTTTCTTGTTAGTAGATATTACTATAATAGATGTATGCTTTTGGAGTAAGAGCTTGAAATTTTTTTTTTTTAACTGTGGGAAGTTGGTGTTTTCTCTCTCATTTAGTATTAATAAGTACTGTTTGGGACTTCCCTGGTGGCGCAGTGGTTAAGAGTTCACCTGCCAATGCAGGGGACACGGGTTCGAGCCCTGGTCTGGGAAGATCCCACATGCCGCGGAGCAACTAAGCCCGTGCGCCACAACTACTGAGCCTGCGCTCTAGAGGCCGCGAGCCACAACTACTGAGCCCGCGTGCCACAGCTACTGAAGCCTGCGCGCCTAGAGCCCGTGTTCTGCAACAAGAGAAGCCACCACAATGAGAAGCCTGAGCACCGCAACAAAGAGTAGCCCCCGCTCGCTGCAACTAGAGAAAGCCCGCGCACAGCAACGAAGACCCAACAGAGCCCCAAAAAAAGGCACTGTTTTAGTCCGTAATACCATCTAAAATCATTTTATAACCTTTGAATGAATGCATGGCAAGACACTAGTATTCTGTTCTAACAAAAAATAAAGACCCTGGCCTTGTTAGGAGAACCTGTAACCACACACCTCGGTCGTAGCTGGTCTTAGGTGGCTGCTGTTGTTTATCCTGGCGCGACAAACATGCTTTGTGCTTAGTAAACCGCATCGTGGGTGTGTTCCTGAACACATTATTTTCTTTAGGAAGCAATTTTTTGAAATACACTTCACATTTCCTTTTTAGTCCCCACCATCCTTCCCCAGTCTTCAGAGGCTCAGACTGGGGCTAAAACACCTTTCGTGTTATTTTAATGATTGCTCTCCCCACCCCCAGCCCCACTCCTTTCCTGTTTCCCCCTCCTCTTTTCCCCCAACGGCACTGCTCTGCAAAGCCTGCAATGATTGATATGATGGCAGTGCTGTCATTCTTTTTAACCAAAAAAAAAGTCATTTTTGTTCTAGTTATTTTAATAGAGTCCCATTAAAGATGTATTGCTGACTGAAATACCGGCATGAAGGGCTCTCGCTGAGCTGAGCCCAGGAATTAAGAAGTCAGGAAATCGGCTGCTGCATTGCAAGAGCCTTGTGTGACACCGAATCTCCTGATTGGGGAGATCATTACTGCTATTATGACTCGACTTGCGTAGGAATTTTAAATTCCATCTGAATGTCAGTAATAACCCTCTTAGCAAATTATCCTGAATAAAATCACGAAGGCATTTTATATAATAGGTGTTGAATTACTGGATAGATTTGCTAATTAAATACTCTTTGTTCTGCTGCAGTTGACATTACAGGGTAAGATCTTGAACAATTATTCTCAACAGCTGTACTTTGTTAAGGGAAAAATTAACCACAAAGTTTATTTTTTTACACTTGAAGTTGGCAGATTTTTGAAATGTGCTTGAAAAAATTCCATCATCCAATTGGTAATGAGTAGATAAATATGCAGGTGTTGCTGTGAAATCAGATAACTGCAGACTGCCTTATTAATGAATTTAGCAAGCCTTTATAGCCCTGTGTTCTAGCTGATGGCACTTAGAAAATGATTTTCTGTCAGAATGGGTAGCTTTAATATTAGGCTTGTCACTTTGAAGTGAACTTATGAACGGTTATCTTGTAATCACTGTACCTTGTGTCCAGTAGACCTTTCAGGATACCTGTGGCTTTTTTTTTTAAATGCATTTCCTTAATGGGGAAAATATCTGTAATGTATAAGTTTTTGATTGTTGGCTTCCAGAACATTCATGTGGTATGGGCCTTTTAACAAGGCAGTGAGACATAATGAAAAGAAAATGAGACATAAGGTCCAGCTTCCAGATCAAGCTGTTGATTAGCTCTGTTACTTTGGGCAAAATCGTAGAGCCTAGTTTTCCTCATCTGTAAAATGGGGTTTATAATACCGCCTACTCCTCAGGATTATTCATTCAGCATTCTACAAATATTCATTAATAGCTCCCATGTACCAGGGCCTCTGCTAGATAATAAGAGTTTGGTAACCCACAGGAAATATGGTGGTTAAAAGTATTGTCAGAAATTGGTACAACCTCTTTGGAGACCTGTTTGGCTATATTTATCAAAAATGTAAAAACACACAACCTTTGATGCAATAAGCCCTCTTGTAGGAGTTTATCTCGTTACTGGCAGATTGGCAAATTACATGTATATAAGGATTATTTATTAAAGTGTGTTTATGAAGGTAAGGATTAGGAACCACCTACGTTCATTGATAGAGCACTAGTTAAATCATGCTTGGGTCATACAGTGGAATACTATGTAGTTGTTAAAAAGAGAATAAGGCAGCTCTTTATGTGTGGGCATGGAATAATCTCTAAAATAAAGTGTTACGTGAAAAAAAGCAGTTGCGGTATGTATAGTCTTTATAGTTTGCTTAGTTTTCTATCATTTTTGCAAAGCATCCACTGAGAGGTTTCTGCCACCAAAGGGGAACTCATTTTAGTAGCAGCCCTCAGATTGTGTGTGGAAATGGTTGTGAGTTGGTGGAAGGACAGCGTGAGGGTGGGTGATGGATCTGAAAGGTGAACGTTGCCACTTCATGCTGGAGGTGCACTCAGGGATGACATAGTAGGTTTGGTTCACAGTGCAAAAGGAGAGCAGAATAAATCCGTTAGTGCATATGTGAAATTGGAGTCAAAGGTTGACAGATTGCTCCTGAGGTGGTGTACTTAGCAGGGAATGCTTACCTTGTGGGGTTGTCCGTTGTGATGAGGAAAGCCATGCCTAGCAAGGTGGAAGGGGCAGAAGGTGAAGAGAACTCGTGATAAGTAGTTTTGTCCTCACTATGATTAACTTGACTTGGGCTGATCTCATTATTGCCCTTTTCCCAAAGGAATTGTCAGGTATTCTCCCACAGTGCATTTCCCTGTAATTTGTATGTTAAGAAATGAAGATGAAGTGGAGGAGAGTGAATGTTTTTTATGAGTTAACTGGATTTTAGTGTCTAGTAGAAGAGTGATTGGGATTACTACGAGACCTATCAGTCAACTAGCCAACAGCTTTTCAAGTGCCTGTTAGATGTGAAGCGCAAACATGTGCTCTGACCTCCAGGAGCTTGTGGTCTAGTTGGGTAGGGGACAAACTGTCAGCTAAAAACTGTTTCCAGGGACTTCCCTGGCAGTCCAGTGGTTGGGACTCCGCCTTCCAGTGCAGGGGTGCAGGTTCAATCCCTGGTTGGGGAGCTAAGATCCCACATGCCTTGCGGCCAAAAGGCCAAAACATAAAGCAGAAGCAATATTGTAACAAATTCAATAAAGACTTAAAAAAAAATGGTCCACGTCAAAAAAAAAATCTTAAAAAAAAAACCTGTTTCTAGAATGGGATTACCATGATTATCTTAGTCCAGTGGTCCTTAACCCTGCCTGCAACATAAGAATAATCTTGAGAGCTGTTTAAAAAAAATTGCTGGGGCCAACTCTTGGCATTTTTTTAAAAGATCCCCGGGTGATTCCACTGTACAGCCACTATTGAAACCATTGGTTAGCCTGATCAGTATTCACCACCCCCAGGGCAGGAGAAGGTCTTCCTTTCCCAAGAACATAGGACACTGAACTCGTGCACAACATTGGGAGACAGTACTACAGAGGAGGCAGGCAATGGAAATGGAACGTAAGGGGTAGATATACAAGATACTCTAAGGCCAGGATTTACAGGGATCTGTAATATAAAGGACAAGAAGGACAGAAACAACACCATGAGGTTTGAGCTTAGTTGACAAGAAAGACTCTTGGAGGTAGGAAAAAGAAATATAAATGAAGTAAATCTTCTATCTGGGTCATTGGAAGAGTGACTTCTGGTTTAGATTGATGCTTTGAAAGATGGATGCTTGTCTAGAAGCAATAGCGTGCAGTGACTCAGGCCCCATGCTCTGGAGTCAGAGCGCCTGGATTCGTATCTTTGCTCTGTCACTTACTAGGAGAAATGAATTCTCTTCTCTTTGTTTTTTGCATCTAACAAATAAGGGTATTAATAGCGGCTGTCTTGGGGCCCTTAGAGAATGAAATGAAGAAATGCATGAGATGCTCATAGCAGAGCATCTTGCCCATATATTTTACACATACACACATGTACTGAGTGCTGAGGATGTTGTATTACTCCTTTGAAGAGGCCTTCATTTGTAAAATATGTTTTACTTCTGATCTAGTCCAAGATAATTTATGTCTGTTTTTATTTACCAACTACATTATAACCTGTATGCCTCTAGTCTTACAGCTGCATAGGCCTGGGGACAGACCTATCTACAGATACTATCTACTATATATGTTTGTCTTTATTTACTGAATGTTTATTGAGCCCCACTTTGCACTGGGCACTGTACTAGCTCCAGGGATATATAGTAAAGATCTACATATTTTTTTTTAACTTTTTAAATTAAGATCCTGAATACCGTAAGAATTGCTAGATTTGAAATGCTTGGTCAAGCTTTTGTTTAGCCATGTAGTTCTATTTAAATATTGATAGCAAGAATAGTTTGCCTTTATGCCATATTATAACAGCATATTTTATTCATATTTATTAAAGATAGATCTTTACGTAGATCTGCTTACATAGATCTTACATAGATCTTTACAGCAAATCTGCTCACATATCTCTGCCTGAGAGTCAGTGTGGAGGCAAACTGATTTTTAGATTACGTTGATGATGTTGTTTTGAGGGTTGTAGTTAGAAAACCATCAAGAGCTTTAGAAATATATGGGAATGCCACATCATTGGGTTACCTATCTCTGTCAGCATATGTTTAGGTTTTTGTAATTATATAATGCCTTAATCTTGACTTTTTTATTTCATTTAGATTTTGATGCATACGAAAGAGATGGTACAGAAGGTAATGCTGAGCATTTTCATCATACAGTGATTCTTAGATATCATACCTGGTGACGTTTTTGTATTCAAGGAAAATTGTAACCCAGACTGGAAATGGCTTCTTAGGATGCCTAGTTTATGTTTATAATCCCTCCTAATGGATTATAGCCTTTTTCTTTTACTAACACTGATATGATCTAGCCACTGCTTGAAGCCTATATGTGAGTGTTTCTAGCAAATTAGTAACAGTGCTAATTAGAGCTTACTTCCAGGCCTTTATACTGTATGTGCTCTAGTGTTGTTTGTTATGATTGATTTTTTTGACACTTCATATTCTACTAAATACTGTTTGAAACTGTTAAGAATTTAATATGGATTTGTGCCCCTGAATTGAAAAAACCCATTTTGTTTCTGCTTCATAAATTGCCAGGACCACTAAGCATGTGGGACAGTGGGTAAATATAGACCCCCGTTTCCTAGTCTCTTATCTTTTTGAAACTAGATACTTCCCCTGCCACTCCACTCTCTGTTGTAAGAAAATTAGGGAGATTTTCTTAATGTGGCAGTGCTTGCCTTTCTGGTTCATTGGGGCTTAGTCTTTGATTGTGCAGTGACAATATGGGTAAGAAGAAACGTAAACTCTTGAAAAATCATCCGGAACCTGTAGTTTCTATAGTATGGAAAATCTTGAGTTTCACTGGGTACGTGATGGTCACAGTGTTTTTGTTGTTAACTTTTATAATATTTGCTTTTCATTAGATGAATCTTGAAGTTATTTATGGAGATACAGATTCAATTATGATCAACACCAATAGCACCAATCTGGAAGAAGTGTTTAAATTGGGAAACAAGGTGAGATAATTTTATAAAATTATCTGTTTTAACCTGCTTTTGTGAATTCTGTTTCTAACGTGGAACTTCATAAATTCCAGTTTCTGTACATCTGTGTCCTTCTGAAAATAATAATAAACTTAGTGCCTTCGATTCTTCATCCTCTGTTATATTTCTTAACCTCCAGCTGTTTGTTTTGAGGGCAAAATTCAAAGGAAATTGGTTTTTCCTTAAGTGATGGATATGTTATACCTTTGAAAACAGTCTAAGTTTGGTAAGTGTAAGATGTGACCACATTAGTACCTATCACATTGTCATTCATAAGGAGAATTATGTCTCTAGTAGTATTGAGATGCATTTTATACAGTGATAGATATGGATAAGTACCTACCAACACATATACATATAGCTATAATTTTTACAGGAGTACTTAAAATATATTCGGAAAGTCAAAGGGACATTTAAAAGTAATCATTTGTAGCCTCCTAATTGCAGTTCACAATTAGCAAGTGCTTTTTGAGCACTTGCTATGTTAAGATATTGTCCCAATAAACTAAAACTAAGGTACCATCTTACAAGCTAACAGCTTCCTGCCCTTCCCCCCTAAAATGCGTGAAATTTGAACTGTAGTCTTTACTTAAGAGCAAGCTTGGCATATTGTACTCATTGGACCTTGAAAAGTTGTGCATTTTCCCTAGAGGTGATGGTCTGTGCCATGACCCTATCAATAAAGAGCAGGTGGCTGTTTCATTTATTTGTTCAGCAGGTAGTTATTTGCTTAAAGTCAAGGTGCTATGGGAGGTACAGGGAGATCTTAGACATTATTTTAATAGTCAAAGTTTTACTGGCCATGTATCTAGTTGTTGGACTATCTAATCTCTAATTCGGTAGTTTGAAGGTAAGTACTTATGCATTTAGTTTTTAGATTCGAAACAGAGTATTTCATAATTTTCATAAATTTCCTGGGGCTGACACTGCCAATTTTGTCCTTTGGTTGAGTGGGATGATATAGTTATATTATTGTCTCTTTGTTTATCTTTTTATCAGTTTTTGTCCCTGTGCTTTTTCAAAGTTCTTGCATCATACCAAACATAATATCGTGTTCTATATAACCTGAATAGATGCCTTCTAGTCTTATGTGATTTCTAGTTTTGTTTAGATGAACTCTTGGGAATTTGCGGCATGTTCATCTTCTCCCTATTAGATGTTTGAGAAGCTAGCATTAATGGTTGAAATTTTCACAGGTGAAAAGTGAAGTGAATAAGTTGTACAAACTACTTGAAATAGACATTGATGGTATTTTCAAGTCCCTGCTACTGCTGAAGAAAAAGAAGTACGCTGCTCTGGTTGTTGAGCCGACATCGGATGGGAATTACGTCACCAAACAGGAGGTGAAAGGATTAGATATAGTTAGAAGAGATTGGTGTGATCTTGCTAAAGACACTGGAAAGTGAGTTCAGTTTTCATTTTTGCTTTTGTTGTTTGTTTTTAAAAAAATTGAAGCATTAACGGTGTGGAGAACACTTTGATTCTGCCAAGCACAAGGACACGACTTCTTTTTTGTTATTGTTATCATTGCATATTAACAGTTCTTACTGATATGGAGTAGAATTTTACAGATGGGTTAAAACTTAGAAAAAGCCAAACTCGCTCAGTAAGAAATGCTTGCTGTAAGATGCATCTTATGAGTTTTAACTCATGGTGAGGGTAAGCCTTCACATTTTAGATGCTTACAGAGTTGGGTTCATCGATGTTGGCTTGTTTTTGTTTTGTTTTGCTTTACTGTTTCTTTTAGAATGTGCAGTGTGTTGTGCTCCTGCATGTTCCTAGCGCCTCCTTAGGGCCATAATTGTTAAGGTGTCCCCGTGTTGTGGCTTAAAATGTTCTGGGATTAAAAGTGGGCCATGGAGTGAGACTTTGTTCCCGCCCATATCATTTGTGTGTAAAGATTCTTACTAATCTCAGGTGAATTTAAGAGCTAGTTCTCAAATACTGTATGTACCTCAGAAATAATAAATGTCATGACTGACCCCTTAGTTTTACATCTGGGACTGAAGGTTGTGATAATAAGACCTATTTGTTTGTTTTTAGGGTCACATTAATTTATAAAGCACCCATTTTAAAAAGACGAATCCTTAGGTACTTTATGTACCATCTTTCCAGATAATTCCTGTTTTGTGAACCTGAACAGTTGTGAAAATAGAAGGACTTTTTTCTTTAAAGTGAAATGTTAAGTTAATTTTAGTATTGCTGAATGTCAGCATGTTTTACTTGTTTTCCAGTCTTCCTCTTGCTTTCAAGTTGGGAGATTGAGCATTTGTTGCTTCTGCAAAACTACTCTTGATTAGGCAAAGTTGATCATCTGAGTATGGGTCACTGTTAGCCTTTTATGAAATATAGTTTGAAGTGCTTCATTGCCCCCAAATGTACTCAAAGATGAAACTACTTTGTATAGACTGTCAATTAGAGTGTTCTCTTCAGCTTTGTGTTTTCTAAGAAAAGATGCATCATAATAGAAGTAAATTTCTCTGAGTTAGAAATGTATTAGTAATTAAAGCTATACAAATGTTTTTGTCAGGGTTCTTTTTCTGACAAATTATAATGCAGCTGTCAAACCCTCGCTCTGCATTTTCTCAGAAATGGATAAAATATTGGCTTCCTTACTCCTTTTCTTTTTCGTTTTTTCTCTTTTTTTTGGATCTGATAGAATAACATGAAGTTTTTGAGGCATAGCAATACGGTTAGAGAACACTGAAAAATATTATAAAGCTGAAGAAAGAAAAGTTTGGAATCTTTGAGTTTTAAAAAATTTGCATAAAAAACTTTATATTCCTACTTTCCTAGCTTGTAGTCATCTCGGGCAGAGATAATATCTTGGTGCTTTATGAGGAAAGTGAAATATTTGTCTTCTCAAATTTCTCCTAAGAGTAGAACACAATTGCTTGTGAATTTTTGTAATTGCATAAAAATACGATGGAACTCATACCGCTCTCTGTACACACGCAACGGGAAGCCTTAGCTGCCACGTTAGAAAAAAAGGGGGGGGTGCTGGTCAGTGTGTTTAAGGGCAAACCTGATGTTCCAAGGTTGGTAAACCTTTGACAGAGTTAATGTTAGAAAACACATAGTAACGGGCTTTTGGACATTAACTGTCATGTTAGCTTTTAGTATGGCTCTTGCCCACGTGTTAGTCTAATGGCATTTATCTTCCTTTCTCTCCTTTATTAATAAAGTATGATACTAAAAAATCAATCCCTCTCTTTTTTTTTGCAGCTTTGTCATTGGCCAGATTCTTTCGGATCAAAGCCGGGACACTATAGTGGAAAACATTCAGAAGAGGTTAATAGAAATTGGAGAAAATGTGCTAAATGGCAGTGTCCCAGTGAGCCAGTTTGAAATTAACAAGGTAAATGTAGCATTTATTGCTGAATCCAGCTGCTGCCATGTGTTTTTGTCCTCCTTCAGATAGTTGAAAAACCACCTCATCCTTGCAATTGAAATAAATTCTAGCTAGTGATGAAAGCTGCTTAACGACTATCTCACAGACTGCGCATTAGCATACCACTCTTCCTCGCCCAGCCACTGGCACTACCCTGTCTGCCGTTGAGGCCTTCTCTCTCCGTTCCTCACGGAAGCCTCGTGTCCAGAGGTTCTATGGAGTGATGTAGTTGATGTTTCAGGGACTTGGGAGTATTGCCTTCTTCATAGTCGTCCTAAGTTACAGTTGTTTGGGGGGCAGGCCTGTAAGCTTAGACAGAGAGCGTGTGTTTGTGTAACTTTACAGAAGGTGATCCTTAGAGGTACTTATAATCAGAAGGCGTTTTTAGACGTTGTTATTTAGAATTAAGGTGGTGCCAGCACTTTCTGTATATTCAAAGCACTTGTGCTTTTTTTTTTTTTAAACTGTATAGTTTCTCTTTATGGATAGTCTTAGTTGTTGAAAATAGGGAATATTTTTTCTTACCTAATTTGAACAAGAAAATCTTGGTTTCCCAAAGTGCTGTGTAGTACAAGATGTTAGGTTACAGGTTTCTTTTTTTCCATTTAAACAGAGTATCTTTACATATTCCGAAGGTAATTTTGCAAATACCATTTCACCCGTTTTGTGATACATAAATTTTGTCAAAACTCATACTAAAAAGAATTTTAATGAAACAATCTAATGATGGCATTAAATGGAAGTTTTAGAATTAAAACTCGTTCTTAATACCCCTATGCTAAAGTAATGCTAGTCATTTTTGCACATTACCTTACTCTTTAAAACAGTTTTACATGGTAGCAAATACAGTGTATATTATTTTGAGATTTGTTTTCACTTAGCATATACAGATTTTCCCACATTTCTGTATTAACCTTAAAAATCCTTATGTTAATCTTATATTTCACTGCTACATCTTTAATTAAAATTTTTGCTTGATTATTACATTATTTATTTTTGCTATTGTTAATAACTGTATTGAACATCTTGTTCATATGTCTTTTTAAAAAATTACTATATGATCCTTTCTTTTTAAAACACATTTATTTATTTATTTACTTTTGGCTGTATTGGGTCTTCATTGCTGCGTGCGGGCTTTCTCTAGTTGTGGCAAGCAGGGGCTACTCTTCATTGCGGTGCGCGGACTTCTCATTGCGGTAGCTTCTCTTGTTGTGGAACGTGGGCTCTAGGTGCGCAGGCTTCAGTAGTTGTGGCTCGCAGGCTGAGTAATTGTGGCTCGTGGGCTCTAGAGCGCAGGCTCAGTAGTTGTGGTGCACGGGCTTAGTTGCTCCGCGGCACGTGGGATCCTCCCGGAGCAGGGCTCGAACCCGTGTCCCCTGCATTGGCAGGCGGATTTTTAACCACTGTGCCACCAGGGAAGTCCCCATTTGTCTTTTTGCTTTTGGATGAATTACTTTCTTTGTTTAGATTCCTTGAAGTAAAATATTTGAGTCAAAAGATTTGAGTATCTCTGTGGCTTTTGTCAAATTGCTTTGTAAAAGAGTGATACTAATTGCTAATAACAAAATGTGTGCACCAGTTTCACCACAGATTTCCTTGTACTATAGAAGTGACATTTCATTGGTGATAATATCATTGGTGATATTTAAGTAAAACATTGCTACCATAAATGGATACGAAACAGTATTTTACCGCTGGATTTAATTTGCATTTCTTTGATTCCTAGAGAGAATGAATATTTTCTACGCGTATCCTTACAATTTGTTTTTATTCTTAGTTAAGTCATTTGTTTCCCACTCCTTAACCGCGATGTTTTTAATGTCACAAAAGAAGACATTCATTTATACATGAAAAGTACAAAAACTTAGAAGTAAGTAATATAAGAGGACATGTGCCTTGACACTAGCTCTTCACTTTACGTGATGCAGTGCATGCCTATTGGCATGGAATCACTTGGGACATTGGAAAGTGGTTTCCTTTCAGATTTTGTTTTGTCTGTTTCTCAAAAATTTGCATAAGTAAGAATTACTATTTCAGTCTTGCTTTGATCAATTTTTGCATCAGTTCTGCAGATTGAATCCCTGACACTGTCTGCCTTCTTAGAAATGTGAGTCCTCTGTTGCACGGGGTTCCAGGCATGAATTTGGAAGGCTGAGTCCAAACATGACCACATTATTGGCAAAGGAACACTGAGCACGTGTCCTCTAAGGTAGCGGGCCCAGTCCGTCATCTTCTCCTGTGGGTGATGGCACAGTGTTACTAGTGTGCAGAGAAACCGAGCCACATAGACACACTGGCCATCTCTGAGTTCTCAGGAACATTGTGCAGTCTTGCTATTTTGAAGTTTTTATTATCGAAAATTTAAATCTTATACAAGGGATTTCCCTGGTGGCGCAGTGGTGAAGGATCCGCCTGCCAATGCAGGGGGCACAGGTTTGATCCCTGGTCTGGGAAGATCCCACATGCTGAGGAGCAACTGAGCCCGTGTGCCACAACTACTGAGGCCCATGCACCTAGAGCCCGTGCTCCGCAACAAGAGAAGCCACCACAACGAGAAGCCTGCACACTACGACGAAGAGTAGCCCCCGCTTGCTGCAACTAGAGAAAGCCCGCGCACAGCAGTGAAGACCCAACACAGCCAAAAATAAAACAATAAATAAATACATAATTTTTTTAAAAAAACTTAAACAAAGGTAAAGAGAAGAACATCACGAACCCCCGTGTAGCCATCACTCAGCTTCGATAGTTATCAACTTAAAGTGACATTTATTATTACTAACAATACTAGTTAATAATTAGTGTGATTCGGGATGTGCGTATATTTTCATGTGGCAGAACTGAAACCGACTGTCTTTGTATTCTCCATTTCACTTGGCATAGTAGCTGGCAAATAATAGTTGTTCAGTGAGCATTAAAAGAATTCCTTTGCCTGTTTAATCATCCATTCATCAAACATGGAGTACGTCTTATGTGCACAGTGCTAGATTCTGGGATATAAAGTAGAATAAGCAAAACCTGGTTGGTATTTTCAAGATGTTAATGGTCTAGCAAAGATATTTACTGTCACATGCTCTTATACTTTTTTAAATAAAGAAGAAGAATTTCTTCAGTGTCAATGAAAGTAGAGTCAATTCTGATGAAAGAGCTCTCTATATCATAGTTATTCCTGTGTCAGTTTACATTAAGCTTTTTATATATCAAGAGTGACTGTCTTGGGCTTCCCTGGTGGCACAGTGGTTGAGAATCTGCCTGCCAATGCAGGGGACACGGGTTCGAGCCCTGGTCTGGGAAGATCCCACATGCCGCGGAGCAACTGGGCCCGTGAGCCACAACTACTGAGCCTGCGCATCTGGAGCCTGTGCTCCGCAACAAGAGAGGCCGCGACAGTGAGAGGCCTGCACACCGTGATGAAGAGTGGCCCCCGCTTGCCACAACTAGAGAAAGCCCTCGCACAGAAACGAAGACCCAGCACAGCCACAAATAAATTAATTAATTTAAAAAAATATATATATATATACCTTTAAAAAAAAAAGAGTGACTGTCTTAATTAACATTTGTCTGAATACCTGTACTGTTTAAAACTTCTGAGTAAATCAGTATTTACATTTTGTCACTTGCAAAGGAGAGTGGAGTTGAAGAGTCCATGTATGTGACTGGTTGTGGATGGTCTTATGATAAGATATAGATTAGGTTAGATTAGATTAGATTGATTTTGTGGGTATTGGTGGGCTTGAAAATGGGAGGTTAGCATAGGGTGGAGGGGTGAAGTGGTGAGATTTACCTTTGTGGAGATTTAAGCCCTTGTTGCCAAAAGCAACTGAAAAACACTGTGTGTGATTTTTCTGAACTGCCGCAATTTTAGCTTAAATATGTTTCATAAAGTAACACAAAATACTTCACAGCTGATTTGTATAGCCCTGGCTAACTTGAGCCTAAACCACCAGGAAGCATGTTTTGAAAAATCAAGCCTTCTGAAACTAGACTGTAAAATCCCCAAATAGTCCCAATCTAATAATTGGAAAGTATGTCAGATGAAATTCAGAATTTCTTAACATTGCACTGAAGTATAGTCAATTGAAGAAGATAACGGTTTTCTTAAGTAGAGTTATATTGATTAAAATTTCTATGCAGTATTACCCGTCCAAGTCAATCAAGACTTCGCATAATGCAGGTTTGAGAAGATTTAAATACTTAGAGAGGCTTCTAGGCACTCTCCTACACTGAGTGTATGATTTAGAAAGTGTACAGCACGGGGGGGGGATGTGCAGCCATGTTTGAGGGCCTGCTTTATTCTACTACAGTAGTTCTCAAATTTCCTGATCTCAGGACATTTTCACACTCTTAAAATAGTTGGGGACTGCAAGAGCTTTTGTTTATGTAGCTTATGTTGATATTTACTGTTAGAAATTAAAACTGAGAAGTTTTAAAAGCATTTATTCGTTTATTTAAAAATATCAGTAAACCCATTATATGTTTACAAAAATAAAAATTTTTTTAAATTAATTAATTTATTTTTGGCTGTGTTGGGTCTTCGTTGTTGCGCGCGAGCTTTCTCTAGTTGCGGTGAGTGGGGGCTACTCTTCGTTGCAGTGCTTGGGCCTCTCATTGCGGTGGCTTCTCGTTGCGGAGCACAGGCTCTAGGCGCGTGGGCTTCAGTAGTTGTGGTTCGTGGGCTCAGTAGTTGCGGCTCGCGGGCTCTAGGCACACAGGCTTCAGTAGTTGTGGCATGTGGGCTCAGTAGTTGTGGCTCGCGGGCTCTAGAGCACAGGCTCAGTAGTTGTGGCGCACGGGCTTAGTTGCTCCGCGGCATGTGGGATCTTCCCGGACCAGGGCTTGAACCCGTGTCCCCTGCATTGGCAGGTGGATTCTTAACCACTGTGCCACCAGGGAAGTCCCACAAAAATAAAATTTTTTCATGAAAAATAACTATATATTTCAAAACAAAGAAAAATTAGCCAGAGGAATGGTGTTATTTTACAATTTTGCAAATCTTGTTAACGTCTAGTTTAGTAGAAGACATCCGCGTTCTTATATCTGCTTGTGCATCCAATCTGTTGTGATGTGTGGTGTTGGTTGAAGCATAGGAAGAAAGTCAAGTTTCACACAAATATGTAGTTGGAAAAAGGAGAAGTATTTCAGTAATTTTTAAAGATAGTTGTGTGTATTCTTCTTTGATTCTACACCAGTACTCTATAAGTGGTATTGTCTTCAAGGTTATTTGTATTGTGGAAATAGGAAACCATATCAATGAACTTTTCATACTCTTACATTAAAATCTTTTCATCTGTGCAGTGCTTTGAGTGGATCTTTTACCCATGTGTGATGTTACGCAGTTGTAACTTATTAAATGTTGGTTCCCTGAGTTTTACAGATCTTCCAAAATATTGATACATTTCATTGTATATTAACAAAAACCACATTTTAAAATATTCCTACTCATCAGAAGAAGCTGTCAAGCTCACAGGAGTGGAAACAGAATTTCCAAAATTCTGATTTGTGCTAGATAGCTTCAGTATTATCATAGGCAATATATACCGTCAGGTGTTTTCCTTGAAGTAGCAGGCTCGCTTGGTTCTTTTTGAGTGATTGTCTGCCAGGTACTCAAGTTAGACTTAACAGTAGTTGGCCTGCCATTCTTTCAAATAAAAATTGGGTTGAGAAAGGCAGCTAGTTTAGCTTGCAACTCAAATAGTTGCACAAATGCATTTCCTCGAGCATCCTTCGTTCTTGAGTATACTGTAGATGTGCCTTGTGCATACTTCCCATTTTGTCACACAAAGTATTAGCTTTCTACTCAAGGGTCAAGAACTTAAAAAAACTGTGAGTGTGTCATGGTGACGAATACAATGAGTATTAGCGCAGTTTGGTGCTGCTGTCCAGGTTCATGTTTATAAGGCATCAGCACCTTTACTGACCTTTGTTTCTGTATCACCAGTGCAGATAGTATTATTAGGAAAATAGCTTTGACTTCTCCACCCCCTGAAAGGGTGTCGCTAACCCCCAGGGGTCTGCAGACCACACTTAGGTGATCTAGACATGGAGCACCCTATTCCCTGTCCTTCCACTTGTCTTTTGAAACCCACCCCTTCCCTTTGTGTATATTAAGTTCCAGTCCAGTAGACTGTATTTTTTTTTCTCACCTCTTGATTTTAAGTTTTGCTTTTTCCCTCTGCTTGAATGTTCTTGCCCCGTCATCTTTTCTTAAAATCTATTTTTTTCCTTCATGTGCCAGTTCGTTTTTTTCTTCCATGATTTCTGCTCTCAGATGGTAGCCATCTTTCCCTTTCTAAACTCTCCATAACACTTAGTTTACCACTCCCTTCTGGCACATGTAGCTTATTTTAGAGAGTTTTTTTGTGGAATGGGGAATCGTCTGCTAATGGCAGGTGACTTAGGACCAGTGACTGTCTTATTCATCTTGCAGTACTTTACAGTGCTTGAACTTAGTGAATTATTGCAGAGTGAGCGAAATAATTTCTTCTGCAAACATTTGGTTGCTACTACACACCAAGAATCGTTCTGAGCCCTCTGAATGCAGCTGTGGGCAAGGCTGACATGTTCCTGCTCTCGTGGGGCTTACTTTCTGTTAAAAACTCAGTCACTCTGCCTTTGGAGAGCCTAAATTGACAGTGTGAGTAAATCCAGTGATTTCTGGTGCCTTAGGGATTTATTTAGGCTCGAGAAGCCTTTGAGAAACAGATCATTAAGTCAGAGTAACCGTTATCCATCCGTCTTAACTAATCAGTTAATTCAGTGAGAGAATTGCAGACATTAGGAGGAACTCTAAGGCTGCATAGAAGACTGAATTCACAGTCTTAATCTTTATATCCAAGTATTCTGTGCCATGGCCCAGAAACTCATGTTTCTTTTTTTTCAGGGTTATATCTGGTCATATTAGTTACTAAATGAAGGAGAGAGGAGCCTTGAGGATAGAATGTCTGACGATCCTGTGGCAGTGTTTTCTACATACAGCTTCTGTCATTTTTATGTTTATGTGGCTGGTGTGATTCTAGCAGAGATATGTTTAGTGTATATCTGTGTGAGAAAGGTTTCATTTTAAAGTTTGGGGCTTTTCGTTCCCTCTTTTTCTCTTTTAGGCGTTGACAAAGGATCCTCAGGATTACCCTGATAAAAAAAGCCTACCTCATGTACATGTTGCCCTCTGGATAAATTCTCAAGGAGGCAGAAAGGTGAAAGCTGGAGATACTGTGTCGTATGTCATCTGTCAGGTAAAACTGTCATAATAAATAAGATTTACACCAATTCCGAGCCCATAGTAAAATCCATCTCTCCATGGTGTCTTATTTAGTACTCTTCCAAATAATTGATGCTATAAAGAGAGGGTTTAGTCTTGGTTGGTTTTGCAGCATTTAAAAACACTAGTCAGGGGTATGACATTTTATTAAAATTTTTATAAAACATTTGAGACTAGTGTTTTGGTTGAGTGAAATTACTTTGGTGAGACAGGTATATAACAGTAGCTGCTGTTTCAATCTGAAATTAACTTGAATGAAAATGTCTACCAGTTTGCTTATATATCCAGCAGTAGTCCTTTATCATTCCTTTTGCAGCAGTTTCCATTCTGAATATTATTCTACCAAAAGAGTAAATGCATTTTTCACTAGCCTGTTCAAATAATTACTTGAAAAAAAAATACGAAATGCATGGTTATGGGGAAAGGTGAGATGTCCTAAAAAGATACCTTATGAAGAAAGCACAGATTATCTAACCATCTCCTTTTTTGGGGGGAGGGGAGTGGAGGGGGCCTAGAACCCACCTCTTGTCTTCTCCCTGTTCCATGAGACACCTCTCAGGAACCTCTAGGTCTTCTGGAACAGTTTTAAACCACTGACCAGTTTCTTTTGAGAGTAGCATGCCTCTAGCAGTCAGGGATAGGGAGAAAGGGTAGAACAGAAGAGGGTTTTGGTTTTGTGGGTTTTTTTTTTTTTTGAAAGCACTTAACTCCAGTCCGAACAAAGGAGGGGTCTCATCCCTTCTCCCTGCTTAAAAAAAAAAGTCAGAGTCAAAGCCTCTATCCAAATTCTTTACAGTTACTATGGTGTGGTCTGTTTACCAAAAGGCATAATTCATCTCAACAAGACTGTTCTTTTTAATTAATTAAATATTACTTTTTGTTATTACAGTAAAAAAAAAATTAGATAAGCCTTAAACTTCACTGCAATGTGATTGATCTTTGTCAAAGTACAGTCAATGTGTTTTGCAATCAGAGAGCCTTTTCAAAATGTAGAAGTCGTCTGCTAATATCTGCTTGGTACTGTAGATGATGTACATAACAAATGATTTAAGTACATGGACAGGAATCAGCACTTGACTCTGTCTCCCTCCTAGGGTTACCCTTGATTAAGAACTGTTACAGAAAGCCAGTTCCTGCAGGAAAATATTTCCATAAATGTCTGACTCTCTCAAGCCCTTAATGTGCTTTGCATATTGCCTCTGACAAGTCTCATCTCAAAAAAACAATTTTCATATTATGCAAATAAAGATTTGGTAAATAGGCTAGGTTTTTTTTTTTCACTTAGGTATTCACATACATGGAAAAGCTGTTAAGATTATTAATGACAGGAGCAGATGGCAACATACAACTTTGAAAAATTATATGGGTTTTCTGAAATAGCATCTAAAAATGAAATCAAGCCACAATTATGTTTTGGCTAAACCTGGAATGGAGATGTATGGTCCTATGATCAATGTATTTCAAAAGTCAAGCTTATATTCCTTGATGTCTGAATATTGAGGTCTTTTGATTTCTTCTTCTCGGGTCTTACTGATATAAGAAAAGCTCAAAATGCTGATGCTAAATCCAATTTGATGTATTTTCAACCCTTTTCCCATTCGACTGGTGCTGGGTGTTAACTTATTTGCTTGTTAAAAGAACAGTTCATGTTTCTTTTATTGATGTATTCTTCTCACTGTATCCCAAGAAAAGCTGTAGGACTTTAATTTGCCTTTGTCCCCCAGCAGTGGGGCATGCCCACTTTCAGCATGTTTGCTAACCAAAGCTGCCTACTTCTTTTGCTTTTAAGCACTCAGGTTATTCTTCCTCTTTCCTAACACAATTATATTTTTAGAATATGTTTCTCAAAATGTATGATGACACATTTTTAGGAGAACTATTTACTGCTCTAAGCAAAGGTGCCCTCGAAGAATAACCTATCTCCTAAACAGGTTCTTTTTTGTTTAAAATTTACATTTTGAATATAGTACTCTACTGATAACTTATTCAGACTATAAATTCAGGTGAATTCAGAGAGTAATGTTTGTGGTATGTAATTTATATTGTAGTTCATAGTCCTATTAAACCATGTGAATTATTTGCTGAGATCTTAAATCAACTTCCACTTGTTGGTTAAGTTTTAAATCCTTAATTATTTAACTTTCATTGGACATAATTTTCATAAGGCATGCCTTTAACATAATTGTTTTAAGGGCCCCACTTGTCATCTGTTAAAACTTTTTTTCCATTGGTTTCCTACTAAAGATGACCGCATAGTTTTGAATGAATTGTCTGCATCTGGTTGTCTCTGTAAAGTATGTACTTTGAGAAGTTCACAAATTACTATATGGGCACTTCAAGGAAGACCAACATTGCTTCTCAGTCTATTTTTAAAGGTGTATGGGATGTGTTTTTGCATATACCATGGGTTTGAGAATTAGGTCTTTGAGGGTTATATCTTATGTCACAGCCTAAATGTTTGCTAGGTTTGAGAATTAGGTCTTGCTAGGTTTGAGAATTAGGTCTTTGAGGGATATATCTTATGTTACAGCCTAAATGTTTTTCCAACGTAACACAGGAAAACCTGTCATCTTACCAATTCTTTTGAATTTAGTCATGTTTGAGCTCAGATGTTTTTGCATACAATAAGAAATATGTTTGGGAAAAACTTTTTCAACTGAGAATATGCTTAGAACTTTTTCAACTGTTTTTTTTACAGACATGAGAACATCTAATGATATATTGGAAAGTAACTCAAGGGCCGTTTTTAAAAAATAATACTTTGTCTCTACAAATTTCGTTTTTATTCTTTATTAAAAATTTCTAAACTCAACATTACTATAATCTTAAGGACAGACCAGTTTTTTAAAAAAACTACAATTCTATAAATCAGTCAGATTTCATGTGTTTGTTAAAAGGCAGTCTGAATATAGTTGTGGTGCCTAAAGACACTGCCCAAGGATTTTTCACACTTTTTGTCATTGGCTGTCAGCTTACTCTCATCTAACAAATCAAACTTCTAAAAAGGCAACAATTAAAGTTGATTAATTCTGCCTAATTTCTTTTACTGTATTGTGAACTCCTGAAAAATAATTATAAGCAAGTCTTTTAATCTGAGGTTTGCTTCCTTTCTAGTTATTTCGTTATATCTTAGCATAGGTAGAACCTAGTTGATAAACATCCCAGTTTGTTTCCATCAGGAGCCTAGCCAGAGAATAGAGGCCACTGCTTCCAGTTTGTGGTAAGACAACGGTATGAAAGGTTGCCTCTGCTTTGGGCTGGGCACTGAGCTGAGAAGGGACTGATTGTAGCAGGATTGAAAGAATAGGATTCACATTATAATCAGTTTTGCAGAGCAGCGGAGCACTGTGAATAGTTAAAATTTACGAATCTGAATAATAAATTCTGTTGTTGCAGACAAGAGGAAGAGTGGAGCGAGTTGTTGGATGTTGGTCCAGTAGAGTGATGGCTTTTTGATTCACAGATGATGATGACATCACCCACAGGACTGTATGTGGGCCAATTATATAGAGTTTCACAACTTTTATTTTTAGACAGTAAAGAGAAGAGGAAGGCCTTGAAAAGAGGCTCTCTGGCCCTTCTTCCTTTCCTTGAGGAAGAGCCGCGTAAACAGCACAAAATGGCACGCCCTTCGTTCCAGTGGCCAAATATTTTGCTCCTAGAGCACTCTACTCCACCAAGGCGACTTTCTTAATTTTACTCTTACCTATTATATCTTGTACATAAGTTACTGCTCTTGGGTTTTGTGTACTGGTCTATTCCCCTTGCTCATTTGCTTCTCAGTGATACATATAGCTCTCATTGAGAGATATTGCACACACACACACACTTCCTGTCTTTAAGATGATAATACAACTAGAATTCTTGCAAGGAGGGATTGAGTTAACATAATAAAAGGGTCACACATTTTTTTGTCATGACTCCTAAAAGGCCTTTGTTAGCAAGTCTTCCCTGTGTGTTTCTGTGATATGGCAGGTGGAATTGTTTAATCTAGTCATGCCATCTTGTTGGTTTCGAGTTTCAACAAAAAATAGAACACAACACATGCTGGATTTACATTCCTGGACAGTGGGCGAGTTGTTCTCCTTGATCTTCCTCCTGTTAGTTGCATATGAAATGTTCACCAATAGCTCAAAAGGACTTCTTGGTGTTTGGAATTGAATACATAAAATTTGAACTGTTGTCCAAAAAGGATTTCGGGGTGTTTGGAATTGAATATATAAAATTTGAATTGTTGTCCCTCTCTTTGTCCAAGCAAGTACTTGTGATTGAATTTCTCACAATTTTACCTGTACCGTGTCCTCTTGTAGGATGGGTCAAACCTCACTGGGAGTCAAAGGGCCTATGCACCCGAGCAGCTGCAGAAGCAGGTCAATTTAAGCATTGACACCCAGTACTACCTGGCCCAGCAGATCCACCCAGTCGTGGCTCGAATCTGTGAGCCAATAGATGGAATTGATGCTGTTCTCATTGCAACGTGGTTAGGTAAGTGTCCAAACTCACATAGCCCCTTGCCCGGCAACAGCAGCCCGTGCGGTCATCCCTTACCCATCAGGAGCCCTGTTTAGAGGCACGGTACTATGTCAAGCACTTCTTTGTTTGTAGTTGAGCATTTATTTTTGTGGTTGTTTGGTTAATGTCTGTCTCCCCTCCTATATGAACCCCACAGGCTTGCTACCTCTGTAAGCACATGCCTGCTCTAGGGTAGGCGCTCCGTCAGCAGATGATGAGTGGGGAGAGAGAGAGGCGGCAAAAGAAGGGATAAGAGAAGATTTTCGGCGCCCTCCTAGTCTCAGCATACATTGTTGTCGCTTTTTTTTTTAATTTATTTTTTTAAATTTATTTATTTTTGGCTGCGTTGGGTCTTCATTGCTGTGTGCGAAGTTGCGGTGAGTAGGGGCTACTCTTCATTGCGGTGGCTTCTCTTGTGGAGCACGGGCTCTAGGCACATGGGCTTTAGTAGTTGCAGCACGTGGGCTCAGTAGTTGTGGCTTGCGGGCTCTAGAGCGCAGGCTCAGTAGTTGTGATGCACAGGCTTAGTTGCTCTGCGGCATGTGGGATCTTCCTGGAGCAGGGCTCGAACCCATGTCCCCTGCATTGGCAGGTGGATTCTTAACCACTGCGCCACCAGGGAAGTCCCTACATCATTGTCACTTTAATCAGTGAACTTCACTTAATAAGATGCATTGTATCTTGATTATTGTTTCCTCTTGTCTCAGTCTCTAAATGTGTTTTTGTATGGAGTGAGAATACACAGCTTTTTTAACATTAAAACGTTTAACTTCTATTCAATTCCTTTCGAGTATCCTGCTCTCACTTTTAAAAATTCTTCTAAAACTGGACTCATTATCTTCTAGGAATTAGTTGATTCCTAATTTCTCATCACTCTGGAGGTGCCAGCCAACCCTGAAACCTCGTTGTTTCTCAGACTTTTTGCCAGGTCACCAGATTGTCATCTCTTGCTTAGAAATGTATTTCATAACCAGCCCTGATTTCCTTTCTAGATGACCAGCATGTTGAGAGTTACATTGCTTTAAGTTCTCTGCTCTCTATCCCATTGTACACAAAGATGAATATTTTTAGAATAAGTGCCTAATAAAGTCCTTGGCTGGCTCCTCACTATCTATAAGTCCAGTTGCCACTGACATCTTACAGTCTCTGACTTCGGCAGTTATAGACTAACTTTCTAGCTCCAACCTGTATTTCTAGCCTGACTTCTTATTTAGTGTACTCCGGGTCCCCTAAACAAGGCATTGTTTAATCTGTCCATGCTTCATGGAAAATTCTCCTCCTCTTCTCATTGAATAAGTCTGGCTTAAGACATGGGCTTTGGCATCATAGGGATCTGGGTTCAAACACTTGTTCTGTCGCTCACGCGCTCTGTGGCTTTGGCAAGCCTCTGAAGCTTGGTCTCAGCCTTGGTTTCTAGAGTTGCTCTGAGGGAGCGATTAGCGATACATGTGAGATGCTCTGCACAGGCCTGGGCAAGGGGAGTGCGCAGTGAACGCCTGTTGTGGCCACGCCCCAGCCCCCTGCCAGGCCTCTGCAGAAATATGTTCAAACTCCTCTCGTCCCTGGGATTTGCACGCAGTTAGCTCTCTGTGCGTTTATGGGCTGAGACTGGACAGATGAATCATCAAGTCACATACTTTCCAAGCTGCCCCTGTTGAATATGTTTCTGAGCTCCTTCCCGCCAGTGGGTCCCCCCCCCCCCGCCATCAGTGTCTGCTCTGGAAGTGGAAACTCATTTTTGACATTTGCCTAAGCAAAACATAATTAGGAAGATAAAATTCTGCTACCCAGATCATCATATAATGTATTCTCAAAGTTGAGTTGTATTTGATGATGTTTAAAAATCCTCAGCTGGGAGGAGGGAGTGTAAGTGCACAATATTTTTTAGCTTCCTTCTTTTTTCTCTCCTCTGCCTTGAGTGCTTACTCTATTGGAAACTGTAATAAGTACTTTGCATATGTTATCTCATTTAATCCTTTCAGTAACCCCATGAGGCTATGTTGTTTCCTTCATTTTACGGAGAAGAAAGCTGAGGCTTAGAGAGGTAACTAACTTGGTCTTGTCACATAGCTAGTGAGTGGCCGACCGTGGTTGGTCTGGGACCCAGCTCTGCGTGACTGCAAAGCTTGTGCTTGTAGCCACCACCTCTTCTTAGCTCTGGGAGGCTGTGACACATGCCCTCAGCCAGGAACGCGGTGGCGTGGGTGTGAAGGCCCGGGAGCTTCATCTTTGTGCTTCCTCCTCGCCCCACTGCAAACCCCTAGCCCCGCTGACAGCCCTTCAGCAGAAGCATTTGTTTTTTAGGGTAGATCTTCCAGGTTTTCCGTTCGGATCATCAAGAGCCTGGTTCATAGGCTCACCATTGCCCTATTCCTTCTTTGGTTCTGAATTTTTCAGTGGCCCAGAGCCGAGGAGAGGTAGCTGGAACAAGCCTCATCTTGTGAGTGACATTTAACAGATAAGGGTGGAGCCTTGTATGTTCGGCAGAAGAGCTGTAGAGTAGAAGGCGGTGGAGCCTGGCTGGTAAACAGCCTGATGCCTGCTCAGATGTCTCAAGAGTGGCCATACCAGGAGGAGACCAGACTGATTTCGTTGGTTGCAGGGTCATATTTAAGATCATTTTCATATCAATTAAACAGCAGGCAGATTGTGGCTGCTTAAAGACGAAACTTTCCATCATTGTGACTGTCATATGAATCCAGTTTTCACAAATCATTTTCCAAGCCAGTAGCCTAGTGGGCCCCATCTTCAGAGTGTTCTTGCTATTAGTGACCAGGCTCAGTCTACAGAGGGGACCCGTCATGCTTGTGCGTGGTCTCAACACATCCCCATCTCTCCTACCCCATCACCTGAAAGCTCTCGGTGCCAGGTAGCCGCTTGGAGCTGCTGAAGGGCCTGTGTTTCTAGCTCTGAAGGAGCTGCTGCCACTCCCCTTTGTACCTTCTTTTTCTCATTTTTGTCTTCTGCTGTTTGGCAGCAGTTTTTATGCTGAAGACATGTGAAGTTGTTATCATTGCGCAGTGTGCCTCCTCCCACCACAGCCCCAGCCGTCACGAACGGTATCCACATACCTATCTACATACGTGGTAAATCTCCTAGTCCTTTATCTCTCCCTCTTTCCTCATAGGAGGGTCCACAGTGATGAACTGCAGAACAGCAAGTGCCAGTCACCATGAAGATCTGTAGAAAACATTGAAGCTTGCTGGGCAGATCTTTGCAGGCATTTGCCCCCTTCCCTATTTGGGAGCTGCATTTTTATCTGCGTCCTTTATTCCTCTACCCCAAGTGAAAATTAGGGTGGCTGTTCTTCACTAGAGGATTTGAGGCCCCTGTTTTCAGTTCTCACTTAGCCTGTGCTTTGAGAGGAGAAGGGAGGAGATAGGGAAGTGGTGGGGAAGTAAGGGGAGGAGTGTTAGGGGTGCATGGTGTTTCTAAGAGGTGCAAGCTTATAGGCACACAATTACTGTAATTTGTTTTTAAAGTTCTAAATCTGTTTTCTTTATATTAAAAAAAACTGCCGTTAGTGAACTGACACCGTTACATAAGTTGAAGTCTGCAAATGTATACATAAAATACAAGCCCTCCAACTGCCTAATCACAGACATAAAATAATTCTCTTGCCTTTAATGTAGTTTTTATCTTTGATTAATCAAATGTATGACAGTGTTGAAACTTCAGTGAAGTTCGCTACTTTGTCCTTTTAGCTAGTATAAAGAAATCAGGAATAATGGCATAATTTCATTTAGGAAAATTATTAAGTTCATGATTTTTTATTTTTAAGACTCTTTTGTGGAGAGCAACTATATTTTTCAACTACTTCTTTTTCTGTTGCTTTTATACTGCTTTCCTTGAAATGAAAGGCAAGCATCAAGTGTTGGTTTTATCCTGTGGCTTCACTTTGGAAATTCTCTATTTCTCCCCGTCAGGATACCTCCTGAAGTCTGTCTGGTGGCATGTTGCATGGCCAGGTGTTCTGTATGGGAAGGTCGTTTCAGTGAAAAGGAGAGAGGACAGTCTATTAAATGAGTGAATGAATAAGTCTGTTGTATTGAAAGAGAATAATTTGTTCTCCCTAATAACTAATGGTCCTCATTATCCCACAGTAAAATGTGTATCATTTTTCTGAAACCCATGCAAGATTATTGCTGTTGGGCTTAAATAAAGCTAAATTTTACTCTTTTCCATCTGTGAATAGAAAAAAATGTAGTATTACTCTTCTTATACAATAGCCCTATGGGAAACATGGCCACTAAAACTTGGAACTCTCAGCTTTTGTTCTCCAGACTATAGGTTTTTTTTTTCTCTCTTGTTCTAATGAAAGCTCTCTATATTCTGTGGGTGAAATATTCACAGTATGCTCCAACATCCAAATAGTCTTCTGTACCTAGCAAAACAGGCTGGGGATTAGAATATTCTAAAGTTCATTCCTGAATTTCATCTTTTAATAAATGTATATTTTATGCATAACTACTTAAAATTATATAATATTTTTCCTCCGATGAGGAATGATTTGTACAATAACTGTCAAATACCTTTCTTCATGGTCAGTGATAAAATTTCAGGCATTTGCCTATCAGGGCAGTTTTTTCATTGGTCCTGAGAAATTACTGATGTTTGAAGAACATGAGAATTTAAAATTTAATCTGTGAAAGTAGTGCTTAGAACAAGACAGCACACTTAACCCAGTGTGTTCCTGAGTTAGATTGGGAAGTAAAAATCCCCCCTTTTAAAAAATGGCCCATACCACCCACCTTACAGAAGGTACTTTTTGTCAGTAGACAGGGTACCGTGATGTCTTCTAAGAAATTAAGTGCAGCAGCGGGCCACGCCATATTTGGGGGTGCCTTTGGTAGACCCGGGGAGATATACCTACAAAAGGTGGTGGGGTGGCGGTGGGGGAAAAGCACAGGTGGTTGGGAGTGGAATGATGCCACCAGCAAGCGCCTCAGGCATTACTTTGTTGATCAAGACTTTGCCTTTTTTCATGATGCAGCTCTCAGAAGAATGTACGTACATGACCAGCATTTCCAAACCTTAAATATTTTCTATGGCATAATTCATAGTAAAATTTCAGAAGTAAGGTCACACCAAATGCAGTGTAGGATAGTAAGTCTTCTCAGCGGGTAAGAACCGCCCCTTCCAGGCTGGAGCGCCGTTCCAAGCGCGTTATCAAATGGCTCATGCTCCCAGCCTACTTAGTCCCAACCTACTTAAGCATCCGTGGAACAGATGAATGTTGAAGACCTGCTGTGCTCAGCAGTGTAATGGGTGCTGTGAGGGATACGAAGTTGAGTCAGCCATGGCTCCTTTACTCACATCACAGCCCAGCCCGTTGAGTCGATTTCCCTGTTGCGGGGAAGTCTAGTGGACAGCACAAGTACATGTCCCCAAAGAGGTAAAATAAAGGAGTTTCAGTGTTTGGGGGAAACAGAGACCACTTCTAGCTGGGGCCACCCGGGAAGAGTTTATAAAAATGGAGGCGTTTGAGGCATTGTGGGCATGTGCCTTGCAGAGGCCAGTGTGGAGTCGGGAGTGGCTGCCTGTCCCCGCCTCCCACTTGTCCTTCCAGCCCAGTGATAAGCAGCAGGGCCCCGACTTCCAGGGGTAGCCCAGGCCATCCCAGCTGCTCTTCAGGGCACACGAGGGAATTCACAGAGAGCCTCATGAAGGGTATCCATTGCACTGCCTTGCACCGCAGTCCCTATAAGGCGAGCACACGGTGCTTGGTTCTGTGTCACTGGCTCGCTGTGCTGAGGGCCCGAGGTGGTGCTGCTCGTTTGACGCAGGCGCACTTCTAAGCACTTGGAGCCACGCCAGAGCATGTTTAGAATAATTGCTTTGTGTAGTGATTTCTAACTCTGACTTTGTAAAGCTTGGAGTTTCCAAAGGAAAATGGGGATTTCTCAAATTATTTAAGTTAGATCAATTTTTTAAAAATTTAACTTTATTGAGGAATAATTAGCAAACATAATTATATGTACGCACGTATGTCCGTATGTACGCACGCATGCATGCCACGCTGTGCGGCTTTTGGGATCTTAGTTCCCCGACCAGGGATGGAACCCGGGGTCCCAGCAGTGGAAGTGCTGAGTCCTAACCACTGGACCACCAAGGAATTCCCTAATTGTATGCTTTTAAAGTGTACAACGTGATGATTTGATACACGTTTATACTGTAGAATGATTACCAAGATCGAGATAATTAACACATCCATCACCACACATAGTTAGCTCTTTTGGGGCAGGGGAAGTGTGGTAAGAATGCTTAAGATCTACTTGCAGGAACTTTCAAGTATACAATATTGTATTATTAATTATAGATCAAATATTTTAGAATCATCATATTAAGCATACTAAAATGACCTCAAGATTGTGTAGCCTATAGAAAAATGGATAAGACGTAACAAATGAAAAGCTGAATACAGCATTGTGCACAGATACTTAAACTATGTTAAATGTATACATATGAATAAGACAGAAATGAGTAAAGGTGGTGAATATTATGTTCCTCCTTGGTGAAAAAATATAAATACTGTTAATCCTAAAAGTAAGACAGTTTTTACAAAATCAGAAGGGAAAAAAAACGGGGTTTGTTTCTTTTTTTATCTACCAACATAGCTGGAGAGGAGAGGCCTTTGTGTAAGAGAAGCGATCTTGATCTGTTGTTTTATTTGTGTTATTTTATTTTCCATATATTTTTTCAGCATAAAGTTACTGTGTTTTCTCAGGTCTAAAAATAAGGGTTTTTTCCTGTTCAGAGGTACAGGTTTCATTAAGTTAAAATTCACGTTCAGGGCTGTCATCAAGGGCATTACAAATAATCACATGCGGTTATGAGAGTGCTGTCCAGCAGAATTTTTTCTTTTCATCAAGATTTTGGGAGTTATCTTTTGCAGGACAGTAAGACTCTTGGGAGTTTATTTAACCCAAAGGTTGGGATATTATTTCTTTTAAAATACTCAGAAAATTTCCATTTATCTTATGGAGAGGTTTGTTGTTGGTGGAAGGCAGCTTCAATTGTTTGCCACTTGTATAGTCAGTTGTTTATCATTAAATTAGATCCTGCAGTATTTTAAACTTTTTTGTTATGGAAAATTCCAAACATGTACAATAGTAGAGAGAACTGTGTAAGAAACCCCCAGATGCTCATCATCCAGCTTCAGCCATGTGCAACTGTGGCCAATGTTACTCCTCTTCTTCACCTCCTCTGATGATTTTGAAGTGAATTCTAGACAACATATCATTTTATCTTTAAATATTTCATTTTGCATTTCTAAAAGACAAGGTTTCCCCCTTTTCAGCATAACTACAATATTACCACTAGGAAAAAAACTCCACAATTCCTTCATTTCATCACATAACCAATAAATGTATTTCCCCAATCGTATTGTGAATGCATTTTTCTTTTAAAAAGAAGCTCCTTCTTTGAATTGGAATCCAATCAGAGTCCATATGATAGTTAATCTTCTCTATTTTTTTTTCTTTTTTTTTTTGGATCCTTGCAATTTATTTAAGGAAACTGGTGATTTTTGTCATGTGGGATGTCCCTTATTCTGGAGTTTGCCAGTTGCATCCTAGTGGTATCCTTTAACACATCCCTCTGTCCCATCTATTTCCTGTAAAATGGTAGTTAGATCTAAAGAGCTGCCCATATTTCAGTCCAGTTTATTTTAGTTTTTGCTAATCCGACTTCCTAGGTAATGGTGTGTACATCTGTGAGGAGGTACATAATGTCTGGTTGCAATCTAACACATTTTGAAACAAACTCAGAGATATATCATGAGAGATACTTAGTACTTACTTTTCCTACCTTCTTCAGTGTGAATTTTCTTTTTCTTTAATTGAAATATAGTTGATGTACAATATTATGTTAGTTCTAGGTGTACTTTGTAGTGATTTGACATTTGCAAACATTATGAGATGATCACCACAGTAAGTCTAATAACCCTCTGTCCCCATACAAAGTTATTACAGTATTATTGACCATATTCGTTATGCTGTATATTACATCCCCATGATTTATTTATTATATAACTGGAGCTTTCTACCTCTTAATCCCCTTTGCCTATCCCCTCCCCACCTGACTCCCTCTCCCTTTTGGCAGTCACCCATTTGCTCTCTGTATCTGTGACTCTGTTTTCCTTTTGTTTTGGCTTTTAGATTCCACATATAGTGAGATCATGTGGTATTCGTCTTTCTCTGACTTATTTCACTTGGCATAATACCCTCTAGATCCATCCATGTCAAAAATGGCAAGCTTTCAATTTTTTATGGCTAAGTAATATTCGTGTGTGTGTGTGTACACCACATCATCTTTATCCATTCATCTATTGATGTGCCCTTAGGTCGCTTCTATATCTTGGCTGTTGTAAATAATGTTGCAGTGCACATTGCAGTACATGAATCTTTTTGAGTTAGTGTTTTGTTTTTTTCCTGGTAAACACCCAGAAGCGAAACTGTATGGATTGTATGGCAGTTCTATTTTTAATTTTTTGAGGAACCTCAATACTGTTTTCTATAGTGGTTGTAAAAACGTAGAATCCCACCAACAGTGCACAAGGGTTCCCTTTACTCTACATCCTTGATAACACTTGTTACTTGTCTTCTTGATGATAGCCATTCTGACAGGTGTGAGGCAATATCTCACTGTGGTTTTGATTTGCATTTCCCTGATGATTAGTGAATTTGAGCATCTTTTCACGTGCCTGTTGGCCATCTGTTGGTCTTCTTTGGAGAAATGTCTATTCACGTTCTCTGCCCATTTTTCTAATCAGGTTGTTTGTTTTTCTGGTGTTGAGTTGTATGAGTTCTTTGTATATTTTGGATATTAACTCCTTATCGGATATGTTATTTGCAGATATCTTCTCCCATTTAAGTGGGCTGCCTTTTCATTTTGTTGATAGTTTCTTTCCCTGTGCAAATGCTTTTTAGTTTGATGTGGTCCTGTTTGTTTATTTTTGCTTTTGTTTCCCTTGCCTGAGAAGACATATCCAGAAAAATATTGCTAAGACCAATGTCAAAGAATGTACTTATGTTTTTTCTGGGAGTTCTATGGTTTCAGGTCTTACATTTAAGTCTTTAATCCATTTTGAATTTATTTGTGTATATGGTATGAGAAATCAGTATGAATTTCCTGTATAACATACATACAGAAAAGTATGCAAAAGCCTAACTGAACAGCTTGAGGAATTTTCCTGAAGTAAACACATACCAGTGTAGTCAGTCCTGAGCTCAAGAAACAATATATTACTACATTCTCAGAAGCTCCCTCGTATTTCCTTCTAGAAATTATCCTCCATGCCCCACCAGAAAATTACTATCATGACTTCTAACATCATAGATGAGGTTTTCTTATATTTCGATGCTGTATAAATTATGTCTTTACTCATTATGTCTGGCTACTTTGGTTCAATATGTTTGTGAGATGGGTCCATGTGGTCGTACTTCATTTCTGTCTAGTATGAATATACCACACTGTGTGACTTACCTACCTATGGGTTCTTTCCACTCTGGGTGGTTATGAATAGTGCTGCTTTGGGTATTCTTGCACATGTCTTTTGTTGAACAATTGTATATATTTCTGTTGGGTATATACTTAGATGGAGAACTGCTAGGTCATAGGGGACATGTATGTTCAGCTTTAGTAGATATTACCAATTTTCCAAAGTGTTCCTACTAGTTTAGACCCGCTACTAGCAGTGTTTGAGTGCTCGACATTCTTACCAATACTTGGTGTTTCCTCTCTTCTTCATTTTATGTGGTGGCATAATGTTGTGGTTTTAATTTGTGTTTCTTCGATGACTAATAAAGTTTAGCACGTGTTCTTATGCTTATTGGCCATTTGAATATCTTCTTTTGTGAGCTGTCCAAGTCTTTTTGTGCTTTCCTGTTGAGTTGTCTTTTTCTTACTGATTTACAGGCATTCCTTTTATATTCTAAATGAGTTCTTTGGAAATATATATCACAAACATCTTCTATTTGGAATGTTTTTAATATATATCACAAACATCTTCTATTTGGGATGTTTTTGTTTTCAAGTATAATTTACGTACCATGAAATGTACAGTGTTAAGAGTAGCATGCAAACAGTTTATCAAAACAATATTTCCATTGCCTAGAGAGTTCCCTTGTACTCTCCCCAGTCTATACCCTCCCCCTCACAAAAGCAGCCACTCATCTGATTTCTAGGACCATAGTTTAGTTTTGCCTATGCTAGAATTTTATATAAATAATCTCCTCTGGTATATACTTTTTGTGTTCAGCTTCTTTCACTTAGCATATATTTGAGATTCATCCATCTTGTTGCATGTCAGTATTCTGTCTTTTTCATTGCAGAGTAGTATTCCATGGTAGATTATACCAGTTTGTTTATTCATCCTCCTGTTGATGGACATCAGATTGTTTCTAATTTATGGTTATTATGAATAAAGCTGCTATGAACTTTCTTATACAAGGCTTTTTATGGATGTAGCAGTCACCTTTTAAAAATTCATTAAATATTTTTTCTTTAATCCTACTAAGTTTTCAGTTTGTGTATTGTTCTCTAAGAAGTCCAGCTATATGAAAGCTTGGATTTGTGGAAAGGATTCATTTCCTAGAAGAAATTTTTAGAAAAAAATATTCACAGTAGGACTTCATTAATTAGCTTCCCTAGTAGTTTAAGTGATTCATATTACAGACAACTGCTTGGGAATACCAGTTACTCTACTCATTTGGAGTTTCATTCATATGGATTTTTCCCTCTTCCCCAGTTGTATGAACACATGTAATTGACTCTACTGTAGTTATTTGCAGTTGCACTAATAGAGACCTTGTCTTTTGGAGGAAGAAGATTATTTAGTCAAATGCATCAGCCTCTAAACCTAATGCTTTGAGTTTGGAGTATTTTAAATAGTCCTTGGAAATGGAGGCAAGTGAACATTCTAAAAACAGATAGTTTACAACTGTTAGAAAATACAGTGGTAAAAAAAATAATTCTGTGCTAAGTGTTACATTGGAGGTATGTGTGATAAGAATGTGGCGATCTTCAGTATAAAATGGCACTGCTGAACTCATCCCCTCCAGTGCCTGTGATGTTACTTTCTATAAATACTTCTTGAAACATGAGAGCTTTGATCCTGTTGCCAAAATAATGTGAGATCCTATAAGTTTTCTAATTATAAATGACAGTATTTCAATTTCGTTCCGCTGCCCCTCTGTCCTGTCTCATCGTTGTTGCCCTCCCCCACCCCCACCCCCACTGCAGCCCAAGCAAAACGGTGTGGCTGGGTCACGACAAGCCACAGGATTGAATTAAAGCGCACATCATTTCCACTCCTGCTCTTCCCCCACGTAACTGGTGCCAAGCCCAAGGAGGCTGTTCCTCCTTTTACCCTGTGCTGGACCAAATGATTGAAGTCATCTGTCAAAAGCTAGTCTAGTAGAAGTGGAAGATCTCTTTTCAGCTGGGGCATAAAGTTTGTTTCTTTAGGCCAGTTGTTCAGAGAAAGCTCTCGTTAGAAGAGATAAGGAACTTGGAATTCAGTTTTGTATCTCTTGCTCGCTCAAAGACTACTGTGATTACTTACTGTATGGTGTGCAGTTTAATATTGATTATGCACTGTATATGCATGTATGGAAACTGTGATTATAAAGATTTTGCTTTAATGTCATTTCTGACAATAGTGCTTCATTTTGGAGGGACAGTAACTATGAATGGAGTTCTATGTAGCAGCTGTTTTGTACATTTTAAAATTCAGAATCTACCTCTAGGTGGCAGCACCAGATACTTTTTCCCTGTTGTTTCGCTCCAGCCTTAACGAGTTATGGTTTAAGCAGTAAAACTTTTTTTTTTAAAGCTTTTTTTTTTTTTTTATAGCTACTTTATTTTTTATTTTTGGCTGTGTTGGGTCCCCGGTTCGTGCGAGGGCCTTCTCCAGCTGCGGCAAGCGGGGGCCACTCCTCATCGCGGCGCGGGGACCGCTCTTCATCGCGGTGCGCGGGCCCCTCACCACCGCGGCCCCTCCCGCCGCGGGGCACAGGCTCCAGACGCGCAGGCCCAGCAGCCGCGGCCCACGGGCCCAGCCGCTCCGCGGCACGCGGGATCCTCCCAGACCAGGGCCCGAACCCGCGCCCCCCGCATTAGCAGGCAGACTCCCAACCACTGCGCTACCAGGGAAGCCCTAAGCAGTAAAACTTTTGTAAGTTTCCCGAAACTTCGAAATAAGCTGCTTATCGCCAATTTTGTGCGGATTTGGAAAAATTAATTTATATGTTGAATAAGTTTGGGGTTTAAGCATGGATTTTGACCTTAAAAAAGGATTCCAGCAGCAATGATCCATACTTTTTAACATGACTAATTATATGTTTTCTTAAAAAGATTTAACTTAGTCCTCTGTGATTTGCCTGTTGAACTTACAATTGTCCTCCCAAGAAAATCACTTTTTTGTGAAATTTTTGTATCCAAGTAACTTCTTGTACAAGGATTGTTATATACCTAATATTTTAAGGTAATTACACCGTCTTCTCCCTTTATATTTAAAAAATTTACCATTGACTTATGGCCAAGAGTTCTGAGGTGAAGTCCCTTCTCTTGAAAAAAAAATCAGCTTGTGAATAAATCTGAAGTAATTAGGTAGGCCATTTGTTTTTGTTACTGCCATGGGCAGATAAGGATTGTGGAAATGGACATTTAAAGTAGGCATTTCATAAGGCCTGATAATTTTTCATAACTCTTGGTCACTTGCTGGGCTTTTCTCCGTAAGTAGCAAGGCAGCCCACGTCCAGTTGTGGTGTGCTCAGCAGGCAGGCCTCCCCAAGCCTCAGGTGCACTCAGTGAGCATGGCTGGTGGGGAGGCCTAGAAAGAGATTTCATTGCTTCCTTGTTAGAGCCCATCCAGTTTTGTCTATGTGCAAAGCCAGCTTTGTTTTGTTCCTTGATATTTAGGTTGTGAAAGAAGCTTGTCTTTCAGAAAACACTTATTATTTTTCTTTTTCCTTACTTTTTGAATAGTATTGGCCTGGGGAATTGATGAATAATTATACCATCAGAGAAAAGGTGGAGCTGCTTTCTCATAATCGTGAATAAAGCAAGACATTATGTGAATACAGTTGGATTCACAGCCAGAGGTTCAGGAATTTGCCGCAGTTGCCCTTCACTACAGAGAAGAAATGGCACCATTCAGAGGCGTGGGCGTGGTCTCGCTTATTCCTCTGCCCCTCCTTGTCTTTAAATGAGAGGGTGTATACTCCCCCACACTTCACTAACTTGCTGTTGCTCTTAAGCTATAGGTAACTTGTAAAATAAAAATGTATAGTGAGTCTTGGGGCCAAGTGGCCTATGTTACAGTAACCAAGAACAGTTTTCCAATTTGTTTTGAATGTGTAGTCTTTGTTTTTATTATACACTATCATGTTGGGAAATACTCACTTTGATTAATTACTACAAAGAGCAGCTATTAACTTGCTGTGCAACATGAACGTGCGTTTCATATATTTTTCCAAATGTGTAATTTTGAATGAATATTAAATGATGGATTAAATGATGTTCATCCACTATTTTATTTTTTCATTCACGTGGCATTTATTGGGTGCTTACCAGTGATAGGCACCATTGAAAACGATTTGTCCCTAACATCCGATTTAAACTTCAGAAGTGCATGGTGGTGGTAGTAGCTCCATCTTGCAGGTGAGAAAACCAAGACTCAAAGTCTCAGTCTTTTCATTCTTTGTTCAGCACCTTTCCACTGTGTCAGTCAGCCCTAAGTCTTTTATAATTAGATGTCACCTGACAATTGACCAGATAGGATTTAGGATCTTGTCACTGAATTCTGAATACATCTGTTAGATTATCTAACTATGCAAGCTGTTGATAGAGTTACAATAATTTTTAGATGTTTTTGGTATTTGAACTTTTTTGCTTAGTGACTGTTTTATATTACTTATTTACCTTTGTACTAAAACAAATGATAGCTTTCTTTAGATTACTCAGAAGCCTAGAATTCTTTGGGATTGCTAAGGAATGCTTTCAAGGAAATGTTATAAGATATAGTGTGGAATAATTATCTTTAAGTGTAAATCCAAATAGTACATTTTGACATATGTGCTTTGGTCAAAGGCAAGTTAAATTGGTTGGCCTTACAATCATTTCTTTTCTCAAATACTTTGGGGAAACAAGATAGTGTAAACTATGCATCGATTGATTTCTTGTGTTGTTTTGATTGAAATATAGAAGGTATATTTGGCTTCAGTATGGTCGGGGACATTTTGGCCTATAGAATTTGTAGATTCATTGTTTTTGCACATATTTTAAATTCCTGAATTCAGAACACCAAAAAAACCATGTTGAGTTTTGACTCAGATGCTGCTACTGAATTTTAACCACTGAATTAGATTGCAACCTACATGCTGTTAACTACTGAGCCAAGATGGAATCGACCACTGCATTGAGATCAGGGTTAGCAGTGGTGTCTGCACTTGAAGGAGTTGTAATAGCAGTGAACTTGTTTTCCATAATGGGATTTTTATTCTCTATTTTCAGTTTTAATGGTGATACTTTGATTTTAGGAGATTTTAACAGTGCACATTTTTTTGAGATTTTCATCGTAACTTTAAGAAAATAGTAAAACCATCCTATAGAAGTAGTTGCTTCCAAACGCAAATGTCCAGTGGAATGTTTCTGCATTGTTTTGGTGCGGTTTACTTGTTTTGTTTATAATCTCCTTAAAAGAAGAAGTCATTTGTCTTGGTGATATGAGCCTCTATCTTGAGTTCAAATGGTTGTGTAGTACGTGCATGAATTTGAAGTAATTCTTTTCTGATTTCTCTTCTTTGGAGTATTTTTGGAGAAGGGAATTTAAATAATTGTACCTTTCTGAATTTATTTTTTCTTTAACCTTAATAGGACTTGACCCCACCCAATTTAGAGTTCATCATTATCACAAAGATGAAGAGAATGATGCTCTCCTTGGTGGCCCAGCACAGCTCACGGATGAAGAGAAATACAGGGACTGTGAAAGGTTCAAATGTCCATGCCCTATATGTGGAACCGAGAATATTTATGATAGTGTCTTCGATGGTTCGGTTAGTTGCTTTTGTTTCTTTTGTTTGTTTGTTTGTTTTGTGAGTGAACTAGTATAAAGTCCATTTTCTCTCTACTATGTGTATAAAAAGGAAAAAGAAAACACAGGTTTTTATGTGTTTAAAGAATTTTAGCATCATATGAATTCTGCCTTCACAACTTACTTATTTCTGCTTGAAACCTCTTAATAGAGTATGCTTGAGTATTGTTTTTGGCTTCCTAGAATGCTTGGCCTTGGTTTTTTAAATGGAATCTCTTGAAAATTCTGAATTATCTTAAAGTATTTTTATTGTAATTCCTTAATTAGTAACCTGTATTTCTCCACTCCCAGCCCAATTTATTAAGACTTAGAGCAGTATTTTCCTTTATCTTAAATCAAGTTAATGGGAACTAAGTGTTTTTGAAAAGTTTTTGTTTATCTTTACACATCCCACTTGCCTCCTTTTTGACAAAGGTACTCTGATTATCTTTTCTGCTGTCTTTGCATATCAGGCATTAAAAAAGTCACAGGGAGACATTTCTCTAAAGAAGTACTGCCAAAAAATGTATCATTGACCTTGGATCAGAACTTGAAACTTGGCCAATCTACTTGATTCCACTGCAGTGTTATACATGTACTAGCCATTGGCAAATGAGTAGGCAGCAGAACCATGTAAAACCTTGAAACTGAAAGAAAATATGTCCTTTATCTAAATTAAAAGTAATTATTTTAAGTTAATTTGGACAAACAGCAGATGTTTTGCATTTTTTTGAATCAAAACAAAGCAGTCTTTGGAAGCAAGTGCAAGGAAGAGGCAGACACAGATCAGCAATACTTGCTAAATCCTTGAGTTTTGCTTCATTACAGCTGTAAATAAGATAGTTAATTGCATGGAGGCTTGACGACTTGCAGATGGGCTAACTGTGGAAGAGCCGATGTCAAGCTCTAAAATCTCTTCCACCTGGAATTGCTTCGTGTGGCGGGGTAGGGTTATGTACCAGATTGGAGCAGGAAACCAAGATGTTTAAGTATCAAGAAGGAAAACAAATGCTCCAGAAACCCCAACAGTTTTCCTGTATATTACATTTGCTTTGTCTTTGTTTAAAACAAAACAAAACGTTTTCTCCAACTACTAATAGTTCATTTTTTTCAAATTTTTACTCCTCCTCTCTCCCCTCCCCCAAATACATTTCATTTGTTGAGGGGCAGTGGTTATAGAAATTTTAGATTTGCTAAGCTAACAATAAGTGATCACTTTGTGGTGTAACACTTAATTTTTAGACTTTATTCTTAAAATTAAGTTGGCAATATGGAGCAAACTCTTGTCATTAACGCTCTTGCTTTGTCTTGGAATGAATTAAGTGCAAATTTAAATTATTGATCAGTATCTCTAGGAAGGATGTTTATTTCCAATAATGCGACTTCACTGGTATTTTCAGAGGGGAAACTATTTTATCCGTAGCCTGTCATGTATTGAATGTAAAAAAAGTAATTTCAGGGTTTTCCCTTTGGCTTTGTACTCCATTATGATGGTGGCAAGAGTAGAAGGTATGTGGTGACTGAGGGGATCTTTTGGAGGAAAATGGTTGAGAAAATAAGGTTAAAAACTTACCAATAAGATGTAAGAGGGAGGAGATATGGGGATATATGTATATGTACAGCTGGTAAACTTTGTTATACAGCAGAAACTAACACACCATTGTAAAGCAATTATACTCCAATAAAGATGTCAAAAAAAAAAACTTACCAATAAAATGAATTTAAAATATTGTACACCAGGACAGCATGTAAGTTTTTAAGCACAAGAAACCTTTTGTAACCTTTTGTGTACTTGTCTGTCTTGACTTCTGTAGGGAACCGATATGGAGCCCAGCTTGTATCGTTGCAGTAACATCGATTGTAAGGCTTCGCCTCTGACCTTTATGGTACAGCTGAGCAACAAATTGATCATGGACATTAGACGTTGCATTAAAAAATACTACGAAGTAAGTATCCATAATGAGTGTCTTACATATGCAACTTACTTAGGTTTGGTACTTGTTTTAAAATAAAATGATACGGTTTTTGTATGAAACTGTAGAATTTTGAAAAGACGGAGGAAAATGATTTGATTTTTCTGTTGGGCATTTCATCTCATTAATGAGCAGTATTTTTAGTAATGAAGTTTTTGCTTTTAAGGAAAAATGAGAATGTAATCAGGAAGTGTTTTAGTTTATTGCTGACTAAATAAAATGAAGTTAAATGGTCACTCAGATCTTCGATCAGAGGAGGAAAAATCAATATTACCTGTCTTTGGCAACTAGAGCCGTAAAATCATGTGTGGTGATTTTATTTCTTTTTTACTTTTTTAAAACTTTTAATTTTATATTGGAGTATAGTTGATTAACAATGTTGTGATAGTTTCAGGTGTACAGCAAAGTGATTCAGTTATACATATACATATATCTATTCTTTTTCAAATTCTTTTCCCATTTAGGTTGTTACATAATTGAGCAGGATTCCCTGTGCTATACAGTAGGTCCTTATTGTTTATCCATTTTAAATACAGCAATGTGTACATGTCAATCCCGAACTCCCTAACTATCCCTTCCCGTGTGGTGATTTTAATAAACTGCCAACTAGCTAACACTTTGTGTTTATGTGGTAATCTAAACCATTTCATAGCTTAGTTTTCCAAAGAAATCAGAATAAACATCTTTTAAATTTCAATGCTTTTGTCTAGCATTTTAAAGAAGAATGTCTAATTTTTATAAGTATATAGTAAAAATTCCAGAACAGTGAGTGAGCTGTCTGCATTAGAAAGAAGGCTCCTTTCAAAGTTTTTGTTTTGGTTTTTAACACATTTCATATGAATTAGTTTTTCTCTCTTCAAAAGTTAAAATTAAAAGAAAAAAACACCACATTTCCCATTTGATTTTTCTTAGTGTTTCATTATGTCATTTGTCATCTAAACAAAATTTCTGTTACTTGGAAGTTCACTGTAACTTAGGTAAAGAGGTTATGCTGGCAAGGCATTTCCCCAAAAATGCTCTGGTTCTATTAGGTAAGACTCTTGGCTTTGATCAATATCATCCTATAATTTCTACTTATATGTTAGTTAACATATAACATAGCATTATCTTCTTTAAAATCGAACTCATTAAATGAAAATCAAGTATTGGATCGTTAGGATGAAGAGTAAATGCATAGAGTTCTAGTCTTGTGATTTTGGAGTAGAATAATTTGTATTTGTCAAGAAAAAAGAACCAAGTAGGTTTGTCTGAAGATATTTTTAAAATAATAATTATGGCTACATTTTGGGAAATCTGAAACATTTTAGTGAATAATCCAGTGCTGTACTTAATGAACAGTTGGATGGGAATAAAGGTTATCTGTGGGTTCACATTCCGCAGTAGATGAAATGTTCAGCACGTGAAATGTTAGGCCTTTATTTAGCATGAAGAGTCCAAATCAAAACTATTCAGCTCGTTTACAGACCTCGTTGAGCAGAGCATGATTCTTGACTCTTGGGAAGAATTCTGAGTTTTCTCTCTGTGTTTAGTCTATCAAAATCTTCACCATGGAAATGTTAATACTAGAAGAAGCTCATCTATTTCCTTCTCTAAGAACGGGCAATCTGTTTTGACTAAGTTGAGAATAGGCAGAAAAAATGATCTTCTGAATAGTTAGAAATATGCCCTAACTGAAAGATTGATTTCTAACTGTGTGTGTGTGTGGTGTGGTGGTCGTGGTTATATAAGTATTTTTCAAGCTAAATAACCTAGTTTTAGGCATCCAGACATTTAACCCAAGGTTTCTATAGCATTTATTTTAATTGTCTACCAACCATCTCACTAACAGCAAGTTAGTTTTCCTGTCGTTAACTGCCCACTTGATTGACTTTCTTAAGGAATTTCTAATTAAAATACCCAAATGTCATTCCTACAGTTGAAGAATGATATGATTGTCCTCAAAATTAAGAACTTGTTTCTCTACTTTCTGTCCTTAGGCATATGTGATTGTCTGGGAGAGAAAGAAATCCATTATTCGTTCTTTTCATGGCCCCATGATGAACAAATGTTTCAAATATTCTCAAGATCAGAGCTTTTATACAGAAAGCTCATGCACCTCCAAGTTATACTTTATTGGTAGAGTGTTCTCTTTCTTCCTGACCCCAGACTTAAGTGAACTTTGCCAGTGGAGGGATATGGTGTTGAGTTTCTTTTGTTATCGTGCCTCAAGTGATCCTGATTACAGTTAGTTCAGTGTGATATACCAGCTGGAGATTAATACACCAAGTGTACTGGAGATAAGGATGTTGGTACTAAGTACTGAGATTAAGTGACTGTTCTCTGAAGCTAATGACCAAAAGAGTTCCCTCCTATTCTGCAAGTTAAAAAATGCTCCCCACTGGACATAAAGTTGTTAGTGGACTGAGAACAAGAGTCTCCATATTTTTTTCATTTTAGTTTTAGAATCACTGCAGGGAAGAACAACCTACGTTGAGAAAGGAGGCATCTCCATAAGGAGGGAGCTTTTGTAAGACAGTGGAGGAGTATAAGGTACTTGACCAAACACTGTAACCTGCCAAGGAACACAGTTCTAGATCACCAAGAAATCTGGCTGTCAAGAACAAAAGGGCCAAAGTTTAGGGTAACAAAGTATAGTTCTTAATCACTCTTCAAAAAATATACCACATCTTCTGTTATATTCTGTGGTGAATAAATAGCGCTGACTGAATAAATGTGATGCAGCAAACATTAAAATTTTTATATATCTGAGAATCAGTCTGTATCATAGTGTTTTAATATTGGCTCCTTTAATAGCAGGGGAAATGCTTTTTTCTCTCACCATATAGCAATGATTGTATCCTTCGGATTCTTGTTTCATAGAACATTTAAATTTCTGTATACATAGAAATACAAGAAGCACCAAGCAAGGATATTTCAAGTAATATATTAATTTCCTTAGGAGGAAAACAACTCTAATGCTTTATCTCTAGATTTGATGAAGCATTGGAAGACTTTGAGGCAGCACAGAAAGCTCTAATTCAGAGTTGATTTCATGCCCCTGTCCTAATTGGTTCCTCTATACAAAGTTAAAATTGAACTGGTATTTTTTTGAAAATCATAAAAAGCCAGTTTAAAGACTGTATCTCTAAGCTTTTAAGGATGTTTTTAAAAGACTCAATTTTACAGTGAAAAACTGATATGTGTTTCCCCTCCCCTTAAATTCTGCTTCAGAAGAGCAAATAGACACACACACACACACACACACACACACGGAGAGAAACACTAGCTAATCTAAATTGGGAAATGAAGAGGGCTTTTTTTAAGCATGAAAATTTCATCATCTTGTCAGCTGGCAGAATGCCTGCTGTGTGGATTCACAAAGGCTAAGAATTACACTTTCATGAAATTTTCCTCACTAACTGCCCTGGTTAATTTGAAAGATAACCCACTGTTCTAATTCATTCCTCAATTGGGCGGTGCAGGTTTTATCTTTGATCTGACAAAGCATTTGTGTTAATCGTTTTGGCCCTCCAGTAGACACTCTTGGGATTGTGCTTTTACAATAAATGTGTCTGTGATAGCTCTTTAGTCTATTATACTTACAATAGATCCATAGAACTGGTAATTAATTCTCCACTGCTTTGGAAATGGGAAGAATAGGTGTAGCTCTGTCAAGTGCTGCTGGGAAGTTTGTTTAGCTGGTTCATTTTTGAAGTGTTCCCCTCAGCCATCCATGAAGCAGCCGCAGAAGAGAATGTGAGATTGAGATGCTGCCTACCCGGAAGACTTGCTGATAAATGGGAAATCTGACCCCTCTTGGTACCTGGGAGGGGGGTAGTGGGTCATTTACTTTCATCTCAAGTACTATTAGTTATAATGTACATTAAACCCTCATTTTAATACTTAAAGAGCCATTCGTTTCTAAAGGTGGATAGTCAACTGAAATATCCTCCTCAATTCCCATTGATGGCTTATGCAGGTTTTAGAGTGTTCCAGTGGGGCGAAATGTATTTCTCACCAGCCTTGTAGTGTTTCCAGCGACTTGTAAAGGAGCGTTACTTGGGGCACTTCACTATGATTTTTAAACAGAGGTATTGCTGGCCCTGCATCTAGAAAAATTAACAGTTAACAGCTAGTCAGTGCTATGCATATGATAACATTGATTAGTTGCTAGGACCAGAAATAGGTGATTGAATTCCTTAGAAATTTGCTATTGGTTTTACAGTCTCAAAATTTTCCTGACATAAGCTTTCTGAGGACAGGACCTGTGCTTTCTTTGGTGTCTCATCTGTGATCTCTGCTCCAGCCGTTTGCTCTCAGTAGTGTATGCATTTTAATGTTTAGTAATATACTTTCTTGTTTTTTCTTTAAATTCTTTTTCGCACTGCTATCATATTGACAGAAGATTTATTAGTGGTTCACAAGATTCTCAGGCTAACACAAGACTCCACATTAATTTAAGGTCATGAAAGCATTAATATAGCCCTTTGTTACCCTGTCTTTATTTTATGTCACTGAATACTGTTGGTTTCAGTATATGCCCATCTCCAAGTTCATAGCCTTAATTTGTTTTCTCGCCAAACCAAGTGTCAGGCAAAGAGGCATTGGCCAGAAATATTTTTATTAAGATGCAAAATCACATCGTGCAGAAACGTACTCTCATTGTCCTGACACGAGAGTCTCACTCCTACTACACAAGGTGGCAGAGAGTGGATGCCTAGCTGTTCTTCCTCTCATACTCCTGCTCTCTCCCTGTATTTTCCCCATTTCTTTCTCGGTCTATTAATTGTGGTATAAGTCACATTTTAAAAATCTCTGTTGGACCCACTTTTTTGAGGAATTCCAAAAATAGTGTCCAGTGTCACTTGCCTCATGATGCATAGACTTTCTTATGCTCATGTGTGTGAGCACCTAGTAAAGAAGGGAGCATTTGGCCAACGATACTGTGAGTCCCTCTAGAAGACAGCACACATCCAGGAAGTGGAGTGGGATGTTTTGTGGTATATGAAAAATCCACGTTAATTTTGTTTTTTCACCTTTGCAAAAAAAAAAAAAAAAAAAAGAAAATGACGCTTGTTAAGTTTGGAATGGATATGCATTCCTTAAAAACAAAATTAATAACAACCACCAAACATAATGTTTTTAAGCCAGAAGTTGAATCTGAGGACAGGACCTTAAAAGTGCAGGGAGGGCAGGGTGAAGTATTGGTTAATATATTTGCTCCACCAAAATACACACCCACTCAGCCTCACAGGCAACAGAATCCATGGTGTCCAACAATGCTTGAAGGAGGATCATTTCTTTAGGAATACACAGAGCTCAATTAGTAAATAAATCTAATAATTAAAGATGAAGCAGCCTCTCACCACATCGCCGCCCCCATCCCCACCCCCACCTGTGTAATTTACTTATAGAGCCACTCTTACTTCCATTGCCTTTTGCCTTTCAAATGTAGCAGTACTTCATGACAGCTATCTTGTGCGGGCGGATCTGAGGGTTTTAGAGCCATGCAATGATGTTCAGTAACTCTGTCTTGTTCAGCTGCAAATATTCGGTGTTCAATAACCCTCAAAATTTCTCATTTCTTACCTGTGGTGATGTGGGCTGATAGTTTTTAGGTTGTAGGTTGCAATATGCAGTAGTCTCACAGGTACATTAGTTCAAATAGTTTAAACTCTAAGCACCAGTGGAATTATTGTTTATCTCCTTGCCTCTGCATTTATATTTAGAACATTTAAAAAGAATAAATTGGGTTTCTTTTTTGTAAAGACTCTTAACAGCATAATTATAAGTGGTACAAAAGGCATGCAAAGAAGCAGTAGATATCCATCCCACCCATTCAGCATCCCAGGCAGTGCAATCCATGCTGCCCAGCGGTGCTTGAAGAAGGATCATTTCTTTAGGAATCCGTAGAACTCATCTTAAATCTTGTTAAGACAAAACAAAAGAATTAGTATTTCTTTTTGCTCCACACCATTTGATAGGGAAGTTTAGCATAAATGAACACCACGGACACCAGTTGCTTTTTTTAAATGCAGTATTCTAATACCAGGGCCCATTGATGGAGGATTGGTGTGTTTTTATTAGTGAATGGCTGTTTTTTCTTAAGTATGAGTATCCACCAAGCTGATTTTCAGTCAGGTATAACATTTTACTGCAACACCATGGTGTGTTCTACAGAAAAACTAAGAAGTAGAATCTTATTATAAGTAAATGTATTATTGTACAAATCTAAGGGACTAACAGGTCAAATCTAGTCCCCTAAAATGTGCCAGCTGCGTGTTCTACACAAACAGCGTTAACATGGTATGAATATTAGTTGTTATAAAGGAGTTCCAGTATGTTGTAGAACTTAGTGTTTGTCTAAGTATAGACCACAAACCATATATCAACAAATTAAACTTGAACTGTTTCAAAAAAAAAAAAAAAAGGAGTTCCAATAAGCAAATTGAATCAGGTACAGCCTTATATGCCACCTGACTTTTAACCTTCATAGAATAACCAACGTTCCTTGTACTCTCTATATTTATCACAACACCTCTTTATCTTTTGTTTTGTTTAATCTTAACCTTATTGCATGGACCCTATTTGGGGAGGCGCAGAACTAGAGCGTGATCTTGAGGAACTAGGAGGGAACCCACACCAAATTCTCAGGTGCCCTGACCACAGGGAACACTGGCCTCAGATCTTTCTGCAGGGCCTGAGCTCGGGCCATAGCCTGTCTCTTGCCCATGTCATTCCCCACATGTGCATATATTCCTCCTCCGAGAGCTTTTTGTCAGAGGTGGAGGCTGTCGTAGCCACTGCCCTTGCCTGTTCTTTCCTCCTGTTCGGAAAGCTTAGCACTTGCTTGTACCAGTTTTCAGAGCAGCCCCTGCTAGCCTCGCGATAGACTGTGAGGTTTTGTACTCGAACACCTGGTCAGAGTTCTTTTCTAGTCGTCTAGCGGTTTAGTAACTTCTCGAAGCCACCGTTTTGTAGCTGATAAGACAGCGATAGTGATAGTACCTGGCACATCAGGTCATAAGAAAGACTGCATGGGATGATGCATCTGCAGTGCTTAGTGCCTCAAGAGCACTCGCTGTTAATGTTCATTATTCTGTTCTGAGGTAACAGTGGATGACATGGCTCGGTCGGGTTCCTCAGCGTGCTCCGCCCCCGCCCACTCCCGCCCTGAGATTCAGCCCTGGGCTGGGGCCTCGCTGCCTCGTCTTTCCGAGGCATCCATCTGGAAGCTTCCGTTGTCTCGCCGCTCTCCCCCCCACCCCCCCCAAGTCAGAACGATACCACTCCGCGCTGTCCTTGCTCCTGGCCCTCCCTGCACTTTGCCAACATGGGAGTTTCCTTTTCAGTGTTGGTGAATGTGGCCCCAAAGTCAGCTTTAGGAAGGTACACTGATAAGGGCAGCTTGAGGAAGTGGCTAAAAGCAAGGAAGGGACACTAGGCTCTTAAGTCCTCCAAGGCCCAGCACCCAGTATTGTACCTAACCTGATCGTTGCTCAGTAAAAAGTTATTGAATGAGTCATGCTATTCTGAGAGACTGGTGCTATCAAGTGACTTTCCCGGGTTACAAATAGCAGCATCAGGACTGTGACCATCCTTGGGGACCCTAGTCCAGAATTCTGCTCATCACATACGGTAAGACAGCTGTTGATGAGTAACAAGTTGCACGCCATCCTCACTGCAGTCCCTCTTTCAGTAGGATGCCTCCAGAGCCCTGGGCGTGAGCCTCACAAGCTAAGCCAGGCCACAGGGCTGGCAGGGACATGAGTCCAGAAAGCTGATTACAGCTGCCCAGCCAAGGACCAGCGCGGCCACTGAAGGGGCGCCTGGGGTTTCGGCGGCTTCTGATACGGTTCGCCTCCTCTGAAGGGAAAATTGGAGGTTTTTTGAAATGCTCAAGACATGCCATAGGAGTTGTCAAATATCTGAAAACAAGTGGGTAAAAACAGAAAACTGCTTGTGCCGAAACGGTAGAATTCCTTTTTCAGATTGATTTCTCTAACCTTGGATCTTTAGGAAAAATTCAACTTCAGGTCTAACTCCAGTCATCTAGAGGTGTACTGTCTTGTAGTAGAGTAAGACACTGAACCAGAACAAATTTCATTTAACCTTTCAAAAGTGAGATTCTCACACCGTTGACCTTCTTGACTTCAAGGAGCAAAACGGAGCTCTCCGTTCTCTGCTGCACAGGTAAAACGAGAGAGGGGAGGGGAGCGCCTCAGGCAATGCGTGTCTCTCAAACTTGGCTTGCTTAGAAAGTATACGTTACGGTTCACACGTGGAAATTGGCCCTTTGCAGATAGTTACAGATACGAATTTCCAGATTGTTCTGTCTAGCTTACTCTCGTGTTAAATGGAATAACTGTATTTCTGTTCAAGAGGGATTTAGTTCAGCTGCCTTTCCATGGTACCATAGAAAAATTCTCAAAGCCTGGATTCCAAATACTACTAATGAAAATTAGAGCACCAGTATTTTCTAATTGGTGGGCGTTGGTTTGTTTTGGGCTTGGTGTGCGTCAGGTATGACTTTACCATATGCTCATACCAACACCTACGATGTGTTGGTCTTAGCTGGGTTTTGAAAAGCAGTATATAACTTTCCTGGTTCAAAACTCATTTGACCCTTGGTACTCCCTCAGAAATATTTTTGGTTTCTACCATGTTCCAGCATATGATAACTCTTCTGTTAGAGTTTTGTGACGTACATTATGCAGCTTGTTTTCTGAAAGATCCCCAGCCTCATTCACATTGCACAGGTGCTCAGGCTCCTTGGCTGTTGGAGAAGCTCTTCGTGTTGCTGGGAACCTAGGTGATTTGCTAGCTTGGCTCTCAGGAGCCTGTGTAGCCAGCCTTCAGTCTCCATCCACCAGCAAAGAATGTTTAAGAATCATGTCAGGAAAAAACCCAAACTGCCCAGGATTTATGTCTATATATATACTAAAGATTTAGAAACCATGTGGATGAAGTCACAGATAATCTTTTGAGGATAATTTCTTTCAACTGCAGCTTTTCATCTAGTCACGCTCAAGAGCCACTCCTTTCAGGAACTGATCAGCAAAGAAAGACCAAAGGAGAGTAGTCTAGTACCAAGAAAGACCTGATTAGGGCTTCCCTGGTGGCGCAGTGGTTAAGAATCTGCCTGCCAATGCAGGGGGCACAGGTTTGATCCCTGGTCCGGGAAGATCCCACATGCCGCGGAGCAACTAAGCCCGTGCGCCACAACTACTGAGCCTGCGCTCTAGAGCCCATGTGCTCCACAACAAGAGAAGCCATGACATTGAGAAACCCACGCACCACAACAGAGTAGCCCCCGCTTGCCGCAACTAGAGAAAGCCCACACACAGCAACAAAGACTCAGCACAGCCCCAAAATTAATTAATTAATTAAAAAGAAAAGAAAGACCTGATTAAATTTTCACAGCCTAATGGCTTCTCATGCTGATGAGTGTATGCAATGTTATATAGCACAGTGGTTCTCAAACCTTTCGTTCTGTGGGACCCTGCACACTCTTAAATTTACTGAGAATGGCAGAGTTTCTGCTTATGTGGGTTATATTTATTTATTTATTTATTTATTATAACATGTTTATTGGAGTATAATTGCTTTACAATGCTGTGTTAGCTTCTGCTTTATAACAAAGTGAATCAGCTATACATATACATATATCCCCATATCTCTTTCCTCTTGCGTCTCCCTCCCTCCCTATCCCACCCCTCTAGGTGGTCACAAAGCACCGAGCTGATCTCCCTGTGCTATGCAGCTGCTTCCCACTAGCTATCGGTTTTACATTTGGTAGTGTATATATGTCCATGCCACTCTCTCACTTTGTCCCAGCTTACCCTTCCCCCTCCCTGTGTCCTCAAGTCCATTCTCTGGTAGGTCTGCGTCTTTATTCCTGTCCTGCCCCTAGGTTCTTCATGACCTATATTTATTCATATTTACTAAGTTATAAATTAAAACTGAGACATCTACAAACTGTTAACCCACTTATAAGCAACAATAAGCCTATTATATGACAAAAAAATAACTACGTATCTTACAAAGCAAAATAATTTAGTAAGAATAGTGGTATTGTTTTAAATTTTTGCAAATCTCTTTGATGTCTGGCTTCAAAAACAGCTGGATTCTCATATCTGCTTCTGCATCCAATCTATTGTGATATGTTGTTGTGTTGTTTTGGTGGAAGTATATGAAGAAAATTTGGCTTCACACAAGTATGAAGCTGGAAAAGATAGTATTTTAATAGCCTTTTCCATTAATAGTGGGTATTCTTTTTTGTCACTACACCAAACCTTGTAGCATGGTAGTTTCTTTTTTTTTTTAATTTCTTTATGCAAATCAGTACTTTTAAAAATTATTATTAATTTATTTATTTTTGGCTGTGTTGGGTCTTCGTTTCTGTGTGAGGGCTTTCTCTAGTTGCGGCAAGCGGGGGCCACTCTTCATCGCGGTGCGCGGGCCTCTCACTATCGTGGCCTCTCCCGTTGCGAAGCACAGGCTCCAGACGCGCAGGCTCAGTAGTTGTGGCTCACGGGCCCAGTTGCTCCGCGGCATGTGGGATCTTCCCAGACCAGGGCTCGAACCCGTGTCCCCTGCGTTGGCAGGCAGATTCTCAACCACTGTGCCACCAGGGAAGCCCCGCATGGTAGTTTCTTAAAGGTTATTTCCAATGTGGAATCTGAAACCATATCAGTAAGCCTTTTGTACTCTGGTACATTAACATCCAGTATCTTGAATGGTATATAACATTGTATTTCTGTTTTCCAAATATTTGACAATGAGCGTATATTACTTTTACGGGGGATGGTGCTGATTACATTTTGAAATTTATATACAGTACAGTTCACTCTCTGGTGTACAGTTCTGTGAGTGTTTACAAATGCATGAGAGTCATGTTACTGTTACCCCAATCAAGATACAAAACACGGGCTTCCCTGGTGGCGCAGTGGTTGAGAATCTGCCTGCCAATGCAGGGGACACGGGTTCGAGCCCTGGTCTGGGAAGATCCCACATGCCGCGGAGCAACTGGGCCCGTGAGCCACAATTACTGAGCCTGCGCGTCTGGAGCCTGTGCTCCGCAACAGGAGAGGCCGCGATGGTGAGAGGCCCGCGCACCGCGATGAAGAGTGGTCCCCACTTGCCACAACTAGAGAAAGCCCTCGCACAGAAACGAAGACTCAACACAGTCATAAATAAATAAATAAATAAATAAATAAAAGAACGTGAATTTCTTTAAAAAAACAAAACAAAACAAAACAAAACTTTAAAAAAAAAAAAAAAGATACAAAACACATCTATCACCCACACCCCCTTTCCACAATTCCCTTGTGCTACTTCATTCAGTTGCACTTTTTTTTTTAAAAAAATTATTTATTTATTTATTTATTTATTTATTTTTGGCTGCATTGGGTCTTCACTGCTGTGCACAGGCTTTCTCTAGTTACGGCGAGCAGGGGCTACTCTTTGTTGCAGTGCGCGGGATTCTCATTGCAGTGGCTTCTCTTGCCACGGAGCAAAGGCTCTAGGCACGCGGCCTCAGTAGTTGTGGCTCACAGGCTCAGTAGTTGTGGAGCGCAGGCTTAGTTGCTCCACGACATGTGGGATCTTCCCGGACCAGGGCTTGAACCCGTGTCCCCTGCACTGGCAGGTGGATTCTTAACCACTGGGCCACCAGGGAAGTCTTCAGTTGCACTTTTAAAATAAGTTCATTCAAAAGGCTAACCTCACATCATATGCTGAGTCCTACCACTTTTGCTTATGAAGTGTCATGTTTTCCATCCATGGCATTATCTTCCATCTGGGACCCACCCCTCACCTCCATACGGAATATGCTGCCACCATTCTCAGAGATGTGCAGAATGAAACTTTGTAATATATGTGTTTCTTTGCTTAGCTAGGAGTGGGTAGGTACTTGATCTGTGAATATAAAATTAAATTCTAAGGACAACTCCCCCACAGATAACACTGAAGAAAAATTCTAACATATCCGTTGGAACTTCATCAGAAGAGAAATTTTAGATCTGAGGATTTGAGAAAGAAAATTAGGTCGTATCTTCAACTCAGTTACTTTCATTCAATGGGTCATGAAGACAGAACCCCAGCAGCATGAGCAGTGGGTCCAGCACTCAAGTAATTATATCCCCTACTCCAGCTTCCTAGAAATGAAACCTAGATATTGAGCCACTTAAAAGGAAGACTTAATTTTCCTATATTCAAATGTGCACCCATTTTAACCTACCCATGTCTATAGCAGTTTGCTGTTTTACAAATTCTAGCACATGTATAGATTTATATAACTACCACCACATTCAGGATACAGAATAGTTATATCGCCCCTAAAAACTTCCTCTTGCTATCCCTTTATAATCACACGTTCCTTCCCACCACTAACTCTGTCTGTCATGGATGGATCAGTAATGGATCTGTTCTCCTCACTATATTACTGTCTTTCCAAGAATGTCATAGAAATGGAATCACCTAGTACACAGCCTTTGGGACTGTCTTCCTTCATGTAGGTTGTTCCTTTTATTACAGAATATTATTCCAGTGTATGGATGTATCAGTTTCTTTGATCCAGTTACCCACTGGAAAGTGTTTGGCCAGTTTTTAGCAGTTACGAATTCGGCTTATATAAACATTCGTGTATAGGATTTTGTGTGATCATAACTTTTCATTCTTATAGGTTAAATAGCCAGGAGTAGAATTGCTGGCTCATATGTTAAGTGTATTTTTACCCTTTTAAAGACATTGCCAAAATTTTTCAGAGTAACAGCACCATTTTTCATTACCACTAGCAGCATATGAGAGTTCCAGTTTCTGGGCATCCTCATAAGCTCTTGGTATCGTTGGTGTTTTTTATTTTAGGCATTCTAATAGGTGTGGGCAGTATCTCTTCATGGTTTTAACTTGCATTTCCCTGATGGTTAGTGTATTTATATTTGCCATCCTTGTCTCATTTTTGGTGAAATGTCCAAATTTTCCCCCATTTTAAAATTTGCATTATTTTCTTACTGTTGAGTTTTGAGTTCTTAATATATTCTAGATACAGGTCCTTTGTTGGATATGTGATTTGCAAATATTTCCTCCCATTCTGTAGCTTGTACTTTCATTCTCTTAATGCTGTGTTTCACAGAACAAACTTAAAAATTTTTTTATTTTATAGATCTTGCTTTTGGTCTAATGTCTTAAGAATTCAAATTTTATGTCTAGATCTATGATCCATCTTGAGTTAATTTTTGTGTAAGGTATGAGGGTTAGGACAAGGTTCATTTTTTGTGGGGGGAGGGTCTATGTAAGTCCAATTGTCCTAACACCACTTACTGAAAAGACTGTTCTTGCACCTTTGAATTGCTTCTGTACCCTTGTCAAAAACCGTTTGAGCATACGTGTGTGGGTCTATTTCTGGACCCTCTGTTCTCTTTCATTGATCTCTGTGTTTAGCCCTTTGCCAACATCGCAGTCTGGATTACTGTAGCTGTATAGTAAGTCTTATGTAGTGTGATTCCTCCATTATATTTTTTTAATAGAATGTTTTAGCTATTCTAGTTCTTTTGCCTTTCCATATAAATTTGAGTCAGCTTGTCTATCAACAAAAAAAGTCTTGCTGGGATTTCTTTTGGAATTATATTAAATGTATATGTTACTTTGAGGACAGTTTTTTAAATCTTTTTATTTATTTTTATTATTATTATTATTATTTGGCTGCGTTGGGTCTCTGTTGCTGTGCACGGGCTTTCTCTAGTTGTGGTGAGTGGTGGCTACTCTTTCATTGTGGTGCACGGGCTTCTCTTTGCAGTGGCTTCTCTTGTTGCAGAGCACAGGCTCTAGGCACGCGGGCTTCGGTAGTTGTGACACACGGGCTTAATTGCTCCGTGGCATGTGGGATCTTCCCAGACCAGGGCTCGAACCCATGTCCCCTGTATTGGCAGGCGATTCTTAACCAAGCTCCACTAGGGAAGTCCCCTTTGAGGACAGTTGACATCTTTTATTATGTTGAGTCTTCCAGTCTGTGAACATGGAATGTCTCTTCATTTATTTAGGTCTTCTTATTTTTTCATTAGCATTTTGTAGTTTCCCGCATAAAAGTCCTATATGTGTTTTTTTTAGATTTATACCTAAAGGAGTTCATTTGGGGAAAGTTTTTGTTTGTTTCGTTTTTTGCTTTTTTAATTTTGGTTTCTAATTCTACTCCCTAGTATATAGCATTACAGCTATAGAAATTTTTTTTGACATTTCTATAGTTAAGAGAATTACAGGTGAATCAGTTAGTTCTCAAAAGACCACTGAGGACCCATGAAACATTAAAAATAACCTGCATAAATACATAATTAATATGCAGCCTTTAACATTTATTTTACAAATCTGTATTTATTGGCCCAAATATTTGGCCACATAATAGCGTTGAGTTTTTAAAAAACACCAGCTTATGTAGTGTAGTGTCACTTATGTAAAATTTTTGTATATGTGTATGCTTAAAGAAATTTCTAGAAGGATTTTACCATAGGTCAGAAACCATATCTGAGTGGTGAAAAGTTTAGGTGAATTTTATTTTTTCCATATTGCTTTTCTCTCTTTGAATATTTCATAATAGGGATTGTTTTTATCAAAATAGTGAAGCTGCTTAAAAGAGAAAGGAAAAATAAAACAGTGCATTTTAATATGGTCCTTACCAGTAAATAAGGATAGTATAGACTCCAGTCCTATTTGAGAATTAAGTCCTTGCATCCTAGAAATATTGATGTTGCCCCAGCCATTTTAAGATTCTAAAATTTCATACTGAAAACCAGAGGAACATTTTGAGACAGATGGAACATTCCAAGAATGCTGCATTAAAAATTTTTTTTCACCACAGCATTTCTTTTTTATCATATGCCTGTCTCTGTATCAAGCAGACAGTAGATCTCAACCTTGGCTGCACATTACAATCACCTGGATGGGTTTTTTGTGTGTGTGTGTGTGTGTTTTTAAGGTTTATCTGAACCAGGTCTTTCTTTTTTTTATTTTTTATTATTATTTATTTTATTTTTGGCTGCGTTGGGTCTTCGTTGCTGCGCGTGGGCTTTCTCTAGTTGCGGCGAGCGGGGGCTACTCTTCGTTGTGGTGCGCAGGCTTCTCATTGCGGTGGCTTCTCTTGTGGCAGAGCATGGGCTCTAGGCACACGGGCTTCAGTAATTGTGGCTCACGGGCTCTAGAGCGCGGGCTCAGTAGTTGTGGTGCACGGGCTTAGTTGCTCCGCGGCATGTGGGATCTTTCCGGGCCAGGGCTCAAACCCGTGTCCCCTGCATTGGCAGGCGAATTCGTAACCACTGCGCCACCAGGGAAGCCCACCTGGATGGGTTTTAAAAAGAGTGTCTGATGGGTCAACCCACCCTGGAACGTTAGGTTAGAATTTCTGAGGGTAGGTAAGGGCCCTAGTGTTTTTAAAAATTCCCCCCTGTGATTACTAAACTTTTCAAAAAACACATGTTGATGAATTCTAATGTAATGTATGAGAACCACTAAGTATTTTAAATGTGATTTCTATATATGACCTCTATGGTTATTATTATATATATGATTTCTATATATTCATATAGTTCTATATATGAAGTTATGAGAATAAAAGGTATATATGCTTTCACACGTGTATCAAGTTAAATGTGTACTTAAAAATGAGAAGGGGGAAGAGCCACACAAATTATTTTATGGAAAGCTCGTTAATTTGCATTTCAGGTGAACGGTAGAAGATTATTAATGGGCTCTTCCAGTGGAGCATGGTGCCAACAACAAAATGCTTGCAATTGCTTGTGTTATAATCAATATTCAGTATATTATGGTACACATTTATAAACTAATTGTTAAGCTTTTAAACTTGGCATATAGAATTACTTTTAAATGTAATTTTATTTTAAATTGCTTTCACTTTTTCCTCATTTTTCAATAAAATCATACATTTGATAAATCAAATTTTCCTTAAAAAAAATGAGAAGGGAATTAAATTTCTAAAACAAAATGAATTCTAATGTGACCAAAATTAATTGTATGAAAGTAAAAAGCCCATAGCATCTTTAATACTATGGGGTTTTTTTGGCTCTGTTGGGTCTTCGTTGCTGTGCGCGGGCTTTCTCTAGTTGCGGCGAGCGGGAGCTACTCTTCGTTGTGGTGCACTGGCTTCTCATTGCGGTGGTTTCTCTTGTTGCGGAGCACGGGCTCTAGGTGCACGGGCTTTAGTAGTTGTGGCTCGCGGGCTCTAGAGCGCAGGCTCAGTAGTTGTGACGCACAGGCTTAGTTGCTCCGTGGCATGTGGGATCTTCCCGGACTAGGGCTTGAACCCGTGTCCCCAGCATTGGCAGGCAGATTCTTAACCACTGTGCCACCAGGGAAGCCCCCATAGCATCTTTAATATTTCCACATTTTTTGTGAGAATTTGCCATCCTTGTTAAGTCTTCAGGTGTATCGCTGACACTTGACAAATGGCAGATAATTAGCATTGCTCAACCTTGTCTCTTCTCTGGTGTGGATATGATTGTATAAACCTAGGCTGAGGAATATTTGTGTATAGAAATGTCATCTTCCCTGTATCTCTTCTAGGAGACCTCCTGTATAATGATTTCATGACATCATCTGATCCTGCGTATGCCGAGGAATTATGTTCTTTACAACATTTTAAAGTGGTTCTGAGATCTGCAGTCTTGTCACCACCCTCTCAGTCTTGACTGTGACTCACCATAGTCTCTTTCTGAGTAGCTTCACCCTCGTTCTGTAGGAAGTGCATAGTTTTGCCTAGGCCTAGCACTCTATGAGCAGGGTCCAAAAATCAACATGGCCAGGGGAGATGTTGGTCAAAGGGTACAAAGTTGCAGTTACATAGGATGAATAAGTCTAGAGATCTAATGTGTACAGTACGATAGCTATAGTTAATAATACCGTATTGAAGACTGGAAATTTTCTGAGAGTAGATTTCAGGTGCTCTCATCACAAAAAAAAAAAAAAAAAAAAGAAGTAGTAGAAACTATGTGAGGAGAAGATAATATTAAGTAGCTTGATTTTCGTAATCATTTTACTATGTATATCAAGTCATCATGTTGAGCACCTTAAATATATACAATTCTTATTTAAAAAAATAAAATTACAGTAAAATAAATGGGACAGTCCCTAGGCTGCATTTCCCAGTGTTCCTCACAGGAATCAGATAATAGGAATGGGATTCTGCAACCCCCTCAGTATGCAGCAATTCAAATGAAAATAGACTGTCCATCTTTTGAAATGTTTTGGGCTTTTTCTTGCAAACTGGTTTACTTAGCTCCCTGTCTTTAGGGCTGTCAGGACCTTCCTCCCTAAACAGTTTTTTCATGATCTCACCTACCAAAAGTATTAAATGTCCCTTAAAGAAAGAGACAAGTGATTTGAAAAGGAGAGGATTCCATTATGGTAATATACATTGTATATTACACAGTGCATTGCAATTTTCAAAGCATTTTCACAACCTTTCCTAATGTGTTCGTCACAGTAATCTTGTGAGGTACATAGAGTGATACCCTCCAGCATGTCCTAACCTAGGATGATAGAAGCCCTCAGGTTGCCCATGTTGGATGTCATGGTGTTTGTATTTCTCTTACTGTCACATTGCCTTTTCCTCCATTCCCACAGATTTAATTCACTTCTTGGTCCTCTTAGCTTTCTTTTTTTGTTTTTTCCCTTTTTTTGGCTGTGTTGGGTCTTTGTTGCTGTGCACGGGCTTTCTCTAGTTGTGGCGAGCAGGGGCTACTCTTTGTTGCGGTGCGCAGGCTTCTCATTGTGGTGGCTTCTCTTGTTGCGGAGCACGGGCTCTGGGCATGCGGGCTCAGTAGTTGTGGCTCGCGGGCTCTAGAGCGCGGGCTCAGTAGTTGTGGCGCACGGGCTTAGTTGCTCGGCTGCGTGTGGGTTCTTCCCGGATCAGGGATCGAAGCCGTGTCCCCTGCATTGGCAGGCAGATTCTTAACCACTGTGCCACGAGGGAAGTACCATCTTAGCTTTCTAATTGATCTTCCTGTCTTGGCCTATTCCCTTATCAGTCCACTGTCCGCACTGTTCACAGGATTACCTTCCCAAAATAGGGTTAATGATGTTACCTTGCATTTTAAAAACCTTCAGAGGATTCTCATTTCTTACAGATTGAAATTCAAATTCCTTAGCGTGGCATTAGTCCCCAAGCTAGTCTTGCCGCCTTCTTCTGCATCCTCATTGCCCACCGTAGGTTATCTGCATGCTGCCCAGGGAGGGGGGGCTTGGTATTCCTCCAAGTTCCCACGTGCTTTTCTCCCTCCCTGCCTTCACCCCTGCCATCTTCTCTGCCTGGAATCCCCTGCCCGCACTCACATGGCCCCAGCTTGCGAAATTCTCCTTACACCTTCAGCGGCACGGTCTCTGGAAAGCTTTCCTTCCTCAACTCTACAGGCAGAATGTCCTCTCTCCTGTGTGTCCATAACCCCTGAACACAACGTGGGACGGCATCTATCGGCAAGCAGCTCTCTCCTGCACAGACGGCAAGCTCCTGGTGAATGCAAGCTGTACTGTTGAGTGCCTTATTTCGCTTCATGTCCCCGGAGTAGAGCAGAGCTCCAGGGACATGGCAGACGCAGGACTTGTTTATTTGAGTGAGGGAGTGATTTTTAGAACCTTCAGAAAGGCTGTGGGTGGTATTTAATGGAATAGCCAATTAATTCCTATTTTTTATTATTAATGACCCCACACTCAGTGGACAGTATTTTCTGGAATGTCAGCTTCAATCTCTCTCACAATGTAAATTTCAGTCACCTTAGGAATCTCAAGAAGTTGTGTGTGTGTGTGTGTGTGTGTGTGTGTGTTACAAAGATGTGGTTTTTTTTTTTTTTTTTCAAAGATGTGGTTTTGATCTTTTCTTTTATCTAATAGCACTCCTACCTGTCCCCCAGACCATGACCAGGAAACTGGCTTGTTAGTGGCAGGGCTGGTTTTGGAACTCCTGTTGGCGTAAGCTCTCTTAACACTGGCAGTCATAGCTTTTTCCTGTTAACAGCATAGCTAAATACCCAGACATACAGCTTTGAGAAGCCCTTAGCGCCATGTCTGTGCTTGGGTGTTTGTCTCTTTTTGTGTGCTCTTCCTTAGCCCTGGCATACACAAATGCGCTCTTGCAGAAGAGTAATGGGGCCCAGTTGGCTTTTGCCTCCTGTTGGAGAGTTGTTCTATTTATTGGTCATCATATGCTCAGTGGTGCTGGTGACACATTAGGGAAAATCAGGATAGGTGAGAAAGTGGCTAATAGGATGTGAAATCTAGACTTCTGTAGGGGGCCTCAGAAAAGCTCATCATATCCAAGTTTAACAGATAACTTGAATTTGTGATATAGAATTAAATATTTTTGGACAACAGTGATGCAGTATATCATTTCCATTCTGAAGTTGGTAGTAAAAGCAACTCTGTGGGAATAAGCTAGAGCAAGGGAATGGACACGAGTTCAGATGACTTTTTTTGTCAGACCATCGCTAGCAGTTCATAGAACAGCTGTACTTTTTTTTGCTACTTTCCTCCCTTTTTTTCTTAAGCAAGTAGAGTGCAGTGCAATTTGCAACAATTGGAACCTTCCAAAAGACAACCAACCAAACAGATAATAAACCAAAAAGAAGAGAATCACCCAAGGCACACACTGGGTAGCAGCCCTGTCTGAGCAGCGTCAGACTCCTAGGGCAGCAGTACCCCCCACCTCCCATTCAAAATCCTCTGGACACCCCCTCGTTGTTTCTATTGAAGCCAAGAGTCAGGCAAATAGCTTTTGTGTTTGGCTTTAAAATCAATGTTGTTTTATCATATTAAACTGCCAGGACCATGTCTTCTTGACACGAGACCCCTGAAATGCCTATTACAATGCCATGGACTCAGCAGACAGTTTTATGTGAAATCACACACACTAGAAGCATCTAAATTCCCCTTTCTCTGTTTATAAACATGTGGATTGTAAGAACAACTCAGTTTTCTAAACTAATGCTTTACCTGGTTCTTTGGTGATCTTTTAGGTGATTTCAGGCCATCACCACAGAAGTTAATGTCTGATATCCATCAAGACATCTGTTTTATACAAAGAAAAGATGGAGTGTTAGGAGGAAACAAACTAGGTTTTGGTAATGGTAAAAAAAAGAATCAGATATATGTTTCGGAAGTTCGGGGAACCATTTTCTTTGTTAAATTTGTAAGTAAAGCCCTTAGGATGTCTCTCTGTTGCCAGTCCAGAAAATGTGCTTCAAGCCAAATTTTGAGCTGCATAAACGTTAATATAATGTTTGTGAAAGCAGGTTGTAAGCTTTGTCAGCTGTGGAGCTAAATGTCCGTTGTAAAGATTATACAAAATGTATAGTTGCATCTTCATGTATACTTTTATAAAATTAGGTTTATGATCTAAGAGTTTTTTAAAAATCTGATAATGCTGGTTATATATACACACACATTTTTTTTAGAAATCAGGAATCACTTCTTTTCTTCTAAAGTAGACAATCAAAATAAGCAGTTTGAAGAGATGGATTTAAGACAGCAAAATTGTATCTTCAGCTGTGTAAAAGAAGTACTGTACCTTAGACCAGAAAACGTGTATTAGCAATGGTTTGATTAGTGACTGCAAAAGCAAAATAAATACCGTAGTGTAAAATACAGTTCCACATGACGGCGTGTTTGGCTAGTACCGAACATCAGAATTTAGGGAGCAGTTAGCACTAAGATATGTTCTGCTTCTTTGCATGAAAATACATTAATAATGAAATCTTAGAGTTCCTTTGTTTCTCACTGATTGCTAGTTAGCAAGAGGTTTGATCAGGTTTTGTTGTTGACGTTTGTTTTCTACGGGGAGGGAGGAGTGTTTGTCATAAACCTATCTCCCCAAAAGTTGTCTTGTTTCTTCTCTTCAAAACTTCCACTGCCTATACAATCTTTGCAGAATAAAGGTGCATTATTATTTATTTTGGATGTGGAAGGTTGATCAGAACATCACTTTTTAATGTAAAATTACAGTGTAATGAGCTAAATGATAATAAACTTACTTGCACAGGGGTATTTTCTTCGTTCTGTTAATCTTTAAAAAGTCTCTACGTTCACAAAAGAAGATAACTGTTAAAGACCCTAGATTGCAAAAGCAGTGCCACTTCTTCTGAGAGCTTTGGGGCAATCCTCTGATGTGTAATTGCTTTTACATCAGTCACAAGAGAGAGACAAGAATGCGCTTTCCTTGAACTTAACAGTTTGGGCAATTTTCTATAATCCAGTAAATACAAATTGTAGCTTGATTATTCATCTACGTCTGTCAAGCAAATTTTAATGGATGAATGAATGAGTCAAATCTATGCATGGAAATATACAAATGTGCAAAATATGGGTCTAATTACCAGGCTGCTGAATTTACACAAGGTCAGGTAAACAAGGCACCAGTGTAATGATTATTAATTGTTAATAATGCCTTTGGGAAAACATTCACATTTTCCTTCTGAATACCTAACAGTTTGCCTTTCTAGTCATTTTAAACTCTGAAAATTTTAGCTGATCTAAAAACACAAAAACATTTTTGCCCTATTTTTATCCTTTCCCTATAATTGCCTTCTAATTCTTTTAGAAAAACGAGTAAAATATAATATGTTTTTTCAGGACCCTGTTGAAAATCACAGTTTAATATTATGGTGAGAGAATTAAGGGGGGTGGGGGGTAACACTGTCACAGCAGAATGAAATAGCTGCTGTCTTTTGTCTTCATTGAAGGGATGAGCATGCCCCGCCATCCTCCACCCTCTTTTCAAATGTAATCGACATTCTAAAACACAAAACCAAGGTGGTAATAAAGGGAAGGAAATCAAAGCAGGCTTTTTTTCCCCTCTATTTACCATAGTAAGTCAACATTTGACTCTGTCTTGATATTCTATAAAATGAATGTTGGAAAAAGAATAATAGCAACGAGTAGTTTCCCGTCGAATGCCCAAGGGCTGAAATAATTGAGGGAGTACTTGCCGAGGTTTTTCTTAGTTCAGTAACTCTTGATCACTGTGCAGTTTTGTAGCAGTGCTATCATTAAGGGCTCTCCATGTCTGGAAGGACACCCCCCCCCCCAGCTTTAATCCAAAAGTCATAAATTGTAGAACTAACATGTCGTCTGCAGGTCACCCAGGCGAAAACACTGCATCTTGAGAAGTCTTATCTTTTTGCCACTGTGCTTTGAAAATCTTTTGAAGATTTTGCATTAATGGTACTGCTGCAGTCTCTTGCTGGGCTGTCTTCTTATCCTCACAAGCTCTACATTCACAAGTTTTTTCCCATGGCTAATCTAAACGTTCTTCCCTCTGTTCTAGGCCTTACTGCCCGCTCCACACCCATGTTGAACATCAGATGAATACAGCCACCTTCCTTTGTGCTTTTTTTTTTTTAATTTAGTACTTGTAAATATCACTCATATCTCTGCTAAATTTCTTTAAACTCTGTAATTGATGACTCAGTCTCATTTCTTCAACATTTTCAGCTGTCATTTTTTGTTTTTTGGGACCTCTATTGTTTAATCATGGGTGCCCTTTGTGGGTTAGATTATTCTGTCTATAAGCCAAAGGGATTTGTACTGTTTTTTGACCTTAGCTCTGTAGGTAGCATCCTATCCTCTTTTATAATCTACTCTAGAATATAACAGGCACAATTTACACACACTCATGGGTGCTGGAGTGGCTTAATTAAATCTCTGTAGAATCATACCCAAACTCTGTATTCTGGCATTTAAGACATTATATAATCCAACCTTCCCTCTCCACATACCCTCTCATCCGATGACACCATCAAATCCCCATTCCTCCGGACGGCCTTCTTGTTTTCTCACAACTGCCTGGATTGTTCTTGCCCACATGCCATCTCTATCTGTTTAAATTCTTCTCAACCTTCATGACCCAAACCCGTCTCAGTTCCAGGAAGCATTCCTTCACATTACAACTGTGGAAGGTTTTTTCTCCTCTGTGTTCCTAGAGAACTTTAAATATATAACTTCTCTCCTGCAGTTTCTTTCATAGTCTATTGTAGTTACATTGTTTCATTTGGCAAATAATTTTGTTTCCTATAAGCTTTTAGATTTCTAGATAGTGGGAGAAATAAGACTAGTTTTTTTTGGGGGGGGGGGCCACACCACGGCTTGCAGGATCTTATTTCCCTGACCAGGGATCGAACCCGGGCCCTTGGCAGTGAAAGTGCTGAGTCCTAACCACTGGGCTGCCAGGGAATTCCCAAGGCTAGTAGTTTTTGAGCTCTCTAACACTTTGCTAAGCATCTTTTACATACGTGGTATCATTTAATTCTGGTAGCAACCCTGTGAAGGTAGGTGATATTTTTTTCTACTTTTACAGATAAGGAAGCTGAATATTGTAATCAGACACTCAGCCAGTGTTAGAAGGATAATACGTGGTAGAGATGGGATTTTAACTTGGGCCTCTGATTCAAAGTTCATATATTCTTTTCAGAAAGCCTTCTTCACATAAGAGTGTGACAGTTTGCATCCTGCTCTATCAAGTTACTAGAAAATTCAAAGAACAAAATAGGTGTTCAGTAAATGATTGAATTTTTCACTATGGAAGTCCTGTTGCTTCAACTGCTAATGGTCATGTGAATTGCCAATAAAATAGCCAAAGCCTTAGTAAGGGCCCTCTGTACCCTGAGAGATGGCTGACACATGAAAGGTTTGGCAGTTGTACTCCCACATAAGACTGTTTACTTGAGACATTCTTTTTTTGTTGTTTGTTTGTCTGCTTTTAAGCTTTCCTCTTGTTGATCCCTACATTCATTGGTATTGTTAAATGTCACGCTTCTCATTTACTATTTGCATTTCATTTTAAGAAAGTAAATCTCATTGTAGTGGCATGAATAATTTATGCTTCTGTCAAGGAACTATTAAAACACTAGAGGTTGAAAAATATGCACATTCTAAAGTTTGTATAAAAACTAAGAACTGTTTTTGCCTCACCCTGAGTGTTTACTCCAGCAGTAAACCTGGGTGCTTACTAAAAAAGCCATGATGGTCTTACCGACTTTTAATTTAGGACCCTGTGCCAAGTTGTAATTATGGCTATAGGTAAGGAAAATTTGGCATTTTATCTTTCATAGAAAATAGGCCTTTGTAACTTTGGGGGAGCTGTTTATACTTGTATTTAAAGCAGGGAATTTTTTTTTCTGAGGTATATTTATTCTTGAAGAATTTGTAGTTATAAGGATTAGGAAAGAAGATTGCCCAACCTAAGAATAAAAAATTTGATTTGATGGACACAGGCAACGTGACTGAGCTTTGGGGTGACAAAAATATGATGTTTCAGGTATCTGAGGTTTCTTCTTATCAACTTCTGTGCATATTGATAAGTTCAGCCTATTTTGGAAACAGTTACTAATGCCATAATGCATTTTCCCATATCTTCCATCTGAATTTTTTACTATTATTGATTGAGGATTCAATTGAGAAATGTGTTTAGAACCCTGCGTTCTGGGGTAATCATAGAAGTCAGTGGGAAGACAAGAAAATTGTATTGAAAGAAATTGTGTGCGTGTGTGTTTTGTGTTTCAGCATAGATTATCTCTGCCAAAATAATAGCTGTCATTTTGTTCTTGTTATATTAGTGGCCTGTAGCTTACCACTACTCCTTTTGCCTTAGTTTTGCTTCTGACCACTGGCTGTTACCCTCAGCAAGAAGACCTTTTTAATTGAATGTCCAAATTTGCATGATTCTTGTCCTAATACCATCATAATTTTGATCCATTTCAAATTAGAGAGCCCTAAGTTGCGACCTCTCACCTCAACACGAGAGCCCTTTAACATTCAGGGACTTTGAAACTTCACTTCTGTTTAGAATTTTATATCATGTCCATCATGGGGGGAAGAGATGGAAAATGTATACGCTGAGCCTATAGGACTTCCTGCAGTGCTTATTAATCCTTTATGGATCATTTGAAATGTTTCTAGTTTATTTAAGCTTTGCTGCTTGTATCAGATTGTTCCTACGAAAAAAAAGTGATCATGCTTTGAATTTTTAAAAATGATCTCACTTTCAAGCAGAAGCACTTTTATGCTCCATTAAAGTTGAATTTGCCAAACTCTTACATCGCATTAACACAAGCTTTACTGGATAGATAAACGTGTTGTTCAAAGACTGACTTGAACTTTACCAAACTGCATATTAAGATTTTCATCTTTATACTTTTTATTTCTTAAATTATTTTAAAATAGACTAGTAAAATAGACTAGGTTTGCCCAAAAGTACTGCTTTAATGACAAAATAATTTTTCCATTTGATTTAAAATATTAATAGAGATTATGAGCTAATTTGAATATGAAGCTAAAATAAACAATATTTTGAGCTCTTAAGTAAAAATTTTTTATATTTGTTTCATATATCATTAATATCTCAATAAACTGTTTTGATTTTGTTTCTTGAAATTTGTATATTTAATCATTTTGACATTTCTGATTTTTACTCGTCTGTCATGTATCCAGTATTTTTTTTTTTTTTTTTGGAAATTTTAGTAGGTTTGCCAACAAAATGACTCATTTTTCCCCTTTCCAATTAATGGGTTTTTAAAAATATGCACAGGACATCCTCCAGTTTTCTGTGAATTACAGTGTTACACACTTTGTTTTTATTTATTTCATGAAGTTTTTAGCTTGGAAATAATCTTTGAATGAGTATACTTTTGACCTAGAGTTACTTAGAAAATTCTAGTCTCATTTGTACCATGGCTTCCTGGCTCCCGAACACCGTTATAAGAACTTGGTCTTTCCTTTATGTCTCCTTGGCCTTGAGGTTTTAATTTAATGTGTTTGTTCTTCAGAAAGAATGTAAGCTAGTTTTCTACTTGAAATGACTTTATGTATTTTTTTTAATATGTGAAACCTTTACAAAGTATGAGGTTTTATTTTATCCAAAAATTACTCATGCATGCTTTTCTTAAAGAACTAATTTACATTAACATGTATAGTGACCTTGAAAAAATATATTTTAATGGTAATGAAAATAAAATTTAATATCGACCTAAATCTTTTTTAGGTCTCATAGATTCCACTTTTTTAGCTGTTGAGTCACTGGGGTTCTTAAAAAGAAGGAAAATGCATTTTCAGGAAATTTCTTTTTTAAGGTAAACAACAAATTGTACACACAGAGGGAAAGGAGAACCTTTTATATGCCTCGGGGAGGGAAATATCCAAACTCTTAGATGAAATATTTAGTAAGTTATAATGTTACAGCTCACTGTTTCTGAGAGATTGATGGTAACTTTTTTGTAATAACTGTATTAACTTTGACTTCTAATGCAAAAATCTGCACTGAATTCATTTTCACTAATTCACTTTATTCTTGTCTCCTAGTGTCTCATGACCTTTCAGAAATGGGCAGTTCATATTTTGTGCTCTACAAAAGCTGCCCCTTAGGTTGTATTGAATAACACAAAGTTGAATTATGAACATAATGGCAGTTCTCTGTGGCATTTCCAGTTCAAGCTTACTTTCAGTCTGTTAAATTCATAAGTGAAGTGTTTTTTAATGTCGTCCATGTTAGGGAAAAGGTTAAATAATGCTGGGCTTCCCTTCGTGGGCAAACAGGGAGAGTCATTTTGGTTGTTTAGTGGAAGGTTGTGTTCTCATATTTTCATTCCTCGGTCAGCATAGATGATGTTCCGGATTGTTTTGGAGCTTTCAGATAGGGCTTACATACTTCTCAAATATTTCATAAACTGCTCATGGTACAGTGGAACTGAAAATCTTCCAGGAATAAACAACTTGAGACGTGGCATTACTTCCCACAGTTGTACACTTGGAGAAACCTTGAGAGGAGGGGAGAGTCGCAATGACTTGGAATTCTCTGAAAACTCTGATTTCCAGCAGAAAAGCCTGGTGACACCCAGTGGATGATGGGAATTTTTTAAATTTTTTTATTGGAGTATAGTTGATTAGCAATGTTGTGTTAGTTTCAGATGTACAGCAGAATGATTCAGTTATACATATACCTGTATCTATTCTTTTCCCATTTAGGTTATTGGGATTTTTTTTTAACTTCAAGCATAATTTTCGAAAAATGTAATTTCTTTAACCATTTTACTATGGTTTAGACTAGAAAGTTGAAGATTAAATGAGATGGACATGTTTTCTTTATTCTTTCTTTTAATTAAGTCTATCTTTCAAATAAAAGTCATGCTACTTATATACCGTTATTGTCAGGAAAGAAGACCTGAATGCATGTACATGGGAATTACACTTGTTCACAAGTCTGCAGTTCTCAGGCAGTTTTAAGACATTGGTCCCACATGATGTATCATCCCATGGAAGAGGGTGGGTAGGTGTTACTGCAGTATCCAAGCGGGGCACACCCAAAGGCTCCCCAGGTGAAAGGGGCCTGCAGTGAGATGAGGAGAGAGCTTTGAGTTGGCTCCTGCTGTTTTGCCACAGGGCTTCTTTATCGGCCTCCTGCAAAGGAAGGGCTTTTGGATTCTCACCAGCAACCTAGCCTGAGGGAAGCTAGAGTGTTCAGCGTCTAAATTGCCCTTGGTATCATAAAGTTTAATTGCATCAGTTTAAAATTGAAAGAACATTTCTTCAGCTCCTGCAGTGTGTGACACATTACTTCAGGCCCCGGGGGTTCAAAGCTGAATGATAGGATCCTCTCCCTTGGGGGCTGAGGGACTGGCCTGCGGATGCCCTTGTGTCTCCCTTTCTTCTTCCTCTTCCCTTCTTTCCTCCATCCTCAAAATACCCTTAATCTTTTATGTTGGCATGTCTGGGCCTCCAGCACTTAGAGCCATGCTCGCTGTCTTGCTCTCCAGGTCTCCCAGATGAAAATATCCATTCCCCCAGAGATACAATTGAAATAATGTTTTACATACAGGTCCAGCATGTTGTTTGCCCTTAAGAAGTGTTCGTTTTAATTATTTGATACTAAATTTAATTCATACAAATGTGTAAAAAATTCAACTCTCTTGGGGCTGGGGGAGAGGGGGGTGTTTTCTCTTTAAAAGTCACTTCAAATACTGTTTTGGTCATGATGTTCCTGGTGAGGGCAGCCCGGATGGAAGCTGGGCTGGATGAAGGACAAATCCTTTCTGCTTAGGGAATCAGTTTGCCAGACACGTGAACAGCTGTATCTCCACTCCAGGTACCTGTACCCACATCCTTCTGAGATCACTGATGCTCCTGTGATGCGGTAAATGTAGCAGTAGAGTGGAGAGTCTTCCTCCTTTCATGTTGGCATGGAAAATGCCTCAGGTATTTGACTACCTTGATGCTGGAGGCTTTTGTGTGATCGGTAACTGTGTGTCTGGTTTGTGGCCAGTTAGTGAAGTATCTCAGACCTTCTTTCCTCCACAAAATTTATAAAAACCCATTCTGTTGCAAAGGGTTTTCCTTCCTCAATGATACTCTGGAGTCCCACATGTGGAAATGTCAATCTCTCTGCTGGCTTCTAATATACAAGGCCTTCTGAGCATGTTCCCAGGGAAGGAGAGTTGATTAGGTAGACTTCTCTGGTTTTAGTTAATTAATGGCCTACTCCAGCTCCATTTCCTGCTTTCCTGGAGGAACACTCAGTGACTGTACTTATGCAGCAAAGTCAAATTCGTTAGTTTTATTATATGAAATGTCAGATGAAGAGCTGAAGAGAATCTTTTCCCAGTAGCATATCCTAAGCTCCAGAATGGAATCAGAAGTAGGGCAGTGGAGTAGTGCATGGACAGGCCTGCCTAAGATCATCTCAGCATCCGTGTGAGGCACGTCAGGCTTGCTGCAGATGGGTGAGACATGAAAATAGATTCAGGGGCTAGTTAGAAGATTCAGAGACCAAGGTCAGGAGAGCTGGGGAGCTGAATCTAAAGAAGTTTTCTTTGAACCTGTTTCTGTAACACACGAAAACAGCTGCTAAGGTAGACAGTATTTTCTTCAGAGGTTTTGTCTTTATGCTTCTTGCAGTTTAGAAATTGTAGGCCCTGGAAATATATATATTCAAATCCTTAGTAATCTAAGTATTCAGAAGGGCATAGAGTATTTTGGGCTTTGAGAGGGCAAATGTCAGGATTAGCAGCTGATTTTTTTATGGATAGATAGATTTTTTCCCCCTTTCTTCCATCGTGCTAGCACTCTACCTCAGCCTGGCTTCTGTGTTTTACAACTTGATAGAGTATGCCATTTAGCCTCATGATTTATACATATTAAGCCTTATTTGTATAAATACATGCCCACTTATCACAGCCACACCATTGAGGACTTAGTGAAACACAGATTGCTAGATGCCGCCCCAAGAGTGTCTGATTCTAGGTCTAGGGTGGGGCCTGAAAATTTGCTTCTCTGACATGTTCCCAAGTGATGCTGATACTGCTGGTTCAGGGACCACTTTGAGAACCACTACTCTAGATACTCACTGAGGTTTACTACTCAGCCAGGAGCAGTTGCAAGAAAACAATAACAACATGAAATCCTAACTTAATAATGGTGGAGTAATGAGATTTAGTTAAGAGGAAATACTTTCTGTGATAGGAATTTGTGTGTATTGTCCTAACCTCAGTTATGGATAAGTCATGAAGACTTATGGGGAACCTCATGTTTGTTTTTTAAAATTATGTCACAGAATTAGAGGAGTCTCTTGCTAGAACAGACCTTAACACCATCTAGCTAGAGGCAGAGACAGGAGAAGTGATTGGTTAAGAAGACTGTGTTAGGGAAGGGAGCTTTTAAGAGAACTAATTCCCCAAATATAAAAGGAACCATTTTAGTATTTAGTCAACATTTAAAATGTTTAAATTAAATTCAGCCCCAAAGTTGATTTTAGGCCTTCTGAGCCAAAGGTCTATAGTGATTTTAATATAATTTTTTCCAGTTGCAGAGATCCTTTGATGGCTTAGTTTTTGGGTCCACAGCCCTAGGTTCTTGGGAAATCTGATACCAGAGGCAGCCCAAAGAAAATGTTGACAAATACCAAGTTTTCAAAGAATTAGCTACTGTAATTAGACAAGGAAAAGAAATAGTATATAAAAATTGGAAGGGGAAGAGGCAAATTATCATTATTTACAGATCCATGCAAACCCTGAAAACCTAATGAAATCAACCAAAAATCTAACATAGACAAAAAGAATTTAGGAGGAGTTCCCTGGTGGGGATTCCGGGCTTTCACTGCCGAGGCCCAGGTTCAATTCCTGGTCGGGGAACTGAGAATCCCCCAAGCTGCGCGGCACTGCCAAAAAAACCCAAAAATCAATAAAGTCACTAGTTAAAAATTAATATTAAAAAATCATAGCTTTGATCTACACCAACAACAATCAGAAAATATAATGGAAGAACTAAATACCATTTACAGTAATGACTAAGAAGATTAAATACCTAGTAATAAAGTTAACAAGAAATGTGAGATATATATAGGTATAGATAGAAAGTAAACTTTAAAATGCTACTGAAGGTCTTAAAAGAAGACTTGAGTAAATGGAAAAGTATATCCTATTCTTGGCTAAGACTCTTCAACAGTTTAGGATCATTCTCTTTTAAGTTTATCCATAAATTTAAAGCTTCTTCCATTAAAAAAAAAATTGCAGGAAAATTCCTACAAAGAAGATGACCTGCCAGTTATTAAAAATTTTAGGAGTTTAGAGTAATTAAAGTCTTTTGGTGCTCTCCTGATTTTTGATGGAGCCAATAGAGAAAGTCCAGAGATATATCTAAAAGTTGCATTTAGTATTACATAAAGAGGTGGTCCATATCAGTAGGGAATAGTCGATCTTGAAAAAAAAAATACAGTTGTATTTCTTCCTTGCTCTCTACACTAAAACAAATTCCAGATGCCTCAAAAACTTAGACTTAGAAAATGAAACTATAAAAGTAATGGATATTTTTTAATAATCTTGGAGTTGGGAAGACTTTTTGAAACAACACAAAAATCAGACTCCAAAGAGGAAAACTATCAATAAATTTGACTACAAATTAAAAAATAAAAATTTCTGCAGGGCAAAAGTTACATATATACACACACAGACACACCCCATAAAGTCAAAAGAGAAATGATGAACAAGGGAAAATATAGCTGCCCACGTAGCAAATAAAGGGCGAATTTCCTTCACATATAAAGCAGTCTTGCAAATCAAGGAGAAAAAGACCAACAACCTAGTAGAAAAATCAATTGGTAAAGGACAGGAACAAGCAGTTCATAGAGGAAGAAATACAAATGGCTTATAAACATAGGTAGAGATGTTCAAGCTCACTCTTAAGTTCAGAAGTCCAAACGAATACCATTTTTCACCTATCTGAATGACAGAGATCCAAAAGTTAGATAATAGGTAGCACTATCAATAGGCAAGGGTGCGGGGAAAGGAGTACTCGAATGCACTGTTGGTCAGTGTGGAAACTGGTACGCCCTATTTGGACCACAGCTTGGTGACATCTTTCAAAATTTTAAATGAATATACCTTTTGGCTCAGCAATTCCAATTTGGGTATCTCTCCTTACAGATAGGCAGGACTTGCGGATATTGTCAAAGGTACTGTACAAGAATATTCCTTGCAACATTACTGGTAATAGTAAGAGACCAAAAACAACCTAATTGTTGGTCAAAAGAGGACTGATTTATTGAATTATTATAATCATACAAGAGAATTCTGTGCCGCCATTAATAAGAACATTGATGGTCTATCTGTGCTTAGAGGGTATAACTTCCTCTACTTTTAAGTGGAAAAAAGCAAGATTTAGCACAGTGTATATGATACATTTCTTGTATTTTTAAAAACAAGGGGAGAGATAGTTGTAGTGTAATAGATTTTACTTAACCCATTATATTCAAATTATTTCAATCTAATGAATATTTAAAATATCAGTTGGATACTTTATATTGCCTATTTTGGACTAAGTCTTTGAAATTCGCTGTATATTTTACACTTACAGCACAGCTCAATTTGGACTAGCCATGTTTCAAGTACTCAGGAACCATGTACGGCTCTTGGCTCATGCACTAAGCAGAGTAGGTACAGAGAGCAAAGAGCACTGGACTAGAAGTTCAGAGACCCGGGTGGCCCTGCAGCTTATTGCTGTGACAGTGTACAAGGAGTTTACTGTTTCCTGGGCCTCATTTTCTTCAGATCGAATGTGAAGGATTAGACTAGAGCTCTAAAGTTCCTTCCAACTTTAAAATTTAGGGTTCAAATATATTTCATATTACTTGTCAAAGTCAAAAATGGAATTGCAGTTGCTTTCAGAGACACGATTTTCACCAGCACTCCTAAAATTCTGTGTTCCTAAGTGAAGCACACTTCATATCGTAGGGACTGTATTGTCAGTGCTAGAGTAAGGGTTTGTTTATTTGTTTGTTTAAGGGAGGAATGTTACTAAGCTACATACATGTTATAAACCAGGTAGGAATTGGTCAGTTCTTCTAATAGAATTACGTCCGGTATGAGGCTTTGCTAATAATTCTAATGGCACATGGAGAACTTCGAAAGAGTAAAAGAGAGAATCACATCAGTAGTATCTAAAGAAAGAGTAAATGAAGGAGAAAGAGTTGAGAGGGCAGAGTTTTTTAGTACAGTTCTGTTTATAAACTTCATTCTTCCGAAGATAATAACCAGTAGTTCCCTTAGAACAGTAGAGAATGAGAATCACACAGACAGTGAATCTCAACCAGAGCCACACATTGGAATCACTTGGGGAGCTTTTTAAAATCCTGATGCCCATTCTGTACCCCAGACTGGTGGTTCCCAAAGCGTGGTCCTGAGACCAGCAGCAGCAGTAGTATCTCCTGGGAGCTTGTTAGAGATGCACATTCTCAGGCACCCCCCCAAGACCGACTGAGGCAGAAACTCTGGGGTGGCGCCCAGCAATCTGTTTGTAATGTTCCCCTAGTGATTCCACTGTGCAGCCAGAGTTGAGAATTCTAGAGCAAGCAGGATTCAGGGCAGGGATAGCAGGTGGGTTTCATTTTGAGTACCAGTTTTCATCCTATATCGCCTGTGGGGATGGAGTTGGAGATGGAATGCAGTCCACCTGCTTGGTATTTGCCATTCTTGATTTGGGTAATTTATTGGCGTTATAGAGGGTTGGATGTTGCAATTCACAAATAGAAGTCAAGAAGCATCCTATCCAGTTGAGAAAAAAAAGAGAAGAAAAAACAAGAGGAGAAAAGGCAAAAAACCCACGGGAACCACAGAAGCCATAGAAGCTACAAAAGGTTGGGACAGGAGGGAACAAGTATACTAAGTAAAATATTATAAGTGAAGAAATTCCAGATAGATTCTAAAATATTTCATTTATAAATAAGGGTTTCTTAAAGAAGTTCAAGTGTCATGACGATTTTAGGCCCACTTTATGATCTGTCGTCAAGTCTGTTTGATCAAAAAATACTGACAGCTTGTTGAACCCTTTATCATTTGGCATTGAAGAATCCATTTCCTCTTAACATTTGGGCTTTAGGTAGGAATGCACTTAATATAGGTATGGTAAATTCAGAATGAACTAAGCCAGAAAATAAAATATATTTTCCAAGTATAAAGAGGTTGTCACTGACTGAGAAGGAGTTAACGTGTCACATTCTTTTGATTTTTACTTCTCAGGAGAAATCACAGTATCTGTAATTTCAGAGGCATATTCTGAAGAATGTTATATTGTGATCTCTCTAAGCTGAATCTTAGAAATCTATCTGGGAGTTTTCAGACCTGACAAAATAAGAATGGACCCATTATAGTATCACGTTCATTTGATTTTTCAAAAGTTAGGAGGACTGTATATGCAGATCATTTGAGAGACTGCTTTTGCTCTGCCTTGTAATAAGCAGATGGAGGAAAGCAGGCTGGGCTGTGTTGAGAGTGCATCTGGTGCTTCTTGTTTTTCGCGATCTCGGCTGTATAACTTCTGTAAACCCTTTCTGTGTATTTTTCTTTTCTCATTCCCAAACATTACATTTTACATGGGAAAGTCAATTTTGATAATTTCCAAAAAGCTAGGCGTTACAGCAGAATTTGTGCCCCTTAGAAAAAACTGCTCCTTTACTATAAAGTAGAACCTGCCTTTCATACCTAAGTAAAGCAATTCTGATATAACTTTCCTAATCGTCACATTTATTACAGAAAAGATGATAATACTGTTTTCCAGACCATGTTTACAAAGAATATGATTTTGATTTTTGTATTAATTTCTGAGTACTGAGTTTCTGTTTTTAAATTGTTTTATGAATTGGGCTCTCTGAGTATAAAGTGGCTTTCAGCACATGGGTGGTATTGTCGAACATCTTCCCCAGATAGCAAACACATGCATTTCAACAGCTTTTTGGACAGAACCACAGTTAATAATTTCTTTACAGGAAAAATGTATTTTTTTATTATCATTGTTTTCTCATCTTACGTTCTGGCATTTAAATTATGAAACTTCATCTCGCCATGTAGACTTACCTTGTATTGCCAAGAGGAAAGAAGTGGCTTTTCTGCAAAGCTAAATAGTTTTTACTTTATTGTCTGCTACGAAACAGCTGCTGATACCAGAAAAATGCCGTCTCATCATTGGGCCTGGGGTGTCCAAAAGAGGCAGGAAAAAAATGACTGTAGCTCCCTGTCTGCCCTGGCACTCTCCTCCTTTCTCTCCGTTTTCATTGCCGTGAAGAGCAGGAGAACAATATTCTGCAATTAAGGATTCCATTAAGTTGAAGAAAAGAGCAAATGGGGGATGTTTGTTCTCCAAGCTGAAAAAATTTGTCTGGGATGGGGGTGGATACTGGTAGTGGTATAGAGAGAGGTGGGTGGAGAGACGAAGTCAGGGCTGTTTGTTGAATATACTGTTAAGGACTGTTACCATCCTAATTAATCAAGTTAGAAATTACAGCTGTAGTCGGTTTCCCCCCAATTCTTGTTATCAATTTTCTTCTCTTTTGAGACAAAGCAAATATAAATTTTGTGTTCATTTGTCATTCGTTCTTTGACTTCAGCATCTCTGAAAATAACAATGTAGCACAAAAGCCCAGTATTTACCTAGTTGTAATGTGGGTTGCCATGGTGTTTTGCAAATTATTGCAATTATGTTCACCATGCGAGTCGCCCTTGGTAACTGGCGAAAAAACTGATAATCCTGTTTTGAACAAAAGGTCAAATTGCTGAATAGAAAGTCTTGATTAACTAAAAGATGTACAAAGTGGAATTATTTCCTACCATTCAGAAATAGTTCTTGATCGGGTTTGGGGGAGGGGGTGAGTAAGTACATCTGATTACTGAAGTACAAAGCATTGAAAGGATGTTGTCTTGAGCCTTTCATGTAGTCTTAATGGTGGCTTTTTTGTCAAATTTACCCATTTGCGGCATTGAAAGAGGCAGCTGCATTTAAGCTGGAGAGACGGTGCTTTTTCAAGAGTTCAGTGCATGGAAAGTTCTCAGCAGTATCTGCAGTTTACTAGTAGCCCCTGGTCTATTAAAACTGATGTGCCGCATTTGAGCCCATTGCTCTCAGTACTTGTGAACCCCTCTGCCTGATGATCTAATAAAGTGCTCTTACTGGACAATCTCTGATCAGCTACTTAAAAAGGAGCTTGGGGGAGGGGGCGGCAGGGAGAAGCCTCACAGGCAGTGAGACCTGGTGTGTAGGCCAGAAGAGAGCCGCCAGGGGCTAAACCGAGAGGTCTGTCACGACGGTAATCTGTGCTGAGGTATTTGCCATGGGGTTGTGGGTTTTGTGCCCCAAATCCCTCTAAGCTGTGGTCACAGTTTTTTTTTTTTCTGGAAAGAAATCTTTATTTTATTCCAAGTTGAATAAGAAAAGATTAGACATGTCGTTTTGAAATTTGGAAATCCACTTTTGTGGATTTGCTTCTTTGGTGATGGCATTCATAAAATACATGATCCTACGTTTACGTAAAAGCAAAAGTTTCCCAGGTTACAGCCAAAGGTCAGATGGATTTCAACTCTTCCGAATCTGGCAGAGCATTTGGGGGAGTATTTCAGAGGGGGGGGGGGAATTCTCTTCTTTTTTTTTTTAATGGCCACCTGAAAAATCAATTCTTAAAACTTTTGAGAGTGTGTGAAAGTGGCATGAAAGCAAAGCAAACCTTAACAAGTTTGTGGGTTTACATTCTACATCACCTAGCAACCCCCTGGCTCAGCCAGATCTCTCGTCTACCCTTAGTTCTGTTTACAGACTATTCAGACGGTCCTTCGAAACCATGAAAGATATTCAGTTTCATTAGTACCATTCTCAAGGAGAAAATAATTAAAGTTAAATGAACAAACACTGCCTGGTGATGGTTTGAAGTCCATTCTGATTTTAAGATGCCCTTTGAGGCAACTGCATAAATAGTTCAGTTTGAACATTTGTTGTTCAGTACCCAAAGGTATATCACATTAAACCATGCCAATAAATAGCCTGGAAACAAACGAACAATAAAAATTACTTTTAGCTAGACTTGAGCAAAGAAAAGAAACTCTGCTAGTAATAAGTTTCTAGGCATGCCCTCCTGATTGAATTTTTTATTTGATCCCTACCCTGGACATCTAAGCTGATCCATTCGTACACTGAATAAAGACAGGGGAAGAGGCCTGAGGAACAAAGCACCTCTCTTTAAAACTGATTTATTACCTACCCTTGGAGATCAAATCATATTCCATAGAAGGCTGTGTGCATTTTAGTGAGTAGCTTAATTTCATATATGATTGTAATACTAATAATGCATGCCCTGCCACTTTCTATTTGGAAACTGCTTATGTGCTTAAAATCGACCTACTCTAGAAATTTCTGAGAGTTAAAAAAAAATTTTTAAGAAAATGTTTTTTATGTGCCTTTTTTTCCCATAAGCCCATTCTCTGAAAAATCATTTTGGAAACAACCAAACACATGTTAAAGCTCAAAATATTTTTCAGATGTGTTAGTAATTCTGTTATATTGAACACTCTTGGCAAAACTGTCTCTTCCCCCACCCCCCATTTAATAACAGTTTTCTGATTAAAAAACAATGTACACTTGTAGAAAATTTACAAAATACAGAAACAGAAGAAACTACCTAGAGATAACCACGGATGGCTTTTTAGAGTATTTCCTTCCAGTCTTTTTTTCTGTATACATATTGATGAAACTAAGCCTTGAGTTAACTTTTGAAGTTTATTTGTTAGTATGTGTACATACCTAAGGTGATGTTTTTTCAAGAGCGAGAAGTTGAGAGGCCGGAGCCGTGTTGGAAGTAATGAACAATTTTTCTTAGAGGCCTCATCACTAAAATATTAATGTGAGCATCAGAGTAGCCATTTTTCCATCTCATTCCATTTGATTCTTTCTTTTTTTCCTTGTTGAAATGACTATATGCCTTAACTGACACATCCATTTATAACCATTCATGTTGGAAAGTCGGACATTCATCATGGTTGGAATATTACATCCACAAGTCACTTGTAGCTTCACATAGGGGGAAAAAAAGAGTCTTTTATGAAAAGATTTGTAATACAATAGAGATTAATGGAATGTGGAGAGGAAAATGCTTTCAGTTCCTCGTGTAAAGTGAAAGCAGGGCGGCTCAGAAATCTTGTATTCTTACTATTTGTATTTTGTTAGATCTCTATCATCCACAGTACATGGCTGGGTTGCATGAGCTCTTTGTGCTTTGTTGACAATTGACAGACAAAGCAAAATTATTCCTGAAGCAAGGTACTGTGTACTTAGTTGTGACCTATTATAGCCTAAGAATGTAGCTTGCTTTTGAGTTGGATGAATAGCGAGAGTATTTTATAGAATAGGCTTGAACATACTAGGAGAGATTTTAGCTGCCCATACAGAAAGATACATGTCCTCCGTTGAACTTTTTTCCCCCAAAATGTAATTTTCCGTATAAAGTCATTTCAAGTATATTTTCCCTGGTTGCTTGCACGGAGACAATTTTAACTGTTCTAGTATTGTCCTACAGTGGTAAAATAAAATTGCTGGTAATTGTTGGCTTTCTCTGCTCACAGTATAGCAGGAGAAGATGGCTTGCATGGGGCTCTTTAATGTACCTCAGGTACATCTTCTGATGCTCAGCTTCTGATTGCAAATTAAAATAACAAGGCTAGGGTATTGGATTTGATGCGAGGCAAAGCAGAACAACTTGCTAATTTATCCTGTAATATACAATTGCTGAGGTTGGAATTTTCCCACTTGTAGTGCTATTCTCTGTGTCTAAATGAGGACCACTGTTTGCATCTAACCTATCATAACAGTTTGGGAGTGCTCCATTATCTTTTCAGCAAACTGATGGCAGAGTCTGGTCCTTGCACAGATGATAAGATCAATAAGTTTCAAATAACTTGGATGAAATGACATGTGACTGTTCACTTAAAGAGATGTCTTACTTTAAAAATCAATTTTAATAATATTTAAAATTCTCACATTGACCGACGAGGCACTTGCCACTTGTTTTGTTTGATAATTTTGTTAGAAATATTTTTGTATTAACTTCGGTGAATAGTTAGTTTATGTGTGTATCTTTCCTGATTTGCTCTTTCGTCTCCTACCCTGGCACCTCTCTGAGACTTAATAATCACTCTTTGACATGCCAGCATGCTGCAGTGTAGTAGAAGATTTAACTTTAAAAGCAAAATTATGTTCCTGTTAAAACTTCCCCTGGAGATCTTAGGAAAATTTTCTCCCAGTTTTGGGTGCAAATGTGGGTCAGAAAGCAATTTGTTTTTTGATATTTCTGGAAATCCCAAATCACAACATGTCATTCTTCAAAAGCAGCTGTGGGCCCATACTGTGCACTGTCTATAAGAAGACCCGTTTTACACTGGGGATAATTCTGTGACAGACAAACGTGACTGCACGGGAACCCCAGAACATTTATAAATGGTTTTGGGTGAAAAGAGTATCTGGTATTCTCAAAGTGCATATAGTTTGGGGAGAGGAGCAGTTAATGGCCATTATAGAAAAATAGTAATGATATGATGAACTCTGTAACAGCACGCATGCTGGCAGACCTCGCCCTGTAACCCTGTCACCACACTCCTGGAGAGCCATTACAGTTTAAATCATACGTCACTGCAGTACTGTGTTGTGTTGTCTCTTGAAAATCTCTCTGAATCCCAAAATAAAGCACTTTCCTCACTGTCTGTTCTGCCATCTATAACTTCAAATCCAGTATAGTTTTATCAGGAAAAACATGGAAATTTCACTTGTGTTGACTGCATAGTTGTACTATTTTGCAACCAAATTGAGAAGCAGCTCCACCTAATCTTACGGGTTATCCCTAAGTTCTCCATTTTGGGATAACACCAGGCAGAAGCTGACCAGGCTCTTTCCTGGTTGGAATAGTGCATTTTGAATAATGCATTGTCAGCTGTAAGTACAGCACTGACATTCCCCAGTACTGGAGGCATATGGAGGATAATAACAGTATTTGACATTTACTGAACATTTGTGCGGGCTTTCTTATAACAACTCTAATAGGGTAAACATTATTACCTCCTGTTTTATAGACGAGGAAACTGAGGCTTAGAGAGAGGTTTGGCAACTTTATACAAAATTACCTATTAATAAATGGGAGGGGAGAGACCACACTCAAGTGCATAACCTTTTCATAACCTCAGTTCGGTTTTCTTGATTGAGTGTGAACCCTTGTGCTTGATATTGGGTGGGACACTACCAGATCCAAAGTGGGTCATTCCCTGAGGGCCTGACCATCCAGTTAGGGAAGTAAAATAAGATGGTTCCAGGAGAGTGCAAAGCAGAGTGTGCTCAGTGGCAGCTGGGCTAGAGGGAGAAGTTCCTGAGGGCTGGGAAAATTTTACGGGAGAGGAAAAGAAGTGATGCTCAAGGAATGGGCATTTTAGGCAGAGGTTATGCAGCATGAGCAGAGACAAGGAGTTGGCAATAGGCAAAAAGTGGTGAGGACAGTGAGAAAACCAACGCTGTGGGGCGAAGAGCTGGCGTAAGAGAATGATGAGAAAGGAGGAATGGGACCAAAGCATGTGTTCTTATCTTCTATGGAAGGTATACCATTGGGGGATGGGAGTGGAGAGCCCTTGGGAAGCTACACTTGGCAAGTCTGTGCATTGGATGTGGGAGAGCATGGAGTCAGGGAAACCAGGCATGAGCTACCACAGTAGTTCAGCTTTGAGGTCTGGGCTTGAGTGAGGTTGGTGATAATGGGACTATAAGGCCAGCGGACAGATTTGGTAACTGATTGGAAACGGGAGAAAGACCCATCATATATTTGATTCAAGAGTATGAAAACTACTGTGAAGTTTTTTTCTCCTGTGAATTTTAGACCCTTTCCTTATTTTCCATAAATCTGCTACTGTGCGTTTTTATTTTATTGCTTCTATTTTATTCATTTATTTTCTTCAAAAGATATTTTTGAATGCCTCCTATGCACCACATTTCCGAGTGTGGGTGATTTCTGTGTGTGCGTCCTTCTAAAAATACAGATGTACACAAATGAATAGCAGTTTGTGTTTAAGGTGCAGCTACCAAGAACACCTCAGTTACAAGTGGAAATCGATCCCTTTTTAGCATGTGCAGACAGAAACCATTTTCGTTGAGGCCTCAGAAATATAATTTAGCAATCAGAACCAATCAGCATTTGACACAATTTCATACACAATGATTTCAAGGAATTAGTGATGCTGAGACTAAAGCAACAGGTGATAGAGTTTTGCATGTTTTGGTAAAGGTTTGTTTTGCTATTGGACAGGCCAGCATCACCTCTTTTGAACCCTCTACTTAAAACATGGTTAAAGTAGCGATCGGAAAACTTAATGACCGTATTACTCTTGGTTATGACAGTTTGGCATTTACATGTGGCATTGCATAATAAAATGACATATTTGGATGGCAGACATCCTTAGAGTGGTTCTGGGGTTTTTTATTAAAAGCCAAACATTTTTATAGATTGGACTTCCAAAGAACTACACATTATTAAATTTTTTTTCCTTCCACTGACTTGGCAATGTACCTTTGGGCTGCATGTTATTTCCCAAATGGGAAATGAAAATAAGTTTAATTTTGTCCTTGTGAGTGATAATTCAAAGGGAATTTATACAACATTAGTATTTTCTTTTGCTTTGTTTTTATCACCCATGAGAGGCAAAATGCACTATGAGATCTTGTAACATAAGATTTGCGCCATCATGGAATATTTTCAAAGACCTGGCATATTTATTTTTAACAGCTCAAATGTTCCTTGAAAGGTATATTTAGCACAGTCAATATTTGCTGGGGGAACAAAGGGTTAACCAAATGTACTTGACAAAACTGAATGGAAGCAAAGCATATATTGAATATGATTAGGGCCTCTTTCCCCCATAGAAGAGTTTTATTTAAAATACGCCAAGACCAAAAGCTTAATTATCAAAATAAAACAAGAGGCATAAAGAGTTACAGGCTTCTAATATTTTTTTTCAGCCCCAGTTCCCTTCACACAGTTATCAGCATGTTTAATTTCCATGCATAATAGCTCTAGTTATTGTTGTCATTTGTAAAGGGAGATTAACAGATAGTAAGTACAAACAAACCCAAATAAGTACTGAATAGAGAGGTGACAAAGAATAAAAGACCTCTTTAATGTTAATTATAACTGGTAGGAAGTCTAGACAAATTATATTATCTGTTTTCTATATGATTTGAAAGGACATTTAGTTAGTAACTCTGTCAGAGATAGAGTTGGGTGTTTGCTTTAGAAACAGGTGAGGTGACAATTTAGCATCTCCCTGGTTGGCAGTTCACCTGGTGAGTCATGAAGTTGTGGTAAGTTGATGGAATCAAGTCTCAGAAATATCTGAAAAGAACTGTAGCTTTTGAACATTATATTTTAAAAATTAAAAAATAATTTTAACTTCTGGGTTGTATTCTGGTACTTAATACTTTATTGTCTCAAAACATGGTAATTGACCTATCTGCTTGCTTTTTAAAAATTTTTGTTAAGAATTGAATGAATTACAGCTATGGTTGTGAATATTAACTGATAGATATTCGCAAGTGTGTAAAGCCTCAGGTAGCAAATAGTGTCACAAACCTAAATGAATGATGAAGGGGTGGTTCAGTCCTGCATTTTTCATACATGGTTTCCTTGAATGCTACTGTTTACTTCAAGAAAAAACTAGTCTCATGTTTAGTTTTATAGGCTACATTTAAAATGTATCACCAGCTGCTGCTGTCAGCCCCACGATCCCTCTGTCTCCCCCATACCTAGAACAGGCTAAAGCAAAGTATCTTGTGTCTTTAATTCTGAGGGGCCATCGATTGTGAGCTACACTCTTAACAGCTTTTTTGGAGGAAACATAAATACATGTCATTTGTAAAGGTGTCTTGAGTTTCAGAAACATTAAAATGTGAATAAAACCGTGTCCTCAAATCAAGAAAATGTGGTAATAGGCCCTAGGAATTGGAACAAACAGTTGCCTATGACTCAGAACCACTGATTCTCTTTTCTAGTTCAGGGTCTTTTGCTATGGTAGTAGTTATATGTCTCAGATAGGTAGAATCTACATGAATCCCTCCCTTCTCTGTGTTGTTTTAGTTGGTACCATACAACTTGGTTCTTAAAGCCAGCCCATAGTGAATTGCTTTTAGGCTTTGTGTAAAGCTTTTAGACCTTGCTTTCCTATTTAGATTGTAATTTCCTGTAAACCCATCAGTTTACATTCTGCATGTAATCATATGAGGTTTTTTTTTGGAGGTTTTGGCGTATTCGGTGGGGTTGGGGATTTCTTTTAAGTAAAGAAAATAACGTCTCATGTGATTTTTTTTTTTTTTTAACTTTATGAGTTTCCTAACTTTTATGTTGGGGGCATAGATCAAATTAACACATCAGGAAAGAAGGGTAGAGAGCTATTTCAGAATCTCTAAGGAAGGTTTGAATGCAGTGAGTCTACCTGGATCACAATGAGTCTATCTTGATCACGATAGGGTTTTTATTTGTATTGGTTGATGGTGGTGATAGGACTGAAGCATCCTTTGTCTCTCCAGGGCTGGTTGATTTGTGAGGAGCCAACATGTCGAAATCGAACTCGGCACCTTCCCCTTCAGTTCTCCCGAAATGGACCTCTTTGCCAAGTCTGCATGAAAGCTACACTTCGACCAGAGGTAACGGTCGTATCATGCTCAAGAAGTGTGTGTGTGTGTGTGTGTGTGTGTGTGTCTGTGTGTGTGTGTGTCTGTGTGTGTGTGTGTCTGTGTGTGTGTGTGTCTGTGTGTGTTGGGGGGAGCTTGCTCCTCCCTTAGCTCTGGGAAGTGGATATTTGGTATATGCCCTGTGGTGACACCCTGCACACATGTATTTAAGAAAATATCCAGACTTCAAAAAGATACATGCTTTATTTTTCACATCATGAACAGTATATATTTATATCTGAAAGAGAAGCTGACTAGTTCCCGTATGGGTTACTCATATCTTTGGTTGCCACTTCTTAATTACAGAGAATAGATAACTTTCCTTTGTAGAAACTGCTGTTACCTTTGGACTAGATCAGAACCCCTTTTGCAGGGGCCAGAAAACCTCCCAAACCTATACCATAAAGGGCTTATTTGATTTGTATGAGATTCCATTGTTTCTAAGTAGCAGCACAGAGGAGTAGTTCTCAAGCGTTTTCTCGTCCTTAGTACATACACCTGAGGGATAAGGCAGTCTCTCGTTGGTGACTCCCATCTGGGGAGCACATAGTCTGGAAGCACCTTACTGGTCAGATGCCTTCCCTCTGTCGCCCCCTCTGAGCACCATGGACCCAAGCAGCATTTCCCAAACTGTGCGGAGAGGAATGTTTGAAGGTCTTCCAGGCAAAGAAGGTTTTGTGATCAAGTACTTCTAGCCAACTCTGGGCTAGCCAAGGTTAAACAGGACTTATTGTAGATTGTCCTAGAACCTGTAAAATGATAATGTGAAGTCTGCCTCACCAATACAGGACTGTAATATGCCTCACTTTCCAAATTTATCTGGTCCAAGGATTTGTAAGGATCTGGATGAGAAGAGAGTAAGAATAGGGAGCTTGTTATCTACTTATTTTTTAACTCATAGGCCAGTTTTACAACCAGATTTTATCTTCAGATCTTTTCACTGAAAAGGGTTGATACACAGGCTAGTTTTAGAAAAATATTTTAAAGTTCTCATGGGTTTTTATTTTAATTTTAAGATAATATATCATTTCACAAAATTTAACAAGAAGTCAAGAACTACAAAGGGCTACCACCATTGTTGTGTATACCCTTGTTCTTTTGCATATCCATATGTATTTTTTATGTGGTTTCAGTCATAATGAAGATACGCTTTTGTATCATGTTTTTTTTTGAGCATCTGTCTCTGTTGCTAGTTAATTTTCAGTACCAAAACTTTTAAACACAAATTTAACCATTCCTCTCATTGGACATTTTAGGCAATTTCACTATCCATTTACTAGAAAATTGTGATGAATGTTTTCCTGCTTAAATTATTTATTATTTGAAATATTTCTTATCAACAGTACATATCTAAGTGCATAAATACCATGTGGACATGATTCATGTTGCCACATTACTTTCTTAATGGATTATCTCAACTTAAGTACCAGTTTTACCACTGCCTTTGCAGCATTTGGGCATTATCATTAATTTATTTTTAACTAATTTGATAGGTATAAAATGTTCCTTGCCTTATTTAGTATATCTTTGATAATTAGCAAAGTAGAATGTAGATTTTTTAAAAAATATGGAACACATAAGTGAGAATTAGCTGTTATAGCGAATTCTTTTTACGTCAGTCTCATCCTAAGATTTGCATCAGCAGGTGCGAAAAGAAAGCAAAAGTATATATATTTAGTGTGACTCATCAATCCCGTTGTAAACTCCAGGGGAATCACCTTGCTTCATGAACCGATGCTGCCTTTGAGACTTTTTAAGCATCTAGCTCATCAAGTCAAGTTCAGTGAAAACTGAATTACTTCTTAGCAAGTCAGCCGGTCTTAGGATTCCATTCCTGGTGAGAGAAAGTGAAAGGAAAGTGTATAGCTAGTAGATCGGTAACTTTCCAGTAAATGCTGATGATGTTACTGGTAGTGCTTTAATACATCAGGTTATCTTTTATTGTTTATGACCCTTTTTTAAATGAGTGGGCGAACACATGCATTTTGAAGTATTTTTTCCCTTCATTTTCTTGTCCTCAAGATGGGAGCATGTTAGGCAGGCATTTACCAAGGTTATCAACTACTCTTCCCAGGGAAAAGCTTTCCTAGCTTAGCTGCTCAGGCCATGTTGCTGCTCAGAACATGACCGTCTGGAATAACTGGAGGTTCAGAGCATCCTGGTTGGTGATACTGCTCTTCGCCATTCCTCACAGGGACCTTGACAGTGGGACTCAGCCCACTCTTCTGCAGTCCATTTTCAGTTGCTAGTGATGAGTGGGGAATCTCTTAATTCTATTTATGATGTTCCTGGGCTTTCCTAGTAGGAGGAAAAAGCTGTATCTTTTTAGAGATAGTTCCAAGGTAGCTCCAAAATCAGTAGTGCGATGGACAGGATCATTGTAATTACCACAGGGTTTTCCAAAGGGTCTGTTTTGCAGGATTATGCTTAACTGGGTCTTAAGTTCTGGGTTGCTGTGTCTCAGTCATACATTACTTTCATTTAATAAACACCTACTATATCCTAGGCACTTTGCTAGGGACTAGGGACATAGCAACGAACAGGACATTTCCTTATTTGTAAAAATAGTTTAGCATTACATGGATTATATAAAATTGATGTCTGTGGGCAAAAATAGGCATTTGTGAATATCCATATGGACAAAATCACCAGACTTTCCTAATGCTTGACTAGTGGGGACTTTAAATATGTTGTCAAGTTTGATGGTAAAGTACTTACCTCTTACTGTGCCAGTCTCATCCTCACATGATAAATCTACTCTCATTTAGTCCTGTGTTGCAGTTGACTTGAGTACTTTACAGAATTGACTTGGGGTATGAGAGCTGGCTCTTTTTCTGGCTCCTCTTGCCAGTGTTACAAGAAAGAAAGCTGGGACGGTTTTGTTCTCAGGGTTTTAGACGTGTCTCTCTTCTCAGATACCTTAAAAAAAAAATCAGTTAAGTTTTTTCAGGTTCATGGCAATTTAACAGTATACAGATTGCTAATTATTAGGAATATACTCTCTTGCATCCTCTGCACATAGGAAGTGCAGATAAATACAGGAATGAAAACTCCAATGTATGTGTAAGTTCCTAAGTGAATAGAACTCTTTTTCACACTGATGATAGAGACAAGACTTATCCAAGTTAGAGAATAATTATTTTAATATATATTTATTTTAAGGATGTATGTGGTTTTTTACTTCTTAAGGTGGCCAAGTCTGTATGGCTGTGAGCTGAACCCCCAGGGGATCCTGTATTATGTAATTCACCAAAAATAAAGCGTTTGTTTGTTTTGGTTTTTCCTTAATAGAACTAAGATTTCAAACCAAGTTAAACTTTTCCTCACTAACATTGCCATACTTGAATCCATGCTTGATAAGAAAACATTTACTTGTGATGCTGTCGGGGGCAGGAGCACTGTGGCGGAGTTTAGTTTGTTCAACAAAATTTCTTGAAGACCCCTCATGAGGAAAGCACTGAAATGACTTCCAGTCCTACTGTGGGACACCCCTAGTGTTTCTCACATTATCCTCAGTTGTAAAACTGTTAAAATCTTTTGTAACGGAACATCGGTACCATATAGGACTCTGGCCTTCAAGGGAGAAGGGAAATACTGAACTTGTGATCATTGTGTGTTGCAATTTCAAAATGGCTGTGGCTGACGGATTATTGATTTAAAAAGTAGGTTAGAGATAGTGCAAATGTTGCCAGGCTACGTGGGACAGTGTCTTGTTTCTGCACAAGTTGAAAACATGAAGATAGTTGTGGTCTCTTAAGGCAGTAATCATAAGCTGTACAGGAAGAGAACCTTGGGACTATGATGGAAAGTCTTAAACGTCTGTATCTAGTCATGGGTTACCCTCCAGTAGACGACGGGTTTTTACCACGAAGGGCCTTTTGGAGTTCTCTGCTCTGATTTTCCTGTGCTTGTTTTCTGATGCAGAGTTTGCTAGATTCTACATGCAGATTTGCTTACCCTGAGCAGATGCTAGCCTTCCTTTTCAATATACTTTTTAAAAAAATTATCGAGGTGAAATTCACATGACAAAATTAACCATCTTAAAGTGAGTAATGCAGTGGCACTTAGTATTGCTACATTCACAGTGTTGTGTGATCACTACCTCTATCTAGTTTCAAAACATTTTCATTTTCCCGAAAGAAAACCCTGTACCTATTAAGCAGTCACACCCCGTTCCTCCCCTTCTTTCAGCCCCTGGAAACCACTAATCTGCTTTCTGTCTCTATGAATTTACCTAGATTGGATATTTTATATAAATGGAACCATACAGTGTGTGACATTGTGTGTCTGGCTTTGTTTCTGAGGTTCATCCATGTTGTAACCTGTGTCAGTGCTTCATTCCTTTTTATGGCCAAGTAATAGTCCATTGAATAGATATACCACAATGTATTCATCCATTTATCCATTGATGGACACTTGGGTTGCTTCATTCAACATACTTTTAAAGTTTATTTTATTTTCATTAGCTAGATAGGTCTTACATTTGGCCTAAATTTGTGTCCTGTGCCTCCCTTGTTGGTCCTAGTTCAGTTGAATGGTACTACACAAAGCTAGACTGATCCTTCCTCTGTTCTTGCCTTCAGTAAGCACCTACTCTCTGCCTGTTTTCTGAGAACCTTTTAGATATTTGAAGGTAGCTGTCTTCCTAAGCTTTCCCCTGCTAGGCCAAGTATTCCTAGGTCTTCAATCATTTCTTTAGTGCTTTGCTTTCAGAAAAGTTGCATGCAGCACTTGGTGAGCTCTCACTAGCACTAGTATGGAGCAGAATAAACCTGCCACTGCCAACTTTTCTAGGTAGTACATTTCTTTGAAGTCTTTTTAAGGTTGCATTAACTTTCTTGGTATCCATATTCACAGCATTGATTCATTTTGAGTGTTTCATATGCTCAAACAGATAATAATTTCTTGACACATACAATTGCTAAGCCATGCCTTATCAGGTTTTCTGAGACCCAAGTGGTTTATTTTTACCTAATGTAAGACTCCATTAGTACTATATTAGTTTCCTAGGGCTGCTGTAATGAAGTACCTCAAACTGAGTGGCTTAAAACAATAGAAATTTCCTGTTTCATGGTTCTGGAAGCTAGCTAGAAGTCTGATATACAGGCACCGTAGGGAACTCTCCCTCTGAAACCTGTAGGGGAAAATCATTCCTTGCCTCTTCTAGCTTCTGGTAATCCCTGGCGTTCTTTTGCCTGTAAATACGTCACTGCAGTCTCTGCTACCACAGTCACGTGGCCTCCTCCCAGTGTGTCTCTTTTCTTCTTATAAGGACACCAGTCATACTGGATTAGGGCCCACTGTAA